>NC_142482.1:60585459-61931709 GCF_049115385.1 Moschus berezovskii | reverse complement strand
CAGACACACACAGACATACACACACAGACCCAAACACACACACAGACACACATAAACACACACACAGATACACACAGACATAGACACACGCATATACACACAGACACACACAGACACACTCACAGACACGCAGAGACACACACAGACACACACAAACACACACACAGACACAGACACACACACAGACACACATAGATGCACACACAGACACACACAGACACAGACACACACACACAGACACAGACACACACACCGACACAGACACACACAGACACACACAGACACTCACACATACACACACAGACACATGCAGATACACACACAGACACAGACACACACAGACACAGACACACAGACACACACACACAGACACACACACACAGACACACACAGACACAGACACACACAGACAGACACAGACACACACATGCAGACACACACACACAGACACACGCAGACACACACACACAGACACATACACTCAGACACACAGAGACACACAGACATAGACACACACACACAGACATACACAGACATACACAGACATACACACACAGACACACACACAGACACACACACACACACAGACACACACACACACAGACACACACAGACACACACACACGCAGACACACGCAGACACACACACTCACACACACACTCACACACACACTCACACACACACACACACACGGCTCCTCGTACAGGCAAATGGCGCTGCCTCTCAGAGGCCCGGTCCCCCTACCACAAGCGCCAAGAGCCCATCGGGTCAGAATCTTCCTCAGGCCCGTACAGTGACCAGGGTCTCAGGACATGCACTTGGTAACTTGCCAGACATTTGTTGCCATGACCCAGCCCTTGGCTGCCAAGGTCGAGCCAACAAGGGCATCTGAAAATGTGCACAAGTGTGTTCTCCATGCCTGCCTGGCAGGAGCCAAGCCCAGGGGCGAGGAACCAGACGTCTTTCTGCCAGAATCCAGTCCCCAGCTTTGTGGAGACTGGAGATGGTTTCTGACTGTGCCAGGGATGAAGGCAGCTGCAGCCTCTCCGCCTCCCACTCAACACATCCTTGGTCCCGAGACCCTGGAGACGTCTTAATCGTTAAGTGCATGCTAACAAAAGCCAGTGGGATATACCACATTTGTACGGCGAGGGCAGAGAAAAAAGCGAGCGGGCAGTCAGGAAGGAAAAGGAAATGTATTTGAGGGAAACGAGAGGGTGACTGGCCCTGAACCCACGCCCTCCCTTTCTGACGGGGTCTATCTTATACTCCGCCAGTGAAAAAGTCTCGGAAGGGATGGCCACGTAGCAGAGGCTGGAATCTGCTGGTCTCGCAGCTTTGAGAAGGTGGGTGCCAGTGAGAAAACAGAAAGTCATCCGGTCAGTTTGGTCAGTCTCAAGGGTCACTGTGGCTTTATTCTTTGTTTGCGAGGTCAACATCGTGAGCCATCTTATCAGTGAGCCCCCGGTGGGCCCCATCAATATTGTGACATATTTAGCACAATAATGCAAGAACATTATCCATCAATACAAGAATATTATATTAATTATATATTAACAGTCTTCCCCGGTGGTTCAGATGGTAAAGAATCTGCCTGCAATGCGGGAGACCTGGGTTCCATCCCTGGGTTGGGGAGATCCCCTGGAGGAAGACATGGCAACCCACTCCAGTATTCTTGCCCAGAGAATCCCATGGACAGAGGAGCCTGGTGGGCTACAGTCCACGGTGTTGTGAAGAGTCTGACATGACTGAAGTAACTTAGCACACAGCACAGAGTTAATGATACCAACTCAACTCTAGGAGTCCTAAGTTGATATGAGAATATCGTATAAACACTGCAGTCCTCTGCATCTGTGCAGACTGGCACCAGCTGCCCCCGCAGACACCATGCGGCTCCGTTCAGATGCCGGCTGTCAGTGCTTCTGGCTGACGGCTCTGCTCCCAGCCGCTCTCACCTAAGCCGGCCGCCTCACAGCTTCCTGCCTCTTCCTGGGACCACCTGCATCCAAACTGCTGATTCAGGTGCAGCGTTGAGGCTGGGCCCCTCTGTGCAGCATGGAGCACTGGTGGCGCAGGCTGGGACCGTCTCCTCCTCCTGAGAGCAGCCCGGCCCACCTTCGTCTCCGAGTCCACTTGCGGGGCTGTCAGTCTGCAGGGGCGGGCCCCAGCGGGTGTCTGTGTGCCCAGGTGCTGCGTGGGCCCTGCACCGCGTCCAGCCTCTGCCCTCGCCTCGGACAGTCGTGCTGTGGCATCGGCGGCCTCTGGGATGGGCTGGCAGAGGTGACTCTTGCCCTGGTTGTGACCCAGATGTCCCAGCCATAGGAGGAAGTGCAAGACGGCTCATATATCAAGTGTTTCATGAAACTGGGAGCAGTAAAGTATAAGACAGAGCCATCAGGCCATCCCCAGAGGTGGTGGATTCTTAGGAAAAGACTGAAAGGGGTCCCTCAGCAACTAGAGCCTGGACACACGCCCGATCGGGATCCTTGGAAAGGTGGAGAGTGCCCTGCAGCTGCGGGCAGGAGAGCAGAGCCCCAGGCTCAGCAGTGAACGGAGGAAACCGCAAAGCTGAGTCCTCACCAGACAGGTCGCTAGACTGGGAGCAGCGACCTGCTGGGCAAGAGCCGCGTTCTCTGTCATGGTGAGGACCATTGGGGCGCCCTCGGGAACCTGAAATCCCACATTCTTGTGAAACCTCTGGGCTACCAGAGGCTCACCACTCCCTAGCTTTGAGGCAAGCACGGCTTCTGCTTGAAAATAGCGTCAAGGCCTCTTCCTTGTAAAATGACACATGCCCCTCCCTGGATGTGCCCTCGCCTATGCGGGGCCACCCCAGACCCCGCGTGGGCTGAGCGTCAGCATCACCCAGCAAGGGAGCAGGGTGAGCCTGGCTGGAGGTGCCGGGCCGACTTCGGGACGGGGAGCTGGGGGCCCAGGGTGCTGTCGGGTAAGGAGGTTCGGCTGTGTGGGGGCCTCCCGGGTAAAGATTTGATTCTTGTCAAGGCCCCTGGAGCTGACTCGCTGTTGGAAGCTGGAAAAAGGGATGGTTCACACCATGAAGCATTGTCTGTCCGAGCCCCAGACCCAGGGAGAGTGAGAGCCCAGGACCCTGGTCTGCCGGAGCGGCTCCGCCTGGCGTGTGTGGCCAGAAGGTGCCCAGCCGGCCGCAGACTGCAGGACGGAGCAGGGGCCTCCCCCAGGACAGCACCAGGGAGGTCATAGGGGCGGCTCTCCTCTGCAGGCAGGGCCAACCCCAAGACGGGTGGCACAGACCTGGGCTCCCCAGGAACCGTCGGGGGAAGCCCAGGGAGCAAGGGGCAAGAGCCCATGAGACAGTGCTTCACCCTCAGCGACGGCAACAGGCACACGGGCATCAGGGCTGGAGGGACACCCAGAGGCCTGTCCTGCAGACCACGGAGATGACCACGGACTGCAGTGACACCAAGGCAAGAGCGATAGGCCCGGACTAGAGCAAGACTCGGCGGCCCCGTGAGCCAGGGACGGCGCAGCCCTGTGAGCCAGGGACGGCGGCCCCCGTGAGCCGGAGATGGCGGCCCCCCATGAGCCAGGGACGGCGGCCCCGTGAGCCAGAGACGGTGGCCCCGTGAGCCAGGGACGGCGCAGAGGGGTGGGGGCCCAGGACACACGCAGGGCCCGCGTGGCCAGCTTCCCGGCGGGTCCTTCAGGCGCCCGAAGAAAGGCCTGGTCACCAAGACACAGACCTGAGGGGCCTGTGTCCGCGTCTCAGGTCACTGGGCGCCGGGGAAGCGGGGAAGCCCAGACCCCCAGGGGTGGCTGGGGTGACAACTTTGCTGAATGCTGGGGGTCCCAGGTCAGGGCTGTGCCAGAGGAGGTGGAGAACGCCGGGCTGGTGGAAAACGCCGGGCTGGTGGAGAGCAGGGGCTCACGTGTGAGTCCCCAGACCCCGGCAGAGCCCGAGGCCCAGATGGGCCACCAAGGGACCACACAGAGTGCCGGTCCCGGCACTGTGACCTGCTTGCCGGACACCAGACCAGGCAGTGGGTCTCATTCGAAACTGTCTCCAAGTCAGAGAAAATGGGCCACAAACACACGGATCCCCCCAAATGCCTCACTGCACTTCCTTGGCAGAGCAACAACTCCAGGAGGAAAAAAAAAAATCATTAAAAAAAAAAAAAAACGTTGTTAAAGTGAATGGAAACATAAGGAGGTCCTTCACTGGCTTAAGAAAATAAACCAAAATCCCAAATATTCTGAGAAACACATTAGGGAATTAGAGGGGATCAGAACGTCCACCGCTGGGCCAGTTATCTGTCAGGCTCAGAGACGTTTAATTCTGCAAGAACAGCAGGGGGACCTCAGCTCACCCCCAGTCCTGAGAAAGCCACTTCAGCTTTCCTTTCTCTGCCTCAACGCTGGGGAGAAGGCCAGTCCGTCCTTGCAGATGGCAGGAGGGTCATGATGGCGATTCTCGCAGGGCAGGCTGAGCTCTTCTGGGAGCCGAGCGCCATGTTTACGCAGGACAAGGCCGCCTCAGGTCAGCGTCCACCACTGGCCACACATGCGGTGGTGCGCTCAGACGCCCCCCGACCCCGGGGTGACACGGAGAGCTGCTCCTGGGACGCCAGGCCGGCGCAGGGCTGGAGGGGGGTCCCGTCTGCATCCTCGTCGCCCCGCCGTCCAGCCACGAGCCTCCGTGAAGACAGGTGCAGATGCAAGGATAGAGGGGGCACTGAGCGCTTGTCCAGTCGCTCAGTCATGTCCTCCCAGGGTCGGCTTTCATTTTTCCTTGACCGTCTCCATGTGTCTGTGTGAGTGTGTGTGTGTGTCCTTTCCCTTCTAAAATGGCCAACCATCACGTTGGATTCGGGCCATCCAGTCCAGTATGACCTTGTTTCAATGTGATCGCGTCTTCAATGTGAGACCCCATTTCCAAAGAAGGTTCCATTCATTGGTTAAAATTTCAGCATATCTTTAGGGGACGCAATTTACCCTAGAATAATGTGTGTGGTGAAAATTATTCCACCTTGATTCTCCACTTTCCCTAACCCTTGTGCAGCCACATAAGTATTTCTTCTGTGTCCTTCCAGAGCTGCTTTATATTATTACAAACAAGCACAAACCCAGACACTGGTTACTTCTGCCTTTATTCCTTGTCATTATCATCTAATAATATATCTATCTTTATCTCCTATTATTGCAAGCCATAAGGTATTACATGGGCTTCCCTAGAGGCTCATATGGTAAAGTATCTGTTTGCAATGCAGGAGACCCGGGTCCGATCCTTGGGTCGGAAAGATCACCTGTAGAAGGGAATGGCTACCCACTCTAGTGTTCTTCCCGGAGAATTCCACGAGGAGCCTGGTGGGCTACAGTCCATGGGGCCCCAAATGGTCAGACACCACTGAGCAACTAATGCTTTACTTTCACTTTGTTTTAACAAATTACAAATGCTAGATTTTTTTTTTTTTTCAGTTAATAATATGTAGTGGAGACTATTTGATAGAGACCCTTCATTTTTTACAGCTGTATAATATTCTATTGTAGGGTTATAACAAAATTATTTAACAAGTTCCTTACTGATGAAAAGTGGGTTGTTTCTAAGCTTTTACTATTGCAGCCAACACCAATGAATAACCTTGTACATATTTTATTTCTCCCTTGGATTAATATATTTATAAAATAAATATAACTTACTTCAGGGAAAAGAGCATATACATTCATAATTTTAATATCTGTTGCCAGATTTCCCATAGAAGTTGAAAACAACATGTTTCCATTAGCTTTTCATAAGTGACTTTTTCCTCCCTTGCAACTTCAGCACATTATCCTTTTTTTAAAAAAACAAACTAGGAATTGGATAATGAAATCTAAGTCTAGCTTAATTTGCATTTTACTCACGGGTGAGCTTGAGCATCTCTTCTACTCATATATTTAAACTGTTCTTTGGAGCATTTTCTACTGGGTCACTGGGTTTTTTCTCATGGACTTGTGGGAACTATTTAGGTATTAGTTATATCCCCTTTGCCTGTATGACTTGCAAATATTTTTCCCATTTGTTTCTATGAAGGCTACTTTAACACGAATCTTGAATTTATTGTCAATTGATTGTCTTGGATCCATGTAAGTATTTCATTTCTTAAGTCAAAAATAGTTTTTAAAAAAGATGTAAAGTCTTTCATAAATCCAACACTGACAGTTAGTTGTTTGTACTGTTCCATCTCTGGGAATGGACTTGGGGGACGACAGTATGTTAAGATACAGCACAAACATGATTTATTTGTTTAGTAACAAAAGCTGAGGGTTTTTTTTTCATTTTGTAGAAATATTATAAAATATCCGTAATTGTGTCTATCAATTATAAAGATAGAATAACAGTGATAAACCTAAATATTTGCCCTACATAAACCTATTTTTATTACTCTGACAAGACCTAAAATTTACTAAATAGCTTGGATAAAAAGAAACAAATTAGAAGGTTCCCAGATGGCTCAGTGGGTAGAATCTACCTGCAATGCAGGAGATGAGGGTGCAATCCCTGGGTTGGGAAGATGCCCTGGAGAAGAAAATGGCCACACACTACAGCCTGCAAAATCCCATGGACAGAGGAGCCTGGCGGGCTACACCCTGCAAAGTGTTGCAGAGTTGGACACAGCTAAGTGACTAAACACAGCAAAAAAATGTGTACTTACTTCATGGATATGTTTTCAGAGAATATTTTTCCCCAAAGGGCCAAAAAAGTATCTTTTAATTTTTATCATGTTTTAATTTTATTAAGATTGGATAAAATTTTACTAATATATATGCACACAAGCATACACACACATGTATATTGCTGTTCAGATGCTGTCATGGTCGACTCTTTGTGACCCCATGAACTGAAGCTCACCAGGCTTCCCTGTCCTTCACTGCCTTCTAGAGTTTGCTCAGGCTCACGTCCATCGAGTCGGTGACGCCACCCAACCGTCTCATGCTCTCGTCCCCTCCTCCTGCCCTCAGTCTCCCCGCATCAGGGTCTTTTCCAGTGAGTTGGCTCTTCCCATCAGGTGGCCAGAGTACTGCAGCTTCAGCTTCAGCATCAGTCCTTCCAATGAGTATTGAGTTGATTTCCTTTAGGATTCGCTGGTTTGATCTCCTTGCAGTCCAAGGGACTCTCAAGGGTCTGTAGATATATATAAATATATATATATATATATACATTCCTTTCTGAGATTCCAGAAACACCTGATGGCTGGCTGTTCATTTCAAGGGACATTTCAAGGGTGTCACCGTCTGCTCTGTTTGCTGATGTTAATGGGTGTCTGCCTGAACCTTCACCAAAGGGAACATCGTGGAGGGGCTATTTGGCCACATGGGGGCATCTCACCTGCCTCCAACCTCCCCAGGAGTTCAGGGCTCCAAGGAACCCACCTGACCTGTGACCTTCACCTTGGTGGGTCGCACCCCAGCCCCTTGGGGAAGGGGCTGCAGAGCTAACATTTTGAAAGCGATTTTCTGCTGCTGAACAAACGTGTGGTTTATCACCGCCTTCAGAAACGCCGATTGATCGGGATTATCCCCTTTCTCCTTTCCTGCGTGCCTTCAATTAGCTGAATGAAAGCAAACCCCGGGCTTTAGGACCAAAAATAGCTGGGGAAAAGTGACGCAGACTTCACTGAGATGAAAGACTGGAGCCCAGAAGCCTAATTAAAAGCAACTGAGAAACCAGCATTTGATACGGAGTTTACTCACCTGAAAAAATAAACGGAGAACTGCAGCAGGGCTCGGGGGGGGGGCTGTGGGAAAGGGCCGCGGGGTCCCTGGCAGGTCACGGGAAGGCCCTGCCCGCGAGGACACAGGCTGCCTCGCCACCCCTCCCGGAGTCAGGGGGAGGTCGGCCAGGAGGGTGTGCCGCCATGGTGGCATGGACCACCTTCGTCCTTGCCCCTGGCGTGGACCCTTCCCCTCCCTGGTGCGGCATTAGCGAGCATCCTCCCCCAGATCTCCCAGCCTCTTCCCGTCTCCCGTCTCCTCGCCTCCAGCCTCTCCCCCGCCACCTTCCTGACATTCAGAGCGTTTCTGTGCATTCAGCATATGGATTGTTTTTGATGGCATGAACTTTCAAGGACTCACTGAAAGAATGAGCCCTCCTTTACCAAGAGGAAAATTCTCTCCGTTTTGAGATAAATCAAGGCCCAAGGTCAGTCAAGAAATAAATGACTCCCTCTTTCGAACACTGCATATTTTTAACCTACAAGTCAGCCCCACACATGGAACACTGGCAAATCTAAATGGCTTTGGCAGAGGCAGGGGGGCTCTCTTGAGGCAGCTGCCATCTTGTCCAAGATTTTACTTGGAGGCGCGAGAAAGAACTTCGCCTAATTGTCTTGGCCCTTGACAGCTGGGGGAGATGGCCCACATTCTCTCCTTTCCAAGCTGGATATTCATTACCTCGGGCAGCACTGGGGGTGGGGGAGGCAGAAAGATGTATTTGGTGTTTCCTAACAAATGCTGTGGCTTCGTTACTGCAAATAACTGAAATGACAGCACTGTTTCTGGAGCGGTCTGCTATGCGGAGGAGGCAGAGGCCAGATGCTGGCTCCTTGGGGCCCCAGTAGCGTTTCCTCACCTCATGCTTTGTTGGGGAGGACCCAGGACTCCACGAGACCATGGCGGCCGGTGTCAGCTACTGTTCCACAGAATGTGAGGTCCAGGAGTTTTCACGGGGACAGGGGCCAGCAAACCGTGACCCAGGGGCCAAATCCAGCCTCATCATACAAATAAAGTTTGATTTGAACACAGCCATGCCCATGTGTCTGAGGATTGTCTGTGGCTACTTTCAAATGGTAGAGTTGAGTAGTTGTGGCAGAGGCCATCTGGCCCCACAGAACCTGGAAAAATCACACTCTGACCCTTTAAGAAAACGTCTGCCCAGCCCAGAACAGGGTAGGGATGAGCACTGAATATCAGAACATCCCTGTTTATGTGATTTAATGTGAGGCAGCGACTCAGTGGTCAGGAGCAACAGTCAGAGAGGAAATAAAGGGCCGGGGAAGCAAAGTCTATCTCCCACATCTGTGATCTTTCCAAGTCCACAGGAGGTTTTCCTAATCTTTCAATAACCCAGCCCAAGGGTGCAGACCAGGTAACTGAATCTTGACAACTGGGGTTTCCCCGGTGGAGCTAGTTATAAAGAATCCACTTGCCAATGCAGGAGATGTAAGAGATGTGGGTTTGATCCATGTCAGGAAGATCCCCTTGAGGAGAGCACGGCAACCCACTCCAGAATTCTTGCCTGAAGAATTCCACGGACAGAGGAGACTAGTGGGCTTCAGACCCTGGGGTGTCAGAGAGACAGACACAGCTGAAGTGACTGAGCACGCAAGATTTGGAGGACACCTCTACAAACCAAGGAACCCCAGAGATTACCGGCACACCCTCAGAAGTCAGGAGGGGGCCTGCAAGAGAGGCTCCTCTCGGACCTTGGAAGGAACAGCCCAGCCATCACCTTGATTTTGACTCCTGCCTCCAGGATGTGAGACAATAAATCTCTATTGTTCTGAGTCACCAGCTGGAGGCACTTTGTCACAGCGTCCCAGAAACTGAGTGCACACCCTCTAATTTGTGAACCGTGCGAACGTCATATATATTCAAAGAAATAAGTAAGTAGCTGGAAAATTTTTTGGCCAAGAGAAGAAATGAATAAAGTAGGTCCTATACCGTGGGTCTGTTTCTAAAATCACGCAGAACCTCCTGAGATACACGGGGAACTCATCTCAGTGGAGTCAGCCACACCTAGGTGAATATTGTGAAACTAAAAGAAATAAACCAGCGGAAGCCCAGGGTGGGCAGGACTCCAGCCCCTCAGTCTCGGTCCTGGACGCCCCACCCGAGCTGAGAACTTGACTCCGGGGAGAATAGCTCTTTCCCCAGTTTGCCTCCATATCTCAGATGTTTTTTAAGAGAAAAAAAAATGAATTCTTTTGAGGAGCAAGAGAACCTGCCTGAGCCCAGTGAAGCAACCAGAGCTCTCAGGAGACCTGATCCGGGGGCTTTCGACCGCTGTCCATCCCCACAAATGCCGCAGCAATGCCAGCACCACAGATGCCCGGCTCCCTCTCCGCCTGTTGAGTGAGGCTGTGGCTTCCTGCAAACTGGGTCTGGGTCATATTTGTACTTGTTGTTAGCTCTGAAATTGAAAAAGTTGTTATGATCACCATGCAACCGAGACATGGGAATGTCTGGTCAACTCAACAAACTCAAAACAGATTTTGACACTAGATGCTCAGCTGGATTTTTTTGAAAGAAAATACTTTTTAATAGGATGTTTTGGATTTACAGAAAAATTGCAAAGATAATACAGAGTGTGCCTGTATGTCCTGCACCCATTGCCCCTATTATTAACCTTACACGTTGGGAAAGACCCTGATGATGGGAGGGATTGGGGGTGGGAGGAGAAGGGGATGACAGAGGATGAGACGGTTGAATGGCATCACCGACTTGATGGACATGAGTTTGAGTGAACTCCCGGAGATGGTGATGGACAGGGAGGCCTGGCGTGCTGCAGTCCATGGAGTCACAAAGAACCAAACACGGCTGAGCTACTGAACTGAACTGAACTGAATCTGGTACATTAATTACATTAATGAAACAAAATTGATAGCATCATTATTAACTGAACGTTATACTTTATTCAGATTTCCTTACATTTTACCTGATGTCTCCTTTCTGTCCCAGGATCCCCTCCAAGGCACCTGATCACATGTAGCCATCCCGTCTCCTTAGGCTCCGCGGGGCTGCAACAGTTTCTCAGACTTTCCTGGTTTTTGATGACTTGGACAAATTTGAGGAGAGCTGATTGGGAATTCTGTGGAATGTCCAGGGTTTTTTCCTCATGATTAGCTGGCATTATGGCTTGGGGAGGAAGACCACAGGCAAAATGCCACTCTCATCACGTCCTATCAAGGGTGCATGCTGTCAAGGTGACTTGTCACCGTCAGTGCTGACCTTGAGCCCTGGCTGAGGTTGTTTCTGCCAGGCTTCTCCACTGCAGAGCTGTTCTAGCCCCCAGCCCCACCACACACACATACACACACACACAGTCCTCCTTGGAAGGAAGCCACTGTGCGCACCACACACTTAGCGGTTGGGGCTCTGCTTTGGAGGACAGACCGTCTCCATAAACTATTTGGAATTTTCTGCAGAGAAGACTTGTCCCTCTTCAGCCATTTATGTATTTATTCAATCATTTGTTTATATCAGCATGGGCTCATGGATATTTACTCAGTTCAGAGCTACTTTATTTACTTAGGGAATCTTTTTACTGAACAGGATGGCTGTTTTGGAATCGTGAGCAGATCAGCTCAGAGCGCAAAAGCCACTGCACAACTATCCACTGCAGCCTCTGTTTCTGCTCTTGCGGCAACCACATTTCCGGAAACTCCTTTGTTGACCGCGCAGGGCCCAGGGGCGCCCACCATGCTGCGTGTGGGGCACACAGGGGTGAGCGGGGCAGGCTGGGCCCCGCCGTCGCTCAGTGTCCTGTTTGCCTAGTTGTTTGCACACAGCCCAGCGTTCAGACGTGGGGGACAACACAGACCACCCCGTTCCCGTCCTCCAGAAGCTCCCACAGTCACTGGAACGGACACGAGGTGCCCAACCCACACAGGACCAGCGAGAGAGAAGTACAGAGCCACCATGAACCAAAATACGTCAGGTGTGCTACAGGGCAGAGTTCATCAGGGACGGTTGTCTTGAGCTGGTGCAGGAATAGATTTTCTCAGAAAAGCTCTATTTTGTAAAAAGTGGGAACTGGAGATGTGAGATGACCATGGGAAGGGATGATGGGCTCGAGTCTATTTTTTTGTGTGTTTGGTTTTCTGAAGGAAGAATGAGCAGATGACCATAAACCTTATAATCACTATTACAGTACATCTACTCTTGTTTCAAATCTTCTCCAAAAGCCAGAATCATTCCCTGGCTTGCATTAACTCCCTGTTTGCCAATTCATATGAAAAGAAAATTTGTGCTAAAGAAAAAATGGGAACACATGGCCAACTGCTCACCCTGCACTCAAGAGTCAGGCCTTCATGGAGCACTTCGGGGGTTTATTCACTCTGAGGTTTTCATTTGGAGTCTGGGCCCCCATGGGACATGGGGATTGGCTTTACTCTGAGAGGCCCCAGGTGAGTTTGGTAAAAGGTTGTAATATAGAAAATTTTGTCCATAAATCAGGAAAGCAACTGATTCTCATGAGATTTTTATGTGTAGGTCAGTAAGTTTGCTGAACTTGTCTTTCAGGTCAGGAACTGGAAGAGATCTTACTGGTCACCTGCTTTAACCTCACTGTTTGCTGAATGGAGTAGGCGGGGCGCAGAGCAAGGTGACAGGCCAAGGCCACCCACCAGCGAGCGCAAAGCCAAGGCCAGCCTGGGGCCAGGGACGCCCAACAAACCTTCCTGGGTTCTGATCTGGGGCAGCGGAAACTCTTTGTTTTAGAAGTTGAATATTTCTGTCTCCAAACAGCTGGACTTCCTGCTTCTGTAGGGAAAATAACACTGTGTGTGTGTGTGTGTGTGTGCGCGCGCGCGCGAGTGTGTGTGCATGTGCGTGTGTGTGCGTGTGTGCGTGCGTGTAATCAGGAGGGGCTTCCCAGGTGGTGTGTGTGTGTGTGTGTGCGTGCACATGCGTGCGTGTAATCAGGAGGGGCTTCCCAGGTGGTGTGTGTGTGCGCGTGTGTGTGCATGTGCGTGCGTGTGCGTGTGTGCGTGCGTGTAATCAGGAGGGGCTTCCCAGGTGGTGTGTGTGTGCGCGTGTGTGTGTGTGTGTGCATGCGCGCACACACACGCATGCGTGCGTGTAATCAGGAGGGGCTTCCCAGGTGGTGCTAGTCGTAAAGAGCCCGCCTGCCAATGCAGGAGACATAAGAGACGTGGGTTTGATCGCTGGGTTGGGAAGATCCTGTGGAGGAGGGCATGGCAAACCACTCCCGTGTTCTTGCCTGGAGAATTCCACAGACAGAGGAGCTTGGCGGGCCACAGTCCGTGGGGTCACAGGGTCGGACACGACTGAGTGTCTTAGTACCCCCACATGTATAGCTGGGAAAAGTGGCAGTAAAACGTCACGCCGCGTAACAGTGTGATGAGGGCGTTCAGTTCAGCTCAGTTCCGTCGCTCAGTCGTGTCTGACTCTCTGTGACCCCACGGACTGCAGCCCGCCAGGCCTCCCTGTCCATCGCCAACTCCTGGAACTTGCTCAAGCTCACGTCCATTGAGTCGGTGATGCCATCCAACCATCTCCTCCTCTGTCATCCCCTTCTCCTCCTGCCCCCAATCCTTCCCAGCATCAGGGTCTTTTCCAGTGAGTCAACTCTTCGCATGAGGTGGCCAAAGTATTGGAGCTTCAGCTTCAGCACCATTCCTTCCGATGAACACCCAGGACTGATCTCCTTTATAATTTACTGGTTTGGTCATGTAAGAGTGGAATGATGGTGTTACATTGGTATTAACTTGTAACGATGGTCATTCAGCTGAACTTCCCTACTTTGGAACAAGCTGCTGGCCTGAACTGTCTCCAGATAAATGCGCCTCACCTTGTGTGTCACCTTATAGCCCGAGCTGCTGAGACGTCATGGAAACATTCCTCTTCTTAGAGGTTGCAGTCAGCTTGCTTTGGTTGACAGAATCGTGTGTGTGAATCCCATTTGGTCTCCTAACTGACACACACGCTAATTTTCCTGGTATGTCAAGTGTTTGGGTTTTCTGTTACTGCATAAAAATTCTGCCTCAAAACCTTAAAAGCATATGAAAGAAGCCAATCTGTAAAAATTCTACCTCCAAACCTTAAAAGCATATTGCTAAATGAAAGAAGCCAATTTGTAAAGGCTATGTGCTGTATGATCCCAGTGATGTGATGCTCTGGAAAAGGCAGAACCACGTAAAAAGACCACAGTGGGAAGATCAGTGATTGTCAGGTTGGAGGCTGGACGAGGGAGGGATAAACAGTGGTGCGCGGAGGACTTTCAGGGCAGCAAAATGACTCTGCATGATTCTGTCATAGAGGACATATGACATCATAGTGTCAGGTCAGTCACGTCCAGCTCTGTGACCCATGGACTGGAGCCCACCACACTCTTCCGTCCATGGGATTCTTTCCAGGCAAGGACGCTGGAGTGCTATGCTCTCCTCCAGGGATCGTCCCTTCTCAGGGATCAAACCAGGATCTCTTAAGTCTCCTGCATTGACAGGCACGTTCTTTGCCACTAGCGCCACCTGGAACGCCCTATGACATCATCCATTGATCAAAACCCATGGGATGTATCACATGTTGCTAGAAAACTAGAGCAAAAAGCATTATTTCCCACTAATCAACAGGAAGGGTGGCTTAAACCCATGAAAGTTCTCAGTTATATTCAGAAAAAAGAGAAATATTACTTTCAAGCAAAAGAAGTCATTAGACTAGGCTAACAGTATTTCTTACTAAGCTCCTAAATACTGCAGCAAACATCCATCCCATAAAAGCCACCAGGAAGGGACAGGTGGGTCCCTCCGGGGACCTTCAGGGCTGATCCGGTTCTTCGCTCCGAGACAGGGCCCGGAGTCCGGGGTGCAGCTGGGATCTCCCAGGCCAAGGGCACCGCTCCTCAGCGGGGCCTGCTGCCTCTCCAGTGGCCCCTCCCACCCTGTGCCCTGCCTCCAGGAGCCTCTCTTCTGGCCGTGCCCCCCTGCTTTGGCAAGCACACCTGGTGGCATCCTGAACCTCTTCTCTAATGACTCACATTTTGGGCGCACAGAAGCCAGAGGGGCTCCATGACCATTTTTCTTTCTGGCCTGGCGCTGCCTCCAGCAAGTCTGAAGAGACTCGGACAGTTATCTGCCAGAAGTGTCACTGGATTCAGTGCCACAGAAGGAAGATGAGCCAAGATGAACTAAGGCTGTCAAAAAGCCATGGAGAGCAGAAATATTGGAGTCACGGGGCTGTGGGAGAAGCAGAGTGTGCCTGTCACAGTGGACCTCATTTCAGGACGGACAGACGCTCTGGGGGCTCCCTGGAGGAGGCGGCGGGAGAGGGTGGGGGAGGAGGAGGAAGTGAAAGGTGAAGAAGATGGTGCCAGCAAGAGAGCCGGCGTCCGTGGGGAGCAGCTGGGGGAATTCTGGCAAATACGTGGACACGAGATAGTCTGAAGGAAGGCCAGGCTGGAAAGGCTCTCACTCCTGGGTGCTAAGGCCAGGAGTCCACAGGGAGCCATGCCCAACAGGCTGGGACTGTGGGGCTTGGGCTGCAGGAAAGCTCACCTGGGAGGTGAGCGGCAGGCATGAGCCCCCTGTGCTGACCGGCTGGCGGGGGCCAGGTGCCGCTCAGCGCAGCCAGAGGGCGGCAAATGGGTACCCGCGGGGCCCCGCCTTTGTGACAGGGACTCGCGAGGCAGCGAGGCTCTTGGGGCAAGGGGAGGAGGGAAGGATCGCGAATCCCCCCGAAACCCGAGACCGAGCTTTTGGAAAGGAACGCTTTTCTCATCCTTTTCCTGGATGACAGAAGCCAACTGCATCCAAAGTTCACATCTCAGGGCTCGGGCAGGAGACACTCTCCTCTCGGTACCTGAGCAGCCAGGGAGCTTCGGAAGCTTTATTTAAAACAAGCGAAAGTTCGTCATGCAGCACGCACCACCTAGAAGGGATTTTCAGTTGTTCGGAGTATTTTGAGGCTGTAGGGAGGCAGGGCATTCTCCCACAGATGCCCTGTGAACACAGCCTTTCTGCTTGGAGAGAACAAAAATAAACCTCAGTCAGTGCTCCTAACCCAGGCTGCAAAGTTGGTACGCCACATGCTCCTTTTTGTCTTTGCACCACTTCCTTTAGAAAGATAGGCACCCATGAACCGTATCAGCCCGCAGTGACCGCGCAGACGTCACTCAGATACTGCGCTCTGGAGAACACGGCGCTGGACGCCAAATGGTGCTTGTAACTGGCTAGCGAGGGCTTTGCCTGTCAAGCGACATCAAGTTCTGAAAATCATTTCCATCTGAGGAGGGTTTGGGGGCCTGGTGTGACAGGAGGGGATGGGGTCAGCCAGTAATCTGATCGCCGCGAAAATCGTCACAATTATCACCCGCGTGGGTGGTCCTGTCCCGGGCTCAAACTGACCTGGAACAAAGCAAGCATCACACAGCTTGCTCTCATCCCTGGAGGCACGGCTCTCGCAGCACCGAGGCCCTCTGTGGTTAACAAAGAGTAGAAGGCACGCTGTCTGCGGGGCTGGAGCCCGCACAGGACTTGAAGACCCCAAAACTGTTCCCGTCAAAGCCCAGGACATGGGCTCCAAGACCTCCATCCGTGGTGTGTCCACACCTCCCAGCCATTCGGTTAAAGATGAACCTGAGCACTGCTGTGAAGGGCTTTACAGATGTCAGTAAGCTCCCAAGTCAACTGACCTTACTGCGGGGAGGTGACCCAGTGGGCTCAGAGATTCAGAGCAGGAGAGAGACCTGACATGCCCTTGCTGACTGAGAAGGGAAGGGCCCGTGGTGAAGGGGTGACCCCCACAACCTCAGAGCAAGTCTCCGCTGACACCAGCAGGAAAAGGACCCCAGTCCTGCAACCGCAGGGAACTGGATCCTGCCAATGAAGAGCATGAGCTCGAAAACTTCAGACGAGAAGGCCCCCAGACCGTGCTGGACTTCTGATCTACAGAGATGTTAGTAATATCGAGATAACAAACTGTGCTTTCAACCACTGTTTGCGCTAGTTCATTATTCCATGGTGGAAAATGCATCAGCCCCCTTTGAAAGTGTTGCTCAGTCATGGGCAACCCTTTGTGACCCCAAGAACGGCAGCCACACACACCCTGACCCCAGCTCCTCTGTCCATGGGATTCTCCAGGCAAGTGTACTGGCATGGGTGGCCATTCCCTTCTCGGGGGGCTTCCTGACCAGGGGTCAGACCCGGGTCTCCTGCGGGCGGGTTCCTGCCGCCAGAGACGCCCCCCACACCCTCCACAGTCAGCTTTCACTGCCCTCACTCTCTCTTTTCCTGTGTTTCTGATGGACCTTAAATACAAGCCGAACCGAGACCACGGCCTCCGGTCCCATCGCTTCACGGGAAACAGATGGGAAACAGCGGGAACAGCGTCAGACTGTTTTTTGGGGGGCTCCAAAATCACTGCAGATGCTGATTGCAGCCAGGAAATTAAAAGACGCTTACTCCTTGGAAGGAAAGTTATGACCAACCTAGACAGCATATTAAGAAGCAGAGACATTACTTTGCCAACAAAGGTCCGTCTAGTCAAGGCTATGGCTTTTCCCATGGTTTTTCCTGTGGTCATGTATGGATGTGAGAGTTGGACTGTGAAGAAAGCTGATCGCCGAAGAATTGATGCTTTTGAACTGTGGTGTTGGAGAAGACTCTTGAGAGTCCCTGGGACTGCAAGGAGATCCAACCAGTCCATTCTAAAGGAGACCAGTCCTGGGTGTTCATCGGAAGGACTGATGCTAAAGCTGAAACTCCAATACTTTGGCCACCTCATGAGATGAGTTGACTCACTGGAAAAGAGTCTGATGCTGGGAGGGATTGGGGGCGGGAGGAGAAGGGGACGACAGAGGATGAGATGGCTGGATGGCATCACCGACTTGATGGACGTGAGTTTGAGTGAACTCCGGGAGTTGGTGATGGACAGGGAGGTCTGGCGTGCTGTGATTCATGGGGTCCCAAAGAGTCGGTCACGACTGAGCGACTGAATTGAATTGAACTGAAGCCAGACAGAGAAAGATAATTTTACATCAAAGAGACTCCTCTTAAAGAAAAGACCCTGGAGATGCAGGTTTTATCCCTGGGTCAGGAAGATCTCCTGAAGGAGGAAATGGCAACCCACTCCAGTGTTCTTGCCTGGAGAATCCCATGGACGGAGGAGGCTGGTGGGCTATAGTCCACGTAGTGAAAAAAGTTGTTTCAGGCACGGCTGAGTGACTGAGCACACATGCACACTGGAAAGGAGGGTCCTCATGTGTTTAAAACGGAATTCAAGCTTTTATAGCGATGTCTTGGCATTTACAGTCTTGTGCCATAAGAAACATCCCACTCCAGTACTCTTGCCTGGAAACTCCCATGGGCGGAGGAGTCTGGTAGACTGCAGTCCACGGGGTCACGAAGAGTCGGACGCCACTGAGTGACTTCACTTTCACTTTTCACTTTCATGCATTGGAGAAGGAAATGGCAACCCACTCCAGTGTTCTTGCCTGGAGAATCCCAGGGACGGGGGAGCTTGGTGGGCTGCTGTCTATGGGGTCGCACAGACTCGAACACAGCTGAAGCGACTTAGCAGCAGCAGCAGCCATAAGAAAAACAAAATAAAACAGGTTGCTGTCTGCATCAGGTGTAGCCGGTCTCCCCCTGCGGTGTGGTGGGTCACACTCCATGACACCCGCAGCGCTCAGATTCTGAGATGGGAAAGCGGGGCCAGGACGAGGGTGAGACCAGAAGGACACAAACTCAAGGCGAAGGGGAGGGGGTGAAAAACTCAGTCGTTAAGATAAACGGCGTGTCAAAATTCTGATCAAACGCACAAGCACACACTGTGCCTTTCTTTCAACCATTGTTCGGTTCAGCGGCTTCACACTCACGCTGCCCTGCCCCCGTCGTTTCCTCTCCGGAACTCCTTCCGTCTCGTGGAACTGAAACTCTGCCCCCATCGCATGGTAACGTCCAGATAAATAGCATATCAATCCAATGTTTGCATTAAACTTTGTTCTTTAGAGAAGTCTTAGGTTCACAGCAAAATTGAGAGAAAGGTGCAGAAATTTCCTGCCTGCCCCCTACCCCCCCACATGCCCTGTTCCCACATTACGGACACGCCCACTGGGGGTGCAGTTGTCGTGATCGATGGCCCTGCACGGACACACCGTCAGCACCCAGGCCCGCTGTTTATGTTAGGGTTCACGCCTCGTGCTATACATTCCAAGGGTCTGGACAAATGCTTCAGGGCATGTATTCATCACTGCGGTGTCCTACGGAGGAGTTTAACTGCCAGCCCAGAATCCTGTGCTCCGCCTCTTCACCCCTCCCTCCCTGCCCCCCAACTCTGGGAGCCCCAATCTCTTCACCGTGTCCATAGTTTTGCCTTTTCTGGGATGTCATCAAGTTGGAATCACAGCACACAACCTTTTCAGATTGGCTTCTTTCATTTAGTAATATGCACTTAAGTTTCCTAGTACAATATATTTTTTTTCAAATATCAAAATTAATGCCAAAAAAATCCAGGATGAGCAAAATATCAAAACGTAAAGGCTAGCTGGGTCTTCGCACATCAACTCACCCTGCAATCCGATAGTGTAACAGACTCCGTCCTGTAATAAAACTGGGACGTTTGCTCCGACTGTTCGCTGCCAATAGTTCCGCTTATTTGAGGAGGTCGTCCACATGAATTATGGAGCTGGCCGTGACAGATTGGACCTGGAGCCTGGCGGCCGTGGGCATTCCTGCTCGTCCCGCCCCTCCCCTGCCGGACATTTCTGGGAAGTTCATAGGTGGTGGGTGGTGTCGATTACAGCTGAGAAATTAGTCCAGATCATGAAATAAATAAGGCCTGGAGAGTCGGCGTGGAGCTTGTGTCCTCGGCTTCCAGCTCAAGCTCCCATCACTGTTTCCAGAGCTTTTCCTGGCTTGACTTCAAAATAACTGTGTTCCGAAGTTCAGCAGGAAAGTGCTTCCAGGGATGACAGAAGTACTTTGTGCCGGGAAAGGCAGGGTCCTGTCCCTTCCCAGCCCCTCCCCACCCCTCGGCACTGTGAGGTGGGGTGGAGGGGCTGCCGAGGCTGGAGGAGCCCCCCAGGAGGCAGCCCCACGCCCGACAGTGCTGAGCCCACATGAGTCACCAGATCCTGCATCTCCAAGGAGCTCATCGAGGGGATCGGGAAGGAGAGACGTCACCCCCTTGAGCCCAGTCCAGGGAGGGTCAGGAGATGCCATTTCTAACGTCCTTCTGATGGAAGAGGGTCTCCAGGCTTCTCAGAGGCCAAGGAGTGACTTGGCCAGAGTCGGTTTCTGAGGGCGTGGGGTCCGTGGTTGAGGGAGGAAATGCTCCAAGCCTGACAGCAAGTGCGTGGGGAGATAGATGGGGGAGAGACGGCAATCGGGCCGGGCTCAAGCGGGGCCAGGAGCAGACTGAGGGCTCTTCCCTGCTCAAGAGATTAACAGGCCTCTCCTTTCCTCAGGGGAAGGGGCTGTTTCTGGAGTGATGTGGATGCCCACCGCCTCGCAGGAAAGGAGCACTCGCTGCTTTCTCACGTCTGTCCTCCGATCCTGAATGTGCCACGTTAACACGGGGCATGTTGTTCTCGTTCAGTCGCTCAGTGGTGTCTGACCCTTTGCAACCCCGTGGGCTGCAGCACGCCAAGCTCCCCTGTCCTCCACCATCTCCCGGGTTTACTCAAACTCATGTCCATCAAGTCGGTGATACCATAAAAGGAACTGTTTTTTACTGCTGATCTTCTGGACCTTAGCTCTTAGCTCCTAGAGCTGAACCTCCTTGAGTTTTCAAGGATTGACAGAAGCAATGGCTGGGAGTTTTGCATCTCTTCACATCGCTTATGAACCTTGACTCTGAGAACAAGGCCCACGCCCTGCACTGGAGTCGCGCCTTTCCGCGGCAGGGAAGGGGGGAGAACGGGTCACCTGTCGTCTCATGGGCCGCTCTGGAGCTTGTTGGGCGAGGGCTCTGGGATGCCTGGGTCTCGGCCCAGGCCTGGCAGAGGTTGGCTCTCCTCTCCTGCCCTCAAATAGAGACTGCGTGCTGCTCCCCTGCTCTTGCTGAGTGCCTCAGGACTGGGTGCTGAAGGGTGTCTGAAATAACCACATTTTCTCAGGGTGAAAAGTCCAGCCCGGGGCTGCCCAGGGGTGGCTGGGGTGGGCTTCCCTGGAAATTCCGCCCATGTTGAAGGATGTCGTGTGACAATCAGGGCATCATGCTGCCTTTCCATCTCTTCACAAAAATAACAGAAATGAAGTTCAGCCCTAAACCCTAAACCACCTCGTTCACCAACACAGAACTTCCCTGAAACAACCTCCAGCACACACACACACGTGCGCGCGCCAAGATTACCTCCCCTGATGGTGAAAGGCAAAGCAAGAAGCAAAGAGGAGAGGGGAAAGGGAAACATTTCAGACCGGACAGGTGCGTTTCTGTGTCGCCCTCTTAGCAGGGAAGTTCATTCGAAAACAAAACAAGATGCAAATACCGACATGCTCTGGAGCAGCGAGTGTTTATTCTAAATCCTTCCCCACTGGCGTTACCACTTGCTGTGTCTTTGCTGCATCCTGGGCCTCTAATTGTGATTTTCTTTCCTCCCCCGTTAGATTTTTGTTCTTTTGAAGTTAGGAAATGTCAGTGGTTTCTTTCAAGCCTTTTTGGGCAAGACTCTTTTTTTAAGAGTCAGAGCAGGAAAAGGCCATTCAGCTTATCTCGCTCACTTCCTGAAATCCAAACAAGCTCTCAGAAAACCGCATCACACCCCATCCATTCAGCGAGGGGCTCTGCACTTGGACAGGAGATTTCAGGGCCATTTCGCTTTTATAAAAACCTTCAGAACTGGATCTGAAAAACCTCCAGAGATTTGGAGAAATAACTTGAAAGCTTGAGGCTAAAATTGGGTGGTTATTTCCCTCCTGAGGAAATGATTCAGAAAAATCCTTTCTTTCCTCAGAGACTTCCATCCCTGCTGGCTGCCCAGAGCCCCCACGTGGACTGATGGCTGAGTTTTTCAGACTTGTGGGCTAATTCTGTTTCTCTGCTGAGCAGAGGATGCTTCCAGCTGTGCCACTCCCTCCCCTGGTCCTGGCTGAGAGCCAGACTTTTAGAGCCACATGTGATGGGGAGGAAGAGTTTTGAATGAATCTACTTGCCCCCATCGAATAGTACCTATTTAAGAGTCATTTGCAGGGACTCCCCTGGGGGCCCAGTGGATAAGAATCCGCCTGCCAGTATAGGGGATGCATTGATCACCGGTCTGGGCAGATCCCATAGGCTGCAGAGCAACTAAGCCCCCATCTCACAAAGACTGAACGCCGAGTGCCTCGAGCCCGCGCTCCGCAACGAGAGGCCGCCTCAGGGAGAAGCGCATGCCCCTCGACAGGAGCGGCTGTCACTCGCCACGACTAGAGGAAAGCAACAGAGACCCAGCGCAGCCAACAGAAAAGAAATGACTTTAAAAATCAAACACTTACAGAACATTAAATTTCTCACGAAGCAAAAAAAAAAATTAGAATTCCAACCCCAAACTTTAAATCTCATTTTCTAAGAAAAAAAAAAGGGTTGAAACTCCCTGCCTTAAAAAGACAATTACAAGTCAGCCGAGTCCCCAGAGCTTGCTCCATCTTGGTCAACAGTCTGTGCTTTCAGGATTCCTCCCTTTTTAATGTGGAAGAGCCAAAACATTGAGCAAAACACACAGCAGGACCAGGCAGCAGGAAGCAGGGAGTGCCCAATACGACCTTCTCATCTGATGGGACAAAGCTCCTCAGAAAGTCCCTGGCTGGTCTTGGCACCGTGACAGCAGCCTGAGTGAGTCCTTAACGCTGCCGTCATCAGGGTGAGAAACGACCCCAAGCGGTTGCATCTCTGAGTAGAAGCCGTCGCTCCCAGGGGCCTGCGGGGGTCGCTGTGTTCAGCGCTGGCTGCTCCAGGGGCCCACGGGGGTCTCTGAGGGGCCTGCGGGGGGTCGCTGTGTTCAACACTGGCCACCAGGAATCTGCTCGCCATTGTCAAGGCAGACAGTCCACCTATTCATCCTCCACCCCGATGCGCAGCAGTGGAATCCTGAAGCCCACATTCACCAGAGGAGCTGTAGAAAGGGGCCCAATCATCCAACGTGGGTTTATTTTTAAGTTCTGTTTCAAACCACAAGATTTGTAGTCATATTTCATTGTCAGAGTTTTTTTTTTAAAAGCCAGTCCCCAAATCATGACATCCGATTCTATTAGGACCTGATTGCTTGCTGTGTTTTTGTTTGCTGATTTTGAACAAATTCCATGACATTGTGACCATCAAGCTTCTGTGAGAAAGGAGACACTGTTCCTGAGTGGCTCACGCAGACCCTTCTGGGCAGCACAGCTTTATTTTGAATCATATAGGTTTTGGTTATTTTTTTCCAAAATGTATTGCGAACTTCTCGGTCCCCCTAGGACCTGACTCTGTAGCTGACAGTGACATACATGGCGCACTGCTGTGTGACCATCACCCCTGCCTGTAGGACCGCCTGTCGTGAACACAAGAGAAACCTGCTTTGATAAAGACTCAGTGTTGCCATAAACCTCCAGCGCTGTGAGCGTCGTGGCGTTTCTCTCGGTGGGAGGGGGGACAAATGAAGTGTTTGTGCAGTTTATGCTGCATATTAGCTAACCTCGAGCCCCTAAGGTTTCGGGGTCGTGAGATGGTTTTTATTGCTCCTGTTTCTGTTATTCTGTCTTCTCCCATCAGGGGGTAACAACCATTTTCTCTGCTTTCAGGACACTTTTCTGTGACGCCCACTCTTTCCTAGTCTAATGCAGGAAAAGTCAGCGGTCAGACTCTCTAAAATATGCTGAACTGAGAGTCCGGCCGTGGGGAAAACTTTCCCTTGAGTTAGGGTCAAAATAGCCTGTGAACGGACCTCACGATGTGCGTTTTCTTTGGAAAACATTTCTGCTTCTTCCAGATTCTTCCCTGCGTCTTAGGTGGGGGTGATTGACATGCATCTGACCTGTGGATAAGGGAAGGCTCATGCTTGTGGCTCTTGGTTGTCTGGAACCCCCTACACTTCAAAAGGCAGCGGTAACATCTGGAAGCCTGGTCCCCACTGGGAAAACAACAGAGAAAATTAAATTAGGGGGACAAAAACTTAAGCAAACTCCCTTTCAGGTTCCTATCATTTCCTGCCATAGAAATAAAAGACAGATTCTTCCTCTATTTGCTCTCAATTTGTCTTGACCATATCGCTTTTACTCACAAAATTATCCCTCCTAAGTGTAGCCAGCGGAGAGATAAACTCAGAACCTGGACCTCGAGGGCAACCTTGGAGAGTGAATCAGGTTGCACACCCTTGCCTCCTTTCCGCCCAGTACCTGCAGGCAGAGAGGGCGGGCTGGCGTTTTTCTCTGAGAGCATCTACCATGGGGACTTTATCGCAGGGTTTTAATTAAGTCGCTGGTTCTCAGTTTGGGGCAGTTTTGCCCTCGTGGGACATTTGGCAAGGAATGGAAACAGCTGTGATTTTTACAACGGGGGGAGGGGGAGAATCGAGCGGGTAGACACCAGGGAGGCTGCTGAACAGCCTCCAGAATCAGGGGCCCCCGCCCTCAGGTGTGGACTCCGCAGCCCCCGTGTCAGCAGCGCTGAGGGGGGAAACCAGAGCTGCGAGGTCCCCGGGACACAGAGGAGCTGGATGCGGCAGGTGGGGGCACAGAGGACCTCGGCGACCACGCGGGGGCCTGTAGGTGGGAGAGTTCCTGCGAGTGGAGTTTTTTAAGCCAGAGGACTATTGCTTTGGGGGATTTGAGTCTATAAAATGTAAATAATCCTTGTTGAGTTGAGGCTTTAAAGTTGAGCTGAGCTGAGCATTCTGAGAATTGTTGTAATTGTATATATTACAACCATTTCATATAAAAATATATGTATTTATATATATTAAATATATATAAAGATAGAGTGGGTTCTATACTTACACATATAGAGACATAAATAATTACACACACACACACACACCCAGTATTGGTTCCATTTCTCTGATGAACCCTGATGATCATTCACTAACTAGTTTGTAAGAAAAGAATTTGAAGACAGTCTAAATTTCCAACATCAGGAGCCAATATAACGGAATACAAAATATTTATTAAAACGAACAATTAAGTTTATGCCTTGAATAGCTCTTGAAAACAAAATGTTGAATATACAAAATGGTCCGAAACAATGTACACAATGGGATGCCACTTATGTAAATTTTGAAAATACATAAAACAATCCTGTGCCTTTATTATGGAAAACAGAAGTGCACTGCGTATATAAACACATGACCCGCAAGGGACCACGTGGAGTCAATCAGAGCTGTGTCCTCCGAGGCGGGAGGGGATGGGGGCAGCAGGGGATGGGGGCAGCAGGGGACGGGGGTGGCAGGGATGTGGAGAAGAAGCGTCCAGACGGAGCCCCAAGAATTCCACAGTTTCCTTGGTGATACTTGGCTGTTCCATAGAAAATGTCTGAGGCATGAAGGACACGACGTTTGCTCTTGGCAGATGGTGGTCGTCGTAGGCAGGATCCTGGTTCCTTCCAACATCCACTCACAAGGAATCCGAGACGGTGGCACCGTTTGAGAAGAGTCTGTGCAGAGGTAACTAAGCGGTGATTCCAGGTGAGACCGCCCTGGACTCAGGTGAGCTCCAGGTCTTACGACAGTTCCTTTTCATCACGGACTTCCATTCTGCTTCGACAGTTCTGGGCCTGTTAGTCCCAAAAATGTTCATATACTGGTGAGAGAAGAGCTAATCTTCACATTTCTTCAAGGTGCCTTCACCAAATGTGAACGTTAGAGCTTGTTCTTCTTGAAGTGGTTCCAAACCTCTGATTTTGGCGTCGGAATATGGTCGTAATAGCACCTCACCCACCCTCAGGCCCTCACTTCTTCACTGTGGCAGCCCTGAGGCCTGACAGCCCCCTGGCAGGGCCACAGGGGAAACGGCCAGGACCCCTGCTCATCCTTGGGAGGAGCACTGCCCTGTGAGCTGGCCCGGCCGCACTTGGATAAGAGGCCGGCTTCTGTCGCATCAGGAGACCCAGGGGCTTGTCTGCTACGCAGTGTGACCCGTTTTCCTGACTAACACAAGCCCCCAAGCAGCTGTCTCATCATTGATTTCTCTGGTCTCCTTGAACATCAGCATTTTCAAACCTGCCAGAGAAATTCTCCAAGTGACTACGGCTCAGTCCGTTCTCCCTCAGATCAGGAAACCATTCGTAAACAGGCATTAAAGTCACTTCATGGTCTCTTCCACGAGGATTTCACAAATACCATTTCATAGCCAACAGTTTACCTCCCTCGTCTGACTCAGAAAAACATATTGTAATCAGAACGCCTTTTGCACAATAAGGAAAACAAAGGCGCCTTCACAGCTGGTGCTGGCTCCCAAACGCGGTCGGGCTCTGGGCTCTGAGTCCCGGCCAGCAAAGGGCCGCTCGCTCACGGGCTCCTGTGAAAGGAGGCGGCCCCGTGCTGGTGCGAGGTGTGTGCACACCTGTGTGAGTGTCTGCTGAGTCCAACTCCTCCTACCCCCAAACCGCACTTTCCTATGGCCCTCTCCCACACAAAGCCGCTCCTAGCGGTGGAGGTGTGACTCAGGGACACAATGAAGGGACGCAGAGCACAGGCTCCAAGTTACAGAGGCCTGAGTGCCGACCCCGGCCCTTCTCAGCTGTGTTCCCACCCAAGCAACTCCGTTTCCTCGTGTGGAAAATGGACCATCGTGTCGCCTCGCGGCGTCTCTAGTGAATATTGAAAGTGCTTCCTGGAGGGCCTGGCTGGAGGGAAATCCCCACAGTCAAGGCAGATGAGGGTGGACGTGGTTGTCGTTCTCCAGGACACGTCCCTGGAATCCTGCCCCCAGAGGCAGAGCTCACACCCCCTCTCGGAAACGGGTCAGAACCCACAGATGTTCGCAGCAGCCTTGCCCCAGCAGGTGGGGGGGCAGACACGGTGGGGTGGGGGGTAAGGCTCCCTGCAGCCAGGGAGGCCCTTCCTTCCACGGAAACCCCAGGCCCACACCACTGGGCAAACCTGAAGACCAAAGAGCCAGATACTTCTGGTCCGTGAGATGTGTTGCAACCGGTTTTCAAATAGGAAAAACCTGTCTATTGACAAGTTCGTCTTGAAATGAATGCAGCAGAGAGACGTCTTCATGGACAGCCACTGAAATGTTCCTGGTTAGCGATGGCTGACGACACTTGAGGTGATTTTTCAGACTATGTGTTATAAAAGCAATAATGTCCTGTGCACAAGACAGATGAGATATGTTTTCTTATTCCTTCTTATTTCGTATTTATGGAAATAACAGGGAAGGGCCCCAAGTTCTGAGTCTGGACCAATGTCCAATGCCAGCTCTGCAGCCAGCAGCCAAGGCCCCGAGAGACCCCGAGACTCCAGGGGCCTCGTGTCCACATCTCAGCGCGGAGACGGCAGCGCTTACCTCCTGAGAAGACCTGATGCCTCATGTGCCTAACTCACAGCAACACAGCTGGAACAGGACTCGGAGGACAGTCAGGTTTTTAAAAATCCTAACACTCCCAAACCACCTGGCTTCCCTGTGGTTCAGCTGATAAAAAATCTGCCTGCAATGCAGGAGACTCGGGTTCAATCCCTGGGTTGGGAAGATCCCCTAGAGAAGGGAAACGCTACCCACTCCAGTATTCTTGCCTGGAGAATCCCATGGACAGAGGAGCCTGGCAGGCTACAGCCCATGGGGTCGCAAAGAGTCGGACATGACTGAGTCACTTTCACTTCCAAAACAACCTGCTGGGGAAAGTCATCTTTCAAAGAAGGTACTTGACTGGACACTGATCAGCTCCAGCAAAGTTGGAGAAGGCCGTGTTCCTTCTGCTTCTCCTCCACGGCCTCCACATCTCCAGGGATCAAGCGAGGTGGGACGGCTTAGCTGTGGACTCCGGAAGGCGGTGTCGCATGTCCGTGCGGGTGTGGCTCTCTCTGCCACACTGACGAGCAGTCCAGAGCAGGGGTGTGAAGCCGCAGCAACTGTGCAGCCTTCACCAGTGCGAGCCCACCCGCCCCACTCCGAGCGGCCTGGCTCCAGCCCGTCTCCACTGGAACCCGGCGCCCGGCTCCTCTCTGCAGGGCTCCTTAGACGCGGTGGGGCGGAGAGGACCCCGCGCCTCACCACGGGCGCCATCCACATTTGCTCTCTGCCTCCTCCTCCCCCGGCCCACACCATCCGCTTGCGGCCGTCCGTCTCTTTCCAGAAGTTGGCAGGTCAGCTGGAGGCCAATCCCCACCAGCTCCTCTGTCTTTCCCATCGTCAGGTTAGACGGCCCGTGAGGGCCGGGGATCCACAGGCTGCTCATCAATAACGTCCTCAGCAAATCCGTCCACGTCCTCCCGGCTCCCCTGGCTCCTTTGCTCCGGCAGGGCGGCCCCGGGCTCCAGCCTCCCCGTCTTTCCTCCTCCCTCCTCCCGGGAGCTCAAGCTTTCCCTCCCTGTTTGAATCCGACTCTTGCCGTTTCATCACTGTAAGGAACTTATGTGACGTCATCATTCTTGGGGCTTGCAATTTTGTAGCAGGGAGGTTTTCTGCTTATAGTCAAACAATGGTCTTGCTTTAAAAACGGCAATAAACTAAAGGGATAAGGTTTTCAGCCTGCAGGGCTCACGACGAGAGAAGCGAGTTTCCTGTGCAGTTTATCACCCCCACCAAATGTGCACGGGCCACGGCCTCGGGGACCGCGCTCGGCCACCCTCCATGGCTTGTCGGCCGGGCTCCCCAGGAGTGACCAGCAGGGTCTCCTCTCTCCCGCACACGGCGAGTGACTGCCAGCAGAGAATGGGCCGCAGGAGACCCCCTGGGCCCGGATCTTCACAGCAGCCCGCTCCCGCCTGGAGCCGGGGAGGAGGGCAGACTGGCCCCGAGCTCTGGGCACTCCTCCTCTCGCCGGCGGGAAGGCCTGCGGGATGCAGGCGAACGAACCCTTCTGAGGTTCTGTGCGGCCACGCCCGCCCGCGTCTCCGCTTTGTTCAGCACGCAGCGCGGTGTCCCTAAGGGACCTGGGAGCCGAGGGGCCTTCGCTCCAGCTCCCAGACATATCTCGTTGGCCACATAACCTTGACCATCAGGGCTTCGGCCTCCTCTTCTGTAAAGCAGTGATGACAACGGCTGCTCTGCTAGGCTGCTGGGAGAACTGCTTAGCACAACTCACGGTAAGCGGTCTGACCCGCAGGACTCGGGGCACGCGGTCTGGTGGGCGGGACTCGGGGCACGTGGTCTGGTGGGCGGGACTCGGGGGCACGTGGTCTGATGGGTGGGGACTCGGGGCACGTGGTCTGATGGGTGGGGACTCGGGGCACGTGGTCTGGTGGGCGGGACTCGGGGCACGTGGTCTGGTGGGCGGGACTCGGGGCACGTGGTCTGATTCTGGTGGGTGGGGACTCCGGGCACGTGGTCTGGTGGGTGGGGACTCGGGGCACGTTGTCTGGTGGGCGGGACTCGGGGCACGTGGTCTGGTGGGCGGGACTCGGGGCACGTGGTGTGATGGGTGGGGACTCGGGGCACGTGGTCTGGTGGGCGGGACTCGGGGCACGTGGTCTGGTGGGTGGGGACTCGGGGCACGTGATTGCCCGCGCCTGGCGGTGTACACCCCTTCCCACCTGTGTCATCGCACCGCCAGCTCGCAGCCCACGGCTCCACTTGGCCTCCACAGTCGTGCTGTTTTCATCAAGCTTCTGTATTTTCGTTTGCATCCCATCAACGTGCTCCTCTCTGGCTCGCACACAATCATGACTTAACCCCTTTCCAACGTCCCAGAACTGGATTTTTAAGTTTTCGGCTGCTGTTACAAAGGCTCCACCTGTAATGACCACCCTGTTCAGAGCACTGTCCCCAGAGGCAGGGTCCCCAGAGTTGGTGTCCCCAGCTCCCAGGCCCGCTCAGGGTCTCAACTGCACCAGTTCCCTAAACCATGAGGAGCGTGTTTGGCTCCCTGCAGACTGAACCGAGCACCCGGAACCAGCCCAACGCTGGACAGAACACAAAGACTGAACCGGGCCCAGCAGGTCCCAGCTGCAGTGTTTCGATTGCTCACCACCAAAGAAAGTCTTGCTTCTATCTTTTACGGGAACAGATTTGCACATGTGCCCACTGGAGGGGCTGCCTTCCGTGCTAGCTGGGACATGGGTGGCCCCGGGACTGACCCCTCCCCTGCTGGCCGGGGCCTTGGCCTCTGGGCCCCTTGGGTCAGCAGATTTCTTTCCAGATGTCCACAAGCACGCGTCCATCAGCCCACCTTAGGCCTTGCCGGGGTCGCTCCCCTTGCTGGGTAATGCTTCTGCGAGCCTTCTCTGAAGCAGCTGCGGCCAGGTAATCTGCGGAGGAATGGCGCTTTGTAAATCAAAAAATAATAACAGAGCGCAGGCTGAGCGCTGGAGGCTGGATATGCCTGTGCGACCTCGCCGGCCGGGGCGCCGCGGGTGCTGGTGAATGACCACAGTGCCACCTGGTGGCCGAGATGAGCTAGCGCCCCAGGGTGCATGCGAACCAGTGTTAGCACTAAAATCCCAGAGAAAACATAACCCAGCAATCCAGAGTTCCCCTGGAAGCCTTCAAGCTGGGAAGAAGCATAGGAGAAAAATCTCACTTTTTAAGATTTTGAATTTATTTACTTCTTTGGCCCCCAAATCGTGAGCTGAATTTCTGAGCAGTTCTTTTTAGTGAGAGCGCACTGAAGAATAGACTTTTTTAGGGCATTTTATAATATTGCTTTTCATAAGTAAAATATTTAAGACACTGCTACCTCTGCTAATAAGAGTGACCAAAAATGCTTATGAAATTCGAAAAGGAATGAAAGTTTGTGCTTCCTTTGTGTTACGTAAAAATGCTGGGTTTTAAGTTTAATTATTCAGACTGAGGACTTCCTATCTAAACTCAGAGCTCAGGTTCTTTCTGAGCCAGAAAGCTGACTTCACATCCACACACCCGTGAGAAAGGCATGCGTGACCCTGGATGTGTAAGCCAAGCTTGAAGAAGTCTGCCTCTAACAGAGCGTTTCATTAAAGTTCCAACCTCTCCCTGTAAATGTCTCCAGTCTAGACTGAGGAAAAAGCCGTGGCATATCTGGAAATCAGGGTGGGGTATGGCAGTTCAAGGAGGCGTGCTCCTTCTGGAATTTTCCACTCCCTCGACTGTTTCTTCATAACTGGAAGAACCCTACCACTTCCTGCTCTACCACATTGCTGTGTGAGAAAGAGTCATACAATGGATTTTTATAAAGCTCTTTGAGCTTCTTTCAAGGGAACAGCCTCGTAAAAGGAAACCAGTAAAGGAGAAAAAAAACTTGACTGACACTTAGGTATGATGGTTCCAAAGAGGACGTGCTCTGAACATTATGGATCAAATCTACCTTGAAAGAAATGGGTATAAACCCCAGGGGACGTGCAAGTGGCCTTGCGTGTACATTCTACGTTGCTTACATGCCTGACTGGAAACGTTGGTGTGAACCAAGTGACATCTTCCAACAGAGTCGTAAGTGTCACAGTCAGGAAAAGCAAAACCCAAGCAAACCAGACAAATAGGCAAAGGCCCAAACAATAGGAACCAAGTGCTCGCCCCTCCTTGGATCCGGGAGAAACTGACCAGGGCCCCATGTGCAGAGGATGAGCGGCCGCCGTGGGTGCAGGTGGGCGTGAGCCCCTTCGAGGGTGGAAACCAGCTCCTCCACCTCGAGAGCGCCTCATCGCCAGGGTGGAGGCTGCTTTCTTCTGTTACCCAGGTGGCTCGGACGGTAAAGAGTCTGCTTTCTTCTGTTACCCAGGTGGCTCGGACGGTAAAGAGTCTGCCTGCCAATGCAGGAGACCCGGCTTCAATCCCTGGGTCGGAAAGATCCCCTGGAGGAGGGCCTGGCAACCCACTCAGCGTTCTTGCCTGGAGAGTCCCACGGACAGAGGGCTACAGTCCATGAGGTCACAGAGTCAGACAATGAGCAGCTAGCACCCCGACGGGAAGCTCACCGTCGTACCCACGCAACGTGCAGGTCGGTAGCGCTAAGAAGTCACATGGTGGTGCAAGCATCGCCACCGTCTCCAGAACTCTTCTTGCAAAACTGAGGCTCTGCCCCACTAAACATTCACTCCACCTTCTCCCTCAGCCCCTGGAAACCACTTTCTGTCTCTGTGAATCTGCTCTAGGGAGCTCGTAGAGTGGAGTCACGCGGGACTTTTCCTTCTGTGGCTGGCTTGTGTCACTGAGGCTGTTCTCAGCGTCCCTCCGTGCTGCAGCGGGTGTCAGAGTCGCCTTCCTTTCTGAGACTGAACCGTAACCCACTGTGAGGATGGACCGCGTCTTGTTTACCCATCATCCACGGGCACGTGGGGCGCTCCCACCTTTCAGCTGCCGTGGGTGCTGCTGCTGTGAATGGGGCACCTTCTTTGAGTCCTTGCTTTTCCTTCTTTCGGGCGTACGTGCAGGAGAACGAAATTGCTGGTCGTGGAGTAACTCCGCATTCAAGGCTTCAGGAACAGCTGCACCGTTTCCCCTGACAGCTGCACGTGCTGAATTCCCACCAACAGGGCGCAGGGGCTCCGCGTTCTTGCCAACGCCGCTTCTCGGCCTCCTTGATGGAGCCTCTGACAGGTTTGAGCTGACAGAGTGCCTTCCTCTGATCAGTGAGACCCTCACAGCCCCGCCTGGGGGTTTTGTGGAAGGTGATCTTCTCGTGGCGTCTTGGAGGAGGATGTGCTCTGCTGGACGTGGCAGTCAGGTTTCCTCTGCATGGCCTTGTGACGGCCCTGTTTTTCTGCCCCACACGCCCCCTGGAAGGACCTCGAGAGCTGGAGAAGGGGGGACATACCCCAGGACTTGGGGACCCTGAGGGCCGTGTGACATCCAGAGGTCAGCAGCGGCCAGGCTGGAGCTTCTGTGGCCTCGCAAAGCCCCCACACCCCACACACATCAGCCTTGAGGGCCAGTAGCTGCCGGGCTGGGGGAACTGTGCAGATTATAAAGGAACGAGATCGACACTGAGATGACCCAGGGGAAGGCAGCGAGGCCCCGCCAGGCCTGGGAGTGAGCAGGATGGACGGTCACCCCCGTGGAGCCCGGCTATGGCCAGCACGGGTCTGCTCATGCACAGTTGGTGTGCAAGGCGGTCACTGTGAAACAGTTGTTCTCAACCAGCCGTTTTTCTCACTGGCCTTTTATTTACCCTTGAAACGATTTTATTGTAGGGAGCTGGGAATTATAACCCCAGACTTGCTGTGGTTGGAAGACATGCACAGCTTCCCACGAAAGCTTCATTGGTCTGCCTGTCTCGGTGTGTGAGTGTTTAAGACAAGATAAAAATAACCTGCAGGGATTGTCTCTATTTTCATGTCTCAGCACCCCTCTCAGTCCTCAGTCTCCTCCTGAAAAGTCTGACACTCTCTGCAAAGAGTCACAAAGATGAACAGCCCTCAGTTACGGGCCCATTTTAAAGGGTGGTAAGTGGGGGCACTGGGGAACCGAGGACCCCACAGTCCTGGGACTGTCCTCGTATCAAAGGAGTGGAATTGCAAGGGTGGTCAGAGCTTCCCCAGCCGAAAACCGTAAGGGTAGACTCAGTGGCACACACCCGGGGGGTGAGCTGAGTCCTGTTACCCAGTGAAAAACCCGTGTCTTCATCCTTCCTACCTTGAGAATGTTTCCTCGGGCTTCACGGTCCAGCAGCTTCTGCTTGTGCTCTGTTTCTTCTGCAGTGAGTGGTCCCCGACCTTGATACGCATGAGGAGCACTGGGGAGGTCTTGAAAAACCCCAGGCAGGTGCATGTCGGGCGGGAGACCACCGCCTGCGGAGGGAAGGCACGCATCACGCGGGAGCTGCGAGTCGAGCCACAGGAACAACAGGCTGCTTCCCAAGGAATCGCATCACCTGACCTCCTCCTCGCCTCGGTCACGTGGTCACACGTGAGAGTGAACACAAGTGGCCTGGGCAGGTGGTGCCGCTGTTGGCGTGTGGATTCAGCTTGGGGTCTGTTTTCGTTTGAGGGATCTTGAAAGCAGATCCTGAGACGTGAGCTTGGACACGGTTGGTTTATGGGGAAAGTCATCCCACGACGCAGGGAGGGGAAGAGTGTGAAAGAGCCAGAGGCACAGGAGCCAGTGGAGCCCTTGTCGCTGGGAACCAGCTGCAGGCACGGGGTGGGGAGTGTGTGCCCCTGCTCCTCTCCGAGCCGGAGCGGGCATCTCTCTCTGGTCCAGCTCCCCTGGGTTGGGGGTCCCTGGGGTTTTGCTCCAGGGCTGTGCCCACCTGGACGAGGTCACTTCCTGTGGCTCAGGAAGGGGTCCTGCATGTTGAAAGCCAGGGGAGGGTTGGCGCCCTTGCAGCCACCATGAGCCCAGGTGGCTTGAGGGTGCAGCTCCAGCTGCAGGTAGAGTTCATGCGTGGACACCAGCAGGAAAAGTCTTTATGGCCAAAGAGAACACAGACCCATCACCCTCTGAGATGCTACAAGGGCAGGGGTCACCCGGGGGCACATCCCGTCTGTGCTGCTCCGAGGCAGGAGAGTGAACTCAAGGGCTTCCCACACTGTCATTAGCCCTCTGGTCCCGGGTCCCTGTCATGGCGAGGGTCTCCCTGAGGCTGGAAGAATCAGAGCTGTGAGGCTGTTCCCTCGCCCCTCTCATCCCTAGACTTAGGCCAACTTGTTGCACAGACAGACATTGGAGAAGGTTTAACAGTGTCCAGTCTCTCCAGGCAGGCCAGGGGCACACTTCCTGCCCTGGGCCCTGCACGGGCCACGAAGGCCCCACGTCTAATGGAACCCAAGGTGCACAGGGAGAACCCAACACCCCAGCCTCACTCCGGGGGCCGGGGGACAGGACGCGCACGTGTGTAACAGGAGCTCCGGGCAGCAAGATGCCCGCCGAAGGCCTGCGCGTCTCCTGGGCTTTTTGAACTCCTCTCTGGAGACAGGGGATGACCAGCCAGTTTCTCCGTTTTTGAAACATTAGCTGGATGCTCCTGGCCTGCTCTGCAGAGGCTCCTCCAGCCCGGAGCGCTAGAGATGCATCTCAGTCTCCACGGAGCTCACGTCCTGGAATAAAACCCTTGTCCTCCCAACGGGGGAAAGCCAGAGCCCCAAGCAGTGCAGAGGGGCCCAGTGGTGAGGGGACTGGGAACAGGTAAGCCCTGAGCCGCGACCCGCTTTACTAATAGCGGTGCTCCTCTGCGTGGGACTCCCAGGGACTGCTGAGCACTCTGGGTGACGGCGAGGCCAGGCTCGCCCAGAGCAGAGTTGACACTTAATAAAACACAAAAACCTGCACTGATTTAAACTGCTCCCGGATGGCTGAAGGATGTGAACAGAGCTTGAGACTAGCAGGAAGGGTGAAAATGGAACAGGGTGTTTCCTTGTCGAATGAACAGATGGATCCTCAAACAGATGATGGGTCAGAGCATCTGACACATGCAGCCCGGAAACATGCTTCCCGGGAATGACTACCTGGTGAGCACTCACCTGGCCGCGCAGAAGGTAGGGGCATCCAGTGACCTCCCCCCCACACACATCCTCATCTTTCGCTTCTACCTGTGACCCTTCAGGGCAGATGCTACCAGGGAGCGCTCAGGAAGCCCCCTGTGAGCAGCCAAGTGTGTCTGTGTGCGTTTAAACAATTTTCCACCCTTAACCCACCTGTGCTCCGATGTTTGATATATGAATTCATGATCATTTAACTTGACCTTTGTTAAAGGTTTGCTTGAGGGTGAAATCATGTGTGTGTGTGTTCACAAACAACAGAAAACAATACAGGGAACACAGGCATAAAGAAAGCTTCACTTATGCCCGTTGGTGGCCATGGTGCTGGCTGACCGTGTGAGCACAGCCACCTCTGGGCCGTCTCAGGAGCTGAGGCGGCTTCTCCCAGTAAGTCCTCGGGAGAAGACATGTTTCTCACAAGGGGGAGAACCGCAGTTTCTCAGGCTTGCGGCTCTCACCCGGCTTCTCCCCTGCTCCGTGACTGGGGGCCACCTCACCAGGCCAGCGCTCGTCAGGGGTCACCTGCCCGTCTGTGCCCAGGCCGTGGACGTGGTCAGGAGGGAGCGGGTTGCTTTGTGGTTTGGGTTAGAAAGACCTTAGGACAAACCCGTGTCCATGCTCACAGAGAACGACCTGGCCTTCAGCCTCGCTGTGGACGACGCAGCTTCCTGGTACGGAAAATGGCGCTGTCGTAGGAGCAACACCTCACACAGGTTACCGTGGAGATGAAGTTAGAGGATGAGGGTGAATCTTACACGTGGGATCCTGTACGAAACCTCTGCTTAGTTGACGGTGATAAGCACGCACGTGGTGCGCCAGAGCGCTGACTGTTCATGGACGTAAACGCCGATGCTTATGCTGCCTGAGAAAAAAAAGCACAGTGTGAGAGCTGAGTTTCGTCTGGGGCAAAATGAAGGCTGTGGCTGGGAGGCAGCATGTCAGCGAGCTCTGAGAAGCTGCTCTGAGCAGGCAGGGGAGGTCAGTGTCCACGTTATTGTGCTGAAGGGCAGTTCACGCCATCAAACACACGTTTTTGCAGACAGTTTCTGCCAGGCTTGTGAAGGCTGCTGCTCGTCCTGAGGAGCAGATATTACCACGAAAGATTTTCGTGCTTTTCCAGACACGAAGAGCCGCAAGAATTGAGCTCATAAAATCTTCTCCTGGAAATATCTAACCATCTAAAGACGTGTTCCGCCAGTTTTTCCCAGAGCACAGAGCACTCCATTCCTGATCTCCACCCTGAACTCATTTCGGAGGGTGTTGAAGGTCAGTGGTCACAGCAGCTTGTGAATTAATCTTGTAGAGGCAGATGGCAAGTGCCAGCCTTTAGTTGAAGCATGTTAGAACCTCACTTTTAATGACACATGAGAGCATAAAACTCAGCAACACTGCTCCTCCCTGGACTGTATCCAGGGAGTGTAGTCACGAAGGGGCCACTCGAGGTTTGTCTGCAAGGACACCGTTGAGCGGGCCCCATGGGCAGTGCTCTCAGGAGACCGCTGGGTACTCTGCTTTATGGTGCCACCTGGATGGCCTCCCCCTGGTATCACAGGCTTCCTCGGGGTGACAGCGGAAGCGGTACTTAAGGAAAGCATTCACACTGAGTGCCTACATTAGGAAAGAAGAAATATTTCAAATCAACAGCCTACGTTTCCTCCTCAAGAAATTTAAGAAAAAGACCAAACTGAACTCAAAGTAAAGATGAAAGGGAATATAAAAGATAAGAATAGAAAGCAATTAAACAGAAAAGAGAAAATTAATAGAAAAGCCCTATGAGGGGAAAGGGCTAGTTATTTGAGATGATCAATGAAATTGATAAACTTCAAACCAGATTGATCAGCAAGAGATGTTCATGCAAAGACCCGGTCATGAATGTTCACAGCAACTTTATTTGTAAAAGCTAAAATTTGGACATAGCCGAATGATCAACAGGTGAGCATACAGAAAGTCCACCACCATCTGTACCTACCTGAAGTGGGCAGAGTTGAGTCTGACTCTGTGACCCCATGGACTGTAGTGCCCCGGGCTCCTCTGTCCATGGGATTCTCCAGGCAAGAGCACTGGAGTGGGTTACCATTCCCTTCTTCAGGGGATCTTCCGGACCCAGGGATCGAACCCGGGTCTCCCGCATTGGAGGCAGACGCTTTAACCTCTGAGCCATACCACATAGTAATTACCAATAATTAATAAAATGGCTGTTAAGTTTGTTGTTGTTCTTTAGGTCGTGTCTGACTCTTTCGTGATTTCATGGATTGTAGCCTGCCAGGCTTTTCTGTCTGCAGGATTGCCCAGGCAAGAATACTAGTGTGGGTTACCATTTTCTTCTCCAGGGAATTTTTCCAATCCAGGAATCAAATCCATGCCTCCTGAAATGGCAGACAGAGTCTTTACCACCAGGCCACCAGGGAAGCCCGACTTTTAAGTTACTATGCAGTAAAACTCCTATATGAAGGCTAAACAGCAAACACTGTTTACTGCCTACTGTGACAAAATGGAAACCCTACCTTGCTGATATGGACAAGGCCTCCTCTTCTATTGTAAAGAGTATCATTTTGAAATTTCAAGTCCCAGCAGACTGCCACAACAGGGACAATCAGTACCCGATTTGTGGTGCTCAACAGTAATAAAAAAAAAAAGTCTCCCAATGCAGGAGACGTGAGTTCAATCCCTGGGTCAGGAAGATCCCCTGGAGAAGAAAATGGAACCCTCTCCAGTATTCTTGCCTGGGGAATCCCATGGACAGAGGAGCGCGGTGGCAACCGTCTATGAGGTCAAAAAAGAGTCGGACACGACTTAACGGCTAAATGATAACAACAAAGTAATATTCTGTGTGTTGAAGCACCCCAACCAAACATGTCTTAAGAAACAGGTGGATGTCAGGTAAATTTCTAAGGTCCAAGCTGGGACTGAATAGCTCCTGAGTGAGACAGAGCCAAGTGAAAACTGCTGCAGGAAAACCGACCCAGGCCACAGCATCTGACACTCGGAAACTCGGCAGAAGGCAGTCTTGACAGAGCAGCAAAACTCCTGCTCCCCTTGGAAAGTTGTGAGCCCCTGCTCAGTGAATTGTGGAATGATAAGATTTGAGACAAATAGGAAAATTTCCAGTGAAAGGAGTTTTTAAAAACAATTTTAAAAGCATTTATAAAGGCAGATTGTACATTGTCTTTTGAAAAAAAAACCCTAGGAAAACTTCATAATGTTTTAAAGTTCAATTTTATTAAACATATGGGCAAGTCTGAAATTATTCAGAATATTAAAATTGACTTGAGAATAATTAAAATTCAGAAAAACCTCAGGTGTGTGTCCAAGTTCTGGACAGCATTAATATAGTATAAAAAGTTCCCGGGAAATTTACAGTGAACAGGTGTGTGAAGTCATTGGGGGGGAAAGAAGTGCAGACATTAATTAGCAAGAATTATGAATATCCTCGTTAGGTTGTTTTCTTTCAAGTTGACATATTTTTGAGCATATGCACAGGGCAAATATTTTAAAATCATGAGTACACGTGGTAAAGAAAATCTTCCTTATTCATAATATTCCGTACTTTTGCTATCAATCACTTAATGACCGAGTGAGCTTTGAGGGTGCTGAGTTCTGCAGGCGAGGCCCTGGGCACAGGTAAGCATCTTTGTTGAGAAACGGTTTGTCTCTACGGCGACATCTGGGGACACAGGCAAGCTCTCGGGGATCCCTGTGTTGGGAGCAGGAGCAGAGAGCTCCCGAAGGGGGGCTTCCGAACCCTCTTAACCCCTGATGGGTCTGGATCCCAAGGTGGGGTGGGGCCACCTGTTAGAGGGCACCGGGGAGGTGACCATGTGTCTCCCCTGGGACGCACGTGAGGGAGACGGGCCCCATCCCCTCCGCCCAGGAGGACAGGGAGCAGCCAGACCCCGGCCCCAGCGGGGGGACCCTCCTGGGAAAGGGCGGACCTGGACCCCAGACCCGCTTGTGCCCGTGTTGGAGGCAGGATCACGGCGTCGCTCCTCGAGACACTCCTGACGGCGAGTGTGTAGGGCTTCTGCACACAACCATCGTGACACTCGTCTGGAGTCAGCACAGACCCCGTTCCAGGCTCATTCCCTCAGACCCCCCATCCCTAGACAGGCTTCTGTCCAACTCGACTACAGATCACAGCTTCCCAAGGTGCCTCCCTCCTCTGACGCCTCCCTGAGCCTCCACCATCTGAGTCAATGCTTGGTTCACAGAACCCAGGGACTCCCTTCACCTCCTACTCCCGGAATGCTACAAAGGATATAGTGAAGGACACGGATGAGCGGCCGGAAGGGCGAGGCTGGGCGGGTCCTGAGAACAGGAGGCTCTGACCCCTCTAGCACGTTCATTAACCCAGAACCTCTCCAGGTCCCTACGTTCAGGGTTTTAAATAGAGGTTTCGGTTCCCAGGGGTGACGGACCAACTCGTGGGCCACCGGTGCTAGCTCGATCCCAGCTCCTTCCCCTTCCCTGGGGGCGGGGGCGGTGGGGGCCGGGTGAGCACGCCAGCCCACCCAATCCTGTGGCTGGGTCCTCGGACCACCAGCCTCATCTGCCCAGAATCACCTGAGGGCAACAGCTCAGCTGTGGATGCTCAGGAAATCCTGGGGCTTCTAGGAGCTCCCGGGCCAGGACCCGGGACCTGGGTCAAACACACAGCTGTGGTTTGTGTCATGACATCACAGAGGCCCAGGAGGGCTCCTCCTCCGGGAAGAGGTCAGAGGGCCTGGCCTGACACCAGGTGGGGAAGCCTGAGTCAAGTGAGTAGCAGGCTGTCTGTGTGAACACAGGGTCCATTGCTCCCAGCAGAGACCCCAGGCATCCCAGCAGGACCATGCCTGCCAGTGTGGGTGGGCAGCCACCCCTGGGGCGCTGGACTAGGGATGCTGGCCTGGCCCCGCGTCACCCTCAGACAACAGCTAGGCTTGGAGCCCTCACAGCAGCGTTCCAGCCAGGAAGGAGACTGGTGGCCCCGGCCGGGCAACCGTTTCCTCCTGAGTCCCTCAGCGGTGGCTCCTCTGGGGCAGACACACACCCCTCTGGGTCTCAGGAATCGCCCCAGAGCTACGAGAAAGGGTGAGCTACTGCCAGCTGCCTTCCTGATTTCTCACACACGGTGCTGGCACTAGGCACTTCGTATTTATCTCAGTCTGAATCTTTGTGCTAAAATTAGGGGAAAAAACCCTGCACCTTGCGTTGGTTCCTTGCATCCAAGTTGGGGGAGTAGTTTTCTCTGTGGTTCCTGTGGATGGTCTCGGGCCCCTGTGAGTGCAGCCTGGGTTCTTGATATCAGCAGATGTCATACGCCATCCTCGTCCAAAGGAGAGCATTTGCATCACATTTGCCACGCCCACAAATTAGCTCATTAACCAAAGGATAAACAAGGTCCAAGTTTATTCTTCAATATGATACATATGTATGACTCTTACACATCTTTATAAGGAAAAGGAGTACAGCTGAATGAAACTATGCCAGAAATAGAAAATACACACGATACATGTAGTCACTGCTTCAGGGCTCCGTGTTTATTTCTTGTCTGCACTGAAAAACTTCATCCAGAGGGCTCGTCGGGATAACTACAGAATGTGCAGGACCCCACACGGGCGCACACGGTGCAGGCTCTTCTGCCCCTTTGAGTGGGCAGCAGCAGGGGAGTGAGAAGCCACCAGGGACGACGCACCTGCCTGAACCGGAGCTGGGAGGAGAAATACACTGACCCTCTAAGGGGAGAAGCTGTGAGTTTCACACAAGACCCAGAAGTCATTCTAGTTCAGGAAGTCCTGCCCACTAAATGCAGCATCTCAGTCCTTTAGGACAGAAAGCAACTCGCATTTTGCAAACATAATTTTCATCTCAGAGAGGCTCTAGGGGAACACGGTGATAGATGAGAAGCTGGACTTTGATTCCAACGTAAGAAAAAGAGAAGGAAGTAAAATATTTTAAAAGATGGAGCAAAAGCAAAGGAGGGCATCGTGGCCGATTTGAGAAGGGCGTGGGTACAGAGGAACGGCCTGAACCCAGGACAGACTCTCCAGGGGAGAGACAGCTGAGCTCGACCCCGCTCTGCCCCTAGTTACGAGCTCACAGATCAGTGTCCAAAGGAGGCCCCTCAACTGGCCTGGAGTTCAGACCAAACAGGCTCAAGTCTAATACTGGCCCTCCCACAACCAAGAGGCTGGAGTCGGGGTCATGGGAACAGAAGGACAAAAAAGGATAAAAGTAGAGCCGTGCTCATTTCCCTCGTAGAAAACCCATATTTGGTTCTAAACCAAGGACAAGATGCTGCTGTACTAGTTTCCGTAAAGATGGTGAAAACGTTGGTTCTCACAGGTCTGAGACTACATCACATCAGAGTCTGCCTCGCCTGACAAATCATCACGCCTATTTGCATCTTTCAGGAAAGAAAGCCAAAAAATGTCAAGTCAGACAGAAAGTGACTCAAGGCAACTCTGCAGCGCCCGAAGACACGAGTCAGCCGACCTCGACCCGGAAATGGTTTCCACGGTTAATCCAGGTGGGAGTGCGTGCTGGGGGCTTTACGTCATGAACAATGTGACCCTTTTCTCCCTGGTTCTGAAGCAGCAGCAGATTCTGGGTCCCTGTCGGTTTCCTTTCCCTTGGCGGTTTCTTTCTCCCCAGGCCGTGGAACATGCCCCACCCATCCCCCCAGCACTTAATCGCCTCCATTTGCTGGAGAAACAGTGACGGCCTAAAGGGGTGAGCAAGGCCCCCACATCCACAGAGGATGCAGAAGCCCGGAACAGCCTCTCGGTCCTGTGACTTCTGGGGAAAAGGGACCATGAGGCCCCCGGTCCGGCCAGACTGTGCTTCTGGGTCCACACGCCTGTGGCTTGGTTCCTCAGACGTGCAAAGCCCGTCGCCCGTCAGTCTCCGCACCCTGCAGCGGCACAAGGGTGTGGACGGAGGGGGCCGCTGAGCAGGAGACGGGAACCCCCCATCTCGTGAAACCGGAGGGCGCCATCGGCGCTTCAGCACTGTGTCTTTAGCGCCCTCAGAAAGCCCCCAGACCCCACTCCGGCACTCCCCAGCAAAGCGTGCAAATCTAACCACGCAGTCTGAGGACAGCCTCTTTCAAAGCAGAGTCTCCATTCTAAACCCTAAAACCCACGCCCGCCGACTGCGGGGTCGTCAGTGGGTGAATCTGGCACGCAAGCACTCGCTCACTTGGCCCGAGCTGGGTCCTCCGCGTGTGGTGGGACCGGGGAAGGCAGCCAGGACCGAGGAGACCCCACGCCCAGCGGAAGGTGAGTGCAGAAGGGAACCCACACCCGGGCTGGAACACGCCCTCCACGAGAGGCTTCCGATCAGACCCCGGTGTCCCGTTCAGCAGTTGAGCGGATGCCAGCTCTCTGTGGGCTGAGCATGAAACCTGGACCACCTCGTGTTTTTCCAGACCCAATGAACACCAGCAGCTAAAGATAGCGTGGTAACATAACACTCCAGTCACAGGGCCTTGTGTGCGCGTGTGTGTTTTAAGGAAACTAAATTAAACACGAAGCAGAATCACAGAACAGGAAGAGGAGAAGACAGCCTTGGATGAGCACGCAGGCCCAAAGCAGACAGAGACGCGTCGTATTGCACGACCGGTGAGCTGGCGAGAGGCCTGAACTAATTACACGTGTCTTCCGTCTCCACCTTCCCCGCCCCTGAAACATGAGGGCGGGCGAGGGGGACTCTCGGGCGGGACCAGAGAGGACGGGGAACGGTCAGCACCCCCTCGCCCGGGCGGCCCCGGAGCTGTTCTCAGTTCGTTTCATCACCATCAAGACAACTGGAGCCCAGAGCGACGTAAGCTAAAAATAAAGGCGTCATTACAGTGGATCTCAACACAACAGGTTGTGGAAAATGTGAGAGAGGCTTAAGGAGCTAGTGATGGGCGTGGCATCCACCGTCTCAGCTTCCTGCAGGAACAATCCCCATTTCTGCAGCAGGGTTCAGGTCCCCTGTTACACATGAAGAAACAGCCCAGGAGCTCGGGAACGGAAGAGCTTCCAGCTGGAGATCAGGGTCACGTCCGAGTGGGGGTGCCCTGCGCAGGGCTGAGCCAAAGGGCCGCCACGTGGCGCGGCCACTGGTCCTCTTTACCCAGGCCACTCGACAGGAAGCCCAGCTGTTCCCCTTAGGACCCACCAGAGCCATCCCTTCTCGTTCCAGCCGCGTTGAGGGAAGCTCTCGGGACAGTTAACGTTACTCTCAAGGCCATGAATGGACAGACTAACCGTGCACTGCCTCTCGAAGCCCGTGTTTCACGTGGATGACGGCTCCCTCGGAAGAGAGCAAGGTGCACGGTGATACCCACGTCCCTCAGCTGAAAGTAGACCAGCTGCTTGGAACACTGCTGCTCTTGGAGGAGGCCGCAGAGCAAGTGGAAGACAGGCCCTCTGATGCCTGCTGCTCAGAATTCAAAGAAAGCGTATATTCCAGAAAGCAAATTACTCATCAGTTGGATTCACCGGATTTCAATCCAAATCAAAATAATAAAGTCCGAGAAACTAAGTGGTCAAGGGTTCACCGAACTTAGAACTTTTTCTGGCGACACACTCACCCCTTTGAAAGGCCCTTCTCCCTCTAAATGTGGCCAACTTTTTTTTTAACATATATCCACATTCTTTCTCATATTCTTTTCCATTATAAGGAGCTGACTCATTGGAAAAGACCCTGTTGCTGGGAAAGACTGAGGGCAAGAAGAGGAGGGAGCAAAGCGACAGAGGATGAGGTGGTTAGATGGCCTCACCGACTCGATGGAAGTGAGTCTGAGCAAAGTCTGGGAGACACTGAAGGACAGGGAGGCCTGGTGTGCTGCAGTCCACGGGGTCGCAAAGAGTTGGACACGACTGAGCGACTGAACAGTACATTCTTTTTCATATTCTTTTCCAGTGTAGTCTGAAATGGCAACCCACTCCAGTATTCTTACCTGGAGAATCTCAGGGACAGAGGAGCCTAGTGGGCTACAGTCCGTGGGGTCACAAAGAGTCAGACAGGACTGAGCGACCGAGCATGAACACACACAGTGGTCTCTCCTAAGATGTTGAATACGGTTCCCTGTGCTGTGCAGTAGGACCTTGCTGTTTATCCGTCCTACAGATAACAGTTGGCTCTTTAAACCCTCAGCTCAGCCTCCAGTATGACCGCTCTACTGATCTGAGACGTAGCAGAGACGAGGCCTGCTGGACCCCAGTGACGAAGACAGAAAACTTTAAGCTCAGGATGGTAGGGAACCGTCTTCTTGGGTGTGCCCGGCCACAGGGTATGAGGGGGGTGGGTGCAGGCTTGCCTGCCTCCAGGGCTCCAGCTCTCAGCACCTCCTGCCCCCAAGCCTGGCAGAGGTGCTCAGAGTTCAGAGCGGCAACTCCCCCCGCCCCCGCCTCCCGCCCAGAGCCACCAGTCTCCGTAGGGGTCAAGGCATCAGAATTGCTGATTTTTCCAAAAATCTTCTCAAGGCAGCAGCAACCGCAGCAGTTTTCCTGCAAAGCAAACAAAATATGACTCTTGTTAATTCAGCAAGGCTTTTAAAATTGTAATTAGTTGGTTGCGCCCCTTAGGAAAACCACAGATGACTTTTTATAATGTATGTGTGTCTGTGAGAAAGAAAAGGAACCCCTTGAAGGATCCCACTGCTTACCAGAGCTGGGTGGGTTGTGTGTGTGTTTTCAGTTTATGCAAGATATTTCGGTACTAAGTGCAGGATCGAAGGACAAGGCCTCTTTGTTGCACCTGAAGCGCAGCCAGCTCCGAGCCGCTGCCACCCTGCATCCCTCCAGCTCCGTCGGCATCAAAGTGCAGCCGGGACGTGCGTGGGACTCTCTCCATCTGCTCTCGGCCGCATGTGACCCATGCGCGTCCTCCCAGCAGACCCAAGGGCTTGGCCCCAGCGCACGTCTCCCGGGCTGGCCACGGAGCAGTGGGAAGGAGAAACGAAACGCCACCTGGTTCGTTTTTAGAGCGCTTCCTCAACCCATCAAAAAACCTCTGACAAATTGCAGATTTCTGTCCTCAATTTGCGTTGCGGGTTATGCCTTATTCACAAGGCTCTTTTTCCACAGGAATCATCTCCAACCACCAGATTTTAAAAATCAATATTATCTCAAAATTGGTTTTACTCATGTTGTGTCTTGCCAAAGCTCCCAGCTCCTCCTGGCAGGAGAGATTGTGAAGCATGATCTACTGCTTTTAGCACAGCATCCTTCTCAAGGAAGGCTGCCCCCAGCGTTAATTTCTTAAGCTTACATTTTAGTTTGAGAAAGGAAAAAAAAAGTGAGAAAGCAAACCAGGAAGCACCTGCATTGCCTGGGCATGCAGTGGGACTGAGGTGGGTGTCTGTAGCCCCTGGAGGGGTGGGGGGTACCCAGGAAAGGAAGGTGGCCAGCCCGAGTGGCCGGCACGCACTGGACCAGGCCAGGTTTGGAGTGGCCTCGCTGAGCATCTACAACACAGACGCTGCGTTGCCAGGGTGACCAGCTCAAAGCGCTTTGTCATTCGGGAAGGTCATATACACACCGCTACATTTAAAATAGATAACCAGCAAGGACCTGCGGCACAGCACAGGGAACTCTGCTCGGTGTTATGTGCCAGCCTGGATGGGAGGGGAGTTTGGGGAGAATGGACACACATACACCTACACGTATGGCTGAGTCCCTTGACTACTCACCTGAAACTACCACACCATTTTTAACTGGCTGTACTCCAACACGAAATAAAAAGTGTGAAGTTTGGGGGAAAAAACCCACAACCCTTTGTGCTTGTCCTTCTGGCTGCCACCACCTTCCGTCGCCTTGGGTTCAAGAGCAAACCTCCTTGAACCGTCGCCCAAAGCCTTTTCGCCTCATCCTTCCCACCAGCCCCTGGCGCCAGGCCTCGTGCCTGGGCACCTCCTGGCACCCAGTGACCTCGCTCCCACCAGCCCCCAGAGCCCGGCCAGGGCTTATGGTAGGAAAGTGGTTTGCAGCAAACCCTCAGGGCTTGTGGTCGCTGGGGACGGAGCTGCCTCTGGATGGGGCTGGGGGAGAGAAGGACCGCCAGGGCGTGCTGCCTGCAGACCTTGGGCTCACGGCTCCCGGAAAGGCTGGGATGCCCACCGCAGAGGGGGCAGACGGCCCTCCTTCTCCACCTCATCACCAAACGTGAGGCTACCCCTGCGGTTCCCAACACCAACTCCCCGCTAGTCTGGACAGACAGAATGGTCTTTGTATGTAGAAAACAAAACCTTCCCTGTTGACGTCACATCAATCTCTAAGAAAGTGACAGGGTCCCCAGTAAGGGACCCTTGTACCAAAGCCGGGGTGTTCGCTGATGCTGGTTCGTGACTTGTATGATGATTTGCTGATGTATTTCTACCCAATCTTACTTTCCAACAGATTCGAGGCAGCTTGCAAGAGCACATAGTCAACAGACCAAGAAAACCCTGGGGCCAGAGCAGATACAAGCCAGAGCGAGAGCTCGGACGGGCCGGCTGCAGAACGCCGCCTCACGAGGCTCGCGTCCCGCAGGGCCACTGAAGCCAAGCTGCCTGGCTGGCGGGGCCGAGTGTCCCCCGCACCGGGCAGGGTGCTGGGGCTTCTTGAAGCCCGTGGGGTAGTGCGCTGCCCTCGGCCTCTCCTTTGGGGCACGTGTGTGTGTGTGATCAGTCTCTCAGTTGTGATAGATTCTCTGTGATCCTGTGGGCTGTAGCCCACCAGGCTCCTCTGTCAACGGGAATCTCCAGGCAAAAATACTGGAGTGGGTTACCCTGACCTCCTCCAGGGAGTCTTCCCGAGCCGGGGATCGAACCCGTGTCTCTGATGTCTCCTGCACTGTCAGACGGGTTCTTTACCACTGGCGCCACCTGGGAAGCCCCCTTTAGGCCATAAATTGGACCATTTATTGATGTAACAGCACCTGCTCATGAGTAACACTCCTTCTCGGAATAATTCTGATAAAATTCTAAGCAAGGCAGAGACTTTGTATGAAGAGGCAGTTCCTTGGGGTCCAGGATGGGGTCTGGGCCTGGAGACAGCCGAGGAGGAGAAGAAGAATGAGAAGGCTCCCCAGAGGGGCAGGCTCTGCCGTGCCCTGGGCTGTGCCCCTGGGGGCAGGTCCTTGGACTCCCGGGCTCTGCAGACCGCGCTCCCTCCCCTGACACTTCACTACGTACAGCTATTGCAAGGACTGCCGGGAAGCTTCCTGAGCACCTACTGTGTGCCGAGCCCTGGTTTCCAGCTTTGCTTGGAAGGTCTCGTTGGAGCCACTCAACACACATGGGAAATGAGACTGTCCCCAGTCCACAAATCACAAGACGGTGGGTCCTCTGCTAGGAAACAGCAGAGCAGACCCAAACGTAGCCGTCTGTCCTCGGGGCCTCCCCTGGAGGAAACGTGCCCCGCTGCTCGCGGCGGTCAGCCAGCCATGCTCTCCCCATGCTCTCTCTAGGCTCAGAGGCCCCTCCAGACCAACCTTTCAAGAGGGCGCTTTCCGGACACTATTTGGTCACCAGGTCCTGGGCATCAGAGCAGCAACTCTTCCTCTTCTAGGAAAACCAAGAAGACATTTCGGGAAGGGTCAGAACTGACAAGGTCTGCCCCTGGCGGGCAGGGGCTCCTGCAGAGACGTCCCCAGACCCTGAGTGGCTCACAGCCGCAGAATCCGGCTCGAGGGCGGCCCCTCCCCCACAGTGTCCCTGCCATCACCGCTCTTCCCCTCGGCGTCATGAACAGAGAGACTCGCACCCCATGACCCTTGGCTCTGACACACGTGTGTTTAGTCAAGACTCAGGCTGACGAAGCACAAGAGTCAAGACAGACTGACCACAAGGATGAGCCAGACAGACACGGCTGCTTGTAGACACTCTCAAACCAGCAGACGAGCACTAAGGGCCCCGGGAGAAGCTCCGGAGGACAGAGGAAGCCCCTCTGGTTGGCACTGAGGAGACCGTCCTGGAGAGAGGGCACTGGGAACGGACCTCGGACACTGCCCAGGACTTGGGCCGACCTGGGCACAGGGCTGGGGCCTCAACACTGGCACACGTGGGGCCTGAACTGCTGGGTATGGGGGTTCAGGGTGCAAGAAAGGGAAGACTGGGATAGACTCTCATCAGGGGATAACATGGTCAGAGCTGTAATAAAGGAAGGGACGATTTGGTGACAGGGAAGAGAGTGGGTGAATGTTGACTCTGAGCAGGTCCATTGTCATCAGCTCAGTAGAGGGAAGCAGAGGACGAGGCCGGCGCCCAGAAGACGGGGAGGAGAGGTGGGTGGTCACGAGCCGCGGGAAGAGAGAATCAGTCCACCTGCTCGGCTTCCCCGCCCCCAGCCCCAAAGCAGGGACTGTGTCTGCACAGGTGCTGGCCGAGGGCTCATGGGTTTGCCCTCCAGGAGACTCTGCTGCAGCCTAGGCTGTGTCTGACGCAGTGGGTCCCGTGCGGGCGGTGGGCTCAGCCCCGTGGGCCCAGCTCAGGAGATGGAGACCATGGGCCTCGGTGTCTAAGAAGGAGAATCCTTCTAAGTTCACGGATCATGGGCATGCTCGGTCATTGGGAAACAGGAAGTGCTTTTAAGCATGAAACAATGAAAAGAGACAAAAGTGTATTATGAAAATTTTGAAATATCAGAATTTAGATTTAAATAGTTTGGGTAAGAGTTGAATTTTCAACATGAAGTTGAATTCTGGTTCTACAGGACATATAAACAAGATTCTCCCAGAAGTGAATCGCCTAGAAAAAATTCTCAATACTTCACCGAAAAATAAAACATATTAAGCTTGAGTGCTGTCTTTCAGTGACATGAAAGATGTCATGCAAGGGTGGTCCTGGGAATGCCACAGGCCCCGTGGCCCAGCAGGCCGCCTCCAGCGGGTCGGCAGAGTGGGGGCCCTCGCCCGACTCCAGGGCCTGCTGCCTGAGGTGGGATCCTGGGTGGGTCTACAGCCCTGTCCTCAGCGGCCCATTCACACAAAGGGAATGATGGCATATTTGTTTCAGAGCATCGAGCTGAGAACCAAGTGAGTTCATTTTCCTGAAGCCATCAGAACACTGCGTGGTACAGTGCTGTATAATTATAACTTTCATGGAAACTAACTGGATTCATACAATGGAATTTTTTTGTTCAATCCTCACCATCCCTGAAATATCTGTTCACCTTAGGTACCAGCAGTTGGATAAAATAACAAAAAGGTGATTTTTGTTGTTGTTATATGGTTTAAAAAATATTTTTAAACACTTCTATGCTGTATAATGTCATTAATTTTCTGTTGTGGTTTCCATATTGTCCACCACGTCAAAGTGTATTTGGACACCAATAAGCTTGGATAAAAATACATGGGTGGAAAATTGGCCCAGAATAGGTTGGTAACCCTAATAAGCAGTTTATGCCGTCTGGGTGAGGTACCTACCGGGGAATCAGTCTATTTTTACTTGACATCAGTACCAATTATCAAGGAAAGGTATATTCAGACACAAATAAAACTTACAACTGATGCTGAATTTAGAAGTAATTTCAATAAAAACTGGATGTGGAAAAAATGAGTACCTGGGGCACAGTCATCCCAGGGTTTGGTCAGTGGAAAAGCTCCGCTCCAAACCCCGGAGGAGCAAAGATGGAGCGGAGGGGGTTGTACAAGGCTGACCAGCCGCATCCACTGTGAGCCTGACGGCGGGGCCTGCCCACCGCCTCCCTGGGCTCGCGCCCCATTGACCACGCTAAATATGCAGGAAAGCTGCTTAGATGCGACCCATCTGCCTCTGTGCCGTTTATATAATCCATGGCGATCTGCATGCAGACGTCGGCAGGAGGCAATGGTAGTCACTCAGGTGACAGGTGGCCTCGGCCTAGACAACCATCATGACGGTGGGGACTGTAGAGATTCCAGGAATAGTCAGTGCAGAAGTTGGAGGTAAATTACAGATGAGATGAGGGGACTGGGGGAGGGAGAGGGAGCACAGGGAGGCACTCAGGACTGGGAGGGTGGTGAGGATGGTGGGGGCAGGGGGTAGTGGAGACAATCCAAGCGGAGATGGCCGGCTCACAGGGGAGTATTCGGACCCAAAGCTTAGGCAAGAGACCTGTGCTGGAGGGACCCACAGGGAGGTGAGATGTAAGCCCTGACTAGGGTGGTGAGAGGCGGTCGGGAGTTTGCATAAGAGGTGACCACACAGGGCGGCCTGATCGCTCTCAAGGTACACCCCACCATTCAGTCTCCTTCACGCGCTGTTACATTAATCTCTTGTCCAAGCTGAATATTACCTTTCTTTCTTTCTTTTTTTTTTTGGGGGGTGGTGGTGCTTAGAGCACACTAAACCAGGCAAGCAGGGAAGTTAGAATTCTGAGTTCTAAGTAGGAGATATACCTTGAGTGTACATTAACATGTATCCTCCGAAACGTTACGTGCACCTATGCCCGAGGCTAAACGTGTAAGTGTGGGTGCAGTTATGGTGACGAGATGATTCACTTTGTAACGGACACGGTAATTAAACAACAGACCTAACACATGGTTCTGCCGAAAATAATTCTCTAGTGAAGTTAGCATCATTAAAAAGCACAAATGCTCAACAAAAGCACTTGAAGGACTTTAGCGCTCGCACAGGATTACAAGGCTGTGATAAACCAACCAGAAAGAGCTTCCTCAAGGCTAAGGTGCTGCGAGCACCTGATCGCCAGAAGGCTGAAGCCGACCAGAAGAGAAGGGAAAACAGCAGCCGTGGTTACCTGCATGCTGAGCCTGGAGTGCAGCTTGTGATCCGACAGCCAAGGGTGCTTGAGAGCCTCACTAGCACTGATTCTCCAGCTAAAGGGAAAGGCAGGGGTTATTAGGGACCCAGCAAACAAGACCTTGGCTCTGGCCACCGCCTTTGGGAGACCAGACGGCCTCATGTGAAGTTGCCAGGCAATTCTGTCTTCCATGGAATTAGTATCAGGGATAGGTCACCATCTAATCCCATTAGGGTAACGCTATTGGTAAAACAAGCAAGACAAGCAATTCGTAAATCTGGCTGCTGCCTGAACACCTTCCTTCACATAGAAATCACCATTCCTGATGAGCTGTCTGAGCTTCATAACGTGAACTTCTACCTTCCCGATCCAGGGATCAAACCTGTGTCTCCTGCTTAGCAGGCAGGTTCTTTACTACTGAGTCACCAGGGAAGCCTGATCTTCAATCAATGTTCACTACGTTGTATTTAAGCCTCTTTTAAAAACTACTCTTTTGAACTGTGGTGCTGGAGAAGACTCTTGAGAGTCCCTTGACTGCAAGGAGATCCAACCAATCCATCCTAATGAAGTCAGTCCTGAAGATTCATTGGAAGGACTGATGTTGAAGCTGAAGCTCCAGTACTTTGGCCACCTGATGCGAAGAACTGACTCACTGGAAAAGACCCTGATGCTGGGAAAGATTGAAGGCGGAAGGAGAAGGGGACAACAGAGGATGAGATGGCTGGATGTCATCACTGACTTGATGGACATGAGCTTGAGTGAACTCTGGGAGTTGGTGATAGACAGGGAAGCCTGGCGTGCTGCAGTCTATGGGGTCACAAAGAACTGGACATGACTGAGCGACTAAATTGAACGGAACTAAAAACTGCTCGTCTCTTGTATTAGATCAAAAGTTACCTAAAGCCAGGAACTGGGCTTTATACATTTGCCCTCAAAGCCCCAGATACAATTCCTGGAAGATCAGGGACAGTGAAGTGCAGGGGAAGGAGCATCTGGGGTCAGCCCCGGACCCCACCCCACTGAACCGCCTGTCTATTGGTTCATGGTCGTGGTTATATAACTTAAAGGCTATAAGGTAATAAACAATAAAGCAAGTATTGTTGGCCATGAACACCTTAAATGCTATCTGTCATTACATGTTTTATTATTTTTCTATTTTTTCTCATTATTTTTCCATTTTGGAGGTTTCTTGTTTTCCTATTTTGCCTTTTTAAAACTTTTTAAAAATATTATTTTTATTTATATTTATTTTTAATTTGTTTTTTTTCTTTGTATTTTTCTTTTATGTTTTTGGGAGTTGTCTTTTTTTAATTTTTGTTATTTAGTTTTATCTTTTGTCATTATCTACTTTAGACAGAATCATCTGAAAAGTATGTCTGACTGGCTCATCACAGTCCTCCACCCCCTCCATGATCCTAAAATGTGAGCCCCTGTTTTCAGTATCAGTACCCTTCATCCACTGAACTCTGAATTATTAGCAAGACAGAAAGCGGGCCATTCACACGTAACAGTCACGTGCACAGCCTCGTGTTGCTTCTCGGTTCTGTCACTTAACCGGCCATGTCACCTCAGAGTATCATCAAAGAACATTATGGATAATGTCCTCCTCCCATGGAGCTGGGAAGTGGGTAAAGAGAAGACATCTGCAGAGCAGCGGACGGGCCTGGCCCACGGCAGGCTCTGCCACGAAGCAACCGTTCAGCGGCATGGAGCCCCCTAGCCCCACTCAAGCCCTGAGATCACAGCAGCTCCAGATCTCAGGAGACCGGGTGGAGAGCACCACAGTCGCTCTGTCTACAGCTCTGAAGGTGCATCAGGGACCGCCGCGGGGGCTGCTGGCTACTTCCCTGACTGCGGCCCTCTCAGCCCCGGGGCCCGCCGCTCTGTCCTCCCTGCCTCCTCCTGAGCCCCAGGGGGACGTAGTCACCTCTTCTCCTTAATGAGAAGCTTGGAGATGAACTCCCGGGCCTCCTCCGAGACGTCCTGGAACTCTTGGTCCTCCAGGTCCCACCTGCAGGCCAGGATGTTGTTCAGGGTCTCGGCATCATCATCGCCCAGGAAGGGGGACAAGCCGCTGAGTCTGTAAGACACAGTGTCCAGGGTGAGAAGTCTTTAAACACCCTCAGACTCTGTAAAGACAGGTGCCTTCTTGGTTCTGTCATGTAAAACGGAAAGAAGGCAAATAACCAAAAATTGTGGCTCAGGGATAAAGAATCTACCTGCAATGCAGGAGTTACAAGGGATGTGAATTCAGTCCCTGGGTTGGGAAGATCCCCTGGAGGAGGGCACGGCAACCCACTCCAGTATTCTTGCCTGGAGAAAGCTATGGACAGAGGAGCCTGGCAGATACAGTCCATGGGGTCGCAAAGATTTGGACACAAATGAGCTACTCGCAAGCATAATTTTATGTTTATAAGCAGTGGTTGTGATGAAGGCACAGCTACCCTCAAACACGAATCTCACAGAATAACACAAACGCCCTTTTAACGTGTTTTACTACAGAGTGCCATCACGTCCTCAGATGGCAAACACTAGGAATGTCCCCCCTGAACAGTGAGGCTGCTTTATCACTCAGGGGATCAGGACACAAGTTGGGGGTGTTTTTAAGTTACTTTTAGAGCATAGGATGATGGTCTAGGAATCTGGGTGATTAGTGAAGCAGACAATTACTTTTTCTGATGATAAAAGGAAAGAATGTACTCCTTTACCTGCCAGACTCAACAGAACATGGGAAGTACCTGAGTATGGGGCAGACTTATTTATCTTTGAAAGATCTAACTTAGGGCTTTATTCACAACAGCAGATGGAATATACACGGCAATGGGGAACAAAAGTCCGAAGGGCAGGGGTCTGCTTACAGCATGTAGGTGATGACGCCCACACTCCACATGTCAGTGGGGAAGGAGACAAAATCGTAGTTCACAACCTCAGGGGCGAGGAATTCAGGCGTTCCAAAGTTCACCTTCAGCTTCTCTCTGGGTTTGTACCTGAAATTTAGGAATGAAGAGAGTCAGCCAAAAATCAAAACTCGAGGAAACAGAAAGGATGCAGTCTATAAGCACAATACCTGCAGCTGCACAGCACATCTAATATAAACAGACTTTAAAGGAAATTGTTTATGAAAGAGATAGTGTCCAAAACTGGTAATGAAGCTTCCCACCAGAGAGCCTTAAGAGTCTGAAATGGTAATGAAGCTTCTCACTAGAGACCCTTAATAATCTGAAATGGTTGTGAGAAAAGCCATTCAGAATAATTAGAACACCTGAATTATGAAACATGACTGAAGGAGCCGTGATACAGACTATGCCCTGTCAATGGCTTAAACAAGCCTAGTTTAATGAATAGAGAAGATGCAGCTGTTCACGACCGTCTAATACTCTCACTCACGCTCTGAGGTCCATGTAAACTCTGTTCCCTTAAGGAGCTCATCTGTGCCTGAACCCTTGGCAATCCTGCTCACACAATTACTTTTTTAAAGTAAATCTTCTCTTTACATATGGACCAAACACAAAAGACCAAGACAAACTCTTACAAATTGTGGATTAATGTCTTAAAATTTAATAACTTCACTGTACTAGGTTTTAATATTCCGTATTTTTCTTGCATGCACTGTAGAAACTCCTAAATGTTCAAATTCTGAAGCCAGCAAAGTAAAGCTGAAACATAATTTTGGTTAATTCTAAACAGGGATATGAAACCAAGGGGTATATCAGATTTATCTTCGCAAAGAAAGATCACCCATCATGTTCTCTAACTCAATTCATACACCTATGTCCAAATTGACATACCTTCTGGCCAATCCAAAGTCAATAATTTTTATTTGTTTAGTGTCCCGATTCACACACAGGATGTTCTCAGGCTGCCAGGAGAAAGAGACACATTAGCAATGAAAACAACCATCCTTCACTCAAATTGTCCTTGAACCACAACTAAAAATACAGCGATGCTCAGGAAAAACATATCAGGCCTTTCACTTTGGGGCGGGCTTGTCTGTGTGGGTATTTTCTCCTTTAATTATGTGGTGGATGAGGTTGTGGGCCCCTGCCAAGCTTGCATGACCCTGCCTTCCCTCCCCCAACCAGCTCTGCAGTTGGCGACCATGCCTGAGTTCAGGCCAAGGCCTCAGGACTTTCCAAATGGCCTGGTGGAGGCCGTCTCAGACTTGACATCCGCCCCCCCTAAAATTATTAAGTATGAATTTCCCCTTCTTGGAGGGATAATTTTCCCGAGGATTTATGAGTTCCAGGAGAAATGGCCTGCTTCATTCCACCAGCCGCACTGAGCACGCACCTGAACGTGAGCAGCCCTGACCCCCGGGCTTTCCCTGTGTGCTCAGTCGATGGGAAAGTCGTCTGTAAGGGGAGGACGTTCATTCTTCATTCTCGGCGATTCCAGAGATTTGCTGAGTTTGGTCTCAATGCCTAAAAGCCTTGACTAAGCGTTCCCTTGGAGTTTGCCTCTGGAAAGACTTGGCCCTGCTGACGGGACGGTCTCGGGGTGCAGAGGGGAGAGGCAGATGGCACTGCAACTCGGTGTTTATAGAGCATCTGACAAGTGCACCTACCTGCGTAAGGACAGGAGACCTGAGGGGTGGGAAACACAGGGGGTCTGACTTAAAGTCAAGGTTGTCCTTGAAAGAGAAATCAAGGTTTCAAAGAACTGCCTGAACTCTCAAGCTCTAGCTCATCCCAAATCTTCCCTAAGCACTAGGAGGGGGCGTTAGCCGAGGTGCCAAGCCCCCAGGATTCCACGGCCCAGCCTTCACATGGGGTCGTGGCTGCCCCTGCCTGTCCAGGTGGAGGAGAAGGTAGAGTGAGATCAGAAACACAGCAACACTTTATGAGATGAGCCAGTACCAGATTCGGAGAAGGCAATGGCAAGCCACTCCAGTACACTTGCCTAGAAAATCCCATGGATGGAGGAGCCTGGTAGGCTGCAATCAGTGGGGTCGCTAAGGGTCAGACACGACTGAGCGACTTCACTTTCACTTTTCACTTTCACACATTGAAGGAAATGGCAACCCACTCCAGTGTTCTTGCCTGGAGAGTCCCAGGGACGGGGGAGCCTAGTGGGCTTCCGTCTATGGGGTCACACAGAGTCAGACACGACTGAAGTGACTCAGCAGCAGCAGCAGCAGTACCAGATTGGTGGTGGTGGTTTAGTCACTGAGTCGAGTCCCACGGTGCTGCCCCATGGACTGTAGCCTGCCGGTCTCCTCCGTCCCAGACAACATAACTGGAGTGGGCTGCCATTTCCTGCTCCAGTGGTGTCTGCTTGTCAACATTCAATTGTCCACTTGGTTGGGCATAATGTCATTGGAAGCTTTTTTCCTAAACAATCTCTAAAACAGATGTCTCCAGGCAAAGCAATTTATAGAGAAGTGGGTGCTACACAGGAAGACTTGGCCTCGTGCTTACCTAACTGATTGATTATGTATCAAGCTGTCCAATTGCCAAAAAGCACCATGACACAAAAGAATTGTTTGCAGAATATATATTAAAAAAAAAAAAAAAACAGCTCTGAGGGAACTTCAGAAAGTTAGTTTTTTTCTAATTATAAAATTAAAGCATGTTCATTGAATAAGACTTATAAAACACAAAAAATGCAGGAAGGACACCATTTTAAGTCACCCATAATCTCCCCTACAGAGAGACAAGCCTTCGGTGTTTTTGGCCCCTCTCCTTCCAAGGAGCTTTCTGAAAGGGCTCCTGGTCCTCAATGATGCGTCCAGCTGCCGCTTTTATCGCATCTTTGCGTACGAGCCACAACTAAAAGTGCCCGTTGCAAGTCCTCAGTCAAAATTATGAAGCCACATATGGAGCTGCTTGACTTATGACGGGTCGGGTCCCCGCTTCAGCCGCCAATCAAACCCCTTTAGGGATATTTGGAGAGTATCTACACTTAATGAAAATGCTCCGTGAAAGTACCCATTATCAAACTGGTTCATAGGCACGGGCTCTGCTAATGACTGTTAACCTCTGGCTCTGTCATTCTATTGACCACTTCCTCCTGCCCTGTGGATGGGAGAGGCAAGCACATAAATCAGGACGGTGAGAGGAGCCAAGTTACAGGAACGGAGGCCCCTGGAAACCTATTCAAGGAAGCTGAATTTATTCAGCTCTGCGATCCCTGATGACTTGCAGTAGACAGTCTGTTCTACGGAATGTATGTTTTATCTCAGCATCACACTGTGCAAACAGGGAAGTGAGAAAACGCTGAGCCACACGAGAAGATGCACCTGACGATCTGAGCGCTGCTCGGAGTGACTGGGCCCCGCATTTCGCTGGTCGTAACTATGCACAGTCCAATTACAGGGGCTCCCTAACAGGAAACAGCACGAGAGGGGAAGGCCGTAAAACAAGAGGAGGAAGAAGGCGGGCTCCCCACCGTTTACAACAGGTTCGCACCACTCCCAGGGCGGCGCCCTGCCCCACCCACTGCCCTGCTGCCCCTCAGCCTCTCTGCGCCTCCCCCCGGCTGCCCTGGATCCCGTCCTGCCATAGCATCGTCCTCCCGGCTCTAGCATGCTCGGAGGAAAAGAATCCCTAAAGCCCAGAGCCTCCTGGAGGGTTTCACAGGACTGCTGGGGATTCTGGAGAGCTGGGAAGTTTGACCACCACCAGGGAACTCTGAGTCAGCTAAAATTCCTCCCAGCTACTCAAACTGACAATGAGAGGATGCAGCTAGGATGGTGGGCATGAGGATGGTGGAGATGGTAGAAACCACCTCCCTGTGAGTTCCTTTAACATAAGCCACTTGCAACGAGACTCTGAACAGCAGTCCCTAAGGATGGAGACCAGCACATACCAGGGAGTGACAGAAACTGAGACTAGGGAGACGAGGCTAAGAGTCCAGGGTTTTCAAATTCCTGAATACACACCCAGCGACAGGCTCCGTCTCCCGAGCTGGCGTCCAGTCCCCGACGGGGCCCACGGATCCACCCAGGGGAAAGGCTCGCGTCTCCTCTGAGGAACCGCGTACCCTACCTTCAGGTCCAAGTGGAGGATGTACATCTGGTGCATGTGCCTTATCCCCTCGCATATCTGCCTGATGAACAGGATGGTGTCGAGCTCGGTCAGGGTGCAGTTGTCATCAATGATACGGTCGAACAGCTCACCTCCGTCCACGCTGCGGGGGAGGGAGAGCGAGCCCGAGTCAGCGCCCTCGACGGGCACCGGCTCCTCCCACCGGAGTGCCGCTGGCCCTCCCGCCAGACGTGTCTGCAGCTGTGTCTCTCTACCTTCTCGATAAGATGCCTCTGACAGTGATGGCCATCACTGGAGCCCCACCACTTGCTCAAACGGAAAGTCTCAGCGGCTCTGGGGTGGGTCCACCTCTGCCATCTCCTAAAGAGCATGGAGGCCCAAAAGGACGCTAGGGAGGCAGGGATGGAGGGGATTCCAACTCCTCGAGAAGATCAGGCTGATTTCAGCGATAAAGTGCTCGTGTGGAGCTCATGCTGGTTGTTTCATTATCCAAAATTCCTATCGTACAATGACAGGCAAAACCCGAAGTGGGGGCTGGGAAGTCAAAGTGAGTCAAACACGGATTCAGTGTTGATTAGAATGAGTCACTTTCTAACTAAACACTCAACTTTTTATAAAGGTGATTTTATTTTATTTTTTATAGTTGTTTTTTTAATGTGGACCATTTTTAAAGTCTTTAGTGAATTTGCTACAACACTGCTTCTGTTTTATGTTTTGGTTTTTTTAGCCACAAAGCATGTGGGACTATAGCTGCCAGACCAGGGATCAAACCCGCAGTCTTTGCATGGTGAGGTGAAGTCTTAACCACTGGACCACGAGGGAAGGCCCTAGAAAGGTGATGTTAAACAGAAGCCTCTTAGCTCTACTTCTAAGAGTCTGACATGAGTTTTGTTTTCGCCATCAGGTCAAAAGTAGGACACAGTTCAAGGCTCACTCCTCCAGGGCGTCCAGAGCGAGAGTTAAGCCAGGGCCTCGACAGCACAGCTCAAGCACGAAGCTAAACCTGTGTGGTGGTCCTGCTGCTTAGCAACAGCATCTCACGTGGAGACCCTTTCCTGAGTAACTTCCTTCCCACGGTGGATGCAGTTCTGACACATGCAAGTCAGAATCCCGGGGTCCAGCGGGGTCCAGCTGGAGGCAGGACAGGGCAGCGTGCTGAGGATGTGCGTGTAGGATGGGGAGGGGGTGGGGACGCACTACTCCATGACCAGGACGATGTCGTTCTTAGACTCGAAGGCATCGTAGAGCTGGATGAGGTTCACGTGGTCCAGCTGGTTCATGACACTGATCTCGTTCTTCACGTCATCCTGGGGGAGGGAGGGCTGGTTTAGTGCTGGGCAGACGGCAGCCCACCACGTCCACACCGCGCGGCCCTTACCTTGTCCTTCATGCCCCTGGTCTTGATGATCTTGGCCGCCAGCTTCAGGCCCGTGGCCTTCTCCTCACACTTGTGAACTTGGCCAAAGCGCCCGCTGAGGGAGAAGAGGACACGGCCCGGGTGAGGTTTTGTCCCCGCCAGGGCCCTACTCCGGCCGCTGCCCAGTGGACGCTGAAGCTTTCTGGCACCCCTCTTTCTGACTTGAGTGTGCAAGCCTGACGTGCCCCTGCTGTTGCCAAATCTCCTAGAACAGGTCAAATTCTGATACGAGCCATGGCCTCAGAATCACCTGGGGGTGATGTCCCAGCCCTACTGAAGCAGGAAGGCTGGGGAAGACCCCAGAAGCTGAACTTTCACAGCATCGCTTGGGTGGTTCTCATGCACCCTAAAATTTGAGGGTTTCTATGGAAACGGTAACCCACTCCAGTATTCTTGCCTGGAGAATCCCATGGACGGAGAAGCCTGGTAGGCTACAGTCCACGGGGTCGCAAAGAGTCGGACACGACTGAGCGACAGAACAGAACAGAACATCATAGAGAAAATAGAATCTTCCTGAATGCATGTGAATATAACAAGCTAGGTTCTCTAAGCTTAAGAGTGATACAGGCTGTTGGTCGGGCAAATCAGACTATTTTTGGAAACTGCATATAAAGAAAGAAGAAGTAATCACAAAATTGCATAGAGACACATTTAATCAAAGCATACACTACACACTTTAGCTTGGATATCAATTTAAATACACTTCGTAAGACAGCTTCTTACAAATGTCACCACCTCCGCAAATGCACACTCGTGAGCAGTCTTCTCGTTTGACTTGCTTGCTGCGATTCCCGACTTAGTGAAATGGCTGGGGAGCTGGGGGGAGGTCATCCCAGCCCACCTAACTCAGCCACACTCCCTGCACAGAAGCAGATGCGTCCTGGGGGTGGGGGTGACATTACCATAAGTGCAGCCAAGTGTGACCTCAATCCCACCCACTGTTCCAGACGTGCTCTCTCTCCTGGAGCCGAGGAACACAGCCCCGGGCGCTTCAGATGTGGCTGCTCATTAAGAAAGGGCTTTTCCCTTAATTAGCAATGGCCCCCAGATTGGCCTGGCCCAGCCATGGCGCCACATCACTGCTCAGCTTCAGCACCTCCTTCCGTCCCTCTGAAAGGCTTCACTCTGCAAGGCCTGGGGCGGGAGGTGGCCTCACAGGGTCCCTGCTGGCCCACCAGGCTGATAACCTCACACTAGGAATAACTGACCACGGTGAGCAGCAACTCTAATCACCCCACAGGCCACAGGCGGGGAGGAAACCCCGGGAAAATGGAGGGGCTTGCTGCGGCGTGGGGGCCCCAGGATCCCGGTCCCCAGGGGGTTGGCTCTGCCAACTCTGCAGGACAAGGGGCTCGACTTGCCAGCCTCAACTCACCCCCGACAGAGAGGAAGTCCCCGCTGACAAGGCCAGCACAGCCAGCTGACTGCCCCTCTAAGCTCCTCACTGAGCCCGGGATGGGGTGATGGACGGGTGGTCCTGCCTGCAGCTGCCAGAGAAGACCCCACGCTGACCCGGAGGCTCTGAGAATCACTGAGAGACTGCAACCAGAAACACACACACACCCTGGGGTTGCTCCAAAGCCGCTTCTGCAAATAACTTTTCTCCTTTAGAGCATGGTGGCTGGCTTGCCACCCCTGTCTCTTGAGACCCTGATAAGCTAATGCTCGCCATGAAACTAGGGGACCCCAGGCACCGCCGCCTGCTCCGGAAGCCCCGTCCGCCCCGTCCTCACAGGCCGGGGGGCCTCTCTGCGATCAGCTGGCCGAGGAGGAGAAAGTTCGGGTGCGTCCCGTGACGGACGGCAAAGGAGCCGTGGGATGGGAAAAGCCAGGAGGGGCTTTGCAGAGTCAGCCGCACCCCTGACCACAGGCAGAAACGTGTTCTGATAGCCACACGTGCTTTCCCTGTGTTGTGAGTAAATCTCCTTGTGTTGAATACGTGTACAGTTTTCCGGCTTTCCGCCTCTTACTTTCCAGATTGCTGCTGGGAGTCAGTACATGGCGGGTCGTGGCTGAGGTAGACAGGAAGGGCCCTCCTCCCGGGTGACCCGCCTCCTCCCTCTTCAGGGAGGGAGTGTGTGTGGACGTCCTGCCAGCAAGCCCTTCAGGAGGGCACGTCACCGACCGAAAGGAGTGATGGTAACTCACATGGCACCAGTGCAAACAGAAAACCAACGAAGATTAAACAATATTCAGTATGTGCCGTGAGATAAACAGCATTCACGCATTTCTACATTTTGCTCCTCAGCCTTCAAGCTTCTAACCCTCCTGGGGACTCATACTGCTTTCCTCCCACTCCGGACAGGACGACGCAGGAAGTGAAGCAGGTGAAACGCGAGGGCAGTCACCTCATCAACCTCTCTGGCGTCAGCGACAGTTTTCAGAAATGGTTACAACCACTTAAAATAACTGTGTATGATGTTTCTGGTTCTCCGGGCGAGACTGACAAACATTTATGAAATTCTTAAGATCCATCTCTGTTTATAGCAGCACTATTCACAATAGCCAAGGCATGGAAGCCACCTAAATGTCTACCAACAGACAGGGGATGGGGAATGTGCTCTATGTATATTCAGTTCAGTTCAGTCGCTCAGTCGTGTCCGACCCTTTGCGACCCCATGGACTGCAGCACGCCAGGCCTCCCTGTCTGTCACCAACTCCCGGAGCTCACTCAAACCCATGTCCATTGAGTCAGTGATGCCATCCAACCATCTCATCCTCTGTCGTCCCCTTCTCCTCCTGCCTTCAATCTTTCCCACATCAGGGTCTTTTCCAATGAGTCAGCTCTTTGCATCAGGTGGCCAAAGTATTGGAGTTTCAGCTTCAACATCAGTCCTTCCAATGAACACCCAGGACTGATCTTCTCTAGGATGGACTGGTTGGATCTCCTTGCAGTCCAAGGGACTCTCAAGAGTCTTCCCCAACAACACAGTTCAAAAGCATCAATTCTTAAGTGCTCAGCTTTCTTTATAGTCCAACTTTCATATCCATACATGACCACTGGAAAAACCATAGCCTTGACTAGACGGACCTTCGTTGGCAAAGTAATGTCTCTGCTTTTTAATATGCTATCTAGGTTTGTCATAACTTTTCTTCCAAGGAGTAAGCGTCTTTTAATTTCATGGCTGCAGTCACCATCTGCAGTGATTTTGGAGCCCCCCCAAAATAGTCTGCCACTGTTTCCCCACCTATTTGCCATGAAGTGATGGGACCAGATGCCATGATCTTTGTTTTCTGAATGTTGAGCTTTAAGCCAGCTTTTTCACTCTCCTCTTTCACTTTCATCGAGAGGCTCTTGAGTTCTTCTTCGCTTTCTGCCAGAAGGGTGGTGTCATCTGCATATCTGAGGTTATTGCTATTTCTCCTGGCAATCTTGATTCCAGCTTATATATATTACTCAGTCATAAAAAGAAGGAAATGATGCCACTTGCAGCGACATGGACAGACCCAGAGATTCTCGTGCTGAGTGAACTAAGTCAGACAGAGACCATACGGCATCAGTTACGAGGCCGAAAAATACAACACAAACTACCTTATTTACAAAACAGAAACAGACCCACACACCTAGAAAAGAAGCTTACAGTTACCAGAGGGGAAAGGCGGGTGGCGTGGCTCTAAGTGAGGGGTTCGGGATTAACCTATAAACATTGCTATATATAAAATAGATAACCAACAAGGACCTATTGTATAGCACATGGAACTCTACTCAATATTCCAAAATAACCTGTAAAGGAGAAGACTCTGAAAAAGGACAGATATATATAGATGTAATTGAACCACTTTTCTGTACACCCTAAACTAACACAACATTATAAATTAACTAGACTCCAATATAAATTTAAAAATATCGAAACTCAGTACAAAAACCAAAGAAAGTAAAATTAAAAAGAAAACATAAGAATTTTAAAAAAGACCTGTGTCTTTGCAAGCACTCTTTCTTCCTTGTCAAGAGGGCGCCGAAGAGGAGCGGCACTCACCCTCCTAAGATCTCGGTCCGGCTCACGGTGTAGAAGCTGTTGACGGCGGCCTGCCTGGCTGTCACGATGCGGTGGTCGAAGGGCGCGGGCGGTGCTGGGGCGTCGGCTGGGAGGCGAGAGAAGGGCTGGTGAGAAGCGGCCCGCGTGCCAACGTGCCCTTTTAGAAGCAAAACGCAAGCGATCCCCTGGATTTCTAAAGATCCAGGGAACATAGATCTTCATTTCATATTGTGAGTTGTGGATCATGAAGGTGACACCTGACACTTTTAAGAAAGGTTATCAGGACCTTGGTCCCCACCTTCTTCAGAAGCAACAAAACAATCAAAAATCTCCATATAATGTCCAAACAGGTAATACTTCCGAGTCTGAGTCATCTAACTCCTGACACTGACCCATTTTTTTTAAAAAAGCACAACTGATAAAGTCCACAATTTTAATTAAAGAGAAAAAAAATCAAAAAATTCTTCCATCATTGAAAGGTTTGATATTACTAAATGTGACTTTCCAAAATATTTTAGCCTTTATTTAAGACACATTTAAAGCTTAAAGGGGCTTCCCTGGTATCTCAGTTGGTAAAGAGTCCACCTGCAATGCAGGAGACCTGAGTTAGATCCCTGGGTTGGGAAGATCTCCTAGAGAAGGGAAAGGCTCCCCACTCCAGGATTCTTGCCTGGAGAATCCCCATGGACAGAGGAGCCTGGTGGGCTACATGGGGTCACAAAGAGTCAGACACGACTGAGCGACTAAACACAAAGCTTAAAGATGAATTTTTCCTGACTAGACACAAAACACCCAGTAACAGTGGCTAAGTGCATATTCTCCAGCTCCCAAATTTCTCCCACTTTCGACCTCCCAACCTAAGCATTTAACCTCTAGTCCACAGCAGGATCTGTTCTAAAATGCATTGTTGTTTAGTCGCTAAGTCATGTCCAGCTCTTTGTGATCCCATGGACTGTAGACTGCCAGGCCCCTGTCCATAGGATTTCCCAGGCAAGAATACTGGAGTGGGTTGCTATTTCCTCCTCCAGGGATCTTCCTGACCCAGGGATCAAACCGGTGTCTCTTGCATTGGCTGGAAGGTTCTTTACCACTGTGCCAGCTTGGAAGGCCCTAAAATACATAGTTATTCACTAATATTCTTCCAGTATACTTTTCACTTTTCCAGATTTACTGTAAAACTTTTCTTGCCATAAACCTATTCATTTCTCCATTTATTCATTATTTAATCACCTACTGCATGCAGCTTCTTACATGTGTTCAAAGGGTACAGAGGGAAGTGAGCCAATAATAATTTTGCTTTTAGAAATTCGCATTTATTCAAAATGTAATCCTTAAACACTTATCTTGTGCTAGCCACTCTGCCAAGAGTTCATATTTTTGTAAGATTCAGATAATGATATTAATCCCTGGGCATCTGATCTGATGAGGACACTCTCCTCTCACACCATAAATATGCTGAAAAATGAAGAAGCTAGGAAAGATTCCCCATGGTGGCACTCGTCTCTTCACCGCCCCCCAAAACAGTGATGGAGTTACAAACACAAACGGTATCGAAATGTTGTAAGGTCTCTTGCAGGACATTAGTCTAAGTGAAATTTAGTCAGAAATGTTTGCTGGAAAAGGTTTAGATGCTTTAAAGGGCTGGAACCAAAGCCGTTTCCTACCCAGGGGGGTCTCCAGAGCGTGCTGCCTGGGGGCCTCTGCTCCAGAGGGCTCGGGGGCTCTGCCTTGCAGGGAGGCCCCAGCGTGGCTGGCTTGCAGTGTGCTCCGCGTGCCCCTGGCTCCTTTACCCGCCACATCTGTCCTGCTCTTCTTGTTCTCCTCCTGGACCAAGCTCTCCTCACCGCCTCTCCTCTTCCCGCCTCCCAAGGCCTCTGTTGGGTCAGCTTTCTGCAAGACGGGGCTTGTCGCTGCCTTTCCCATGGCTCGTGATGGGGGCGTGGCTTTTACGGAGCTGACACGCCTGGAAAATAGAATCCAGTCACAGCTCTCAACGTTCCCAAGAGAAAACTCTCAGATGGTCACACTTCTGAGCAGGAAAGCTTTCTCACGACGATACTTTGCTGATGGGATGTAAGCTTCAAGACAGGGAGCTGGCGATGTCAGAGTTTGGGGTGAGATGGAGCTGGATACACCCGCATTGTCCCAAGCAGCTGGAGATAGCCCACATCCTAGAGATGCTCCCTAATGACCTCATGGCAACCCCGAGTTAGTCCACTGACCCTTTACAACAGCAGTCATTTTATGACTCCCTAACTAACTTGATCTTCATTTTTCACTTTCTTCCTTAAAGAAGAGAGAAACCACCCACATTAAAGCATAAAAAAAAGCAATGGTCTCTGAATAGTACCAGCAGTGGGAGGAGCCTCTGCTGGTGAAATAATTGACATAACGTCCACTTTCCATCACCTCCAGACTCGACTAAACCTGTCTCTTCAGTGATGGACTTCCTTCGTAAACATTAGTGTTTACATTTAACTCTTGAAAAGTTGAACTTCTCCACAAATAGCTTCCAAAATGCATTATTCAAAAAGGAAATAATTATATCTTCAATCCCTAAAAAACACCACAGACGTTTGGATCTGGGTGCTCTTTGTTTCAAGTAGATTCTTGGTTGATCACAACATGGACTCATTCATTTTAATTGGCTGCAGAATTGCCTGAATTTCTATGTGAAACTTCGCAGATGAGGACGAAGCGTTAAATAACCTACTTCTCAGTCAGTCCTCACAATGCTTGGGAAGCAGCCAGTGTACCGTCTGATCAATCTGATCAATGCAGCCAATGTGCCATTTGAGCAATCTGATCATTGCTCAGTAATCAGTCTTAGGAAGGATGTGCTCTATATTGCTAAAAATAAGAAACTTTTGCCTGATGTTTAGAAAATATAAAATGTGATTCCTAGTAATCACCATATCTGTCAGTTGGTAGGAGACGTAGAAAGTGATAAATGGCCTGAAAATGTCACAGCAAGAAGAAAAAATAACGGCAAGAAAAATCCACACCACTGGGGAAGCAGCTTCTAAACAATCATTTTGAAGAGTCCCTTCAGTTATCCTTCAGTATGGCCTTAAATTGCAGTGGCACCTAGATCTACAGAAAACAGCGGTTGGGGATGTGAACGCTGTGAACCCTACCTTTCGTGGGGTTGACCACCATTTGCTCTATCGACACACTGCTCTTTATTTGAACTCCTGGGCGGCCCTGTTCTATGTGGCATCTCAGATCCTCCATCTTCTTTAGCTCCTCCGTCACCAGGCTCTCCCTTAGAGCGAAGCCCCTTTTCCTCCCCTTTGAACACCAGACGTTCACTTTCATCCGCAGAGCCTTGCTCAGCCCCAGAGCTGTGAGCTTCCTGTCGGCTCAGTCTCCCCGGGCATGAAGTGTCTCTTCTGTCCTCACTCTCTCTCGGCTCTGTGGAATTTCTGAGGGCAGGATCTCCCGGTTCATCGTGGGGTCTTTCTGTCTGAAATGCGGCAGAACTTCTCTGAACTAGAGACGCAGGGGCGTTCTCAGCCTGCTTCTCGTCGAGCTTGTTGAACGTTTCTTCCTCAGAGGAGGGCAGGTTCTTCTGGGAAGATCTCTCTAAAAGCCACCATAGGACACAAAATATTTTAATGAAGGTCACACGTGACCGATGTCATTCTGGCTTCACAGAATGGCACCTCTATTCAGGCTTCTCTTTATCGGCAGATACGGGCTTTGGAAAGCAGAGGAGGAGAGCACGTGGCCAATGGGCTGAGGGCCGGGCCCCCGAAGATTCTCTGGTCTGCAGCTAGGAGGCCCCAAAGCCAATCAGACAAAGGTATTCAAGCAGCACTTGACCCAACACAGGGCTTCACGAAAGTGTAACTTCCTCTGGATAAGAACAGCGACAAGATTTGTGTGACAGAGCTCTCTTCATTCATCAATATCTAATCTTACGGAAAGATTACCTGTGGGGGCCGCTGTCCTTTCTTCGGTGGCAGGTGCTGTGTCCTTCAGGCCAGGGAGTGACCACACTTGCTCCTTTGCCTGTGGGGACACGATGGAGTAATCAGCAATGTGAATTACACACCACAGCAGGCTCTGTCGACCACCGCACTCGCGATGCTCGGGGCTGGGGAAGTTTTTATTATGGGGAACGTCTCCAGAATTGCAGGACGTTTGGTAGTATCTCTGGCATCTGCCCACCAGATGTCCACAGTACCCCCAGGTGAAATATCCAAAAACTACGCCTCCAGAAACTGCTAAATGTCTGGTGGACAAATCCACCCCAGATTGAGAACCACTACATTACACAGTTCAAACACAGACAAAAATACCAGAAATAAACAGTAATTTAAGGGCAGAGCAGTCTGAATTGGTGAAGCCCGTAGCAACTCGAGTGTTTGAAAGCGAATGAACTATTTTAGAGAAGTTTTCTAAAATTCGGGCCTTGTTTGCAGAAGAAGGCCCATGTTCTTGGATAGATTAAAGGATATTGACAATGTGTATGTTACCCTTGACCTCTGTTTATTCTGTCTTAATATCGTTCACATATAAATCAAATAAAAATCAGAGGCTCTATGCGAATGGGGTCTGCAGATCAGAAGGTAGAAGACTACAGTAAGCGTTCACAAAAGAGGCTTCTACACCACGCAGAACAGATGGCCCCTTTCTAAGGAGATGAGCGTTCTTTTCTCAGTCCTACTTTCTCTGAATTAGTTTACCAAACCCTTTTTAAATACCACATAAAAGGTAAACATTAGCCCAATCCACCCAAATTATCACAAGTTCTGAAGTTATGCTTTAAAAATTAATGAAATTCTATAGATGTTCAAAGAATCAGTGTTTTTTTTTACTTTGGAAAGAGCAAAATTTGCCTGTGGGTGACTTGCAAGCATGAAACACTATGTAAGTGCAGGTCATAGATGTCAAGACAAATTATAAGTGTGCTTTTAAACAATCCAAGAGGCAGTCCAATAGGTTCAGAGCATTTTCATTTTTCAGATAAGGACCTTCAAACACAGAGGCATGTTTAGTAAATCTGCGGAAAACCAAAATTAGAGATTAGAGCCTAGTAGTTTGGAACTTTCTCTTTTATAGAGAAAGCCAGAACGGTGTCCTTCAGCTTCCCCTCGTGTACAAGCACAGCGGTCAGCACATCCCCCAAACAGCATGCAACACTTTCGTAATGTTTTTATCATCAACTTCCCACTAGATCGTAGGGCGCAAGTGGGCAAAAAGACAGATTCATCTTTGAATCCCTGGCATTTACTCAGGGATATAATGTTGGTGGAGGTGACGGTGGTGATGATGGCTGGTGCACACTAAGCACTGACCACATACCAGGCATGTTTCTAAGTACATGACATCATTAATTTCTGGTTCCTCATAGCAACACTTTGAGATAGATACTACTAACTCCATTTCATAATACAGTTGGATACTTTCACAAGGTTATATAATTCAGAAATGGCATAAACAGGGTTTTATCTCTTAACTACAGCTGTACTGTCACTCTGAAAAAAGAAATAGAAGAAAATAGCCACGGTATATCGTTAATATTGATGCAATATCTACCATACAGCCAGCAACACAGGAGATAGGAAAAAAGGTTACAAGAAAATGGCATTAAATAGAAACAAATTCGTAAAGAAATAAATATTCATCAGTCAGATCAGAATTAATATGGATGAGGAGAAAGAGAATTTCATTCAGATTTTGAAAATGACCGAGATAAGGTAGTTTAACAAATTAAGATATTTGATAGCTTTGTCTTTCAACGCTTCTCTTTCGCTGTGAAACCCCCTGGTGGGCAGGTGCTGTTCTTCTGGATTTATACGGATGGCATGAATGTGATGGTAAGCACAGGTGGACTTAGGAAAGAAAACTGGTGTGTGTCAGTGGGTTTCAGACTATCGAAACATGCAAAACGGATAATGTGGCGTGCTGGCCCTGGCTGCTGCCTCCAGGGACGGCTCCATGTCGGTGGTGGGTGCCCACAGGACGCGCGCTAGGTGCCATGGTCTGATTTGACCGACAGAACAATTGATTCTGAGGAAGGTAAGAATCCAGTTTCCAAGCGAGGCTCTGTTTCTCCCCTTTGAATAATGTAAGAAGGTTGCCACAGGCTGTCATAGCCGCGTTTCCCTGGGTCACACTGACATCTAGAGGAGCTTGGACCCGACGAGCTCCAAACACGCAGCTGCTGCAGTTCTCGCTGTTTGAACAGAAACTTCAGGGTGAGGTTTGACTCTGTGCACCATCCTCGTCCAGGGAGGGCACAGACCTTTCCCCGCACTCCGCTTCGCGGCACCGCACGGCGGGCCTGCTGAGCCCACGCGCAAGAAGGAAGACGTGCCCTCCGGACTGCTGATGGCCGGGCAGCAAAGGCCCGTCAGGCTGTGCTACTGAAGACAGGCTCCCCGGGCGCAGCTGACAGTCTGCATCCCTGAGCTGATGTGACGGGGTCGCCGCAGCTCTGTGTGCGGGGATTACAGCTGCCTCGGAAAACTGTTGTGACGGGATCGCCGCAGCTCTGTGTGCGGGGATTACAGCTGCCTCGGAAAACTGTTTCCTTAACATCCCAATGGGACACGACCAAACTAACTGCCTATACACTGAGCTGAGGGTACATTACTGCTATTGAGGTGCCAAGGTGAACACTCTGGGTAACTTTAACCTAATGCCTTAGAAATACAAAAGCAAAATTATAAAAGCTGTCATGCTAAATTGTTAAACTTTGGTTAGGCTTCTCACAGGGGAGAAAGACAGAGCCCAGAAGAAGACCAAGGAAAGAATTTTCACAAGAAACATTGAAACTCTGTCTCCTCGCCTGCTCCTGGAAGATGATTGCAGAGAACATTTGTTAGAGAACTCTGGTTCTCTTCATCTTTGGGGCACATGCCAACTTTCTGGGCCTTAAGGGAGAAAAGTCCCTACCGTTCCCAGCAGATACAACCCACTGAGCGATGTGCTGGGCCTAGCAGGACAGGACAGGACCGAATCTGGTAGGGAAGTGCCGACCTGGACCTCAGAGCTCGTGGGCGGACACCCCCTGGGCTGCAAAAACGTCAGGGACAGTCAGACGGTCACACGAGAACACGACCCCGCCAGGAAGACCAGAGCCTCTTGCTGTGTCCACCAAGGAAAGAGGACTGCTCCCAGGTGTGTGTCGAGAGGGAGGCCGGAATCCACGGTGTCGGTTCAGGAAAGCCTAATGGGAGCCTGTGGCAAGGGCAGAGACCTGGGTGATTTTACCCTCATTTGATTACAAGATGAATCAGCGGTTTTGTAAAAAGGCAGCACACTGCCCGGCTCACTGCCCCTCCAGCGAGAGAAGGTGGGTGGGACCAGCCCTGCTCAGATGTGCTCCCCAGCCACTCCCCACGGACTACAGACCTGACTTACTTTACGCGCTTTCAAGGTTTGCTTGGGCTTCCCAGGCGGCTCAAGTGGTGAAGAGTCCACCTGCCAATGCAGGAGCTGCAGGAGATGCGCGCTCTGTCTCTGGGCTGGAAAGATCCCTGGGAGGAGGAAATGACGACCCACTCCAGTATTCTCACCTGGGAAAGCCCATGAGCCTGGTGGGCTACAGCCCATGGGGTCTCAAAGAGTTGGACATGACTGAAGCCAACTGGGCATGCACGCAAGTTTTCTCATCCCCAAAACCCCTTCTCTAGCTGAGACCAAGAAAGCCACAAGTGGGCCCTGAACAGGGGTGTGAAGCCTCCCAAGGTTTGGGAGAGGCCAACCCTTGGTCTGCCCTTCCTGCCTGGGGGCCAGGCTGTGGACCAGAGACACAGACTGATGAAAATACACCCTCTCTCTCTCTCTCTCCTCTCCAGCCTGCCTTTGTCGATTTAAAAGAACTGGTTAGAACTAATCGGGAACAAATTAAGACTCTTCTCCTAAAGATCTGGGCTGGCTAAGAGGTAAAGAATCTGCAATGCAGAAGATGTGGCTTTGATCCCTGGGTGGGGGAAGATCCCCTGAAGAAGGAAATGGCAACCCACTCTAGTACTCCTGCCTGGAGAATCCCATGGACAGAGAAGCCTGGTGGACTACAGCCCATAGGGTAACACAGAGTCGGACATGACGAGGGACTAAACCACAACCTGAGCTCCAGGCACACGGGGCGTGTGGGTCAGACAGACTTCACTTTCCCTCCTATGCCGACGGACGCGCTCACCTCAGACGTCTTAAAGAGGTTCATATTTCCTTATTTCCTTCCGTCCACCGCCTCTCCTGCCCTTCCCAAACAGACAACGCTGGGCCCTCTGCCCCAACTGCTGTCCTTTCCCAGGAGCCGCCAACGAGGCTCTGCCTGGCCGTCCTCCGGCCTCCCTCCACTTTCTCACCTGCCCAGATCCCCCCGTGCTCTGACCTGCTACTTCTCGGCCACCTGGCCAGGGGGCTGAAACCATCAGTGCCTGGGTCCCCCCCAGAGCGCCTCATAAAATTACAGGCGTGGGCTAGAGACTGACATCTCGACCCCCACCCGCACCCCGCGCACTGTAAGAGCTGCCAGGTTTGGGAGCCGGGGCTCTGCCCACTCCGGCCCCACCCCTCTGGCTTTTGGAGGATTTTTTGGCTCCTCACCACCCAGGCGGCCCCACCGCAGCATGAACAGCAGTGAGACACTGGGGAGGCCGTGCTCCTCAGCCCTGCCGCCTCCCCGCACCATCGAGGGTCCTCGATCCTCCCCAGGATGGATTACCTAGCAAACCGCTGCCTCTGCCTCACCTGCCACCAGGGACACATGAGGAACGAGTGTAGGGGTGCTTGCCCAGCAGACCGCAGACCCCTCTCCAAGGTGACATTGCGGGGGACCGGGAGGAGGGGGAGCCAAGGAAAAGCCCACATTCCCACCCACACCCCTGACATCCTCGCCTTGCTTCCTGGTCAAAATGCGGTCATCGCAAGGGATTGAATTCCTCCATGCAAATGCAGGCGAGCAGAGGAGAGGAGACTGGCTGCAGGGGGAAACACCGCCTCCCAGGGCGCGGAGTTATTCATACGCTTCACACAAAAGTGAATCTGAAACCGCGCAATCACGGCCGCCTCTGTCATCTTAGGGGTCTGTCCCCAGAACAGCACCCGAAGGGTGCGTGTGTGTGTGTTAATAACCAATTTCAAACTCAGGTACAAATGGGATTCGAGCTCCTTGATGTGCATTTGATTATAATGAGTCTTAGTATAACTCCCCTCTTATACAACACAAGACCCGACCTTGGAATGTTTTCATATGAAGTTTACAGCGTTTTTTCATCACCTAATAAAACCCTTTGATTTCTCCCCGCCACAGACAGTTTTATAAGGATTCATTTCACATGGTGTTCTCTGTATGCGCTTTAATTTTTATTTTACATTTGCTTTTATCGCTCTATCTCCTGTGTCCTGCTCCGAGGAAGCGGTGGGCGGTCCAGCCCAGCCCCCTGGGAAGCTGGCTCACGGGGGTGGGTGTGCTCTCTGGGGAGCCCAGCGTTCCCCAGGGGCGGGGCTGTGTGGCCCCTGGGTTTAAGGAAAGTTCAGAGATCCGAACCTAGAGTCACTGAGCAAAATACTGAACCTGCCGTGGTTTGCCTTTCCACATCTTCCCCAGGGCAGCAAGTTTTTCAAGCACGTTACAAAGCAAAGTGGCTTTAAAAGGCTCTGAGACGTCTCTGAACGTGCAATGTGATGCAAACGCTGTAGACGCAAACTTGCCTGTGATGACTCTGCCCAAAGGTTTGGTTGGCTGCAGGTCTGTGTCCAGCTGTCCCTGAGACCTTGTCAGAAATGCAGATGCTATTGAGTGCAACTTGCCTTACGTGCTCAGAGACTTAATGAGTAGTTGCGATCATGGGGGAGGTGAGGTTAGAGGCGGGTGCTGGCACTGCCGTTTACTTCGTGAGGATCGTGAAACCTAATTTTCCAGGAGGCAAGAGCAAGCCGCCGCTGTCTTCTCTGAAACGTCTGAGTGGCTTTCTCTGTGCGCCGCCGAGCTCGACACTAAACCAGGCGCTCAGTCGGCGCCTTTGCTTCGGACACTGAAGTCCTGCCTCTGTCCTGGGACCGAGGAGCCGGCCTACACACCGCGCACGCCCTAACGCCCCTGCGGCTCTCCGCGTCTGCGAGCCCGCCGACTCCAGACTGAAGCCTGGCAGAGTTAAACGCACTCTCCCAGTCTTTGCTGGCGAGGAACCACTTCTGGGGGCCTTTCCAGGCACCTGCGCCCTCAGAATCGCTCTTCTGCCCCGATGATGATTTGGTGACCAGACGCCCGTGTGGAGGTGTCTTGAGGGCAGATCACAGAAACGTGTGTGCTCGCTGGTTCTACGTGATCCTCTTTCTGTATCTCGGCTCGTGAGGGAGTTGCTTCACAGAGCTGCCTCCTCCCTGCTGCCTTGGGCCCTGTCCACACGGAGGAGGGCGATCTCTCGGCACCTTTGTCAGGAGACTCGCATCTCCCCGCCGTCTAAGGGAAAGGAGTGTGATGAGGCCTCTCCCCTAGCATTGCTCAGGGGCAGGGGCTCGGGGACAGGCCCCTGAGACGCGCACTTCAGCTCCGTTGTGACTTCCTGGTCTCGGGCAGCCCTGGCATTGAGCCTGCCTTCCTTGCTTCAGCGGGAGAGAACAGACTCATGGACACTGGGGGAAGGAGAGGCCGGGACGAACCGAGAGAGCAGCGGGGAAACATATGCACACAGCACGTAAGAGGGAGAGCCCGTGGGAACCTGCTGTGTGACGCAGGGAGCTCAGCCTGTGCTCTGAGACAGCCTCGAGGGGTGGGAGGCAGGCTCGGGGGGAGGGACACACGGATGCCTACGGCTGATTCACCCCGACATCCGGCAGAAACCAGCACAATATCATAAAGCAATCATCCTCCGATTAAAAATACATTTTTTTTAAAAAAAGAAAGGGCTATCCATTGATTCCAATAAGAATAACAATCTCTTGTTCACGGAAAGATTGCTTCGTCCACGAACAAAGCTAATACACGTGGAAAGGTAGCATTTTTCATCACGGAAAAAATGCTTTTTATTTTCCACAATGACCAAAGACAGAACAAGGAGAAACCCACAGAATCACCTCAGATGAAATATCACCGGGTTAAATTAGACGTTTTAAAGAAATTAAGATAATGAAAGTAGTCTGCTTCCCAATCCAGTGGGTTGGATACGCCACTGTTTTGTATTCCCAGCCACACAATTCACAGTAGAGGAACACAGTGTTTCAAACGTTCAAAATAAAACAAAGAAATAGAAAACTTACTAAATCATCAAATTATCTAGAATTTGAAGAGATCTTGAAGAGCACGTAGGCCCAGTCAGCTCAGCTAGAGAGCTGTACTCAACTGTAGGAGATTTTAATCTTGTGTGCTAAGTTGCGTCAGTCATGTCTGACTCTTGGTGACCCCATGGACTGTTGCCCACCAGGCTCCTCTGCCCATGGAATTCTCTAGGCAGGAACGCTGGAGTGGGTTGCCATGCCTTCCTCCAGGGAATCTTCCTGACCCAGGGATCGAACCCACGTCTCTTTCATCTACGTCTCCCGCATTGGCAGGAGGGTTCTTTGCCGAAGAGCACCAAATTAACTGAAGCATTTCTGCTCAAAGGTTTGGTTCTCGTGAGTACTGGGGACTTGCCCCACAACGCCTTCCTCCCTACGGTGCCAACCGGAGGCCTGCTTCACAGACTCTGCTCTCCTTTCCTCTCACTAAACGCCCACCCTCCATAGTACCTTTTCCAAGGTACACACAGCTCTCCTTGTCCCCTGGGTTACTACACAGCAGTTTTCTAGATGCTTAGAACAGGCAACTGTAGAATTGCTTTATGTTATGAGCCATAAACATAAGCATTAATCTGTGTTGTGGTATCGGGTCGCCAGATTGAGAAGGACACGGGTCCAGTAAACTTTACAGTGACTACTTTTGTTTGGAGGGAAAACTTCTTCTCAAATAAGACCTAATAGTTGGGATTAAGGAAACTCTATTAGTGCCTGCACTTGTGTCCAAATAGAGCAGATTTGGGCTGGACAGGGTCTGAAAACGAGGCGGGACTGGCCTACTTTCCTTGGCTTGTGGGGGACCCACCTGGAACTCTCCATGGGTTTCCACAGGAAGCAAAAACAGTGCACGGTTGCTCATCCATCTTCCTGGAGACTGTTTGCCAGACTACCCCCGGAATGGCAAGAAATAAATCAGTGCCCATGAGGAGGCGACAGCTGGCCGCAGCCCACGCAGCCCTGCGCCATCCTGGATGCAAACTGCAGCTGTGGGTATTCCAAGCCCAGAACTGAAGTCTGCTTTCAGTTAGCAGCCTCGTATAAACCGCATCTATGCTCACTCCACACCACAGCTGCCCCTCCTCGAGTTTAATGAACTCTGTCTCCCCTGTGAGCCCGACTCATGCACAGAGATAACTGCGCTCGGCGAAAAGTCATGAGCAAAAAGCTCACATCAAACCACCAGGGCCGACACCGGAACTCACCCTCTGCTCACTGAGACGCACAGCACGCTGGAGGCTCACACGCCAGGCTACTTCATCCAATTCCAGAAAATACATCTAAACTGTGAAATGAGAAACTGCTAAAAGAAAAAAATGTTAGAAGTAACTTTTTCCAACTCTTCTGGTCATGTCTCATTATTTTCATGTATTAAAATTTAGGCAAAAGTCTAAATATACTTGAATTTCACATTTAATGAGATCAGTTCAATTTGGCGTTTAACAATCACTGTAAAATTTTTCATTTTGATTTAATTCAGTTATAAGCAATATATTTTTCAAACTGACCTCATTATTGCTGGAGTGCATTTACACAAATGCATAACTTACTGTAGCTACATCGGTCACGTCTGAACCGTTTCTTCACCTGCTTGCACTTTGCTGTCGTTCATTTTCTATTCACTCCCACAAAATTACTCATATTGGCACCAATTTTTCCTTTTTAACAGAGAAGTAGTGCTATTTAAAAATAAATAAGTTCAGTTTCTAGGCAAATGTTATAAAAAATATTAAGTACTTTTTATGAATTCTACTCTAAGTAGTACCTCAAATTTTTTTCTCTACTAAAAGTTATGACAATTAATGTCGAAGTCAAATGTGGGGCTTTTTTTTAATTTTAAAGAAAATTAGCCAGTTGAGGATTCCAACTCCTATGAAAATCCATGTTCTATAAAATGGGGACTCCAGCTGCAATTCTTTAACTCAAAAATTCTAAAATCTAGGAATTGTTTTCAAGTGATTAAATAACTAAGACTAGTTTATTTTATAACATGGATATATATATATATTTAATGAAACAGCATACTATTTATATGCATTTCATAGTCATCCATATTTTTATTAAACATTGCTCCATACTGATTTAACCAAATTCATGTCTGAAAGTGTACATAACCTTTCCCCCCAGGTAATCTAATATCATTATCAAAATTAAAAAATAGGAATTTTGATAGAATTAGTCTCATCTTTATATCTAAATATACTGCCTATAAACAATGTTTTATTTTAATAATTCATTATGCTAAATAAGTTTCCTTACTAAATTCAAGTACTAGCCAAAGAACACCAGCTCCGAGGCCGAAGCTGGGAAAGCTGACTGGATCTATAAACGTACTTAGGCTTAGAAATAACAAAAATGTGTGCTTATGAGTCACGTTCTCTGATGAAAGTTGTTTTTTTAAATTTGCCTTTAAGCGTTATATTTTGTTAGCTTCTCTTCAAGTCGTTTTACAAATCATTTTTTCGGAGGATACCAAAGAGTTGATCTTAAAGTTTAACTTCACAGATCTGCCGTACAGTGTAGCCTTTGTCATCGTGAATTTCGGCTGTAGAAAAAGAAACAAGTCACGTCTCCCATTTCCATTCCCCCCACTAACAAGACAGAAGGAACTGTCCCCTCTCAGGTTTGCTGTGACCCGGGCCATCGGTCTCATTAGCCCTAGCTAGCACAGGAGTTAATTAGCTGCTAATAGGCTCAAGGATTCTGCCAGCGCTGGACTTCTCACAGGGCTGTGTTTTGTTTATATCCAGGACTATATGTTCCTTCCACTTAATCTTTTGGCGTCTTACTTTGTACTCCAACTCAAATTAAAAGCTCTGGCCTCGTCTCTCCACGGCTGCCTCGGCGCAGAAGTCTTTATTAAGACTGGGTTTGTCTTCTGGCTAGGACACCTCGGTAATTTTCCTACCGAGCTCACATCCTTGAAAACGCTATCTGGTTTCTTTCTAAATGAGCGCCTCTGATAGGGCACTCGTAAAAATATCTACGGTTTAGGCTCCCTTCATCAGCCACACGCTTATCAGGTTGCAGAGGATCCCATCCTCACAGACGATGCTGTGCCTTCATCTTAGACCTCATCCCAGGAGTGGTCCTCGGGGCCCACACGTGATCTGGAGCTGATGGCTGTTTGGCATCTCTTCCTGCCTCGGCCATCATCACGCTGCTCCCGGCTTCTCCTCCACCGTGTGCTTGACATCTGTGAGCACCGAGCCCCAGTTTTTTTTTCTCCCTGGAGGACTCACAGACACTTTCAACTAAACTCTACACAAATGAGCTCAGAATTCTGTGTTTAATCCCATGATTCCAATGATTACTAGATCTTACCATTTGGTCATGCTATCAGGATTTCAAACTGTACAAATACAAAGTGAAACCCTCCATCTTACACTTGTGTTGGCTTGCTCTCAGGGGTTCCAGTCTGTCCACAGCGCTGTGTCTTATTTGTAGATCTGCCAGGGAGGCGCGGTGTCCAGCTCAAAGCAAGCCGGGGCCAGGCCTGACCTCGCACTAGAGGCCCCGTCCTCCCACTGGGCACTGTCCTCAGAGGAGGCTCGCCCACCTCAGACCCAAGGCCGTGGCAAGCTCCACAGTTCAGGTGTGTGACCGGCACCAACAAGCGAGCAGAGAAAAGCCAACGGGAATCCAGAGGAATACCACTGCAGATTCCAGCTGGGAAGACAAACCCTGCAAGGTCCGCTCCTGGCTAAGAGGCCCCGATGCTGGGCTTGGGCCCCAGGAGGCAGCAGCAGTCTCCAGCAGGGAGTCTGAGGGGTTTAAGGCTTAGACTCGGCTCTCACACACGACCAAATTTGGAGGGACCAGCAAAGCCTGGCCCTCCTCCTAATCTGAGGCCTCCCCGGGTGGTAGGGTCCCTGGTGTGGGGACTCGGGTATAGGAGGCCCCCTGAGAACTCAGGGTGCCCAGGGGCTGAGCCTCACCTCTGAAGACCGTGCAGAGCAGGGAGCAGCATCTCGATGGCGAGGTGAGCCAAGGAGCCCAGTGCCGGGGCACAGACACTTCTTTTCGGGAGAATTCTAACATGGAGAACGTCCCAGGGTAAAGCTCCACTGCCTCAGGAAGGGCAGAGACGTCAAGGCTGCCTCACAGCTCCCACTTCTCCCCATGTCTGCGGGTCACAGAACCCCACCACTGGCCCCTGCGGGTCACAGAACCCCACCACTGGCCCCACCAAGGCCCAGGATACCTCGGAAAGGAGGCGCAGATGCTTCCAATTGGAGGTCGTGAGAACAGGTTCAAGGTCGAAATACTCCCTATAAGACAGCACCCCATGACCCCAGCTGCAGAACAGAATCACCTGGGGAGCCTCTGAAACACCCCAGTCCTGGCGCCCCATCCTAGGCCAAACCTCCAAAGTGAGACCCTCATTTCAACCTTTTCTAAAGCCTTACACTTGTCAGGTTTAGCAAATGAAAACACAGGACGCCCAGTTAAATTTAAATTCAGATGAATGACAAATAATTTTTTAATATGTGTGTCCCTTACCAAAAAAAACACATTCGTTATCTGAAATTCCATTTTAAGTGGTGCCCTGTATATTTTCTTGGGCAGCTCATGTGAGCAACGCACGGTCAAGGGTGGGGAACAGTTGTCCTGGGGTTAGCTCGTCAAGGTCCTAGCCCTCTAATTTGCAAACTTTGTCTTAAGTGGAGAGTTCTGTCACAGCCAAGACTCCTCTGTGAGGTTTGTGAACTAGCATTTAATTCACCAAACTTCTATGGCATGTGCCTGAGACAAACAGGGTCAAGAGACAACCAGCAACATGGTATCACTGTCGTCCAAGGACTAGCCGTCCAGAGGTCGAATCGAATAATAAATTATTTCTTATAATTTCTTACAATTCTTTAAAATATTTACCCAAATAGTCACTGATCACGTTGACATGTCTGTTTATCAGAGAAGTCCGTTTGGAGCAAGACTTAGAGAAATCAAACCTTGTTCTGAAAACTTTTGGATGGGACATCAAAGCTTCATTTTTAGAAATTAACCACTTTTATGTACTGGCTTAAAGCCTCCCTCATGTGTAGGTTCTCTGGTCCTAAAAGCCTCCCCCCGAGATCTGCAGCCGCCTCGCTCGCGCAGGCGGCTCTCAGCTGTGGAGCCTGGCTTCCCCAGATTGGAAGCACACCTTTCAGCGTCTTTAACGCTGGAGCTTAGCACGGGGCTCACAGTGAGACAAGGGCAAGGTCGCAGCACAGCCTGCTTTACTCAGGGTCCCTCACCGACGCCCAACACTCTGTGGCCAGCAGTGTCCCAGCCACTGAAACCCGCTAGCCGTCCATTTTCCCGATCGGAGCGGTGAGTTTATCCTCATAATAATCTCTCCCGCCTGACTAGTCTGGAGGTATGTTTTCCTGAGTGGCAGGGAGCTGGTCTGCACACAGCCGTGCACACGATGCCGGGGTGGGGACAGCCGTCCTCCAGCTGGGCCACAGCAGGAAGGACGCTGAGGACCGCGGCCCCGGGCTCTGTCCCGAGGACGGTTCTCCAGGCAACCGCAGCGCCACCCACTCCGCTGCCAGCCAGTTCGCATGCCTCTGCATTTCCCACAGGGTATGGCAAGAAATTCAGCTGCGGAAATTAACCTAAGTCACGGCATTCTCACGTCAGCCAGTTTAGTAACTCGGGAGAAGAAAGGGTGAGTCCAGCGCAGCGCTTCCTTGATGAATGCAGCTTACAAGTTTATGGAGGTATTCTTAGCAGTGCTTGTCGTCACCCTCAGATGGTCCATATTCTAAATACCCTCAGGTCACCAGTTACTTCCAAACTTTCCCACGAAATTCTCTTACCTGTGGTTCAGTAAAGACGGAATGAAATGAGGGCAAGACTTTTTATTTCCGAACTGCATTTGAGTACAACAGGGGAGGAAAGCTTCTGGCTACCCTTCATGAGCTGCTGCGTGGGGTGTCAGCCCAGGGCTCACGAACACACTTTCACAGGGCAGTATCATCTGAGAAGCTGTAAAGTGCTAAGATGCGTTGGAAGGGCATCTCATACGTAACATTATCCACTAATTAAAAGCTATTTTTAAGTAATGCTAACGTTGGGTATCTCTGGTTTAAAAGAAATAAGGCAACATTTCGGGTCTGTAATTTTTAAGTAGGCTCTGAGGAGTCATTCTGAAGAGCGACCTAAGACCTAAGATGGTTGTTTTTCCTTATAAACAAAAGCTCTTTCCTCCAGCCGCAGAGTCCTTGACAAAGAAAGTGCTTCTGCAAAGATATAAATAATCAGTCAAAGTTATATATCTTGCAAGTAAGTGTATAATAGAATACACGTCAGAGGTGGCATGTGAGGTAGGTTTTTCTCCTCTTTTATTTTAAAGCAGAAAAGGACACGCTGTGAATGTGTCTATTTGAGGAAACCTTCACCGTGTTCCCACTAACTCACGAAACCTGAAACCCCCGGGCGCTGACTCTGCTGTCCCTGGAACAACAGCTTCATCATGCCCCGGGGCTCACACTCAGAAGGGGCCACCCGAGCTGGGGGGATGACCTCTGTGGAGCGACGCCATCAAACTCAGCTGGCCGCCTTTGTCCATCAGTGGCATCCACCTGCTGTGTCCATGAGCCCCTGTGCTCTCAGCCACTCAGCTCGCAGATGGCAAGTTCCAGAAGACAGACCGGTTATGCGTGGGCTCGTGTTTGTGCGAGTAGCTTGGGGAGGACCACCCAGACCTGTATCTACTTCAGGCCGCCTGAAGTCCAGCAGGGAGTCACTGGTCACGCAGAGACCTTCTCCAATGACATAGAACTTCCCATGATCTCTGACTCAAGCTACGCAGAGCAACAAGAGAAGACCCAGGGCATTCCTCCATCTACGGCATTCATGTTTGGAGAAGTTAGTTTTCCCATCACGAGAGTCATCAGCAGAGGTCTCTAGCCTTAAGCTGAGCAGAGTTAGCCAGCCCTGGTCTCGAAGGCCTGTGAGGGGCACTAGGTGGTACCTGCCAAAGTTAGGGAGGCCCCAGGGATGTGCCCATCCTCACAGAGCTGGTCTTTATGACCAGGGTCTACGGAGAAAGGGCCAGACACAAGCTGCCCTCTGCCACTGCTCGACTGGGTACTTTGCTTGAAGCCAGAAAAAGTCCTGAAGAGAGCAGGCCCTTCAAATGCATGGAATCTTAACTCTGGGAGGGGACCATCTCTGTCAGATGCATCACTGGCCCACAGTCAGGAGGCTGGGTGCTAGGGGCATTTCTGCTAACCAGCTGCATCCCCTGTGGACAGCGCTCCACGTCGGAGACTCGGGTTTATCTCCCCTAGTTTCAAAGATTATTGAGGGGCTAACATACAGTGACAAATGTGGAAGTGTTTTTGGAAAAAGAAAAGCATCACAAACACCAGCTTGATGCAGGGTCCCCAGAACAGGCGGGTCAGCTGTCTGCATACACTCCACCGCCCGGGGCAAGTCCACCTCCACTGGGGAGGCGTATCCATGCCTGACCCCGGCACTTGGAAGAACACTCTCCCGTTGCCATAAACGCCAGCACAAAGCCGTCACCAGTATTTTGTTAGAGCAGGCCGTTCCCACCCAGAGTCAGGGCACGATTTAACACTCAGGAATCCCCGGGGAGGTCGCTGGGGGTCAGCCTGGCCGAGTGGTGCAGGGTTTCCCAGCCAGTTTAAAGGTCGGATCCCTTATTTGGGCCCAGACGTTGGCTGACAAACATACCCTGAGCCACATCTCATGGAGAACTTTGCTTTTGTCGTTCCTCCTTAAAACGCTCCCACCCAAACCCAGAATGAAGGATGATTTTTCTTGAATGAAGAGTAATATAAGCCAGCGGACTTCCCTGGTGGTCCTGCGGTTAAGACCTTGAGCTTCCACAGGGGCCAGGGGTTCAATTCCTGGTCAGGGAACTAAGATCCCACATGCCCCATGGACAACAAAATAAAATAACATAAGCCCCAAACCACAACGAGATACCACACCACAGCCAACACGCCTGGGAGCCTGGCATAAAAACAGCAGGTGTTGGTGAGGATGTGAAGAAAACGGAACCCCATGCCCTGGTGGGAACAAAATGGCGCAGCCGCTGTAGAAGAGGGTGAGGCGGCTTCTCCAAAGACTCAGCAGACGGCTGCCATACGACCAGCAACCCGCTTCTGAGTGTACACCCGAGAACCTAAAAGCAGGAGTGCAGAAACGTATTTGCACAACCCTGTTCACGGCAGCATTATTCACCACGGCCAAACTGTGGGAGAAACTCAAGCGCCAGCTGATGGGTGGATGGATGGGTAAACACTGTTCAGTCTTGCTAGCTTAAAAATAGCCCTGTATGTACTAGGAATGAGCAGAATGTGGTCAAGTTTGATCCTGCTTGGATAAATTCTTTAAAGCACATACACATACGCTGGCATTCCTAGAAGAAATCACAGGAATTTATCAACAGCGTTCACGGTGGAAAGAAGCTTGAGTTGGAGCCGTCGTGTAATTTCCCATCGTTTCCAAGTTTCCTGTGCTGTTTGCATTTGTTTCCCCACGCTGGTTTGTGTATACCTATCCATTCATTCATTCAAGATAGAATCCAGGAATAAGACAGAGCCTTTGACAAAAAATTCTTACAATCAAGTTAGAAATACTGAGAAGTGAATTATTAGGAGAATTATCACATATGGGTGATAACTGCTTAGGAGACTGGATGCGTGTCCTGCCTTGGCTGTTTCTTTCTAGCTGTGTGACCCTGGCGAGCTACTTAACCTTTCTGTGCCCCAGTTTTCATCTGTAAGCTGAGGATAATAAGGGTTCTGACCTTACACAGCTTTCATGAGCATGAAGTGAACATATACGAAGCACTTAGACCAGGGGCTGGCACACGGTAAGCTCTCAATTAGCGCCTGACGTTCTTACGATAAAGATGCAGACAGGGTCACCCCAGCCCAGGGGAAGGAGGGCTTCCTCCGAGGGCTCCTGGCTATGGAGTGTTTGAGGCGGCCTTGCCCCTTGAGCCAGGCCTGAAAACATACCCAGGTCTTTGCCTGGTGAGCAGGAGGGAGAGGCCGTGTCAGGAAAAGAGAAGAACTGAGGTCACGCAGGGCGGTGTGGCTGTTGGGACAGCTGCCCCGAACAGGAACAGGCCAAGTGAACTCCTGAACTTTCCTTCTAGGAGCTTCGCGAGGAAATGAAAAAGAAAGAGCAACTTTGTTCATTTTAAAGTCCAGTACCTAATTTCTGTAGAGGCCGACCCTTCGTATGGCATTTCAGACTCTGGTTAAATTGCTTTTTTATAGTTCTTGGTAGAAGTTCACACCTGATCAAACATCTGTAAACGAGCCAGTATAAAAATGAAACTCGTGAAACACAAAGCACACAGGCAAGCAGGCCTCCAGGGCGGGCGGACTGCGGCAGGGAGCGGCCCGCACCTCGCCAAGTCCGATTTGCACCTGCTCCCTGGGCCGAGCGGATCGCAAGGCGCCATTTGGTGCTGGGAATGCGCTTGTGGCCGTCCACCCCAGCACCCACCGTGTGGGCCTCGGGGTGAAGGTCCAGGACCTCACATCTGCCCAGTGGCCCCCAGTCCGGGGTGGGCCTATGACCCAGGCTCCTCGGGTTAACAGCAGCGTGTGCGAGGCTCCCAGCCGAGAGGGGCCCGCAGACCCCGGCTCGTCGGGAGTAAAGGTGAGCACTGTCTCCTGGCCGGGGAGAGCTGAGCCTCCAGGAAGTCAAGCAGCTCGTCCAGTCTGACCATCACTCAGGATGTGCGCCCGCCTCTTCTCGCTCCACATTCAGCGTTCCGTTTACTGCTATGAGCTGCCTCCTCTGGGAAATGCTTTATGCCCAGCACCCCAAGACCCCAGTCTCGGGGAGTCAGAGAGCTGGGGACACCGGAGCTGGGGTCTCCGGCCCACGAGCCAAGAAGCCCCCACTGCCCACGGTCCCAGGCGCTCACCCGGCCTGGTCTCTGACAGACCAGGTCATAGGTTGTGAGCAGTCTGTCCAACGTCCTTTCCCCATCTCCCCTTCTAAGAGATACCTGGATTATGTGTTCGGCTGAAAAGGTACATTCTTCAGCCTCCTTTGTAGAAGGGTTGGCCATTGAGACATAAGCATCAGAGAGTAAAAAGCTTTCAAGGAAAACTTCTTGCCCTTCCAGTCCTCAAGCTGCAGGGAAAGCAGGTCCATGGCAGGAGCCCCAGTCACCTCCTTGGGGCCATGAGGGAGAGGCCTGAGCGTTTCTGAGAGCTTGGCTGTGAACCAAACCTCTGGACCTCTAGACTCTCAGGTTCTAAACCTTCATGTACTGAACTCACTAGAGCGTGAGTTCTAGAAAGTGTTAGTCACTCAGTCCTGTCCGACTCTTTGCGACCCCATGGACTGTATAGCCCTCCAGGCTCCTCTGTCCATGGGATTTTCCAGGCAAGAACACTGGAGTGGGCTGCCATTCCGTGCTCCAGGGGCTCTTCCCGACCCAGGGATCGAACCCAGGTCTGCTCCACAGTGGGCGGATTATTTACGGCTGAGCCCCAGGGAAGCCGTCCTGTCTCTGGAAGCCACGTACCATTCCTCAGTGGCACGCTGACCCAACACTGGCACACTGACTCTGACCACCGTTCACATGTTCGTTCACACCAGTCTGGTTGGTCAAAGCCAAGCCTACTTGACAGAATTGATAAACAAAAATAGCTTTCAGTCATCTATTTTCTCAACAGGAAACAAAAGAGGTGCAGCTGTGCTACTGGGGAGCCTGTGAGTCTGTAAACCTCCAGTCACCAGCCTCACTGGAACCGTCGCGTGACTTTTCGAGGCCGGCTCCCTGCCTTCGCTTTGACTCCACTGGCCTCGCTCAGGACTGCTGTGGTAGACAGACCAGCGAGGCGTGAGCGAAACTCCCAGACTCCTGAGAGAAAGCCACACTCTCTGTGCACACACACCCACTCAGGATGTGTGGCTGGGTCTGGGCTCACAGCCTTGAGCCACACCCACCCACACGTGGGAGAAAGCGCGCCAGGCAGCCCCGGCACAGGGACCAGAGCGCTGGAAGATCATCAGTGAGGAAGGGAAGACGGAGGGGGACCGGGCAGGGGTCACAGCGGGGAGACAAACCAACCGCACTTGCGGGGCGGGGCGGCCGAGGCACCACTGCCCCAGGTTCCGTTACAGGCCCTGAGCCCTGCTTCATAGGTAAATGTGTGAGCTTGCACGCAGTTAAACACAGTAACTTCCCACCTAGTTACAGAATTGAACGCGCCAAATAATTCTGTATTAATCAACTGTGAAAAGGCACCGTGCTGTATAGCCTTGAATTCTTTGCCTGAGTTTAGTGGTTTATTAATTAGAAATGACATGCTGTAGTTCAGTTTGTCTTCCTGTTATTTTCATTAAACACTCCACAATTCCAAGTTCAGGTAGACTAGAAGTATGTAAAAAAATAAAATGTTTAAAAAGAAGGAAGAGTTTTATTCCAGTTCTGTTAATTCAGTGACACAGATTAATAGCTACTGAAGTGTGGTCCAGGGCAGAGCAGATCAGATTCAGATCAGCAGCATCTGTAAGCACAGCAACTTGTTCATCTTCCTGCATTTAAGTTCTAGTAAGACCCTTGGATATTTTTCTCTTAATCAGTTTACCAGTTTGTAATCTTGTTTACACTAATTTTTTAACCAGAACAAATAGAGAAAAGCAAACTTTAACCAAGTCCGTTATTACTAGTTATAAGTTAGTAGGGATTCCCTCGGAGAAGGCAATGGCAAGCCACTCCAGTACTGTTGCCTAGAAAATCCCATGGATGGAGGAGCCTGGTAGGCTGCAGTCCGTGGGGTCGCTGAGGGTCGGACACGACTGAGCGACTTCACTTTCACACATTGGAGAAGGAAATGGCAACCCACTCCAGTGTTCTTGCCTGGAGAATCCCAGGGAGGGGGGAGACTAGTGGGCTTCCATCTATGGGGTCACACAGAGTCGGACACGACTGAAGTGACTTAGCAGCAGCAGGGATTCCCTGGTAGCGCAGTTGGTAAAGAATCTGCCTGTGATGCGGGAGGCCTGGGTTTGATCCCTGGGTCAGGAAGATTCCCCTGGAGAAGGAAATGGCAAGCCACTCCAGTACTCTTGCTGGGAAATCCCATGGACGGAGGAGCCTGGCGGGCTACAGTCCGTGGGCTCACACAGAGGACTTAGCGACTAAACCATACAAGAATAGACCTCGACTGTATGAGGTTTAACTGTACGGCTGAGGGCGGTGCCAGCGCTCTCACAGTTAAAGAAAACCTGGGTGGATTTTAAGGGAGTAGCCCCTTTTTGAATAAATGAAGCGAAGTAAAATCACTGCTGATACGTCTGTAGCTATGTCAGTACCAACTAGAACTGAACTAGAAGGACCCTTCCTTCCGGTTTGAAACTGGCCTCCTCTGAGAGCCCTGCCTTTCCACCCGGTCTTACTCCATGCTCTGCTCCTTCTTCAGACCCTTTTAAAACAAGAATAACAATAAATGGGTCACTCACACAGAGACAAAAGAGCACGTGAGAAGACACGGCGGTGATAGAACTTTAGAAACTGGAGGCAAATGGGCAAATGATCCAGACAGGAGAGTGGGCTCTTAGGACAGCAGGGGAAGAACGTGGAGAAGCAACTGGGATTATTCCACAAAACACAGGAAAGCTTTGAAAAATACTAATTATTTCATCTTAGTCCCAGAAGTCACAATTTAATTGGTCTGGCATGTGGTCTGGACACTTGAGTTTTTAAGGATTTCCTGGTGATTCTAATATGCAGACAAGTGTTGGCATTTCTGCCCTAGCATGAAAAACAGACGCTAAAACTAATGAAGCAAAGCAAGTTGGAGGCAGCAGAGGTGACGCAAGAAAAAAAAAAACTTTAAATGAAAACTCATCAATACGCTCATGAAACGTGTTCAATCTCTGTTACTAGAACAGGATTTACATAAAAAAAGCACTCAGACAGTAGGAAAGAGTTGTTGGAATGATTCCGATAGTTGTCAAGAGAACTTAAAGGAACCCCACAATAAAGAAAACTCCCTGAAAGCAAAGCAGAGAAGGAAAACAGACATGAAAGGATTAGAAATTCCAAGACCAGGAGATCCAGCACTCAAATCCTGGGAGTTCCAGGACGAAAACAAGAGAGTATGGAATTGCCCAAGACAGTTTCCCAGATGGAAGGAAGCACGAACATTTGGCAGAACAGGAGACGCAAACGTTGCTCAGAAACGCTGGAGGACCACCCTCACCCCAGGCCCTCCTGGGGTTCCCCCGCCCTCACTGGCACCCAGAGACTGCTTATTTTCCGTACTCCCTCTTCATCGCGGCCCAGCCAGAGCTCCTCATAAAGTTATGGCTTTGGCTTTTGGCATCTTCAGTCAGAGCTCAGGTGGAAGCGGTCGGGCTGTGGGTGCTTCTGGCCCCAGGCAGCCCTAGCTAGACAGACGCCCTTTCTGAGGCTGTTAGCACTTGTGGGAGCCTCACTGATTCTGGGCTCTTTTCCACAAAGCGATTCTGTCTGCTTCCATCCCCATCTCCCCAGCCCTCTGGTGGACCATTCTGAGGATGGCCGTCCCCCTTCAGTGCCCTGCGGCCAGGAACGGCATTTCTGGTCCTCCCCCGGTGCTCCTGCTCCCGAGGGTCCAGAGGGGGCTTGCTCTGGGCAGGGGTGTTTTAGGGGAAAACAACAGGAACCCCAGAGGGTCTGGATCCAATGGGGCTCTGAAAAAGGTGTTCTGACTTTGACGCAGCTGACTCAAGCCCTAACTCAAGCAGGGAGACATTTAGACACCATTTGTTGCCCTAGCTGAGGAACAAAAATGAGAAGAGTCAGTGACAGCTTTCTGGAAAATTGTGGGGAAGGAAAAGGGCTTTTTTTGCCAAGCATTAATAAAATATTCATATCACAGAAACTCATCCTTCAAACGTCTATGGTCGGTTGCTAACCTCATATGTACTGAGGGAACAAATACTAGGATTCCAAATTGAAACAAAACAAAAGACCTTACAGTTGACAGTGGCCCTGAGGGCACCTCATCCCAGCTCCTTTTATGACGTCCTGACACGCAGGTCCAGGTTCGCGCCCACGGCTCGGCCAGGCCGCCCTCGGAAGGAAAGACCCCAGGATTCGGAGGGTCCTTCTGGTCCACCAGGGTTAGCACTCCTCGCCTCTTTTCTTCTAGAGTCTCTTGTCTCACCAGGGAGCAAGCAGAGCTTCCTTCATTGTCAGCTGCACATGTCAACCCAGAGGTAAGGGTGCTGGTTTCTGAAGAGGCGAGGAAGCAGCCAGCCTCTCCGACGTACACAGCTGTGGACGTCCAAAAACAGTATCGAGACCCTGTGGCTGCAGGACTGCAGAAAACGTAAGGTGCCTCAGGTTACAGACAGACGTCCTAACAGCAGAGAAGACGCAGTGGGTGGCGGGGAGGAAGGGGCCGGGCACACAGCGCCGTCACCTTTCGCCAGGAAATGGCTCAAGTGTCTTGAGACTGTAGGTGAGTGGTTTCTGAAACCAGATCCCAGTGTCAGACATCGACCTAAGGAAATCCCACTCTTGATGTTTTCCCCTGTGGCCGGACTCAGATGAGACAAAAGCCGTGGTGGAAGACACGGGGGACTGGGGAGCCTCAGACCCAATGACGTAGTTAACTGTAATTAACTAACGGTCCTTCAGACTAACAGACTTCTGTATACACGTCTTACTGCCAGCTTCTTCCCTCCCGGCAGGAGAGACCAATCCCCTGACGCTCTGAGCTGTGACTATGTCACAGGCCGCTGCTTTCTGAAGTGGGGTCCCCGTCGAGTCCCTGTGGGGACTTCAGAGAAGACAGATGTGGGCAGACGGGTGGCACCCCGAAAGCTTCAGGAATTTGCTCCTTCTGGTCAATCATCACCACTCTTGAAGAACTGGCTCCTTTGACTGAATCAGAGACCCTTGAAAATGAAAGCGACCCACCAAGACCTCAAACACAGGCCCTTGGATTCTCTTGCTCCACGATTCTGGCCACAAGGAAGGAGTGGGACCTGCGGAGCCCCACAGGGTTCTGGGGGTAAAAACGGGAACTGAGGACGGAGGTGGGGGAGCACCAGGAAAGGGGCTGTGAACCCCTGAGGACAGACGCTCTGTCACGGAAACGCGTGTCACACTTCCAGAACCCAAAGATGCACCTGAGCAGACTCGCAGAGCTCTGATGCTCTGGTCTGGAGGGGCTGGCCCACATCTCACAGCTGTGTCACCATTGGCAGCGACGGCCGACAGAGGACACAAGACAGCCCAGTGGCTTCTGCTTAACCCACCAGGCGGTCATGAGCCCTCCCCTCCACACAGGCAAACCAGGGCCCAGGCAGTGCCACGGGACTCCAAGGGCACTGGGCAGGAGGGAGCAGCACCTGCCTCAGTTTCTAAAGGTCAGCGGGTACCACAGCTTGACCAAGGTCCCCACAAGGGCCAGGCGGCCCTGGGCGGCGGTCCTGGGTGGGCAGCCTGTCTGCCCTTGTTTGGGGGGAAGGCCATTCTCAGACATAGAGCTCGGGGGTCAGCGATTCCTCCCTGCTCTCTGCAGGGGTGCGCAGTGACCCCACCACTCTGGAGGGGCCACTTGGTTTCTGTAATACAGCCCGTCAGGCACCATTTGAAGAAGGGGCTCAACAAGAAGAGCGTCTGGTGACCACAGCTGCAGGAGACTCACGCCTTCATCGGCGCCTGGGGCCTCGACCAGCCTGCCCCTGCATCCTGGGCTCCCGCCACCTCCATCTCACCCAGCGCCCACGGGGGCCCTTCTCCTGTGACTTGACCTCCAAGTCAGGCTGGGGCTTCAGAACCCAGCAGGGCCATGGGGCCATTTCTCTTCCATCCTGGTTACCATGGTGACCACAAGTCCTCTGTATCCGGCCGTCATCAATGTGGAGACCCAGGACAGTCACACCTGCTGCTTCCTGACCATCACTCCAGTCCATCAAGCCCTGCCTCCCTGCCTGCAGCCCTGCCGTGTCCCTCTCCCCCGCTGGGCTATGACAGCCCCTGACACTGTGAGGACGTCAGCACCCCTGCAGGGGCCGTGGGAGCCCTCACGCCCCTCTGGTTCCAGCCCACCAGCTGCGCCCACACCTGGCCTCCGGGTTCCAGCGTCAGCCCGCGGCCATGATCACAAAGCACCTCGTGTGCAGCAACAGGCTGCGCCCTGTTACCGCGTAACTGAGAAAACAGGAGGTCCTGTGGAATGTGAATTTCAGAGAAGCAATGAGGAACTTTGAGGTATAAATATGCCTCAAATACAACACGGATATAGCATGCTAAAGCGGATGCACTGCTTCTCTGGAATTCAGATTGCAGTGGCTTCTGAACTTTACTTGGCAGGCTTGCCTGACCCCTGCCTGCAGCACTGGGCCAGACACCCTGCTAGGCCTCTGGGGACACTTTACGGACGGTGGGCTCGGCTCATCAGATGTGCTCTCGTGACTCTGAACCTCCTGGGGAGACGCTGAAGGCCTCATTTTGTTCCCTTCTAGGAGGCTCCCGCTCAGAGGTACGTCTCAGCATTTACACACCAAAACCCCTGGGAAAGCAGCTTTTGACAAACTACAAAGGAGCCTCTTAAAACCCACACTAGAAGCCGCGGTCTCTGTGATTTTTCATTGACATAACCCAGAAGGTTCACTGGAGCCAGTCCTCCCAGCAGGACCCCTGGGCCAAGCAGCCCTGCCCCATCCAGGTAGGGACACGGCCAGCAACCATCCACCTCCCTCAGGCACCATCCTCCCGGGAAACCCACCATGCTCCTTCACAAATGCATTGTTTTATTTGGAGTCTTAGGAGTAAACTGTCAGCGGTTCCCCAGGAATGAATGGATAGTTGGCTGACAGCAAACTTGCCGTTCCAGCAAGACGTCCGCTGTGTGTGGTTCACGGGCTGAGCAAAGCCTGGGGAGGAGACAGGTGGATCAAGGGTCAGCGGTGGTTGAGCCCCCGGGGCTGAACCCACGGAAGAAAGGACTTCTCCCACAGGCTTCACCAGCTGGCCAGGATGTCCGGCCACCGGGCACATGGAAGGTCGTCCCTGCAAATCTACCGCCCAGAGGGTACAGCTCTAAAAATTTTGCAGAAAGGAACTTTGCCAGCTTGGAGTGACCCTCAAGTCCAGGAGGATCACTCAGTGTGGGAGGAGAAAGGATGAGAAAACAAAGGAGGAAGTCAGGCCTCAAAAGTCCAGTTTCCCTTAAGGGCACGTTGAATAGAGAACTCTTAACAGCCCCAGAGCAGGTCCCTCTGTGGTCAAAGCCTTGGGCATTTACTTACGAAGCTAATTCTCAGGCCACATTCTCTTACTCAGCACTTTTAATCAAAATAATCAGCCCAGTGTCTGGGGAGGACAGGGAAGGAGTCAGTGTAAGAACCCCCGGTTGCTAATGAAATATTTAAAAACCCAGGACAGGGATGCTCTGTCCTGTTTAATACAGAGGAGGCTCTTACCACACACCCCCATACCCTGGGGTTTCTCTATTTGCCAGGGGAAAAAATAGAATTTATGCACCTTAAAAAAATATGAAGTGAAAAATTATCCATTAGCACAGCAAAGACCCATTTCCAGGAAACAGGTTTTAAAAGAGAATTCTTGACGTCCTGAGGTTAAGCCAGGAGGTGTCATGACTTTGAACGTGGACGATGAAAGACCCACTGTGTCCAGGTGCGGCTCAGGCCCGCCTCGTTTCATCGTTAAGGGAGGCTGGTTAAACCTCTGGTTGTGATCCAAAAATATCCTGGCAGTTAGCATCCTGCATTAAAATTTATAAACCACGAAAGACCTTTTCTCACAGAAAAGTTAATTCAGGCTGGATGGCCTGGAAAAAAAAAAAAAGTATTTAAAAGGGGTAGTCATCAGAAGTGGTTATGTGGAAAACTAGAGGTAAGTAATGCTTTTTACTCCCCTAAAACATACTAAAAATATAGCAATAGTAATTTCAGAAGGAAGGGAAGTGGCACCAAGTGTAATTTCATTTCTAAGAAGTCCCAGGAATGAGGCCTGGAACCACCAGAATTAACTTTCAGGGGTGATAAAATACAGGCGAGGCTGTGAGCAGGAAGTCGGAGCTGGTGTGGGGGGCGCTCGCATCTTGGTATCGGGCTCCAGGCAGCCCGGAGGTTCCCCCTCTCTCGGCCTGGCAGGGCGGTCAGCAAGGGCGTCTTCGCCTCTCCCGCCGCCTCCCTCCCCCTTCACTCCGAGCCTTAATTATTGAGCGCCTCCTGCATGCCAGCGTGTCAGGTGAGGGCTGAGATGCCACTTGCTCCGGGGACCCCCCAGCGCCCAGACTAGGCAAGCCCCCCACACCCACTCCGCTCTCAGCCCTCCACGCCCTTCCTCGCCTGCCTGCTCCGTAAGGCCGAGGGCAGAGGGGAGCCGGGCGCACGCACCGCCCACCCGTCCACCCCACACTCCCGCTGCGTGCTCAGAGAGTAGCTGGGCGAAAGCCAGATTCTGAGGGTCCAGCGTCACGGACCCGGGTGTCTTCTATGCCAAAGGGCCCTGGAGACTCGGCTCTGAAGTGAGCGTCAAGGGGACTGGCCCGGAAGAGGAAGCGGCAGCAAAGACAGCGTGGCAGTCGCAGCTCTGCGCTGCCGGAGCCTGCCCTCGCCCTGCAGGGACGGGTCAGCGGACGCCCGCCTGCAGCCTGGGCTGACCCCGCTCCGCTCACCTAAGTGAGACCCGAGGAAGCCCTGAAGGGGCCCGCCTGCAGGCCCGGCCCAGACAGTCAGCCAGAGCTCGGAGAACCTCCGGCCCCAGGAACCACGCTGGGACTGCCCATCCGGTTTTCCTCCCAATCCAGACGGCCTGACGTTTCAACCTCTGCTAAACGACGGAGCCGCACTGTCGTGCGTCGGCGGCGCTGAGCGCTTTCCGTGCAGACTGGGCACACCTGTGCGCCAGCCCCCAGGATGGCAGCATCACCAACGCCCAGGTCACCCTGAGCATGCGCGGGCCCCTGGGTATCAGACAGCTAGCACACTGGGCCCTGCAAACTGCATTTCTCTGTCCTCCTTGCTGGAGCCCAGCAGGAATGGGACTTGGGAGGTGTTTAGCAAAGCCTTCCACTCAGCCTGAGCAGAGCCTGTGAGTCTCTTCACTTCTGGTCACAGATTGCTGGGCCCCTCCATCAAGAGCGTCCATCTGAGCTGGGTCCTGGCCTTGACGGAGTTCGCTGCCAGCTCCAAAGGGGCACCCCTGGCCCTGGCCCACCCCCAGGGACTGCTGTTCTGTGCGGGCCATGCTGAGGGAAGCCCAAAGGCCACTGGTGTCCAGGTTAGTGTGGGACCAGCACTCTGGGAGGGAAGCAGAGGCTGTCACTCGGGCCCCAAAGCGGGAAACGGGGAGGGTTTGCAGGAACGGCCACAGGGACTGCCCCGGGCTTCATGTCTGCTCCCAGAGGCCTCACACTGCAGAAGCCAGACCTTCTCTCCACCTGGGCTTGGATGTTCCTCCCAAACATTCCTCCGCCACCACCTCCCCTGACCCGCTGTCCATGGGTGTCCTCTCCAGCTATTTGTGGACACGTGTAGGGCCCAGAGCTCTCAGGCTGGATTTCATTCAGTCTCTCAAGTCGACTCGCAGAAGGTCCGCTTCATTGCAATTCTCCACAGAGGCAGGCCCATCCACCTGCTTGCACGCAGGGTGACCTGACCTCCGGTTCTTCCTTAAAACTTGTGTCACGTCTCCCTTCTGCTAAGATTATTCTTCATCTATTGGTTTTACCATCATGAATCGTCTTTTGCTACCCAACTAACGGCACAAAATGTTTACTGCAGCAACTAACACGAAGACAAGACAGTTATAGTGGAGACACAGATCCAAACGAGCATCCCCACGGCTCCCACGAGCCGCGATCCCCGGAGGCCAAACGAGCACTCGGAGACACAGACCCAAACGAGCGTCCCCACGGCTCCCACGAGCTGCGATCCCCGGAGGCCAAACGAGCACTCGGAGGGTAAGAAACTCAGGGACACCGGCCAGCATTCACCTATTTCTCAGAACCAAGAGCCTTCTGACATGCGTGCTGTACTCAGCCTTAATCTACAGACAAGGGGACGTCGGGGGTCACAAGACTAACTTGATTAGAAGAGATACGTGATGAGTACACATCACACGAAGAGACCAAATATTTCAAGTATCATATATGTTTTATGGCCTAACCAACCCCCAGCAGAGACACATTATCACCTTTTCAGTTGGCAGTGGGTGTCTTCTGATGCCAGCAAGTCCCACGAGGGAAGGAGAGTGAGCTGGACAGGAGTCAGATGGGGTCCCTAGAGCACGTCGGGTCCCTGAGAAGCCCATAGAGCGTTAGAGGCACAGGTTCCCTCGTGGGGAGTCTGATGCTGTGGTTTCAGGGGCCTGGGGTTGGAATATTCCCTGAGTACTAGGTGATTCTCACCTGCAGGAGTTTGGGAAATGCTGCCCCGGGGCTTCCCAGGTGGTGCTAGTGATAAAGAACCCACCTGCCAGTGTAAGAGATGCAGGTTTGATCCCTGAGTCAGGAAGATCCTCTCGAGGAGGACGTAGCAACCCACTCCAGTCTTCTTGCCTAGAGAATCCCTTGGACAGAGGGGCCTAGAGGGTTATAGTCCATGGGGTCACAGAGTCAAACATGACCAAAGCGACTTAGCACGCACGCCCTGGATGAGCAAATATCAGAGTCACACACATGCTCAGAGTCAAGGTCACTTGTCCAATGTGAGGGGCGGAGCCCAGGTGGACTCAGGAGCTCCAGACACAGGGACCTTCCCCCCGACCCTGGGAGCTTCAGGAGCTGGGCCACCCTCAATAGCGCCCTGGATCCACCGGCCCCCACAAGATGCTGAGCCTACACGCTGGAAGGGCCTCCATCGCTAGAAGGGCCTCACAGACGACCCCATTACTCAATTAGACCGCCCGCTGCCTTGCAGACAAGGGCTGACCGAGGAATTTTCAAGATGCAGAGGCTCGTCAGGGCCCCTGCCTTTCAAAGGGGCCAGGAACTTGGGGTTCATCTGGAGAGGACCAGTGACCTCACAGGAGAGGCAGGCCATGCCCAGCACCTCATATGTCCCTCCCAGCAGCTTATCTAACTGGCCCTAGTACAAATTTTGTATTTTGTCTGCCTGAGAAATCTAATGGAAAGAACTATTCTTAGACTTATTTATTTTATCAAGGAAAATATGTTCTTAAAATGTTCAAGAAAGGATATTGTCTGGTTCCCAAGAAATAGCCTGACAGACCCCTGGAAGGATGTACGCACTAAATACACACACCCCCACATGCATACATACATATACACGCATGCACACAAGCATTCTGGCTGTATGTGCGTGTGTATATAATGAAGGCCATCCCTGGGGGCTCAGGTGGTAAAGAATCTGCCTGTAGTGAGGAAGACCCAGGTTCGATCCCTGGGTTGGAGAAGGGAATGGCAAACCATTCCAGTATTCTTGCCCGGAGAATTCCATAGACAGCGAAACCTGGCGGGCTACAGTCCATGGGGTCGCAAAGAGACAGACTGAGCGACTAACGCTTTCACATGCCTATAACATGCAAGCATGTATTCACAACTGTGGTAGCGACTGCTTTCCTGTCAGGAATTTTTTTTACAGTAAACTTGAATGACCCCTTCATCCTTCAACTGCAGGAGGTAGCAAATATTCTACTGCTCTTCACCCTTCAATGCGCACTGCTGCTGCTGCTAAGTCACTTCAGTCGTGTCCGACTCTGTGCGACCCCACAGACAGAAGCCCACCAGGCTCCCCCGTCCCTGGGATTCTCGAGGCAAGAACACTGGAGTGGGCATAGGAGTCACCAACGGACCTTGTTAAAATGCAGATTCTTCCCCAGCAGGTCTGGGAGGGAACTGACCGTCTGCACCTCTAACCAGCTCACAGGCGACGCTGTCAAGCCATGGACCACCCTTTGAGTAACAAGGTTCTGGTTTGTGGTGAATGACCATTTTCATCACACAGAAAACAATGACTGTCAAAGATCAGAATACCTCAAAGAAACAAATAAAAACCGTGTTCAAATAAACTTACTCTTTCTTGGAAAACTAATCTCAAGACAGACTTCGGAATCTATACGATGCCTCTTGGCCATGACTGTAAACAGTGTTCCCCGGATCTTGTGAGAGCCGTTTCAGAGCACAAGCTGGTAGACACACTTCGACTTGAGAGAAGGAGGCAGCGGTAAGCAGGGCGACGCTCTGATCTGTGCGTCGGTGAAGCGCACCTGTGCAACGGATCACGCTAACTCCCAAACCCGACCCTGCCCGCATCGAGATGAGTGGAACACATTCAAGCACATCCTCGTGGGAGTCCTGGGGAGAATTCCCCCACCAATGTTATTCCAGATATCCTGCTTTTTGGAGGTTGACCCTGCCCGTGACTTTGTTTGAATATTAAGTATATTAATAATTATCCTAACATCTAGGGTTTAAAGTACGAAGTAGTCCCTAAACGGTGTCAGGAATAACTAGAACACAAACAGATTGGACACGTGTGACACAGGTGCCGTGAAAGATACGAAGAAATAGAGCAGGCTCCCCACGGGGCAGAGGCCCCAGCTTTTCAGGAGCAGAGGCCAAACCGAAGGTAATCACCAGAAAGGGCATCAGAACCGCCCTCACACATGGCACAGGGCACGCACAGCGCCCCAGAAGGCCGATGCGGGAGAGTGGATTAGAACCAACCGCGGTGGGGTTTGAATCTGGCCCTCAAGGACAGAGGACCCCCAAGGGCCCGGGAGAGGAGAGAGATGAGGCAACCCGCAGTGAGAGGCCTCCAACCCCGGGAAACTGAGGCGGAGAGTCCGGGCGGGAAGAGAGTGGAGAGGAGTCCCTCGGGAAGGCGGACGGTGGGGCTCTCGGCAGGAGAGAGTCAGGCCACAGCGGGGATGCCAGTGCCGTGGGCAACCCACACCCACCGTGTGGTCTGTGGAGCCTCTGTCTACAGCAAGCTCTGCGTAGGCTGCTTCAGACAACAGCAAGCCTGTGGGGTCGGTCCTCGTGGCCCCAGACGAGGAAGCAGGTGAGAGGCTGTGGAGCACGCTCCGTGTCACAGAGGTGGCACGGGGGACGTGAGATCCACGCTTGCGGCCTCACACTAACCTGTGCGCACAGCACCCACGGCGCACTCCGTATTTTCTCACTAAGTACAATGTGTGTAAAAACGCCTGCAGCTAAACCGAGCACCACGATGAAAGCGGAACAAGCTGGTCCCTGGGTCGTCCACCTTCCCCGTCTATCGCTCACCATCGAAAGATGGAGGAAAGTCTAATCCATTCAGGAGTCCAGACTTATGACTACAGTTAATCAACCACAGACTGTAAAAACTGCCATGTATTATACAACAAAGAAATTAAGTATCTTAGGTGCGCTGACCCACAGCAGTTAGCTTATAATTTTACAGCCTTATTATAGGTTTGAGAAAATCATTAGTTCCGACGTTTTGTTTCCTGGCTTCTCCTCTGCCCAGGAATCAGTGGCTGAGAACAGGCGGACCGCAGCCTCAAGACACTGGTTTCGACAACTGGAAGGTGCAGCCGCTGTGGGAAAGAGCATGGAGGTTTCTCAGAAAACTAAAAATATAGTACCGGACATCTTGCAATCCCACTCCTGGATATATATCCAAAGGAAACAAAAACACAAACCCAGAAAGACACGTGCACTCCAGTCTTCACTGCAGCACTATTTCAAACAGCCAGGATATGGGAGTAAGCAGAGTCCACCAACAGACTCACGGGTAAAGATGTCTTGTGTGGGTGGGTGTGTTTATACAGTGGAATATTACTCAGCCTTAAGAAAGAATGAAATAATATCATATAAAACAACATGTAATTATCATGTAAAAGAACAAACCTAGACAGCATTATGCTGAGTGAGATACTGTGTGACATCACTTATATGTAGGATCTAAAAAATTATACGAATGAACGTAGAAGCGAAACAGAAAGAGACTCCCAGAGGTGGACGCAGGAAGCAAACCAGCGGTTACGAAAGGGGAGACAGAAGGGCGGTGGCAAGTGGGGCTGTGGGGTTAACAGACGCAAACCGCTGTGTTCAAATAGAAAGCAACAGCATGCATCATACGGCACAGGGAAACAAAGCCACGACGTTGTCATAATATGAAAATACTGAATCACTATGTTGTACACCTGAAATCAATATGATATTGCAAGTCAGCTATGCTTCAATTAATGAGTTAGTGAAACAACTTTTAACACCCAGTTGGAAGGACAAGCCAAAAGTGCTCTGACCTCACCGCAGGGCTGCAGTAACTTTTGCAGTTTCTTCCCACAGGAGGTCACTGTTACATCAGTTCCAGAAAAGAGCCTCAATTTGCTGAGAAAGGAGCCCTTTCTTCTCATCTGTCTGCCTAGTCTGGCTGTATTTGCATTAGGGAGCAGAGCAACTGACCAAAACAGCAAAGGTGAAATGCACATCAGATAACGTGAAGAAAAGATAAGCTGTCCTTAGAAAACTCTTCAGAGGTGGTTTTCAAATACTTACTGTTTGATTTCCGAAAACTAAACTCCAGTTAAATGGTCTGCAAGTTAAATTCCAGTTAAACGGCCAGGCACAACCTAGCGACTGAAATGACCGACAAACCAACCTGGTTGCCTGTTTCCTGTGCAGGGCTAACTGATCCATCCCGACAGAGTCTCGTGGTGCATAGCTGCGCAACTCTGGGTGACTGGCCTCACCAAGCCTCGGTTTACCCATCTACGAAACAGACTAATCACACAGCTTCATGGGACCCCTGTAAGGATTAACTGGGACGAAGAGCTGAGCACGGTGCCTGGAACACAGGGAACACAGCACAGATGTTGGTGATCACGACTGTCATTCTCAGGCTGATCGCGGGGGTGCCCACAAGGTCCACTGAGTCGGTGATGCCGTCCAACCACCTCATCCTCTGCTGCCCCCTCCTCCTCCTGCCCTCAGTCTTTCCCAGCATCAGGGTCTTTTCCAGTGAGTAGGCTTGTCACATCAGGCGGCCATGGGTAAAATACAAACATGGTCTTAAGAATGCAGAAACTCGCCTATATTATCCTGTCCACTCAGCATGCTCATCCTAGAAGGCTGAGACCTTACTCGTGTCATCATCCATTTTTAAATTTTGAAATAACTAGCGGCCGCCGAGGGTTCTCCAGGAAGACCCCATCATGAGCCGCTCTGTGTAAGCATGCTGAGCTGCAGGCTCTGTGAGCCCTTTAAATAAACAACCCCGTTTCATCAAACTCTGCCTCCTCTTCATTCGGTGGGTGCTCGGAGAGTCTTCACTGAGCACGGTAGCATAGAATTCAGGCACAAAGATTTAAGTGACTACTTCACCCCTGACACAGGTAATCAGATGCATTTTTATTCTCGCGCCACCAAGTACATTCTTAAGGAAACCTGGCTGTTTAGAAAACAGAAACTAAAGCTTTCTGTTGTGTCTGAGTGTCTGGTGGGGAAACACAGCCGTGGTTGCTAGGACACGCTGGTGCCGTGGCTCGATTTTGTGCAGAGGTGCTGGCAGGCTTACTCATCACTGCCTTGATGTCATCAGTCAAGTGTCAAAGCAGCGGAAAAGGCAAAAATTTTAGAAGAGAAAACAGTTTTGACCATGCAGACTTCCAAAAGAGTCTTAGGGTCCCCCAGGGGGTCCAGGGACCTCACTGTGAGAACTGCTTGGTCCCAGGACAGACAGAGCTGGTCAGCGGAGACTCATCACGTGTTCTCCAGGCCTATTCCAGCCTCGACTTCTCTGGGCCCTTTCGGAACACTCCCTCCTTAGGGTTGAGGCTGGACGGTCATCACGTTGAGCGTCTTCTGAGCCCTCTCCTGAGAAGCCAAGGGGCCTGAGAGACTCCGGGGGGTCTGGGCCGCACAGGCTCTCTGAGCTTACACCTGTTGCCACCGCCTCCCTCCTACCCCTGGCGCCCGAGGGAGCTCCGACCCCTTCAGATCGGGGACCCATCCTGCAAATCATACCTATGCTGGACTCAAAGGCACCCAGGCTAGATGTGGCCCGGGACTGACAGGTGCCCTGGGCCAGGCCCAGGGTGGAGCAGCCCCTGCCAGGCCACTGTCTGATGGCCAGGTGTCTGCACTCAGCTGCAGGGCCCACCTGCACGCTGCCAACTCCAAACAGATCAGAGCTGGGCTTGGAGTCACATGGCTGAAGGGGGACGCACCATCATACAGCATCTATACTGTTCAGAAGGGAGAGCCACTTCTTCGGGACACAGAAAAATATACACTTATGAATTAAAATCTTGTCTTCACAGTTAATTTCTATACTTGCTGCTAAGTCACTTCAGTCGTGTCCGACTCTGTGACCCCATAGACGGCAGCCCACCAGGCTCCCCCGTCCCTGGGATTCTCCAGGCAAGAACACTGGAGTGGGTTGCCATTTCCTTCTTCAATGTGTGAAAGTGAAAAGGGAAAGTGAAGTCGCTCAGTCATGTCTGACTCGTAGCGACCCCATGGACTGCAGCCCACCAGGCTCCTCCGTCCATGGGATTTTCTAGGCATGAGTACTGGAGTGGCTTGCCATTGCCTTCTCCTAATTTCTATACTTAGCCCCACCTTAATTTTAAGCCCTCTGCTCTGTTCTGTTCAGTTGCTCTGTCGTGTCCGACTCTTTGTGACCAGATGGACTGCAGCACACCAGGCTTCCTGGCCCCTCAGTGTCTCCTGGAGTTTGCCCAAGTTCATGTCCATTGAGTTGGCGATGCCATCCAACTAATAGGGTCTACATGGGGGCTCACTGATAAGATGGCTCATGATGTTGACCTCGCAAACAAAGAATAAAACCACAGTGATCGTTGAGACTGACCAAATTGCCCAAACGACGTTCTGTTTTCTCACTAGCTGCAAGACCACCAGATTCCAGACCTCCGCTACGTGACCATCCCTTCCGAGAATTTTTCACTGGCGGAGTATAAGATAGACCCCGTCAGAAAGGGAGGGCGCGGGTTCTCCTTAAGGGCCAGTCACCCTCTCGTTTCCCTCAAATACATTTCCTTTTCTTGCCTGACTGCCCCGCTCGCTTTTTTCCTCTGGTCTCTCCGTACGCCAACCATCTCATCAGAAAAGTCCTAAACGGCATACAAAGCATAGCTACAGGAAGGGTGACATCCGTGTTCACTGCTCACGTTTGGAAGGCAAAGCCTACAAGCTGAAGGTCTACTAGACAAACCAGAGGCTGGGCTCACACACCCCTCACTTCCAGTCTGGTCTCTGCCTCTTTCTAGAACTTTCTGACACCGGTCACGGGCCGGAGCGTCAGCCTGCTCGTCATGACCTCAGGCTTGTCACTCAGACTCCCAGCTCTCAGCTGAGGCCTGGGGGCCGTTCCCAGTGCAGGAGCCTAAGGAACAGGGGATCAGACTCCCAGCTCCCAGCTGAGGCCTGGGGGCCGTTCCCAGTGCAGGAGCCTAAGGAACAGGGCAGTCAGGAAGAGGTGTCGCCAAGGCCAGAGGCCAGGGTCCGGGACAGGTCAGCCACCCTGCGAGGGGCCGCGAGACCTCTGCCCGCTGACCCAGGGCCTGCCTCACGGCCACTGGCTGCGTCCACGTGGGAACGGCCAGCTCGAACTTGGTAGCGACCTTACCAAGGGCTTCCCAGCTGCTTGTGAACAAGGCTGCCCTCAGAGAAAGCCCTGGAGCAGCCGACCTCCAAGGTCTGTGCTTCCCGGCCCCCTGGCCCCCCAACCATCACGGAACTGCCGCGGTAACCTGTGCCCCCTGGGACCCCGGGTGGACGAAGCCAGAGCCACGCTCTCAGGGCAGGCCTGGGCTTGGTCTGCTGCTTCTGCACCATCAGTGGGAAGACCAGCCCATGTTTCTCCCTGACCAAAGTTGTGACTGAGGGCGCAGGTCACCCACACACAGTTGAAAACACCGGGGGTCTATCACCTGGCAGACGGCCCTGGGGTGACAGGAGGCAGAGGATGGTGCCCCCCGTCTCATCCTCTGAGGCCCTCCTGCCCGGCGATGCAGCCATCAGGGGTCCCCGCTCCCCCTCCCTGAGTGCACCCCCAGGACAACCCCAGCACCTGTACATGCGCACCCACCTTGGCCCCACTTTCTGCTGGGACCTCAGTGATCGCAGGCAGAGCCAGCAAGGGGCACCAGGTGAACTTGACCTGTCGGGGCTTCCTGTGCGTCTGCGTCCAGGGGAGGCTCTGGGCCTCTTGGCTCTCCACCACTGGCTGCTTACGACTCCCTCTCTTTGTTACTGCTATGCTTTGAGCAGAAATTTCCAAATAAAGCCCAAAGTGCCCAACGGCCCAGGCGGAAGACTTGGACACAGCACCCGGAGGCCAATGTCCAGTGTCGACATGGAGTCACCTCTTTACTAGAAACGGTGAGATTTGGGGGCTGTAAACTAAGAAGCCATTTTTAAAACTTATTTATGTGTGTTATTGTGTATTTGAAAATCTAGACTAAGCACATCAAAACCATGACAGCACTCTATTCTTGCTTTTGCTAAATATTTTTAATGACTTGATATGTGAAAATATTACATTAAGTAATAGGAGTAAAAGTAGTATGTATATGTAGCAAAAATCACAAAGGGACTATGAGAAAAATTGGTCTGGGAAACCCCGATAGACAAACGTGCTGTTCTAAGTAAGTGGACCAGGACACAGTTTGGTCCATTATATATAGAAATTTCATTATCAATATGCAAATCATTTGCTAACTTAGGAACACAGGCTTGATTTGCAATGTTTGCATATTTTTACTACTTGGATTTAACTTTTAGAGAAAATAAGACTTCTTTTTCATATCACACCAAATGACATAAAACTACCACAGTTGAGAAGCCAGAATGACACAGATATAAACTGGGACTCTCAGAATCTCCTACGAGCAGAGAGCTGCGCCCAGGGTGTTGGGAGACCTTTCCATCGTTTTATATCTTCAGTGAAGACTGACATCCACATAGTATTCTCTGACACCCTGAAAAGGGAGTTCCTAAAACTGCTCTTGTAGATACTTTTAAGACACGAGGTTGCCCACATTTCCAAATAACCATTCACAATGGGAAAGAAAAGAGGGTGTATTGTAAAATCTGATTTCAGAGACATTTTCTTTACCGCTAGAAAGTTATAACAACGTTTTATAAAAGACACACACCAGGGCACTCCTAATGAGCACGGCTCCCTGCCGGCCCCTCCTTCAGGACACACCTGGGGGCCACCTCTCAGAGCCAGGGGAGGGTCCGTTCTCTACCACGCGTCCCCCATAGACAGAAGCTTATTGCGGGCATAGGCACACGTCAGCCAACTCCCCCGGAGAGATCTTTAACCATGAATCCATGCCTTGTCAATGGGGGCCAAATCCAGAGACAAAAATTAATTCTTTGGGAGGGGTGAAGAAAACCTTACTGTTTTCACACACAAAGCACAGCACCGCCTGCAACACATACACAGGTACAGAGTCTGTCTGGGACAGTGCGGTTTCAAGGGAAGGGCTTGACGAGGCAGGAAAAAGCCAGAAGTCCCTGCGGTGGGGGAGACAACGATAAGCAGCCCTGCCCACAACCACTTCCCGCAGGAAAAGTAACTCAGAACACCTCCCAGAGTATTTGCTAAACTGCCTCCATCGTCCTAAAAATAACTCATTCTATGCTAATTGATTAAAGAATTAAATACATAGAAAGAACTGATTTCCCAGATACAAGACTCTCTCCTGGGAAGCGCTAAAATCTTTAGAGTCTGAATTCTTTCTCTTCCTTCAAAATTCTCCTGCTTTCCTGACTGAAGCCCATCCCTAGCGTAGCTGTGGCATCCCAGGAAAGGCAGAGGCGGGCAGAGGTTCCAAGGAAAAGGAACATCTGCGCTAGGGAGCTTGCTCAGAAGAGGCGGCCACTCTTCTGCAGACACTTCTTAACAAGGGGAAAGGACGCTGTGCTTTGGTGCCCATTTATTTCCCCCAGTTACATAAGAAGTAGGAGAAGAGGAGATGCTGACATTATTTTTAGCTCTCACAGACAAAAATAGAACGCCAGCTTTCATACACGTCAGGAATGACTGCCTCCAGGTTCCCCGAAAGTTGGTGGAGAGTTGGAGATGTTGACAAGGGCTGCCTATGTCTCCTGATCCCAGGCCCTACAAGGCGGCCGTCCCGGGGGGAGGACGAGGCAGGACACGCATTCCATCTGCCGGGGTGAGCCCGCTCCCCGGCCAGAAACACTCTGCTAGGACAGCGGCCACGTTACTACCTGGGTGTCCTCAAGAGCAGGCGCCTGTCGGTGACCTCCCCGGGTCATCACGGACCGGAACACACGCCAGAGGACGGGAGACGAGAGAAGGCACAGGCTACCTGCGATCCAGACGCCTTTTCTTCCGAGTGACATGTCCATCCTGGCCTTCCCACCCTGACCCAGCGCGAGCACGTTTCCCAGGCAGAACTCTGCTCTGCGCGGGAGGCGGTGCTGAGCGGCGGGGTCTGAGGGACCCCGCGGTGACGGTTCCAGTTACACCATCAACGGCTAATCTGCCTCTTTGACAGGAAAAATATGATGGCCCGGGTGACAGATCGGAAACAGGTGCAGGGGCAGAGGGAGACCGGCTGGCGACAAGTGACACCACGGAGAACGCGCTTGTCTCCCGTTCAAGGACGATTAGCACCAGGGAAATGGGGCCACTGCCAGGGAGCTTTCTCCTGCCCACGCGGGCAAGGGACACGGGGTGGGCGGGAGGGGGACACACAGCTTTAAACATCGCAAACCCTCCGCCCGCAGCTACGTTATTTTGAGATCTAAGTTATGATCACGGTGACCACCGCTGATGGTACAATCTCACCGCAGTGAGGCAGGAAGGGCCAGCTGCTATTAAATGCGCCAACTCCCACCGCAACAGGGAGGCCGGAGCTTTGTGCCAACCCACTCTTCACCTACTCACATCCTGATAATAAATAGTTTGTTCTGTTTGCTCTCTGGAGCATTTGTGCCCGGTGGTTCAGCATTCCGGGAGCCGTGACCCCCACCTCCGCATGGTCTCTTCCTCCCCGGGACCTTGCCTGTTAGAGGACAGGAGGTGAGCACAGACAAGCCTGGGCAGAAAAAGCAGGGTGTGTAGAGCCAGTGGGGTGGCAGAGGGAGCAGAAAGAACCGCAGGGGAGGACGGACTCAGGTTGCTGAGAACAGGAGCTCCTTGGTCTTCCATTAGGCAAACAGAATGTGTGTGTGTGTGTGTGTGTGTGTGTGCGCGCGTGTATCAAACAGCAAGTCAGATCTGAGGGAAATACAGCATGGTGGTTATTTATACGGGTAACAGAGAACTAACAAAAGAGGAAAACCTGGATTTGATTGTGTAAAAGGAGTGCTAATCATAGTTGTGAGAGTCGTTATCACTCTGAGTCAATGACACACACAGTAGCTTTTAAACCATCACTCACATGTGCCACGTTCACTATTTAAGTTTCACTTTGTGTGGCTTTCCATCTGGTTTATTGTAGTGTGCCTGCTCTGTGCTGTCGCTTCAGTTGTGTCCGACCCTGTGACCCCATGGATCGTAGCCCTCCAGGCTCCTCTGTCCATGGGATTCTCCAGGCAAGAAGACAGGAGTGGATTCAGGGATCCGCTCCAGAGCTGTGCCCACCCACAGGAGAGCTGTACCCTCCTCCAGGGAATCTTCCCGACCCAGAGACTGAACCTGCATCTCTTAATGTCTTCTGCATTGGTAGGCAGGTTCTTTCCCACTACTGCCACCTGGGAAGCCCAGTGTACCTGCCACAAGCTTTTAAAATCCTACACTATTTAGGTGATTTTGAACAGTCTGTAGAATATAAGCGAATATAAGAAAAGTCTTTCAAAAACAGAATCAAAAGGGAAGTTGGAAAACAAAAGGAACAAAACGTAGTAGAAAAGTAAAATATGTGGTATTTGATCAATTCAAAAAATAAATCAGAGGACGAGAAGGAAGAGAGACAAAAATAAAGCCAGAAGAGAAAAAGTGAGTGAAACAGAGAAACCTGGTTAAGAGCACGAAAAGAAGAATCTGCGCTACACTGAACCATGTCGATAGACGTAAGTTGCAGAATGCACAGACAATTTGTTCTTGTTAGGAGAGAAAAGACTCTTCTAGAAAGAACCTGCGCTTCAGGCCTTCCGAGCAGTTTGCCTGTCACCAGAGCGCCTGCAATGCAGAGTAAATTCTCCTCAGGGCAGCGCAGTGAGGGTTTCTACTATGTTTAGCCGCGCTAATCTTCTTAAGGAGAGGAGGGATGAACAGACAGAGAGGAGGTGGAGAGAGTCGTGGCGGGCATGTTTTTACGGCCCCTGGAGAGAAAGGCCAGGATTGTGAAGATTTCCCGTGGCCCCAGCAGGAGATAGAGACGTGTCAGCCCAGCTCCGTCTGCATTCCTGACGACATCCGAGCCGCTGGAAGGCCCTCTCCGCCCAGCCCTGCCAAGGCCTGCTGGCCGCCCGGGCACCCGCTCACTGGGCCAGCGAGGGCCTTGGGGACGGTGGCCTTGGCAGACAGAAAGAAGAAGGGCTCTGTGCCTCCCGTCCTGGGCCCGTCCGCTCCCCGCAAGGCGAGAGAGTGAGACGGGGAAATTTACTGCCGACACCTCTGGGCCCTGAGCCACTCTTCAAGAAACTGAATGGAAATGAGTTTCCTCCCCACCTTCCGCGCGGCTGTGACCACCGGGCGCAGGCGCCACCGGACATCAGACCGGTTGCACAGGATCTCCTCTTAGGACCTCAGGGTCAGCATCCTCAGGCCTTCCCTCAGAAGCATCCTCAAGTGTTTCACTTCCCAGTCACTTGATTTCTCTGGAGCAGATCATCACCAAAACACTTCTTCCTGAAAATCTTTGTGTTTCCACCTAGCACCATCTTGCCTACTCACAAAACTTGTATCACAGAACTTGGCGAAAAACCATCCTGGAAACCTAATCAAACTCATAGAAACTATCACAAATCATTGGCTATTTCAAAGTTCGCCTATAAGAATACTTTATCTCCCCGGTTCCATAGAAATTAATGAACAGAAAAGGAAACCCCTCTGATTATTCATCTGCGTTGCAAGCAGCCCGAAAGAGGCAGTCCTCGGCTCTGACTTCAGTTTTGCCGCGGAAGTGTCTTCTTGGTGTGTGCAGGACAAGGTGTTAGCTCACGGGGGAAGGGCGGTCTCCAAACACCACGCTTCAGCCCGACTCCTTCCCCCTATCCAGCAAGGTTTATCTCTCTGCACTCGCAGTGGAAAGACTCCTCCGCCCTCTATGCCTAATAGCTGTGTTGACCGTCTGTTGTATCATTAGAAATGCCCTTCCTGCCTGGACAGGGCACTGTGGAACAGAAGCTGGACAAAGCGGAAAGTGAAAGTGAAAGAAAAGTTGCACAGTCGTGTCTGACTCTTTGAGACCCCATGGCCTGCAGCCCGCCAGGCTCCTCTATCCACAGGCTTCTCCAGGCAAGAACAGTGTCCTCCGCCAGGGGATCGTCCCAACCCAGGGATGGAACCCGGGTTTCCCACATTGCAGGCAGACGCTTTACTGTCTGAGCTCCCGGGGAAGGGCAAAGGGGGATGTTTCCCAAACTCGCTCTGGTTATTAGAAATGATGACCCTCGGCCCTCCAGGGGAACGCGGGGCACACTTAAACAGACCTGTTCATTCTGCAAACGTCTCGGCGCCTGTTTGGTACCATAAACAGGAGAGCAGGCAAGGTGGGTGACACGAGGTCCCGACCTTGAGGAGGGCGTCCGGGACAGGGTGACAAACAAGTTCCAACAACCGCAGGGGAGCCCCCTCTGGCTGGGAGGGAGGGGGAGGGGACCCAGGGAGCCGAGCAGGGGACAGAGCCTGCTGGTCCACACCCCTGGACACCCCTCACCGTGACAGAGCCAATGCTGGGTGCTTGGCATGCATGCATGTCCGCTGCTCGGAGCGGCAGCCCCCGCACTTGATGAGGGACCTCCCAAAGAGCCGGCTGCCAGGACGGGGCCTGCCGCCGGCAAGAGCCTGTCCCCAACCCCAGCGGCCACTGTTGACAGCCCTGACCCCTACTCCATGGTGACCTCGGGGTCCTGAGGGAACTGGAAAACGTGTGCAGAGCAGCTGTGGCCCTCGCGTGCTTCTCCAGATTGCATGCCCAAACCATCCCTCCTAAGAAACTGAGCTTCCACATGACCCCCATGACCTCTAAGCCGGGCGCCAGACCACGGCGGCACCCACAGGGAGAGCTGCACATTCAAAGCCCTCCCAGAGGCGACAGCACCCACCTGGAGGCAAACCTCCGGGGAACGAAGCAGGGGTTTGCCGGTTCATGGAGCTTCCTTGATTCTACACCAGTGATGACAACACAGAATCTGAAAACCGTCTGACAGATAGGGACAGGCGTTGCTCACCTGGTTCTTTCCAGATCTCAAATCTTGTTCACCAGCACTTTCTTCCAGAAAGCATTTCTCTACCTCCTCCACGCACTGGAAAAAGTCCATCTTCTCCAGCTGGTCACTGCGGCAACACGTGTTGATCCCTTCCAGCCTCTTCACTGTTAGCATCTTGGTGGTGAGTCCGAGGAAGTCCGTGTCTGGAGCGCGGCCTCTGTCCCCCTCGGTCTCTGGTTTGTAAATGAGCCCACAGTCATCATGGCTCTTCTCTCCGCTGCAAGGGGGAGAAACAGAGCTCCCATCCCTGAGACACACATCTGACTCTTTGGGAAAATGAACAGTGGGAAGTTTGAGGTTGCTTCTATTTAAACTAGAGAAAGGGCCCCAAAGGAGGAAGAAAAATGCAAATATTAACCTTAAGTTTCACATGTTGGAACTTTAAAAGGGAAAAGCTTTCTCTCCCTTCTTTTTCCTACAAAACCAAATAGTGAGAAGCAACCTTGGGCTTCACGGGGTGGCTGATTGTCCCCTCACTGCCGAATAGAAGATCTAGGCTAAGCGGCCGGTTTAAGTAGACAGTCTCTTTGGGTTTAACTGGCTTGCTGGCCTTGCCCCTCCAGCCCCGGTGGGAAGGCGTCCTGTGTGAGGAAGGGGCCCCTGGTCTCCCCTGGGAATTCTGCCCCCTCGGGGGAGTAGTCTCACCAAATACACCATTTTCAGAGACTTTCGCTGCCTACGTCTTAAAATGTTTATTTTAAAAAGAATTTGGCTTCCTAACAGTCCTTTCACATAGACGAGATTCCCAGACACCCTTCTCTGTGTCATTAGCAGCTGAGCACCGAAGATTTCACACCCTAGATCCACCTTCCTTACAAACGAAGTAACAGGCTCATTCCTGCTGCGATGCTCAAGCCCCGCACGGGTGTCTGTCTCCACGCACCTCCTGACCGTTTCGGGGAGGCTGATGCGAACTTGTGACTGGTTCCCTCTGGAGGCCCCCTATTGGAGATTTTCTGGAAATTGCTTCTTCCTGCTTTTTCTCAATTTGAAATCATCTGTAATTATCCCCACAAAACTTCATCTTTCATTTTCTCAACTCCTCTAGTATAATAAAATGATACCTTGAATTCTAAATTATTTATAATCCAATGCTCTACACAGTTCTACTGAACCGTAGAAAGACCATAAACTTATTCACACTAAAATGTGAACAGGATCAACCAGAGCTCTGTGAAATATACTGCAAACCATCATTAGTGTTCTTACAAGTCGCCCTGAAAAAGTCTGTTATTATAATAAGGATTTCACAGCTACATTTAAGACAAACTATAACTAAAATCTAATACATCCCTGTAGAAGGTACTCAAGTTGGCTCAGGAAGCCACATAAAAATTAACACATTAATACAAAAGCTTGGGCCCAAGATATAAAAATTTTGCAGAGAACTAATAAACGCTAAGCTCTGCCTGGAGTTTGATCAAACTTGCTACGCAAGACAACATAGAAGGAACGAAAGAAACCAGAGTGACTTTACCATTTACAGGAGGACATGCTGGGGTCCAGACCGCTCCAAGCACAGAGCACAAGTCCCAGCAGATAAAGGGGAGTCTGCAGAGCTCAGAATGACCACTCCGCTCCCTGGTAAAGGCCTTGCCTTGCGGCCAGAGTAAGTCTTCTGAAAAGACAAGTGTCCACTCCGGGAGGAAGTAGCCTCTCTCTCGAATGCCACTTTGAGCCCCTGTTTAAACTCAGATGGTCCTTGATCTCATGTTGCTCAGCTGTTGCCTTCTTAGTCAGATGGGGAAGAATATTAATTTTAGACACTGGGCTTTTCAAAGCCGATGGCTCCATTTCAGAGGTCAGGTAAGGAGAGGATGCACCGAAACAGCAGATGAAATATCACCTTCACCTTCTTGTCGCGTCGCGGTGGCAGCAGCCTCAGAAGCTGCGTCTGTCTCTGCCATCACACGCCCCGTTCTGCCTCCCTTTCTGGTCTTGGCCTCTCAAGCACGTTCCCAGATGGGGGGGTTCAAGTGCGGGAAGCCCACCTTACACTTTGAACACATCCCACTACAATAGGAGAGGGCTTCTGCCAGCAAAAGCACTGGACGGTTTTAAGGTTCTCGGTGCGTAAGATTATTTGCCACATCTCCAGCTATTTACAGCTCCAGGGAAAGTTCAAAGGCACAGGCGTGCGGGGGAGTTACAAAGAACAGGAGTGAGGTTTCCAAACTCTCCCTGCAAACAACACTCTGCCTCCCCCTGTCTTCCACTCCAGGTCTAGAAAAGAGAATCCAGTGCCAACAAACCACCTGCCTGATCCCAACAGCAGGGGATTCCTAGACTTACTGAAGTTGCATAAAACTTTGATTCCCCAGAAAATAGAACTGATACAGGTGATCCTACAATTCTTCTATTTTCATCTTTCAGAGCCTTTGCCGACACCCCTCTCTCTACCCCTACCCATCTCTAGTGACCTCTTGCTTTTCAAAGATTAAAGTTCTTATCTTTAATTCAGATCAGTGTTTTCCATATCAAATAAGAATACGTTTTCATTTTGAGTAGAATATAAAGAACTATAGAAAAATCTTTTAAAAAGTCAAACTTGGGTATTTTTTTAACTTTGCTCTTCAGGCAGAGTAACTTCACGATATTATGTTTGTGAAAGATAGATCACGTGACAGAACTGTCATGAAAAGACTGCCCTGATTTGAGGCTATCAGTTTCCTCGGAGTAATTAAACTATGGAGTACGGATAAGGTGACAAATCTCCACACCCAGAGAAAGCCAGGTGAGCGGCCTTCGGCTAATTTGATGGCATTCTCTCCCTGGTGGCTCAGACGGTAAAGAATCTGTCTGTGGTGCAGGAGACCTAGGTTTGATCCCTGGGTCAGGAAGATACTCTGGAGGAGGGCATGGCAACCCACTTCAATATTCTTGCCCCAGAAATCCCATGGACAGAAGAGCCTGGTAGGCTGCAAAGAGTTTCATATGCTTAGTGACTAAACAACAACAAAAACAAACACTTTATTCAGACTTTATGAGTTCCTCCTAATGTCATTCTCCATGTTGGAATCTCACCCAGGACTTCATACTCATTCAGATCCGCCGGGATTTATGATGGATTGGATGTGAGGAGTGAAAGGAAGCCGGAAGGCAAGGATGACTCTCCATGTTTTTTCCTGAGCGTGTGGAGGAGGGAGCTAAGGTTGGCGGTGATGGAGACGTGACTCTGGGGGGGAGTCAGGCCCGCCGTGTTTGACAGGCCTGTTAGATATCTGACTTGCACAGGTCGTGAGACAGAAACCTGGCCTTCAGGGGACAGGTCCCGGTCGCAGACATGACGTCATCACAGGCAGACGGTTTCAAGCACAATACGTATTCGATAACGTCTGTTGGTTAATCACTAGTACAGTCAGGTCAGTCGCTCGGTCGTGTCCAACTCTCCACGACCCCATGAATCACAGCACGCCAGGTCTCCCTGTCCATCACCAACTCCCAGAGTTCTCCCAAACACGTCCATCGAGTCGGTGACGCCATCCAGCCATCTCATCCTCTGTCGTCCCCTTCTCCTCCTGCCTTCAATCTTTCCCAACATCAGAATCTTTTCAAATGAGTCAGCTCTTCGCATCAGGTGGCCAAAATACCAGAGTTCACTAGAGAGAAGGTTTTTAACTGTGCCTAGGAGAGTGAAAAGGTTGGCTTGAAGCTCAACATTCAGAAAACAAAGATCATGGCATCTGGTCCCATCACTTCATGGGAAGTAGATGGAAAAACAGTGGAAACAGTGTCAGACTTTAATTTTTTGGGCTCCAAAATCACTGCAGATGCTGATTGCAGCCATGAAATTAAAAGACGCTTGCTCCTTGGAAGGAAAGTTATGACCAACCTTGATAGTATATCAAAAAGCAGAGACATTACTTTGCCAACCAAGGTCCGTCTAGTCAAGGCAATGGTTTTTCCCGTGGTCATGTATGGATGTGAGAGTTGGACTGTGAAGAAAGCTGATCGCTGAAGAATGGATGCTTTTGAACTGTGGTGTTGGAGAAGACTCTTGAGAGTCCCTTATACTGCAAGGAGATCCAACTAGTTCATTCTAAAGGAGATCAATCCTGGGTGTTCATTGGAAGGACTGATGCTAAAGCTGAAGCTGCAATACTTTGGCCACCTCATGTGACGAGTTGACTCACTGGAAAAGACTCTGATGCTGGGAAAGGTTGGGGGCGGGAGGAGACGGGGACGACAGAGAATGAGATGGCTGGATGGCATCACCGACTCTGTGGACATGAGTTTGAGTGTACTCCGGGAGTTGGTGATGGACAGGGAGGCCTGGCGTGCTGTGATTCATGGGGTCGCGGAGAGTCGGACACAACTGAGCGACTGAACTGAACTGAACTGAACTGAAAGATCCAACCAGTCCATTCTAAAGGAGATCAGTCCTGGGTGTTCATTGGAAGGACTGATGCTGAAGCTGAAACTCCAGTACTTTGGCCACCTCATGAGATGAGTTGACTCACTGGAAAAGACCCTGATGCTGGGAGGGATTGGGGGCGGGAGGAGACGGGGACGACAGAGAATGAGATGGTTGGATGGCATCACCGACTCGATGGACCTGAGTTTGAGTGAACTCCGGGAGTTGGTGATGGACAGGGAGGCCTGGCGTGCTGTGATTCATGGGGTCGCAAAGAGTCAGACACGACTGATGACTGAACTGAACTGAACCGTCCTAAAGGAAAAGTCAAGTAAAAGAACTACTATCATACGACTTGTCTTCTAAAATTAGACAACAGTAGTGCAATTCTGCCATGTCACACTATCTCCAGCTCCTGGTGGCCCCGAGCACAAGCAGCCTGGTACAATCCTGACCACCAAGAAAAACAGGTAATGCAGGCATACCCGCTGTGGCCTCTCCACGTTACCTCAGCACAGTCCGCACCATAAAATAACCGAATGTCTCTAAAGATGCTGTTACTGGTGGAAAACTTCACAGTAGAGGTGGAAACAGCTCCAGACATTTTCCCTGGATTTCCCTCTTATTTTGGAGCTACAAATCTTTTATAAAAATACTAATCTAGGGTAAAGAATCCTCCTGCAATGCGGGAGATCCGTGTTCAATCCCTGGGTAGGGAAGATCCCCTGGAGAAGGAAATGAAAACCACTCCAGTATTCTTGCCTGGAGAATTCCATGGCCAGAGGAGGCTGGCAAGCTAAGTCCATAGGGTCGCAAAGAGTCGGACACGACTGAGCAACTAACACTTTCACTTTCTTCAACCTTAGAAAACGTCATCCCACAGAGCCATAGAAATTGCAACTGCTTTCAGTGGACATTGACCAGCAAGAGAGTGTGCTGTCATAGGAGCGGGTGAGGCAGGCATCACCAGGGACTCTGTGCTAGCTGGTCCACAGACAGCCTGGACAAGGCTAAACAGCTCCTGCGTGTGCTTGGCATCTTGAGGGTCTCAGAACAGCAAGACTCTTGCATGTCTACACACAGGAGTGCAGCCATCTTCACAAATACCAAAATGCAAAGAAAGGCCCCCCGCTATCTGCTGCTGCTGCTTCTAAGTCGCTTCAGTCGTGTCTGACTCTGTGCAACCCCATAGATGGCAGCCCACCAGCTCCCCTGTCCCTGGGATTCTCCAGGCAAGAACACAACTTTCCTTTCAAAAAGCATCATTGACTATGATCCATGAAAGCAAAGATTGATACACTGTACTCACCAAAATTCAAAATTTGCTCCTCAAAAGACACCATTGGAAAATAGAAAAACAAGCTCCAGACTTGGAGAAAATACTGTGAAACCATATATTTGATAAAGGACTCATATCCTGACACAGACTCTTACAAATCAACAATATGAAGACAACCCAATTCTAAAAACGGACAAGAGATTTGAAGGACATCTTATAAAAGAAAACATATAATAGTTAATACACACACACAAATGCTCATATTAGAGGGATACAAATTAAAATCACAAGGAAATAATATTTCATACCCACTAGGAGAGCTACAATAAAAAGACAGATGGAGGAAAACGTTGGTGAGGATGTGGAATAACTGGAGCCTCAACACACGTTGGAAGAAGTGTAAAATGATGCAGGCCTCAGGAAATAGGTTGGCAGTTTGTTAAAGTCATTCTCCATCTGACCTAACAATTCTCCCAGGCATCTGCCCAAGAGAAATGAAAATACATGAACACACAAAGCCTTGCACGCAAATGTTCAGCAGTGTTATTCACAACAGCCAAAAACTAGAAATAACCCACTGTCCAGCAGTGGGTCCCGTGAATGGAGAAAAGCACTCAATGTATCCATTCAAGTGGAATACTACGCGACAGTAGAAGTGAATGAAGCTCCAATCCTGGCTGCAACCTGGACGAACAGGAGCACTGTGCTGAGTGAAGAGTCGGAAAGAAAGACCTTACACCGTGACTGCCAGTCTGCGTGAACTGTCCAGATGAGGCGAGTCTGTAGACACGGGAAGTAGACTCGAGTTGCCTCAGGCTGAGCAGGATCAAGGATCAACTGTAAGCAAAATCTGCTCAGGTGATGGAAACGTTCAAAAACCATTTCCAACAATTCAGTGTGTCTCCTAACACGTGGTTCAATTGCCCACTGATGATGGGGGGAATTTAGGGTACGCAAATTACACTTCGAAAAAGTAGTTAAGAAAGTAGAAAACCCAATAATGTAAGTAATGAAAGGGAAACTTGTTAAGAGGGAAAAAGCGGCCGGCTGTTCCAGGTGACCTAGGCTGGACCCGAGGAGTCATAAATCATGCCCTGCACTTGCCAGGTCTCCTGGGGCCAGAGAAACGAAGACACGGTGAGGGGGAGAGAGCTAAGATCTCACTCTTCTCTCCTGGAAGAAATGCCGCGTGGTGTAGGGTTTCATAATTATAGAAAATTAACGGAAATTTAAAGCTAATTTGTATCTCTTACTTTCTACTTGGGGAGAGGACACTTTGAGCCTGGAGGACAGTGATGTTGTGAAACGTTCAGACTTGTTTACAACCCTGTTGATATTAGACCCTTAAAATGTCCAGGTGACAGTGAGTAAGTAGCTAAATTTCATGTAATAAAAAATGAAAATAGGAGGATTGAAAAGAACTAGATAAAAATACATCTAGGGCCCTTTAAAAATTAGTCTCCTAGGAAGTACCAAATAATGTTTCGGTTCATTACTTCTGTAAAGGTTGCACAATCGTTCATATAATTATATGTTTTTTTACTTTCTTGTAAAACGTAAACACAGGTCATAGAGTTAATCTACTGCTTCGAAAACACATATGATATTCAATAGGAGCAAACTGGTTGGATCTCCTTGCGGTCCAAGGGCTTGGACCGCAAGGAGATCCAACTAGTCCATTCTAAAGGAGATCAATCCTGGGTGTTCATTGGAAGGACTGATGCTAAAGCCAAAACTCCAATACTTTGGCCACCTCACGCGAAGAGTTGACTCGCTGGAAGAGACTCTGATGCTGGGAAAGATTGGGGGCGGGAGGAGAAGGGGACGACAGAGAGTCAGATGGCTGGATGGCATCACTGATTCTGTGGACATGAGTTTGGGTGAACTCCGGGAGTTGGTGATGGACAGGAAGGCCTGGGGTTCTATGATTCATGGGATCGCAAGGAGTCGGACACGACTGAGCGACTGAACTGAACTGAACTGAGGAGCAAAGTACATGGCACAATACTATTCATAAATTCAGAAATGCATTTCTGAAGCTCCTAGCGCTTTGGTATAATTTTCGTTAGATATGTTTCGTTCCTTCCTACTTACATTTTTAGAACTAACAACCTGCAGAGGATTTGCATGAATAGTGCAATGACTATCCATACAGCTGGCACGCAGACTCACCAAGTGTTTATTCTGTCAATGTTTGCTGTCTCTCAGACCTCATGGAGCTTTACCCCGAAATATATTACCACGTGTCTCCGGAGATCAGAGACAGGACCCAACCAAAAATCACACGGCATATTTTGTTGACAGGTCTTTTCAGTCTCCTTTTTATCTATTGTGAGAACAGAAACCAAGTTGTTTTTTTAACCTTTCATGACATTTATATTTTTTATATTTTTGACTCTAGACCAGTTTCTTAATAAAATGTCTTTCAATTTGAATTGCCAGATTTTTCCTCATAGTTTGAACCAGGTAAACCACGGGGCATGAAATCCACATCACTGACAGTACGTCTTTCTCAGAATGTCACAATAGGTGGTACTTGATGAAGCTTGTACCATGATTAATCATATAATTTGGTGATCTGATTCAGGAGGCGTCTGCTAGATATCTTCATAATAAAATTATCCTTCTCCTTTTGCAATTAATAAGTAACTTGTGAGATTTTATGGGTATCCCATTCCACAACAATCTATCACTCTATGACTTAAGTATCCTTTCTTGCATGAATCAGCTATCACCACAGTGACTGTTAAGTGATCTCCCAATTCTATCACTTTCTACACTTGCTAATTGATATTCTTCTATTAAGAAGTTTTCCATCCCCATCCTGAAACCCTCCCATTCAGGGTCACTTCTGAACATAAAACACATTCCCTGTGCTATTCATTCTGATGCTCAAATTGTCCCAGATTTGGTCAAAATACTTCTGAGATGTCCCTACTGTTTTGGGGGGCACTTCCTGACTTTCTGGCATAAGCAGAGGCTGAAGCTCACCACGTAATTCTCCTGCTCGTCTAGAATCTACCATTTCTCAGAGCAGCCCCGGTTCCTTCAGGGAAGAATGGCATTTAGAACCACGACCAAGGCAACAGAGTGCTCTTAGTTACTGGGCTGTCCAGACCTTTTCAGTGGACGGAGCTGGAAGCCTAATTTTCTTAAGCTGTGAGTTCATGCTTGCAGTTCTCTAATCCCAACCCAACACCATAGGATTCTCTCTGCCTCATCCCCCATTCCACAAAAACATCTCCCTCCCGTTAATTCTTTAAGCCTAAGAATGAAAGAGCAAAATAAAATGCTTGCTGTGAAGTAACATTTATGCTTCTGTTGAGTCTGTTCTAAACAACTGGGAAAAGTGAGAGTATTCATGTCCAAATGTTAGAGATTCTGTTCTACAGCATGAATCATCGTTTTTTCCAGCTGGAATTTGAGGAAGGGTATATTTATGTTTCCATTCTTGAGGATGCTTTTCTACCTTCTAAATTAGAAGTGAATTTTAAGAGCTAGAAGGAGCTTACGACAGGAACGAGGCATGAAATTACAGAAGTGCAAAGCCCAAGCCATGTTCTTCTGACCAAATGTTGGCCTGCTTTTCCCAAGAGGGTAAAGTTGAGGAGAGAAATTTTCCATGGGAAAACATTGCAGCAGAGAGGGTAGCAGTGGCTGAAGGGGAGCTGGGTGAAAACGCCTCATACTCTCAGGGGTGTGTTATTTCTTATCAAGGGTAAAAGTTGTATCTTTATGTAGAAAATAAAATCTGGCTACTATATAATGGTTCATAAGAGGTTTTTAGGTTTTATCCCATATATTCAAAAGTATTGACGTTTCTTGGTGCAAAAGGACCGTGGCAGCTGGTAAAATGGTAAAAGGGCATTACAAGTCCCAGCTGTTCTACAGAAAACATTTTGAATGTACATGAAGCCTGGGAGGGCACAGAGCTGCACACTCCTACACTTCCGGTTGAAATGGAAATCGCTCTCATCTTTGGGGAAGGCAGTTCTGCCATGCTCTGTGACCCCACAATTGCATTTCTAAGACTTTTGCCCCAAAGGAAATAGAATTGCAAAATAATATCTTTGAAGTTATCGATGATGACATTATTCATTACATCTAACACACTGAGATAGATCAGAAGGACAAGCTGGTTGAATAGCTGTGGTCCTTCCATAAGAAAGAACATTATATTTCTGCTAAGTCACACATAGAAGAATATTTAACAGTGCCAGAAAAAAACGAGTGTGATAGGTAGGGGCAGTGGTTGTGGGGGTGGATTTGCCTCCTGTTCACCATCGCCAGCGGGTACTGCCCTCTGGGTGCCAGCTTCATGAAGGGGGAGGGAGGTTTATCAGGCCCCTCTGCTTGAGGGTGAGCCCTCAGCTCGGGTAGACCCTGGACTCATGATGGACGGTCTCAGAACTGGCAGAATTGGTAAAAGCGCTCTGGGCAGAAGGACCTCTTGTGCTCAGGTCCTTCTGCTCTGTTTGGATTTGCATTTCCCTCGGATTGTTCCCAGATAGTTCCTATTTTCATGCTTCCCTGATGGCTCAGTGGTAAAGAATCCACCTGCCAATGCAGGAGGTGGGTTCAATCCCCGGGTTGGGAAGATCCCCTGGGGGAGGAAATGGCAGCCCACTCCAGTGTTCTTGCCTGGAGAATCCCCTGGACAGAGGAGCCTGGTGGGCTACAGTCCATGGTGTTACAAAGAGTCCAACATGACTTAGCAACTAAAACAACAGCAAGTTCTTGTTTTATCAGGTCTCTGATACTTTTAAGAAGATTTCTAAACAATTTTATTCAGCATTATTACTTGTTTTCAGCAGTTAACCTGTATTGATCTATCTGAATTTCCCAGCTGCCATTATTGGAAATGGGAACCCCTTGAATTTTTTTTTTTTAATTGAGGAGAAATTTGTTAACAGTTCCAAGTTAGACCACATCCCAACCTGTACATGTAACATTCCTATTATGCCCCCTTTCGGTCAAATCCTGTCTCAATGACGCTGATTTCTAACACTCAGCTTCCTAGACGCGCCTGCTCTTGAACTTGCAAGGGACTCACTGCCTGTGCTCTCTGCGCGCGTTTCGTTCCCTCAGCAGGGCATTTATGGGAATCCCATGTGGTTCTGCAGCCCCTCCCTTTCTCGTGCACTGTGGCATTTCACAGCACGAAGGACCACGATCCGTCTCTCCATCGCCTGCAGGTTTACAGTGTACCCTGGTCTTTGTTTGTTTGTTTTGCTATTGCAAATAAAGCTTATTCAAACACTCTTCTACAAGACATTTTATACACTTGTTTTCATTTCCTTGGAGTGAATACCTCAGCGTACAACTGACTGGTCGTAGAGCAGTTGCGCATTTAGTTTTGTGAGAAGTCGGCAAGCTTTTCTAAGAGCCCATTTCAGGCTTCCCACGGCGCCGCGCCAGCAGCGTGTGGGCGTTGTGGCTGCTCTGCATCCCTGCCAGCGTTTGGTACTGACGGCTCTGCGAACTGCAGTCATTCTCACGGGCAGGAAACAGGATCTTGCGGGGTTTTAATCAACCTTATATAAACTACATGAACAGTCTGCACCCATTTTAAAGGTACAGTTGATGAGGATTTTTTTTTGGTTGCGCTGGGTCTTCCTCGCTGCACAAGGGCTCTCTCCAGTTACAGCGAGCAGGGGCTACTCTAGTTGCAATGCACGGGCAGTGACTTCCTTTGCTGCAGAGCACGGACTCTAGGGCGTGCAGGCTTCTGGAGGAGCAGCACGTGGGCTCAGTGGTTGCAGCTCCCGGGCTTCGGAGCACAGGCCCAGTAGTTGTGGGGCACGGGCTTAGTTGCTCCACGGCAAGTGCGATCTTCCCGGACCAGGCATCAGACCTGTGTCTCCTGCACTGCAGCTGGATTCTTTACCACCGAGCCACCAGGGGCGCCCTGATGAGTTTTGGCAACTGCAGTGGCGTAGCCGTCTCCTCAATCCACACCACACTTCTGTCCGTCGTGTCTGACACTGAGGCCCCACGGACTGCAGCCCGCCAGGCAAGGACACTGGAGCGGGTAGCCTCTCCCTCCTCCAGGCGATCCTTCCAACCCAGGGATCGAACCCAGGACTCCCGCATTGCAGACAGATTCTTTACCATTTGAACTACCAGGGAAGCTCATGAATACTGGAGTGGGCAGTCCATCCCTTCTCCAGGAGATCTTCCTGACCCAGGAATCAAATTGGGGTCTTCTGCATTGCAGGCAGATTCTTTACCAGCTGCGCAACCAGGGAAGCTCACCCCATTTCTATCACTACCCGAAAGGCCAGGGCCTGAGGTGGTTTTGGCCAGTGATACAGACACGGTAGCCAAGAGATCCCTCAAGCCCTGGCCGCCGATAATCCCCATCCCTTCACACACTGCTGCAATTTCTAGACTACAGATTAGCTTTGCCTGGTCTACAATTTCTCATAATTGGAGTCATTATATATATGTATATATATACACACATATATATACATACATATATATATGTACACATACACACAGACTGTTTCATGTCCGGCTTATTTTATTCAGCACAATGTTTCTAAGCTCTGTCCATCTTGCTGTGTATGCAGGTACGTTTATTTTTTGACTAAGTAGAATTCCATTGTGTGACTAAACCAAACTTTGTTTTTTCCGTTCCAGTGTTGCCAGGCCTCTGCGGGGTCTCCAGTCCAAGGTTATTATGAATGAGGCTGTGCTAAACATGTGTGTCCAGCCAGTTTTCCAAACACGTCGTGAGCACGTTTCCATCTCTCCTGGGTAAACCCTCTGGGGACAGAATTACTGGATTGTGTGGCAAGGGTGTGTTGGCCCTTTTAAGAGACCTTCCAGGTGATTTTCCAAAATGATTTTAACCGTGTATGTTCTCACAAGCGACGCTTGACTTCCAGCGTTTTGTTTTCAACAGTGTGTAATGTGGTCAATCTTTTCAGTTTTCAGTCATTCTAGAGGTACTGTGGTTTGATCAGGAAGATCACCTGGAGGAGGGCATGGCAACTCACTCCAGCGTCTTGCCTGAGAGTCCCATGGACAGAGGAGCCTGGTGAGCCACAGTCCATGGGGTCGCACAGAGTCAGACACGACTGAGCGACTCAGCACAGCAGATGGACCGCAGCAGCATTTCGCTGTAGCTTTAAGGCGTCTTCACTGTGAGTGTTTCCTGTGCTTTTCCATCCATGTACCTTCTTTTGTGAAGCATTCTTTTATACTTTTGTGCATTTAAAAACAGGGGTATTTTGTCTTATTGTTGAGTTACAATGATTTTCTTTATATACTCTGGAAATAAGTCCAGTGCAGAGATATGTATTACAAAGATTTTCTCTCAGGCTATGGCTTATGTTTTCATTTTCCCACAGATGTCTTTTGAAAAACAGATGCTTTAAAATTTAACTAAGTTCAATATATACATATATATACTCATATATATATTTTTTAATGAGCAGTGCTGTTTACACCATCACTAACAAACTTTCATGTACCCCAAAGCCATGAGGATATTCTTCCATGTTTCCCTATAGAAGCTTCATACTTTTAGTCCATCTTGAATTAATTTTTGCCTGTGGTAAGTAGAAGCCAAGGTTCATTTTTTTCTGTCATTTACTCACTTTTGATGGGATCATTTGTTGAACTTCACATTAATTTTAATGCCTTCTTAACAACATCTCTGAGATCCTCCTTTACACTTGCCTCATTTTACCAACCAGTCACTTAGCAGCTCCCTGTGAACCCCCTACATATTAATATTTCTGGAAATTCCTCAAAGGGCCACTGAAATGTGCTGCCAGCTTCTCTGTGGATTGCAGTCCTCACGTACGTGTGCAGGGCCCTCCTGCCCTGCTGGGTGAAGGCCACTGTCAAGACCCTCCTGGAAGAACCCTGGGCACTGGCACTGCTGCTGGGGCCACGTGGGAGCAGCAGGGTCCGAGTGGGGGGCTGCCCACTCCCCGGGCCAGGGCAGAGCGGGGTTGGGGGTGGCCTCCTTCCACCGCGGTATAGCTGGTCCTCCAGACCCAGATTAGTGGCCAGAACGCCCAGCGTCTCCTGAACCATCCTGATCTTCTTCCTGTAGGGTTTCAAATTCAGTTCGAAAGACAAGGAAACAGACATCACTGCTCACCCTCCACATTCTATTCTCCCTTCAGTTAAAAACCCAGCTCTCCCTAGAACAAGCCAGTCTTTCTTCCCAGCTGCAGTTCTCCACTGCTCCTAGGAGACCATCTTATTCCCACCTCCAAAACACTGCCCTTTTTCTTCATGGAAGGGTTCTCGCAAAGTCTCCCTCTAATCTTTCCATGACTAAAAGCCCCATTTGGGTGGTCTTTCTGGAAGAAACAGTGCTCCGGATGTGAACCTCGGGGCAGAGGGTCAAGCCCGCCCTTGACGCCTGCCTGATGGCGTTCACTCACTGTCCCATTCAAACACACCCAGCGCCCCTGCCGGTCAGGCCCGGGACCCACACGGTCCTGCATCATAGACGCTGAGGGCAGGAGTGGAATCAGAAGCGCAGGGGCAGCTACAGCACCACAGGGCGTCTGCTGCAAGGAGTCGGCAAGGCGCCAAACCAGCGCGGAGGCTCAAGGACGATTAACAAGCTGAAGAGCAAACAGTAACCAAGACACAACTGTTCTCTGACGGGAAGTTTTAAAAAATCAGGGATTGAAGTAGGATTTTTGCCTCTGTCAATTCACCTTTCACTTTATAGGATAAAGTGATCTGCGTTCTCCAAGAATGTAATAATAACTAGTACTGACCAGTGCAATTCAGAAAGAAAAAGAATATATGCTTTGGAAATAAAGAGGGATGGTATTGTTCTCACACCAAGTAGGCATCATCCTGCAATTCAATTCTCCTGACGCCAGTGCTTTTATCAGAACCCATGGGTTAGGGCAGAGCGCCCCACAAAAATGACCCATTTCAGACTGCAGGCTCAGGGGCAAGCACTCCTACGGACTGGCTACAAATGCAGGGCCCTGCCCTTCCCAGAGATGGCTGGCGCGCAGTTCCAACCTCTAACTGTGTGGCTGGCCTTTCTGGTGACCAGCCCCCGTCCTGAAGCTCTCCCGGGGCCCGCCAGGAGCCACCTCATTGGCTCTGGTGTCACTCAGGAAATTCCAAGGATTTTTGAAGCTCAGTGCCAGAAACTGATTTCAAAGTTCAGATATATTTTTTTTTGTATCACAAGTATCAACTGTAAATCACTTAACACTAATAAAAGCCAAATATGAAATAAATTAATAAAAGTCAAGGCCCTTCTTTTACACCAGTAAGACCAGTAATAACACAGAACAACTCGACGGTCTCAGGGCAGCAGCAAGAAGTGTACAATTTATTGGAATAAAGGTAATGAGAAATGCGGCGTGGTGCACAGGGGACACGGGGCAAGTCAGGACAAGAAAGGCGGGTGCGGCTAGGTTAGCGGAGAGGATGCCTGCAGCAGGAGGGAGAGTGGGCGACCCTGGGGCTGACGTTTGGGATGCAGACGAAAGACGGCGGGGATGAGCGTCCAGTGGGGTTAACTGGACTCCGAACGTCCAACAAACCTTGGGTGTGAATGTGAGGGGCAAGATGACGCCGAGGCTCGACAATACTGGCGGCTTAGTACCCAGCAGCACTCGGGACCCGCAGCCACACTGAGGCTTTCCTTGCGGCCACTGAGCAGATGGCCGGTCTGAGAGTTGAGCCAGGCACACGACCGACCGTCACCCGCACCGTGACTCTGGGGCCAGAGGATGGAGAGAGAGAACGCCACGGCCGGCTAAAAACAAGACAGCGGGACGGACTGACGGAGGAAGTCTAAGCCAAAGGTTTATCGCTTTACGTTGAAATCGTTCTCTACAGTCTTACGACAGGGTTTAAACTTATTTGTTTTTATGTTGATTAGAAAAGAAAGTTTAAATCTGGATAGGGAAGCTGGTATGGTTTATTCATTTTTCTAGTATCACCATCTAGTGGAGAAAACTTTGAACTTCAGACAGAATGAGCTGGGGTTCAGGAAAACAGAGTCATAGAGGGCTTAGCGGGTGACCGGCAAGGTACTAAACACCTTCACGTTCCTAGGATGGCTGACCGCTCACAGCAGGCTGGGAGGCATTGCCAGAACGCCCCAGGTTTGGAAGCTAAGCCTGCAAAGGGCAGCAGCTTGCCCCAGGTCACACCACAGCCCACTCAAGCCCAGATTCGAGGGCAAGCCGGTGCATTTTCACCTCGCATTCCATCTAAGTGGCTCGATTTTATTCACAGATGAGACCACAGGAGTAAAGTACCTGTGCTCATAGGGATACGGAGAGTTTTGTCTTTTTTCCTTTTTCTGATTTATTTTAAATATTTATATATATGAACAAAGCACTTGTATAAAGATAAGATGGGACTATACTAAATAGCTTTGTATATTCTTTTACTCAGTACTGCACAATAAATGCTTTCCCATTACAATAAAACTTTTGAAAATATGTATTAGGTAAAAATAAAGGCAGATGCAGAATTACATTTATATGTATATACACAGCAGAGTCTTAAAATGCATTTTAAAAGACTGGAAGAGGGTGTTGAAATATTAATGGTGAGAATCCGACTAGATTTTTCACAATAAGTGTGTATTAGCTTTTAAAAAAATTAAGTTTTAAGCTTTACATTTATTAAAAATTCAAGACGCTTCTCAGATGTGGCCTGGTTTGTTGTTACTATTTCAAATTATTTTGTGTTAAAGCTGACCATATGTCCATTTATTTCCACAAATGTTTAAAATTATTGTAGTGTACTATGTACACAGACGAACTGTACAAAAAAGATCTTCACGACCAAGATAGTCACGATAACATGATCACTGACCTAGAGCCAGACATCTTGGAATGTGAAGTCAAGTGGGCCTTAGAAAGCATCACTACTAACAAAGCTAGTGGAGGTGATGGAATTCCAGTTGAGCTATTTCAAGTCTTGAAAGATGATGCTGTGAAAGTGCTGCACTCAATATGCCAGCAGATTTGGAAAACTCAGCAGTGGCCACAGGACTGGAAGAGGTCAGTCTTCATTCCAATCCTAAAGAAAGGCAATGCCAAAGAATGCTCAAACTACCGCACAATTGCACTCATCTCACACGCTAGTAAAGTCATGCTCAAAATTCTCCAAGCCAGGCTTCAGCAGTATGTAAACCGTGAACTCCCAGATGTTCAAGCAGGTTTTAGAAAAGGCAGAGGCACCAGAGATCAAATTGCCAACATCCGCTGGATCATGGAGAAAGCAAGAGAGTTCCAGAAAAACATCTATTTCTGCTTCATTGACTATGCCAAAGCCTTTGACTGTGTGGATCACAATAAACTGTGGAACATTCTGAGAGAGATGGGAATCCCAGACCACCTGACCTGCCTCTTGAGAAACCTGTATGCAGGTCAGGAAGCAACAGTTAGAACTGGACATGGAACAACAGACTGGTTCCAAATAGGAAAAGGTGTACGTCAAGGTTGTATATTGTCACCTTGCTTTTTTAACTTATATGCAGAGTACATCATGAGGAACGCTGGGCTGGAAGAAGCACAAGCTGGAATCAAGATTGCTAGGAGAAATATCAATAACCTCAGATATGCAGATGACACTACTCTTATGGCAGAAAGTGAAGAGGAACTCAAAAGCCTCTTGATGAAAGTGAAAGAGGAGAGTGAAAAGGTTGGCTTGAAGCTCAACATTCAGAAAACAAAGATCATGGCATCTGGTCCCATCACTTCATGGGAAATAGATGGGAAAACAGTGGAAACAGTGTCAGACTTTATTTTTTTGGGCTCCAAAATCACTGCAGATGCTGATTGCAGCCATGAAATTAAAAGATGCTTGCTCCTTGGAAGGAAAGTTATGACTAACCTTGATAGTATATTAAAAAGCAGAGACATTACTTTGCCAACCAAGGTCCGTCTAGTCAAGGCAATGGTTTTTCCCGTGGTCATGTATGGATGTGAGAGTTGGACTGTGAAGAAGGCTGATCGCCGAAGAATCAATGCTTTTGAACTGTGGTGTTGGAGAAGACTCTTGAGAGTCCCTTATACTGCAAGGAGATCCAACCAGTCCATTCTAAAGGAGATCAGTCCCGGATGTTCATTGGAGGGACTGATGCTAAAGCTGAAGCTGCAATACTTTGGCCACCTCATGCGACGAGTTGACTCACTGGAAAAGACTCTGATGCTGGGAAAGGTTGGGGGCAGGAGGAGAAGGGGACGACAGAGAATGAGATGGCTGGATGGCATCACCGACTCTGTGGACATGGGTTTGAGTGAACTCCGGGAGTTGGTGATGGACAGGGAGGCCTCGCGTGCTGAGATTCATGGGGTCGCAGAGAGTCGGACACGATTGAGCGACTGAACTGAACTGAACTATGTTTCCATATTCAGAAATACTTTCCTTCAAAACTCATTTTGAGGACAGCCCTAGAACCTGACCAGTAGCAGAACATGCCACCCCAAACTGTGCCACTGTGGCCTAAGGATTGTACTGTTATTATTTAGTCGCTCAGTCCTGTCTGACTCTTTTTGCAACCCCACCGACTGCAGCCCACCAGGCGCCTCTGTCCATGGGATTTCCTAGGCAGGAACACTGGAGTGGGTTGCCGTTCCCTTCTCCAGGGGATCTTCCCCACCCAATGATTGAACCCGAGTCTTTTGTATCGTCAGGCATATTTTTTACCACTAGGCCACCTAGAAAGTCCATAGATTATACTGAGCTGAAGGCAATTCAGCTGATACAAGAAAAGCTCTCTGCTCTCCCCTTACTTCCTAAGTGCAGGACACACATTTGCAAAGGTGGCCCCCACCCCATCTACCAGGAAGAGCAGAGGTTAATCACTGGAGGGAACCCTAGACACTCGTCGGCCCAGAGGTGGCACCAGAGCAAGCTACGCAATGCACTTAACTAGTTCCTGTCTCCCATTTGTTGCTGTTCAGTCGCTCAGTCGTGTCTGACTCTCTGTGACCCCATGGACTGCAGCATGCCAGGCTTCCCTGCCCTTCGCGAGCCCCCAGAGTTTGCTCAGACTCATGTCCATTAAGTCAGTGATGCCATTCAACCATCTCATCCTCTATTGCCCTCTTCTCTTCCTGCCCTCAATCCTTCCCAGCATCAGAGTCTTTCCCAATGAGTTGACTCTATCAGGTGGCCAAAGTACTGGAGCTTGTTTCAGCATCAGGCCTTCCAATTAATATTCAGAGTTGATTAACTTTAGGATTGGCTGGTTTGATCTCCGTGAAGTCCCAGAGACTCTCAAGAGTCTTCTCCAACACCACAGATGAAAGGATCAATTCTCCAGCGCTCAGCCTTCTTTATAGTCCAATTTTCACAATCATATATGACCACTGGAAAAACCATTGCTTTGACTAGACCAACCTTTGTTGGCAAAGTGATGTCTCTGCTTTTTAATACACTAAGTTTGTCCCCCATTAGTTTCCCATATATTTGCCTTAACTGTTTGCCTCCCTAAAAATGCAAGGTCCTTTTCCTTTGTCCTGTCACTTCTCTTCTAACGTGCTGTCTTTTCTGCTAAGTTGCTATCCAAGCCCCAGTTTATCACTAGGTACTGCACGTGTATGAGACCTGCACATGTTCACAGTCCTGTTCTTCTCTTTTTAATCTGCCTTCGGTTGGTTAAATTCAAAGGGCCCAGCTAATAAAACCTAAGGCGGAATGAGGACATTTCTCTCTAGGCTCTGAAAACCTCTTCTCAAACTACCTGCTTTCCTGAAGTTCAGGGGTTGTTTGCTCTGGGCAATAATTAAAAGGTTATATAAAAGTTCATGACCCTACATTTCAAACTGTATGATGGCCAAAGGGTAAAGATTCTTTCTCAACTCATTTTTGCTTACCTCTTCTAATCAGAAAATCGGATTTCAGTCGTCTTTACAATTGCAGGGAGGTTGCAACACATACTTTAAATCCAGTATCAACTGAAGAAATATTTCCTTTCCTGTTCTTTTTTATACCATCTTTTATATACTGTTCGTTCTCTGTGGTGCTGGTAAGACTCCTGAGAGTCCCTTGGACTGCAAGGAGATACAACTAATCAATCTAAAAGGAAATCTGTCCTGAATATTCATTAGAAGGACTGATGCTGAAGCTCCAGTGCTTTGGCCATCTGATGCAAAGAACTGATTCACTGGACACGACTGGGCGATAGAACAAGTTCTCTGTGATCCATTCCTTTTTGTAAAATCATCTCACGAGAAGAAGCTCATACCTTCCTTAGGTGGTTGCCCTTCGGTTAAGTTTGAAGCAGTTCTTATGCAGATGAATTAGAAATTGCAGTCTTGTCAGCTTTTAGGAAAGTCAATTCTTCCCTAAAAATGTTTCATTTGTTTTCATCCCACCTCCGTTTCCTTTCTCTAAATACCAAAACGTCAGGTTTGTGACACGTTTTTAAATTAGTTTCAGAACAGCAGGAACGCGGCTCAGAGAAGGCCATCCCCTCGCCCACAGGCCAGAGACCGGCGGGTCCCAACCCGACGCCGCTCGTCCGCCGGCGCCAGGGATGCCCGCGCGCTCCTAACGTTTAACCGCGAAGCGGCCGTGACGCATCAGGCGTTTGCGGTTAACAGGGCAACAGTCCGGGGAGAACGGTGGCGGCCGCGCGCCTCCGGCCGCCGCTGCGGGCGTCCCTCCGGACCCCGGGACCCGCCCCTGCCCGGCGCCCCGCCCCGCCCCCACCGCACGCAGGGCCACGCCCCTTGCGCAGCCGCGGCCCGCCGCTCCGGCGTCCAGCCCGCGCGTGGGTGTGCGCATGCGCAGCCTGCCGGCCTCCGGAAAGGGACGCGCCACAACCCGCCGAGCCTCCGCGGACTATGTTTCCCGTCGGGCCGTGCGAGCCGGCGCCGGCGGCGGCTGGAAAGGAGCGCTCCTCAGCCCCCCGGACTACGTTTCCCGGCAGGCCGTGCGAGCCGGCGCCGGCGGCGGCCGGAAAGGAGCGCTCCTCAGCCCCTCCCCCCGCCCGGACTACGTTTCCCGTCGGGCCGTGCGAGCCGGCGCCGGCGGCGGCCGGGCGGGCGTCCGCGGACTCCGCTTCCCGGCGCGCCGCGCGGGGCGGCGGGGCGGCGGGGCGGCAGGCGGGGGGCGGGCCGACGCGGGCGGCCCGGACGTGAGGCCTGAGCGGCGCCCTGCGCCGGGCCGCGCGCGTCCTGCCGCCTCCCGGAGGCGGGCGCGCGCGGCGCGGGGCCTAGCTCGGCGGCCGCCATGGAGGTGAGCGGGCCGGAGGACGACCCGCTGCTGGCGCAGCTGCACCGCGTGCAGTGCCCCGTGTGCCAGCAGGCCATGCCCGCCGCGCACATCAACGCGCACCTGGACCGCTGCCTGCTGCTGCACCCGGCGGGCCTGGCGGAGCCGGCGCAGCCGCGCGCCAAGCGGCGCCGGCCGTCCGAGAGCGCGGCGCTCAAGCAGCCGGCCACGCCGACGGCGGCCGAGAGCAGCGAGGGCGAGGCGGAGGAGCCGGACGACGGCGGCGACAGCGAGGGCCGCGAGAGCGACGACGCGCCGCCCACGCCCAGCGGCGCGCGCCTGCTGCCCGACTTCCCGGGCGCGCGGCCCGCCAGCCCGGGCGGCAAGGGCGCGGGGCCGCGGCCGGCGGCGGCGGCGGGGGGCGGCGCGTCCCCGCGGAGCTGGGGCGAGGCCGAGGCGCCGGAGGAGGAGGAGGCGGCGGGCGACGCGGACGGCGAGGACGACGCGGGCCGCTGGGACGCGGGCGCCGCCGCCTTCGGGGCCCCCGGGGGCCGCCCGCGCGCGCCGGCGGCCGAGGAGGTGCGGCAGCTGCTGCAGGGGAAGCCGCTGGCCGACACCATGCGCCCCGACGCGCTGCAGGACTTCGTGGGGCAGGGCCGCGCCGTGGGGCCCGAGACGCTGCTGCGCTCGCTGCTGGAGGCCAGCGAGGTGCCCTCGCTCATCCTGTGGGGGCCACCGGGCTGCGGCAAGGTCAGCGCGCCGTCCCGGCCCTTGCGGGGGGAGGCGCGGGGTCCGATCGGGGCCCCCGAGGCGTCCCGCTCCGCCCGCACCCCCTGGCTGTTGGTAGCCCGATTCTCGGGGAAAAGACAGGTGGCCTGGAGCAGTTTCCCACACTTCAGTTTCGGAGAAAAAAGCAAACATTTTAAATTTCTGTTGTGCTTCCTTGTATTTAGCTGTTGGGTTTCTTGTTCATTCGTTTTTGTTCTTGCAGACAGTTCTTTATCACACCCTGAAACTGTACTTATTTAACAGGGCTGATCTGAGAACTCCTTCCCATTCAAAGTCGCTTTCATCCACTGTTTTCCGTAACTTCTTATGATGCCTTGTCCTTTAGAGAAGAAACTGGCTGCGTCTTGGTGTCCAGTGCTTTCTTACGAATTAGCACAAGCCTAGAGGCTGGCACTTAGGATACTGGAATCTAGAGAACAGAGCATTGGAAGAACACTTGAGCAGCAGTCTGAAGGAGCCTTAAGGAGGCAGGTGTTAAGACTGAAAAAAGAGCCAAGCGGTGCTTAAATATGTACATTTTATCTGCTGGAAAAGGGAGAAAGCACCGCAGAGTGGAAAGCAAAACCCAGGATTGGGTGCAGAGGAGCTCAGAGCTGTGAGATTGAGACACCTTGATGGTGTTTTCTCTGGGTTTTCTTTCTAGCTTCATTCTCTGTTTCTGTGTCTTGTGCTTTTCCCTTGCTCAGATTTAACTCAGATAGCTCGGTACTATGCAGTAGCATCCTTATTGATTCCCAAGAACTCTTTACTTAAGATGATCAGAACGGTTAATCAGATGGAAGAGTAGAAGAGGCAGAGAACGAGAAAAACATCCCTGAGGCGGTGAGCAGGACGCACTCACAGAGGATGCGTGGCCGGAAAGGCACTGGGCTGGGCTGGTCAGTGCGGAGGTGGGTGACCGGTCACAAGCCAGGCAGGTGTGGCCACTGGGCTGGGACTCGCTGAGGAGCAGCCGCAGTGTGTGATGGGGCCTTGTGACCTTCAGAAGATAAAAATGCTCCCTTGCCACTCATCCCGGAGCGCATTTGTCCCTCTTCACCCCCATCCTTACTGCTGCACTTCAATGCCAGCAGCAATAATAAACTTAATGAGCATGCGTGTTTGCAGCCCCCAGTAAGCGCCAGGTGCTGAGCAGCGCTTTTCCTTGGATTTCTTCGCTTCCCGGGAAGCACTGACAGAGTCATTGCTGCTGCTTCACTCCGTCCACAGCGGACGGTCACACGTGGTGGTTGAGGGTCATCGCTGGTCTCCCAGTTCAAGGGCTGGCTCTCTCCTGCGCTGCTTGCGAGCTTTGGGCTGTGGTCCCCCTGGCCCGGGGGTCTGCGCCTCGCCGGTCAGTGTTTCTGCTCTCTTGGCTGGGCGAGGACGCACCTACCACCAGGCTCTGCTGCGTCCATTCAGCAGCTCTTTCTGGGGATTCGGGAGATCTTAGTGTCCCCCGGAAGGCATCAGCGGAGTTAGACATGAAGGAGAGGAGGTCAGGATTAGCTGAACTTTGAGCTGCTTTTCCAGCTTTATGTGTAGCAGTGTTTAGCATGTAAGAGCGCGCCGCGCTGTTTCAGAGGGTTCTCTGCAGCCAAGCGCCGCAGTGTCCAGGCCGCTGGTAGGTGTGCTGGTGCCCGTCCCTCCGTCTCACCACGGTCCCGCCCTCTGCCCTCTCGCAGACCACGCTGGCCCACATCATCGCCAACAACAGCAAGAAGCACAGCATCCGGTTCGTGACATTGTCGGCAACCAGCGCCAAAACAACCGACGTGCGGGACGTCATCAAACAAGCTCAGAACGAGAAGAGGTTTTTCAAGAGGAGGACCATCCTTTTCATTGATGAGATTCATCGGTTCAATAAGTCTCAGCAGGTACGTGCGCTTCCTTCTGTTTCCTCTGGTCCTTGCGAATGTGGACTCGAGTGTGAAGCCTGTGCGGTCCCTGCACAGGGGCTCAGGGTGGGGGTGACTGTAATTCCCCAGCAGTCCAGGCCCTCCGCCCTTCTCCTTGACGCCTGTTATGCTCACTTTTTCTTAGCATTTTTTTGGTGCCCAGAAAATGCTTCCTCTGTCTGATAAATGAAATTGTAGGTGTGCCCCGGGGCTGTTGATACGAGAGAAACTACTTTGGGCCAAGTTTCCAATTTTTAGGCATTTGTAATTGAAACATCAGGACTCAGTGGACAGCTTAAGTTGTTGATGGATCCTGAACTCAGAATCAGGAAAAGAAGGACCAGCCGACTCAGCCTGGATCCTGCAGGCTGTTGACTAGGGTTGGCGTCTTCTGTTTTCCTTCTGATCAGGACACGTTCCTTCCTCACGTGGAGTGTGGGACGATCACCCTGATCGGGGCGACCACGGAGAACCCCTCCTTCCAGGTCAATGCTGCTCTGCTCAGCCGCTGCCGGGTCATCGTGCTCGAGAAGCTCCCTGTGGAGGCCGTGGTGACCATCCTAATGCGGGCCGTCAACTCCCTGGGGATCCAAGTGCTGGACTCCAGCCGCCCTGCCGACCCTCTGAGCCACGGCGGCAACAGCAGCTCCGAGTAAGCAGCTCTGGCTCTATGGGGAGCCCCTGGCTGGGCTGGAGGGCAGGATGGAGGAGGGTGTCCTTCCAGGATGGACGGGCGCATGTGATGCTGGGCTGCAGAGGGGCTGCCCTGTCTCTGCAGATGGAGAGGCCACCCATCCCAGGCACCCCCAAAGCTCCTCCGGCTCTGACTATAACCGCCTGGCCCCTGGCTTTAGTTCTCAGGTGTTACCTTGGTGCTGACAGATTCCGGGCTTTTCCTTGCACGCCTTTTTATTAAGGCTCAGAAAACCTGGAGAGGCTTTTTTGATTATTTTCTTCATAGGAGAAACTTAGTCATGACTGTTTTGAAGTTTATACTCAGATTCCAATTTTCTTTTTTCCTGCAGTTTTTTTTTTTCTTTCTGTAAAACATTGAGTAAGAATTAGTGTAAACGTTACCGTAAACTTCTTCAAGTTTTTTTAGGGTGATTGTTCTGCACTCTGGAAGTCAGACTCAATTCCACGAAAGGAAATAAACTGTAACTGAAAATGATGCCTTAAAGGCCGTCTGTATGCTCCGGGTGATGTCTCTTGTTTATCGTGAGAGGCGCATGAGTCTGTTCACAGGTGGCGTGGTATCGTGGGCCCTTGATTGCCTGACGTGGGGCAGGACTCTTCCCTTATTTGTGTTAGAAGCACGCCTCTGCCGCTGCTGCCGTTTGCTCCTGTCCCACATGCAGGAAGAATTACCTGGGGCACAGGAAAGCCTGGACAGGGACCCCCTTGGGCCAGGTGGCATGGCTTGAGTGTCGAGCCACCCACACCGGGGCTAAGGAGCCGAGAGGGGCCTGAGGGCGTTGATCATTGACACTTCAGTCGTGACAGCGCGTCACCATCTCCGACTCAGGGCTCACTCTTCTCTGGTTGCTCAGGGGCCTGCACACCTCCCTGTCTGTTCTGGGCCTGAGCGCCCCTCCTCGCCCTCCCCTGAGGCCTCGAGGGGTTTCAGCGTACTTGCTTCTCTTGAAGACCCGCGTGATGTCAGCAGGGTTGGGAGGAACTGGCGAGGGGCTGGAACCTCTCTGTGCAGCGTTGTTGGCTGTCATTTCCCACCCGGAGACGTGCCTCGTGACCGTCCGGAGCAGGCCTTTTGTTCCTGCCACACATCTGCGTTTAGGAAGACTAAGTTCGGACGGGGGCGATTGGGGAATGTGGCTCGTGTGAAAGAGGGGACAAGGAGCCGTGGGAGACCAGGTGGACTCACCCCGGTGCCCGTGACTCCACCTGATGGAAGGGATGACGGTGGAGCAGAGCGGATCGCAAACACTCAGAGGAGGATTGCATTTTCCAGCGGTGGAAAACTCATCTCTGTCTCTAAAGGCTTTCTCGCAGCCTGCTCATTGGCCTCTGTCGTAACTAACGAGGCCCGCTCACCGCCTGTCTGTGAGGACTGGGCTCTGAGACCGCCTGTATGCCTGTCCTCTGCCCACTTCCTGCCAAGGGTGTGCCCCACACAGTCACACACAAGGCTGGTCTGCGCCCCTGGGCGCTGGCCCGATGGTGGCACAGCGGCGGTGATCCACCCCTTTGTCTCTGCTGTTGACATTTTCCATGATGTCTGTTTGGTAAAAAGATAATACTGAGAGTTCTGAATACCTGGCTTTTGCAAAATAGCATTTTGTTATGAAGGTTGCAGACTCTGTATGATATGACCTAGTTTTGTTTTCAAAGCTCGGCTGGATGGTCACAGGGTAGACACATACAGGGCGTTCTGCAGGTTCTGCCTGCCCCCAGGCATGCCCCCAGTTCAGTGAGGTGTGAGGTTAGTGGGTGGGCGGCTCCCCGAGGGGGCTCAGCAAGCGCCCTGGCAGCTGCTGTCCTCTCTGGGTGCTGTAGATAACGATTTGTGGTGGTATTTTCTTTTGTACTTCCCATCTGTCTCAGTTTTTAAAAATACACGTTCCATCCTGAGGCTGCGGGGAAGCTGAAGTCTGTCCACTCGGTGTGCGGAAGTGGGGCCTGTCGTCTGCCAGGCCCTGCGGGTAGAGGACCCCTGTCCTGCAGCCCCAGCATTGGGGGGTGCAGAAGGTCAGCTCCAAAGGGCGGCCCCGCGACACTGGCTCAGGCCTCCAGCCCCACGCTTCCCCTGCTCGTGGTCCTGCGGGAACTCTGCTGCCCACGGCTCCGAGGAGAAAGGCCGTCGGGGTTCTAGTTCTGGGGCGAAGTGTCGAGGCCATGTGGGTCTCCCTGCCCCACACAGACACACATATACATGCACACTTATACACGCTTATACACATACACAGACACACTTTAACACACGCACTTATACACACACAGATACACTTAAACAGACATGCATATACATATATCACACACACAGAGACACACATATGCACACACAGAAACATGTACTTATACACAGACACACACATACACACTTATATACACACAGAGACACACACATACACAGACACACACATATACACGCTTATATACGCATACACACGTAGAGACACACGCACTGACACACAGACACACATATACACACGTACGCACAGACACGCGCAGGTGTGCCCCACCAAGGCTGCCCTCCCGCACGGCTCCCCCGAGCTACTGCACCTCCTCTGTTGCTGGCCCCCCAGTGTGGGTTGTCTAGTGTGGGCTGTCTTTCGTGTGGGTCTAATGTTTCTCCAGATCATCAAGAATCCGCTTTGGAAGTGGCTGTCAGCTCTACAAAGAGCCAGTGCTGTGGTCTCGGTGTGTATCGTGAGTGTCTGGTCAGGAGGGGAGGCTGGGCCGATGGGACAGCCGTCGGTTGTGAGCTGACTCCTGGGGCGGAGAGGCAGCTGGGGGGCTTGGCATCTGGGAGATGCCAGAGGCGGGCCTTCAGGGGCAAGTGCAGCCTAGGGCCCTTGAGGCTGTCCCCCCAGTGAGGCAAAGCACCCTCTGAGCAGTCCCCACCCAACCTGGTGGGGCCTTCGGGTTTGTTCTCCAAGTAGCTGCTTCAGATGATCCGCGTCGATTTATTAATTGCTGTGACATTTCCAGCTGAAAGTTGGCAGGGACACAGCTGAGCTGTAACTTTGAACAGATATTTTACTTTGTACGTATGTAGCTAGCCAGAAAGAATAAGACCCCTCTATATAGCTAAAAGCGTTGAACACCTTGTCTAACTAGACAGAATAGGAAAAGTTGCTCAATTAGACTCGGAGTCACTGTTAGACCTTCTTTATGAAGGTCCACGCGTGGTCAGTACCCCCTGGCAGCGTACCCCAGGTTAGAGCCCAGTGCCTAGCGGGACTGGGGACAGGTTGTTTGTAAGATGAAGGACGTGCTTATAGAGTTGTCCCTCAGGATCTACAGGGCATTGGATCCAGAGCCCCCCACCCCGACGGATACGAGACTCCGAGGATGGAGGATGCGCAGGCCCCTTCTGTAATAGCCTGATGTTTGTGTAGGACCAGAGCACGTCCTCCTATGTACGCGACATTGTCTCTCCTCACACCAGACACGATGTAAATAAACCACGCGTAGGTTGTTGCAAACATGCTCTGAATGCTCTGTAAGTGGTTGTCAGTGCGCAGCAGACTCAAGCTGTGCTTTTTAGAACTATCTGGAATTTTTCCCCCTTATACATTACATCCGAGGCCAGTTGAATTTGTGCATGTGGATCCTGGAGATGCAAAGGGCCGAATGTGAGGTGGAAAAGGACCAAACATCAGGTGAAATAACCTCGGGACTCAAGGGCGAGGCTCTGCTCAGCCGAGCTGGCTCTGGCGGCTAACAGCACAGACCCGCCCCAACAGGGTTCGGGATCCCGGGCAGAAGCTTGAGCCTCGGGGGGGCTCAGTGGTGACCTTGCGAGGATGAGAGGCACAGCGTGCTGCAGGAGAGGGTGTCCAGAGTGTGACACGGCTGTGGTGTTGCAGGCCCTCGGTGTTCATCGAGGACAAGGCGGTGGACACACTGGCCCACCTGAGCGACGGGGACGCGCGGGCCGGGCTGAACGGGCTGCAGCTGGCGGTGCTGGCCCGGCTGAGCGCCCGGAAGACCTTTGGGAAGAAGGGCGGGCAGAGCTACTCCCCAAGCCGTGTGCTGGTCACAGAGAGCGACGTGAAGGAGGGCCTGCAGCGCTCACACATCCTGTATGACCGGGCAGGTGAGTGAGCGCCTGGCCCCCCAGGCGGCTCCGCACCGGCTGCAGAGCCCCTCCCCCCCCGACCCGCCCGCCCGCCACCCCCACCCCGCCCGGAGCCTCCTGGCACAGCTCTGCTTCCTGACTAGGGGGCTGACAGCTGGAGTGGAATCACGGGAACTCAGCTGTGTGTTTAGTTTAAGTAGCTTGGTTCAATTGGAGTTCTTTCAGTTCAGTTCAGTCGCTCAGTCGTGTCCGACTCTCCGCGACCCCATGAATCACAGCATGCCAGGCCTGAGTTAAAATCCTTAATTCCCTTGTGGCTCAGCTGGTAAAGAATCCGGCATTGGGGGAGACCTGGGTTTGATCCCTGGGTTGGGAAGATTCCCTGGAGAAGGGAAAGGCTACCCACTCCAGTATTCTGGCCTGGAGAATCCCATGGACTGTATAGTCCAAAGGGTCGCGGAGAGTTGGACACGACTGAGCAACTTTCACTATAATTCTTAAAGGCACAATTAAAAATTAAGTTTATGTAGAAATTGATGCTTTTATTCTGTGCTTTTTTTTTTTTAATGAATTTTGCCATGTGCATTTATCTGTTTTCATAAAACCGTATTTACAGATACCAAACCTGACGCCAGCTCCTGTTAAATCCCTGATTTGGAATAGTAAATATCATAAGCACAGCACTCTGTGTGTCTTTACAAAAGATGTGGGCGATGAAGAGAGTCCCCTGTAGACGAGGGTGTGTGTGATTTGGGGCGGTCGTGCTGGAGTCGGATTTCCACCCCTTTAGAAGGAAATGGGGTCTCCAGCCTTCATCGTGGACCCAGTGTACCCGGTGAAGCGTGAGACCCTCGCCCTTTGCAGCGGGCGGGGTTCAGCACCGCCTCCCCGGCCCCGCGTCCCACGCCGGTGGCACAAGCCCCTCCGCGGGGCCGGGTGAGGGAGGTGTCGGAAGCTCGCCGTGCTCAGGCCCTCCTGGGTCCCTCGCTGGCTCGGGCTTCCCTGAGGTCAGCCAGGGAAAGGCGTGGCGGGGCTGAGCGGGGCTCTGCATGCAGGGGAGGAGCACTACAACTGCATCTCGGCGCTGCACAAGTCCATGCGGGGCTCCGACTCCAGCGCCGCGCTCTACTGGCTGGGCCGCATGCTGGAGGGCGGCGAGGACCCGCTCTACGTGGCCCGGCGCCTGGTGAGGTTCGCCAGCGAGGACGTGGGTGAGTGACGGGTGCTGGGCGGGGCCTCGGGCGTGTCCGGGGCGGGGCCCAGGCGTGTCCTGGGCGGGGCTGTGATGGCCCAGGCGTGTCCTGGGCGGGGCCTCGGGATGGGAGGGGCGGGGCCTCGGGAACAGGCGGGGCGGGGCGGGGCCCGGGCGTGCCCTGGGCGGGGCCTCAGGAACGGGCGGGGAGGGGCACGTCTGGGGCGGGGCTGTGGTGGCTGGGCGTGTCCTGGGCAGGGCCTTCGGGCAGAGCCCGGGTGTGGCGGGGCGGGGGTGGGGCTGTAATGACCCAGGAGTGTCCGGGGCGGGGCCTCGGGTGGGGCGGGGCCCAGGCATGTCCGGGGCGGGGCCCAGGCATGTCCGGGGCGGGGCTGTGATGGCCCAGGAGTGTCTTGGGCGGGGCGGGGCCCGGGCGTGTCCTGGGCGGGCGCTCAGTGGAGGCCCTGTCTGTTTCCGGGCGCCTGGCTCCCACAGTCCCGGGTCCCTGTGCCCCTCGGTGGTGACCCTGCGGGGGTGCGGGCCGCCTTCACAGCTCGTGCCTCTGTCGCCGGGGGGTCCATGGGCCCCCGTGTCATGGCCCTGCCAGCAGCAGGTGCCCACGTGGTGTCCCCGTGTCGCACTTGCGTGATTCTCGTGGCATTCACACTTTGATCTCTGGTCTATTTTGTTCTGGAGGTCTGTGACAAGTCCTCTTTGATGTCACTACGACAAAAAGTTTGACTCCCTCACGGCTCGGGTTACGGTTAGCATGTTGAGCAGTGAAGTGTTTCAGACAGGACAGTGTACAGTTAACATAAGCTCTCTACACGCTGGGAAACCAGAAAATTCGTGCAGCTTGCTTTGTTGCGGTTTTCACTTTATCTCGGTTTTCGTGTTATTGTAGTAGTGCAGAACCAAACCCACGATCTCTCCGAGGTGCCTGTGTTGAAATAAAAGCAGCGTTTTAATTTTGCTTTGGAGTCAGGTGTTCTGGTTTCCATCAGAGAGCTCCCGAGATATTAATAGAAAGGGAGGATTCCAGGCCCCCTTTAAAGGACCTCTCCTTGGTGTCAGTACGTGTTCTGCTTCTAGCGCGTCCATCCTGTGACTGTCTTCATGGCCTCTGCTTTTGACGTGTGTTGTACTGGTCTCCTACTTTTCCTGCTGGATGTAGAGCTTTTATCTCCAAGGAAACACTTCTTGAGCCTGCACAGTAACCGTCTTGCACACCTCTGGAGTCAGCTAAGATCAGCTTTTGCTGAGTGATCCCTCGGTTAGAATTTGCAGGCGGTGGTGGGTCGGCACGGGGCTGTGCACTGGGACTTAACTTGCCCCTGTTTGTGTGTGTGGCAGGCCTGGCCGACCCATCTGCGTTGACACAAGCCGTCGCCACCTACCAAGGCTGTCACTTCATAGGCATGCCCGAGTGCGAGGTAAGTCCCCCTGCCCTGTGCCGTCCCCTCGGGTGGCACCTCCCTGGGCCTGGACCAATGGGAGCCTGGACCACGGAGGAGGCCGCCTGGCTCTCTGAACCCCATCTGGAAGCTTAGACGCTGGGGGGGAGGGACCTCAATGTCAGTAGGGTCTTGTGTGGGCTCCTTGGAGGTGCTCAGGGTTTCCTGGGGGCAGGAGCGTCAGAGGAGCTGAACAGGACGTCTCTGCAAGTTCACCCACAGACAGAGCAGCTCCTGCTTAGCTTTATACGTTGGGGTTTTAAGAAGAATTTCATATGATAAAAAGTTCTTTCAGTTTTAAAACCACTGACCTGGTTTAGCCTCGCCTCGAGGAGGGACGCCTCCTCCTTGTCGTGGTTACCCAGACTGTGGGCCCTGTGGGACGTCAGCACAGGGTGGGGGGTCTCCCAGAGTTAACATGGGGCGGCGCCACCCCACCCCCACCCCACGCAGGTGCTCCTGGCCCAGTGCGTCGTCTACCTGGCACGAGCCCCGAAGTCGGTCGAGGTGTACAGCGCCTACAACAACGTCAAGGCCTGCCTGCGGGGCCACCAGGGGCCGCTGCCCCCCGTGCCCCTGCACCTGCGCAACGCGCCCACCCGGCTGATGAAGGACCTGGGCTATGGCCAGGGCTACAAGTACAATCCTGCCTACAGCGAGCCAGTGGAGCAGGAGTACCTCCCACAGGAGCTGCGGGGCGTGGACTTCTTCAAGCAGCGGTGGTGCTGACGGAGGCGGCCGAGTGGCTGGGAGAGGAGGCCGGGGTCCTGGCGGAGGCTGACCCGGGCCCGCCTTTTGTGCCAGAGATGGAGCGTTCCTGAGGTGGGGGCACAGCTACTGCAGCTACACGTGTGACGTGACGTTGTGTTCGTTTGCACCCTGTGCCGGCTTTTGCTCATGACACGTTCTGGCAGCTTCGTGCAATGGATTCATGTCGTAAGGAGGTATCTATTTTGTCATAGTATTTAAGTCATATCATTTCAAAATTTAGTTCTGTAGGTTTCTTTTCCTTTAAAAAATGTTTATTCTGGGTAGTTTCAGTTGGTAAAAAAAAAATGTAATTGTGGTTTAATACTGCATAGTGTTTTGGGTATTTTTTTTATATGCAAAGGTCTTATGAGCCAATAAAACTATTTCAAAGTACTCTTCAATTCTTGCCTGTTTTCCACCTGGGATCTAAGGTTGCAACATCTGTCAGTGTTACGTTCTGATGGGTAAACACGGAAAGAAAAATGATCCTAGGTAACAGTTCAGAAGTCTATGTATCTGTTGAAAATCAACTTTAAAAATTTTGAAGGATTTTGAAGGAGCATCATGATGGATTTAAGTACAGTTAATCTTCAGTTCCAGAGTTGGTTGGTTTCCATTTCTTTGAGGTCAGTTCTCAGAATTGTGGCAACTTGTCACGGAGAAGGAAATGGCAGCCCACTCCAGTGTTCTTGCGTGGAGAATCCCAGGGACGGGGGAGCCTGGTGGGCTGCCGTCTATGGGGCCGCACAGAGTCGGACATGACTGAGCAACTCAGCACGTCATGGCTACAGTCTGGTCATCGTGCTCACCTGGTGAAGGTTTCAGCTCAGGATGTGGCTCTGAATATTATCTGTAGCCCTGGAGAAGGAAGTAAAGGTCCCTGACTCTGCTTACTGACTAACCTGTTGCTATTTGCTCTCCCTTGACTGTTTGCCTTTTTTCTGCGTCTCTCACTTCTCTGATTAGACTTGGCGTTTGGCTAAAGCTTTTCCACAGACAAAGGCAAGCAGCGGCTCCCGAGAAAGGGCCACAGGGTCCTGCTCTGCTCCACTGACTCCTCAAGCCCCGTCACCACCCAAGAGTCTGGGGATGCTCTTACTCCACCTGCAGACCTGCCTGATGGTTGGGGAATAAACTCTAGGTTAGAGGACTTCCCTGGTGTCCAGTGACTAAGACTCCTGGCTGCCAAGGCAGGGGGGCCCTGGTTCGACCGCAGGTCAGGGAACAAGGTCCTACATGCTGCAGCTAAGACCCAGCGCAGCCCAATAAATACTAAAACGTGCATGCTCTGTCGCTCAGTCACGTCTGATTGTTCGTGACCCAGTGGACCATAGCTCACCGGCTCCTCTGTCCATGGGATTTTCCAGGCAAGAATACTGGGGTGGGTTGCCATTTCCTTTTCTGGGGGATTGTTCAGACCCAGGGATCAAACCCACCATCTCTTTTATGTCTCTTGTATTAGCAAGTACGTTCTTTACCACTAATGTTGCCTGGGAAACCCTAAAAAAATTTTTGTTCAAATAAATTGAACAAGAAGATCCAAGTTGGGCATTCTGGCCAGTCGCCTTCCTGTCCCTCCCTCTGCAGGCTGAGCGAGTCTTCCTGGGGTCTCAGAGTTGGCTGTGATCTCTTTCACTGAGTGTGGGGGGGACCCGTTCAGTCTGGACGCTTGAGTCTTCTGGGATGGTTTTTTTTTTCATTAAATACTGAGTGCCTGCCTCACACTGAGCTCTTGTTGGGAACATTAGGAAAAAAAAAACAAAATCCTGTGCTATTGAAACTGGAGAAACAGCATTTCAGTATGGCAGTTCTCGCTAAGTGCTGAGGAAGAAGTCCTTACCCCGGGGTGGATGTGGACAGGATGGAGGTGTGGTCGAGATGTTCGTGGCTAAGCGGACCTCATCCAGAACCGGGGCGGGTATGGGGCAGGAGCGTGGTGCCCCAGTATCCACGGGTGGGGGAGCCTGCCAGGCAGTGGCGGCGGCCCTGGGCAGGGAAGTGCCAGGCAGACACAGAGCCTTCTTGGTTCTGGAAGACTGAGCTTTTACTCAGCGTTTCTAGCAAAGGAGTGATGTCCTGGGTCACCTGCACTGCGGCGCTGAGCCGGGATGGGAGGGAGGCAGGGTGCAGGAGGTGCTGGTGGGTGAGCAGGGGGGCAGAGACGGTGAGGACCAATCTGGGGATGAGGGTGCGTGCAGGGAGAGCCAGTCACATTTGGCGATGGGGTGTGTGGAAAGTTATGACCAACCTAGACAGCATGTTGAAAAACAGACATTACTTTGTCAGCAAAGGTCCGTCTAGTCAAGGCTATGGTTTTTCCAGTGGTCACGTATGGATGTGAGAGTTGGACTATAAAGAAAGCTGAGCGCAGAAGAATTGTTGCTTTTGAACAGTGGTGTTGGAGAAGACTTGAGAGTCCCTTGGACTGCAAGGCGATCCAACCAGTCCATCCTAAAGGAAATCAGTCCTGAATATTCATTGGAAGGACTGATGCTGAAGTTGAAGCTCCAATACTTTGGCCCCCTGATGTGGAGAGCTGACTCATTTGAAAAGACCCTGATGATGGGAAGGATTGAAGGTGGGAGGAGAAGGGGACGACAAAAGATGAGATGGTTGGATGGCATCACTGACTCAATGGACGTGAGTTTGAGTGAGCTCCGAGAGTTGGTGATGGACAGGGAGGCCTGGCGTGCTGCCATCCATGGGGCCGCAGAGTCGGACATGACTGAGCGGCTAAACTGAACCATCTGTGGCACATGTGTGAAGAGGAGCTGGCAGCGGCTGGCGTTCACTGCGGGTGTTCTGCATGCCAGCGTGGGCAGCTCATCTGAGCCCTTGTAGGAACCCAGTAAACCATGGGTGCACGGTGGATGTTTTCGGGACAGAAAGCTTGGTGGCTTGCTCCGGACCGCCCAGCTCCTCGGGGGGTCTCAGTCTGCGTCAGGCATCCCTGCAGAGTGCTGCTCGCCTGGGGGTCCTCACCTCCCCTCCTCCGGTCCCTTCTCCTGGAACAGCCTCGGTCAGCCCCCCAAACCGGTTCCTCACGTGTGTTTCTCTTCTCCTTGTTTTCCATCCTTTGTCTTCTGGCTCTGCTCCCTGGAAGGGTTCCTTGGGCTTGTTTTCTGTCTCTGCCGCCGTCACGCACGTTCCTGAGAGCCCGCTTTCCCGTCCCTGCCCGTCCTTTGGGTTGTAACCTGTACGTGTCGTGACTGCTTGTCTTACTTCCCTGGACATTAAGCTTGTTTCCATTTGTAACCTGTACGCGTCGTGACTGCTTGTCTTACTTCCCTGGACATTAAGCTTGTTTCCATTTTCTCCCGGCATGCGCGCTTTCCGTCCACGCTTGCTTTTTCTGTCCGTTTGGCATCTGTCTTTCCTAGCTCTTGCTCCCCAGATGTCCAGTCACCCCAGTAAGAAGCTCCTGTTCAGTTCCACGGCAGATTAGAAGCTCAGAACGTGAGTGGGGGCCGGGCGGGGTGTGATCGGATCCTCCAGGAGTCATTTGTTGGAACCTGGCGTCCACAGCCTGCAGGGCTTATCTTCCCGGGCTGGTTGGAGTCCCAGAGAACTTCCGTCCCCCCCCGGGTGGGGAAACGTCTGCCCCCCGTGTTCTGGGTGCCATGTGGTCAGGCGTCCCCCAGCAACATGTGTTTGTGTCCTGGGTCTCCTTGTGAGAAGGGGACCAGGCCCCCAGCTCTGCTGGGTCTGGCTCAGAGAGCCTGCTGGGGCAGGGGAGGACGGGCGCCACCGTCGGAGCCCTGGGGACACCCGCTGTGTGGGCAGGGTGGGTTCTGGCCGCTCTCCTGGGGCCCACCCTCTCCCAGCCTCCTGCGTCGTGCTGCCTCTCATTCTGCAGCTTAAGATGCCTTTCCTGCAGGCTGGGCAGGGCCTCAGGAGGAAACGGAATGAGATGGGCTCAACCCGTCCTCCTGACTAGTGCTCTAGATTAGGAAAGCTCGCCGCTTCCAGCCATGGGGTCTCACAGCCTAGCGGTGAGTGGAGGAAGCTGGAGGGACCCAGGGCAGCAGAAACCGGCCAGCACCTCTGACCAGGCCAGAGGATGAGTTGGGGGCGTGGGGGGAGGACCCAGCCTCCACTGCACGTCCTGGCAGGAGTGGGGGCGGGGAAGGAGAGGGTGCCTGGCTCCTTGTGTCCCCCAGCCCGCCGGTGCCTCCATTGCAGAACCTGCCAGGAGCTCCCGGCTAAAGACGTGGGAGCTTGGGTCTGGAGGGTCGGGGGTAGGGGTGGAATGGACACATCTCTGAGACCAGACGTAGAGTGAGTGCATCTCAGAAGAATCAGAGTTCCACCTGACTGTGTGCCCTGAGAAACAGTCCAGGGAGATGGCCCGATGTAAGCAATATATGAGAGTTAGCAGCTTCTGGACTATAATTGTAGTCAGGAAACGTACAAGGAACTCCCCCTGCCCTTCTCGGCAACAACCTGGGAGTAAGCCCACTAGTCTCCAAGGCGCAGGACCAGGGTGGAGAAAACACACAACTCCAACAAAAGCAGACACAAGCCACGTTCCGAAACGTGATTTTGTCATAAACACCGTTATTTTAAACAGTATTTACGTTGGGACTTATATTCCCGTCGTGCAGCGTGTTTGTTGAGTGACACAGTGGGTGACTGCGTGCCCTGCCGCGGAGATGTTTATGCTGCTGTCTTACAGCCCGGGTCGGTCCTCCGCCTGTGTGTCCACCAGGAGGCAGCCTCCACGAGTCTCAGCCCAGCGGCCACCTGGTGCCCACGACCACACTCAGCCAGGGCCGTTGCAGTGTTTGGGGTTAACCTCACAGGCCAGTTACTATTTATTTGTCTGATTACAAAAGTAATTGTGACCTTTGCCAAAAAGGTACCAGAGGGGATACAGCCCAAACCAAAACAAACCACATGGCAAAAAAGTAACATGAGCCCCATCTGGCTTTGGTTCTGAGCGGTAACCTCCACCAGCTTCTTAGTCTCTGCCTCCTGGGTGTTTTCCCAGCGTGTGTGAGAAATCGGAGGCACCCTCGCCTGTTCCTGAGCCTTGACGGTCACGTCCTGGAACCGTCTGTGCGGCTCTCGGTGGCTGCCCGCAAGGTCCCAGGCCACACGCTGCGTGTGACACGCAGCCCCTGGGAACCAGAGACGCGGTCTGCACCCCAGGCCCCTGCCTGCAGCTCCTTCGCCAGCCCAGACTGTGCCGCCCTGGGCCCTCCCCGTACTCAGGGAGGGGTCTGATCACCGCACCCGCACGTCCTCCCCCTGCTCGCAGGGTGAAAAGCGAGTCCACACTTTAGTCCTCGGGGTCGCATCCTGCCACGCCATCTAGCGTCACTTCCACTTCACTCCCGCCCTCCCTGCCCTCAGCCCCTGCGCCCAGTGGTGAAGAGCCAGGGCCCAGGTCTATCTACACCACTTCTCCCCTGTGTGACCTTGCTCAAGGTCATCATCTTTGTTTTCACTCTTCATCTGTACGATGGGGGTCAAAGTGTCACCTAATGGCAGTGGGGAAGACCTGCTGAGAAGCACACATGACATCACTTCCTTACGGAGGCCAGTCTGGGGACAGGGATGGTCACAGTCTTCCGGGGATACTGGGACACTTGACGTGACTTTGGCTAGTGTCAATCATTGTGAAGGTCCATCTAGTCAAAGCTATGGTTTTTCCAGGGGTCATGTATGGATGTGAGAGTTGGACTATAAAGAAAGCTGAGTGCCGAAGAACTGATGCTTTTGAACTGTGGTGTTGGAGAAGACTCTTGAGAGTCCCCTGGACTGCAAGGAGATCCAACCAGTCCATCCTAAAGGAGATCAGTCCTGGGTGTTCATTGGAAGGACTGATGCTGAAGCTGAAGCTCCAATACTTTGGCCACCTGATGGGAAGAGCTGACTCATTGGAAAAGACTCTGATGCTGGGAAAGATTGAAGGCAGGAGAAGGGGACGACAGAGGATGAGATGGTTAGATGGCATCACCGACTCAATGGACATGAGTTTGAACAAACTCCGGTAAATGGTGGAGGACAGGGCAGCCTGGCGTGCTGCCGTCCGTGGGGTCGCAAATAGTCCGACACGACTGAGCGACTGAAAAACGATCATTGTAAACAGGCGTGCTGCCCTCTGTGTGTCCGGCGTTGTTGAAAGTGTTTATCTTCTGTTTCTCAAATGACCATCTGAGCCACGTCTATTTTGTATCCAGAGCAGAACTTGGGACTCAGGGAGGCTGAGTGACTGTCCCGGGGCCACAGAGAGGGCTTGGAACCCAGGCATCCTGAGTGCTCAGCCACCTGGCCAATGTTTCTCAGACTCGTGAGCCCGTTGGAGCCCAGAATTCCAGTCCAGCCCAGCTGTGGGGGGTCCATCTCTAGTAGGTCCCCAGTTGATGCTTTCTCTGCTGGCCCCTGCAGACCACACTTCGAGAATCCAGAAAGCAGTTTCCGGGGGCCAACAGGCTGTTGCGGACCCAGGGCGTCTTCCCCCTACCCCGCTGCCTCCCTCCTGCACACTCCTGTGTCTCTTCCTGCTGGCTCCGACCACGTTCGGTGACTCGGGAGACCGACCAGCCTGCCCCAAGTCCCCGTGCCGCCTGGGGCTGGCCTGCCTGCCTCTGTCGGCCCCTTCCCACTGCGGCCGCTGGTTTCCCGCCGTGGGGCTCGTTGAAATTATCCACCTGGACATGGACTCGTGTGCATTGTGCTGGCCAGACCTGCACCGTGGAGGCTGACAGTCGGAGTTGGAAAGGGTGTCTTGCTGGTTCTCATGACGTTCCGTGGGGCCAGCCAGGCCCGAGGAAGACAGATTTTTCAAGAAACTCTATTTCTGTGTTTCCAGCCAATTTTGATGAACTTTTGACTTCCATTGAGAACCAGGAGTTTTATTGACTTGGCTCCTGACCAGGGAGCAAGATGCATGGCCTCCAGCCTGCAGCCCGCAAGTTCCCGCCCCGCGCCCGCCCCTTCCCCGCTCTTACGCTCCAGGGAAACGAGTATTGTGAAAACAAGAAGCCTCCTCTGGGGCCGAGGGTGTGGAAAACCTCACACTTGACCGTGGGCGTCGGAAGCCCACGTCCAAGTGCCCCGGAGGAAGGTGCCGGGTTTCTCCCCGGGGGTTGTGCTGGGGTCCGGGCAGCCTCTGCTTGAGCAACGGCAGGGTCCCAGCTGGTGTTTCATTACCAGGTGGAAGTTACATAACATGAGGTCTTCTAACGCTCAACTGTTCCCTGAAGCAGAAAGTATTTGGGTCAGAATCCTATGTTTTTCCCACAATCTATTGTTTGAAACTTTGCCCCAAGATCCAGCAAAAACGTGACGGCGTCCCTGAGCCGTCTCCAGTTAGAACAAACCGTGCCTCCCTCCACTGACATCACGCACAGCAGCTGGTCCTGCCCAGGTTCTGGCCTCTTGGTTTCAGATGAAAAGCTTCTGAGGGCAGCCGTGGTGATGACGTGGTAACCCCACAATGCCTGGCTCCTGGGAAGTCTGCAGCGAGCACTTGTTTAGCTGGTTTTCTTGCTGGGGAAGATGAGGAGACTGGTCCCCGACGGGCAGGTGCGAACCTTCCCTGGTTCGGGGCGTGGTTCCCTGGCTGAGCTGGGGAGAGCTGGGGACAGCTGGGGATGTAGTTAGGATGTAGTTAGGTGTAGTTGGGATGTGGTGTACACTTTCTGTTTCTGCCCTAAAAGCAGGATTGGGTCCCTTTGTAGTCTCTTTATTTAAGCAATAAACTGATGGCAAGTCACCTGTCCATGACGCTCTAATGAAGTGAGATAAAAAGTATACAGTGAACATGCTCACGGCCATACTGGTGAGACTCGGTTGGACAGCTCCTGGGGCCCCAGGTATCAGTTAGTGCCTTCAAGCCTCAGTGTGCTCACCCCTGATGGGGAGAGGATTATACTGACCTCTGAAGGCGCGTGCAGTGTGAGGTGCAGGGTTTGAATCCACACCGTGAAACCACGCAAAGAAGGTTCTCGGTTTCGCTGGTGAGCCTTGCAGTTCCAGCCTCCTCCCGTGAGGGGACGGCTGGGTTTTAGACAAAGCCATCGTCCAGTCTCTGGCAAATCACTGCACTCCCTTGAGCTGAGGTTTTCTCAGCTTTAAAGTGAAGCTAAGAGAGGCTGCTGGGCCCACGTTTACTTTGAAAGTTTCTTATGAAGATCGGGTGAAGTGAACTAGGGGGAAGCACTTAATCGACTTCTGGTGCTGCCGAAAAGTGAGCGACTCTTCTTGTCATTAATCTGTGGCCGCGTGAGGGGAAAATGGGCAGGTTTCAGAGGCAGGACAAGGTGGAAGAAATATTTTTTCATTAGCTTGCTGGTCGTTCACGCAGGCATGGATGGAACCCGGCTGGCAAACTGTTTATTTTTTTGGCTTCATCTGGCTTAATTGCAGCGCCAGGGCCTTCACTGTGGCATTCGGGCTTTTCTCTACTTGGAGTGCTTGGGCTTAGTTGCCCCCATGACACGTGGGATCTTAATTCCCTGACCAGGGATCAAACCCACGTCGCGTGAGTTGCGAGGCGGGTTCTTCACCCCTGGGCCACCGGGGAAGTCCCGCGTTCTTACCCTCTTTTCTCCTCGTGGGAGAACCTCCCTGAGAACACAGGGTGGATGGATTTCTGCTGCTTGTTGTCATTTGCCCACGTGGTGGGCGTCCCAGGTGGCTCGGTGGTAAAGAATCCGCCTGCAATGCAGGAGACGTGGGCGCAAGCCCTGGGTCAGGAAGATCCCTGGGGAAGGAAACGGCAGCCCACTCCACAGTCTTCTTGCCCGGAGAATCCCGTGGACAGAGGGGCCTGGCGGGCCACAGTCCACAGGGCCGCACAGGCGTCGGACACTCCTGAGCGACTGAGTCCTCCTGGCGCTGAAGCAGAGCCTCTCCTGGCCCGTGTGCCCCTGCCTCCCTGCTCCTGGGGTAGGAAACTGGGAGTGTGTTGAAATCGTGGAAGACCAGAGGCCAGTTCCTCTCCATAACCACCCCTCCAGGGTGGACATCAGATCTCACAGGAAGCTGCAGACCCAGCTCTGTCTCTAAGGCAGGGCCCCTCAGGCGGGCCTGTGGCCAGCACGGCATCCTCAGAGCCCATGAGAAGCCAGGCAGGACAGCCCAACCCGCGACCAGCACGTCTCAGGGCTGTTCCCGGGACTCCTGCCACCCCGGGGCCTCCCGGGATGTCTGCGCCTGATCCGTGCTAAGAAACGGCGTCCTGAGCGGCTCTGGGACACCTTGGCATCGTGATGCTAGCTGGACGCCTAGAATTCAGTGTGCTCAACCCAACCACCCCCTTCCGTAGGAACCTCCTGCCCCTGTGCTCAGCGTGTGACCGAGGGGTTTCTGGGAGCTTCTTCCAGGCCCCGCCCGGCCCCACCTAGGCGTGGACTCAGTGCAGTGGCCTGCCGGGCACCCCCTCCAGGCCCGGCTCCTCTGGGCGGGATGCCCCGTGTGACCCTGGAGGGCTGGGTGAGGAGGCGGCTGGCCCCAGGGACAGTGGCCAGGCGTGTTCGGGCGGCAGTGAAGGGCTTTCCGGAGCCAGCCACACCCCTGCCATCTCTCCCAGCTGCCAGTAAACCACCACCCTCCTTCCGTCTTAGCCAGGTGACACTGGTTTCAGCAACTTTGCAGCAAGAGTCTGGATGATGCCAGCGAGGGCTGAGGAGCCAGGTGGGTGGGGCGAGGCCAGGATGGAGTCTGGAGCCTGAGTCAGGGTTCAGGGGGCAGAGGGTACGGAGGCTCTCGAGACCTCTCTCCCATCCATCACTGGTGACTTGGGATTTCCCATTTCCTATTGAAAAAGCTCCAAGTTTGTTTTGAAATGGGAGCTAAGAAGAGCGTCTGTGTGTCCAGGAACACTAGCATCTGCTGGGAGCATCTCTGTCATTCTTTGACATCTCGGGGCTGGCTGTACTCCCCTCTTGACGTGGGCCCTCTGCCACCTGGGGCCCATCCACCTACCCCTGCCCCGATCTCTGACACCCAGAGGAGCAGAAGGACATGAGGGGGCCCAGGGTGTGGAGGCAGGCATCCTAAATCCACACTCTGCCCCGGCATACTCTTCACATAAACCTGAGCTAAATTAGGGCCGGAGAGGAGCCTCGTGAACGCTCCAGGGACTGGCTCACAGAAGGGGTTTGTTACAGACCTTGAAGGGCCCCTCTGCAAGGTTGTTCAGTCGCTCAGTCGTGTCTGACTCTCTGCGACCCCATGGCCTGTAGCCCGCCAGGTTCCTCTGTCCATGGGATTCTCCAGGCACAAATACTGGAGTAGGCAGACATGTCCTCCTCCAGGGGATCTTCCTGACCCAGGGATCGAACCCTCGTCTCCTGCATTGGCAGATGGGTTCTTTACCACTGAGCCTCCACGGAAGCCCCTCTACATAAAGCCCCTTTCTACTGAAAGAAAAAGTTTTTCTTTCTGATCCTGGTGTTATCAGAAGCGGCGGTGCTGTCTGTGTGCTGGGACCGGTCCAGGTGTGGTTTCTCCGGAAGCCAGGTGTACCAGACACTCCTTGTGACTCAACTCACTGCCGGGGATCCTTTTCCTTGTGTTATTGACACATAAGAAATACTGTTTCAGCCCTAAGATCAGATCACTTGCAGAGAATCTGAGACATCTCACAGGCAGGAACTTCTGAATCATTCAGTCCGGTTCCAGCAGTAATCCTGGGCCACTCACCACCCACGGGCAGACACTGCCTCTGGTGGGAGAAGAAAAGACCAAATCAGTTGTTTTTGATAGATTTCTGTCCTGTTGGAACTTTCTCCATCAACCCACCTAACAGATGCCATTTCCTAACGTGCCTTCCCGACAGTACTTCTGCCTGAAACAAACAAAAAACTAGCACATTAAAAAAATTAATACCAGGGGACTTCTCTGATGGTCCAGGGGTTACGAATCTGCCTGCCAACACAGGGGACACAGTTTTGATCCCTGGTCTGGGAAGACCCCACATGCTGGGGGGAGCTCGGCGCAGGCCCCTCAAGCCCTGAGCCTGCCCCTGAGCCCACATTTGGCAGCAAGGGAAGTGGCCATGATGGGAATCCTGAGCATCGCAGCTAGAGAGGAGCCCACACAGCTACGAAGGCCTGACACGGACATAAATAGATACACAAAAGTGTTATTGGGGGAATGTATTTGAAACAATAGCAGTAGGTACTGGCTGTGGAGAGCTCAGCCTGAGAACTGCCTCCTTCCGGTTCGTGTGTGATTAACAAGTTCCCTTCTGTCCTGACTGTGCACTCAAGTCCCCACGACATCATTCAGTTCCCCCCGCGTCTCTACGGGTGACCCGGGTTCCCTGGAGAAAGACCCCAAGAGGCTGCCTTCGGGCCGAGTGGAGACTACCTCCCTCCAGTCTCCACCTCACAGCATTGCATCTCTGTCTAAGCCCCTCGGGGTCACCGGGCCCGGGCACCTGATTGTACGCATTCGTTCACTCTCTAACAGATCTAACATGTGAGTGCCGGGACTATAGGAAGCAGTGGGAGAGCTTCCAAGCTAAGCTTATGGCAGGACAAGAGTAACTAAAATACTTGTAATCGTGAAAGAGCTGGTGCTTTATGTCAAATGGTAAATGTGCCAGTAACGGGCAGGCTTGGCCCGATGCCACCTCCTGGGGGACCTCTCTCCTTAGAATTGGTCGTTCCCCCCTTTACACTCAGCAGGGCTGGCACAGCATCTTCGATATCACAGCCCTTCTCGTGGTCTGTCCCGTAGTTTAGTTGGGTTACGAGGATCTGAAGAAGGGACCAAAATAAGAAGGAAGTGGGTCTTTGCCTTCCAGGAGCTGACACACTGGTGGTGGTTCAGAGAAGGGTCTGTTCAATGTTCACAGGAGCGCAGAGGTCAGGGGCGGAGGGGAGAATGTCCTGTGCACGGAGAAGATTCGGGGGGAGGAGGCGCGTGGAGGTAAGTGATTCCACGGGTCCAGGCGTAGGAACCAGCATTCTGGAACAAGAACAGGGCACGGACGGTCCTGGCTCCCTGGAGGAGGGTTTCTCACTGGTTTGCTGTTGACACCCGAGGGCAGGGCGCGCTGGGCGTGGGGCCATCCTGTGGCTGCAGGGCGATCCTGCCTCCAGGCCTCCACCTGCTTGAGGCCCTGGTGCCCACTCTGCCCACCGCCGCACCGCAGTTGTGGCAGCTCTGAACCTCAGAAGTCGTCACACGTCCCCTGGGGCTGGGGGCACAGCCCTGATGGAGACTTCGGGCAAACACACAGAGACACACGCGCGTGAGGAGGCATGAGCACAGACACAGGCGAGAAGCAGCCGACGCCCGGGCTGCTCGTGACCGAGGCCTCAAGGCACGGCAGAGGAGGGCGGGGTCCCCCTGAGTGTCCCCGTCCCTGGAGGCACAGACCCACAGGGGCCTGCCATCTGGCCATCCCCACAGAGCCCAGGGCTCCCGTGGCCTGTTGCCCACCAGGCTTGCCCTGAGCCCCAGTCCCACCAGGCTGTGACGGCTGGCCTCCGCTAGGCGACAGCGGTACCTGAGGACTGCTCCTCCTGGACCGAGCATTTTACTTCAAAGCGCACCTGGTTTCTCAAGGTAGCAGATGTAGCTTAGCCGGAGACTCTCAGCGTGAGTCAGAGGGTCTGCGGGCAGAGGAGCCGGGACCCCCAGGACAAGCTGCAGGCAAGCAGACTTCCTCCTTGGCTCAGAGCAGCCTGCTTCGGGTACAGTCAGTGCTCCAGGTCTGAAGGACAGCTGCTTAAGAATCGGCTACGGTTTTTTCCCTTTCGCCACTAGAGAAGGGAAACATGCCTTGTCGCTCCATGTTGGAAACTCCAAGCACCACACTCTTCCTGCGCCCCCTCCCCACCCTGGAAAATCCAGTCCTGGACCAGCTCCACACAGCTCTCGACCCCAAACCCGAACTCGAACCTCCCCTCTCCTCCCGGCTCCCGGGACCACCGTGCACTCTGCCGCTGGCCTCACCAGCAGCACTTTAAAGGTCAACGGGAATTTTCCCCACAAAGCTTCCAAGCCGAGATGCACTTGCAGCAGTGAAGCACCCAGCCTCTAGGAAGTAAGCCCCGTGGGTCTGCCCCTCTTCCACCTGGTAATTCAGGAGGATGGAGGGACTTGATTCTGAGTGGGAGGGAGCAGAAGAGGGACAGATTTGCTGAAGATGTAGAAGCAGAGATAAAGGGAGATGTGAAAGCAACAAGGAAATTGTTGCCAGGCAACGTGCCTGGTCGTCAAAGAGACAGAGCCATTGTCAGTGATAACCCATGAGCCATCTTCAATAACAGCCCATAAATCCCTGAACTGGAAAATGTCTGTGTCGGGAGGGGTAACGGCAAGCAGTTCTCCAAAGAAGCAAAGCATTGAGCTCCCCGCTCCGTTCCATAAATATGGACCATGATGTAAGCAAAGAAGGCTTACCAAGAGCTTTGTTCATTGTTGTAACAAAACTGGTTGATCTGCTCAGAAAGCGAAGTTTCCTGTGTAACTGGTCACAGAACTGCTCACACTCAGAGTCTTTCTTAACACCCAGGAGAGAAGAGCCGGCCGGAGAGAAAAAAACCAAATGCTTTATTTGAGGAACATATTTGTTTTTTATTTTATTGACATGTAGCTGATTTATGATGTGTTAGTTTCTGCATACAGCAGTGTGACCCAGTCACACACACATGTAGTTTTTCATGTTCTTTCCCATTCCAGTTTATCACAGGGTGTGGAAAGTAGGTCCCTCTGCTCTACAGTCGGACCCTGTTGTTTGTTTGGGGAGTTTTATCATCACGGGAGCACACAGCCAGTACAGACCTTCCATCCTCGAGGCTGGTGCTTCCTCCAAAGGCAAGACGTCATTCCAAACAGACTCATCATGGGCTCCACACACAATGTGTTCTGCGTATGTCAGTCACTGGGTGTCCTTGGTGGCTCGATGGTAAAGAGGGAATTTCCTGCAATGCGGGAAACCCGAGTTTGATCCCTGGGTCAGGCAGATCCCTGGAGAAGGAAACAGCAACCCACTCTGGTATTCTTGCCTGGAGAATCCCCCGGACAGAGGAGCCCGGCGGGCTACAGTCCACGGGGTCACAGAGAGCTGGACACGACTGAGCGACCAACACCGCACACACGGTCTATATGTGCCCACAAACTGCAAGATTCAGTAAACGCAGAGGACACAAAGAAGACTCCTCTGGGTCTTTAGAAAGCAGGGGAGAGGGCACCCTGGCAGGGCTGTGGCATTCAGAGGGCTGAGATCACTGTCTCCTGCTTTGAGTGTTGAATATACGGGTGAGTTCACTTTGTGAAGCATGTTTGAGCTATCCTACTTGCAGGTGTAGAAGGCACCGTATAAACACTGGTTAACGCCTCAAAAATGGCATTTATCAAAATACAAACTTTTCTGTTACATGTTTACGAGCTTTCTGAAGTCGAATAAAGGTGATCCCTAGTTAGGAAAATTGACGGCTGCCATGATGAAACGAAGCAGATGTCATCCAGAAGCAGGAGAGAGAACAGAGTGTGCTGTGCGGACAGTCAGCCGTCCTGGACTCCCCGGACCCTGCCCGGGGACGCCTCTGCCACCCACCCTCCCCTCAGCTCTCACGCTCCGCTCTGCTGACTCCTTGCAGGAGACTGTCTCCTCAATGGAGAGGACTGTCCACTCGCATTAACTCACTTACGGAGTAAATGTATTTTAATTTTTATCACCCACAGTGATAAAAAAGCATCAATGTTTGAAACGTAGTTCAGCAAGCAACCGGAGCAAATGGGGTAGGACAGGAAAGGCAGGAAGAAATCAATGAGTTTAAAGCCACGAAAGGGGATTCCGCGGCGATCCAGTGGTTAGGACTCCACACTGCCACTTCAGGGGTACGGCTTCATCCCTGGCAGGGGAACCAACGTCCCACAAGTCTGGAGGAGCTGCCAAAAGAGTCCACCAAAGTCCTTATCTTTCGATATATTTAGGTCATAGGAGAGCAATTGAAAATTCTAAGTATCTACTGTTTTGCCTTGATAAACAACTGGGTTTACTTTAAAATGGGAAAGTTAAAAAAAAATAATAAAAAATAAAATGGGAAAGTTTTTACGCAAATTCCTAAATATTTTTTACCCAATTTTTACCCAGTTTCCTAATGTATCAACCTTTGCACAGAACACTGAAATTTGCAATGCGTTTATTCTTTGAAAACCGACTTTTTAAAATATTGTGCAATAAGAAAACATATACAGTTCTAATTTACAGGAAATTTTATGTCTCTGCTGAAGCAAAGATCTTGCTACCAGGATTTGTTGTAACAGACATTTGCAAAATACAGGAAGGGCTGGTGTAAGAACTTCGGGAAAACCTCTTTGAGGAACTTTCTTTTGCTGCGCAGGGTGGGCTGTTCACGGTCTCTCCCGTGAGTTGGAAAATCACCTTTGTTCCTCGACGCCTATGAGACCACACACTACACCTCACCTGTTGGCAGAGACTGGTTTCTTCATTCTGCAGGGCTCTGCCCATACCGTAGGCGCGGCTGCGGTCACACAAGCCACCAACTGTTTTTTCGGGTCGGAAAGTATCCGGTGTCGCAATTCTGTGTGTGTAATGAGAACCCCAAGAGATTAGATGAAGAAATGCTTTTCCACTTTATAACCTGGACGTGTCTCGGAGCCATCCACCTTCCGAGGTCGAAGTATAAGGGACCCTGCGTAAGTCCTGGGAGGTTTCTGAACTGACAGGTGCACCCTCTGGCCTACTTGTGTGCAAAGATCTCGGCTCTTAGCAGTGACCCCGGAGGGGCTGGGCACTGGAGATGTGCCTCGGAAATGTGAGAACTGGGCAGGTCCCGCCACAGGGCCGTCCACCCGCTCTTCCCAGGCCATCCCAAGTTATACGCTGCCTCAGGTCCCGCCACAGGGCCGTCCACCCGCTCTTCCCAGGCCATCCCAAGTTATACGCTGCCTCAGGTCCCGCCACAGGGCCGTCCACCCCCTCTTCCCAGGCCATCCCAAGTTATACGCTGCCTTCTCAAACGTGAGTGTATTTGAGATTGTAAAGCTATTGAAGATTTCATTTAAACTGGCCGAGGTTCACAGCTGAGTGGGAAAAGTGTTAATAGTGAAGGGCAAGCATCTCTTCCAAAGGCTTCGAGCGCCCTCATCCCCCTGGGAGGCTCTTTGTGGTGCATCAGGAGGAGGTCTACTCCAAGGCCCCAGGCGGCTTCCTTCCTCCCGTCTGCAGCCTGAAGACCGCGCCACCCAGCTTAAAGCACCAACATCGCATGTGGAGCACCATGCCTGGCCCCACAACTTGGAGAATCTGGGAACTGACGTATCTGTTTGAAATCATGTTGAATGTCAGCTCTTTAAACATGATTCTGCCCTAGACAGGGCTTCCCAGGTGGCTCAGCAGGAAAGAATCTGCCTGCAATGCAGGCAATCCCTGGGTTGGGAATATCCCTTGGAGGAGGAAATGGTAACCCACTCCAGTATTCTTGCCTAAGAAATCCCATGGACAGAAGAAGCTGGCAGGCCTACAGTCCATGGGGTTGCAAAAGTCGATCACCACTTGGCGACTAAACCACCAACCACCACTGCCCAGACTCTTTTTTCCCCCCTTCTTTTCCTCTGAAGTGTCTTCTTACTGACTTCTCTGGGTTTTTTATCTTCCCTTTTGCATTTTTCCATCCTTTTGTCTTTCTAGATTGCATTTTTCTTTCTGAAAGAAGTTCTGGATAATTTTTCCTGATCTGACAAGTCACAGTTTCTCTCGCTTGCCATCTGTAATTTGCTAATAAATCGTACCTATTTTGTACTTCATTCTTAGCTGTGTTTCTGAGCTCTAGAATTTCCATCTCATTTTTGAAACTGATTTAAGCTTCCAGGTATCCGCTGAGATGCTTAACCTTGTCTGTTGTCCTGCTGATCGGAGATGGCAGTGCTGTTCTGTGATTTGTGTGCGATGGTTCCAACAGCTGGAGCCTCAGGACCTCCGCTTCTACCGTCTGCGTTTCTCTGTGTTTATGCTGTCCTGGCTCAGGAGGGGGTCTGCAGGACAGACTAGGTGTCCCCAGCCAGTTACCCTCGACTGTATGCTGGGTGTCGTATAAGAAAAGCTGCTTATAAAAAATCATTTGAAGTTTATGGGTAATCTTTCTGCCTCTGGGTTGTAGCAAACCAGGATGAATGTAACCCAATTCTAGGGCCTGGAATTTTCCAGGCTGTCTGACAACTTCAGCAGGGCTGCAATCTGCGATGGTTCACTCATGCCTTAGGGTGTCAGGAGGTTGAATGGGGCCCTCACTCTTAATGGGTCCAAACTCAGGCTCCCGAGCCTAGCACATTGCCAAAACGCCCCCACGTCACACCTCATAGATCTCTTCTGGATTGGGAGATGCTCCAGTCCCTGCTGGGTCTCGGGCCCAGTGTTTCTCCAGAATTGAGTCAACCTTCCCCCGAGGGGCTGCCATGTATTTTGTTTGGTTTTCCAGTTGGTCTCCAGAGGTTTCTGGGTTATCTCACTCATCGTTATGAGAGCTGGACGTTCTACACATCAGATATGAACTTGGGGACTTCCCTGGTGGTCCAGTGGTTGGGACTCCACGCTTTCACTGCCAGGGCCACAAGGGCACCGGTTCCATCCCTGGCTGCTATGGGCAGCGAGGCAAAAAAAAAAAAATCAGATCTAGACCCTGCTCTCGAATTTCCTAGTGTTCTGACTTCAACAGCTGACAGTAGTCCAGGGGCCTGTTCCCTCAAACACAAAAAGGGAGGATTTGAGCAGAGCTGCTTGGGCCCAAGTAACTCGATCAACATGATTTACTCTAAATCGCTGAGTAGATGTTGGACTGAGGAGCAAAAAGGGACAGACAACTGTAGCTTTCCTCCTGGCCCCTGCAGCCAAGAGGACCCAGGGTACGGCAGGTGCTAGGAAGTATCTTAAGATAAAAGGAGGAGGATCGCCTGCCAGCATGAGGTGGCTGGGATTCTGTTTCCGTGCTGTGCGCTCACTGCCCGTCAGCCAGACGTGAGCACAAGTCAGGCCAAGAACCCCCCTCTGCAGTCGTGGCTTGCCCGAGATCAGGGAGAATCAAGGAGAGGACTGAGGTCAATCTGGTTTGCACGATCTTAGGAAACTTTATTAACCAACCCACCAGCTTCACGAGAGCAAGAAGATGCAGCATTTCAAGGCGCATTCCAAGAAGAACATTGACAAAGGTTGGCATTCATCAAATAGCACCCTGCCACCCATCTTCCTCCAGAGCCTTGCATAAAGCTGTCCTGTTACCATAAGAACGTGTGCCAGATGATGGACGTCAAGAGCCTTTATCAAAAACATGGGAGAAGCCAGTTAGCAGTGAGGTCCTATTGTCATTTCTTGGCTTCTTTCCTGAGACAACACCTACTGCTTGATTCCTTGTGCCCTTCATAACGCGTATCCGGAGGACCAAGGAAGAAGAGGCAAGGGAGGGCTTGGGCTGCCGCCAGGTTGAGGGCTGGACACAGGGCCAGAGACCTCGCCAAGGCAAGTCTGTCTCCTAACCCTGACCCTCAATGGGGGCGCTCACCTGTATTTCAACTAAGTATCTGTTGAAGCCTCCCCTCAGCTATCAGGACATCTCTCTATTGCGGCTTGACCACAAGTCATGATGGCATGACCACTGTCCCCCACGGCTCTCAGGAGAGTACAGCAACTTCATAGACTGCTACATTGTCAAGGAGCTCATCTGATGTTTTCTTTTTTTAACTCAATGCATTCAAGAGAAATCAGGACATTTTTTTCAGTATAAAAAAAGAAGAGATACCCAGGCCAAGTTAATGGGTGTGAACAGTCAACAGAGCTGAGCTTACAAAGGAGATTAAAGATTCATTATCGAATATCTTTACAGGTAAAGATATATGAGAATGGTCACCACCTAAAGGGCAGGCAAAGAGCTGTAGGCTCGACCTTGCATTAACGTCTCTAGCATCTAAGGGGAGGAGAGCCTGCCTAGGAACAGGACGTGTGAGGAGGGCTTGTGGCGGATGAAGAAGATGAAAGGGTGGTCGGCAATGAACTCCTCCTCCGGCAGCAGCATGGCGAACTCAGCGATGGCCCCCGTGGCAGCCGCCGCCTCCGTGCCCTCCTCGTTCACGTCCACGACGGACTTGTGGACCACCTTGGATATGAAGAGGTCCCTGGCCCCCGCCATGCCGGACAGGTCCGCCTTGCTGCTGAAGAGATCCCGTGCACCCAGGCGCGCCAGGGGCTCACTGAGGTCGTAGCTTTCCTCCAGCTTGAACCGGGGCAGCTGGACCCTGACCTCAAGGAGGTCCAGGCTCTCAGGTCGGGTCCACTCCCACAGCTTCTCCAGAGTCAGCTGTTGCTCAATCTGGAATCAAATGGGCAAAAAGAAGAGCTGAAACCATTCTATGGAAGTCAGTCGATAAGGCTGTTTAGATGAACGGACATCCTATCCACTGCTCGCTAGTTTCCTTAATGTTAGCACCAAAACAGCCTCCACTTGGGGATTTCACGCCTTTCAGCTGCTGGTGATAATAAACAGAACCGCGTTCCCAGGCACCAAGGCCCCCTCATGGAGACGAGGCCCAGGAACCACCTGCCCCCACCCAGGACTGAAGCAGCCTCTGCCACGCTGGACCGCCTGGCATCATGGCTGTTGTTACCCTAACTGACTCAGTGACACGGGGTGATTTTTGGAGCTTTGTTCTCTGTCTTCTGTTTATCTGAGTCCCAGGGGTCACTGTGGTTATCTGTGAACCTCACACAGCTCATGAAGCTGAAGCTCCAATACTTGGGCCACCTGATGCAAAGAGTTGACTTATTGGAAAAGACCCTGATGCTGGGGAAGATTGAGGGCAGGAGGAGAAGGGGGCGACAGAGGATGAGATGGCTGGATGGCATCACCGACTCAATGGACATGGGTTTGAGCAAACTCCGGGAGATGATAAAGGCCAGGGGAGCCTGGCGTGCTGCAGTCCACGGGGTCGCAGAGAGTCAGACATGACTTATCGACTGAACGGCAACAAGAAGAACACGGGTAAAACCAGAAACAGACTGAGCTCCTCGTCTAAAGTGGGGCAGCCGCAGCCCACACTGGGAGCCCTGTCCTAAGCGCCGGGTCGCCCTGCAGAGAGCGCCGGGCACAGTGTGGGCCCAGCTCCTGGGTCGCCCTGGCACCGCCCCACCGGCACAGAGCCACGCCGCACTGCCCTACTGACGCTGATGACTCCAGGCTTCCTAGCTCACAGTCAGGGAGGGACAACCGTGGGAATACAGCTGAAAGCGGGAACACCCAGGCTCCAACGCACGCTGCAGCTGCAGGCGTCTAACATCAGAGCCCACTCAATGGGGAGTTTAGTGAGCAGGGGAAGGGAAAAGCACACAACAGGACAGACACACGGAAGAAAAACTGCCCCCTTCACACTGCTGCCTCTTCCACACACACACACACAGATGCTCACGCGTGTGAACACACACACAGGTGCTCACGCGTGTGAACACACACAGGTGCTCACGCACGTGAACACACACACACAGGTGCTCACACGCGTGAACACACAGGTGCTCACGCGTGTGAACACACACACACACGGTCTGTGCACCACACGGCACCTTCTTCAGCCCCGTGGCCTCGTCCTGGATGTCGTCTGGCAGCAGGATGGTCATGCTGAGGTCCTTGCCCTCGTAGGGCAGCTCCAGCACCCGGCACTTAAGATCCTTGATGTAGCCGAAGGGAAACTTCTTCTTCTGATACATCATCTTCACTGTTTTTGTTTCTTTCTGAGCAATCAGAACACAGATCGCCCATCACGATCCGCGTAGCTTTGCAGCACAGAGTCATCTAGACAGTCATCCCCCCTCACCTTATTCAGTCTGAAAGGTGCATCCTTGGTGGCCTCCACCATGAATTTCTCCTGCCAGTTCCCTTTGAAATAGATGGCGTTCACCAGCACCAGCTTCGTCAAGCTGTCAACCATACCTGAGGCCAACAGCTCCGGAATTTTTCCTAAAAAGACAAACTTAGCTTTTTAAAAACCCACCTATCAGAATTCCAAATTTGAATGGACCTTTGATTTGCACTGGGCTTCCCTTGTGGCTCAGCTGGTAAAAAATCTGCCTGCAATGCAGGAGACCTGGGTTCGATTCCTGGATTGGGAAGATCCCCTGGAGAAGGGAAAGGCTACCCACTCCAGTATCCTAGCCTGGAGAATTCCACGGACTGTATAGTCCCTGGGGTCACAAAAAGTCGGACATGACTGAGTGACTTTCACTTCACTTTCACTTTGATTAGCACTGGGCTTCCCTCATAGCTCAGTTGGTAAAGAATCTGATTGTAGTGCAGGAGACCGGGGTTCAATTCCTGGGTTGGGAAGATCTCCTGGAGAAGGAAATGGCAAACCACTCCAATATCCTTGCCTAGAGAATCCCATGGACAGAGGAGCCTGGTGGGCTGCAGCCCATGGGGTTGCAAAGAGTCGGGCACGACTCAGCGACTAACACACTTGATCAGCACTGAGACGCAATTCAAATGCTTCCTTCTACCCAACGTCCTGGCACACGGCACTAAGTTAGCTAAGCCCCCTGGGGTGCTCCCACTGTGAATACCCTCGGAGGGACTTCCCTGGTGCTTGAGAATCTGCCTTCCAAAGCAGGCGGTGCAGATTCCATCCCTGGCTGGGGAACTAAGACCCCACAAGCCTCGGGGCAGCAAAGCCCACACAGCACACCAGGGGGGTGCCCGCCACAACTCAGACCAGACAGACAGACAAACACGCCCACTCGAGAACTACCCCGAGCGGCAATGCTTCGAAACAAGTCGTTGGGCTAAAGGGCTAAAAACAGGAAGAATCTCCTTTTCTGGGATGTATGATAACCAGTGGGCCTCATTTGGAGACAGGCCATTCTTTTTCAGGAAAGGAAAAATTTCTTAACCAAAGTGTTTCTAGTCACTAAGAAATAAATCGCTTCTTCAAACCGTCCATGTGGTCGCCTGACTCCCAGAGGGAAGCTTTTAACAGACGTCTGAGAAGTAGGACAGCTCCTCCGTGGACACGGCCCCACTCGTGGTGTGGGAGGCTGTGACGGCCGCTGTGGGTGTGGAAGGGACAGGTGTCCTGTGGGTGCCTTGACCCTTCCGTGGCTATGACAGAGACACGAACCAGAGACACAGCCTGACTCCTTAGACGAGGTGTTGGCAAAAAACACTCATGACCACAGCGGCTTGTAGATGTTGGATCACGAGGTTTTCATCCCTTTGTTCTACAGTAGTTTCAACTTTTAAGCGCAGTTTGGGGCACTTACAGGGAAGAAGCTTTTAGCATCTTCAGTTAAACCATGTTTATATTTCCACGTGGAGGGGTTCCTGTGATTGAAAGCTGTCCGGCCCTGGGCAGTGGAGGTGGACCCCGGGGTCAGGCCGAGAGGCGAGGGAAGGGGAGAGTCCCCTGCAGGGGAGAGGCGGGCGGAGGGAGGGGGACCTGGCAGACGGCCAGCGCCGCCCTCGCCCACCTGCCGTCTGCCCTTTGACCCACTCGTTTATGGTCTTCCTCGAATCCTCGGAGGCCTGCAGAAAGTCCACGCTGGCCAGCGCAGCACTGTACATTTTCTGAGTTGAAGCTAAGAACTCCTGTTTAAGAAAAGAAAAAGGAGGTGTCGTGAGGAACTCCTGCTCCATACAGCAGTGGTTCTCTAAACTCCTTAAAAGCAACAGAAATAATCCCAAAGGCATATTTCATGGTCAGAACAAAAGTGTTAGCTCTTCTACTTTTTTTTATTCTGGTGAAAAACACCTAACATTGAATTGACAATCTTAACCACTCTTAAGTGGATAGTTGAGTAGTTTTGGTATTGTACAACATTTACCAATTCTTTTCTATTCTCTGACTAACATTTTCATAAACAAGCAAATACTGATTGTGCTTGGAAGTGAATGACGGGATTCACTCGATTTCTTTAGTAGAGCAGCCAGGGTTGATCTTTCCACCGTGGAGATGAGAAATGAAATCACATCCGCCGAGGAGAACGCTGTTGGTTATGTTTTCATTCTGGATTATTTTTCTGAATGTTTATAAAAATTAAAACTGGTTTCTGTGACTTGATCGTGCTGGGCAAAAAAGTCTGCATTGTCTTTCGAGTTTGAGAACACGAAGAGCAAAGCACTCACCGGGAGGAAATTGTAGCTTTTCTCTCCGAATAACCTGTTGGCGAGTTTCAGAGTGTACGGAGCACCGCGCTTATTGATATCAGCATTCAGACTCTGAAATCCCGAATGAATCTCCTCAACCCCTTCGAAATGGAGAGCCTAAAATAAAGGAAATATTATTTCTATAACCATGGATTTTGAAATTATAACCCGATTCCTTGGAATTTGCTTCCATCAAATTAATATGTTCATAAATATATCTGTACAAATAGAATTTTCCTGAAAGTTCTCAGAAATAAACAGTAGATGAAAGAATCATTAGCTACGCAAGAACACAAAGGCGGTGAAGACTGAGAGGTTTTTAATCGCCTTACAGCGTCAGCAGCTCACCTGCTTAAAAACAGTTTCATTAAACTTAACACTGGGCAAAAGTTTAACTCTCCACATATCAGCTACACCAAGAGTCACTTTATGGTTTTACGGGCCTGGGCTGGTTCCTTCTTTAAGGCACAAAGAACAAAGCTCTACCGTGTACAAAGGCCGGTCTCTCCCTGATATGTGGAGCGTGTGTGTGGGCACTGTGATCCATCTCTTCAGTGGAGACGGGAGGAAGAACTTAAGACTTCTCTTCACTGAGGTTATAAAGTTCCTGCTGCTGCTGCTGCTGCTAAGTCACTTCAGTCGTGTCCGACTCTGTGTGACCCCATAGACGGAAGCCCACCAGGCTCCCCTGTCCCTGGGATTCTCCAGACAACAACACCGGAGCGGGCTGCCATTTCCTTCTCCAATGTATGAAAGTGAAAGTGAAGTCGCTCAGTCGTGTCCGACCCTTAGCGACCCCACGGACTGCAGCCTACCAGGCTCCTCCATCCATGGGATTTTCTAAGCAAGAGTACTGGAGTGGCTTGCCATGAACCTCAAAACAGAAGCTCAGATTACCTTGCAGGGGCAACTAACAGTTACTAGTACCAGGGGTTTTTTTCTGTTTTTTTTTCTTTTAAGTAGATTTTTGAAAACTTTCAAATGCTTCTGTATCTACAGTGATGAAAAAAGCATTGGTTCTCCATCAAGTACAAACATGGACGCTGTGCAGCTGCAACAGGCCAGTGAACCTGAATCTGGGCTGGACCTTCCTGGCTCTAGGTGTAGTGTGACCTGTGACCCGGACATTAGAAAGACCTTTGAGGACGCCCTTTCTTTCGAGGAAAGCCAGAGTTCCCCACTCAGAATAAAGCAGGCCCAGCACACGGGTGCCCTCCACACCCCCCAAGGACAGGCGGAGTCTCCGCGTTGCCTCCCTGTCTCCCTGAAGGGCCTTCCTGCTCTCACAGGACACGCCTGGGCCAGGCCCAGGAGCACAGGGCCGCGCGCGTTCTCGTGGCCCCTCAACCTCTCCACTAGGCTTCATTATGCTCCAAGGAACGAGACCCCGCAGGTGCTGCCGGAGGAGCCGGCATCACAGGCAAAGCAGAAAGCAGACGGTCCTGGGGGAGGAGGTGCCCTGGCTGACCCGAGAGCCAGGCCGACTCGAGCTGGGGCAGAAGCAGCAGGGGGGGGCCAGTCTTCTCACTGCTCTGTCCTCAGCTCGGGGGAGACACCATGGTCACCAAAGCGGGTTTCCCAGGGCGAGGCTGATCCATTGCACTCGGGACGTGCTGACCCCTGTGATTTCCCCAAATGTGGGAGACTCCACTGGGTTTCCCTGATAGCTCAGGTGGTAAAGAATCTACCTGCAATGCAGGAGAGCTGGATTCGATCCCTGGGTCAGGAAGATCCCCTGGAGGAGGAAACGGCAACCCACTCCAGTCTTCTTGCCTGGAGAATCCCATGGACAGAGGAGCCTGGTGGGCTACAGTCCATGGGGTCGCAAAGAGTCAGACACGACTGAGTGACTAACACGCCACACTTTACACTTGCTCAGCCCAACAAAAAACCCTCTGGCGCATGCATGCATGCATGCGAGGTCGCTTCAGTCCTGTCTGACTCTGGGGGCTCCAGGCAAGAATACTGGAATGAGTTGCCGTTTCCTCCTGCAGGGGATCTTCCCGACCCGAGGACTGAATCTGAGGCTCCCACATCTCCTGCACTGGCAGACGGGTTCTTTACCGCTAGAGCCACCCTATCACAGGTACTCAGTAGAGACTGGCTCGTGAATGACAGCCTGCATCCTAGTGGGTTTCCCCTGGGGCTTTTTCTGGAAGTCTGACCTCATGAAGTATAACGTGACACACAACGCTGAACACCGAGAGACAGTTCTACAAACGCACTGTGCGCGCAAGCCTGCGAAGTCGCTTCAGTCTTGTCCGACTCTTTGTGGCCCCATGGCCTGCAGCCCCCCAGGCTCCTCTGCCCGTGGGATTCTCCAGGCCAGGATACTTGAGTGGGATACCATGCCCTCCTCCAGGGGATCTTCCCGGCCCAGGGATTAAAACCGAGTCTGCCTGAGTCTCCTGCGTTCCAGGCGGATTCTTAACCACTGAGCCATCCGGGAAGCCCACAAACGCACTGCAAGAGCTCAAAGGCACAGCCTTTGGTCCAGCCTGAGGCAGGGTTCAGCCAGGAAAGCAGACTATTCTGGCTAGTTTCTGCTGACCTTGGAAATCTGTGCTGCGGTATCGCCTCTGGCCCCCAGAAAGACCATGGCCAGCGCTGACGAGATGCTGAAGGGGGAGATGAAGATGTTTCCAGCAGGATTGCTCTCGGTCAGGGTGAGGAACAGGTCCACGGCGAAGCGGGTGTTCGCTGCGCTCAGCTGCTCCATGGTGAGGCTGCAACGCAGAGCAGAGCCTGAACTGACCGTGGCCACACAGGCAAATCAGCAAGGTCACCCCCATCTCCTCTCAGCTTGGGCCACCGCCCCATGAAGTTCACTGGAACTTGTACTTTCTCCTTCTCTTTCTAGGAGGGCAAGAACCGGCGTGCACAGATGTGGGAGCCTGGGGAGACTGGCCAAGGACTCAGCACTGACATGGGATCCAAGTTTCCCTTAGAAAATCAGAGCGACCTGCCACCCAATGAAGCAAATCCCAGCAAGGAGACAGGATGGCCCTTGTTTTGGGGCTCACTGTCCGCTGTCTGGTGAGGTCCTGTCCCCAGTCTCGCGGGATAGAAGAGCTCAGAAACCCAACACAGGCCCCGAGGCAGGTCGAGCAGCTGGACAGGGAGAAGGTGACCAGAAACCTTGTCCCTACCGCGGGCAGCAGGGTCTGCGGGCACAGCAGCTGGCCCCTGTCCCCGCCGGGCCTCCCTCTCAGCCCCAGACTCAGCCAAGGAAGGGGATAGGCGGGGGGCTGCCCCACGAGTGAGTCACAGCTGAATTACTACTGTCGCTGAGAACCCCCCTCCCGCGCCTCCAGCCGCAGCAAAGAGGAAGGAGGAGCGGCTGGGCCTGGGCCGGACCGCGCACACAGCTCGGGAGGAAGGGGAGAAGGGCTGGGCTCTGCCTTCGGTTCCGCCTTCTGGCCGCCGGGGAGCGACCTCCGTGCGCCCGGCCTAGAGCGACCGGACGCGGCGGGCGCGGAGACCCCGGGGCGGGGCGCACGGCGGGCCGGAGTGACCCCCGCACAGGAGACCCCGGGGGGCGCGGGCCAGGGGGCCGGGTGACCGCCGGACAAGGAGTTTCCGCGGCGCACGGCGGGCCGGCGTGACCGCCGCACAGGGGGACCCGCGGGGCGTGGGCCAAGGGGCTGGGTGATCGCCGGACACCGGGATTCCGAGGGGCGCACGGCGGGCCGGGGTGATCGCCAGATGCCGGACGCTGCGGGGCGCGGGCGACCCGAGCCTGTCCCGCCCGCCCAGCTCCCTGCCCGGCCTTACCCGCTGCTCGGCTGCCTGGGCGGGGCGGGGCCTGGGACAGGCCGAGCGCGGCCCTTATAGCGGCGGACCGGGCGGCGCCGGCGGGGCGGGGCGCCCTGCCCCCTGACTCAGCTCCCAGGAGCCAAGCGGGGCGGTGCACCCGGCGTTGAGCGGCCTGCGCGCAGCGCCCTCCTGGAGATCAGCACCCCTGAGTCCCCGGCAAACTCAGGTCTCTGCCAAGGGCCTGTCATCTCTGTCAAGATGAGCTGTTTCTTACTAAGGTGTGATTGACTGAGATGCCGATGCATCACCTCTCAGAGGCCAAACCAGCCTCTTCGCAGTCTCATCTGTAGGCTCCAGCCTCTCCGGTTATGCGGGAGTGGTGGGGGTGGGGGTGGTGAGGAGGGGCCCTCAGGGTGAGAGAAAACAGAATCAGTTCCAAGCAACATTGCTCAGGTCCCTGGCTCAGGTGTCCAGTGAATTCAGCCCCAAGATTCCCCTGGCAAGTGACGACCCCACCAGGCTGGGTCAACTCACATAACTGCACGCACACCATGAGAACGCCGTTCGTGGGAATAAAGTATTTCTTACCCATTACACAATACTGAAATGTACACTGGCCAGTTTTCCCCTCTATGAACTGTTAGAGTGACTATGAGTGAGGACTAAAAGCAGGAACTCCTTCTGTAAGTTCTTTTTGGGTTTTCCCACTTTAAATGCCTGGCTGTGCAATTTCACCAAAGCTGATACTTGGGATGGACAGGGAGGCCTGGTGTGCTGCAGTTCATGGGGTCCCTAAGAGTCAGACACGACTGAGCGACTGAACTGAACTGATACTTGAGAGTATGTAATAATTCTGCATCTTGAAACTTCCCCTGTGCTGTTTTACAAATCTCAACATGAAAAGGGAACAAAGGAAAAATCTTATTTTTAAAGTAGTATAAATAATGCAGTGTAAATGAGTTCGTAGGTTTTGTTTTTACTCTGTGAATTTGTTTATAAGAAAAGAGGCAAAAAAAACCCAGTAATAAGAGATAAAAATACTTTTCATCATTTAACCAAAACAAAACAATAAGACTTTAATAACTAAGATTGCAGAATGTTTCATAGCTGATTGGAATAAAGAAACCGGCATTTATTGAAAGTCAGTCATAGACCAGTGGTTTGTTAAAATCAGTAACCTTTCCACTATCTCTCACAGAACCGAGGACCCCTAATCAGCTTCTAGCAAGAGGACTTTGTGGGTAAGGAAGTCAAGAGTAAGAGGTTGTTCTGGAAAGCTGTTAAATTAAAATCCCAGACACATAAACCAAGGAAAAACAGCTTCTGATCTTTCTTGTTTTTTCCCTCTGATATTTTGTATTTGTGCTCACCTGTAGTTAGTAGTCTGAGTCAAATATGACATGAAGTGAAGTGAAGTGAAAGTCACTCAGTCGTGTCCGACTCTTTGAAACCCCATGGATTATACAGTCCATGGAATTCTCCAGGCCAGAATACTGGAGTGGGTAGCTTTTCCCTTCACCAGGGGATCTTCCTGACCCAGGACTCGAACCGGGGTCTCCTGAATTGCAGGTGGATTCTTTACCAACTGAGCTATCAGTTCAGTTCAGTTTTGTCTCTCAGTTGTGTCCGACTCTCTGTGACCCCATGAACTGCAGCACGCCAGGCCTCCATGTCCATCACCAACTCCCGGAGTCCACCCAAACCCATGTCAATTGAGTCAGTGATGCCATCTAACCATTTCATCCTCTGTCGTCCCCTTCTCCTCCTGCCCTCAACCTTTCCCAGCATCAGGGTCTTTTCCAATGAGTCAGCTCTTCGCATCAGGTGGCCAAAGTATTGGGAGTTTTAGCTTCAACATCAGTCCTTCCAATGAACACCTAGGACTGATCTCCTTCAGAATGGACTGGGTGGATCTCCTTGCAGTCCAAGGGACTCTCAAGAGTCTTCTCCAACACCACAGTTCAAAAGCATCAATTCTTCCGTGCTCAGCTTTCTTTATACTCTAGCTCTCATATCCATACATGACCACTGGAAAAACCATAGCCTTAACTAGACAGACTGTTGTTGGCAAAGTAATGTTTCTGCTTTTTAATATGCTGTCTAGGTTGGTCATAACTTTCCTTCCAAGGAGCAAGTGTCTTTTAATTTCATGGCTGCAATCACCATCGCAGTGATTTTGGAGCCCAGAAAAATAAAGTCAGCCACTGTTTCCACTGTTTCCCCATCTATTTTCCATGAAGTGATGGGACCAGATGCCGTGAGCTATCAGGGAGGCCCTAATATGACATCAGTACATACCGTGTATCAGGCGCAGATAGAAGGGGCTTTACACCCCAGTCATCCATCAGTCTGTGTGCTGGGCGTGGCCCGAGGCACTGTGGGCTTGAGTGTCAATGGCCCGGTTCCAAGTTACCCCAGAGATCCTGGGACATGCGTGACGGCCGGTTTGGTGCAGTGTTTGGCGGGTCCGCTCAGCTCCCAGGTGCGGTACCCTGGCTGGAGCAGCGATCTCCTCCCCAGGACAGACCCAACGAAGTGCATGTGAGAGTCAGCACCTGGGGACGTGCACCGGTGTGTTCATTAGCAACAGGATCTGAGTCAGGCCCAAGCAGAAGGATGGAGAAATCCTACAACAGAACCGCGTTAAGAGCGGAGATGAACACTCTTAGGTCGTGGCGCGCTGGTTTCATCGCGCTGGGAAACAGGCGGAAGCAGTCTGTGGTGTCAGAGGTCGGGAGGGGCGGGGACACTTGCAGAGGAAGGTGGATGCTCTGACAACGTTCTCCTATTTTCTGTCTCCTTGACACCCTGGCGTTTGGGCCCTGGATCCTGAAGAGCGTGCAAGTCCAGGGCAGGCGGTTCCCGGAGGCGGAACGATCTTCCCTAAGGGCACCTTAGGCGCGAACCGGGGAGCTTGGAGACCACACGCTTGACTCTCTCCTTTATCAAACCCGCACTGGCCCTAAGGCGCCCCAGCCCCAGGCAGCCAGAGAGAGTTGTAAGGACCCCTCTTCCGATCCCTGGAGGGCCCGAGCCCACCGATGGAAATTCTCCAACCCAAGCTCACTTGGTGCACCCAGCGTATCCGACCCATCCCTTCCTGCGAGATCCCGGCTAAGGGCTGGGAGCCGCCACCTGTGCCCGCTCCTTCTCTGCCCCCGCCCACCTGGGTGCTCCCCAGGACCCCGGGATGCGGCACCCCTCGCCCCCCGCGCCGGGGACCCTGTGCCCACAGGCCTCCCGCGCGCCTCCTCTCCTCGTCAGCTTCTCCTTCTGTGAGAACAAACCACGCTCACTCTCAGCACAAGGGGGTGGGCGGGGGCAGCACGGGTGGGGAGGGGCTTCTGGGGTGCCGGCAGCCTACCATTGCTTCACTAGGGTGGTTACACGGGTGTGTCGATTTTGTGTAACCTATTGAGTTGTACGCATACATCGTGCTTTTGTGCGTGCATGTTGTACTTCAACAGAAACTACTATAAAGTAGCAGAGAGGCATATTAAATGTTGGCAATTATTTCTGCCTTTGCTACCCCCTACGCCCAGCCAGGATTAATCAGCTTGAAGCTGGTCGGAGCCCCTTTGCCCCCCAGCACATCCACCCCCTTAACTGCACTGGGTGTGCCCAAGGGTCAGGGAGGAGCTGGTGACCCCAGGGCCCTCCTGTTCTCCCATGCCCAGCCACACAGAGACCCCAAATCCAGGGCAGAAGTTTCCCATCCACTCTCTGATGTGGGGACACGTCAATCTTAGGTTCAAGGTCCAAATGAAAAGGTGCTGGATTGATTTTTCAAAGACACACAGCTACGTTCACAAGACGCATGGTAAGGGGAACATCTCAAACTGGCACTGGTCTGTGGCGTTAGTCTGAGAACTAACTGTCCTTCCATTGCTGACCTCTGGGTTAATTGTATTCTGGTTGGGGAACATGACTCCTATATTATTTCGGTATTGAGGAATGTTTTGAGACCTGCTTAACTGACCCAGTATATGGTCAATTCTTGTAAATACCCGTCTTCAGATCCACCCTAAGTTTTTTAAGGGCAGTATTCGCTATAGTATAGCCGTTAGGAACTAATCATGATTAGTGAACTAATCATGTTATCCAACTCTGCACTTGGATACTAAACATGTTTAGCAAGGGAATGACTAAATATCAGTATTTCTATCAACTAGCAACAAATAAAATGAAATTAAAAGAAAAATACCATTTAAAATAGCATCAAAAAGTCAAGTCCCTGGACATATTTCTAATAAAACATATGCAAATTATTTTGCTATACAAAATTATTTTAGTATTATTATGAAAAATTTCTAAAAAATCTAACTAAATGAAGAAATATATCACATTCATTGAGCAGAACTCAATTGTAAAGACAGTCATTTTTCTCTGACTGGTTTTTTAAATCAATCCCAATCCCAATAACTATTTCAAAGTAAATGTATGTGTGTACGCATGTGTGTTTAACTTGTACAAATCACATAAAAACTACTTTTTTCAAAATGAGCACACACTTTAAAAGAGGAAATCCAAATGGCTTATAAATGCATAAAACATGTCAAATACAAACTGAACAGAATGAGATGCCTTACATTCACATCGCCAAGAATTAAAATTTCTGACAGTTTAAGTGAGCCACTGGAATCCTCTCACTTCTGTGCAGGGTGGATTATAAACTGGGAAAACTACTCTGGAAAATAATTCAATTATTATTCAGGTTCAACTTTTAGGAGTATTGAACCAGGAATTCTCCTAGAGAAATGTACTCACATTCACATGGAGACACTTATAAGAATGCTGGAGGTGGCTTTACTGGTGAACCCCAAAGATCAACAACAGCAGAATGGGAACCCCTTCAGTGGCATGCTGCTGCTGCTGCTGCTGCTCAGCCGCTTCAGTCGTGTCCGACTCTGTGCGACCCCACAGACGGCAGCCCACCAGGCTCCTCTGTCCATGGGATTTCCAGGCAAGAGTGCTGGAGTGGGTTGCCATTTCCTTCTCCGACTACACAGCAACAGAGACGGACAAATTGTTGCTGTATTCACAACATGCATGAAACTCTGCAACATAAGTTGAGCAAACGAAGCCAAATTTAAAAGACTACATTTTGACATTATTTCATTTACATAAATCTCAGAATCAGCCTAAAGAAAGCTGGAATAAGCTGGAAGGGGTAGAACAACAGAGACAAGCAAAGACACTCTCCCCGAACCACAAGCGCTCTTACCTGCGGGGACAGGAGAGGCAGGGCTGGGCCTGGGGGCCACGTGCTGTAGAGGCAGCTTCCTGAGCACGGCCAGTTCTACCTCTTGACCTGCGTCACCTGGGTGCATGCTGTATAACTGTCCAATTAGCCTCATAATCTGTGGGTTATATGTCACAAAAAAAAAGCAAATGAAGTAATGTCAAGTGTTCCAACAGATGAACACAACTCAAAATACTTGACAAGCAGCTTTAATTATAATTTCACAGTTGATTTGAAAATCCCTTGAAGAGCCTTCTCATGCAAGAACAGTGGACGGACATACATTCCAAGGAAGGAGGAGGGGAGTGAAAATCCTCCCACTGCCCGGGTCCAGCTCACAACCGGCGGTCACGTCCTCTCCAGGCCGTCCGGTGACCTCCATGATGCTGGACGCACAGCTGGAATGCTGCGTGGCCGATGCAGCCGTGACCGCAGAGGGCGGGGAGAAGACGGTCAGCAAGGAGCAGGAGGAGGGCGTGAGGCCGGCTCTGAGGGCGTTGGCCAGCTCCGCAGGGCGGCCTCAAGACAGGAGAGCAGAGCCTGTCCTCCGAGTGGCCACCAGGGGGTGCTGTGCAGGGCCAGCTGAAAGTCTTCAGTTCTCTTGATTTTCATCAGAAGTCTCTAGTTGGACAAAACAGGGATGGGCGGGCGGCGACAAGCTTGCCATGCACTTGCTGCGTTCATTGAGGGTACAAACCAACAAATTTAGTGTTCTTTTAGGCACATACATATCTCGACACATCTTTAAAAACGCCAGCCTTGAGTCACAGTCATCTGAAATGCCAAGTGGCCGTATGAAAAGCTGAGCACACCCATCTCTGAGCTCCAGAGTGAAACAGACTCTCTTAAGAGCTGGGAAAAGCACAAATCAGATGTTCAAGCAAGGGAAACTGATGACAGAAGGCGCTCGAAGGACATGGTCATTGAAAATGAATCAGATTCCAGACCAGACCCATGGGAAAGCGGGCACGCCCACGAGTCCGTCATCTTGTGCTACATCATCTTGTGCTAAAAGGACAGTGTCAGCCCGTGAACACACGGGGTGCACCCGTTTCTTCCAACCTGAGGTCGTTGAAGCGCCTCCTCGTCACCCTCTCCCCTCGGGGGCACGTGTGGGCACCATAGAAACTGCTTCGGTCTGAGTCGTCCTGGCCGGCTCATCCTGTAAGAATAAGGGGGCTGTCCGTCCTCTAAGGGGTTTCCTGCTGACCGAATTATTCCTCCTCTCACACAGCCTGAAAGAGGAACTGGGTTCCTCTTAGACTGGTCTCCGCTTTCAAATAAGTCGGCCATCCAGAAACCCCACAAAAATCTTGATTTTCTTTTCCTCTTCAAAAGTAATTTTGCATTCACCTGTTTTCTGATTCAGTTCAAGCAACTAAATAAGAATCATTATACCCTTGATCAGCCTGAAGCCTGGGAGTGTTAGAGATCTCACAGTGGTGTTTTGTGAACATGGTGACTGGGATCACTATGAGCACAGTATCTCCATATTAGAGTGCTCTCTGGACAATACGCTATTTTACTTTAGATAATTATTCTCTAATATAAACAACATTTACAATAGTCCATGAGCATGCAAACATTTTCAACTTAAATAATTTTTAAACCAAGTACAAAACTGTTTACTACAGTTAAAAGACAAATGTGAAAACAACTTGATACCTGTTTAAATAATTGCTTAACATGTTTGTGTAATAATTTATTTTTAACTTGTTAAAACAATAAGTGAGTCAAAATCACTTTATAAATAGTAATGTTTTCTTATAAATAGCCCAAGAATTTTAGGTGAGACAGTAATTTCACAACGATGAATAATTTTGGAGACTGAGATGTGTTTGCAGGTGACTGGACCCTCCCAGGAAATTCTTAATCAGCTACACTCTCATGCTCAAGTTTCTTGAGAAACTTAAGTGACTAAGGCCACAGGAACAGGAAAAATAACCTCTGAAGTTTCTGTTCGTCCTTTTCTTTTCTGTCAGATAAGAGATGAGAGCGTGGTAAGCTCTCAGCTCTGTCCTCCAGGGGCGGAGACTCATCACAACACACCCACGGCTGACCACCGGGAAGCGCAAGTGTTAACAGTCTTTCTGGTCCAGTCAAGCTCAGTTCCCGTTGCTAGGGTAGCTGCAATATCCGTGAAATTAACTGTGCCTGTGAAGCAGCTCTGTCCAGGCTTTCCTCTGACCTCAGCTCCTTCTCCTCATCTCGTGGGCCTTCCTTCCGGGCCTCGGGTGAGAAGCCCCTTTCTGCAGGGTCTTCGTCCTGCTCCGACCTCTTTCTGGAGTGCCAGTGACCCTAGTTCTGGTCTCTCTTCTCACCGCCTCTCCCCGAGGCAGTTCCTGGTGTCTCCTCTCGTCCCAAGTCGCTTTCTTTCGCGTCCAGCATCTGTTGCCATCAGAAACGATCCTGGCTAGGAGGGGACCGGCATATCACGGGAACAGAGCTCCAGCCAGGATCCAGACAGCACCAGGATCGCAGCAGACGCTCAGCCAGTGTTGCCGGGTAGATGCACGAACAAGGGAACAAAGGTTCTATCCCAGACAAAGCGCGCTGTGTGGGCTGGTGCTGTGATGCTGGCTTGTGAAGTTTCTCAGTCCGTGGTAAGTGGGACCAAAGGCTGATCAGATGGAAAGGACAGAATGACGTTAGTGTAAATGGAAGTGGAGCCTTTGCAGCAACAGGGATGAACCTGGAGATGATCGTACCAAGTGACCTAAGTCAGGCAAAGACAGGTGTCATGCGGTATCACTTACATGTGGAACAAACATGTGACACAAATGACCACATGTGCTGAATGGGAACAGACTCACACACACAGAGATGAACTCCTGGCTTCCAAAGGGGAAGGGAGTGTGTGTGTGAGTCGCTCAGTCGCGTCTGACTCTTTCCGACCCCGTGGACTGCAGCCCACCAGGCTCCTCTATCCATGGAATTCTCCAGGCAAGAATATTGGGGTGGGTTGCCATTTCCTTCTCCAGGGGACCTTCCCAACTCACGGATCAAACCGAGGTCTCCCCCATTGCAGGCAGATGCTTTACCATCTGAGCTACTAGAGAAGCCCCAAAGGGGAAAGGAGGGGGATGGGTAAACTAGGAATTTGGGATTAATATATACACACTACGCTGTAAAATGGATAAGCAGCAAGGACCTACTGTGTAACACAGAGAACTACAGTCAATATTCTGTAATAACCTTTAAGGGAAATTGCGGGGCTTCCCTGGCAGCTCAGACGGTAAAGAATCTGTCTGCCAATGCCTGTCAATGCAGGAGGCCTGGGTTCAATCCCTGGGTGGGGAAGATCCCCTGGAGAAGAAAATGGCAACCCACTCCAGTATTCTTGCTTGGAGAATCCCATGGATAGAGGAGTCTGGCAGGCTATAGTCCATGGGGTCGCAAAGAGAGACGATTCAGTAACTAAACAACACGATAAGGGAAAATAATCTGAAAAATTATATATATAGATATGTAAAGCTGAATCATTTTGCTGCGTACCTGAAACTAACACTGTAAACCAACTATACTTTAATAAAGAAGAAATCCACTTTTAAAGGAGTAATTAAAAAAATCAATAGAAGTGGAGCCCAAAGAAGACAAGTTCCAGTCCCACTACAAGCATCTATTACATAAGATAGAAAATGATGCAGACGGCAGACGTGCTGAAGAGGCCGCAGTGGGGATTTGAGTGGTGACTGAGAAGTCTCGCTATCACTCAGAGGGCAGGATGATGGGAAAGAATGGTGAGCTGGTCGTAGCAGTGGCCTCACGTGTGGCTCACTTGAGTCAGACGTCTCTCAGGGTGTGCTGCGGGGCTCTGCCCTGGGTGACGTTCTGTCTCACCCTCTCACAGACAGCTTAAAGGGAGGCTTAGAAGAACACGGACAACAAACTTGCCAAACATCCCCTGCAAGGGGATGAGCGCATCGAGATTCAAAAGAACTCTTACCGGCTGAAAGGTCATCTCAAACCGACATGAAGAGTGTCATTAAGAGAGTGACCTTTTAAATTTAGACGTTAAGGGATCCGCTTTGCAAATATCATAGGTGAGAGACCTGTTGGAGTAGCAGTTCATGTGGGGAAAAAAAAAACCCCTGTAATTTTCACTGACCACAAACTCAATATTCATCAGTAGGGTTCGGAAGGTCTGCGTATTAGTAGAAGCAGATGGTCCACCTTCAACAAGGGGGGAGTTTCGTGGGCCCACGCCCTGGCCTGATCGCTCTAGAGAACGGGTTTCACAGCTTTCAGCTGTGGGGGCCACAGATATCAGGCGGGATGAAGGCGACGCTCTGCAGGGGACTTTGGGAGGAACTGGCTGCCTTCAGTTAAGAGAGGAAGACTGAGTCGGGCAGGGAGGAGGCCGATGGGCTTGCGTCAGTACGGCGGCTCATGAGGAAGCCCCGTGATGCCTGGCTTTCAGCCCCGCGCTGCCTCTCCCGGGAGGACTCCTCACACCCTCAGGGTACCAGCTGCTCCGTCTATAAGCTAAGGGTAACAGTGGCAGCCTCTGAGGTCGGGATGGATTCAGTGAAACGTCCCCAAATGCTGGCACCTAAATACAGAGCAGGTGCAGGAGGGGTCACTGGAGCGCATGGACCGGATGTTGTCCTTGAGGCTTAGAACAGGGGCGGAGGCGTGCTCAGGGAGAGCTCACAGGAAACGGGAGCACTCCCCTGCCTGGAGCACGAACTCACAGCCCACCCAAGCTGCGCAGGGAAGCCGCGCCCACCAGCCTGAGCCGCGTAGCCCCATCTTTCTTTATTTCCTGCTGTGCTCAGGGCGATGTCCTTTTAAAGCTTTTCACAGCCACAGCTTATCTCAGCTGGGAAGGCACCTCGCCACCTGTTACCTCCACCCCAACTGGCTGTCCCGCCACTCAGCTCGTTCTGACAGCAGCTCCCTGGGTGAGCGCGGGGCCCCCAGGCTGGGCTCAGCCCCGCGGGATGGCCCCACTGTAGACACCAGTCTCGAGTGCCAGGGCCACCTCTGCTTCCAGCCAACGGGCTACAAGTTGAGGAGTTCTCACGGCTCCCCCTCAGCCGCACGAGTCTCCAGGAGACTCTCAGAACCCAGGAAGGGGCTCTGATCACTGCGTGTGTGTGTGTGTTTCCCTCAGTCCTGTCTGACTCTTTGCGACCCCAAAGACCATAGCCCGCCAGGCTCCTCTGTCCATTGGATTTTCCAGGCAAGAATACTGGAGTGGGTTGCCATTCCCTCCTCCAGTGGATCTTCCCAACCTGGGGATCGGACCCTGGTCTCCTACACTGCAGGTGGATTCTTTACCGATTGAGCCACGAGGGAAGCCCATTCTGCTCACGATGCCTGGTTTATTGTGAAGGATGCAGCTCGAGACCAGCCAAGTGGAAGAGCCTCGCAGAACAGGGATGGGGGTGGGGGTGAAGCATGGGCCCCATCCCCTGCCCCCGGCACACATCCTCCCAGAATGCTGGTGTGTTCCCCAGCCCAGAAACGCTCCAAATCTATCACTTAGGGTTGTTTTTTCTTAAATCAAGAGACGATTAACTAAATCATCGGCCACATGACTGAACTCACTCTGCAGCTCCTTCCCTCCGCAGAGGTGGGCAGGGGGCGTGAGAGCCCCAGCCTTACAGCCTCTCCCCTGAGACCACCTGGGGTCACTCTGTCAGTGTAAACTCAAGTGTGCTTGAGGGAGCCACCTTGTGAATGATCAAAATGCTCTGGAAATTCCACAGGCTTCGGAAGCTCTGTGTCAGGAACAGGGGGCAAAGAACAAACGTGTTTTCATGACATCGAAGCTAAACCTGCTGACTTCCCAATCCTCCCAGGCTCTGACCATCCCAGTCAGACAGCGCTCCTGACGGGAGGGACTGAGAATGCAGGGCAGCATCACTTGAGAGGACTTAGACCCGCAGAGGTCCTTCCACCCACGTCCACCCATGTCCTTGACGGCAGACACCTGGTGAGTGGCGGGGTTCAGAGACTGTGGCCTGCAGCTTTCCTCCTGGCTGAGAGCTCAGTGTACCCGCGAGGCACGCGTTCTCCGCGCCGTGGGGCGGGCTTTCCCAGCCCCGCCACCTGTCATCGTCAGACAGACCACCTTCCGCGGGAGGTCCCCCTCCACCACGAGGCAGTGACCTGTTTAGCCCCCAAGCGAAACCTCTGAGGGTTCTTCCCAGGAGGTTGGCTTAGCAAGGGGGGGCTTCCCCTGCCCACCCCCAACCCCCATGTCCACAGGGTCCTGGGAGCCTTTGTACCTCCCCAAAGAGGCTCCGCAAGACCTGGGAGGTGCTCAGGAGACTCTCTGCGGACTGGCTTGGAGTAAGGGGGGAGTGGGAAGGAACCCCAAAGGGTAGTGTCAATAAACAAGGGTGCTTTCAGAGGAGGTGGCCTGGGGATCGCCCCTGCAGGTGCTGGGGGAGCAGGCAGGTGTGAAGGGGGGTGAAATGTCCTGCCTAACAGACAGCAGGAACTCGGGGTTGGAAGGGAACCCTGCCGCCCTCCGCCCAGAGAGTATAGGAGGAAGAAGAGACAGGAGGCTGGCCCCTGGCTGGAGAAGAGAGGAGAAAACAGAAACACTTCCTCTGGGAAGCCAAGGGGGTAAGACGGGGCTCTGGGTGTTGGGGGGTGTCTTCTGCTCCTGCCTGCAGCCCCCTCCCCACGCCCCTGACTACTTTCTGCGGGAGCCCCACGCCAGCAGTTGCAAACCTACCTCCTGCCATAAGGACGTGTTTATTTCCCGCAGATGAGGCCAACCAGCTGACCCAGAGGGTCCGTCCAGCCTCCAGGTGATGAGCTGCGTGTCGTGAATGGTGCTGTCGGGTCCCCCGACTCGAGGGCCAGTTACGGTTTAACCTGTTCACTTAGTAGCATCACTTTTCATCAAAAGAGGGAAGCGGAGTTCCCCCAGACTCCTGGATATGGATATTGGGCCAGACAAGTTTTCTCATCGCGGTTGCTCCGGTGAAATCCCCACTAAGTGCTCAAGTTTCATTTTAGTAGGTCTTCGACCTACCTGACTACGAAGGCTGCTTAGTGACCTTGGGGGTGAGCGTTCACCTTGCAGTTAATGTTGAACTTGGAAAGTTTCTGTAAGATGCCAACATTCAATTTTGGGGGGGAGTTCCCCCCCAAAAAGAATACAATTTCCTGTTCAATTCTAAAAAGTGAATCTGATCCTTACTCTGTAGAAACCAAACTGTCCCCTCACTGTGTAAAATGGCTTTGCAACTCCTTTTTATGACTTGTGGTCTGCGTGTTTATGCAGGAGTGCACAGAGCCCAACCTCCTTGAGTCTCATTGTGTGTGAGGCTGTGTGCAGACCCTGTGCCTCAAGAGGAACCAGATCAGGTGACCAGCGCCAAGCAGAGGTCTTGACCGGGAACTCCGTCTGTTCCTTCTGCGGCCAAACTGTTTCAAAAGCATTTTCAAGCTGTTTGAAAGGATTGACACAGAGGCAACTTTCACTGGGGTCTTTGTCCCGAGAGGAGAGGACAGGAAGCCGTTGTCTCGTCAGAGATGAAGCCCTGGACGACTTCATGAGAGTCAAGGTGTGAGCGCTGACTGAGGACCCGCGGGAGCCGAGACACATCTGTGGAGCGCAGGTGTGAGAGCAGAGGTTTGCTCCTCCAAGGAACCGCATTTGCTTTCTAAGCCCCAATCACAACTCCCTCCTGTTCCCCTTTCCAGTGTACCCACACACACCCCAAAAGTGCTGGAAGCTCGCCACATGAAGGGAAAGCACACAGATTGTTTACGCTCTGAGCTCAGCCTTCCACACGAGCTGCTGTGTTAGGGGGCTGGGATCAAGTGCACACAGGTGGTGATGGCAGGGACTGGCTAGAGCTGGAGGCCACGGAGGGGCCAGGATGCCGTCTGCTCTGCGCGGAGAGAGAGAGGCCCGGGCTGGTCTGCAGTCCACCCGCGGGGGCCTTCCTGCCTGGCCTGCCCGAAGGGCCTGTGCTCGACCAGACAGGGCAGCCTCCCCTGGGCGGCATTCCAGAAGAGTCTGCTTTGGCTTTGTAATCCCAGACTGCTGAGAGCAGGCCCCTTGTGGCAGTTTTCTCCGTGGCCCCTTGATCCTGACTCTGTCCGTCTCTGAGCTTTTCACTCAGAAGCTCATTTCCACCTGGAAGAAAGAAGAGAGCACCCAGGTCCGAGAGGCCGGCCACCCGGCCTGCCTGCCGCCCCCTGTGACGACCTGTACACGGCAGCCAAGTCCTCTTCCTCAGGCTCTGCCTCGCACAGGTCCAGACAAGCCAAACCAGTGTTACTTCCTGATTCTCCTGCTTTAATAATCAAAAAAAAGAATAAGAAGAAGAAAATTTAGTATGCATTTAGTAAGCATTCTGATGGTGGTTTAGTCGTGTCCAACTCTTGCAACCCCATGGACTCTACCCTCCAGGATCCTCTGTCCATGGGATTTCCCAGGCAAGAATACCAGAGTGGGTTGTCATTTCCTTCTCCAGGGGATCTTCCCGACCCAGGAATTGAACTCCTGCACTGCAGACAAATTCTTTACGGACTGAGCCACCAGGGAAGCCTCAGTAACCATTTTAGTATAATTTAAAATGTCATATTTAATACATGAATGCTTTCAAAAGTGCAACGCAGGGAGCTCCCTGGCGGTCCAGTGCTTAGGACTCCATGCTTTCTCTGCTGTAGCCAGGTGTTCAGTCCCTGGTCAGGGAACCAGGATCCCACAAGCCTTGTGGCAAGACCAAAAAAGTGAAAAGAAATAAACAGTAGGAAATGAAATGCAATGCTATATAGCTGTGTTATCCTCACTGTAGTACAAGATTTGTAAAACACTGTCAGCTTCTTTTCTGGGACATGAGCTAAGGGTTTATGATTGAAGTATTTTTGGTCCACCTTTCCGGTGTGACTCTTTGTATAATACCATTGTGAAATGATTTAATAGTTTACCTTTAAGGCCCAAGGGCCCAGCGTTATCTCCTACGGGCTGGGTCCCACCCGGAGGGGTTTATCTCGTTGTAAGCAGGTCAAAGGGGAGGTGAAGTTCAGGAAAGCTCCAGTTTCCCACTCCCCATGGCTAGTTTAAGACTCAAGCACGTTACTAATAGTTGATTATCGACTGATTTCAAGGAAGTAGTTAGTATCGGATTATCTTTCTGCATATTATTGGCTGTGTGGCCCTGTCCCTGAATAGATGCTGTACAGCTGACAATAAGGGGATTTTCACCTTCTTGGCAGAGAGTGTTCGCCACCTTTTTGAGCCTGTAGGCAGTTTCGCCTCTGACATTGAGTAGTTCTGGAGACCCAAGAGGATGGGTTCTTGGTGTGCTTTCTTCCATCTCCAAATGAAAGTGAAACTTGGTCCAAAAGTATGGGTTGGGGTAAAGCAGCCAAAGCGTTTGCGCGAGGAGGCAGCTGACGGTGTGCTGTGGGATTGTCAGAAGAAGAGCGACTAACCTTGCTTCCCTGGTGGCTCAGAGGTTAAAGCGTCTGCCTCCAATGCAGGAGACCCAGGTTCAATCCCTCGGTCGGGAAGATCCCCTGGAGAAGGAAACAGTAACCCACTCCAGTATTCTTGCCTGGAGAATCCCATGGACGGAGAAGCTTGGTAGGCTACAGTCCACGGAGTCGCATAGAGTCGGACACGACTGAACGACAGAACGGAACGGAACCTTGCAGAGAATTAGGCCCTTAAGGTATTTGCCTGGAAGGCAGGGTAAGAAACCCTATTCTGACTTTATTTACAGGGAAAAACTTCAGATAAAACAAACAGAGGGATGTGTTTGAGCAGCAGCCAGCAGCCTGTGACTCAGAACAAGAAGCACGCTTGGAGCTCAGAGGCCCCTCTCTGAACCCAGACAGACAGACGCTGTGGAAGCGCCAGGCAGGTCCTCGAATGCCCTGCAAAGAAAACAGAGCCGGGCGGGGGCCGTGGGCCTGGGCTGCATCCAGGCAGCAGCGGAGAGAGAGCAGAGGGCGGCAGGTCCGCTGATGGGCCCAGGCCAGGGCGAGGGGTGGACCCCATCATGGAAAAGCGGGCAAAGCAGAAGCACAAATGCCTTTTTAAAAGGGTCCCCAAGCGAGGATGTGGAGACAGGAGCTGCTGTGCTGGGGGAGGAGTGGGCAAAGCAGTGTTGTAACCATACTTTCCGGGAAACAAACTCACTCAGAAGGACAATGCAGATCGTGGAGTGCAGTTTATTACACCGGCAGGCCCAAGGCAGAGTCTCCTCTTAGCCAAGGACCCTGACTGCTTTTTGTGAAAACCTTATATACCCTCAGCATCCGTGCCCAAACCCACCTCCCGAAAATTCCCTGAAACTAGTCTTAACAAAGGAAAAAGAAAGATCCAGTCAAAGTTAACCCTTGATTCAGAAGCCTTAAGCCTAGGTAGTTAACAGTGGACAATTATCAATAGGCCTGTCATACCCCAATAAGCATAATAGAATGTATGATTCTATTTGGTTACACAGATAATTAGGGCGTTCTTTCAGGCAATGGAGAGCCCTGGGGCTCTTCCTTCTGGGGGCCTGGTTTTCCAGTTGGTTTGTCGTTTCCATAGATCCTGGGCATAGAGCTCAAAGTTCACAGTCCGGCCCAAGATGGAGTCCTGCTTTCAAGATGGAGCCTGTTCTGTTTCCTCTTTCAGCAGAAGCACAAATACCTTTTTAAAAAGGGTCCCCAAGCGAGGATGTGGGGACAGGAGCCGCTACGCTGTGGGAGGAGTGGAGAGCGTGCAGCCCCCGAGGAAGCGGCATGGAGGCGCCTCACACACACAGGAGGAGATGGAGCATCCACTCCAGCAAGTCCACTCGCAGGTACGCTCCCCGAACCACCGAGCAGAGAGCCTGGGAGAGGCACCAGTGCCCCCGGGCTCATGGCAGCAGCAGCGGCTGCTCCGTCCACAGATGGCAGGAAACCGGAGTGCGCCCCCGGCGGACAGTGGGGTCTTGCTCACGCCTAGGGAGAAGGACACCCCAACGCAGGCCACAACGCCAGTGAACCCACAGGACTTAAACTCAGTGAGAGCGGCCAGGCCAGTAAGACGGGTACTACCTGACCCCGCTTCTAAGAGGGACCCGCAGAGTCAGACTCTTAGAGACACAGAGGAGACAGCGGCTGCCAGGAGCCGGGGGAGCGGGGAATCACTGTTGTTTCATGGGGCAGAGTCTGACTCGGGGAAGATGAAGGAGTCGGGGGATGGATGGAGGCGTGCAGAGTCTGCACTTAATGACCCTGAAGTCTGCACTTCAGAATGGTTCAGGTGGTAACCTGGATGTTATGTGTATTTTATCACCATAAAAACATTAAAAAAAAAATTATCTTTAAAAACAGATTCTGTTTCCATCAGAGTGTTCCCAGGACGTGTCCTCAGCACGCTGTCTGTGGCCTACCCGTCCTGCCTCCCCTGCAAGCGCTGTCTGGGGTGGGAGGTGGGCGGCCTGGGCCACAGTCACCCCTCAACTCCCAGGTCATCTGCAAGGCTGCTCGTGTTGGTTACAGCCAGAGCGACTGTGGCCAGCGAGCGTGGACCCTCCACCACGCTTTGCAGCAGGAAATTTTGTGGCCTGGTTCCTAGAAATAAGCCCGTGGATAGGAAAGCCCCCTTCCCTTATATAAAAAGAGGTAGAAGATGGAAAATGAAGAGGCCAGCGTCAAGGGGAAGCGTGGATTCCCAGCCACCGATGAAAGCCCCGGCGCCAAACCCTTCCCAGTGTCTTCAGACCAGGCGGACAGGCCCCGCCTGGGAGGGCCGGGGCGGAAGGGGCGGGGGTCTAAAGGAACGGCCACTGGGAGGAAGTGGAGCTGGAGGACGGAGCAGAGGCCACGTCCGGGTGTCCAGCCAGGGCTCGGCTGGGCCTTCTGGAGGAAACGATGTTTAAGCTGAACCAACAGCGCACATAAACAGCTGTTCTGAAGCTGTTTCCTGTTTCCATAAGGGGTGGAGTGAAAATAGTCCGGAAATCCAGGCCCCAGCGTGGGAGGAGGGGAAGTTCTGGGGACACGAAAGCCCCTGTCGCGGGCTCGACTGTGCTCACGGTCAGCAGGGCAAGGATGGGGGTGACAGCTGTGAGGTCTCCCCCGGCCCCATTCTGTTCCTTGCCTTATGAGAGAGGTTCTGATTCAAGGTCTGCAAAAACAGCTGGGCCTCGTTTTATCTTCAACTGGGGCTTCCGTGGTGGTTCAGAGGGTAAAGAACCTGTCAGCAATGGGGGAGACCTGTGTTCAAACCCTGGGTTGGGAAGATCCCCTGGAGAAGCAGAAGGCCACCCACTCCAGTATTCTTGCCTGGGGAACCCCATGGACAGAGGAGCCTGGTGGTCCAAAGTCCACGGGGCCGCACCGAGCTTCAGGACGACTGAAGCGACTGAGCAGCAGCAACATCTTCAGTGACGGCAGGACACACGCAGTCCCCTCGCGCGAACTGCGGGTCAAGTTCCCACCAGGGGAGACGGGACTCGCCCTATCCCGCGGGCCCTCCCTGCCCCCTCCCCAAGCCCAGCCATCCTCCAGCCACGGGGTCAGCTGGGTTTGCAACATCCTTAGCAGAGCATGTTTATTAAAGTGCCAGGAGTCAGGTCACGTTCTGGGAAGACGACTGTAACAGTATTCTAGCCTTGGCGGCTACCTTACGCCACTGTGCGTGAATAACGAAGTCCTAGAAGCAGTTCCGAACACACGCAGCTCGGCCTCCAGCCCCTCCGTCTGTCCAGCCCCCTTTCTGTCCTTCCCTCCTCCCAGGCCCCTCCCGAGGCTCAGCCCGTCAGCCTGCTTCTTCGCGTTTCTCTTCAGCCTCCGTCCTCCTGTGTCTCTCTCTCTGTGATCGGGCCCCTCAGTTTGCGTCCCATTTCTGCCACTTACTACCTATGCCACCGTAGACAAGTCACGCAGCTCTGTGTCCCCAATTCCATATTTGCGCGATGAAGACAAGGGTTCCCACTTTACCCGCGTCCAGGAGTTACTATGAAAATCAAACGTAAATAGAAGTATTTAATTGACATTGATTAGCAGTGCTTCCTAAGTTGCAAAGTGCTCCCCGCGTGTGTTTTCTCACCCAGCTCTCCCGTGTCAAAGGCGGGTTTGTTTCCAATTGGGAGCTGTGAGCACCTTGAAGAACAGGCCTCTGTGTCTCTCACCACCTTAGCAGGCCACAGCCAGGTGTCGGGTCTGAGCCGGACGGGAAGGGCCGCGGTTACCCGGCTCCGGGAGGTCGTGCGCGTCCCGCTCGACGTGAATGGCACCCCCAGAGCTGGATGCCGCCCACCCTCCCCCAGGACGGGATCTCTGCCTCGACTGAAGATGCATTAATCTTCAGACCATCTCCAACCCCCAACAGCCGGTGCTCAGAGGGTGCATTTCACATGTGGCTGTGCAGAGTACACCACCGCCGTGACTCAGACGTCTGGGGCCACACGGCCTCAGGTGAGGGATGACTTGCTCAGCTCCTCAGCCCCAGGGGCGCCCCTAGGACTCCTGCCGGCATCTCCCCCACTCAGGACGCGACACATCTCCTGTCTCTGTACATTCTGAAGAAAGCAGGCAAAACTGAAACCAGATGATTGCCACCAGCTGATTGAAAGGGAAAAGCAAGAACTCTTAAAACTACAAACTGGACCGAGAACACTCATATGATGCAAATTAGCAGAATCATTTCTGTGCTTCGGCGCTTATTTGCATGGAGAAACCCAAAAGAAATCATTGTGATTCTTGAAATCTGAAATTGTTTTCTTGTGACTGCCATAACAAAGTAGCACAGGCTCCGAGACTTAAACAACAGACATTTATCGATGCAGCTCTGGAGGCTGGAGGCCCAGGCCAAGGCGGCAGGAAGGCTGGACCTTCTGAGCCCCTCTCAGCTTGCAGAGGCGCCTTCTCCACGAACCTGCGTCCTCTTCTTCTGGGCATCTGTGCCGTTTCCGCTTCTTAAAAGCACAGCAATCATATCGACTCAGGGCCCAGCCATGCAACCTCATTTTGCCTTGCTGCTGCTGTTGCTGCTAAGTCGCTTCAGTCGTGTCCAACTCTGTGCGACCCCATAGACAGAAGCCCACCAGGCTCCCCCGTCCCTGGGATTCTCCAGGCAAGAACCCTGGAGTGGGTTGCCATTTCCTTCTCCAATGTGTGAAAGTGAAAAGTGAAAGTGAAGTCGCTCAGTTGTGTCCGACCCTTAGCAACCCCACGGACTGCAGCCCACCAGGCTCCTCCGTCCATGGGATTTTCCAGGGAAGAGTACTGGAGTGGCGTGCCATTGCCGTCTCCGCATTTTGCCTCAACTACCTCTTTAAAGGCATCTCCAAATCCCGATTTCACATTCTGAGATCCTGGGGGTTGGGACTCCAACAAACAGGTTGGAGGGGACACAGTTTGTCCTGTAACAGGATCCCAATGTTTGTAGACAAGTTCTGCACAAGCAGACACAGCCTTGTCTTGCTAATTGAAAAAGCTTTTCTCCAATATGCTTTTTTTTTTTTTTATCAAACTCCTTAGACGGCTTCCTTTGAAGTATATACCATTAAGGAGGACCAGTTTTGTCAATAAATCAACTGAATTGAGAGGTAATACCTCTACAGTTTTGTCTTTAAAAAGAAAAGAACAAGGGAAGAAAGGGAACGGGTCTCAGTAATATTACACCACAGACGCTGGGAGAGCACACGCAGTGGCGCGCTGAGCTGAGGGCCACCTTCTCAAACCGTGGTCCTCATGTCTAGAAGCCAGATTCACACACGTTTGCTGTTGCTGTCAAACCGTGATCCCTGGGTTTTCACGGCATGTTTCAAAGTATTAACAAGTAGGAGTTTGGAGAGTTCCAGCTGTTGTCTCTGCAAGAATGCAAACTGCAATCTTTTCAAACAGAAGTTGGGAATGAATAGAACGTTATTAAGTAGTTCATAAAACATAGAAATATCTGTCCAAGAAATGGGCAGATTGGGAGTGGTGAGGCTGTAGCTGCCTCTGGCTTCACGGGCAGAGCTTTTGGGGACCGAGGGGCCGGCAGGATGAGAGAACCCTGCCTCCCCAGGTGTGGTGGGATCCAGTGGGTGGGGGAGAAGGCACCCACATGGCACGGGAGTGGCAGCGAGGACCCCGCAGAAGGCGGGTGTCTGAGCTTGGACCCGGGACTCCCCAGGACCTGCCGTGTCCCCAGAACCACCCCCAGGGCTGGGCATGTTAGGGGAAGCACACTGATTGAAACCGTCCACCCTGGCCAGGCACCATAGTAACCATTTGCATGAGTTGTTCTATGACAGGAGATCCTGATAAGGAATACGGAACTAATAAGCCACCACCAACTGGAAGCATTCGGGAAAGGTGGAAAGGAGACACCAGGTGTCCGTCCACGTCCCAGAATCCCCCTCGCTAGCATCCATCTCTGAGCTGATGCGTGCGCCTCCAGGAGAGACTCTGAATTAGAATGATCGGTCAAAGACCTCCTGGAAACTAACCCCATCACCATGAAACCCGAGACCGCGAGCCATGCGGCAGAGCTGTTCTCCTGGGCTCCCTCACCCTCCTGCTCTCCACCGGGCGCCCTTCCCAAGAACGTCTCTTGCTTTGTCAGCACGCGTCTCCTCGGACAATTCTCTTCCGAGTGTTAGACAAGAGCCCAGTTTCGGGCCCTGGAAGGGGTCCCCTTTCCTGCAACAGGGAGACACTTTGGTAGTCAGTTCTCCCTCCACAACCCCTGGGAGGAGGGTCCTACTGGACCTCCCGGATGCCAAGTGAGGCGGCAGCTCCCAGTGGAAGGCGGGCTCAAGTGTCGGATTCAGGAGTCCCTCCCACCCAGAACGTCAGTCAACAATCGTGTGTGTGTGTGAGTGTGTGTGTGTGTGTGCAGGTGTGCGCATGCTCAGCTGCTTCAGTCATGTCTGACTCTTTGCAGCCCCATGGAATACCCACCAGGCTTCTCTGTCCATGGGGATTTTCCAGGTAAGAGTAATGGAGTGGGCCACCATTTCCTTCTCCAGGGGATCTTCCTGACCCAAGGATCGAACCAGGGTCTCCTGAGTCTCCTGCCGGAGTCAACGATCATTCTCTCTCCTTTTTTTTCATTTTTATATCTCAACATCTGGGTCAGAAGCCAACATTCAGTGTATTTTTGTTAAACTAAGCTTTAAAAAAAAGGGATAATAAATATACTGAGTGAAGTCACTCAGTTGTGTCCGACTCTTTGCGACCCCATGGACTGTAGCCCACCAGGCTCCTCTGTCCTTGGAATTTTCCAGACAAGGATATTGGAGTGGGCTGCCAATTCCTTCTCCAAAAGATCTTTCCAACCCAGGGATTGAACAAAGGTCTCCTGCATTGCAGGCAGACCCTTTACCGCCTGAGCCACCAGGGAAGTCCTAATAAATACACTATGTATATATAAATACTGCTGCTGCTGCTGCTAAGTCACTTCATTCGTGTCCAACTCTGTGTGACCCCATAGACAGAAGCCCACCAGGCTCCGCCATCCCTGGGATTCTCCAGGCAAGAACACTGGAGTGGGTTACCATTTCCTTCTCCAATGTGTGAAAGTGAAAAGTGAAAGTAAAGTCGCTCAGTCGTGTCCGACCCCTAGCGACCCCACGGACTGCAGCCTACCAGGCTCCTCCATCCATGGGATTTTCTAGGCAAGAGTACTATATATCAATTGGGCTTCCCTGGTGGCTCAGAGGTTAAAGCATCTGCCTCCAATGCGGGAGATCCGTGTTTGATCCTATTATGGGAAAGAATATATATATTTATAACTGAATCACTTTGCTGTACACAAGAAACTAATACAATATTGTAAATCGACTACACTTCAATTTAAAAAAAAAGGGAGGAAATGGCTTCAAATACTAGGCAGATTTTGGCTCTTGTGAGCACATCACTGAACAATGAGGCATGTCACTGCTTTGCTGATTACTGAGCGGAAACTCATTTGCTGAATTATTGCTGTAAAACTTCTGTTTATGTCTTCCAGAACAATTAAAAATAGAACACTTTCCCTTATGTAGTAATCTCACCATTTTATGTGTGGCAGAAATATTCATGGAATTCCTAATAACAACAGAAAAATTAAATCTCTCCCTTCAGCCCTTTCTGCCTCCCAGGCCTGTATGTATCACTTGGATGCCTCTGGCTCGTTCTGATCAAACAGCTAAAGGCAAGACTCTAAAGGCCTAGGGGAAAGACCAGTATTAAAACAACCCTTCTAATCCCTAGAGGATGGGCTTCCCTGAGAGCTCAACTGGTAAAGAGTCCGCCTGCAATGCAGGAGACCTGGTTCGATCCCGGGGTTGGGAAGATCCCCTGGAGAAGGGAAGGGCTACCCACTCCAGTATTCTGGCCTGGGGAATTCCATGGACTAGTCCATGGGCTTGCAAAGAGTCGGAAATGACTGAGCCACTTTCACTTTCAATCTCTAGAGAGTTGATCACTTTTTCTGAGACGTGAAAAAAAAATCACGCTGGCGAGCCAGTCAGCTTCTAAGCGTCCCAGACCGTTGTACATGCAGGACCTCACTGTAAGGACGATGGAGGCCGCCACGTGCCCGGCACCATGCCAGCGGGATGCGGCAGCCGTGGAGCTCTTCGGTCCCTTCTGTCGGGAGGCGGGACTCACGGTCCTTAAAAGTGGGACACCCAGCGTGTGCTCACTCAGCACTTGACCCATCACCAGTCACCCCGTGTTTTCCAGGCTCCTGAAGAGGTGGTTTTCATGGAGTTGCCACAATACAGCGCACACTCGGTCCCTGTCCCCAGCTCCTGGCACGGAGCTCCTAAAACCCAGGTGATCCGAGAGCTGGAATCTTCAGCTCCACCCCCGACCTCCTTGGAAGGGAGAGGGGCTGGAGACTGAGCCAAACGCGTGGCTGAGGATGAAGCCAACACGCTCACAGGAAACCCCTCAATGAGGGGCCCCAGGGAACTCCCAGCTGGGTGAACGAGTGGAGGATGGTGCCCGGGGGCAGCCCTCCCCACACCCGGCCTCGGCAGCTCTGTTCCTCACGGCAAACCACAATGGTATGGAAAGCGCATTCCTGAGTTCTGTGAGTCATTCTTGGCAATTATCAAAGCAGGAAGGGGAAGGCTGAAGCAAGCTGGTAAGAATGCAGTATCCTGGCCTCCCCATTGGCACTGGAATCCCCCTCCTGAGCCCTTAACTTGTAAGAACACACTCACTGCGGGCAGTGAGTACATGGAATTCTGGACACCCCGTTGGTACTGGAGAAATGGTTGGTACGAGAAAGAATCTCTCGGGTATCTGTGTACCTACCTCCTGTCTCAGAGACAAGGCAGAAGAGGAGAGGTAAAGAGAAGGGTGAGCAGGCCTGAACATTCCTAGGTTTTTGTTTTTGCTTTAACTGCTCCTAACTTCATGTCTGTAACTAAGTTTGCTTTTCTGCGCCCCCCAACCCTGCATGATCTGCATTTAGCACCTATTATCCTTTGCTTTGCCCAGGGGTCATGTATCGATGTGAGAGTTTGACTGTGAAGAAAGCTGAGCGCAGAATTGACGCTTTTGAACTGTGGTGCTGGAGAAGACTCTTGAGAGTCCCTTGGACTGCAAGGAGATCCAACCAGTCTACCCTAAAGATCAGTCCTGGGTGTTCATTGGAAGAACTGATGCTGAAGTTGAAACTCCAGTAGTTTGGCCACCTGATGAGAAGAGCTGACTCATTGGAAAAGACACTGATGCTGGGAAAGATTGAGGGCAGGAGGAGAAGGCGAGGACAGAGGGTGAGATGGCTGGATGGCATCACCGACTCAATGGACATGAGTCTGAGTGAATGGACAGGGAGGCCTGGCGTGCTGTGGTTCGTGGGGTCGCGGAGAGTCAGACACGACTGAGCGACTGGACTGAACTGATCCTTTGCTTGCGCTTGTAACACTCCCTTCCGCTTGTAGTTACATATCAGAAAGAAGGCCACAGAGCCACTGATCTGCCAGACTCAACTGCTGAGTTACCGACAACAGCCTATGACTGGTTTTGACAAGAACCTAACACCTTTATTCCTCATCACCAACTCCTGACCGCGAGCCCACAGAAGGGCCGCGAGGACAAGCTGTCAGAAAACTGTCATCTTCACGTACTTGTCATCAGGGTGTCATCAAGGGTGAAGCACTTTCTGGGCTCCCTGCTCGTCACGCAGGGCATTTGGGGGAAATCCCACTATGTCCTGGGCTTCCCTTGTGACTCAGCTGGTAAAGAATCCGCCTGCAATGTGGGAGACCTGGGTTCCATCCCCAGGTTGGGAAGATCCCCTGGAGAAGGGAAAGGCTACCCACTCCAGTATTCTGGCCTGGAGAATTCCATGGACTGGATAGTCCATGGGGCCCCAAAGAGTCAGACACGACTGCACGATTTTCACTTTCAGTTTATCATGTCTTTATTCAAGAAAACTGAATTAACTAATATCTTCACTATTTTTAATAAACACAAAAAATTTATTATCTTAAAAATTTGGTTTCTTCATAAACAATTTTGTAAAGCAATTATCCTTCAATTAAGAATAAATAAAGTTTTTTTAAAAAATTGGTTTCTCACATTACTTTGAAATAAATTTCAAAGTGGATTAATAACAAAGAATAAAATGACAAAAATGCTAAAGAAAAATATAGGTGAATATTTGTATGTTTTGAGTCTTCAATGACTGTTATGTTGGTGTTTCAACTGAGAATCAGAATGTCTCCTGCCGTATCAGTAAACAGGATGCCAGACATCAGTGACTGCGGGCCTCCAGTGTTACCTGGTAAGCCCCGCGGGAGCTGGCGAAGGAAAGAATACCTGCCATCTAGCAGCCAGCAGACCACAGCCACTCCCCACGGTGAGCCCTGAGTGACTCAGGATGTGGAAACACAGGATCCTGGCCCCAGAGAGCTGAGGCCCACGGCACAGGAGTGATGTCAATGAGCCAGACTCTCGCATCTCCCCATACACGGAAAAACACGAAATTCAAATTCCTTAACTTGGGTTGTCTGGTTTTCTTTAATTTACAAAGAAATTTTTGACGTTGACGACTGCCGGCGGCCCTTTGTTGCAAAGCTTCTGTACAGCCTGCCTCCCACCTTCGCCTCCTCAGAGCGCGGCTCTCGGGGTCACTTGAGATACTGCCTCTGGGGCCCAAGTCCCAAGAATTTCCACCAAATAAAACATAACTCAGGTTTTTAGGTTGCTGTTTTTTCAGTCAACAACACGGAAGAATAAAGATGGAAACAACAGATGGCTGGGGGGAGCAGACTGTTTCACAAATAATGTTGAGAACTTGTCTATTTTTAAATAAACCAAGTCACGTTTTCTCCTGAATGTCAACAATACAAAAAAACAGTGACAGATTAAACAGTTAATTGGTTTAAAAAGTAGAAATATGGAAGAAAACAGTCGGTGACTGATTGGTCTCTCGTGGGAAGGTAATTCCAAGGTTGAAAGCAGAAAGCGGGGTAGAAATCACTAAGGGAAAAGCTAGATTTTATTTCAGGGAAAATATTGTTCATCAATAAAACATCACAAAGAAGTATGCAGAAATATTAAGTTGGACCCCTACCTCATATCACAGATTTCAAATAGATTAGCAATCTAAATATAAAACTTAAAACCATAGAAGTCTTAGGAAAAAAAAAAACAGCTGTAAATCTTCATGACTTTGGATAGGGCAATAGATTCTTAGCTGTGATACCAAAAATATAAGCAGCAAAAGGGAAAAAACAGATAAACTCAGCTTCATTGAATTAAAACTTCTGTGGATCGAGGGACTTTATCAAGAAAGGGAAAACATAAGCTACAGGATGGGAGAGAATACTTGCAGATCACAAACCTGATAAAGGCCTAACATCCAGAATACATAAAGAGCCTTACAACCTGACAACACAGAGACCAACAGCCCAACGAAAAACGAACAAAGGACTCGAATACGTTTTTCTCCAAAGAAGACACAGACAAATGGTCAGTAAGCACGTGAGAAGACGCACAAGGCTATCAGACGTTCAGCTCAGCTCAGTTCAGTTCAGTCGTGTCTGACTCTCCGCGACCCCATGAATCACGGCACGCCAGGCCTCCCTGTCCATCACCAGCTCCTGGAGTTCACTCAAACCCATGTCCACAGAGTCGGTGATGCCATCCAGCCATCTCATTCTCTGTCGTCCCCTTCTCCTCCCGCCCCCAACCCCTCCCAGCATCAGAGTCTTTTCCAGTGTCAAGTCGTCACATGAGGCGGCCAAAGTATTGCAGTTTCAGCTTTAGCATCAGTCTTTCCAGTGAACACCCAGGACTGATTTCCTCTAGGATGGACTGGTTGGATCTCCTTGCAGTATAAGGGACTCTCAAGAGTCTCCTCCAGCACCACAGTTCAAAAGCATCGATTCTTCGGCGATCAATCTTTATGGTCCAAACTCTCACGTATGTACATGACTACTGGAGAAACCATAGATGTGACTACACGAACCTTTGTTGGAAAAGTGATGCCCCTGCTTTTTAATACACATTATGTGAGATGAAAGAGGCCAGACACAAAAAGGGTCATGCATGATTCAGCTTACATGAAATTGCCAGCACAGGTAAATCCATGGAGATAGAAAGCAGGCTGGTGGTTGCCGCGGGTTTGGAGAAGCAGGGAATGGGGAGTAACTGCTTAGTGGATACAGGGTGATGAAAAATATTTGGAACTAGATCAACGTGGTGGTTGAACAACAGTGTTAACAGACTAAACACCAGTGCGTCCTTCACTTTAAAATGGTAATTTTAGGTTTTATAAATTTCACCTCAATAAAAAAATTATTTATAAAAGCAAAAAATTGTGTTTTTCCAATAAATTTTTTAAATTATTTATCTATTAGAAAAACTGATTTCTAATCGTTTTTTTATTTTTATTTTTTTTAATTTAAATAATTTTTATTTAATAAATGGTACAAAGCACAATGCCAAAAACATTAACATGTAAAATTTCACCAAATGAAAAAAATACTATAGAATACACAGTTGCAAAAAGCTACATTAAGTTATTTTACAACTGCCTCAAGCTTCAATTTCTAAAAAGGATTTCTAATCTTTTTTTAAAGTCACAGAGCTCATCATCAAATTGCTTATCCATGCACTGTAAGTGGCACCCTGACACGTAAAACACAGTCCCATCCCCAAGGGCCTTAAGCTGGAAAGCACAGACGGGCAGGACACAGAGAGCTACCGTCAGAGATCGCGCTCTCCCAGGGGCAGTGAGGGCGCAAAGACGTGCCTCCGGTTGTGCAGGAAAGGAAACAACTCCCAGAGAAGACATTGGAAATGAGCTTGAAGGGCTGAATGTGATTTTTCCCATCAGAGTGGTTGGTAGAGACGTACAGTAACAGGAGCAAACGTGCGCCCCCTCCGGTGGTCACATGGTTACCGAGAGGCAGGGCCTAGTCCAGCCTGGTGGTCTTCAGAGCTGCCCGCCTCTGCCACAGGGGCCGGAGGCAGAGGTCCACACCCCTCCTCTTCCTTCCTCTGGGCCTGACGCAGGGTTGGCAATAACCACGGTGACCAGTGAATGTCAGAGAAAGATAAGATGTGCATTAAAGAGGGAATTCCCAGGTGGGTCAACGAAAAAGAAGCCAAGCTTCCACCACAGGGGCCGTGGGCTCCATCCATGGTCGGGAAACTGACATCCCACGTGCTACACAGCCAAAAAAATAAATACGCATTACGGAACGCTCCTAAAAGCACAAGCACCAGGAAATCTATGAAACGGTAGTGACAGCTCGTGGCCTGGGTGGATACGGAAACAGGCTAAGGCAAGCAGGTGACCAGGAAGGGAACACAGCACAACCGGAAAGAAACGCCCGCGGAGTGAGCGGGAAGTGAGTCTGTGCCCACGGAGCACTTTGTCTGCAGTCCTACGGGATTCAGGCTGCGTCTCGAATACAATCACTGAGGTCTACTGGCCCTCGATCCCCGTTCGGGGGTCAGCCTTGGGGAGAAGCAAGGGTGTGCTGGTGGGTCGTTCAGGCTGGGAGCTGCCCAGGCCCCGGGGACACAGGGAGGGCAGGGCGGGCAGGCACAGCGCGCGCACCCCTACGGGGAGCAGAACCTGCCGCAGAAGAGAATGCTGCGGGAGCCATTGTGTCTGATGAAGAACAGGAAGGGGTGGTCTGCACAGAACCGGGGCCCGTCCACCACGGCGAAGTCAACTTCGATCGCGGCCGAGGCGGCCGCGGCCTCTGTGCCCTGCTCGTCCACCTCCACCACGCTCCTGTGGGCGAAGGCAGACAGACACAGGCCTCCGCCGGGCGACATGGCCGAGAAGTCAGCCTGGCCCAGCTGGAAGGCCTCAACCAGCCCCAGGCCCGGGAGCACGGACACCATGTCGTAGGTCTTCTCCAGCTTAAATTTCGGGAGGAAGACATCCACCTGACTCTTCTTCATGGAGTCAGGCTGGGTCCAGGCGAGGAGCTTCTCCCAGGTGAGCTGTTTCTCCACCTGAAAGGCCAGAATTTGGCTTTGGGATTCAGCAACGTCAGGCACCCCTGAGTCTCCTCTCCGGGACGGATGGCGCCACCTCCCCCACCCCCCCAAGTCACCTGGTGGACAGGTGTGCCATCTCGTGCTCTGGTACCCGAGCTCGTGCGCCCCAGGGGGAGGAGGGGCTCGAGGGCCAGCCGGGCAGGAAGGACGCACAGGACACTCACCGAGCTCAGAGGCACGTGGTCGTCGGGGAGCAGCACCAGCATGCTCAGCTCCTCGCCCGCGTACGGCAGCTCCAGCACCTGGGCCTGCACCTCCTTGATGCGGGCGAGTCTGAACTCCCCGTCCTGAAACATCATCTGCACCGGCCTCTGCTCCTTCTGCAGGAGTAAACAGACGACCTGGAATCAGGCACAGATCATCGGAGGAGGCAGCACCGTCTCGGGAGAGGCGGTGGACAGAGGGGTGTGCAGAACCCCCGATGGAAGCGGTATCCATGTCCCGGTTAGTGCTACAGACTCTCACCAGCTTCTCCCTGTTCCCATCGCAAGGCACCTGTCGTCAGCACAGCGGTGCTGGCCTGGGAAAGACAGTTCATTCAGCAAAATAAACGTGGTGCTCTGCTGTTCCCAGAAAGGAAGTCAGATTTCCAGAGCTAAAAGATGCCCAGTAAATATATCTAATGAAACAATAGAATCTGATGGAAATCACTGCTATTTAATTAGAAAAAAGTTTTATGAAACCTTAGAGTTTCCCAGCAGTGCAGCCCAGAATGTAGACAGACTCAGAAAACAGTGTGACAAGTGTGAGGGGCCGCAAGGGAGGTCCTCTGGGGGCCCAGAGGGTAAATTGTAGGGGCGGCAGGTTTAATTCCTGCTCAGGAAGCCAAGATCCCACACGCTGTGCTGCACGGTAAAAAAAGAACCATATGGGTCTTCATGCATTTAAATCCAACTGTACCAATTCTGAAACTTTAATTGGAGGAAATAACTTTTTAAAATACAGAAGTGCTCTATGTACACAGAAGTTAACTGAAATGCTACCCTTACTAAATTCAGTTTTACAAGTTGACACAGGTCATCTGTTAAAAAGATTAAAACAAATTTCTAAAACCCATGCCAGCTGTGGATGACTAGCTGTGCTCCCCTCCCACTCTGCAACTAGAAGGCTGATTATTTACAGTATACCATATTCGAAGAAAAGGGTTTTACTCCAATAAATTTCTGAATTGCATTAAAACGGTATTTTTATAAGGGCTGGCTATGGGGGAGTGGTTAACAAACTATTTTAATGCCTGTCTCAATTGAAATTAAACCTCAGTGTCAAGACTAAGGTCTGTGTCAGTTTTATTATTAGAAAGCTATGATTACTGAATTAATGATGATTAATTAATAGCAAATCAAGTCTGTATTTATTCTCATTTTTAAAATAATTGATTAAAGAAATACATTTTCTTATTCTTTCCCTCTGCAGACCCTATCCTACCCCCAACCCCCATCATAGTAATACCCAGATCACACTTTCCTAACACCTGTGGGGGTTTTAACTTTGGATTTCTTCTTCATTTTTTGCTTTCTATCTGAGCAATTTGGACTTAAAAGAAAACCTTAAGCTTTCAGGCTGAATGCAGGATGAACACACTCATACAGCAATGACTTTATGACAAATTATCAAAGCTCTAGAAGTAATAAAAAATCCAATAGATTAAAGGCAACAAGTGTTTTTCAAACCTTCAGTTCTTCACCACTGAGTTTAAAATTTCATTCAGAAATGTGTGAAGTTTCAAATTATCATTAACCAATGATTTATGCTCTTACAAAGCTAAATTTTTCAATTTTTTCACCAGATTCTCAGGATGTTCGGAAGTTTCCCCCACCTGGTTTACTCTGAAAGGCATCTCCCTGGTGAACGCCTTGTCGAATTCCTCACTCCACCTCCCTTTGAAGTAGACAGCATTGACCAGAACCAGCCTGGTCTCTGCATTGATGGAGTCAGCAGGCAACAACTCTGGAATCTTACCTTAGGGAGAAGTAGAGAATACAAAGCACGGTTAAAAACCCCTTGATAAGGCTCACTGGAAAATCCCGATTATAGTCTAGAACCAAAGTCCTCGTTTCAGATTTTCCCAGTTTGGGTTGTTCTGCAAGGAACCTGCACACACGGGTGGAGTTTACAATCACGGTGCTTCAGGACCTCTGCAAAGTGGGTGCCGTGAACCACTTCATCACTCAAGGAGAAGTCTGCTCTGGGTGGGTGGAGACAGAGGGGTGGGCTGGAGAGGCCACAGCCAGAGCCAGCCTTCCAGGACTGCGCAGGGACTTGTCGCAGGAGGCCCCCACAAATGGCTCAGAGGGCACACCATCAGCAAAAGGACAAGCTTCTGGAAGCCTCTAGCAAAGGTTTCACTATTTGATCCTCCAGACATTCTCAGAGACAGTCAGGTAGCACGTGAAAGGTACTTCTTTATCCCCCAGAGATCAAGTCAAGCCTTTTCAATGAACTAAGAGCACCCCTGCTAATTCACGCCTCCAGAGGGCAGAGGAAAAACAGGGCAAGGATGGCTAAGTCATGAGGCCACCTCCTGGGCCACCTCCTGCTCTCCGCTGGCTCCTGTCTTAGCAGAAACAGCACTGCCCTTCGTGGTACCCTATGGAATGGGTACAGAGGGCCCTGCGTGGGCCCAACACGGCCATCGTGGGGCCAAGGCCACAGCGGGGCACCCTGGGGACAGAGGCGAGCGAGGCTCAACCCGCCCCCGGGCAGTGATTTGTCTGCAGGACCATCAGCCCGGGCGTGTCGCCCCAGCTGGGGACAGGCGTGGAGGAGGACACAAGAAAGGACAGGAGGGGGTCAGGCTGGTGTGACGAGGGCCACAGAGCCTGCTCAGAGGCGGCCCCAGCCTCCTTCCTACAGAGACGCGGCAGTCACCGACGCGTGGACACACACCCAAGGGAGACGACGCTTCTCTGTAAGGCGTTAACCTGGAAGCCCGGCCTGTGAGCTTCTGCTCCTGCAGGTCACTCTGCTCTGGGCAGAATGGACACAATGAAGTCTCTGCTATTGAAAACCTGAGCATCTGATCAGAACCTCTGTGAGTCCATTAACGTTCAGATAGTCCATGGGGCCCAGACAACACAGCTCTGAACATCAGAAAGACCAGGAACAGCAGAGGAGCAGGGAGTGGGGAGCAGGAGGGGCGGAAGTGGGGAGGCACCATGGAGCACTGACCTTCGGTCTTCTTTGAGACCCAAGCGTTGATCTGCTTCCTGGACGGCTCTGCAGCTTCGGCAAAGGACAGCTGCTCCAGCTCAGCATAGTAGAAGCGAAGACACGATTCCTTAAAGGTCTTTGGAGAGGAGAGTGGTCAGCGAGTTTCCAAAATTCTGAACAGTATATATATTAAAGTAACCATTAATCCCTTAAAGGTGGTCATTCTAGTCTGCTAAATTTGAAAAGATCAGCGTTTATAAACAGGTAAGAACTCAGCTATGAATAATCATAATGGATAAATGCATTTTAGAAATAGTCAAATTTCAACAAGTACAGGTAGAGAATTACAGGTTTCAAAAATCATACTCATAAGTGTCAGTTCTCTGGGGTCTTTCTCTGACACTCTACATTTTGATCACATCTTGTACTGTTCTGTTGATTGAACTTACAGAGAGAAATTCACACGTCTTCTCCCCAAAGATCCTGTTGGCCGTCCTGAGCAAGTACTGAGTGTCAGGCTTGTTCAGCTCAGCAAGAAGCTTCTGGAAATCCTGGTGAAAGTCTTTCTCTGTGTTTAAGGAAAGCACCTATTGAGATAAGTAATTTTAAATGATCAATATTGCCCTTCAGTTTCTAAAAGTTTTGTGACCAACATTTTTTCTCAAATACTTCACAAAATATTCCTAAAGGGACACTACTTTTAAGTGTGGACTTAGTACATACTAGAGAAGCAAGACTGGAGAAGGCAATGCACCCCACTGCAGTACTCTAGCCTGGAGAATCCCAGGGACGGGGGAGCCTGGTAGGCTGCAGTCCATGGGGTCACGAAGAGTCGGACATGACTGAGCGACTTCACTTTCACTTTTCACTTTCACACATTGGAGAAGGAAATGGCAACCCACTCCAGTGTTCTTGCCTGGAGAATCCCAGGGACGGGGGAGCCTGGTCGGCTTCCGTCTATGGGGTCACACAGAGTCGGACACGACTGAAGAGACTTAGCAGCAGCAGAGAAGCAGGACAACATGGGGGAGGGGGAGATTCAGAGAGAAAGTAGAACAGAGACGGGTAGACGAGTTGGCCTTTCTGCCTCAGTTGACCCCTCTGTGTTCAAGGATGACTAAGAAGGAAAGGAGGAAGAGACTGGGAAAATTCAGAGGAGGGGCTGCTTTACAATCTCGCACCCTAAGGAAAGCGCAAGTGTGCCTAAACGGGGACAGCTTAACTCTAAAATTTACCAAAAAAAAATGGAGAGACTCAGACAAAGGTGTTAAAGTCCAAGGAGAAATGAGTGTGAACAGTGACGGGGGAGGGACCGCGCTTCCAGAGTCGGCCGGCGCCCAGAGCCCACAGCCCGCAGGCCGGGAGCCCTTCCCGAGGCAGGCCAGGCAGCCAGGCGGAGTTCGCACCCTGAGGGCCTGTGACCTCAGCACAGGAAGGCCAGGCCCACTCCACGCCACCCCAGACAACCTGCGGGCTCCCCCAGGAAGCTCCTCTAGGGCTCCTGCGCCGGCCTGATACATACTAAAGTTCATCAGGAATAAAGAACCACTCTCGACACCTCCCTCACACATGAGCTGGGAAATTATGATGATGAGTAATCGCTGCCGTCAAGGGTTCTCAGAGGAACAGAGAGGCAGAGTGAAACAGAAGGCGCCCGGCATTGGGGAGGCCCCATGTGCACCGCAGGACCTCACCTCCTTCTGGGTGACTCCTGCGTAAGTTCCTCTGTCCGCTCTAGAAACTTCCCTGATGACAGGACAGACTCGAGTGCGTGTTCCTGAGTAGCTGTTCATCTAGGCTAACTCACACCTAAGCATCTCTACAGGTAAAAAGCCCCTGCCTTTGCACCTTCTTTGCACATTTCTGCTTATCCCCTGACTCAGCTGGAAAGCATGGTGGTATATCATTGAGTGGAAATACCTATTAACCTACCCTTCCCACCAACGAACAGCTGTAAGTTTTCGTATAAACATCAGTACTCAAACTGAGACAGAGCTCAGCTGCTGAGATCTCAAGCAATTGTTATCATTTCCTAAGCAAAAATAAAAGTATTAAGACAAAAGTTTGATAGTCATGTCCAGGCTATTAACTGGAGAAGAATTACCCAAGAAAAACCTCGGTGAAGGAGCCCTCAGCTCCGCCCTCTGCGTCTGGGCAGCCCCAGCCCCTCCTGAGGCAGCACGCGTCCGCACCCGCATCCACCGCACCCTCCCACGGGCAGGCCTGCAGGCGGTCTGCAGCCGGGCGAGCGGACAGGACACGGGAAAGAGCCCCTCTCCCGGCTCACCTGGGCCACCTGGGCAGCAGTGTCCCCTCTGGCTCCCAGGAGGACCATGGCCAGGACCGAGGAGAGGCTCACGGGAGAAAGAAACACGTTGCCTGAAGGGTCGTCTTCACACAGGACCTTTAAAAGGCGGAGGGCGAAGGTGCCATTTGCTTCACAGAGCGCATCCATGAGGCCAGGGCTGGAGTCTAAGAGCGGAGAGAAAAGGCCCTCAGTAACCCTGAACGCCATCCCCCTGACACAGGACACTGTCCTTTCAGGGTGAAGCGCAAAATAGCCTACGGAGCAAGATCCGTGTACGGGTGCTTTCCATCTTAATAGGAAGTCCAAGGTTAGGGTCACTAACTATGTGTGGTCCTGGCAGCAGGTCAAGCAGCTGAGAGCCTCGGGGAGTGAACAGCAATGGCTAATGGGGGTGCACACACACAGACACACACACTCTGCTGGGCTCCTGGGAGCAGTGAAGTCCAGTCCTTTCCCATCTGAGAAGGGGGCGGACAGGGCCAGAGAGGAGGAGGGGAGAGACCCCCCGTGAGAGCCTAGTCAGCCTTCTGCCGGTCCGCACGAGGCCCCGTGTATTCTTGCATATACTCCTGAGAAATCCCTGGGAGATGTTCAGTTATGAACCAGACCAGGTCTCCCCAGTTTCCAGCTGATGGCTGAGAAATATTTGAGAAGCTGAACTGAAGCCAGACAGGCTGGAATCCGGGAGGAGATGGGCTGTGAAGTGAGACATTTCCACCTACAGCGGCTGGTCTGTCCGAGCCGGGCCTCGGGTCCTGATGGTCAGCAAGTGTCCCTGAACCCCGACCCAGCTCAGGGCGCCTGCCCTCCGCTCCCCAGCTCTCAGGGACCCTCAGACACGGAATGTGGGCCCAGACACTGTGCTTGTTTTTAAATTTTCAGTTCTTTTTTTTTTTTTTTTTTACCAGAATCAGGTTTTGAAGGTTCCCTCCTTCCTTCCCTCAACAGCCACCAGTGGACACCGAGCCTGACGCTGGAAACCGGGTCCTGAGGGACACAGGAGAGGAAAGGGCTAAAGACAGGGGTTCAGCAGAGGACAGTCAGGGTGACGGGGTGCAGCCAGGGCCAGCACTGAGGTCGTGGGAGAGGCAGGGGAGGTCAGAGGTGGTCAGGCAGGTGGGCGGGGTGCCCCAGCCCACCTGAAAGCGGACATGGCAAACCATCAGCCCCCAGCGACCTGTGGCCACCCTTCCTTGGTAACGAGACCCTCACTCACACCGCAGCTGGCCTCAGGCCCTGAGAGGCCCCCGTGTCCTCCCGACCCGCTCCAGCCCCCTTCAGCCACCATCAAGCCTCGCCTCCTGTCCCCTTAAAGCTGTCCAGCCAGGCTGGCCCTGACCCCGCGTCTGGTCTGGCCCACATTCTCCCTGCGGCCGCTCGAAGCCTGAGAACAGGAGTGCCCCACTGCCCACCTATCCCCACCACTGCGGCAGACGGAGACCCTTCACTCAGGCTGTTGCCTGGCCCAGCCCGGGGGCTCAAACACACCTGACCGCCACGGCTCATCCTCCTGCCAGACCGGAGAGCCCCTTCAGCCCCTCCGAGGCCTGTGACCTCGGAGAGCTCCGCTTACCCAGCTCCCCATCCTGCACCCAGGCCGTCACTCTCCCGCCTCCAGGCGGCAGCGCAGCGGCGGCTCGTCCCCACCTTCTGGACGCGCCCTGAGCCCGAGTCCCGCCGGCGCTCCCGTCAGCTCAGCTCCCTGCCGCGCGGGAGGGGCTCACCTGCCTCCGCGGCTCCGGACGCTCCGCCGACACCGACACCGAGCGGCCTCGGCCCGGGCCGGGAACAGGCCCCGAAGGGCGGCGCCGCCGCAACCCCGCCCCGCCCACAACTTCCAGGTCCCGCCCGCCCCCGGGAGCTCGGGTTCTGCGCCGACCCGGGCCTGGGGATGCGGCGGGGGCCTCCGGATGCGGGGTCAGGGTGGGCGGACCCGGGCCTCGGGATGCGGAGTGTTTTCAGTCTTTACTTCATGATCGGACTTTCAGCTCTAGAGAAGAAACAGAGCTGGTGTCTGGCAAGCGCACCCCAGCAGGCCTGGGTAACCCGTCAGAGCACCAACTCCCACCACCAAGGTCAGGCCCTCTTGGCCTCCTAACTCTCAGCCCAGTGAGTCCTGTAAGGGTATTGTTAGCAAAAGACCATGCCGGCAGCTCTGCCTGCGGGCACTGCAGGCACTCAGATGCCATTTCTCAGCAGCCTACAAAGAGCAATGCTGAGCATGGCCCTGTTCTGCACAGGTTTCCCAAACTTTGAAGGCCTTTATCTTTCTACACTTGCTTTTTCCTTATCTTTGAAAACCTTTCTCCCTTTCAATTTGTTTCCTCCATGAGGGCTGCATTCTTCCATAATGAAGATTGTCAGCTCAAATAGCAGGGACGTCTCGGCCTCTCCCACTCCCAACGCCCAGAGAGTGGCACTGGGCTGGGCGCTGGGCACCTGGCTGAGGACACGACCTCCGACCTGAGGTGCCTCACATGTGATGAGAACAACAAAAGTGCTCAAAGGTACTTCCTAGATGTTATCAGAAAACATCTAGATGGTGGCAGCCACACACAAATTCCCCAAGAATGTCCCCGCCAGACACTTCACTCTGGACGGACTTTATGGAGCAGCTTCCGTGTTCCCTACGAGGTAGGTGACCGCCCTTAGGACAGCCTCATTCTCCTTGACTTGATTTTGTGTCCGTAGCATCAACCACAGTGTCTGGACAGATTTCTAAAGGGATGGTGAGGCTTCCTGGGGGATGTGATTATGCACAAATATTTTTTAAATTAATTAATTTATTTTAATTGGAGGCTAATTACATATTGTGGTGGGTTTTGCCATACATTGACATGAATCAGCCATGGGTGTACATGTGTCCCCCATCCTGAAACCGCCTCCCACCTCCCTCCCACCCCATCCCTCTGGGTCATCCCAGTGCACCAGGCCTGAGCACCTTGTCTCATGCATCGAACCTGGACTGGTGATCTGTTTCACATATGATAATATACATGTTTCATTGCTGTTCTCTCAAATCATCCCACCCTCGCCCTCTCCCACAGAGTCCAAAAGTCTGTTCTTTACATCTGTGTCTCTTTTGCTCTCTCGCATATAAGGTCATCGTTACCATCTTTCTAAATTCCATATGTATGCATTAATATACTGCATTGGTGTTTTTCTTTCTGGCTTACTTCACTCTGTATAATAGGCTCCAGTTTCATCCACCTCATTAGAATGGATTCAAATGCATTCTTTTTAATAGGTGAGTAATATTCCATTGTGTATATGTACCACAGCTTTCTTATCCATTCGTCTGCCAATGGGCATCTAGGTTGCTTCCATGCCCTGGCTATTGTAAACAGTGCCGCGATAAACATTGGGGTTCACCTGTCTCTTTCAATTCTGGTTTCCTCGGTGTGTATGCCCAGCAGTGGGGTTGCTGGGTCATATGGCAGTTCTATTTCCAGTTTTTTAAGGAATCTCCACACTATTCTTCACAGTGGCTGTACTAGTTTGCATTCCCACTAACAGTGTAAGAGGGTTTCCTTTTCTCCACACCCTCTCTAGCATTTATTGTTTGTAGACTTTTTGATAGCAGCCATTGTCACTGGCATGACATGCTGCCTTTTTGTGCTTTTGATTTGCATTTCTTTGATAATGAGTGATGTTGAGCATCTTTTCATGTGTTTGTTAGCCATCTGTATGTCTTCTTTGGAGAAATGTCTGTTTAGTTCTTTGGCCCATTTTTTGATTGGGTTTTTATTTTTCTGGTATTGAGCTGCAGGAGCTGCTTGTATATTTTTGAGATTAATTTTTGTCAGTTGCTTCACTTGCTACTATTTTCTCCTATTCTGAAGGCTGTCTTTTCACCTTGCTTATAGTTTCCTGCATTGTTCAAAAGCTTTTAAATTTAATTAGGTCCCATTTGTTTATTTTTGCTTTTATTTCCATTACTCTGGGAGGTGGGTCATAGAGGATTCTGCTGTGATTTATGTCAGAGAGTTTTGTCAATGCTTTCCTCTAGCAGTTTTATAGTTTCCGGTCTTAAATTTAGATCTTTAATCCATTTTGAGTTTATTTTTGTGTATGGTGTTAGAAAGTGTTCTTGTTTCATTGTTTTACAAGTGGTTGACCAGTTTCCCCAGCACCACTTTTTAAAGAGATTCTCTTTTCTCCATGTATATTCTTGCCTCCTTTGTCACAAATGTGAAAGCTCTTCCTGCAGCCAGAAGCAGAGGGAAAGAGCATTTTAGATACGAGTCATTCTGGAAAGAGGCGGTGGTGGGTGGGGGGATGTGTCCTGGAGGGGATTGAGGAGAAGACAGCGGCAGGAAGGAGCCTTGAAATCCAAGCCAGGCCAGATCGGGAAGGGCCTGCACCCGGCACACGGAACCCAGAGAAGGGCGCCTGGGGGTTCCGGGGTTCCGCACATAAAGCGCTGGACAGTCGGCTCCCCTGCTCCCTGCACCCCTGTCTTCAATGTTTTAGCTTCTGGAAAGAAACAGGAGGTGGCTGGGAGGAGGAGCCCCAAGCCAGGAAGGTGTCCCAGTGTTCGGCAACACTGAAAGACAGATCAGGCTGACGGTTAAAAATGTTAACGTTAATTAACCAGGTTAAACGTTGATTAACCAGGAGATTCCTGGGTCATGAGGCTGACCCAGTACCATCCCCAGTGAGGTCAAGCCCCCGAAATGGCACCAGGAGCTGAGATGAAGGATGCAGGAGTCACAGAGGAGCGCGTGGCTCTGCAGCCCAGTCAGAGGCTCGGGGCCCCTCCTCCAGCTCCCTGGTCTCACCCACCACCACCCTGCGTGTCATGGCAGAAAAGGGGGACTTCAGCGTGGCGGTAGGGAGGGTTTTTTCCAGACCGAGGAACTTCATGAAAACTACACAGATTGAAAGCTTCAGTTTCATAAAGAGGTTTCTCTCTAAAATCCCTGTTCAGTCCTAATGTGGATTTATGATGCAGAGGAAAGGACCAGGTTGGACCTAAAGAGACACTGAAGGAGCAAGTCAAGTGATAGGGGTAAAATGCCGTGAGCCTCAGACCTGCTGCAATAGCAGTGTGACTCAGAAAGGGGTAAGAGGTCCTGGTGGGCGGTGAGGGTGGCGGTGACCGGCCCAGGAGCGGAGAGCTGGGAAGGGAGGGCCCAGGGTGGTCCTCCACCAGCACAGCGGGAACAGGGAGTCGGGGGGACGCACAGGCTGGGGTACATGGGGTGGACGTATTGGGAGTGACCCCATGGAGGGGGCTGCAGAAACAAGCAAGGAGGCAGACAATTCAGAAGCAATATTAAAATTCAAAATCAGAGTTTCAGACGTGTGTCTCTAAGCCTGCGTTTAAGACATGTGCTAGCATTGCTTGTATTTCCTGATCATGAATGTCTGAACCTGACTTCCTGACAGCAGTTACACCTATTTGCTCCACAGAGTTGGTGGGCAGTTTCCAGAAGACCCTGCATGTCACGTTTGTTAACTTCAGGGAGAAGTGATGGGGAGCTTGGTAAACGTCTGTGTCCACCACTGTTGTCGCGAAATACCACCACTGACTTTGCGCATGACCCACTAGGCCCCGCAGAGAAACCTCCAGACACCTCGCTGTGCTGGAATTGTGCTGGGCTCCGACGTGAAGGGGGGCTGAGTGCGTGTCCAGCCAGCATTGCTCAGAGGCAGCGCCGCTGACAAGTGGGGCCAGATGACCACTCCTCCTGTGGCTGCCTGTGCACCTCCCACTGGAGGCCAGCTGCGTGCCCTCAGTTATGACAGCAAAAACGCCTGCAGGCGCGCTGCTTGTCTTCACGGGGGCACAGTGCCCACCAGCTGAAGACGGCGTCACCAACTCACTCAGGCCAGGAGGGCAGAAATCATGGTAGCCGGAGGAAGCCAGAGAAAATCTCTCTGGGACTGAATCTAACCTGGCCTGGGGAATACAGGGAAGAGCACATGTAGACATGAAAGTGAAAATGCTTCACCAGCGATTTCATAGAATTTTCCAGACCCAGCGGAGACCTTGTCACAATGAAGATTAGGTGATTCCTGTATGCCCCCCCACCCCCGATCCCCACCCCAGCCAGACATCACCTGCTCCATGAGCAGAACCAGGACCCCGGGGAGCCCCAGGTGGGATCCCTGGACGCATCTCAGGCGAAGGAGCCCACAGCCGGGCACTAACTGCTGCGGTTAGTTACATTTCATGTGAATTATATATGTGATGTCAAGTGTGCGTTGATGTCGTGCACGCGCGGGGCCAGCACACATGCACCCTGAGTGTGCGGTGATCGCCTGTCGGAAACACCTGTTCGCTCGCAAGCAGCCAGGCCTGGTCCCCACGCTCACCACCGGTGACTCTGGCCGACAGGCCCCGGGGGGCGAGAGCCCCTCTCCCTGTGCGCCAGCCTCCAGCACTCTCTGAGCCAGAACCACGCACACTCAGCGCTCAGAGCCGCAGCGCCGCACGCCGGGGGCAGGGCAGGTGTGACCCTGCTTGGAGCTCTGTCGTCCCCTTCTCCTGCCCTCAATCTTTCCCGGCATCACGGTCTTCTCCAATGAGTCAGTTTTTTACATCAGGTGGCCACAGTATTGGACCTTCAACTTCAACATCAGTTCTTCCAATGTTCAGGACTGCTTTCCTTTAGGATTAACTGGTTTGATCTCCTTGCAGTCGAAGGGACTTTCAAGAGTCTTCTCCAGACCACAGCTCAAAAGCATCAGTCCTTTGACGCTCAGTCTTTATGACCCAACTCTCCCATCCATATATGAGCTCTCTAAACACCCCAGCTTTCACTAGATGAGCCTTCGTCAGTAAGAAGTGTCTCTGCTTTTTGATATGCTCTCTAGGTTAGACATAAGTTTTCATTCAAGGAGCAAGAGTCTTTTAATTTCACAGCTGCAGTCACCATCTGCAGTGACTTTGGAGACCAAGAAAATGAAGTCTCTCACTGCTTCCATGTTTTCCCATCTATTTGCCATGAAGTGATGGGACCAGATGCCATGATCCTCAGTTTTTGAATGTTGAACTTTCAGCCAACTTTGGCCTTCTCCTCTTTCACTTTCATCAGAGGCTCTTTAGTTCCTGCTCACTTTCTGCCATAAGGTTGGTGTCATCGGCATATCTGAGGTTGTTGATATTTCTCCCGGCAATCTTGATTCCAGCTTCTTACACACAAATAAACAGGTTTAATTGTCAACAGATTCCTTAACTTAATTTCAGCATGCAGTTATACAAAGAAAAGAAGTAGAAACAGCAGAGAGAAGTAACAGCACACACATCACCAAGCTGCTTCCCAGCCTACAGCCAGACTTTACAATCCCTGGGAAATCCCGAATGACGTCTGTCTGGACTCCCAGCTAGGAAAGGATCCCAGGCTGTGCGTCCACCCCAAGGGTGAGACTTCACTGCGGTTATGGGGTCTCCCCCTTATAATCCCAGGCTGCACACTGATGTCATCATTGGCTCTGGGAAAAAAACGCAGCTCCGGTTCTTTTCTTTAACTGTTACAATGCTGTTTGTTTCACCTTTTGAGTCAGAAGATTCCTCAGACTGGGGCCTAACATCCAGAGGCTAAGAAATTTCTAGACCCACGCGCTTTCGTACCTAAAGTGCCCCTTGACTTGCTGGTAACGATTGTCATGCTTGCAGGCAGGTATGAGGACAGGCAAGGTCCAGGGTCCGAAGTTGGTCAGAGGTATGCTGCCCTTTTCCTGAAGCCTGAACCAGGCTACCTCCACTTTAATTTCCCAAGAGTGTCAAACTCGGGAGATGGTGGAAGACAGGGAGTGGAGGTTTTGCAAGAACGTGAGTGGGATCACACAGGGTTTGTCCTTCAGAGACTGGTGTACTTCACTTGGCGTCATATCCTCAAGGGTCATCCATGTTAGAACCTGTGTCCGGCTTACCTTTCTCTTTTAAAGGCTGGATGCATCTCCATTGTGTGTAGAGACTACCCTTTGTTACCATCTGTGTCCGTCAGACAGGTGGGAGGCTTGCTCTCTTGGCTGTTGTGAGTAATGCTGCTACGAACAAGGGGCTGCAAGTGTCTGTCTGAGACCCTGCTCTTAATTCTTCTGGGGACACACCCAGAAGTGAACTGTGCGTGGGATCTTTCCTCAAGTTTCCCAGTGGAGAGCAAAGCGCTTGGCCCTGCAGTTTTGAGACCACTCCATGAAGTGGGGAAGGTCCGTCTGCTCCGCTGCAGGCACCCCGGGACAAAAGCAGGGCTGGGTGGGTAAGACGGGGATGGGGGCGTGACTGTGTCAACCAGCACCTCTGCTGCTCGAGGCTTTACTTTACTTGCTTTGCTTAGTCGTCGCTATTTTGTGTCCAACTCCGCGGCCCCATGGACTGTAGCCCACCAGGCTGCTCTGTGCACGGGGTTTCCCAGGCAAGAGTACTGGAGGGGTAGCCATTCCCGCCTCCAGGTCTTCCCGATCCAGGGATCAAACCTTCGTCTGCTGCACTGGCAGCGGATTCTCCACCTGGGAAGCCACACGAACACAGAGGGTGAGCCAAAGGCCAGAGGGACGTTGACACGAGGACACTGGCTGGGAAGAGGAAGATGACTATTCCTTCCCAGGAGCGTGGAACATGCCACCTGCACCTGTGACCTCAGATAACCAAGGAACATTGCAAATAGAGGCAGAGCGAGCTGCCAGGAGCCATCAGCACCCTCCTTCCGGGAGGCTGTGAGTGAGGAGTGGAACTGCAGGGCTGGGCAGAGCAGGCACTAAAGCAGACAGCCACCGTATCCGGGGGATCTCTGAGGTTTCAACAGAGAGGCGGGACGGGGGAGACGCTGCCCTGCTGCAGGAGGTGGCGGAAGGCAAGAGTTCTGTGCACCTGGGACCACAGGCCTCTGGAGGCAAAGCGCCTCTTCCTGAGGGGACCTCAGTCATTCTCAGCTGACTAGACCAGGCCCACCCACGTGCTGGCAGCCAGTCTGCCTTACTCAGAGGTGACTCGTTTAATCCTCATCTCCGTTAAAAACTACCTGCATGGCAACATCTCGATTGGTGTTAGAACCATTAACTGGTCCTCTGGGCCAGTGAAGGTGACACACAAAATTAACTGTCACGCAGGGCTACCTCGTTTGCCAGTAGTCATGTATGGATGGGAGAGCTGGACCATAAAGAAAGCTGAGTGCCAAAGAATTGAAGTTTTTGAACTGTGGTTTTGGAAAGGACTCTTGAGAGTCCCTTGGACTGCAAGGAGATCCAACCAGTCCATCCTAAAGGAAATCAGTCCTGAATGTTCATTGAAAGGACTGATGCTGAAGCAGAAACTCCAATACTATGGCCACCTGATGCGAAGAGCTGACTCACTGGGAAAGACCCTGATACTGAGAAAGATTGAAGGCAGGAGGAGAAGGGACGGCAGAGGTGGGATGGTTGGATGGCATCACTGACTCGATGGACATGAGTTTGAGTGAACTCCGGGAGTTGGTGATGGACAGGGAGGCCTGGCGTGCTGTGATTCATGGGGTTGCAAAGAGTTGGACACGACTGAGTGACTGAACTGAACTGAACTGGTCTACTTCTTTCTCTCATGGAAACACATGCTGTGTGGAGTTCAAAAGCCAACTATGGAAAATCCCGACCAAAATGTTTATATATTTTAATGTGAAAAGATTGGACTGAGAAGATCTTTCATTTCTCAGGATTTGCTTTGAGCTTACCTGGTACTCAGCATCTGAAAAAAAGTCTATTTTTCTCAATAAAAACACTGTAGTCCACGGCAGGACTGGCTCCGTAGTTGGCAGGGTCTGGTGCGAGATGAAAATGCAGGACCCTCTGCTCAACGCTATTAAGAATCTGAAGACAGTGAAAGCAGAGCGCTGAGCCAGGGGTCCTTCTGGAGGCCCAGGGAGGCCCACCGGCCACACCTCCTTGAAGCCAGAGCTGGTCACAGACAAGGTCAACTGGAGGTCAGGAAGTGACTGTGAGTGGCTCGGTGACGTCCGGCTCTGCGACCCTGAGAGGCCGTGGAATCTCCAGGCCAGAATCCGGAGTGGGAAGCCAGTGTCTCCAGGGACCGTCCCAACCCGGGGTCGAAGCCTGGCCTCCCGCACTGCAGGCGATTCTGCCCGTTCTGAGCCACCAGGGAAGGACTATGATGAGGACGGGAGTTCCAAGTTGATCGATAACAAACGCACGGGAGATTATAAGGCAATTCTCTTCAACAACTTGAATAAGATCATATTGAAAAACAGTTTTGAGGAAAATGCCGATGACATTTAATGCAGTGGACCAGCTAAGAAAGAGATGCTCAGAGGTCGAGCTGTGTGACAGGTTCTGTAACACACGGGACCACTGTGTCCATCGTCACAGCTTCCTGCTGACGGCCTGAAGGAGACGAAGGACAGGCGCCTCGGACCCTGGACGGACAGACGGCTCACGTCAGGCGACAGTGCGCACAGGCTGGGGGTGGCAGTGACGCCACTGGCCTGCCCGCCCGCCCGCTCCCAAGGGCAGCGTCTCCGCAGCCTGTCTGTCCTCAAGGCTCAGGCGCTGACTTGGGCACAGCAGAGACAGCGGATAGAGACAGGCTGAGGATGTGGGTCACACCGTCAGGTTAGAGGGAGCCCAGCTCCTGATGACGCCACAGGGAGGCCAGTGGACACCGCACCACTCTTCCCCCTGAACCCCGGCATCGGCTGACGCGGGCCCCACGTCTCAGCAGGGAACACGTGGTGTGGCTGCAGAAATTTCGTGCAGTTCCTTCACTCAGTCAAGTCCGACTCTTTGTGACCCCATGGACTGCAGCACGCCAGGCCTCCCTGTCCATCTTCAACTCCTGGATTCCTCTCAAACTCACGACCATTGAGTTGGTGATGCCATCCAACCATCTCATCATCTGTTGTCCCCTTCTCCTTTTGTTTCAATCTTTCCCAGAATCAGGTCTTTTCAAATGAGTCAGCTCTTTGCATCAGGTGGCCAAAGTAATGGAGCTTCAGCAACAGCATCAGTCCTTCCAATGAACCTTCAGGACTGGTTTCATTTAGGATGGACTTGCTGAAACCTTAGCCGCCTTTATTTCTCCAGTACCAGCGGCTGGATGGAAAGTCACCCGGCGTGCATCCATGATGTGGTCTGAAATGCCTCCATCTCATGAATAAGAACTGTCTGCTCATCTCTGACCCCTGAGGGCAACTGAGCACACTCAGGGAGTGTTTACGGTCAAGCACTGAACAGGCCTCTGACCACAGACCCTCCAATGCAGACCCAGTGGCTCGTGGATGGACTTCTCCCAGTCCGGGTCCACGCCCTTCCCTCTTCTGCTGGTTTCTGGAGGGCTCAGGTTTGGGGGTCTCTGAGGCCCGCTCCCCCTCCCCACAGCTGCCATAGCCTCTGCTTCGCTCTACTCTCAGGAGCAGGGCCACTGAGCAGAGGAGCCAGGGAAGCCCCGCTCATCCTTCCAGGCCCGGAGCAGACAGCACTCTCCCCGAGGGCCTGGACGGGGCGGGTGGAGGGAAGACCCAGAGAGCAGGCAGCCAGTGCTCCCTGCTGGCAGGACCACCGGAGCCCACCTCCAATGGCAGCTGTAGCTCGGAGAAGGCACGGGACACGAGGACACGGGCACAGAAACACACACACACACACACACAGGCGGTCTCGATCAGCCCTTTATTTGTGGACTTTGCCAAGGTCACCTGGGGTTCCAGCTCTTTGCAATGATTGGGGAGAGCGGTGAGCAGCACGGGGGGCCCCCACCACCTCATCACGGTGAGCAGTAGCGGCCGCAGAACAGGATGGCCCCGGTCTTGCCGTGCTGGATGAAAAAGAGGAAGGGGCGGTTGGCAAAGAACTCGTGCACGACTCTCAGGCTTCTCCGGCTGATCCTGGACCCTGCGGTAGCCGTGGCCTCCGTGCCCTCCTCGGTGACTTCCACGAAGGACTTGTGCACGACCTTGGACAGGTACAGGCCTAGCTGGCAGGACATCCCACTGAAGTTGGCCCGGGCCGCCTCGAAGGCGTCGGTCATGCCCAGGCATCGGAGGACGCACTCCATGTCGTAACACTCCTCCAGGGTGAAGCAGGGCAAGAACACCTTCACCTCCTCCTCAGCCAGCACGTCTGGCTTCGTCCACGCAATGAATTTCTCGTAGGTCAGGGCCTTCTCCACCTGGAGTAGAAGGTAGAAGATATCAGGGTCTGCAGCAGAGCTGCCCTGGGGACCGTCCACTGTGACCCACACTCCACGCTGAGCGGGCCCAGGGCAGCCTGCAGGATGCACGTGAGTTCCCGGAGCCCAGTGCCCGGCACGGATCCGGACGAGACCCCGGGCCCCGGGGCCCTGTCTGCCCGGTTACCGTGTTCAAGTCAGTGCTTTCACTGGGCAGCACGACGACCATGTTCAGCTCTTGGCCGACGTAGGGAAGCACCAGAATCTGGCTGCAGATTTCTGCAATGCAGGTTATTTTAAAGGTTGACCAATTGTACATCATTGGCACACGTTTCTGCACGTTCTATAAAGGAAATGGATAAAACTTAAGTTGAAACATGACCTGTGGACGAGTCATCAGAGCCGTCCACCTGTGCCCACACACTCTGTCCTGTCTTCCAGACCCACCCCAGCTCCGCGTCCTCAGGTTGTCTGCACGGCTCCAGCTCCCACCCCTGGTTCCCAGCGCTCAGGCTTCAGTCTGCTGTTCTCCTGCTGACCCAGGAGGTCTCCACTCGGACATTCCCGGCAGGACCTCTCCCCGACCTCCTGCCTACCTGACATCTGCATCTGGACACAAAGGAGCCTCCAGTTCGGCTCGCACACTGGTGGCTCCTGTTTCCCTCCTTCTGCTCACTCTATACTTTCCCATTTCTGCTCATGGCGACACCACTCAGCCCGCAGTCAAACCTGGGAGTGTCCTGGGCCCCTGTCCTTCCCACCCCACAGCTGACCCATGAACAACCATGTTGGCTCTACTTTTAAAGACAACAGGGCTTCCCTGGTGGCTCAGGGGTAAATAACCCGCCTTCCAATGCGGGAGACGCAGGCTCCCTCCCTGGTCTGGGAAGACCCCACAGCCCAGGGGCTCCTAAGCCCACACGCCACAACTACCGAGCCTGGGCTGAGCGCCGGGAGCCGCAGCTCCTGAGGTCACGGGCCTGCAGCCCGAGCTCTGCCCCAAGAGAAGCACCAGCTGGGGAAGCCCGAGCCCTGAGCCGAGAGGGCCTCCGCCAGGGCAGCGTCAGGAAAGGCTTGCGGCAAGAAAACCCGGCACAGCCAGAAATAAACAGATGCGATTATTAAAAGAAATGCGAACCAATCTGACTTGTGCTTCCTACGCCCACCACTCAGCCCAGCCACCGTCATCAGGAAAACTTCCAAGTAACCTCCCTGGTCCTGCACTCGGGCCCGAGGGGCTCTGGGAGATCAGAGCCACAGTGAGAGGCCACGGGCTCTGTGAGAGCTCAGAAGAGGGACACAGGAAGCAGGAACCCAGGCTGGGGAGACCGCTAGGGAGGCTTCTGGATGGCCCTGCAGAGGAAGGCGTCTGTGTAGGTAGCTACGGATGGGCTGGGGACAGAAGGTAGGATCCAGGCCCATCGAGCGTCACAGCCATAGTCTGGAGTTTGAACTGGATCTCGGGAGTTCTGCGGGGCCCAGAGACCTGCAAGCTGCCCGTGGGATGTGTGATACAAGATGGAACCCCCACGGCACAGACCGCCCCTGATGATACAGCAGAGGAGGAGCAGGGGCAGAGGAAGCCAGGGTTTGCCCGGATCCACCTCTGGGCCGCCAAGGCCACGAGAGGCACAGGTTCCCTGAGGTCAGCCTTCTCACACGCTCCGTAAACCAAGGGGATCCAGGGACCGTTTCCAAGAACCTCCCTCACTTTATGAAACATTCTTGTTCACCTTGCTGACATTGAATGTCCTTTCCACGGTGTGCCCTTTAAGAAACTGTTTAGCCCAGTTTCCTTTGAAGTAGATGGCATTCACGAGAACCAGACGGGTCACGGGGTCACATGAATTTGCAGAGAGCAAGTCTCTAATTTTACCTGCAAAGATTTAAAGAGCCAGTTAGCTAACAGGGTTCCCTGGTGGAGGTGCTGGGCACAGTGTTACTGGTCTGTCCCCTGGAGGAGTCAGTGGACAGAGCAGAGGGTTCACTGTCCCCCAGACAACCACGAACAGGGAGTTGTCTGGTTACTCACTAAGGTGTGTCTGACTCTTTGTGACCCCAGGGACCCTAGCCCACCAGACCCCTGTGACCATGGGGTTCCCCAGGCAAGAATACTGGAGCCTGTTGCCATTCCCTTGTCCAGGAGATCTTTCTGACTCAGGGATCCAACCTGCCTCTCCTGCATTGGCACGTGTATTCTTTTCCATCTGAGTGAGCAGGAAACCCATACAGGGAGCCTGGCTCGTAAAGCAAATTTGGCAAGAAAAACCTTAAAATCTCTGCTCAGAAAAATACCATGAGTTGCATAAAACAAAAAATAAGGGCAGAATAATTCACAGTGACAAAAAAGGAATGTTCGGTCTACAACGTGAGGGGACCGTCCTGAAGGGGAGAGGTCGAAGCCAGTGTGGACAGCACGAAAACGAAGAACCGCAGGTGGACCAGGGCTTGACCGAGTGTCCTGCACTGATGCTCAGCGACCCGCAGGCCTGAGCTCCGCTGGACAGGCAGGGAGGTGGAGCCCGCATCCAGAGTTTTCCTTCCACCCTTTGTGAAAAGGCAGACTATATGAACATTAACTGCAACAGCCCAGAATCAAAGTGTGATTGCTCTGGAAGAGGTGCACCAAATATTGATGAGGAGGGGGAAAAGCTAGAGAAATGGATTACTGACTACATTTCAGAAGTGGATTTGAAAGCTTGCAGTTCTTTAAGATAAAAGCCCTTTCTCTTCACATGTGATGGTCTTGGGAAGGAACTGATGGATAATAAGGCTGATTTAAATACTGTGCAAACAGAACTTGTGACACGTCCTCACCTTCTGTCTTTTCGGCTACCCAGGTGTTTATGTGCTTCCTGGCCTCCTCCGAAGCGCCGACAAAGTCCAGCTCCTCCATCTCTGCTTGGTAGAATACACGGCAGGCATCTTTGAAAAACTAGGGTAGACGGAGTGACAGAATCACATGGCTACAGAAGCAGACAATGCCAACAGCTTACTCCTTCACCGCGCCAAACCTCAACACTGATCATTTGATGGTTACTTGTGTAATGTACAAACGAATGTGCGGAATTAACCTTCAATCCAGTTTCTCAGTTTTCAGCTACATTGAATAAATAACTGAGTAAAATAACAGGCTTTCCTGTGGCACAGTGGTAAAGAATCCGCCTGCCAATGTTGGAGACGAGGGTTTGATCTCTGCGTGGGGAAGATTCCTGCAGAAGGAAACGGCAACCCACTCTAGTATTCTTGCCTGTACAATCCCATGGACAGAGGAGCCTGGTGGGCTACAGTCCGTGGGGTTGCAGAGTCAGACACAATTTAGCGACGAAACAACAACAGCACAACCATTCAAATGAGGCAATTTGGCAACACAGTTGCCAGCACAAGGCTTCACTCCCCTGTGACCCTGGAAAGGCTGTTGCGTCTCTCTGGCTTCCTTGCCCCCGGAAGCAAGGACGCAGCAGCAGCGCCGTCTCAGAGGTGACTGGGGACCAGGAGAGCTTGGTCTGTCCGGGGTCTCGTGGCTGAGCTCTCCCCACACCGTGGACGCCGCACCTCGTGGTCCAGGCGCCTCATTTCACAGAACCCGCGCACCATTCAGGCTCTGCCAACCTGCTGGTCCGCTTCTCAATCGGAGCTTTTGAACAGATGTCAGTCTCTCAGTCTAAGAAAATAGTCTGGAAGCAAAGTGGTCACCTACAAGTCGACACCTCCTCATACCCTTGGTGATTTCAACAGCTTTTAAACACATCTGAAAACAAGTGCCTGCTTCTTAAATTACTATTTAGTAAGTAATGACCAGCCAAGGCCAAACTAAAGGCATATCTAATTATACTTTGTGATTGGTATTGGACTCTTGGAATACTCGATCACTATAAAATACTGACAAATATTTCTCATCTTTTGATTTTATGTTCCATATCAAAATAACATGTTAAATATCAATACTTTTCTTCAAATATCCACCAGAAAAGAAGTTTATGAAAATTAGCCAATTCTTTATGTTTATTGGAAATTTTGCTTTTCTGTATATCTAAGGCTCATACAAAGATGACAGTAAACTACCATATGACTGAGACTGATGAAAACAAGGAAACCAGTTTGTAAAATAAATTCGCACGGTGCTGTACAAACCGACAATGACTTGACCGCGTGCTTACTACATTCACTTTACACCACCTGTTTTAAAGCAGTTAATTTAGAGTCTGAAACAAGTGTGAAAAAAATGAAAAAAATCATATAACAGAATAAGGTCGCTATCCTAAATATACAAAGAACTCATTAAAAATAAAAAAAAGACATAAAGCCCGAAAGTAAAACTACACTGCTGCTGCTGCTAAGTCACTTCAGTCATGTCCAACTCTATGCGACCCAAGAGACGGCAGCCCACCAGGATCCCCCATCCCTGGGATTCTCCAGGCAAGAACACTGGAGTGGGTTGCCGTTTCCTTCTCCAATGCATGAAAGTGAAAAGTGAAAGTGAAGTCGCTCAGTCTAAGGACATATAAATAGGCAACTTTCAGAAAAGATACAAATGATTGATCGACATGAAAAGCTGCTCAGTCTCATGAGTAATAGGAATGTTCAGGCCCAGCCGCTGCGGCGCTGAGCAGAGGGGGGAAGGGCACCCGCTCCCCTTCCTGAGGACGACGGGAAGGGCTACAGCCGTCGGGGCGGGAATGAGGCCGAATTCACTGAGATCTGAGAGCCTCGCTCTGTCCCTTCCTTCCAAAGTCCATCAGGAGTGGCAGGCACGCACAGGACAGAACCACACACACACCGTCCCTGCCGGCTCGGCCCCGGCTGGGCCCCACCCACGCCCACCCTGGGGGCAGGCGGCTGCATCTCGGTAGAGCCACCCCTGAGGACGCCGCCACCACCATGAGAAAGGCCGAGGCGGACACACACTGTTGCTGAGACTGAAGCTCCAACACTGTGGCCACCAGATGGGAAGAGCCGACTCACTGGAAAAGACCCTGATGCTGGGACAGACCAAAGGCAAAGGAGAGGGGACAACAGAGGGTGAGATGGTTGGAGGCATCACTAACTCAATGGACATGAGTCTGAGCAAACTCTGGGACGCAGCAGAGAACAGAGGAGCCTGGCCTGCTGCAGTGCACGGGGTCAGACAGAGTCGGACACGGCTCAGCGGCTGAAAATAACAGCTGTCAGGGAGCGTTTAACAGGAGGATTCCTACGTGCTGTTTCTCATAAGTCCTTTGCTCCTTATCAGGTGGAGCAGCAAGCTGCTCCCAGGACTGAGGTCATTATGTGACACAGGCTTGAATCTCCTTTAGTAAACATTCTCTTTACGACAAAACTGCTTAGTCTCGACCCCCTTTCTTGAGATATGGGTTGTCTCCTGACATTGTGACCATTATTAATCCCTTGTTCCCTTGGTAACGGTTGCTGTACACTTGGTTTTCTGATCTTTATCATTGTTGAAAGAAATGTCTTGTACAATAGCCTATATATACTCACAGAAAGATCATGAAAGCACTTTGCTCCATCAGAACTTAGGGCCCGTGTCTTTTTTCTTTCTCTCTCTTTCCCTTTGGCTAATTCTCTGGAGCAGAGAACCCGTCGTGCACACTCTCCAGAACAGGCATCTAAGAGCCGCTCGAGAAGGCGCCCTGTGCCTTCACCCCCTCGAGAGGGCGCCCTGTGCCTTCACCCCCTCGAGAGGGCGCCCTGTGCCTTCACCCCCTCGAGAGGGCGCCCTGTGCCTTCACCCCCTCGAGAGGGCGCCCTGTGCCTTCACCCCCTCGAGAGGGCGCCCTGTGCCTTCACCCCCTCGAGAGGGCGCCCTGTGCCTTCGGGAGCGATGCAAGCCCTGTGTCAAGGGCTTTATTGGTTCTCTGCGTAAACCAGGGAATATCAGCCTCTTTCTCTCTTTCACTTTCTTATCGTCAACTCCAGACCACCAGGTTCCGGTCCATTAAAGGACCCCAACAAACAGACACACATGTAATGAGATGCAAAGACTTTCTCTATGTACCGGGGACAAGCCCTTACACTGGGCATGGGGGACAGGGCGTGGAAGAGCGTTTGGGAGGACTGAGGCTTTGTCTGCATTTTTGTATAATAAGAACACACTCACAGATTACTTGAGCTGTGAAAAAAAAATTTAAAAACTATGAAAGTAGTGTAATTAAGTAGAACCAGAGTAAAAAAGACAAAAGCTTAAAAAAATTCTGTGTAGGAAAAGATAATCAAAATATTTACAAGTATAAAAAAATTGAACAAGTCTTACAATGCACAAACATCTTCCAACATGTGAAAAACAACGTCAGAAATATTCTATTGGATCACTTCTTTGTTTGGGCCAACTCATCTGCAACTGGGGTGTGACCCGTGTTAGTTCTCTGACAATCATCTCATCGAAGCTTAACGAACATGTGAACAAGGCTGTTACAGGGCTCCTCTTACAGGCAATGACCAAACGGTTCCAGGAAGCGTGAGGTCATGACTGGGGTCCCACACCCTGCCCATCGTGTCAGTCTCAGGCCACAAGGCCTCTGCTACACAACAAGGCCCGCCTCCTGTCTCCACATGACCTCGGTCTCTTTCTGCTTCGGGCAAAAGGGAATATGACTTACCGGGCGGAAATCGTAAGTCTTCTCTCCAAAAAGCCTATTGGCGGTTCTGAGCAAGTACTGTGCGTCGGTCCTGTTAACTTCGCTGAGAAGCTTCTGGAAACCCTGGTGGACATCTAAACCTTCGCAACTGCTCTTGCTTAGAGAAAGTGTCTGAAGTCAAAAACAGATAAAAACCCACAACTGCAGTACACCCTGACTACAGGACAGTGAGGCCTGTCTGTTGAGCAAGGCCTCTGGGATTCGGATCGTGGACACAGGCTCAGCCACCAAAGAAACAGTGTAGGCCGCCGCCCAGAACCGGCTTCCCAAACGTACCTGGCACATCTGGGCTGCAGTGTTGTCCATGGCCCCCACGAGGACCATGGCCAGGGCAGAGGAGATGCTTAGGGGTGCAATAAGCACATTGTTCGAGTTGTCCTCACCCAGCTTTTTCAGAAGGGTCAAGGCAAAGGTGCCGTTTGCTTCTGACAGCGCATCCATGGTTGTGAGTCTGAAAGGATGGATTTACAATCAGTGTCACGTAAAATCAGGCCACAGGTCGACTGCGTCTCACTCTGCTCTTAACTGTTTTTAGCACTAACGCTCTGCTTCAACAATCAAATGGGTACATGCACAAAACTTGGCTTCCTCGGGGGACTTGTACCCCCGTGTGGGCTTTGAACACGTGAACACGGCTTAGAGACGGCGTGGATACAGAGAGGGTGCTGGGCCATGGCCTGGGAGGGCCCGGAAGGAGCTGTTGGCTTTTGCTCCCATTTCTAGATTGTGTTTGGGGACTATAGGTACGATTTGATAACAAGAATCACTCAAAATGATCTATCCAAACACACAATTGTACAGGTTGAGTGTTTTGTAAAGAGAGAGAAAGACCCCACTTAGCATAACCTGAACCCTTGAGATAAAAGACAAGTCAAATCATGTACAAAGAAGCATGAAAGCCTTAAAGGCAAGCCCCGCTGATGCCCAGGTCTCCTCCTCTGGGACCTCCGCCTGCGTCAAAGCTTGAACCCGAGGCCCCGTTCCCAGGCCCCTGCTGCCCCAGGCCCAGGGCCTGCTCACCCTGCTCGGGCCAAGGGCCTTGGTACACGCCCACATCCACCTCCAGGGCCTGGCCTTGGAGGTCGACAGCCCCTCCACGGAGGGTGTTTGGTCCAGAACAGGACACTGTGGTGATGGGCGGGGGTGCGTGAGTGTTCAGGGCCTTTCTGTGTGTGGTGGGAAGGGATGACAGCTGAGAGATCCCCAGTTCTTCAACAGAAAGCAGCTTTGGTCCTAGATACTGAGCTGGGAGAAACAGAGCAGGTGAGCCCGCGGATAAGCCCCGAAGCCTCAAGGCGTGCAGGCTGGCAGCCCCAATATGGGCCCTGCGGAGCTCCCTGATCTCTGCTCCCTGCACGAAGACGGGGACGCACCAGGTGATCTGTGCTCCTAAGGGGTGCCGGGCAGCTCCCCCCGAACATTCCACTGGAGCACACTGACTGCTCTGAAGTAAAGAGACTTGAGAAACAGCAGGTGCAAAAAGCACACTCTGCCCTTCCTCCGTTCCCCTGAAGCTGAAAATAAATCTCCACGTGGAAACACCCTCCCTACAAGGAGGTAGAGAGACATCTTTACACCTAAGAAGGGAACGCAAGGCTGAAAAGGCTGTACAAGAAACCAGCAAACCCTGTTACTTCACGAACTTGCTACCCCAAGCAAAACCCCCTTGCTTGTTTCGTCAAATCTTCACACACACACAGAGCTGCCTGCCTTGTCACTTCTTGAGTCTCGTATCTTCAAGGTTCCCACACAATTCAGTGGGGTTGGTTTTCTGCTATTGATTTGTCTTCAGTTTAGTTCAGTTCAGTCGCTCAGTCGTGTCCAACTCTTTGCGACCTCATGAATCACAGCTCCAGAGTCCTCCCTGTCCATCACCAACTCCCAGAGGTCACTCAAACTTAGGTCAGTTTAATTACTAGTCAGGAAGAACGTAGAGGAGAAGAAACACCCCCACACATTCTCTTCATCTTTAATATCCAGTTTGGTTCCTGGCTAAGCCATGTCTGACTCTTTTGTGACTCCGTGGGCTACAGCCTACCTGGCCCCTCTGTCCATGGATTTTCCAGGCAAGAATCCTGGGAGGGTTGCTATTTCCTTCTCCAAGGATCTTTCCCACCCAGGGATTGAACCCGACGCTCCTGCATTACAGAAGGTTTCTTTCCACTGAGTCACCAGGGCAGGTCTTAATATCCAATACCTTAACACTAATACAGAAAAAAGAAGTTCACTTGTCTTCAAAGGCCACAGCGAGGCCGCTAATAGTTCTTTTCTCCACTGAAAACAGTTGCTGATGGTCATTAAAGGTGAGAGCATACCCACTCGCTGTAAAATCTCTAAACTGAAAAGGAAGGAATGAAGCATGAGGCCCAGAGGTTTGTTCGGGATACTCTGACAGCAGAAAGTACATCAGTCCTGAGACAAATGAACAGCCCACGCTGACACAGGCCCCGAAATCAAACAGGAAGCAATGCTTTGTGTCCTCCCCGGGCACTGAGACAGAACCCCAGAGACAGCACCATGCTCCCCGGCAGGAACTCGGGAGGGTCCTGGTACCCAGGGCTGGTGAGAATTGCTCTGATAGTTCAGGCCCTGCAGACTCAACTCAGGAACCATGCAAGGAAAACTCATTATCACCTTGAGGAAAGGTGTAAGAAGATATAAAAAATGAAACAGACCCATGGACTTCCCTGGTTGCTCAGGTGGAAGAGAATCTCCCTGCAGTGTAGGAGACCCCGCTTCGATTCCCGGGTTGGGAATATCTTCTGGAGAAGGGATAGGCTCCCCACTCCAGTATTCTTGGCTTCCCTTGTGGCTCAGCTGGTAAAGAATCTGCCTGCAATGCAAGAGACCTGGGGTCGACCCCTGGGTTGGGAAGATCCGCTGGAGAAGGGAAGGGCTACCCACTCCAGCATTCTGGCCTGGAGAATTCCATGGATTGTAAAGTCCCTGGGGTCTCAAAGAGTCAGACATGACTGAGTGACATTAACTTTCTCTAAGGTGACAGTAAGTCTTGTTTTAATGACTCTCTGGGGTTAAAGTAAACTTAAGGGGCTACCCCTTGCCACACAGAGCACTGTGCCATCCCAGCTGCCCCCAAGCCTCAATCATCCTGACTGCCAGGAACAGCCAAGGAGGAGGTGGGGCATCTGAGCTTCAGTTCCCCCTTCACTGGGATTTTACCAGGCCTTGACCAAATACCGATTTTCAGTTCTTTGTAAACCAACATCTTACTTAAAGTGAAGTATAGAGTTTCCCCCTATCTGGGTTGTACAATGCAGGGTTCCATCGTATAAAGTGGCTATGGGTCTCTTAGCTTAAATCTTAGGCCTTTAGGCTGGTTTGTGTAACTACTGTGCTTGTGAGCCTCCCAACCTGGAATAAGCACCTTCACGCGGCAATCACAGAGGGGTCTCAGACAGCATTTCCTGGAACAGGACTGAAATCTTCTTGTGCCTTTTTAGAGCTCATCTTGTTTCCTCATCCTGAGCTTATTAACAGTCTCATGACTTCTCACAAGCAAAATATTTCAATTAGCTTAGGTAGATAATGAAATTGAACTCCCCTGGTGGCTCAGACGGTACAGAATCTGCCTGCAGCAAGGGAGACCTGGGTTTGATCCCTGGGTCAGGAAGATCCCTTGGAGAAGGACATGACAACCCTCTCAAGTATTCTTGCCCGAAGAATTCTCTGTCCACGACAGAGGAGCCTGGCAAGGAACAGTCCATGGAGTCCCAAGGAGTCAGACTCGACTGAGGGACTAACCCCTGCCTTCTTAACCTGGCAACTCAAGAAACTTCCCCTTCCCCCTCCCCTCTGGGAACTCTTAAGGCCCTTGTCACCCCTGAGGACTGACTGTTCTTTTCTGCACCTCCTACCGGCACGCGCAGAAGCTGTTATCTGCAGGGCACTTGGGAAGGCACGGCTGCCTGCTGCGGGCAGAGAGCTCTGTTCTCATCTGCCTCCCTCTCCTGCATTTTCCATCTCCATGATGTTTTGCTTCATTTTCTGGAAGACACAGTTGACTTTCTCTTCCAGTTCTTCGCCTGCCTTTCTCCAGCCTTAGCCGTTATATCCCTAACTGCTAAAGCCTTGGCCTCTGCTGTCCCTCCCTGCCCTCCACGCCAGTTCCCTGGAGAACGTCGGTCACCGTCTGCCGTGCTGTCTTCTGCTGCTCGTGTCGTCTCTCTTCTCCTGGGGTTTTGTTGCTGCCGTTGGTGTTTATAATATTGGGATCTCAGTCATACACAGGCTTACCACAAATGCCTGACAATTCTGGGATGCTCGTGATATTAAGGAGAAGACACAAAACAGGGTTGGAAATTGTTTACATGGCAGGATGTGAGTGATCTAGGAGTGAGCAGGTTTATTTTTTTGTTAAGGAACCAGCAAATGGAGGAGCCCCCTGGTCTGGTGGCAGGCAGGGTAGAGGCTGGATCGTCCCACGGGATCTGTAATCCCCTCCTTTCAGTAAGAAGGAAGGCAAAAGCTAATAGAGTTTTCCAAGAGAATGCACTGGTCACAGCAACCACAGGCTATGGCAAAGGCAGAGGAACCAGAGACCAAGTTGCCAACCTCCGTTGAATCATCGAAAAAGCAAGAGGGTTCCAGAAAAACATCTATTTCTGTTTTATTGACTATGCCAAAGCCATTGACTATGTGGATCACAATAAACTGTGGAAAATTCTGAAAGAGATGGGAATACCAGACCACCTGATCTGCCTCTTGAGAAACCTGTATGCAGGTCAGGAAGCAACAGTTAGAACTGGACATGGAACAACAGCCTGGTTCCAAATAGGAAAAGGAGTACGTCAGGGCTGTATATTGTCACCCTGCTTATTTAACTTATATGCAGAGTACATCATGAGAAATGCCGGGCTGGATGAAGCACAAGCTGGAATCAAGATTGCCAGGAGAAATAGCAATAACCTCAGGTACACAGATGACACCACCCTTATGGCAGAAAGTGAAGAAGAACAAAAAAAGCCTCCTGATGAAAGTGAAAGAGGAGAGTGAAAAAGTTGGCTTAAAGCTCAACATCCAGAAAACTAAGATCATGGCATCTGGTCCCATCACTTCATGGCAAATAGATGGAAACAGGGGAAACAGTGGCTGACTTTATCTTGGGGGCTCCAAAATCACTGCAGATGGTGACTGCAGCCGTGAAATGAAAAGACGGTTACTCCTTGGAAGGAAAGTGATGACCAACCTAGAGAGCATTTAAAAAACAGAGACATTACTTTACCAACAAAGGTCTGTTTAGTCAAAGCTATGGTTTTCCCAGTGGTCATGTGTGGATGTGAAAGTTGAACTATAAAGAAAGCTGAGTGCTGAAGAATTGATGCTTTTGAACTGTGGTGCTGGAGAAGACACTTGAGAGTGCCTTGGACTGCAAGGAGATCCAACCAGTCCATCCTAAAGATCAGTCCTGAATATTCATTGAAGGACGGATGCTGAAGCTGAAACTGCAATTCTTTTCCCACCTGATGGGAAGAACTGACTCATCTGCAAAGACTCTGATGCTGGGAAAGATTGAAGGCGGGAGGAGAAGGGGATGACAGAGGATGAGATGGTTGGATGGCATCAGTGACTCAATGGACATGAGTCTGGATGAACTCCGGGAGTGGGTGATGGACAGGGAGGCTTGGTGGGCTGCAGTCCATGGGGTCACAAAGAGTCGGACACGACTGAGCAACTGAACAACAGCACCACAGACAGAAGCTAAACCTGTGGTCACACAGCTACAAACTACTTTTGTGAGCAGAGTAAAACAATACTTTCATGTTTAAAAACCACTTCCTCGCTTTCCGACAACTGTGAAATAAATGTCCAAACACTGAGAATCGTTTACTAAGATCCTTCTGATTTGTCATGCGCCTTGAATTTGAAAATAACCTGTCACACAATCATAAGCTGACTTTCATGATCATTTTGTAATAACATAAAAATCCTTACCAGTCAATCATAAAAAGATTAAAGAAGGCTGAATCCTAAAAAATAAAAAAGAGCAAATTTAAGCAGTTTATGATAGAGACATTGCAGATATCAAAGAAAACTGTGAACAATCTCATGGGGCTTTTACATTAAGGGACAGCTCTTCTCCATTCAATGCACTTGCCAGGAAGAAGCATGACCCGAGCGGGCTCGGGGGTCCAGGATCCACACTCACAGCGTCGTGATGTCCGCTGCCTGGCCCACCTGCTTTCCACCTCGTGCAGGCCTGTGCCCAGGCAGGTACTGTAAGGACCACGGCAGGAGCAGGCTGGGCAGGGACCGCGACGCTGGAGCCCAAATACCCCGGCTGGAGGGGCGGGGCGGGGCGAGCCGGAGGGCGGGGCCACATGAGACCCGCACAGGGAGCAGCCCCACCTTCCTACCCCTGAGGTAGCAGAGTGGAAAACCCCAGCTCTATGTGTTGGAAGCTGATTGTACCGAGGACTCTATCAGGTCACGAAGGAGGCGAGGGAGAAGACTGGTCACACAAGCTCTTCCTCTTCTGTCGGTTCAGAGGGACGGGAAAGAGGTTGTGTCCTGGTGCAGCGGGTGGCGGCTCTGATGGGCACATAACCTCCCCGATGGGGCCAGAGGGATGGAGCTAGTGATGCCGTGGGGCTTGGACTGGGTTCCTGGGTGACAGAGGAGCCGGGCCGAGGGAGGGGTGAGGTCCAGGGGAGGCTGGAGGAGGAACAACCAGGTGGAGTCACTGGTGAAAAGGGCTCCCGCTCCCGGGAGGTCCACTCAGGACCAGACAGAGTGTGTGGGCCACGGAGCGGCCAAGGTGAGGCAGGCAGGGCTGGAAGGATTGGGCAGGGCTGGACTGGAAAGAACCGGGAGGCCGTTCTGAGGAACTGGGGATTTATCTGTCAGTCATGGGGCCCTGGTGTTGGAAAAGACTCTTGAGAGTCCCTCGAACTGCGAGGCAATCAAACCAGACAATCCTAAAGGAAACAAATCCTGAATATTCATTGGAAGGAATGAAGCTGAAGCTGAAGCTCTAATGCTTTAGTCACCTGATGTGAAGAGCTGACTCATTGGAAAAGACCCTGATGCTGGGAAAGATTGCAGGCAGGAGGAGAAGGGGACGACAGAGGATGAGAAGGTTGGATTCATCATTGACTCAGTGGACATGAGTGTGAGCAAGCCCCGGGAGATGATGATGGACAGGAAGCCTGGCGTGCTGCAGTCCACGGGGGCGCAGAGTCGGACACGACTGAGGGGCCGCACGACAACATGGGGAACCTTCACTGTGTGACCCAAACTGGACGAGTGACGGGATTCCTTCATTCACCCGTCTCCTCCCCTCCTCCCTCCAGTGTCCTTTCTGCCTCCAGCACCGGCCCTCAGCATGGACCGGGTGCAGGGGCAGAGGCCCCAGGGGCCCTTAGGACTCGGGTCTGGGGAGCAGGGCACAGCCAGGCGGGCCTGAGCCTGGGCAGTGCAGCAGTGACGGGGTGCTGCCCAGAGCTGATGAGACAGCGGGCATCACAGGATGTGAGCACCAGGTGGACGGGGGGCAAGGGGCCCGGAAAGGAGTGGAGACGCGGTGCCGTTTACTAGTCTAACTCAGGTCACTGCGCTCCCGTCGAGTCCGACTCCTTGAGAACCCATGGACTGCCGCCCACCGTGGACTGCAAATGCACCTGTAGGATTTTCATTTCCTGCTCCAGGGGAACTTCCTGACCCAGGGGTCAAACCCGCATCCCCTATGGAAGAGGACTCATGGTGCTTGAGGAGCATTAAGTGAAGGTTTCCAGGAGACAAGTAGGAACAGAGCAGGGTATGGGACGTGGGTGCTGGGAGCCGCATGCGGGATTCACTGGCCCAGCCACGCCTGTGTGTCAAAGAGTCACAGCTGAGGACAGAAGCTGAGGCCCCACCAGGGTGAGAGTGAATGTTGCTCAGTCCTGTTCCACTCTGCGACCCCATGGACTGTATGGGTCACGTGTAGAATTCTGCAGGCCAGAATGCTGGAGGGGGTAGCCTTTCCCTTCTGCAGGGGATCTTCCTGACCTAGGGATTGTACCTGGGTATCTGCCATCGCAGGCCAGTTCTTTACCATCTGAGCCACCAGAGAAGTCCCAAAGAGATACGCTGGGGACATGAAATCCTTCTAACACTCAATTAAAGCTCAAAGGATTTTGAAATGTTATCTTTTCCAACTAAATTTTCCCTATGTGATTACTTTTAAGAAAGTAGCATTGTATCTAAAAAGTATTTCCCTACCTGGTTGAATCTGAAGGATCCTGCCAAAAAAAGAAAAAAAAAAAAAAAACAAGGCATTGATCTTCCCAACCCAGGAATGCAATGAGTATAACCATAGAGTCAATGCAATCAACATTTATCTTATAAGAGGTTTACTGGAAACTATTTCAGAAGTTTTCCAACACTGTCCAGAAGGGAGCAGGTTTCTGTGTGTTTCAAAGTGTTTAATTCATGATCTGACTTTCAGTTCTAGAGATGAAACAGGGTTGGTTTCTGACAGGCGCACCCCAACAGGCCTGGGTAACCCATCAGAGCACCATCTCCCACCACCAACAAGGTGAGTCCCTCTTGGCCTCCTAACTCTCAGCCCAGTGAGTCCTGTGCGGGTATTGTTAGCAAAACACCAAGCCTACAGCTCTGCCTGCGGGCACTCAGATGCCATTTCTCAGCAGCCTACAAAGAGCAACACTGAGCATGGACCTGTTTTGCACAGGTCCGGAACTTTGAAGGCCTTTCTCTCTCTTAACTTGGTTTTTCCTTAACTTTGAAGACCTTTGTTCCTCTAAACTTGTTTTTTTCCTTAAATTTGAAGACCTTTCTCCTTCTAAACTTATTTCTTCCGTAACTTTGAAAACCTTTCCCCCCTAAACTTGTTTCCTCCATGAGTGCTCCATCCTTGCATAATGACGATTGTCAACTCAAATAGCGGGGATGTCTTGGCCTCTCCCATGAGTGTGGTGCTGGGCTGGGCTCTGGACACCTGGCTGAGGACACGAACTCTGACTTGAGGTGCCTCACAGGTGATGAGAACAGCAGAAGTGCTCAGAGGTACTCCCTAGATGTTATGAGAAAACATCTAGATGGTGGCAGCTACACACAAATTCCCCAAGAAAGTCCCCAGCAGACACTTCACTCCGGACAGACTTTATGGAGGAGCTTCCGTGTTCTGTATGGTTCCCACTAGGTGACTGGCCTTAGGATAGCCTCATTCTCCTTGACTTGATTTTGTGTCTTTAGCATCAACTGCACTGTCTGGACAGATTTCTAAAGGGGTGCTTCCTTGGGGATGAGATTATGTACAAATGTTAAAGCTCTTCAGCCAGATGCAAAGGGAAACAGCATTTTAGATCTGGGTGATGTCAGGTCCTCTGAGAATGACCTGGGAGGTCCCAGGAAGTGGCGGTGGGGGGCGGGAGCATGTGTCCGAGAGGGGATTGAGGAGAAGACAGTGGCAGGAAGGAGCCTTGAAATCCAAGCCAGGCCAGATCGGGAAGGGCCTGCACCCGGCACATGGAACCCAGAGAAGGGCGCCCGGTGGTTCCGGGGTTCCACACATAAAGTGCTGGGCAGTCGGCTCCCCTGCTCCCTGCACCCCCGGCCTCAAGTGTTTTAGCTTCTGGAAAGAAACAGGAGGTGACGGGAGGGGGAGCCACAAGCCCGGGAAGGTGTCCCAGTGTTCGGCAACACTGAAAGACAGATCAGGCTGACGGTTAAAAATGAACGTTGATTAACCAGGAGATTCCTGGGTCACGAGGCTGACCCAGCATCACCCCCAGTGAGGTCAAGCCCCGGAAATGGCACCAGGAACTGAGAAGAAGGATGCCGGAGTCACAGAGGAGCGCGTGGCTACACTTTGTTACCATTTGTGTCCGTCAGACAGGTGGGAGGCTTGCTCTCTTGGCTGTTGTGAATAATGCTGCTACAAACACGGGGCTGCAAGTGTCTGTCTGAGACCCTGCTCTTAATTCTTCTGGGGACATACCCAAAAGTGAACTGTACATGGGATCTTTCCTCAAGTTTCCCAGTGGAAAGCAAAGCGCTTGGCCCTGCACTTTTGAGACCATTCCATGAAGCTGGGGAAGGTCCGTCTGCTCCTCTGCGGGCACCCCGGGACAAAAGCAGGGCTGGGTGGGTAAGACGGGGATGGGGGCGTGACTGTGTCAACCGGAACCTCTGCTGCTCGAGGCTTTATTTGACTTGCTCTGACTCTGACGCTGGGAGGGATTGGGGGCGGGAGGAGAAGGGGGCGACAGAGAAATGAGATGGCTGGATGGCATCACCGACTCGATGGACATGAGTTTGAGTGAACTCCGGGAGTTGGTGATGGACAGGGAGGCCTGGGGTGCTGTGATTCATGAGGTCGCAAAGAGTCCGACACGACTGGGCGGCTGAACTGAACTGAACTGATGCTTAGTCGCTATTTTGTGTCCAACTCCGCGGCCCCATGGACTGTAGCCCACCAGGCTGCTCTGTGCACGGGGTTTCCCAGGCAAGAGTACTGGAGGGGTAGCCATTCCCGCCTCCAGGTCTTCCCGATCCAGGGATCAAACCTTCGTCTGCTGCACTGGCAGCGGATTCTCCACCTGGGAAGCCCACACGAACACAGAGGGTGAGCCAAAGGCCAGAGGGACGTTGACACGAGGACGCTGGCTGGGAAGAGGAAGATGACTATTCCTTCCCAGGAGCGTGGAACATGCCACCTGCACCTGTGACCTCAGATAACCAAGGAACATTGCAAATAGAGGCAGAGCGAGCTGCCAGGAGCCATCAGCACCCTCCTTCCGGGAGGCTGTGAGTGAGGAGTGGAACTGCAGGGCTGGGCAGAGCAGGCACTAAAGCAGACAGCCACCGTATCCGGGGGATCTCTGAGGTTTCAACAGAGGCAGGACGGGGGAGACGCTGCCCTGCTGCAGGAGGTGGCGGAAGGCAAGAGTTCTGTGCACCTGGGACCACAGGCCTCTGGAGGCAAAGCGCCTCTTCCTGAGGGGACCTCAGTCATTCTCAGCTGACTAGACCAGGCCCACCCACGTGCTGGCGGCCAGTCTGCCTTACTCAGAGGTGACTCGTTTAATCCTCATCTCCGTTAAAAACTACCTGCATGGCAACATCTCGATTGGTGTTAGAACCATTAACTGGTCCTCTGGGCCAGTGAAGGTGACACACAAAATTAACTGTCACGCAGGGCTACCTCGTTTGCCAGTAGTCATGTGTGGATGGGAGAGCTGGACCATAAGGAAAGCTGAGCACCAAAGAATTGAAGTTTTTGAACTGTGGTTTTGGAAAGGACTCTTGAGAGTCCCTTGGACTGCAAGATCCAACCAGTCCATCCTAAAGGAAATCAGTCCTGAATGTTCATTGGAAGGACTGATGCTGAAGCAGAAAGGAAGGACTGATGCTGAAGCAGAAACTCCAATACTGTGGCCACCTGATGCAAAGAGCTGACTCACTGGGAAAGACCCTGATGCTGGGAAAGATTGAAGGCAGGAGGAGAAGGGACGGCAGAGGTGGGATGGTTGGATGGCATCACTGACTCGATGGACATGAGTTTGAGTGAACTCCGGGAGTTGGTGATGGACAGGGAGGCCTGGCGTGCTGCAGTCCATGGGCTTGCAAAGAGTCAGACACGAACGAGAGACTGAACTGAAATGAACTGGTCTACTTCTTTCTCTCATGGAAACACATGTTGTGTGGAGTTCAAAAGCCAACTATGACCAAAATGTTTATATATTTTAATGTGAAAAGATTGGACTGAGAAGATCTTTCATTTCTCAGGATTTGCTTTGAGCTTACCTGGTACTCAGCATCTGAAAAAAAGTCTATTTTTCTCAATAAAAACACTGTAGTCCACGGCAGGACTGGCTCCGTAGTTGGCAGGGTCTGGTGCGAGATGAAAATGCAGGACCCTCTGCTCAAACGCTATTAAGAATCTGAAGACAGTGAAAGCAGAGCGCTGAGCCGGGGGTCTTTCTGGGGGCCCAGGGAGGCCCACCGGCCACACCTCCTTGAAGCCAGAGCTGGTCACAGACAAGGTCAACTGGAGGTCAGGAAGTGACTGTGAGTGGCTCGGTGACGTCCGGCTCTGCGACCCTGAGAGGCCATGGAATCTCCAGGCCAGAATCCAGAGTGGGGAGCCAGTCTCCAGGGACCATCCCAACCCGGGGTCGAAGCCCGGCCTCCCGCACTGCAGGCGATTCTGCCTGTTCTGAGCCACCAGGGAAGGACTATGATGAGGACGGGAATTCCAAGTTGATCGATAACAAACGCACGGGAGATTATAAGGCAATTCTCTTCAACAACTTGAAAAAGATCATATTGAAAAACAGTTTTGAGGAAAATGACGATGACATTTAATGCAGTGGACCAGCTAAGAAAGAGATGCTCAGAGGTCGAGCTGTGTGACAGGTTCTGTAACACACGGGACCACTGCGTCCATCGTCACAGCTTCCTGCTGACGGCCTGAAGGAGACGAAGGACAGGCGCCTTGGACCCTGGACGGACAGACGGCTCACGTCAGGCGACAGTGCGCACAGGCTGGGGGTGGCAGTGACGCCGCTGGCCTGCCCGCCCGCCCGCTCCCAAGGGCAGCGTCTCCGCAACCTGTCTGTCCTCAAGGCTCAGGCGCTGACTTGGGCACAGCAGAGACAGCGGATAGAGATAGGCTGAGGATGTGGGTCACACCATCAGGTTAGAGGGAGCCCAGCTCCTGATGATGCCACAGGGAGGCCAGTGGACACCGCACCACTCTTCCCCCTGAACCCCGGCATCGGCTGACGCGGGCCCCACGTCTCAGCAGGGAACACGTGGTGTGGCTGCAGAAATTTCGTGCAGTTCCTTCGCTCATTCGAGTCCGAGCCTTGCAATCCCATGGACTGTAGCACGCCAGGCCTCCCTGTCCATCATCAACTCCTGGGATCCACTCAAACTCAGGTCCATCGAGTCAGTGATGCCATCCAACCATCTTATCGTCTGTTGTCCCCTTCTCCTTCTGCTTCAATTTTCCCATCATCAGGGTCTTTTCAAATGAGTCAGCTCTTCCCATCAGGTGGCCCAAGTTTTTGAGTTTTAGCTTCATCATCAGTCCTTCCAATGAACCTTCAGGACTGGTTTCCTTTAGGATAAACTGGTTGAAACCTTAGCCGCCTCTTTTTCTCCAGTACCAGGAGCAGGATGAAAAGTCACCTGGCGTGCATCCATGATGTGGTCTGAAATGCCTCCATCTCATGAACAAGACCTATCTGCTCATCTCTGACCCCTGGGGGCAACTGAACTTGCTCAGAGAGTGTGGACGGTCAAGCACTGAACGGGCCTCTGACCACAGACCCTGCAGTGCAGACCCAGCGGCTCGGGGATGGACTTCTCCCAGTCTGGGTCCACGGCCTCCCCTCTTCTGCTGGCTTCTGGAGGGCTCACGTTTGGGGGTCTCTGAGGCCTGCTCCCCCTCCCTGTGGCTGCCGTTGCCTCTGCTTTGCTCTGTTTCAGGGGCAGGGCCACTGAGCAGAGGAGACAGGGAAGCCCCGCTCATCCTTCCAGGCCCGGAGCAGACAGCGCTCTCCCCGAGGGCCTGGACGGGGCAGGCGGAGAGAGGACCCAGAGAGCAGGCAGCCAGTGCTCCCGACCAGCGGGACCACCGAGCGCCCGCCTCCAATGGCAGCTGCAGCTCCAAGAAGGCATGGGACACGAGGACACGGGCACAGAAACACACACACACACACACAGGCGTACTCAATCAGCCCTTTATTTGAGGACCTTCACCAAGGTCACCTGGGGTTCCAGCTCTTCGCAGAGACTGGGGAGAGCGGTGAGGAGAACGGGGGGCCCCCACCACCTCGTCACGGCGAGCAGAAGCGGCCGCAGAACAGGATGGCCCCGGTCTTGCCGTGCTGGATGAAGAAGAGGAAGGGGCGGTCGGCACAGAACCGGGGGACGATCCTCAGGCAGCGCATCATGACCATAGCCGCCGTGGCGGCCGCGGCCTCCGTGCCCTCCTCGGTGACCTCCACGAAGGACTTGTGCACGACCTTGGACAGGTGCAGGCCTCGCCCGGACGACATCCCGCTGAAGTCGGCCCGGGCCTCCTCGAAGGCGTCGGTCATGCCCAGGTCTCGGAGGACGCCTTTCATGTCGTAACTCTCCTCCAGGGTGAACCGGGGCAGAAACACCTCCACCTCCTCCTCGTCCATCACGTCCAGCTTCGTCCACGCGATGAATTTCTCGTAGGTCAGGGCCTTCTCCACCTGGAGGACAAGGTAGAAGATCTCAGGGTGTGCAGCAGCGCTGGCCCAGGACCGTCCACTGTGACCCACACCCTGCCCTGCAGCCCATGGTGGCCTGCTGGAGGCACATGAGTTACTGGAGCCCAGTGCCCGGCAGGGATCCAGACGAGACCCCGGGCCTTGGAGCCACGCCTGCACAGTTACCGTGTTCAAGTCAGTGCTTTCACCGGGCAGCAGAATGACCATGTTCAGCTCTTGGCCGACATAGGGAAGCACCAGAATCTGGGTGCTTATTTCTCCAATGTAGGTCATTTTAAAGGTGGACTTCTTGAACATCATTTGCACAGGTTTCTCCACGTTCTATAAAGGAAATGGATAAACCATAAGTTGAAACAAGACCCGTGGACACGCTGCACGAGTCATCAGAGCCGTCCACCTGCACCCACCCCACAGATGATGCTTCAACAAACCATGATGGCTCTAGTTTTAAAGACAACAGGGCTTCCCTGGTGGCTCAAGGGTAAATAAATCCTCCTTCCAATGCAAAGACGCAGGCTCCATCCCGGGTCTGGGAAGACCCCACAGCCCAGGGGCTCCTAAGCCCACGCGCCACAACTACTGAGCCTGGGCTGAGCGCCGGGAGCCGCAGCTCCTGAGGTCACGGGCCTGGAGCCCGAGCTCTGCCCCAAGAGAAGCACCAGCTGGGGAAGCCCGAGCCCTGAGCCGAGAGGGCCTCCGCCAGGGCAGCGTCAGGAAAGGCTTGCGGCAAGAAGACCCGGCACAGCCAGAAATAAACAGATGCGATTATTAAAAGAAATGCGAACCAATCCGACTTGTGCTTCCTTCCCCCACCACTCAGCCCAGCCACCGTCATCAGGAAAACTTCCAGTAACCTCCCTGGTCCTACACTTGGGCCCGAGGGGCTCTGGGAGATCAGAGCCACAGTGAGAGGCCACGGGCTCTGTGAGAGCTCAGAGGAGGGACACAGGAAGCAGGAACCTGGGGAGACCGCTAGGGAGGCTTCTGGATGGCCCTGCAGAGGAAGGCGTCTGTGTAGGTAGCTACGGATGGGCTGGGGACAGAAGGTAGGATCCAGGCCCATCGAGCGTCACAGCCACAGTCTGGAGTTTGAACTGGATCTCGGGAGTTCTGCGGGGCCCAGAGACCTGCAAGCTGCCCGTGGGATGTGTGATACAAGATGGAACCCCCACAGCACAGACTGCCCCTGATGATACAGCAGAGGAGGAGCAGGGGCAGAGGAGGCCAGGGTTTGCCCGGATCCACCTCTGGGCCGCCAAGGCCACAAGAGGCACAGGTTCCCTGAGGTCAGCCTCCTCGCACGCTCCGTAAACCAAGGGGGGACCCAGGGACCGTTTCCAAGAACCTCCCTTGCTTTATGAAACATTATGGTCACCTTGCTGACTCTGAATGGCCTTTCCTCCGTGTGCTCTTTGTTAAACTGTTTAGCCCAGTTCCCTTTGAAGTAGATGGCGTTCACGAGAACCAGACGGGTCGTGGGGTCAACTGAATTTGCAGAGAGCAAGTCTCTAATTTTACCTGCAAGGAAGATTTAAAGAGCCAGTTAGCTAACAGGGTTTCCTGGTGGAGGTGCTGGGCACAGTGTTACTGGTCTGTCCCCTGGAGGAGTCAGTGGGCAGAGCAGAGGGTTCACTGTCGCCCAGACAACCACGCACAGGGAGTTGTCTGGTTACTCACTAAGATGTGTCTGACTCTTTGTGACCCCAGGGACCCTAGCCCACCAGGCCCCTGTGACCTTGGGTTCTGTAGGCAAGAATACTGGCGAGTTGCCATTTCCTTCTCCAGGAGATCTTTCTGACCCAGGGATCCAACCGGCCTCTCCTGCACCGGCAAGTGGATCCTTTACCATCTGAGCCACCAGGGAGACCCATACAGGGAGCCTGGCCCCTAAAGAAAAATCAGAGACAAAAACCTTAAAGTCTCTGCTCAGAAAAATACCATGAGGTGCATAAACACAAAAAATGAACAAATAATAAGGGCAGAAAGTTCACAGTGACAGAAAACGAATGTTCTCTCTACAACATCAGGGGACCGTCCTGAAGGGGAAAGTTCGAAGCCAGTGTGGACAGCATGAAAACGAAGAACCGCAGGTGGACCAGGGCTTGACTGAGTGTCCTGCAGTGATGCTCAGCGACCTGCAGAGCCTGAGCTCCGCTGGACAGGCAGAGAGGTGGAGCCCGCATCCAGAGTTTTCCTTCCACCTTTTGTGAAAACGCAGACTATATGAATATTAACTGCAACAGTGCAAAATCAAAGTGTGATTGCTCTGGAAGAGGTGCACCAAATATTGATGAGGAGAGGGAAAAGCTAGAGAAATGGATTACCGACTAAATTTCAGGAATGGTTTTGAAAGCTTGCAGTTCTTTACAGATAAAAGCCCTTTCTGTTCACATGTGATGGTCTTGGGAAGGAACTGATGGATAATAAGGCTGATTTAAATACTGTGCAAACAGAACTTGTGACACGTCCTCACCTTCTGTCTTTTCGGCTACCCAGGTGTTTATGTGCTTCCTGGCCTCCTCTGAAGCGCAGACAAAGTCCAGCTCCTCCATCTCTGCTTGGTAGTATATGCGGCACGAATCTTTGAAAGCCTAGGAGAGACGGAATGAGAGAATCACATGGCTACAGAAGCAGACAACGCCAACAGCTTACTCCTTCACCGCGCCAAACGTCAACACTGATCATTTGACAGTTACTTGTGTAATGTACAAACAAGTGTGCGGAATTAACCTTCAATCCGGTTTCTCAGTTTTCAGCTACACTGAAAAAATAACAGTAAAATCACAGGCTTCCCAGGTGGTACAGTGGTAATGAATCCGCCTGCCAATGTTATAGACGAGGGTTTGATCTCTGCGTGGGGAAGATCCCCTGGAGAAGGAAATGGCAACCCATTCTAGTATTGTTGCCTGGACAATCCCATGGACAGAGGAGCCTGGTGGGCTGAACAGAAACAGACACACGTGGAGTGAGACGCAAAGACTTTCTCTGTGCACCGGGGACAAGCCCTTACACTGGGCGTGGGGGAAGGGCGTGGAAGAGCATTTGGGAGGACTCTGGCTTTGCCTGCATTTTTATATAATAAGAACACACTTACAGATTACTTGAGCTGTGTATGAAAAAATTTAAAAAAACATGAAAGCACTGTGATTAAATAGTAAAAAAGAAAAAAACTTAAAAAAATATTCTGCATAGGAAAAGATAAACAGAATATTTACATGTATAAAAATTTGAACAAGTCTCACAATGCACAAAAAACTTCCAACATGTGAAAAACAACATAGAAATATTCCATTGGATCACTTCTTTTTTAGGGCCAACTCATCTGCAACTGGGGTATGATCCGTGTTAGTTCTCTGACAATCACCTCATCGAAGATTTACGAACATGTGAACAAGGCTGTTACAGGGCTCCTCTTACAGGCAATGACCAAACAGTTCCAGGAAGCGTGAGGTCGTGACTGGGGTCCCACACCCCGCCCACCTAGTCCTCTCAGGCCACAAGGCCTCTGCTGCACCACAAGGCCCGCCTCCCATCTCCACACGACCTTGGTCTCTATCTGCTTCGGGCAAACGGGAGTATGACTTACCGAGAGGAAATCGTAAGTCTTCTCTCCAAAAAGCCTGTTGGCGGTTCTGAGGAAGTACTGTGTGCTGGTCCTGTTAACTTCGCTGAGAAGCTTCTGGAAACCCTGGTGGACATCTTCACCTCCACCACTGCTCTTGCTTAGAGAAAGTGTCTGAAATAAAAACAGATAAAGACTGACCACTGAAGTATGCCCTGACTACAGGAAATGGACACAACACTAAAGTCAGCCTAAGAACCTCACTGATTCACCCCAGCTTAAAACAAGACTCACGCAAATAAAGGCACAGCATCTCTGGGAAGCCCCCAGGCTGCCTCCCGCAGGGGCTCAGACAGCGACGGCGGGCGCAGACATGCCCCTTGCCGAGCCCAGGGCCCTGTGCTCGCGGTCTGCCTGCAGACAGGGCCGGCGGACATGCCTCCCGTCTTTGTACAAACAGGCCACATCTTCCGGTCTGGACTGGTCTTGGGACGGGCTCCGACCAGCAGGACACAGGAGAAGTGGCTCTTCTGGGCCCGGGCCTCCATAAAGGCCTGGCAATGCCATGTCCACTGTCTTGCCCCCTGTGACCAGGGTGCAGACACGCCCAGCCATCCTGCTGGGGCCTCGTGACAATGCAGGAGAGCTGGCACACAGAAGGGAGCGCCTGGCGGGATCAGGGCAGCTCCTGGCTCACAAGGAGCCCAGCAGGCACCGTGTGGCCAGGCCGCAGAGTCTGAGGCACGGTCCTGGTCATTCCCGGTCGTGGGCAGTATGTTTGGGAGCCACAGGGAGAAGGTCCAGCCCGGTTCCAACATAACATGAAGCTAACCCTGGCGCGGGCTTTGCACCCAGCAGCCGGCCAGGGCCAGAGGGCCGGGGGAGCCCCTGCTGGAGGAGAGGACCTCGGGCGGGAGCCCTGGAGAGATGCCCTGTGCAGGGTGGGAAGGCCAGCACTCCCCCGGAATTGGAATCTGCAAAGAAGGTGCCCATAGAGAGGGTGGTCCCTTCAGAGCCTGGGAGAGCGGGAGGGGAGACAGATGAGCTCAAGAGGGGGAGTGCTCCCTTTTCAGCAGCACTTAAAGGGAATACGTGTGTCTCCCAGGTGGCGCAGTGGTAAAGGATCCACCTATCTGTGCAGGAGACTCAAGCCTTGCGGGTTCGATCCCTGGGTCAGAAAGATCCCCTGGAGGAGGATATGGCAACCCATGCCAGTGTTTTTTCTGGAGAATCCCATGGACAGAGGAGCCTGGAGGACTAGAGTCTACCTGGTCACAAAGAGTCGGACACGACTGAGCATGAACACCAGTGTATTTGCCTCCTAACACTTGCTGGGTGGAGAGTACAAATGTTTCTCACTCCCAGCCTCTCCAGCTGGCAGAGGACCCTAAAAGTGATGGCCTTAGGGCAAAGGTCAAACTCAAGGCCCAGCCTCAAGGAGGGGATCAGGACACTGTTAAACCTTAGAGACAAAGATGGCACCTGGAGACCCTCTTGACCCCAGGCCCTTGGAGGGGTAAGGGCACCCCACATGCAGGAAGGCTGTGACCCCCAGGGAACCAGAGGTCAGCACCCTGCCACCACTGTGGCCCAGGAGCTGATGTCCACACCCTGCACAGCCTGCCCGGGGCTGGCTCTGGGCATCTCAGCAGGACGGGCCTTGGACAGCAGGGCCTTGGGCAGCGGGTCTGAGCAGAGGCTCGATGAACGCTTGCTCGTTCAAGCCTGTCCTGCTGGAATCTGGTGCTGCGCTGTCAGGAGCCCCAGGGCACCCGCCAGAGAGACACTGGATGGGAGGCCCAGGCACGGGGCAGATGGGGGAGTGAGGCCAGTTGTGGAGCAAGGCCTCTGGGATTCGGATCGCGGACACCGGCTCTCCCGCCAAAGAAACAGCGTAGGCCGCAGCCCAGAACCGGCCTCCCGAACGTACCTGGCACATCTGGGCCGCGGTGTTGCCCCTGGCCCCCACGAGGACCATGGCCAGGGCAGAGGAGATGCTCAGGGGCGAGATAAACACATTTTTCGAGTTGTCCTCACCCAGCTTTTTGAGAAGGGTCAAGGCAAAGGTGCCGTTTGCTTCTGACAGCGCATCCATGGCGGCGAGTCTGAAAGGACGGATTTACAATCAGTGCCACGCAAATCAGGCCACGGGTCGATGCGTCTCACTCTGCTCTTGTCTGTTGTCAGCACTAACACTCCGCTTCCACGAGCAACATGTACACGCACAAACCTTGGCTTCCTCAGGGTTTCCCCGCTGCCCCAGGGCCTGCTCACCCTGCTTGGGACATGGGCCGTGGGACGCACCCACGAAAACCTCCAGGGCCTGGCCTCAGAGGTCGACTGCCCAGGCATGGAGGGCATTTTGTCCAGAAAAGGACACTGTGGGGATGGGCGGGGGTGCACGAGGGTTCAGGGCCTTTCTGTGCGTGGTGGGAAGGGATGACAGCTGAGAGATCCCCGGTTCTTCAACAGAAAGCAGCTTCATTCCTAGATACCGACCTGGGAGAAACAGAGCAGGTGAGCCCGCACGGCGTGTAGGCTGGCAGCCCCGCTCCGGGCCCTGCGTCAGCTCCCTGATCTCTGCTCCCTGCATAAGGACAGGGATGCACTTGGTAATCTGTGCTCCTAAGGGGTGCAGGGCAGCTCCCCCGAACATTCCACCGGAGCACACTGACTGCTCTGAAGTAAAGAGACTTGAGAAACAGCTGGTGCAAAAAGCACACTCTGCCCTTCCTCCGTTCCCCTGAAGCTGAAAATAAATCTCCACGTGGAAACACCCTCCCTGTACCAGGAGGTAGAGAGACATCTTTACACCTAAGAAGGGAACGCAAGGCTGAAAAGGCTGTACAAGGAACCAGCAAACCCTGCTACTTCACGAACTTGATACCCCAAGCAAAAACGCCTTGTTTCGTCAAATCTTCACACACACACAAAGCTGCCTGCCTAGTCACTTGTTGAGCCTTGTATTTTCGAGGTTCGCACAAAATTCAGTGGGGTTGGTTTACTGCTACTGATTTGTCTGAGGTCAATTTAATTACTAGACCAGCCAGGAAGATCACAGAGGAGAAGAAACACCACCCCCCACACATTCTCTTCCGTCTTTAATGTCCAGTTTGGTGACTAGTAAGTCGTGTCTGACTTGTGACTCCGTGGACTACAGCCTACCTGGCCCTTCTGTCCATGGATTTTCCAGGAAAGAATACTGGAGTGGGTTGCCACTTCCTTCTCCAGGGGATCTTTCCCACCGAGGGATTGAACCCGAGGTTCTTGCATTGCAGGATTCTTTCCACTAAGCCACCAGGGCAGGCCTTAATATCTAATGCCTTAACACTAATACAGAAAAAAGGAAAAGTTCACTGGTCTTCAAAGGCCACAGCGAGGCCACTAATAGTTCTTTTCTCCACTGAAAACAGTTGCTGATGGTCATTAAAGGTGAGAGCATACCCACTCCCTGTAAAATCTCTAAACTAAAAAGGAAGGAATGAAGCATGAGGCCCAGAGGTTTATTCGGGATACTCTGCCTGCAGAAAGTACATCAGTCGTGAGATAAGTGAACAGCCCACGCTGATACAGGCCCCGAAATCAAACAGGAAGCGATGCTTCGTGCCCTCCCCGGGCTCTGGGGCAGAACACCTGAGGCAGCAGCGTGCTCCCGGCAGGAACTTGGGAGGGTCCTGGTACCCAGGGCTGGTGAGAATTGCTCTGATGGTTCAGGCCCTGCACTCAACTCAGGAACAATGCAAGGAAAGTTATCAGAAACAACACAAAATGAGCATAATTAGCAAACTATGTGATGGGTGACCTGCAGGGAAGCCAGAATCAAGGGAGCAGTCTTAAAACTGGGAAAAGAATGGAGCAAAATGGGCTCCGGAAAGAGCTGATTTAAAAAGCAGCCTGTTTCTGCTGGGCTCCAAGGAGCAGAGGGAGAGCTGAGCACCAGGTCATGACTCTGCAGTCCAGCCTCATCACTGCGGCAGCGCCCCATCACCCCAAAAAAGACAGAGCGAGACGGGTGGAGAGCAAACTAAAACAACCTTCTTAAAACAGAAACTTCACAGTCGAGAACCATGCATTTCCAATACTGACAAAGGAAGATTGGAATTCCTGCTCACACTGTGCAAATGATGCTATAAAGTGGTACCCCAGTATTCCCAGTGCAATTAAGAATTGTTGTTAGTCACTAAGTCGTGTCCGACTCTTTGATGACCCCGTGGGCTATAGCCTGCCAGGCTCCTCTGTCCATGGGATTCTCCAGGAAAGAATACTGCAGTGGGTTGCTTCGCCCTCCTCCAGGGGATCTTCCTGACCCAGGGTTCAAACCCATGTCTTTTACGTCTCCTACACTGGCAGGCGGGTTCTTTCCCACTAGCGCCAGTGGGGAGCCCCCGTGGTGGATTAAGGGTGTCCTAGTGAAGTGAGCCACTCGCTCTGGAGGTTTGTTGTCCCCGCCTGGTGTGTGTGTGTGTGTGTGATCTAATGTGTAATCGGATGGTTCCTTCTACTCTACAGGTTTACTGGGGGATTACATCAACTGACGCCTGGCCCACAGTCGGTGTTCAATAAACGGTGAACAGACTGCACACGGTTTTCCTTCTTCTCATGTCCCGGTCTCGGCAGGTCCAGAACCCTTGGCGGTGTAAGGTGTGTGGCCTCCCCGGGCTCTGATGACAAGCCCTTTGTGTGATGCCTGCTCTCAGTGCAAACGGAAAGGCACGGTGGCTCCATTACTCGCATTTCGTGCTACTGTTACCGGCTGGAGCTATCAGGCCAGAAGCTGAGTGTCATACAACACTGTGGACTGGCATTGGCCTCGTGTGGTTCGAAATACTTAGTTTCCATGGCCAAGTATGACTAAACCCGCGACCTTTCTCTGGAGTGGCATAACGCTGAGGGTGCAGTTAGTCAACAGTTGTGGGGAATCCTGGACACGCCACGCCTCAGAACACTGATAACCACAGCCCTTCCTGTTCACGGGGACCTCAGGCCAAGGGTTACTTTTCACATGCCCTCTCCACCTCGGTCCTAAAGCACACCAGCGGGGAAGCACACAGTGTGGCCAAGTACCATTCGGCCGGAAGCCAAGGTGCCAGCAGGACCCGGCCTCCCCCAGCAGCTCAGTAGTCCTGGCAGCATGTGAAGGTTCACTTCCCACACTTATTTTCCCCTCAAACTAGAGCTTTACGGGGTGGGGGGCGGGTAGAGAAGAAAGAAACTCAAGTGCCAACTTATCTAGTACCCAGGTGCGACTAAAGTTTCTCCCAGGCCCTCTCAGCCCTGAAGATGCCAACTCTCGGGATATTTCGCCTGCAGCCGCTCTAACGAAGACAGAAGCAGCGTAACAAGCTCTGAAATGGTCCTCACGATTGTCCTCGCAGGCCGGTGGGAGCCCGCTGGGCGCCGGGTCCGCCCGGGCACCCAGGCCGGCTCCTGCGCGGCCTCCACCCCGGTCCCCCGGGTCCCCAGCGCCCGGCGCTCCCCGAGGGTCCCCTGGGCGCCGCTCCCAGGCGGGTCCGCCGGTCTCGGTCCCGGCCGGCGGCATCGCCACACTCACCGCGTCCTCACGTCCGCCGCGCCCGCCTGATCCGAAAGGAAACCCAGCCCGGCGCGCGCCCCGCCCGCCGCCCGCCTCGCCCGCCTCGCCCGCAGGCCGGTCCCGCGGCCCCGACCTCCACGCACACCCAGAAAGCGGCCGGAGCGGAGGGCGGGGCGGGGAATCCGGAGGGCGGGGCCGAGGGGCGGGGCGGGGCCTAGCGGGAGGGGCGGGGCGGGCGGAGGCGCCGGGGACAAACTCCGTGGCGGGAGGGGCGGGGCCTAGCTGGAGGGGCGGGTCTGTCCGGGCCGAAGAGGAGGGGCCGAGAGGGAGGGCGGGGCCGAGAGGGAGGGCGGGGGCGGGCGGGGCCGGGAGGGGAGGGCGGGGCCGGGAGGGGAGGGCGGGGCCGGGAGGGGAGGGCGGGGCCGGGAGGGGAGGGCGGGGGCGGGCGGGCCGGGCGCCAGGTGCGCTGCGGGTCCCGTCCGGCCCCAGTGCGGGGATCCCACCCCGGGGCCGAAGGCGCGGCTGGAGCGAAGGCCCGACCCTCTGGAGACCTTCCGCGGGCGAGCCTGCGCTCTTCGCGGGCGCACGGGTTAATGCTTGGTCCGGAGGGGCGCAGCCCCGGCGTCTGGGCTTGAGTCTGCGCGCAGTGAGGCGCGCTCCCGGGGCACAGAGGCCCGTGTGAAACAAGCACGGTGGGGTCTTGGAGGGCGGACAGGGCGCGGGTGACCACAGTGGGGAAAGTGCCAGCCTCGTCCGAAACAAGACAGGTTCAGTTTGGAAACCTCGGAGAGCTGGGGGCGTCCCTGGTGGCTCAGACAGTAAACAATCCGCCCGCACCATAGAAGGCCCAGGTTCAATCCCTGGGTGGGGAAGACCCGCTGAAGAAGGAAAAGGCAGCCCACTCCAGTATTCTTACCTGGAGAATCTCATGGACAGAGGAGCCTGCGGAGCTACAGGCCATGGGGTCGCAAAGAGTTGTCCAGGATTGAGCGACTTTCACTAGACTTCTCTAAAGGCCCACTGGTGGGCTTCCCAGGTGGTGCTGGTGGTAAAGAACCCACCTGACTAATGCCGGTAGACCGGCAATCCCTGGGTTGGGAAATCTCCTGGAGGAGGGAATGGCAGCCCACTCCAGTATCCTTGCCTGGAGACTCCCATGGACAGAGGGGCCTGGCAGGCTACAGTCCACGGGATCACAGAGAGTCGCACAGGACTGAGCAACTCTCACCTTTAGATAGCTTAGTGCCTTCTCTGCCCTAAAGCCTAAGCCAGGGCTGTCAACAGCGACCCTGCACTCACCTCTGGCCGGATAATTCATTGCAGTGGGAGGCCCCTCCACCCACTAGGTGCCAGCCGCAAAGCCCTGGTGTGAGTGCCTTAGTTTTATTTTTGGAGCAGTAAACACTGAGGGAGGCTCAAATATCTCGCTTCTACCCTTAATTTCTCCAGCCCTTTGCACCCCAGGTTTGTTCACTGGGCTCTACCCTTCCCTCCTATCTTTGTCCAGAAATAAGCAACGTGTTGTAAAATGAGAAATAAAATTGAGTCACTGTGACAAGGGGTTTTAAGCAGAGCTAAAAGTCCATCAACGAGATGGACTTAGGCCTCGGCCTTACCAGGTGGAATCAGGAATGTTTGAACTGGGCCAAACCGCAGACACTCCAAGGACTCTGCAAGGACACCTGCAAAGGGTCACAGGAAAGGACTTTCCCCTTCCTTGGTTGATGGCCTTAGCCATCCCCTGGCCAGCCCCTGGCTTCTGAAGCATCTTATGACTTGCAAGGTGAAGCAAACAGCATTGCAAAAGTTACACCAGAGTTCTATTTTTGCGTGCGAACTGATGATATCAGTTTGCGGCTTTTGATTATAAGCAGGAGCCCTGAAAACTGCAATCTGAATTCTCGCCCATGGGGTGGATGCACCGCCAGGGACCTTTTCCCAACTGGGACTCCAGATAGCCGTTATTCGGGACTCCCAGCGCTGTTCAGGGCGTCCCAGGTGGCACTAGTGCTGAAGAACCCGCCTGCCAATGCGGGAGATGTAAGAGATGCAGGCTCAATCCCTGGGTTGGGAGGATCCCCTGAAGGGCATGGAGACCCACTCCAGTGTTCCTGCCTGAAGAATCCCATGGACAGAGGAGCCTGACATGATTGCAAAGGCCGGGACACCACGGAAACAACTTACCACGCATACACAGGACTGGTCAAGTCTGGATGTAGGCTGTCAGCCCCGTTTGATGATGGTTCCACTGTTAATTCTCTCTATTGTTTCTATTTCTCTTCTTTTAATGACCGCAGCGGAGAAGGCAATGGCACCCACTCCAGTGCTCTTGCCTGGAAAATCCCATGGACGGAGGAGCCTGGTAGGCTGCAATCCATGGGGTCCCTAGGAGTCGGACACGACTGAGCGGCTTCACTTTCACTTTTCACTTTCATGCACTGGAGAAGGAAATGACAACCCACTCCAGTGTTCTTGCCTGGAGAATCCCAGCGACGGGGGACCCTGGTGGGCTGCCATCTATGGGGTCACACAGAGTCAGACACGACTGAAGCAACCTAGCAGCAGCAGCAGTAGCAGCAATGACCGTACATTGAAATCAAACCAGATGATCCTCTATTAAATATTGAAATTGTTTATTGTGTATAGCAAGTGGTTTCTTTTGTTAATGAATCCTTCAAACCTAAAACGAAAGTAAAACTTGCAACAAAACAATTGGTGTGTCGTGTTTAGAGAATTCCCTTCAAATGTAGAAATGATGTCAACAAAGTTTGTCTCTGTGACCCCACCCAATTGGTCCCTAGTGCTAACCCTGACAGAACATCTGATCCTCACTCAGAAATAAAAGGACATTTTCTTTCCCCACTTGTCCCCAGATAGGGGGTTGGTTTGTTCTCTTTCCATTTCAAAGGACTCAGCGCTCTGTGGAAAGTACGAGTAAACAGAACCTGTTAGGCATGGATCAAGCAGTCTGAATTTCCAGCCAATGATTTGGAACCACGAACAAAGGAGGCTGACCATGGGTTTTAAACACAGCTTATGTCATTTGTGAATCTAGGATTGTTACAAGTCAGTGTTTTCATTCGCTGTGCTTTATTTTTGAAAATAATCCTTCTTTCCAATGTTGGAAATAATATATTGGCAAAAATACATTTAGAAAGCACATCGCAACCCATATCCGGGTCACTTAACACAAGTCAGTTTTGACACACGCAGCAGCTCACCCAGGACCAGAGCGGAGAGCAGCCCCGGAACGTGCCCCTGGGTCACTGCATCCTGTCCTTCTGATGCTTCGGCTCCAACGCAGAAGGAGAAGGTGCTCACCTCCTCACCGCAGGTTCTACTGTGACATTTGCACCACTAATAGGATTGTTTCTAAGTGAATTTTCCAGCATTGCCTGAACTGACTGACTCATGAAACGCTAGAGAATATCTGTCTGATGTCCGTGGTGGAGATGCATGCAGAGTGATTCAGCCATGTCTTTTAAAACTCAGATCGCAGTGAAGGAGCCAAGAAAGGCTGTCTCTAAATAGCCCACTGGGGGCTTAGATGCATAACAAAAAAAGACTAACCTGAATGGGTGAGACCATCCATGATTATGTCAATTGCTTACTGATTCACACTAATTAAACGGACATTTACCAAACACCTGTAATGCAAAGTTCGAGACTAGTCCAGGGGTAGAACTTCTTCTGGCCTCCAACGGAGGACATGAGATAAGTTCCAGGCAGCTATCTGTATCTGTCTGGCTTCCTTAGAGACAGTGAACCCTGGGATGTTTCCCACAAACAGCCAAACTAATCCAGATGACGCAGAACATGTCTGGTTAGCAACCCACAGTATTTACAAGCTTTTCAGATGTGATGGCCCAGCAGCACTTCCAGAGAAACTGCAGCAGCCACGCCCAGAGGTTCAGTTTTGAAACGTGTGAGTCCTGGTCCTTCTGAAACACACAGACCAAGTGGGCAGCAGACAGCACGTTATGAGGCCGTGGACACAGAGCTGCACCCCTCATATGGACAGAATGCCTGTAACCTTGTCTTTTGGAGTGTGTGTGTGTGTGCGCGCGCTCACTTAGTTGTATCCAACCATTTGCAACCCCACGGACATGGACTGTAGCCCTCCAGGCTTCTCTACCCGTGGGATGGGCCAGGCAGGAATATTGGAGTGGGTTGCCACTTCCTTCTCCAGGGGGTCTTCCCAACTCAGGGATCGCACCCATGTCTCCTGCTTTTCCTGGAGAGCAGATGGACTTTTCACCAGTGCCCACCAGGGCAGCGACCGGTCATTAGAGAAGCAGGTTAACAGCAGACTCTGCCCGAAGAGAGAGAAAGGATGACTGCGCCCTCTGCGGGGCCCTTGTTGTTCAGTCCCTAAATCGTATCTGACTCTGGCCTGCAGCACACCAGATTTCCCTGTCCTTCACCATCTCCTGGCGTTTGCTCAAGCTCATAACCATTGAGTCAATGATGGCATCCAACCATCTCATCCTCTGTCGTTCCCTTCTCCTTCCGCCTTCAGTCTTTCTCAGCATCAGGGTCTTTCCAATGAGTCAGCTCTTCGCATCAGGTGGCCTACGTATTGGAGCTTCAGCTTCAGCATCAGTCCCTCCCATGAATATTCAGGGTTGATCTCCTTTAGGATGGACTGGCTGGATCTCCTTGCAATCCAAGGGACTCTCAGGAGTCTTCGCAGCACCACAGCTCAGAACAGCTACACGGATTCAGACCCCAGGCTCCTCCATGTCTTCTCTTTCAGGACAGTTTGGGAAGGATCCTGAGCTCCACCCGAGCAGGACAACCCTCTCCCACCTCGCTCCCTGCTCCTAGATTTTCTGCAAAGACATCAGCTTCCTTCAGGGCTTTGGGGGACTGGGGCAAACAACCTGCCTTCTTTCCAACTAGCAGAGGTTCAGGCACCTACACTGGAACATATTTCCCTGGGGGATCACCCAGCTCTCCTTCTGCATGCATAGGAACCACGTGCTAGACAAGACTCCTCACCCCACTGGCTCTCCTACCCTAAGTTCAATCATGACCTGCAAGCGGGGTAAACCCAGGGTCCTTCAATACCCGACTGATGTTGACCTTTCTGTGTCCCTGTTGGAATTCTTCGGAAAATCCAGCATGGATCTACTGCCTCCACGATCACAGTTAAGATAACTGACTACAAGGGGGAGACAGAGCGGCGCAGCCCAGCCCTGCTCTCCTTCCAGGAGACAGCATTCTACCCCACAGCTTTGTGAACTGAGAAAAAGGGACTTCCTTTTTTTTCAAACCAGAAACCACCTTTCACATTCAGATGCTTGGACCCACAGCATTGTCAACTACAAACTGGTGCTTGCCGAGGTCTTTCCCTGGTGGCTCACACAGTAAAGAATCCATCCATGGGGTCGCAAAGAGTCAGAAACAACTGAGTGACTTTCACTCCAGTTAACCCCAGAGACGCAGGTGGTCAGGCATCTGCAGGACACCCTGGTTCCATCCCTGGGTCAAGTCTATCCCCTGGAGAAGGAAACGGCAACCCACTCCAGTACTCTCGCCTTCAGAGTCCCGTGGGCAGGGAGCCCGGCAGTTTGTCAGGACTGAGCCCTGTGCTGCAGCTGCCAACCTTCAACACCGCTGCGGGGAATTTAGGGTGGGAATGAGGCACTCTGTGCTCTGGGGGAGCTGGTGGGACAGGTCTTTGGATAGAGATTTTTCATGATCCCAATGCTTGGATTTCATCATATCTAGAAAAGCACTAAATCCCTTCATGGTAGCATCAGCTCTTTGTGAGTAGCAGAAAACCTCGTATAAGTGTGTGATTCCATTGAATTACCCATTCACCAAAAGTGAATATATTAATTTACCACACTACCTCTTTGGAGCAGTTTCTCAGAGCTATCTGAGGTGCTGTCTCCCAGGAGTCAATCCTGTCAGTTCAGTCTCTCAGTCCTGTCCGACTCTTTGCGACCTCATGGTCTGCACCACACCAGGCCTCCCTGTCCATCACCAACTCCTGGAATTTACTCAAACTCATGTCCATTGAGTTGATGAAGCCATCCAACCATCTCATCCTCTGTCATCCCCTTCTCCTCCTGCCTTCAATCTTTTCCAGCATCAGGGTCTTTCCAATGAATCAGTTCTTCTCATCAGGTGGCCAATGTATTGGAGTTTCAGCTTCAGCATCAGTCCTTCCAATGAACATTCAGGACTGATTTCCTTTAAGATGGACTGGTTGGATCTATTGCAGTCGAAGGGACTCTCAAGAGTCTTCTCCAACACCACAGTTCAAAAGCATCAATTCTTCAGCACTCAGCTTTCTTTATAGTCCAACTTTCACATCCATACATGACTACTGGGAAAACCATAGCTTTGACTAAACAGACCTTTGTTGGCAAAGTAATGTCTCTTCTTCTGAATATGCTGTCTAGGTTGGTCATAACTTTTCTTCCAAGGAGTAAGTGTCTTTTCATTTCATGGCTGCCATCACCATCTGCAGTGATTTTGGAGCCCCCAAAAATAAAGTCAGCCACTGTTTCCCCTGTTTCCCCATCTGTTTGCCATGAAGTGATGGGACCAGATGCCATGATCTTTGTCTTCTGAATGTTGAGCTTTAAGCCAACTTTTTCACTCTCCTCTTTCACTTTCATCAAGAGACTTTTTCGATCTTCTTCACTTTCTGCCATAAGGGTGGTATCATCTGCATATCTGAGGTTATTGATATTTCTCCCGGCAATCTTGATTCCAGCTTGTGCTTCATCCAGCCCAGCGTTCCTCATGATGTACTCTGCATATAAGTTAAACAAGCAGGGTGACAATATACAGCCTTGACGTACTCCTTTTCCTATTTGGAACCAGTCTGTTGTCCCATGTCCAGTTCTAACTGTTGCTTCCTGACCTGCATACAGATTTCTCAGGAGGCAGGTCAGGTGGTCTGATATTCCCACCTCTTTCAGAATTTACACAGTTTATTGTGATCCACACAGTCAACAGCTTTGGCATAGTCAGTAAAGCAGAAATAGATTATTTCTGGAACTCTCTTGCTTTTTCATGATCCAGTGGATGTTGGCAATTTGATATCTGGCTCCTCTGCCTTTTCTAAATACAGCTAGAACATCTGGAAGTTCATGGTTCACGTACTGTCGAAGCCTGGCTTGGAGAATTTTAAGCGTGACTTTACTAGCCTGTGAGATGAGTGCAATTGTGCGGTAGTTTGAGCATTCTTTGGCATTGCCTTTCTTTGGAATTGGAATAAAAGCTGACCTTCTCCAGTCCTGTGGCCACTGCTGAGTTTTCCAAATTTGCTGGCATATTGAGTGCAGCACTTTCACAGCATCATCTTTTAGGATTTGAAAAAGCTCAACTGGAACCCCATCACCTCCACTAGCTTTGTTCGTAGTGATGCTTCCTAAGGCCCACTTGACTTCACATTCCAGAAAGTCTGGCTCTAGGTTAGTGATCATAACATCGTGATTATCTGGGTTGTGAAGATCTTTTTTGTATAGTTCTTCTGTGTATTCTTGCCACCTCTTCTTAATATCTTCTGCTTCTGTTAGGTCCCTACCATTTCATGAGAATCCCATGAACAGTATGAAAAGGCAAAAAGATAGGACACTGAAAGATGAACTTCCCAGGTATGTAGGTGCCCAACATGCTGCTGGAGATCAGTGGAAAAATAAATCCAGAAAGAATGAAGGGATGGAGCCAAAGCAAAAACAACACCCAGTTGTGGATGGGACTGGTGACAGAAGCAAGGTTCGATGCTGTAAAGAGCAATATTGCATAGGAACCCAGAATCTTAGGTCCATGAATCAAGGCAAATTAGAAGTGGTCAAACAGGAGATGGCAAGAGTGAACATCAAAATTCTAGGAATCAGCGAACTAAGATGGACTGGAATGGGTGAATTTAACTCAGATGACCGTTATATCTACTACTGTGGGCAGGAATCCCTTAGAAGAAATGGAGTAGCCATCATGGTCAACAAAAGAGTCCAAAATGCAGTACTTGGATGCAATCTCAAAAATGACAGAATAATCTCTGTTCGTTTCCAAGGCAAAGCATTCAATATCACAGTAATCCAAGTCTATGCCCCAACCAGTAACACTGAAGAAGCCGAAGTTGAACGGTTCTATGAAGACCTACAAGATCTTTTAGAACTAACACCCAAAAAAGATGTCCTTTTCATTATAGGGAACTGGAATACAAAAGTAGGAAGTCAAGAAACACCTGGAGTAACAGGCAAATTTGGCCTTGGAGTACAGAATGAAGCAGGGCAAAGGCTAATAGAGTTCTGCCAAGAGAACGCACTGGTCAGAGCAAACACCCTCTTCCAACAACACAAGAGAAGACTCTACACATGGACATCACCAGATGGTCAACACCGAAATCAGACGGATTATATTCTTTGCAGCCAAAGATGGAGAAGCTCTATACAGTCAGCAAAAACAAGACTGGGAGCTGACTGTGGCTCAGCTCATGAACTCCTTATTGCCAAAGTCAGATTTAGGTTGAAGAAAGTGGGGAAAACCACTAGACCATTCAGATATGACCTAAATCAAATCCCTTATTACTATAAAGTGGAAGTGAGAAATAGATTTAAGGGACTAGATCTGATAGACAGAGTGCCTGATGAACTATGGATGGACGTTCGTTACATTGCACAGGAGACAGGAATCAAGACCCTCCCCAAGAAAAAGAAATGCAAAAAGCAACATGGCTGTCGGAGGAGGCCTTACAAATAGCTGTGAAAAGAAGAGAAGCAAAACGCAAGGGAGAAAAGGAAAGATATTCCCATTTGAATGCAGAATTCCAAAGAATAACAAGGAGAGATAAGAAGCCTTCCTCAGCGATCAATGCAAAGAAATAGAGGAAAACAACAAAATGGGAAAGACTAGCCATCTCTTCAAGAAAATTAGAGACACCAAGGGAACATTTCCTGCAAAGATGGGCTCAATAAAGGACAGAAATGGTGTGGACCTAACAGAAGCAGGAATGGTCATCTGACGCCAAACGTCCGCAGTGCGGCCTTTGGGAAATGCTGGCTGGGCACGTAATCAGCCCCCTTTCACTTCGGAACCCACCACCCTGGGCCCTGCCTTCCCTTCCCTCGGTTCCTGGGCAGGTCACCACCCCCCCACTGTCCCCCCTGCCCCCAGGACCTGTTACCCCCTTCTGAGTCACACTGCTATGGCCTCAGCTCTCAGTCAGGAAATCTTTACCCTATCATTTGAATTGCTTCTTAAGTGTCTCTTTAGGTCCAGCCTGGTCCTGTTATTTGAGTTGACAATCTTCATTATGGATGGATGCAGCTCTCATGGAGGAAACAAGTTTAGATGGAGAAAGGTCTTCAAAGTTAAGGAAAAAACAAGTGTAGAAGGATAAAGGCCTTCAAAGTTCCGGAAAACTTTGCAGAACAGGGCCATACTCAGCATTGCTCTTTGTAGGCTGCTGAGACATGGCATCTGAGTGCTCACAAGCAGAGCTGCCGGCATGGTCTTCTGCTAACAATACCCGCACAGGACTCACTGGGCTGAGAGTTAGGAGGCCAAGAGGGACTGACCTGGTTGGTGGTGGGAGACGGTGCTCTGACGGGTTACCCAGACCTGTTGGGGTGCGCTTGTCAGAAACCAGCTCTGTTTCTTCTCTAGAGCTGAAAGTCAGACCATGAAATAAAGACTTTGAAAAACATGGAAACCTCCTCCCTTCTGGACAGTGTTGGAGGACTTCCCAAAATGTTTCTTTCTAGGGACCTTATTTTTCTTTTTTTTGGCAGGATCCTTCAGATTCAGCCAGATAGAAAAATATTTTTCAGATACAGTGCTACTTTCTTAAAAATAATCAGATAGGGAAAATTCAGATGGGAAAAGCCAGCAATTCAATATCTCTTTATTTTTAATTGATTGTTAAAAGGATTTCTCGTCCCCTATGTATCTTTTTGGGACTTCTCTGGTGGCTCAGATGGTAAATTATCTGCCTGCAACGCTGGAGATCCATGTTCAGTCCCTGGGCTGGGAAAATCCTTGGAGAAGGGAACGACCACCCACTGCAGTATTCTTGCCTGGAGAATCCCATGGACAGAGGAGCTGGCGGGAGACAGTCCATGTATCTACTGTTGGGAGAAGACGCAGAAAGAAATGAAAAGCATTTTTTCTCATTTCGAGGTCAGTTTATTCAGCCTCGGTTAAACCCGTCTTCTACCACGGGGATACACGACGGGCGGAGGGAGTCCCTCGGGCCTTGGACACAGAGGCTGCCCACGTCCACATTAGAGGAGAGAGCCCTCTTCTCAGGAGCGCGAAGGCCCAGAGCTGAGGACGAGCGGGCGGAGGCCCCTGGGTCCGCGCACAGCGGGGCTGAGCATCCTGCTGCCTCCGGTGGAAGCGCCCTCAGTGAGGCCTGCAACGCGTCTCTGAGAGCAGGCAGAGGGCGGGGCGCCGCGTGGTGGGGCTGCAGGCCTCCTGCTTCTCCTGGGGTTGGAGGCATTCCCCCAGCGTCTGCCCTGACGGCTGCGAACATCAGGGGATGCTGGGGCCGGCGCTGCATCCAGGCTGCCGCCCCTGAATCAGGGCTCACCTGGACCACCCGCGGAGAGAGAGGCCCCGGGGCAGGACGAAGCCCCCACCTCCGCCCTTCCTTGTGGACACATCAAATGGGGCCTGGCTCCCAGATGGCTGAATGCTAATTCCTAGGCAGGCGGACAGCTGGCGTGTGGGCCCAGGGATGCCCAGAGCTGTGAGCCTCTCTGGGAAGAAGCACCCCATTCAGGGGGTTGCAGGGACCCCGACACCCTTCTCTTCCACTTCAGAGTGCTGATCCGTGACCTCTGCCTCTCCTCTGACACACCACCTTCTGACTCGGAGAACTCTGCATGACACGAACAAATAAATATAATAAATCCAGATATTGCCTAGGAGCACACTTGAAATGAAAAAACATACTAAATGAGTTTCGGGCAAATCGTTCTTTTTAAAATCTCCGCTTGCTCTGGGTGTTCTCTGTCCTACCCTTGTGTTCATAGGGCAGGAACACCCGAGAATCTGGGATGGGTCCTGCAGTGTTTCTGCACAGAAATCAGTCTGTGGATCGTCTTGAAGCAGAGCCTGCCACGCACATGCTCTGAGGTGTGGGGGTGAGGAGCTGGGCAGTGGGATGAGACAGGTGTTCGGGACAGAGGAGGTCTTCTGGATTTCAGGATCTGACCGGTGTTCCAGGTGGACAAGCGCTTACATGTGAGAGGTTCCGAGCTGGGACAAATCCAGAAAACTGAAGTCACGTTCAGGAGGTGCACGGAGGGGGAGCCGACTGTCCAGCACTTTATGTGCGGAACCCCGGAACCACCAGGCGCCCTTCTTGGGTTCCGTGTGCTGGGTGCAGGCCCTTCCCGATCTGGCCTGGCTTGGATTTCAAGGCTTCTTCCTGCCACTGTCTTTTCCTCAATCCTCTCCGGGACACATGCCCCCGCCCCCCAGTGCCACCTCCTGGGACCTCCCAGGTCATTCTCAGAGGACCTGTTCTCTGACATCACCCGGATCTAAAATGCTGTTTCCCTCTGCGTCTGGTTGAAAAGCATTAACATTTGTACCTAATCACATCCCCCAGGAATCCTCACCATTCCTTTAGAAATCTGTCCAGATACTGCAGTTGATGCTACGGACACAAAATCAAGTCAAGGAGAATGAGGCTGTCCTAAGCCCGGTCACCTGGTGGGAAACACGGAAGCTCCTCCATAAAGTCCGTCTGGAGTGAAGTGTCTGCCAGGAATATTCTTGGGGAATTTGTGTGTGGCTGCCACCATCTAGATGTTTTCTCATAACATCTAAGAGGTACCTCTGGACACATCTGCTGTTCTCCTCACCTGTGAGGCACCTCAGGTCGGATGTCATGTCCTCAGCCAGGTGCCCAGAGCCCAGCCCAGTGCCACCTTCGTGGGAGAGTCTGAGACATCTCTGCTATTTGAGTTGACAATCTTCATTATGCAAGGATGGAGCACTCATGGAGGAAACAAGTTTAGAAGAAGAAAGGTCTTCAAAGTTCTGGAAACCTGTGCAGAACAGGGCCATGCTCAGTATTGCTCTTTGTAGGCTGCTGAGAAATGGCATCTGCGTGCCCGCAGGCAGAGCTGCAGGCAGGGTCTTTTGCTAACAATACCGGTACAACACTCACTAGGTTGAGTGTTAGGAGGCCAGGAGGGACTGACCTTGTTGGTGGTGGGAGATGGTGTTTTGACTGGTTACCCAGACCCGTTGGGGTGTGCTTGCCAGAAACAAACTCTGTTTCCTCTCTAGAGCTGAAAGTCAGATCATGAACTAAAGACTTTGAAAAACACAGAAGCCTTCTCCCTTCTGGACATTGTTGGAAAACTTCTGAAATAGCCTCCAGAAAGCCTCTTATCAGAAAAGTGCTGATTGCATTGACTCTATGGTTATACTCATTGCATTCCTGGGTTGGGAAGATCAATGCCTTCATTTTCATTTTTTTGGCAGGATCCTTCAGATTCAACCAGATAGGGAAATACTTTTCAGATACAATGCTACTTTCTTAAAAGTAATCACATAGGGAAAATATTTGGAAAAGATAACATTTCAAAATCCTTTGAGCTTTAATTGAGTGTTAGAAGGATTTCATTTCCCCTGTGTATCTCTTTGGGGCTTCACTGGTGGCTCAGACGATAAAGAATTAGCCTGCAATGGCGATTACCCAGGTTCGATCCCTAGGTCAGGAAGATCCCCTGTAGAAGGGAAAGGCTACCCCCTCCAGCATTCTGGCCTGCAGAATTCTACAAGTAACCATACAGTCCATGGGTCGCAGAGTCAGATACGACTGAGCAACATTCACTTTCACCCTGGCGGGGCCTCAGCTTCTGTCCTCAGCTGTGACTCTTTGACACACAGGCGCGGCTGGGCTGGTGAATCCCGCATGCGGCTCCCAGCACCCACGTCCCATACCCTGCTCTGTTCCTACTTGTCTCCTGGAAACCTTCACTTAATGCTCCTCAAGCACCACGAGTCCTCTTCGACAGGGGATGCGGGTTTGACCCCTGGGTCAGGAAGCTCCCCTGGAGCAGGAAATGAAAACCCTACGGGTGCATTTGCAGTCCACGGTGGGCGGCAGTCCACGGGGTCTCAGGGAGTCGGACCCGACTGACCACGAAGCACAGCAGTGCTACATTAGACCCTGACCCTCCCCGTCCCGGGAGACTCTCTTTAGTTAATGACGTCACAGTGGCGCAGTGACCTGAGTTAGACTAGTAAACGGCACCGCGTCTCCACTCCTTTCCGGGCCCCTTGCCCCCCGTCCACCTGGTGCTCACATCCTGTGATGCCCGCTGTCTCATCAGCTCTGGGCAGCACCCCGTCACTGCTGCACTGCCCAGGCTCAGGCCCGCCTGGCTCTGCCCTGCTCCCCAGACCCGAGTCCTAAGGACCCCTGGGGCCTCTGCCCCTGCACCCGGTCCATGCTGAGGGCCGGTGCTGGAGGCAGAAAGGACACAGGAGGGAGGAGGGGAGGGTTAGGGTGAATGAAGGAATCCCGTCACTCGTCCAGTTTGGATCACACAGTGAAGGTTCCCCATGTTGTCGTGCGGCCCCTCAGTCGTGTCCGACTCTGCGCCCCCGTGGACTGCAGCACGCCAGGCTTCCTGTCCATCATCATCTCCCGGGGCTTGCTCACACTCATGTCCATTGAGTCAATGATGAATCCAACCTTCTCATCCTCTGTCGTCCCCTTCTCCTCCTGCCTGCAATCTTTCCCGGCATCAGGGTCTTTTCCAATGAGTCAGCTCTTCACATCAGGTGACTAAAACATTAGAGCTTCAGCTTCAGCATCAGTCCTTCCAATGAATATTCAGGATTTGTTTCCTTTAGGATTGTCTGGTTTGATTGCCTCGCAGTTCGAGGGACTCTCAAGACTCTTTTCCAACACCAGGGCCCTCTGACTGACAGATAAATCCCCAATTCCTCAGAACGGCCTCCCGGTTCTTTCCAGTCCAGCCCTGCCCAATCCTTCCAGCCCTGCCTGCCTCACCTGGGCTGCTCCGTGGCCTACACACTCTGTCTGGTCCTGAGTGGACCTCCTGGGAGCGGGAGCCCTTTCCCACCAGTGACTCCACCTGGTTGTTCCTCCTCCAGCCTCCCCTGGACCTCACCCCTCCCTCGGCCCGGCTCCTCTGTCACCCAGGAACCCAGTCCAAGCCCCACGGCATCACTAGCTCCGACCTTCTGTCCCCATCGGGGAGGTTATGTGCCCATCAGAGCCACCACCCGCTGCACCAGGACACAACCTCTTTCCCGTCCCTCTGAACCGACAGAAGAGGAAGAGCTTGTGTGATCAGTCTTATCCCTCGCCTCCTTCGTGACCTGATAGAGTCCTCGGTACAATCAGCTTCCAACACATAGAGCTGGGGGTTTCCACTCTGCTACCTCCTGGGGCTCAGGGGTAGGAAGGTGGGGCTGCTCCCTGTGCAGGTCTCGTGTGGCCCCGCCCTCCGGCTCGCCCCGCCCCGCCCCGCCCCTCCAGCCGGGGTATTTAGGCCTGAGCTTCCGGGTCCCTGCCCAGCCTGCTCCAGCCACTATAGGTACAGTACCTGTGGGGCAGTGGGGCCACGGCACCGGCCTGCGAAAGGAGGAAGGTGGGCGGGCTGGGCGTGGGCTTGCGCAGGGCTGTTTCCTTTCGGACCCGGTGGCCACTGCGGACCTCAAGACGCTGTGAGTGTGGATCCTAGACCCCCGCTCAGGGTCCTGTGAAATGTGCATGCTTCTTCCTGGCATGTGCATTGAATGGAGAAGAGCTGTCCCTTAATTTAAATGTCCCACTAGATAGTTGATAGTTTTCTTTGATATCTGCAATGTCTTTATGATAAATTGCTTAAATTTGATCCCATGGTTTTCTTTTTTTTCTTTTTTAGGATTAATACTTCTTTAATCTTTTTATGATTGACTGGTAAGGGTTTTTATATTATTACAAAGTGATCATGAAAGTCAGCTTATGATTATGAGACAGGTTATTTTCAAATTCATGGCTCAGAACAAATCAGAAGGATCTTAGTGAATGGTACTCTGTGTTTGGGCATTTATGTCACAGTTAATAGAGGAACCAGGTAATAAGTGAGGAAGTGGTTTTTAAACATGAAAGTATTGTTTTACTCTGCTCACAAAAGTAGATTGTAGCTGTGTGGCCACGGGTTCAGCTTCTGTCTGTTGTGCTGTTGTTCAGTTGCTCAGTCGTGTCCAACTCTTTGCGACCCCATGGACTGCAGCCCACCAGGCCTCCCTGTCCATCACCCACTCCCGGAGTTCATCCAAACTCATGTCCATTGAGTCGGTGATGCCATCCAACCATCTCATCCTCTGTCGTCCCCTTCTCCCACCTTCAATCTTTCCCAGCATCAGAGACTTTTCAGATGAGTCAGTTCTTCCCATCAGGTGGAAAAAGAATTGCAGCTTCAGCTTCAGCATCAGCCCTTCCAATGAATTTTCAGGACTGATTTCCTTTAGGAAGGACTGGTTGGATCTCCTTGCATTCCAAAGGACTCTCAAGAGTCTTCTCCAACACCACAGTTCAAAAGCATCAATTCTTCGGTGCTCAGCTTTCTTTATAGTCCAACTTTCACATCCATACATGACCACTGGGAAAACCATAGCTTTGACCCGACGGACCTTTGTTGGCAAAGGAATTTCTCTGTTTTTTGATATGCTGTCTAGGTTGGTCATGACTTTCCTTCCAAGGAGTAACCGTCTTTTCATTTCATGGCTGCCGTCACCTACTGCAGTGATTTTGGAGCCCCCAAGATAAAGTCAGCCACTGTTTCCACTGTTTCCCCATCTATTTGCCATGAAGTGATGGGACCAGATGCCATGATCTTTGTCTTCTGAATGTTGAGCTTTACCAACTTTTTCACTTTCCTCTTTCACTTTCACCAAGAGGCTTTTTTGATCTTCTTCACTTTCTGCCATAAGGGTGGTGTCATCTGCATATCTGAGGTTATTGCTATTTCTCCTGGCAATCTTGATTCCAGCTTGTGCTTCATCCAGCCTGGCATTTCTCATGATGTACTCTGCATGTAAGTTAAATAAGCAGGGTGACAATATGCAGCCTTGACGTACTCCTTTCCCTATCAGGAACCAGTGTGTTGTTCCATGTCCAGTTCTAACGGTTGCTTCCTGACCTGCATACAGGTTTCTCAAGAGGCAGGTCAGGTGCTCTGGTATTCCCATCTCTTTCAGAATTTTCCAGTTTATTGTGATCCGCATAGTCAATAAAACAGAAATAGATGTTTTTCTGGAACCCTCTTGCTTTTTCGATGATTCAACGGAGGTTGGCAACTTGGTCTCTGGTTCCTCTGCCTTTGCCATAGCCTGTGGTTGCTGTGACCAGTGCATTCTCTTGGAAAACTCTATTAGCTTTTGCCTTCCTTCTTACTGAAAGGAGGGGATTACAGATCCCGTGGGACGATCCAGCCTCTACCCTGCCTGCCACCAGACCAGGGGGCTCCTCCATTTGCTGGTTCCTTAACAAAAAATAAACCTGCTCACTCCTAGATCACTCACATCCTGCCATATAAACAATTTCCAACCTTGTTTTGTGTCTTCTCCTTAATATCACGAGCGTCGCAGAATTGTCAGACATTTGTGGAAAGCTTGTGTATGACTGCGATCCCAATATTATAAACACCAACGGCAGCAACAAAACCCCAGGAGAAGAGAGACGACACGAGCAGCAGAAGACAGCATGGCAGACGGTGACCGACGTTCTCCAGGGAACTGGAGAGGAGGGCAGGGAGGGACAGCAGAGGCCGAGGCTTTAGCAGTTAGGGATATAACGGCTAAGGCTGGAGAAAGGCAGGCGAAAAATTGAAAGAGAAAGTCAACTGTGTCTTCCAGAAAATGAAGCAAAACATCATGGAGATGGAAAATGCAGGAGAGGGAGGCAGATGAGAGCAGAGCTCTCTGCCCGCAGCAGGCAGCCATGCCTTCCCAAGTGCCCTGCAGATAACAGCTTCTGCGCGTGCCGGTAGGAGGTACAGAAAAGAACAGTTCATCCTCAGGGGTGACAAGGGCCTTAAGAGTTCCCAGAGGGGAGGGGGAAGGGGAAGTTTCTTGAGTTGCCAGGTTGAAGAAGGCAGGGGTTAGTCCCTCAGTCGAGTCTGACTCCTTGGGACTCCATGGACTGTTCCTTGCCAGGCTCCTCTGTCCTGGACAGAGAATTCTCCGGGCAAGAATACTTGAGAGGGTTGTCATGTCCTTCTCCAAGGGATCCTTCTGACCCAGGGATCAACCCAGGTCTCCCGTGCTGCAGGCAGATTCTTTACCGTCTGAGCCACCAGGGCAGTTCAATTTCATTATCTACCTAAGCTAATTGAAATATTTTGTTTGTGAGAAGTCGTGAGACTGTTAATAAGCTCAGGATGAAGAAACAAGATGAGCTCTAAAAAGGCACAAGAAGATTTCAGTCCTGTTCCAGGAAATGCTGTCTGAGACCCCTCTGTGATTGCTGCGTGAAGGTGCTTATTCCAGGTTGGGAGGCTCACAAGCAGCCTGAACCCTCGTGCACCCCCGCCCATCCCCACAGTGTCCTGTTCTGGACCAAACACCCTCCATGGCAGGGCTGTCGAGCACCAAGGCCGGGTCCTGGAGGTGGATGTGGGCGCATCCCAAGGCCCTTGTCCCGAGCGGGGTGAGCAGGCCCTGGCCCTGGGGCAGCAGCGGCCTGGAAACCGGGCCTTGGATTCGAGCTTTGACGCAGGCGGAGGTCCCAGAGGAGGAGACCTGGGCATCAGCGGGGCTTGCCTTTAAGGCTTTCATGCTTCTTTGTACATGATTTGACTTGTCTTTTATCTCAAGGGTTCAGGTTATGCTAAGTGGGGTCTTTCTCTCTCTTTACAAAGCACTCAACCTGTACAATGGTGTGTTTGGATGGATCATTTTGAGCGATTCTTGTTATAAAATCATACCTATAGGCCCCAAACACATTCTAGAAATGGGAGCAAAAGCCAACAGCTCCTTCCCGGCCCTCCCAGGCCGTGGCCCAGCACCCTGTCTGTAACCACGCCGTCTCTAAGCCATGTTCACATGTTAGAAGCCCATACGGGAGTACAAGCCCCCCGAGGAAGCCGAGTTTTGTTCATGTACCTGTTGCTCGTGGAAGCAGAGCGTCAGTGCTGACAACAGAAAAGAGCAGAGTGAGATGCATTGACCTGTGGCCTGATTTGCGTGACACTGATAGTAAATCCATCCTTTCAGACTCGCCGCCATGGATGCGCTGTCAGAAGCAAACGGTACCTTTGCCTTGACCCTTCTGAAAAAGCTGGGTGAGGACAACTCAAAAAATGTGCTTATCGCACCCCTAAGCATCTCCTCTGCCCTGGCCATGGTCCTCGTGGGGGCCAGGGGCAACACCGCGGCCCAGATGTGCCAGGTATGTTCGGGAAGCCGGTTCTGGGCGGCGGCCTACGCTGTTTCTTTGGCGGGAGAGCCTGTGTCCGCGATCCGAATCCCAGAGGCCTTGCTCCACAGACAGGCCTCACTCTCCTCTAGTCAGGGGGTACTGCAGTGGTGGGTCTTTATCTGTTTTTATTTCAGACACTTTCTCTAAGCAAGATCAATGGCGGAGGTGAAGATGTCCACCAGGGTTTCCAGAAGCTTCTCAGCGAAGTTAACAGGACCGACACACAGTACTTGCTCAGAACCGCCAACAGGCTTTTTGGAGAGAAGACTTGCGATTTCCTCTCAGTAAGTCATGCTCTCGTTTTCCTGAAGCAGATAGAGACCGAAGTCATGTGGAGACAGGAGGCGGGCCTTGTTGTGCAGCAGAGGCCTTGTGGCCTGAGAGGACTCAGTGGGCGGGGTGTGGGACCCCAATCACAACCTCACGCTTCCTGGAACTGTTTGGTCATTTCCTCAAAGAGGAGCCCTGTAACAGCCTTGTTCACATGTTCGTGAAGCTTCGATGAGATGATTGTCAGAGAACTAATACGGATCATACCCCAGTTGCAGATGAGTTGGCCCAAACAAAGAAGTGATCCAATAGAATATTTCTGATGTTGTTTTTCACATGTTGGAAGTTTTTTTGTGCATTGTGAGACTTGTTCAATTTTTTTATACTTGTAAATATTTTATCTTTTCCTATGCAGAATTTTTTTGTTTTTCTTTTTTACTCTGGTTTTATTTAATTACAGTACTTTCATAGTTTTTAAATTTTTTTTTCACAGCTCAAGTAATCTGTGAGTGTGTTCTTGTTATATAAAAATGCAGACAAAGCCTCAGTCCTCCCAAACGCTCTTCCACGCCCTGTCCCCTGTAAGGGCTTGTCCCCGGTACATAGAGAAAGTCTTTGCATCTCACTATACGTGTGTCTGCTTGTTGGGGTCCTTTAATGGACCAAAACCTGGTGGTCCGGAGTTGACGATAAGAAAGTGAAAGAGAGAAAGAGGCTGATATTCCCTGGTTTACGCAGAGAACCAATAAAGCCCTTGACACAGGGCTTGCATCGCTCCCGAAGGCACAGGGCGCCCTCTCGAGGGGGTGAAGGCACAGGGCGCCCTCTCGAGGGGGTGAAGGCACAGGGCGCCCTCTCGAGGGGGTGAAGGCACAGGGCGCCTTCTCGAGCGGCTCTTAGATGCCCGTTCTGGAGAGTGGGCACGACGGGTTCTCCGCTCCAGAGAATTACCCAGAGGGAGAGAGAGAGAGAGAAAGAAAAAAGACACGGGCCCTAAGTTCTGATGGAGCAAAGGTGCTTTCATGATCTTTCTGTGAGTATATATAGGCTGTTGTACAAGACATTTCTTTCGACAATGATAAAGATCAGAAAACCAAATGTACAGCAACCGTTACCAAGGGAACAAGGGATTAATAATGGTCACAATGTCAGGAGACAACCCATATCTCAAGAAAGGGGGTCGAGACTAAGCAATTTTGTCGTAAAGAGAATGTTTACTAAAGGAGATTCAAGCCTGTGTCACATAATGACCTCAGTCTTGGGAGCAGCTTGCTGCTCCACCTGATAAGGATCAAAGGACTTATGAGAAACAGCACGTAGGAATCCTCCTGTTAAACATTCCCTGACAATTCCCCCTTATTTATAATATTTGTAAAAAAGGTTCTGACCATTAGAGTTTGTTTAGTTTTAACAATCTTTGCATGAAGGCAATGGTAGATGACAAATATAATTGTCAATACAATCACCAAAATTATAGTTCCAGACTTGATGCTGTGTGTACTGCTTTGAAACCATCTGCGTGGGTCTAGCCCAGATCATTGATCAGCTAGTTGTTCAGCTAAAGTTTCAAATTAGTGGACGAGGACAGATTTTTAGAAAAGGTTTCAAAGGTTTCCTTTTGTAATAATTGTACATTCAGAGAGGCATTATCATGTCTGTTTGTAAAGAAATTTGATCTGTTCCCAGTTGTAGGCACTATTATTGAATTGAACAGGAGTAACACAAAATTGAGTAGAATTTCAATCACATTTTAGCATCACCTGTTTTCGTACATCTGTTAATTGATCTCCAACCCATTTGATGGCTGTTTTTAGCTCCTGTATTTCCTCTTGAATATCCTCATCTATCTGAGCCTGAGTGGCCCACATAGTATGGGCGTCTTTAGTCCAATTTTGGATAAAATTATGTGTTTGAATTGAGGTTTGTAAAGCAACACCAGTGACAGCAGCAGTGGTGCAAATAGCTATTAATATCAAAATGTCAAAAATCAGCCATCCAATGAATCATTTAAACCACTGGAGCAGTTTAGTAAGTAACTGGGAAGCAAGTCCAGCCATGGGACCTTTTTCCCAGAGCCACTGGAGATTTATTGGTAACCACAGACTACATCGAGATCAAAGAATCAAAAGGGATTCATTTCTTAAGGAAACAAAAGAGTTAAGACAATATATAATTTGCAATTTATACAAGTTATAGATGGAGAAGGAAATGGCAACCCACGCCAGTGTTCTTGCCTGGAGAATCCCAGGGATGGCAGAGCCTGGTGGGCTTCCGTCTATGGGGTCGCACAGAGTCGGACACAAGTTATAGACTGTAAAGTCTTATTGAATTGTAAATTTCCTATAGCAACAACGAAAGGAAGTGGAACACAGGCTTGTATAAAATATGATTGATTATAACGAAAGAAATAGTCTCTGTGACGACGACAGTCCCTGTGAAATGTCCAGTCCAAGTTCCGAGTTCTTCGGTGCTCACAGCAAGTTTCCGGATGTCCCGTTGTTCAGGCCCAATCTGTTTATCGAGGATGATTGGAGGATGAGGTGGGGGCCATTCCACCGTCAAGCCATCTAAGAAGTCCTCTGTCACGGCCGGGATCCGTTGTAGTGTTCGTGACCTTCTGTTCTACTCGAGTAACACAGTCACACGCAGTGCTGTTAACATCATCTGAGCAGTTAGACCCCCGCATACCACGGGGTCCCCAGTCAACAGTGGTGTAATTGGCCACAAACATTAATTTCCCTGATTTAGCTTGACATTTATCTCAATAAACAGGAGTATATTTAAAGTCTTTATAAGTAAACCCCTTACCTTTTAACTTTTGTCCTTTTCCTAGAGTTTTGGTAGCATTGATATGGTTTTTATAAAAGGACAGGGCAGCAACCCGTCTAAGCAATGTGTGGAAGTCCCTTTTTTGGAGGCAGGACGGAAGCCCATGTTTGTCGACGAGCCTTAGTACACAGTTCTGCTGGGCCCATGCGTAAAGGAAGGACCTCACAGCCTAGAGAGACGTTAATGATTCTTCCTTCTTCTTCAAGATAAGACGGCACCGCCGAGCTCCAAGGAGGCGGCACGTGTGTTGAGCCATTTGTGGATACGATTGGTCCTATATCTGTCCATTCTATAACTTACAATAAAAGGGGAGTTAGGTGTGTGAGTCCAGTAAGTGTGATCAATCAAGTCAAGTCAGCCTGAGCAGACGAATCAAAAGCATAGCGACAACATTTTCAGGATTCCGAGGCATTCCCTGTTGAGAAAACAGATTTTCAGCCTGATTAGTAAGGGCTTTTATCTGTCCCCAAGTAGGGAGATCATACGGTTGATGACATTGAATGCGGCTTTTTGGAAATTTTTAAAGCCGCCATGGCTTGTATTGGGATTTCTTCTTCTTGGGGTTTTTGTTGTTTTGTCTCTAGTTTGAATGCTGGGGGCCCCCTTAGGTCAAATCTTCCAAAGAGGAAGCCATGTGAGTTCGTTGGATCCATCTGGAGAAACAGAAGCATATCCCTTTCCCTGTAAGATTAATTTCCTAGATTTCCGTTGATTAGTTAACCCGTCTTGATCAAATGGGCAGAGGAAAGGACGTGTCCTTCAACGTCTCTAAATGCTTTTCTGTTTTTGTCAAAATATCTCCTTGCGGTAAGTTTAAAAAATTTAAAACAAAACTCTATTAACAATAATTATAGAAAGAAAGGAAAGCGATGATGATGAAAACATTCCTAGGAAATATTTCAGTCCAAAAAAATCATCTAGAGATCTGTTTGGGGACTGGTAGACATGTCCCCCAAGAGGACACTGAGAAGCTTTTATTTTAAATTGACCTTGACTCTTGACTACCTAAGCTTTTCCTCCTGAATGTTGTTTCCATGAATTTGTTTACTTGTGTATGAGCCACCATCTTGTTCAGCCAATGATATTGTTTCTCTTTTTCATATATATAAATCAAATAGACCCAATTTTGGCTTGAAGTTAACTTCTTGGTCTTTGGGTATCTTGAACTGACAACACTGGTGTTATTAGAGATAGGCTTTTCTGGCTGACACAGTCTATGCCTCTTGTTTAACAGATGGGACAGTCACTGGCCTGAAACAAGCCTTTGTAGACATACGCTGCTAAGTCGCTTCAATCGTGTCCGACTCTGTGCAACCCCCCAGGCTCCCCTGTCCCTGTGATTCTCCAGGCAAGAACATTGGAGTGGGTTGCCCTTTCCTTTGTACCCATTAGGGATTGGGGGCAGGAGGAGAAGGGGACGACCGAGAATGAGATGGCTGGATGGCATCACCGACTCTGTGGACATGAGTTTGAGTGAACTCCGGGAGTTGGTGATGGACAGGGAGGCCTGGCGTGCTGTGATTCATGGTGTCGCGGAGAGTTGGACACGACTGAGCGGCTGAACTGAACTGAAACATATTTTTCATTAGGCCCAGGTGTCGGTGGCACAGTCTGTCTAACTTAATGACCTCAGTCCTGGGAGCAGCTTGCTGCTCCACCTGATAAGGAGCAAAGGACTTATGAGAAACAGCACGTAGGATCCTCCTGTTACATGCTCCCTGACAGCTGTTGTTTTCAGCCGCTGAGCCGTGTCCGACTCTGTCTGACCCCGTGCACTGCAGCAGGCCAGGCTCCTCTGTCCTCTGCTGCGTCCCAGAGTTTGCTCAGACTCGTGTCCATTGAGTTGGTGATGCCTCCAACCATCTCACCCTCTGTCGTCCCCTCTCCTTTGCCTTCGATCTGTCCCAGCATCAGGGTCTTTTCCAATGAGTCGGCTCTTCCCATCTGGTGGCCACAGTGTTGGAGCTTCATCCTCAGCAACAGTGTGTGTCCGCCTCAGCCTTTCTCATGGTGGTGGCAGCGTCCTCAGGGGTGGCTCTACCGAGACGCAGCCGCCTGCCCCCGGGGTGGGCGTGGGGCAGGGACCGTGTGTGTGTGTGGTTCTGTCCTGTCCGAGGTTGCTACTCCAGATGGACTTTAGAAGGAAGGAACAGACGGAGGCTCTCAGATCTCAGTGAATTCGGCCTCATTCCCACCCCGACGGCTGCAGCCTTTCCCGTTGTCCTCAGGAAGGGGAGCGGGTGTGCCCTTCCACCCTCTGCTCAGCGCTGCTGGTGCTGAGCCTTGAACATTCCCATTGCTCATGAGACTGAGCAGCTTTTCATGTCGATCAACATTTGTATCTTTTCTGAAGGTTGCCTGTTTATACGTCCTTAGTGTAGTTTTACTTTCGGGTTTTATGTCTTTTTCTTTTTTAATGAGTAATTTGTATGTTTAGGATAGCGACCTTATTCTGTTATATAACTTTTTCATTATTTTTTGCACTTGTTTCAGACTCTAAATTAACTGTTTTAAAACAAGTGGTATAAAGTGAATATAGTCAGCATGCAGTCAAATATTTGTCGGTTTGTACAGCATGGTGTGAATTTTTTTACAACCTGGTTTCCTTGTTTTTATCAGTCTCAGCCATACGCTAGTTTACTGTCATATTTGTATGAGCCTTAGATATACAGAAAAGCAAAGTTTCCAATAAACACAAATAATTGGCTAATTTTCCTAAACTTCCTTTCTTTTCTGGTGGATATTTGAAGAAAAGCATTGATATTTAAGACATTATTTTGATATGGAATATAAAATCAAAAGATGAGAAATATTTGTCAGTATTTTATAGTGATCGAGTATTCCAAGAGTCCAATACCAATCTCAATGTATAATTCCTTTAGTTTTGTTTTTGACTGGTCGTTACTTACTAAATAGTAATTTAAGAAGCAGGTGCTTGTTTTCAGATGTGTTTAAAAGCTGTTGAAATCACCAAGAGTCTGAGGAGGTGTCGACTTGTAGGTGACCACTTTGCTTCCAGACTGTTTTCTTAGACTGAGAGACTGACATCTGTTCAAAAGCCCCGATTGAGAAGCGGAGCAGCAGGTTGGCAGAGCCTGAATGGTGCGCGGGTTCTGTGAAATGAGGCGCCTGGACCATGAGGTGCGGCGTCCACGGTGTGGGGAGAGCTCAGCCACGAGACCCCGGACAGACCGAGCTCTCCTGGTCCTCAGTCACCTCTGAGACGGCGCTGCTGCTGCATCCTTGCTTCCGGGGGCAAGGAAGCCAGAGAGACGCAGCAGCCTTTCCAGGGTCACACAGGAGTGAAGCCCGGAACTTGTGCTGGGGGCAGTGTTGCCAGATTGCCTCACTTGAAAGTTTGTGTTGTTGTTTAGTCGCCAAGTTGTGTCTGACTCCTTGCAACCCCATGGACTGTAGCCCACCAGGCTCCTCTGTCCATGGGGTTGTCCAGGCAAGAATACTAAGTGGGTTGCCGTTTCCTTCTCCGGGGAATCTTCCCCACGCAGAGATCAAACCCTCGTCTCCAACATTGGCAGGTGGATTCATTACCACTGTGCCACCTGGAAAGCCTGTTATTTTACTCAGCTATTTATTCAATGTAGCTGAAAACTGAGAAACCAGATTGAAGGTTAATTCCGCACATTCGTTTGTACATTACACAAGTAACTGTCAAATGATCAGTGTTGAGGTTTGGCGTGGTGAAGGAGTAAGCTGTTGGCGTTGTCTGCTTCTGTAGCCATGTGATTCTGTCACTCCGTCTCTCCTAGTGTTTCAAGGATGCCTGCCGCGTATTCTACCAAGCAGAGGTGGAGGAGCTGGACTTTGTCTGTGCTTCGGAGGAGGCCAGGAATCACATAAACACCTGGGTAGCTGAAAAGACAGAAGGTGAGGACATGTCACAAGTTCTGTTTGCACAGTATTTGAATCAGCCTTATTATCCATCAGTTCCTTCCCAAGACCATCACATTTGAAAAGAAAGGGCTTTTATCTTAAAGAACTGCAAGCTTTCAAATCCACTTCTGAAATGTAGTCAGTAATCCATTTCTCTAGCTTTTCCCCTCCTCATCAATATTTGGTGCACCTCTTCCAGAGCAATCACACTTTGATTCCGGGCTGTTGCAGTTAATGTTCATATGGTCTACCTTGTCACAAAGGGTGGAAGGAAAACTCTGGATGCAGGCTCCACCTCCCTGCCTGTCTAGCAGAGCTCAGGCTCTGTGGGTTGCTGAGCATCAGTGCAGGACACTCGGTCAAGCCCTGGTCCACCTGCGGTTCTTCGTTTTCGTGCTGTCCACACTGGCTTCGACCTCTCCCCTTCAGGACGGTCCCCTCACGTTGTAGACCGAACATTTGTTTTCTGACACTGAATTATTCTGCCCTTATTTTTTGTTCATCTTATGTGTTTTATGCACCTCATGGTATTTTTCTGAGCAGAGACTTTAAGGTTGTTGTCACTGGTTTTGCTTTAGGGGCCAGGCTCCCTGTATGGGTCTCCCTGGTGGCTCAGATGGTAAAGATTCCACTTGCCAGTGCAAGAGAAGCTGGTTGGATCCCTGGGTCAAAAGGTGCCCTGGAGAAGAAAATGGCAACCTGCCAGTATTCTTATCTGGGGAACCCCATGGTCACAGGGGTCTGGTGGGCTAGGGTCCCTGGGGTCACAAAGAGTCAGACACACCTTAGTGAGTAACCAGACAACTCCCTGTTCGTGGTTGTCTGGGGGACAGTGAACCCTCTGCTCTGCACACTGACTCCTCCAGAGGACAGACCAGTAACACTGTGCCCAGCACCTCCACTAGGGAACCCTGTTAGCTAACTGGCTCTTTAAATCTTCTTTGCAGGTAAAATTAGAGAGTTGCTCTCTGCAAATTCAGTTGACCCCATGACCCAACTGGTTCTTGTGAATGCCATCTACTTCAAAGGGAACTGGGCTAAACAGTTTCTTAAAGGGCACACCGTGGAAAGGACATTCAATGTCAGCAAGGTGAACAAGAATGTTTCATTAAAAAAAAGGATGTTCTTGGAAACGCTTCCTGGGGTCTCTGGTTTACGGAGCGTGCTAGGAGGCTGAACTCAGGGAACCTGTGCCTGTCGTGGCCTTGGCGGCCCAGATGTGGATCTGGGCAAACCCTGGCCTCCTCTGCCCCTGTTCCTCCTCTGCCCCTGCTCCTCCTCTGCTGTATCATCAGGGGCGGTCCATGCTGTGGGGGTTCCATCTTGTATCACACATCCCATGGGCAGCTCGCAGGTCTCTGGGCCTCCCAGAACTCCCGAGATCCAGTTCAAACTCCAGACTGGCTATGACGCTCGATGGGTCTGGATCCTACTATCTGTCCTCAGCCCGTCCGAAGCTACCTACATGGACCCCTTCCTCTGCAGGGCCGTCCAGAAGCCTCTCTAGCGGTCTCCCCAGCCCGGGTTCCTGCTTCCTGTGTCCCTCCTCTGAGCTCTCACAGAGCCCATGGCCTCTCACTGTGGCTCTGATCTCCCAGAGCCCCTCAGGCCCGACTGCAGGACCAGGGAGGTTACTGGAAGTTTTCCTGATGACGGTGGCTGGACTGAGAGTGGTGGGCGTAGGAAGCACAAGTCAGATTGGTTCGCATTTCTTTTAATAATCGCATCTGTTTATTTCTGGCTGTGCCGGGTCTTCTTGCCGCAAGCCTTTCCTGATGCTGCCCTGGCGGAGGCCCTCTCGGCTCAGGGCTCGGGCTTCCCCAGCTGGTGCTTCTCTTGGGGCAGAGCTCGGGCTCCAGGCCCGTGACCTCAGGAGCTGCGGCTCCGGGCGCTCAGCCCAGGCTCGGTAGTTGTGGCGCGTGGGCTTAGGAGCCCCTGGGCTGTGGGGTCTTCCCAGACCAGGGATGGAGCCTGCGTCTCCCGCATTGGAAGGCGGATTATTTACCCTTGAGCCACCAGGGAAGCCCTGTTGTCTTTAAAAGTAGAGCCAACATGGTTTGTTCACAGGTCAGCTGTGGGGTGGGAAGGACAGGGGCCCAGGACACTCCCGGGTTTGACTGTCGGATGCGTGGTGTCACCATGAGCAGAAATGGGAAAGTATAGAGTGAGCAGGTGTGGAGGGCAACATGAGCCGCCAGTGTGCGAGCCGAACTGGAGGCTCCTTTGCGTCCAGATGAAGATGTCAGGTAGGCAGGAGCTGGGGGAGAGGTCCTGCCGGGAATGTCCGAGTGGAGACCTCCTGGGTCAGCATGAGAACAGCAGCCTGAGGCCTGAGCGCTGGGAACCAGGGGTGGGAGCTGGAGCTGTGCAGACAAGCTGAGGACGCGGAGCTGGGGTGGGTCTGGAAGATAAGACAGTGTGTGTGGGCGCAGGTGGACGGCTCTGATGACTCACCCAGCGTATCCACCGGTCTTGTTTCAACTTAAGTTTTATCCATTTACTTTATAGAACGTGCAGAAACCTGTGCCAATGATGTACAATAAGTCCACCTTTAAAACAGCCTGCATTGCAGAAATCTGCAGCCAGATTCTGGTGCTTCCCTACGTCGGCCAAGAGCTGAACATGGTCGTCGTGCTGCCCAGTGAAAGCACTGACTTGAACACGGTAACCGGGCAGCCATGGCCCTGGGGCCCGGGGTCTCGTCCGGATCCCTGCCGGGCACTGGGCTCCGGGAACTCATGTGCAGCCTGCAGGCTGCCCTGGGCCCGCTTGGCGTGGAGTGTGGGTCACAGTGGACGGTCCCCAGGGCAGCTCTGCTGCAGACCCTGAGATTTTCTACCTTCTGCTCCAGGTGGAGAAGGCCCTGACCTACGAGAAATTCATCACGTGGACGAAGCCGGACGTTCTGGCCGAGGTGGAGGTGGAGATATTCCTGCCCCGCTTCACGCTGGAGGAGAGTTACGATATGGAAGGTGTCCTCCGATGCCTGGGCATGACCGACGCCTTCAAGGGGACCCAGGCCGACTTTAGCGGGATGTCGTGCCAGCGAGGCCTGCACCTGTCCAAGGTCATGCACAAGTCCTTCGTGGAGGTCACCGAGGAGGGCACGGAGGCCGCAGCCGCCACAGAGGCCAGGATAATGCGGAAATCCCTGAGGATCTTGCCCCGGTTCTGTGCTGACCACCCCTTCCTCTTCTTCATCCAGCACGGCAAGACCGGGGCCATCCTGTTCTGCGGCCGCTTCTGCTCGCCGTGATGAGGTGGTGGGCGCCCCCCGTGCTGCTCACCACTCTCCCCGATCTCTGCGAAGAGCTGGAACCCCAGGTGACCTTGGCAAATAAAGGGCTGATCGAAACCGCCTGTGTGTGTGTGTGTTTCTGTGCCCGTGTCCTCATGTCCTGTGCCTTTTCGGAGCTGCAGCTGCCATCGGAGGCGGGCGCTCAGTGGTCCCACCAGCGGGGAGCACTGGCTGCCTGCTCTCTGGGTCCTCTCTCCGCCCACCCCGTCCAGGCCCTCGGGGAGAGCGCTGTCTGCTCCGGACCTGGAAGGATGAGTGGGGCTTCCCTGTCTTCTCTGCTCAGTGGCCCTGCCCTTGAGAACAGAGCGAAGCAGAGGCTACGGCAGCCGTGGGGAGGGGGAGCGGGCCTCAGAGACCCCCAAAGGAGAGCCCTCCAGACACCAGCAGAAGAGGGGAGGCCATGGACCCAGACTGGGAGAAGTCCATCCCCGAGCCACTGGGTCTGCATTGGAGGGTCTGTGGTCAGAGGCCCGTTCAGTGCTTGACCGTCCACAGTCCCTGAGCAAGTTCACTTGCCCCCAGGGGTCAGAGATGAGCCGACAGATCCTGTTCACGAGATGGAGGCGTTTCAGGCCACGTCATGGATGCACGCCAGGTGACTTTCCATCCTGCCGCTGGTACTGGAGAAAAAGAGGCGGCTAAGGTTTCAACCAGTCCATCCTAAATGAAACCAGTCTTAAAGGTTCATTGGAAGGACTGATGCTGAAGCTGAAGCTCCAATACTTTGGCCACCTGATGCAAAGAGCTGATGAAAAGACCCCAATGCTGGGAAAGATAGAAGGCAGGAGGAGAAGGGTTGACAGACGATGAGATGGTTGGATGGCATCACCAACTCAATGGTCGTGAGTTTGAGTGGAACCCAGGAGTTGATGATGGACAGGGAGGCCTGGCATGCTGCAGTCAATGGGGTCGCAAAGAGTCGGACTCGACTGAGAGACGGCACTGCACGAAGCTTTCTGCAGCTTCACATGTTCCCTGCTGAGAAATGGAGTCCAAGTCAGCTGTTCCTGGGGTTCGGGGCGAGAGTGGTGTGGTGTCCACTGGCCTCCCTGCGGGGTCATCAGGAGCTGGGCTCCCTCTAACCTGACGGTGTGACCCACATCCTCAGCCTGTCTCTATCCGCTGTCTCTGCTGTGCCCAAGTCAGCACCTGAGCCTTGAGGACAGACAGGCTACAGAGACGCTGCCCTTGGGAGCGGGCAGGCAGGCAGGCCAGCAGCGTCACTGCCACCCCCAGCCTGTGCGCACTGTTGCCTGACGTGAGCTGTCTGTCCAGGGTCCGAGGTGCCTGTCCTTCGTCTCCTTCAGGCCGTCAGCAGGAAGCTGTGACGATGGACGCAGTGGTCCCGTGTGTTACAGAACCTGTCACACAGCTCGACCTCTGAGCATCTCTTTCTTAGCCGGTCCACTGCATTAAATGTCATTGGCATTTGCCTCAAAACTATTTTTCAATATGATCTTGATCAAATTGTTGAAGAAAATTGCCTTATAATCTCCCGTGCGTTTGTTATCGATCAACTTGGAACTCCCGTCCTCATCATAGTCCTCCCCTGGTGGCTCAGAACGGGCAGAATCGCCTGCAGTGCGGGAGGCCGGGCTTCGACCCCGGGTTGGGACGGTCCCTGGAGACACTGGCTCCCCACTCCGGATTCTGGCCTGGAGATTCCACGGCGTCTCAGGGTCGCAGAGCCCGACGTCACCGAGCCACTCACAGTCACTTCCTGACCTCCAGTTGATCTTGTCTGTGACCAGCTCTGGCTTCAAGGAGGTGTGGCCAGTGGGCCTCCCTGGGCCCCCAGAAGGACCCCCGGCTCAGCGCTCTGCTTTCACTGTCTTCAGATTCTTAACAGCGTTTGAGCAGAGGGTCCTGCATTTTCATCTCGCACCAGACCCTGCCAACTACGGAGCCAGTCCTGCCGTGGACTACAGTGTTTTTATTGAGAAAAATAGACTTTTTTTCAGATGCTGAGTACCAGGTAAGCTCAAAGCAAATCCTGAGAAATGAAAGATCTTCTCAGTCCAATCTTTTCACATTAAAATATATAAACATTTTGGTCGGGATTTTCCATAGTTGGCTTTTGAACTCCACACAGCATGTGTTTCCATGAGAGAAAGAAGTAGACCAGTTCAGTTCAGTTCAGTCTCTCGTTCGTGTCTGACTCTTTGCAAGCCCATGGACTGCAGCACGCCAGGCCTCCCTGTCCATCACCAACTCCCGGAGTTCACTCAAACTCATGTCCATCGAGTCAGTGATGCCATCCAACCATCCCACCTCTGCCGTCCCTTCTCCTCCTGCCTTCAATCTTTCTCAGTATCAGGGTCTTTCCCAGTGAGTCAGCTCTTCGCATCAGGTGGCCACAGTATTGGAGTTTCTGCTTCAGCATCAGTCCTTTCAATGAACATTCAGGACTGATTTCCTTTAGGATGGACTGGTTGGATCTCCTTGCAGTCCAAGGGACTCTCAAGAGTCTCCTCCAACTCCACAGTTCAAAAGCATCAATTCACGTTCTTGCAAAACTTCCACTCCCTGTCTTCCGCCATCTCCCGTGTTTGACCGTCTTGGGAAATTAAAGTGGAGGTAGCCTGGTACAGGCTTCAGGAAAAGGGCAGCATACCTCTGACCGACTTCGGACCCTGGACCCTGCCTGTCCTCATACCTGCCTGCAAGCATGGCAGTCGTTATCAGCAAGTCAAGGGGAACTTCAGATATGAAAGCGCGTGGGTCTTGGAATTTCTTAGCCTCTGGGTGTTTGGCCCCAGTCTATGGAATTTTCTGACTCACAAGGTGAAACAAACAGCATTATAACAGTTAAAGAAAAGAACTGGAGCTGTGTTTTTTCACAGAGCCAACGATGATAACAGTGTGCAGCCTGGGATTATAAAGGGGAGCCCCCATAACCGCAGCATGAAGTCTCACGTTCCGGCTCAGAGAAGTGCTGGAGGCTGGCATGCAGGGAGAGGGGCTCTCGCCCCCCGGGGCCTGTCGGCCAGAGTCACCGGTGGTGAGCGTGGGGACCAGGCCTGGCTGCTTGCGAGCGAACAGGTGTTTCCGACAGGCGATCACCGCACACTCAGGGTGCATGTGTGCTGGCCCCGCGCGTGCACGACATCAACGCACACTTGACATCACATATATAATTCACATGAAATGTAACTAACGGCAGCAGTTAGTGCCCGGCTGTGGGCTCCTTCGCCTGAGATGCGTCCAGGGATCCCACCTGGGGTTCCCCGGGGTCCTGGTTCTGCTCAGGGAGCAGGTGATGTCTGGCCGGGGTGGGGATCGGGGGTGGGGGGGCATACAGGAATCACCTAATCTTCATTGTGACAAGGTCTCCGCTGGGTCTGGAAAATTCTATGAAATCGCTGGTGAAGCATTTTCACTTTCATGTCTACATGTGCTCTTCCCTGTATTCCCCAGGCCAGGTTAGATTCAGTCCCACAGAGATTTTCTCTGGCTTCCTCCGGCTACCATGATTTCTGCCCTCCTGGCCTGAGTGAGTTGGTGACGCCGTCTTCAGCTGGTGGGCACTGTGCCCCCGTGAAGACAAGCAGCGCGCCTGCAGGCGTTTTTGCTGTCATAACTGAGGGCGCGCAGCTGGCCTCCAGTGGGAGGTGCACAGGCAGCCACAGGAGGAGTGGTCATCTGGCCCCACTTGTCAGCGGCGCTGCCTCTGAGCAATGCTGGCTGGACACGCACTCAGCCCCCCTTCACGTCGGAGCCCAGCACATCTCCAGCACAGCGAGGTGTCTGGAGGTTTCTCTGCGGGGCCTAGTGGGTCACGCGCAAAGTCAGTGGTGGTATTTCGCGACAACAATGGTGGACACAGACGTCTAACAAGCTTCCCATCACTTCTCCCTGAAGTGAAAAAACGTGACATGCAGGGTCTTCTGGAAACTGCCCACCAACTCTGTGGAGAAAATAGGTGTAACTGCTGTCAGGAAGTCAGGTTCAGACATTCATGATCAGGAAATACAAGCAACGCTAGCGCATGTCTTAAACGCGGGCTTAGAGACACACGTCTGAAACTCTGATTTTGAATTTTAATATTGCTTCTGAATTGTCTGCCTCCTTGCTTGTTTCTGCAGCCCCCTCCATGGGGTCACTCCCAATACGTCCACCCCATGTACCCCAGCCTGTGCATCCCCCCGACTCCCTGTTCCCGCTGTGCTGGTGGAGGACCACCCTGGGCCCTCCCTTCCCAGCTCTCCGCTCCTGGGCAGCTCACCGCCACCCTCACCGCCCACCAGGACCTCTTACCCCTTTCTGAGTCACACTGCTATTGCAGCAGGTCTGAGGCTCAGGGCATTTTACCCCTATCACTTGACTTGCTCCTTCAGTGTCTCTTTAGGTCCAACCTGGTCCTTTCCTCTGCATCATAAATCCACATTAGGACTGAACAAGGATTTTAGAGAGAAACCTCTTTATGAAACTGAAGCTTTCAATCTGTGTAGTTTTCATGAAGCTCGTCGGTCTGGAAAAAACCCTCCCTACCGCCACGCTGAAGTCCCCCTTTTCTGCCGTGACACGCAGGGTGGTGATGGGGTGAGACCAGGGAGCCGGAGGAGGGGCCCCAAGCCTCTGACTGGGCTGCAGAGCCACGCGCTCCTCTGTGACTCCTGCATCCTTCATCTCAGCTCCTGGTGCCATTTCGTGGGCTTGACCTCACTGGGGGTGGTGCTGGGTCAGCCTCGTGACCCAGGAATCTCCTGGTTAATCAACGTTCATTTTTAACCGTCAGCCTGATCTGTCTTTCAGTGTTGCCGAACACTGGGACACCTTCCCGGGCTTGTGGCTCCCCCTCCCAGTCACCTCCTGTTTCTTTCCAGAAGCTAAAACACTTGAGGACAGGGGGTGCAGGGAGCAGGGGAGCCGACTGTCCAGCACTTTATGTGCGGAACCCCGGAACCACCAGACGCCCTTCTCTGGGTTCCGTGTGCTGGGTGCAGGCCCTTCCCGATATGGCTTGGATTTCAAGGCTCCTTCCTGCCACTGTCTTCTCCTCAATCCCCTCCGGGACACAAGCCCCCGCCCCCCACTGCCACCTCCGGTGACCTCCCAGGTCACTCTTAGAGGACCTGTTCTCTGACATCACCCAGAAAACCCGGATCTAAAATGCTGTTTCCCTCTGCGTCTGGCTGAAGAGCTTTAACATTTGTACGTAATCGCATCCCCCGGACGCCTCACCATTCATTTAGAAGTCTGTCCAGACACCGCGGTTGAATGTACGAACTCTGTCCAGACACCGCGGTTGAATGTACGAACACAAAGTCAAGTCAAGGAGAAGGAGGCTGTCCTAAGGCCAGTCACCTAGTGAAGAACACAGAAGCTCCTCCACAAAGTCCGTCCGGAGTGAAGTGTCTGCCAAGGACTTTCTCTGGGAATTTGTGTGTTGCTGCCACCATCTAGATGTTTTCTCATAATATCTAGGAAGTACCTCTGAGCACTTCTGCTGTTCTCCTCACCTGTGAGGCACCTCAGGTCGGAGGTCGTGTCCTCAGCCAGGTGCCCAGCACCCTGCTCAGTGCCCCACTAGAGGGACAGGCCAAGACGTCCCTGCTGTTTGCGTTGACAATCGTTATTATGCAAGATTGGAGCCCTCATGGAGGAAACAAGTTGAGAGGGAGAAAGGCCTTCAAAGTTCTGGAAACCTGTGCAGAACAGGGCCATGCTAAGCATTGCTCTTTGTAGGCTGCTGAGAAATAGCATCTGAGTGCCCGCAGGCAGAGCTGCCGGCACGGTCTTTTGCTAACAATACCCGCACAGGACTCACTGGGCTGAGAGTTAGGAGGCCAAGAGGGACTGACCTGGTTGGTGGTGGGAGACGGTGCTCTGACGGATTACCCAGGCCTGTTGGGGTGCGCTTGCCAGAAACCAACTCTGTTTCTTCTCTAGAGCTGAAAGTCAGACCATAAAATAAAAACTGAAAAACACAGAAACCTCTCCCTTCTGGACAGTGTTGGAAAATTTCCGGAAGTGCTTCCTTCTAGGGGTCATGTTTTCCCTTTTTTGGCAGGATCCTTCAGATTCAACCAGATATGGAATTATTTTTTAGATACAATGTTACTTTCTTAAAAATAATCAGATAGGGAAAATTCATATGGAAAAGACAGCATTTCAAAATCTCTTGATTTTTAATTGATTGTTAAAAGGATTTCTCGTCCCCTATGTATCTTTTTGGGACTTCTCTGGTGGCTCAGATGGTAAATTATCTGCCTGCAACGCTGGAGATCCATGTTCAGTCCCTGGGCTGGGAAAATCCTTGGAGAAGGGAACGACCACCCACTGCAGTATTCTTGCCTGGAGAATCCCAGGGACCGAGGAGCTGGCGGGAGACAGTCCATGTATCTACTGTTGGGAGAAGACGCAGAAAGAAATGAAAAGCATTTTTTCTCATTTCGAGGTCAGTTTATTCAGCCTCGGTTAAACCCGTCTTCTACCACGGGGATACACGACGGGCGGAGGGAGTCCCTCGGGCCTTGGACACAGAGGCTGCCCACGTCCACATTAGAGGAGAGAGCCCTCTTCTCAGGAGCGCGAAGGCCCAGAGCTGAGGACGAGCGGGCAGAGGCCCCTGGGTCCGCGCACAGCGGGGCTGAGCATCCTGCTGCCTCCGGTGGAAGCGCCCTCAGTGAGGCCTGCAACGCGTCTCTGAGAGCAGGCAGAGGGCGGGGCGCCGCGTGGCGGGGCTGCGAGTCTCCTTCTTCTCCTCCTGTGGCCAGAGGCATTCCCTGAGCGTCTGCCCTGATGGCTGCGAACAACAGGGAAGGCTGGGGCCGGCGCTGCGTCCAGGCTGCCGCCCCTGAATCAGGGCTCACATGGACTCCCTATGGAGAGAGAGGCCCTGGGGCAGGACGAAGCCCCCGCCTCCATCCTTCCTTGTGGACACATCGAATGGGGCCTGGCTCTCAGACGGCTGGACGCTAACTCCTGGGCAGACGGACAGCTGGCGTGTGGGCCCAGGGATGCCCAGAGCTGTGAGCTTCTCTGGGAAGAAGCACCCCATTCAGGGGGTTGCGGGGACCCCGACACCCTTCTCTTCCACTTCAGAGTGCTGAGCCGTGACCTTTGCCCTTCCTTGTTACACCACCTTCTGACTCAGAGAACTCTGCATGACACGAACAAATAAATATAATAAATCCAGATATTGCCTAGGAGCACACTTGAAAAAACATACTAAACGAGTTTCGGGCAAATTGTCCTTTTTAAAATCTCCGCTTGCTCTGGGTGTTCTCTGTCCTACCCTTGTGTTCATAGGGCAGGAACACCCGAGAATCTGGGATGGGTCCTGCAGTGTTTCTGCACAGAAAACAGTCTGTGGATCGTCTTGAAGCAGAGCCTGCCACGCACATGCTCTGAGGTGTGGGGGTGTGGAGCTGGGCAGTGGGATGAGACAGGTGTTCGGGACAGATGAGGTCTTCTGGATTTCAGGATCTGACCGGTGTTCCAGGTGGACAAGCGCTTACATGTGAGAGGTTCCGAGCTGGGACAAATCCAGGAAACTGAAGTCACGTTCAGGAGGTGCACGGAGGGGGAGCCGACTGTCCAGCACTTTATGTGCAGAACCCCGGAACCACCGGGCGCCCTTCTTGGGTTCCGTGTGCTGGGTGCAGGCCCTTCCCGATCTGGCCTGGCTTGGATTTCAAGGCTCCTTCCTGCCACTGTCTTCTCAATCTCCTCTGGGACACATGCCCCCGCCCCCCACTGCCACCTCCTGGGACCTCCCAGGTCACTCTCAGAGGACCTGTTCTCTGACATCACCCGGATCTAAAATGCTGTTTCCCTCTTTGTCTGGCTGAAGAGCTTTAACATTTGAACATTATCATTCCCCAGGAAGCCTAGAGTAGACCAGGCCCACTCTCGTGCTGGCAGCCAGTTTGCTTTACTCAAAGTTGACTCATTTAATCCTCATCTCCTTTAAAAAAATACCTTCTCTGCAATATCTCGATTGGTGTTAGACCACTTAACTGGTCCTCTGGGCCAGTGAAGGTGACACACAAAATTAACTGTCACGCTGGGCTACCTCGTTTTTCCAGTAGTCATGTATGGATGGGAGAGCTGGACCATAAAGAAAGCTGAGTGCCGAAGAATTGATGCTTTTGAACTGTGGTGTTGGAGGAGACTCTTGAGAGTCCCTTGGACTGCAAGGAGATCCAACCAGTCCATCCTAAAGGAAATCAGTCCTGAATGTTCATTGAAAGGACTGATGCTGAAGCTGAAACTCCAATACTGTGGCCACCTGATGCGAAGAGCTGACTCACTGGGAAAGACCCTGATACTGAGAAAGATTGAAGGCAGGAGGAGAAGGGACGGCAGAGGTGGGATGGTTGGATGGCATCACTGACTCGATGGACATGAGTTTGAGTGAACTCCGGGAGTTGGTGATGGACAGGGAGGCCTGGCGTGCTGCAGTCCATGGGCTTGCAAAGAGTCAGACACGAACGAGAGACTGAACTGAACTGAACTGGTCTACTTCTTTCTCTCATGGAAACACATGCTGTGTGGAGTTCAAAAGCCAACTATGGAAATATCCTGACCAAAATGTTTATATATTTTAATGTGAAAAGATTGGACTGAGAAGACCTTTCATTTCTCAGGATTTGCTTTGAGCTTACCTGGTACTCAGCATCTGAAAAAAAGTCTATTTTTCTCAATAAAAACACTGTAGTCCACGGCAGGACTGGCTCCGTAGTTGGCAGGGTCTGGTGCGAGATGAAAATGCAGGACCCTCTGCTCAAACGCTGTTAAGAATCTGAAGACAGTGAAAGCAGAGCGCTGAGCCGGGGGTCTTTCTGGGGGCCCAGGGAGGCCCACCGGCCACACTTCCCTGAAGTCAGAGCTGGTCACAGACAAGGTCAACTGGAGGTCAGGAAGTGACTGTGAGTGGCTCAGTGACGTCCGGCTCTGCGACCCTGAGAGGCCATGGAATCTCCAGGCCAGAATCCGGAGTGGGGAGCCAGTGTCTCCAGGGACCGTCCCAACCCGGGGTCGAAGCCCGGCCTCCCGCACTGCAGGCGATTCTGCCTGTTCTGAGCCACCAGGGAAGGACTATGATGAGGACGGGAATTCCAAGTTGATCGATAACAAACGCACAGGAGATTATAAGGCAATTCTCTTCAACAACTTGAAAAAGTTCATATTGAAAAACAGTTTTGAGGAAAATGCCGATGACATTTAATGCAGTGGACCAGCTAAGAAAGAGATGCTCAGAGGTCGAGCTGTGTGACAGGTTCTGTAACACACGGGACCACTGCGTCCATCGTCACAGCTTCCTGCTGACGGCCTGAAGGAGACGAAGGACAGGCGCCTCGGACCCTGGACGGACAGACGGCTCACGTCAGGCGACAGTGCGCAAAGGCTGGGGGTGGCAGTGACGCCACTGGCCTGCCCGCCCGCCCGCTCCCAAGGGCAGCGTCTCCGCAGCCTGTCTGTCCTCAAGGCTCAGGCGCTGACTTGGGCACAGCAGAGACAGCGGATAGAGACAGGCTGAGGATGTGGGTCACACCGTCAGGTTAGAGGGAGCCCAGCTCCTGATGACGCCACAGGGAGGCCAGTGGACACCGCACCACTCTCCCCCTGAACCCCGGCATCGGCTGACGCGGGCCCCACGTCTCAGCAGGGAACACGTGGTGTGGCTGCAAAAACCTTCGTGCAGTTCCGTCGCTCAGTCGAGTCCGAGCTTTGCAATCCCATGGACTGCAGCACGCCAGGCCTCCCTGTCCATCATCAACTCCTGGGTTCCTCTCAAACTCAGGTGCATCGAGTCAGTGATGCCATCAACCATCTCATCATCTGTTGTCCCCTTCTCCTTCTGCTTCAATCTTTCCCAGCATTAAGGTCTTTTCAAATGAGTCAGCTCTTTGCATCAGGTGGCCAAAGTATTGGAGCTTCAGCAACAGCATCAGTCCTCCAATGAACCTTCAAGACTGGTTCCATTTAGGATGGAATGGTTGAAACCTTCAGTTCAGTTTAGTCGCTTAGTCGTGTCCGACTCTTTGCGACCCCATGAACCACAGCACACCAGGCCACCCTGTTCATCACCAAATCCCGGAGTTCACTCAAACTCATGTCCATCGAGTCGGTGATTCCATCCAGCCATCTCATTCTCTGTCGTCCCCGTCTCCTCCTGCCCCCAATCCTTCCCAGCATCAGAGTCTTTTCCAGTGAGTCAACTTGTCACATGAGGTGGCCAAAGTATTGGAGTTTCAGCTTCAGCATCAGTCCTTCCAATGAACACCCAGGACTGATCTCCTCTAGAATGGACTTGTTGGATCTCCTTGCACCTTAGCCACCTCTTTTTCTCCAGTACCAGAGGCAGGATGGAAAGTCACCTGGCGTGCATCCATGACGTGGCCTGAAATGCCTCCATCTCGTGAACAGGATCTGTCGGCCCATCTCTGACCCCTGGGGGCAAATGAACTTGCTCAGGGACTGTGGACGGTCAAGCACTGAACGGGCCTCTGACCACAGACCCTGCAGTGCAGACCCAGTAGCTCGGGGATGGACTTCTCCCAGTCTGGGTCCACGGCCTCCCCTCTTCTGCTGGTTTCTGGAGGGCTCTCCTTTGGGGGTCTCTGAGGCCCACTCCCCCTCCCCATAGCTGCCGTAGCCTCTGGTTTGCTCTGTTCTCAGGAGCAGGGCCACTGAGCAGAGGAGACAGGGAAGCCCCGCTCATCCTTCCAGGCCCGGAGCAGACAGCACTCTCCCCGAGGGCCTGGATGGGGCGGGCGGAGAGAGGACCCAGAGAGCAGGCAGCCAGTGCTCCTGACCGGCGGGACCACCGAGTGCCCGCCTCTGATGGCAACTGCAGCTCTGAGAAGACACAGGACACAAGGACACAGAAATACACACACACACAGGCGATCTCGATCAGCCCTTTATTTGTGGACTTTTGCCAAGGTCACCTGGGGTTCCAGCTCTTCGCAGAGATCGGGGAGAGCGGTGAGCAGCACGGGGGGCCCCACCTCGTCATGGCGAGCAGTAGCGGCCGCAGAACAGGATGGCCCCGGTCTTGCCATGCTGGATGAAGAAGAGGAAGGGGCGGTCGGCAAAGAACTCCTGCACAACGTTCAGGCTCCTCCGGCTGATCCTGGACCCTGAGGCAGCCGTGGCCTCCGTGCCCTCCTCGGTGACCTCCACGAAGGACTTGTGCACGAATTTGGACAGGTGCAGGCCTCGCTGGCAGGACATCCCGCTGAAGTCGGCCCGGGCCGCCTCGAAGGCGTCGGTCATGCCCAGGCATCGGAGGACGCACTCCATGTCGTAACACTCCTCCAGGGTGAAGCAGGGCAAGAACACCTTCACCTCCTCCTCAGCCAGCACGTCCGGCTTTGTCCAAGCGACGAATTTCTCGTAGGTCAGGGCCTTCTCCACCTGGAGCAGAAGGTAGAAGATCTCAGGGTCTGCAGCAGAGCTGCCCCGGGGAACATCCACTGTGACACACACTCCACGCCAAGCGGGCCCAGGGCAGCCTGCAGGCTGCCCGTGAGTTCCCAGAGCCCAGTGCCCAGCAGGGATCCGGACGAGACCCCGGGCCCCAGGGCCATGGCTGCCCGGTTACCGTGTTCAAGTCAGTGCTTTCACTGGGCAGCAGGATAACCATGTTCAGCTCTTGGCCGACGTAGGGAAGCACCAGAATCTGGCTGCAGATTTCTGCAATGCAAGCTGTTTTAAAGGTTGACCAATTGTACATCATTGGCACAGGTTTCTGCACGTTCTATAAAGGAAATGGATAAAACTTAAGTTGAAACATGACCTGTGGACAAGTCATCAGAGCCGTCCACCTGTGCCCACACACTCTGTCCTGTCTTCCAGACCCACCCCAGCTCTGCGTCCTCCGCTTGTCTGCTTGGCTCCAGCTCCCACCCCTGGTTCCCAGCGCTCAGGCTTCAGGTTCCTGTTCTCCTGCTGACCCAGGAGGTCTCCACTTGGACGTTCCCAGCAGGACCTCTCCCCCGGCTCTTGCCTACCTGACATCTTCATCTGGACACAAAGGAGCCTCCAGTTCGGCTCGCACACTGGTGGCTCCTGTTTCCCTCCTTCTGCTCACTCTATACTTTCCCATCTCTGCTCATGGCGACACCACTCAGCCCGCAGTCAAACCTGGGAGTGTCCTGGGCCCCTGTCCTTCCCACCCCACAGCTGACCCATGAACAACCATGTTGGCTCTACTTTTAAAGACAACAGGGCTTCCCTGGTGGCTCAAGGGTAAATAATCCGCCTTCCAAAGCGGGAGACGCAGGCTCCCTCCCTGGTCTGGGAAGACCCCACAGCCCAGGGGCTCCTAAGCCCATGTGCCACAACTACCGAGCCTGGGCTGAGCGCCCGGAGCCTCAGCTCCTGAGGTCACGGGCCTGGAGCCCGAGCTCTGCCCCAAGAGAAGCACCAGCTGGGGAAGCCCGAGCCCTGAGCCGAGAGGGCCTCCGCCAGGGTAGCGTCAGGAAAGGCTTGCGGCAAGAAGACCCGGCACAGCCAGAAATAAACAGATGCGATTATTAAAAGAAATGCGAACCAATCTGACTTGTGCTTCCTACGCCCACCACTCTCAGCCCAGCCACCGTCATCAGGAAAACTTCCAGTAACCTCCCTGGTCCTGCAGTCGGGCCTGAGGGGCTCTGGGAGATCAGAGCCACAGTGAGAGGCCATGGGCTCTGTGAGAGCTCAGAGGAGGGACACAGGAAGCAGGAACCCAGGCTGGGGAGACCGCTAGGGAGGCTTCTGGACGGCCCTGCAGAGGAAGGCGTCTGTGTAGGTAGCTATGGACGGGCTGGGGACAGAAGGTAGGATCCAGGCCCAGAGAGTGTCACAGCCACAGTCTAGAGTTTGAACTGAATCTCAGGAGTTCTGGGAGGCCCAGAGACCTGCGAGCTGCCCATGGGATGTGTGATACAAGATGGAACCCCCACGGCACAGACCGCCCCTGATGATACAGCAGAGGAGGAGCAGGGGCAGAGGAGGCCAGGGTTTGCCCAGATCCACATCTGGGCTGCCAAGACCACGAGAGGCACAGGTTCCTTGAGGTCAGCCTCCTCACACGCTCCATAAACCAAGGGGATCCCAAAGACCGTTTCCAAGAACCTCCCTCACTTTATGAAACATTCTTGTTTACCTTGCTGACATTGAATGTCCTTTCCACGGTGTGCCCTTTAAGAAACTGTTTAGCCCAGTTTCCTTTGAAGTAGATGGCGTTCACGAGAACCAGACGTGTCATGGAGTTAACTGAATTTGCAGAGAGCAAGTCTCTAATTTTATCTGCAACGAAGATTTAAAGAGTCAGTTAGCTAACAGGGTTCCCTGGTGGAGGTGCTGGGCACAGTGTTACTGGTCTGTCCCCTGGAGGAGTCAGTGGGCAGAGCAGAGGGTTCACTGTCCCCCAGACAATCACGAACAGGGAGTTGTCTGGTTACTTGCTAAGTTGTGTCTGACTCTTTGTGACCCCAGGGACCCTAGCCCACCAGACCCCTGTGACCATGGGCTTCCCCAGGCAAGAATACTGGCAGGTTGCCATTTCCTTCTCCACTGGATCTTCTGACCCAGGGATCCAACCGGCCTCTCCTGCACTGGTAAGTGGATCCTTTACCATCTGAGCCACCAAGGAAACCCATACAGGGAGCCTGGCCCCTAAAGGAAAATCAGCAAGAAAAACCTTAAAATCACTGCTCAGAAAATTACCATGAGTTGCATAAAACACATAAGATGAACAAAAAATAAGGGCAGAATAATTCAGTGTCAGAAAACAAATGTTTGGTCTACAACGTGAGGGGACCGTCCTGAGGGGAGAGGTCGAAGCCAGTGTGGACAGCACGAAAACGAAGAACCACAGGTGGACCAGGGCTTGACCGAGTGTTCTGCAGTGATGCTCAGCGACCCGCAGGCCTGAGCTCTGCTAGACAGGCAAGGAGGTGGAGCCCGCATCAGAGTTTTCCTTCCACCCTTTGTGACAAGGTAGACTATATGAACGTTAACTGCAACAGCCCAGAATCAAAGTGTGATTGCTCTGGAAGAGGTGCACCAAATATTGATGAGGAGGGGAAAAGCTAGAGAAATGGATTACTGACTACATTTCAGAAGTGGATTTGAAAGCTTGCAGTTATTTAGAGAAAAAAGCCCTTTCTGTTTACATGTGATGGTCTTGGGAAGGAACTGATGGATAATAAGGCTGATTCAAATACTGTGCAAAAAGAACTTGTGACACGTCCTCACCTTCTGTCTTTTCGGCTACCCAGGTGTTTATGTGCTTCCTGGCCTCCTCCGAAGCGCAGACAAAGTCCAGCTCCTCCACCTCTGCTTGGTAGAATATGCGGCAGGCATCCTTGAAACACTAGGAGAGACAGAGTGACTGAATCACATGGCTACAGAAGCAGACAACGCCAACAGCTTACTCCTTCACCACGCCAAACCTCAACACTGATCATTTGACGGTTACTTGTGTAATGTACAAACGAATGTGCGGAATTCACCTTCAATCCGGTTTCTCAGTTTTCAGCTACACTGAATAAATAGCTGAGTAAAATAACAGGCTTCCCAGGTGGCACAGTGATAAACAATCCTCCTGCCAATGTTGGAGACGAGGGTTTGATCTCTGCGTGGGGAAGATTCGCTGGAGAAGGAAACGGCAACCCACTCTAGTATTCTTGCCTGGACAATCCCATGGACAGAGGAGCCTGGTGGGCTACAGTCCATGGGGTTGCAAGGAGTCAGACACAACTTGGCAACTAAACAACAACACAAACTTTCAAGTGAGGCAATCTGGCAACACTGCCCCCAGCACAAGTTCCGGGCTTCACTCCTGTGTGACCCTGGAAAGGCTGCTGCGTCTCTCTGGCTTCCTTGCCCCCGGAAGCAAGGACGCAGCAGCAGCGCCGTCTCAGAGGTGACTGAGGACCAGGAGAGCTCGGTCTGTCCGGGGTCTCGTGGCTGAGCTCTCCCCACACCGTGGACGCCGCACCTCGTGATCCAGGCGCCTCATTTCATAGAACCCGCGCACCATTCAGGCTCTGCCAACCTGCTGCTCCGCTTCTCAATCGGGGCTTTTGAACAGATGTCAGTCTCTCAGTCTAAGAAAACAGTCTGGAAGCAAAGTGGTCACCTACAAGTCGACACCTCCTCAGACCCTTGGTGATTTCAACAGCTTTTAAACACATCTGAAAACAAGTGCCTGCTTCTTAAATTACTATTCAGTAAGTAACGGCCAGTCAAAAACAAACTAAATGAATATCTAATTATACATTGCCATTGGTGTTGGATCCTTGGAATACTCGATCAATTTGAAATAACTGACAAATATTTCTCATCTTTTAATTTTATAATCCATATCAAAATTACCATTTAAATACCAATGTTTTTCTTAAAATATCTACCAGGAAAAATAGGAAGTTAAGGAAAACTAGCCAGTTCTTTGTGTTTATTGGAAATTTTGCTTTTCTGTATATTTAAGGCTCATACAAAGATGACAATAAACCAGCATGTCGCTAAAACTGATAAGACCACCCTTACGGCAGTAAGTGTTCAGTTCAGTTCAGTTCAGTTCAGTCGCTCAGTCGTGTCCAACTCTCCGCGACCCCATGAATCACAGCACGCCAGGCCTCCCTGTCCATCACCAACTCCCGGAGTTCACTCAAACTCATGTCCACAGAGTCGGTGATGCCATCCAGCCATCTCATTCTCTGTCGTCCCCTTCTCCTCCCGCCCCCAACCCTTCCCAGCTTCAGAGTCTTTTCCAGTGAGTCAACTCGTCGCATGAGGTGGCCAAAGTATTGCAGTTTCAGCTTTAGCATCAGTCCCCCCAATGAACACCCAGGATTGATCTCCTTTAGAATGGACTGGTTGGATCTCCTTGCAGTACAAGGGACTCTCAGTAAGTGTAGAGGAACTAAAAAGCCGCTTGTTGAAAGTGAAGGAGGAGAGGGAGAAAGTTGGCTTGAAGCTCAACATTCAGAAAACTAAGATCATGGCATCTGGTCCTATCACGCCATGGGAAATAGATGGGAAATAGTGGAAACAGTGACTGACTTATTTTTGGGGGCTCCAAAGTCACTGCAGATGGTGATTACAGGCATGAAATTAAAAGACACTACTCCCTGGAAGGAAAGTTATGACCAACCTAGATAGCATATTAAAAAGCAGAGACATCACTTTGCCAAACAAGGTCCGTCTAGTCAAGGCTATGGTTTTTCCCGTGGTCATGTATGGATGTGAGAGTTGGACTGTGAAGAAAGCTCATCGCCAAAGAATTGATGCTTTTGAACTGTGGTGCTGGAGAAGACTCTTGAGAGTCCCTTGGACTGCAAGGAGATCCAACCAGTCCATCCTAAAGGAGATCAGTCCTGGGTGTTCATTGGAAGGACTGATGCTAAAGCTGAAGCTCCAATACTTTGGCCACCTCATGCGAAGAGTTGACTCACTGGAAAAGACTCTGATGCTGGGAGGGATTGGGGGCGGGTGTAGAAGGGGACAACAAAGGATGAGATGGCTAGATAGCATCACTGACTCGATGGACATGAGTTTGAGTGAACTACGGGAGTTGGTGATGGACAGGGAGGCCTGGCGTGCTGCGATTCATGAGGTCGCAAAGAGTCGCACACGACTGAGTGACTGAACTGAACTGAAGATTGATAAAAACAAGGAAACCAGATTGTAAAATAAATTCACACCGACCTGTACAAACCAATAAAAAATTGATCTCATGCTGACTACATTCACTTTACACCACCTGTTTTAAAACAGTTAATATAGAGTCTGAAACAAGTGTGAAAAATAATGAAAAAAATCATGTAACAGAAAAGATTGCTATCCGAACAGATGAATAGCTCATTAAAAATAAAAGACAAGACATATATCCCAAAAGTAAAACTACACAAAGGACATATAAACAGGCAACTTTCAGAAAAGATACAAATGATTGATGGACATGAAAACTGCTCCGTCTCATGAGCAATCGGAATGTTCAGACTCAGCCCCTGCGGCGCTGAGCAGAGGGGGGAAGGGCACCCGCTCCCCTTCCTGAGGACGACGGGAAGGGCTGCAGCCGTCGGGGTGGGAATGAGGCCGAATTCACTGAGATCTGAGAGCCTCCCTCTGTCCCTTCCTTCCAAAGTCCATCAGGAGTAGCAGGCACGCACAGGACAGAACCACACACACATCGTCCCTGCCGGCTCGGCCCTGGCCGGGCCCCACCCACGCCCGCCCCGGGGGCAGGCGCCTGCGTCTCGGTAGTGCCACCCCTGAAGACGCCGCCACCACCGTGAGAAAGGCTGAGGCGGACACACACTGTTGCTGAGGCTGAAGCTCCAACACTGTGGCCACCAGATGGGAAGAGCCGACTCATTGGAAAAGACCCTGATGCTGGGACAGACCGAAGGCAAAGGAGAGGGGACGACAGAGGGTGAGATGGTTGGAGGCATCACCAACTCAATGGACACGAGTCTGAGCAAACTCTGGGACGCAGCAGAGGACAGAGGAGCCTGGCCTGCTGCAGTGCACGGGGTCAGACAGAGTCGGACACGGCTCAGCGGCTGAGCAACAGACACACGTGGAGTGAGACGCAAAGACTCTCTGTGCACAGGGGACACGCCTTACACTGGGCGTGGGGACAGGGCGTGGAAGAGCATTTGGGAGGACTCTGGCTCTGCCTGCATTTTTACACAATGAGAACACACAGGTTACTTGAGCTGTTTATGAAAAAATTAAAAAAAAAATGAAAGCACTGTAATTAAATAGAACAGAGTAAAAAAGAAAAAAACTTTAAAAAAATTCTGCATAGGAAAAGAAAATCAAAATATTTACATGTACAAAAAAATTGAACAAGTCTCACAATGCACAAAAAACTTCCAACATGTGAAAAACAACGTCAGAAATATTCTATTGGATGACTTCTTTGTTTGGGCCAACTCATCTGCAACTGGGGTATGACCCGTGTTAGTTCTCTGACAATCATCTCATCGAAGCTTCACGAACATGTGAACAAGGCTGTTACAGGGCTTCTCTTACAGGCAATGACATAATGGTTCCAGGAAGCGGGGGTTCCCACACCCCGCCCACCGAGTCCTCTCAGGCCACAAGGCCTCTGCTGCACAACAAAGCCCGCCTCCTGGTCCACATGACCTCGGTCTCTATCTGCTTCGGGCAAACGGGAATATGACTTACTGAGAGGAAATCACAAGTCTTCTCTCCAAAAAGCCTGTTGGCGGTTCTGAGCAAGTACTGTGTGCAGGTCCTGTTAACTTCACAGAGAAGGTTCTGGAAACCCTGGTGGACATCTTCACCTCCGCCACTGATCTTGCTTAGAGAAAGTGTCTGAAATAAAACCAGATAAAGACCCACCACTGAAGTATGCCCTGACTACAGGAAATGGACACAACACTAAAGTCAGCCTAAGAACCGCACTGATTCATCCCAGCTTAAAACAAGACTCACGCAAATAAAGGCACAGCATCTCTGGGAAGCCCCCAGCCTGCCTCCCGCACAGATGCAGAAATGCCCCTTGCCGAGCCCAGGGCCCTGTGCTCGCGGTCTGCCTTCAGACAAGGCCGGTGGACATGCCTCCCATCTCTGTACAGACAGGCCACATCTTCAGGTCTGGACTGGCCTCAGGATGGGCTCCGACCAGCGGGACACAGGAGAAGTGGCTCTTCCTGGCCCGGGCCTCCATAAAGGCCTGGCCACGCCATGTTCGCTGTCTTGCCCCCTGTGACCAGGGTGCAGACACGCCCAGCCATCCTGCTGGGGCCTCATGACAATGCAGGAGAGCTGGCACACAGAAGGGAGTGCCTGGCAGGATCGGGGCCGCTCCTGGCTCACGAGGAGCCCAGCAGGCACCGTGTGGCCAGGCCGCAGAGTCTGAGGCACGGTCCCAGTCATTCCCGGTTGTGGGAGGTTTATTCGGGAGCCACAAGGAGAATGTCCAGACAGATGTCCGGCCCGGTTCCACCATAACATGAAGCTAAGCCTGGCGCGGGCTTTCCACCCAGCAGCCAGCCAGGGCAAGAGGGCCAGGGGGCATCCCTTCTGGAGGAGAGGACCTCGGGCGGGAGCCCTGGAGAGATGCCCTGTGCAGGGCGGGAAGGCCGGCGGTCCCCCGGAATTGGAATCTGCACAGGAGGTGCCCAGAGAGAGGGCGGTCTCTTCAGAGCCTGGGAGATCAGGAGGGGAGACAGAGATGAGCTCAAGAGGGGACTGCTCCCTTTTCAGCAGCACTTAAAGGGAATACATGCGTCTCCCAGGTGGTGCTGTGGTAAAGCATCCACCTGCCTGTGCAGGAGACTCAAGACTCGTGGGTTCGATCCCTGGGTCGGAAAGATCCCCCGGATGAGGACATGGTAAACCACACCAGTGTTCTTTCTGGAGAATTCCATGGACAGAGGAGCCTGGAGGGCTAGAGTCTACAGGGTTGCAAAGCGTCGGACACGACTGAGCATGAGCACCGGTGTATTTGTGTCCTAATACTTGCTGGGTGGAGAGTGCAAATGTTTCTCACTCCCAGCCTCTCCAGCTGGCAGAGGACCCTGAAAGTGATGGCCTTAGGGCAAAGGTCTAACTCAAGGCCCAGGCTCAAGGGTGGGATCAGGACTCTGTTAAACCTGGAGAAACTCTGGATCCCAGGACCTTGGGAGGGGTAAAGGCATCCCACATGCGAGAAGGCTGTGACCCCCAGGGGGCCAGAGGTCAGCACCCCGCCGCCACTGTGGCCCAGGAGCTGACGTCCACACCCTGCGCAGCCCGCCTGCGGCTGGCTCTGGGCATCTTGGCCAGCAGGGCCTTGGGCAGCGGGTCTGAGCAGAGGCTCGATGAACGCTTGCTCGTTCAAGCCTGTCCTGCCGGAATCCGGTGCTGCGCTGTCAGGAGCCCAGCCCACCCGACAGAGAGACACTGGATGGGAGGCCCAGGGGCGGGGCAGACGGGGGAGTGAGGCCAGTCTGTGGAGCAAGGCCTCTGGGATTCGGATCGCATACACCGGCTCACCGGCTAATGAAAGCGCATCAGCCGCCGCCCAGAACCGGCTTCCCGAACGTACCTGGCACATCTGGGCCGCGGTGTTGCCCCTGGCCCCCATGAGGACCATGGCCAGGGCAGAGGAGATGCTTAGGGGTGCGATAAGCACATTGTTCGAGTTGTCCTCACCCAGCTTTTTCAGAAGGGTCAAGGCAAAGGTGCCGTTTGCTTCTGACAGCGCATCCATGGTGGCGAGTCTGAAAGGATGGATTTACAATCAGTGTCACGCAAATAAGGCCACAGGGCAAGGCATCTCACTCTGCTCTTATCTGTTGTCAGCACTAACGCTCTGCTTCGACGAGCAACAGGTACACGCACAAAACGTGGCTTCCTCAGGGGTTTCGTACCCCGTGTGGGCTTTGAACATGCTGAGAGATGGCGCGGATACAGAGACGGTGCTGGGCCACAGCCTGGGAGGGCCAGGAAGGAGCTGTTGACTTTTGCTCCCATTTCTAGAATGTGTTTGGGGCCTATAGGTATGATTTAATAACAAGAATCACTCAAAATAATCCATCCAAACACACAATTATACAGGTTGAGTGTTTTGTAAAGAGAGAGAAAGACCACACTTAGCATAACCTGAAGCCTTGAGATAAAAGACAAGTCAAATCATGTACAAAGAAGCATGAAAGCCTTAAAGACAAGCCCCGCTGACACCCAGGTCTCCCCCTCTGGGACCTCCGCCTGTGACAAAGCTTGAACCCGAGGCCCTGTTTCCAGGCCCCTGCTGCCCCAGGCCCAGGGCCTGCTCACCCTGCTCGGGCCAAGGGCCTTGGTACGCGCCCACATCCACCTCCAGGGCTCGGCCTCAGAGGTCGACTGCCCCAACATGGAAGACGTGTGATCCAGAACAGGACACTGTGGGGATGGGCAGGGTGATGAGGGTTCAGGGCCTTTCTGTTTGTGGTGGGACGGGATGATAGCTGAGAGATCCCCATTATTCAACAGAAAGCAGCTTTGGTCTAGATACTGACCCGGAGAAACAGAGCAGGTGAGCCCGCTGGGCATGCAGGCTGGCTGCCCCGCTCTGGGCCCTGCGTCAGCTCCATGATCTCTGCTCCCTGCATGAGCACGGGGATGCACCTGGTTATCTGTGCTCCTGATGGGGTACAGGGCAGCTCACCCCAAACATTCCACTGGAGCATATTGATTGCTCTGAAGTAAAGAGACTTGAGAAACAGCTGGTGCCCCCTGAAAGCCGAAAATAAATCTCCACGTGGAAATACCCTCTCTGTCCCAGGAGGTAGAGAGACATCTTTACTGCCAAAGAGGGGAATGCAAGGCTGAAAAGGCTGTACAAGAAACCAGCAAACCCTGTTACTTCACGAACTTGATACCCCAAGCAAAAACGCCTTGTTTTGTCAAATCTTCACACACACACAAAGCTGCCTGCCTTGTCACTTCTTGAGCCTTGTATCTTCAAGGTTTGCACAAAATTCAGAGGGGTTGGATTTCTGCTATTGATTTGTCTTGGGTGAATTTAAATGCTAGACCAGCCAGGAAGATCGTAGAGGAAAAGAAACACTCCCCACACACACATTCTCTTCCATCTTTAATATCCAATTTGGTTACTAGCTAAGTATGTCCAACTCTTTTGTGACTCCATGGACTATAGCCTACCTGGCCCTTCTGTCCATGGATTTTCTAGGCAAGAATACTGGAGATGGTTGCCATTTCCTTCTCCAGGGGATCTTTCCCACCCCGGGATTGAACCCGAAGTTCTTGCATTGCAGAAGGATTCTTTCCACTGAGCCACCAGGGCAGGTCTTAATATCCAATGCCTTAACACTAATACAGAAAAAAGAAGTTCATTTGTCTTAAAAGGCTACAGCGAGGCTGCTAATAGTTCTTTCCTCCACTGACAACAGTTGCTGATGGTCATTAAAGGTGAGAGCATACCCACTCCCTGTAAAATCTCTAAACTGAAAAGGAAGGAATGAAGCATGAGGCCCAGAGGTTTATTCGGGATACTCTGACGACAGAAAGTACATCAGTCGTGAGATAAGTGAACAGCCCACGCTGATACAGGCCCCAAAATCAAACAGGAAGCGATGCTTCGTGCCCTCCCCGGGGCGCTGGGGCAGAACACCTGAGCCAGCACCGTGCTCCCAGCAGGAACTCGGGAGGGTCCTGGTACCAGGGCTGGTGAGAATTGCTCTGATAGTTCAGGCCCTGCACTCAACTCAGGAACAATGCAAGGAAAGTTATCAGAAACAACACAAAATGAGCATAATTAGCAAACTATGTGATGGGTGACCTGCAGGGAAGCCAGAATCAAGGGAGCAGTCTTAAAACTGGGAAAAGAATGGAGCAAAATGGGCTCCGGAAAGAGCTGATTTAAAAAGCAGCCTGTTTCTGCTGGGCTCCAAGGAGCAAAGGGAGAGCTGAGCACCAGGTCATGACTCTGCAGTCCAGCCTCATCACTGTGGCAGCGCCCCCTCACCCCAAAAAAGACAGAGAGCGAGACGGGTGGAGAGCAAACTGAAACATCCTTCTTAAAACAGAAACTTCACAGTCGAGAACCATGCATTTCCAATACTGACAAAGGAAGATCGGAATTCCTTCTCACACTGTGCAAATGATGCTATAAAGTGGTACTCCAGTATTCCCAGTGCAATTAAGAATTGCTGTGGCTGTTTAGTCACTAAGTCCTGTCCGACTCTTTGATGACCCCGTGGGCTATAGCCTGCCAGGCTCCTCTGTCCATGGGATTCTCCAGGAAAGAATACTGGAATGGATTGCCATGCCCTCCTGCAGGGGATCTTCTGGACCCAGAGATCAAACCTGACGTTCCTGCATTGGCAGGTGGATTCTTTACCACTGAGCCACCTGGGAAGCCTCAGATACATTTCAAAGTGCACAGAACAGTAAAATGGCTATGAAATGCCTTCCTGCAGCTGTACTTAGGTCAAGCACAAAGGTATTCATGAAAGTGAAAGTGAATGTCACTCAGTCGTGTCTGACTCTTTCGACCCCATGGACTATACAGTCCATGGAATTCTCCAGGCCAGAATACTGGAGTGGGTAGCCTTTGCCTTCTCCAGGGGATCTTCCCAACCCAGGAACAAACCCAGGTCTCCCACATTGCAGGCGGATTCTTTACCAGCTGAGCCACAAGGAAGCCCAAGAATCCTGGAGTGGGTAGTCTATCCCCTCTCCAAGGGATCTTACTGAGCCTGGAATTGAACCAGGGTCTCCTGCATTGCAGGCAGATTCTTTACCAGCTGAGCTGTCAGGAAAGCTCGTTATCACCTTGAGGAAAGGTGTAAGAAGATATAACACAGATAACACAGACCCATGGACTTCCCTGGTTGCTCAGGTGGTAGAGAATCTGCCTACAATGTAGGAGACTGTACATCGATTCCTGGGTCGGGACAATCTGCTGGAGAAGGGATAGGCTACCCACTCTGGGATTCTTGGCTTCCCTGTGGCTCAGCAGGTAAAGAATCCGCCTGCAGTGCAGGAGACCTGGGTTTGACCCCTGGGTCGGGACAATCTGCTGGAGAAGGGATAGGCTCCCCACTCTGGGATTCTTGGCTTCCCTGTGGCTCAGCAGGTAAAGAATCCGCCTGCAGTGCAGGAGACCTGGGTTTGACCCCTGGGTCGAGAATATCTGCTGGAGAAGGGATGGGCTCCCACTCTGGGATTCTTGGCTTCCCTTGTGGCTCAGCAGGTAAAGAATCCGCCTGCAGTGCAGGAGACCTGGGTTTGACCCCTGGGTTGGGACAATCTGCTGGAAAAGGGAAAGGCTACCCACTCCACCATTCTGGCCTGGAGAATTCCAAGGATTGTATAGTCCATGGAGTCTCAAAGAGTCGGACATGACTGAGTGACTTTCAGTTCAGTTCAGTTCAGTCGCTCAGTCGTGTCCGACTTTCCGCAACCCCGTGAATCACAGCACACCAGGCCTCCCTGTCCATCATCAACTCTCGGAGTTCACGCAAACTCATATCCACAGAGTCGGTGATGCCATCCAGCCATCTCATTCTCAGTCGTCCCCTTCTCCTCCCGCCCCCAACCTTTCCTAGCATCAGAGTCTTTTCCAGTGAGTCAACTCGTTGCATGAGGTGGGCAAAGTATTGCAGTTTCAGCTTCAGCATCAGTCCCTCCAATGAACACCCAGGATTGATCTCCTTTAGAATGGACTGGTTGGATCTCCTTGCAGTCCAAGGGACTCTCAAGAGTCTTCTCCAACACCACAGTTCAAAAGCATCAATTCTTTGGTGATGAGCTTTCTTCACAGTCCCACTCTCACATCCATACATGACCACGGGAAAAACCATTGCCTTGACCAGACGGACCCTTGTTGGCAAAGTAATGTCTCTGCTTTTTAATATACTATCAAGGTTGGTCATAACTTTCCTTCCAAGGAGCAAGCGTCTTTTAATTTCATGGCTGCAGTCAGCATCTGCAGTGATTTTGGAGCCCAAAAAAATAAAGTCTGACACTGTTTCCACTGTTTTTCCATCTATTTCCCATGAAGTGATGGGACCAGATGCCATGATCTTTGTTTTCTGAATGTTGAGCTTCAAGCCAACCTTTTCACTCTCCTCTTTCACTTTCATCAGGAGGCTTTTTAGTTCCTCTTCACTTTCTGCCATAATGGTAGTGTCATCTGCATAGCTGAGGTTATTGATATTTCTCCCGGCAATCTTGATTCCAGCTTGTGCTTCTTCCAGCCCAGCGTTCCTCATGATGTACTCTGCATATAAGTTAAATAAGCAGGGTGACAATATACAGCCTTGACGTACTCCTTTTCCTATTTGGAACCACTCTGTTGTTCCATGTACAGTTCTGACTGTTGCTTCCTGACCTGCATACAGGTTTCTCAAGAGACAGGTCAGGTGGTCTGGGATTCCCATCTCTTTCAGAATGTTCCACAGTTTATTGTGATCCACACAGTCAAAGGCTTTGGCATAGTCAATGAAGCAGAAATAGATGTTTTTCTGGAACTCTCTTGCTTTCTCCATGATCCAGCGGATGTTGGCAATTTGATCTCTGTTCCTCTGCCTTTTCTAAAACCTGCTTGAACATCTGGGAGTTCACGGTTCACATATTGCTGAAGGCTGGCTTGGAGAATTTTGAGCATGACTTTACTAGCGTGTGAGATGAGTGCAATTGTGCGGTAGTTTGAGCATTCTTTGGCATTGCCTTTCTTTGGGATTGGAATGAAGACTGACCTTTTCCAGTGACAGTAAAGCTTGTTTTAAAGACTCTCTGGCGTTAAAGTAATCTTAACGGGCTACCCCTTGCCACACAGGGCACTGTGCCATCCCAGGTGCCCCAAACCTCACTCATCCTGACTGCCAGGAACAGGCAAGGAGGAGATAGGGCATCTGAGCTTCAGTTCCCCCTTCATGGGATTTTACCAGGCCTTGAGCAAATACTGATTTTCAGTTCCCTGCAAACCAACGTCTTTCCTTAAAGTGAAGTATTGAGTTTCCCCCTATCTGGGTTGTACAACGCAGGGTTTCATCATATAATGTGGCTATGTGTCTCTCAGCTTAAATCTTAGGCCTTTAGGCTGGTTTGTGTAACTGCTGTGCTGTGAGCCTCGCAACCTGGAATAAGCACTTTCACGCAGCAATCACAGAGGGGTCTCAGACAGCATTTTCTGAAACAGGACTGAAATCTTCTTGTGCCTTTTTAGAGCTCATCTTGTTTCCCTCATCCTGAGCTTAACAGTCTCAGGCTTTCTCACAAACAAGATATTTCAATTAGCTTAGATAGATAATGAAATTGTACTTACTTGGTGGTTCAGATGGTAAAGAATCCTCCTGCAATGCAGGAGACCCAGGTTCGATGCCTGGGTGGGGAAGATCCCCTGGAGAAGGGACGGACTACCCACATTAGTATTCTTCTGAAGAATCCCAAGGACAGAGGGGCTTGGCAGGCTACAGCCCATGGGATCAAAAAGAGTCAGACATGACTGTGAGATTAAAGCGGACAGATAATTAAATTAGCTATTTCAACAGGAGTACCAATTTACGACTGTATGCTTCTTGGCGCTCAACTTGTCCTAACTAGGCTAGTGGGGGTCTCCTTAAATCACTTTTGGCAAACATCTTGCGACGGTGATCTCCAGCACCCTCCCTTCGCTGCAACAACAAAGCTTTACATCCACTTAGAATGCTTTTCCACCTCCCAAGACACCAAGTATCAACCCCCCCCTTGGTTTCTCTTTTTCGTTTTAGGGGGGAACTTATCCAAAATCACTGCAGACGCCGACTGCAGCCATGAAATTAAAACACGCTTACTCCTTGGAAGGAAAGTTATGGCCAACCTAGATAGTATATTAAAAAGCAGAAACATTACTTTGCCAACAAAGGTCTGTCTAGTCAAGGCTATGGTTTTTCCCGTGGTCATGTATGGATGTGAGAGTTGGACTGTGAAGAAAGCTGAGCACCGAAGAATTGATGCTTTTTAACTGTGGTGCTGGAGAAGACTCTTGAGAGTCCCTTGGACTGCGAGGAGACCCAACCAGTCCATTCTAAAGGAGATCAATCCTGGGTGTTCATTGGAAGGACTGATGCTAAAGCTGAAACTCCAATACTTTGGCCACCTCATGCGCGGAGTTGACTCACTGGAAAAGACTCTGATGCTGGGAAAGGTTGGGGGTGGGAGGAGACGGGGACGACGGAGAATGAGATGGCTGGAAGGCATCACCGACTCTGTGGACATGAGTTTGAGTGAACTCCGGGAGTTGGTGATGGACAGGGAGGCCTGGTGTGCTGGGATTCATGGGGTCGCGGAGAGTCGGACACGACTGAGCGACTGAACTGAACTGAACTGAACTATCCCCCAGGAGGGACTGAACCCAGGTCCTCGGCAGTGAAGGCCCAGAGCCGGAACCCCTGGACCGCCAGGGAAGGCCCTCTCTAGGTCCCTTTTAGTGGAAAAGCTGTAACGCGCAAACTGCATCCTCGAGTCCGCAAGGAGCCGGGGAGAGTTGGTGCTGCCGAGGCCAAGCGGGGCAGAGGTCTCCTTCCAAGCCGCCACACGCGGCCTGGAGGCGGGCCGCCCCGCGAAGCGCTCTGCGCGGCCTTCCGCGCTCGCAGGCGCCCCGGGCGCGGCGGCGTGCCCCTCCTCCTCCGGGCGGCGGCTCCGGGTCACCTCCCGGCGCGGTGCGCTCCGTCCACCCTGCACCCCCGCCCCTGCTTCCTGCGCCGGGCCCGCGCTCCCCGCTGCGCGGTTGCCTCGGTCCTGTGGGGAAGCGAAGGGTCCAAGGATGTTCTAAGAACACGCACATCCTGATTTCCAGCGTGACTGCACACGTCTTTCTTCCAGCCTCGCGACGGACAGCGTGGCACCATCCGGAGTCACGGTGCCTCTGGACTGGACCTTAGAGGCGCTGCTCTGTGGCTTCCCAGCCTGAAGTCTGAGGACACGGCTACCCCAGTCCCGGCCGTCCTCCGCCTCCCCAGTAGGTGGAAGCGCTTGACCTATGACCCTACCCCTGATATTTTCAATGTCTACCCGCAATGGGCCAAATTTATTCACTGGGCTGTGCACTTGGAGGGCCCTTTCAACCTGGCTTCCCTGGTGGCTCAGATGGTACAGAATCTGCTTGCAAAGCGGGAGACCTGAGTTCGATCCCTGGTCAGGAAGATCCCTTGGAGAAGGACATGACAACCCTCTCAAGTATTCTTGCCCGGAAAATTCTCTGTCCAGGACAGAGGAGCCTGGCAAGGAACAGTCCATGGAGTCCCAAGGAGTCAGACTCGACTGAGTGACTAACCTCTGCCTTCTTCAACCTGGCAACTCAAGAGACTTCCCCTTCCCCTCTGGGAACTCTTAAGGCCCTTGTCACCCCTGTGGACCGACTGTTCTTTTCTGCACCTCCTACCGGCACGCGCAGAAGCTATTATCTGCAGGGCACTTGGGAAGGCATGGCTGCCTTCTGCGGGCAGAGAGCTCTGCTCTCATCTGCCTCCCTCTCCTGCATTTTCCATCTCCATGATGTTTTGCTTCATTTTCTGGAAGACACAGTTGACTTTCTCTTCCAATTTTTTGCCTGCCTTTCTCCAGCCTTAGCCGTTATATCCCTAACTGCTAAAGCCTCGGCCTCTGCTGTCCCTCCCTGCCCTCCACGCCAGTTCCCTGGAGAACGTCGGTCACCGTCTGCCGTGCTGTCTTCTGCTGCTCGTGTCGTCTCTCTTCTCCTGGGGTTTTGTTGCTGCCGTTGGTGTTTATAATATTAGGATCTCAGTCATACACAGGCTTTCCACAAATGCCTGACAATTCTGGGATGCTCGTGATATTAAGGAGAAGACACAAAACAGGGTTGGAAATTGTTTACATGGCAGGATGTGAGTGATCTATGGTTTAGCAGGTTTTTTTTTTTTTCCTAAGGAACCAGCAATATCAATAACCTCATATATGCAGATGACACTACCCTTATGGCAGAAAGTGAAGAGGAACTCAAAAGCCTCTTGATGAAAGTGAAAGAGGAGAGTGAAAAGGTTGGCTTGAAGCTCAACATTCAGAAAACAAAGATCATGGCATCTGGTCCCATCACTTCATGGGAAATAGATGGAAAAACAGTGGAAACAGTGTCAGACTTTATTTTTTTGGGCTCCAGAATCACTGCAGATGCTGATTGCAGCCATGAAATTAAAAGACGCTTGCTCCTTGTAAGGAAAGTTATGACCAACCTTGATAGTATATTAAAAAGCAGAGACATTACTTTGCCAACAAGGGTCCGTCTGGTCAAGGCAATGGTTTTTCCCGTGGTCATGTATGGATGTGAGAGTTGGACTGTGAAGAAGGCTGATCGCCGAAGAATCGATGCTTTTGAACTGTGGTGTTGGAGAAGACTCTTGAGAGTCCCTTATACTGCAAGGAGATCCAACCAGTCCATTCTAAAGGAGATCAATCCTGGGTGTTCATTGGAGGGACTGATGCTGAAGCTGAAACTGCAATACTTTGGCCACCTCATGCGACAGGTTGACTCACTGGAAAAGACTCTGATGCTGGGAAAGGTTGGGGGCGGGAGGAGAAGGGGACGACGGAGAATGAGATGGCTGGATGGCATCACCGACTCTGTGGACATGGGTTTGAGTGTACTCCGGGAGTTGGTGATGGACAGAGAGGCCTGGCGTGCTGTGATTCATGGGGTCGCGGAGAGTCGGACACGACTGAGCGACTGAACTGAACTGAACTGAAGGAACCAGCAAATGGAGGAGCTCCCTGGTCTGGCAGCAGGCAGGGTAGAGGCTGGATCGTCCCATGGGATCTGTAATCCCCTCCTTTCAGTATGAAGCCAGGCAGAAGCTAATAGAGTTTTGCCAAGAGAATGTACTAGTCACAGCAACCACAGGCCATGGCAAAGGCAGAGGAACCAGAGACCATATTGCCAACATCTGCTGAATCATCGAAAAAGCAAAAGGGTTCTAGGAAAACATCTATTTCTGTTTTACTGACTATGCCAAAGCTGTTGACTGTGTGGATCACAATAAACTGTGGAAAATTCTGAGAGAGATCAGAATAGCAGACCACCTGACCTGCCTTTTGAGAAATCCATATGCAGGTCAGGAAGCAACATTTAGAACTGGACATGGAAAAACACACTGGTTCCAAATAGGGAAAGGCGTATGTCAAGGCTGTATATTGTCACCCTGCTTATTTAACTTATATGCAGAGTACATCATGAGAAATGCTGGGCTGGATGAAGCACAAGCTGGAATCAAGATTGCTGGGAGAAATATCAATAACCTCAGATATGCAAATGACACCACTCTTATGGCAGAAAGTAAAGAAGAACGAAAAAGCCTCTTGATGAAAGTGAAAGGGGAGAGTGAAACAGTTGGCTTAAAGCTCAATGTTCAGAAAACTAATATCATGGCATCTTGTCCCATCACTTCATGGCAAATAGATGGGGAAACAGTGGCTGGGTTTATTTTGGGGGGCTCCAAAATCACTGCAGTAGGTGACAGCAACCATGACATGAAAAGACACTTACCCCCTGGAGGAAAAGTCATGACCAACCTAGACAGCATGTTAAAAACAGAGACACTACTTTGCCAACAAAGGTCTGTTTAGTCAAAGCTATGGTTTTCCCAGTAGTTGTGTATGAATGTGAAAGTTGGACTATAAAGAAAGCTGAGCGCCGAAAAACTGATGTTTTTGAACTGTGGTGTTGGAGAAGACACTTGGGAGTGCCTTGGACTGCAAGGAGTTCCAACCAGTCCATCCTAAAGATCAGTGCTGAATATTCATTGAAGGATGGATGCTGAAGCTGAAACTCCAATTCTTTGGCCACCTGATGGGAAGAACTGACTCACTGGAAAAGACCCTGATGCTGGGAAAGATTGAAGGCGGGAGGAGAAGGGACGACAGAGGATGAGATGGCTGGATGGCATCAGCGACTCAATGCACATGAGTTTCGATGAACTCCGGGAGTGGGTGATGAACAGGGAGGCCTGGCGGGCTGCAGTCCATGGGGTCGCAAAGAGTAAGACAAGACTGAGCAACTGAACAACAGCACCACAGACAGAAGCTAAACCCCGTGGTCACACCGCTACAAACTACTTTTGTGAGCAGAGTAAAACAATACTTTCTTATTTAAAAACCACTTCCTCGCTTATTACCTGGTTCCTCGACAACTGTGAAATAAATGTCCAAGCACTGAGAATCGTTTACTAAGATGTTTCTGATTTCTCCTGAGCCTTGAATTTGAAAATAACCTGTCACATAATCATAAACTGACTTTCATGATAACTTTGTAATAACATAAAAATCCTTACCAGTCAATCATAAAAAGATTAAAGAAATCGGAATCCTAAAAAAGAAAAAAAAACATGGGACAAAACTTAAGCAGTTTTATCATAGAGACATTGCAGGTATCAAAGAAAAATATCAACAATCTAGTTTACACTAGAGGGACAGCTCTTAAGGGACAGCTCTTCTCCATTCAATGCCCATGCCAGGAAGAAGCATACACATTTCACAAAACCCCGAGCGGCCGTGGGGGTCCAGGATCCACACTCACAGCGTCGTGATGTCTGCCGCACGGCCCGCCCGTCTTCCACCTCGCGCAGGCCTGTGCCCAGGCCCCACTGCCCCACAGGTACTGTAAGGACAGCGGCAGGAGCAGGCTGGGCAGGGACCTCAGCACTGGAGCTCAAATACCCTGGTTGGAGAGGCGGGGCGGGGCGGGCCCTGCCGGAGGGCGGGGCCACACGAGACCCGCACAGGGAGCAGCCCCACCTTCCTACCCCTGAGCCCCACGAGGTAGCAGAGTGGAAAACCCCAGTTCTATGTGTTGGAAGCTGATTGTACCGAGGACTCTATCAGGTCACGAAGGAGGCGAGGGATAAGACTGGTCACACAAGCTCTTCCTCTTCTGTCGGTTCAGAGGGACGGGAAACAGGTTGTGTCCTGGTGCAGCGGGTGGCGGCTCTGATGGGCACATAACCTCCCCGATGGGGCCAGAGGGATGGAGCTAGTGATGCCATGGGGCTTGGACTGGGCTCCCGCGGTGACAGAGGAGCCGGGCCGAGGGAGGGGTGAGGTCCAGGGGAGGCTGGAGGAGGAACAACCAGGTGGAGTCACTGGTGGGAAGGGCTCCCGCTCCCGGGAGGTCCACTCAGGACCAGACAGAGTGTGTGGGCCACGGAGCGGCCAAGGTGAGGCAGGCAGGGCTGGAAGGATTGGGCAGGGCTGGACTGGAAAGAACCGGGAGGCCGTTCTGAGGAATTGGGGATTCATCTGTCAGTCATGGGGCCCTGGTGTTGGAAAAGATCTTGAGTGTCCCTCAAACTGCAAGGCAATCAAACCAGACAATCCTAAAGGAAACAAATCCTGAATATTCATTGGAAAGACTGATGCTGAAGCTGAAGCTCTAATGCTTTAGTCACCTGATGTGAAGAGCTGACTCATTGGAAAAGACCCTGATGCCGGGAAAGATTGCAGGCAGGAGGCGAAGGGGGAGACAGAGGATGAGAAGGTTGGATTCATCATTGACTCAATGGACATGAGTGTTAGCAAGCCCCGGGAGATGATGATGGACAGGAAGCCTGGCGTGCTGCAGGCCACGGGGGCGCAGAGTCGGACACGACTGAGGGGCCGCATGACAACATGGGGAACCTTCACTGTGTGGTCCAAACTGGACGAGTAACGGGATTCCTTCATTCACCCGTCTCCTCCCCTCCTCCCTCCCGTGTCCTTTCTGCCTCCAGCACCGGCCCTCAGCATGGACCGGGTGCAGGGGCAGAGGCCCCAGGGGCCCTTAGGACTCGGGTCTGGGGAGCAGGGCACAGCCAGGCGGGCCTGAGCCTGGGCAGTGCAGCAGTGATGGGGTGCTGCCCAGAGCTGATGAGACAGCGGGCATCACAGGATGTGAGCACCAGGTGGACGGGGGGCAAGGGGCCCGGAAAGGAGTGGAGACGCGGTGCCATTTACTAGTCTAACTCAGATCACTGCGCTCCCGTCAAGTCCGACTCCTTGAGAACCCATGGACTGCCGCCCACCGTGGACTGCAAATGCACCTGTAGGATTTTCATTTCCTGCTCCAGGGGAGCTTCCTGACCCAGGGGTCAAACCCGCATCCCCTATGGAAGAGGACTCATGGTGCTTGAGGAGCATTAAGTGAAGGTTTCCAGGAGACAAGTAGGAACAGAGCAGGGTATGGGACGTGGGTGCTGGGAGCCGCATGCGGGATTCACCGGCCCAGCCGCGCCTGTGTGTCAAAGAGTCACAGCTGAGGACAGAAGCTGAGGCCTCGCCAGGGTGAGAGTGAATGTTGCTCAGTCGCGTCCGACTCTGCGACCCCATGGACTGTATGGGTCACGTGTAGAATTGTGCAGGCCAGAATGCTGGAGGGGGTAGCCTTTCACTTCTGCAGGGGATCTTCCTGACCTAGGGATCAAACCTGGGTATCTGCCATCGCAGGCCGATTCTTTACCATCTGAGCCACCAGTGAAGCCCCAAAGAGATACACAGAGGAAATGAAATCCTTCTAACACTCAATTAAAGCTCAAAGGATTTTGAAATGTTATCTTTTCCAAATATTTTCCCTATGTTTTTACTTTTAAGAAAGTAGCATTGTATCTGAAAAATATTTCCCAATCTTGTTGAATCTGAAGGATCCTGCCCCAAAAAAAGAAAAACAAGGCATTGATCTTCCTGACCCAGGAATGCAATAAGTATAACCATAGTGTCAGTGCAATCAGCACTTATCTGATAAGAGGTTTACCGGAAGCTATTTCAGAAGTTTTCCAACACTGTCTAGAAGGGAGCAGGTTTCTGTGTTTTCAAAGTCTTTATTTCATGATCTGATTTTCAGCTCTAGAGAAGAAACAAAGTTGGTTTCTGACAAGTGCACCCGGACAGGCCTTCGTAACCCATCAGAGCACCGTCTCCCACCATCAACAAGGAGTGTCCCTCTTGGCCTCCTAACTCTCAGCCCAGTGAGTCCTGTGCGGGTATTGTTAGCAAAAGACGGTGCCTGCAGCTCTGCCTGCAGGCACTCAGATGCCATTTCTCAGCAGCCTACAAAGAGCAAAGCTGAGCAGGGCCCTGTTCTGCACAGGTTTCCAGAACTTTGAAGGGCTTTCTCCCTCTAAACTTATTTGTTCCTTAATTTTGAAGATATTTCTCCCTCTCAACTTGTTTTTTCCTTAATTTGAAGAACTTTCTCCATCTAAACTTGGTTTTTCCTTAACTTTGAAGACCTTTTCTCCCTCTAAACTTGGTTTTTCCTTAACTTTGAAAACCTTTATCCCTCTGAAACATCAGGGGTGGCAACCGCCAGCTCCAGGCCGCGACGGACGGCACAGGAGCAAAATGGCTGTCTGAGCAGGCCTTGCGAATAGCTGTGAAAAGAAGAGAAGCGAAAAGCAAAGGAGAAAAGGAAAGACATATGCATCTGAATGCAGAGTTCCAAAGAATAGCAAGGAGAGATAAGAAAGCCTTCCTCAGAGATCAATGCAAAGAAATAGAGGAAAACAACAGAATGGGAAAGACTAGAGATCTCTTCAAGAAAATTAGAGATACCAAGGGAACATTTCATGCAAAGATGGGCTCAATAAAGGAAAGAAATGGTATGGACCTAACAGAAGCAGAAGATATTAAGAAGAGGTGGCAAGAATACACAGGAGAACTGTACAAAAAAGAGCTTCATGACCCAGATAATCACAATGGTGTGATCACTCACCTAGAGCCAGACGCCCTGGAATGCGAAGTCAAGTGGGCCTTAGGAAGCATCACTATGAACAAAGCTGGTGGAGGTGATGTGGTTCCAGTTGAATCATTACAAATCCTGAAAGATGATGCTGTGAAAGTGCTGCACTCAATATGCCAGCAAATTTGGAAAACTCAGCACTGGCCACAGGACTGGAAAAGGTCAGTTTTCATTCTAATCCCAAGGAAGGCAATTCCAAAGAATGCTCAAACTACCGCACAATTGCAGCCATCTGTAAAGTCACGCTCGAAATTCTCCAAGCCAGGCTTCGGCAATACGTGAACCTAAAACTTCCAGATGTTCAAGCTGGTTTTAGAAAAGGCAGAGGAACCAGAGATCAAATTGCCAACATCCAATGGATCATCGAAAAAGCAAGAGAGTTCGAGGAAAACATCTATTTCTGCTTCATTGACTATGCCAAAGCCATTGACTGTGTGGATCACAATAAACTGTGGAAAATTCTGAGAGAGATGGGAATACCAGACCACCTGATCTGCCTCTTGAGAAACCTATATGCAGGTCAGGAAGCAACAGTTAGAACTGGACATGAAACAACAGACTGGTTCCAAATAGGAAAAGGAGTACGTCAAGGCTGTATATTGTCACCCTGCTTATTTAACTTATATGCAGAGTACATCATGAGAAATGCTGGGCTGGATGAAGCACAAGCTGGAATCAAGATTGCCGGGAGAAATATCAATAGGCTCAGATATGCAGATGACACCACCCTTATGGCAGAAAGTGAAGAGGAACTAAAAAGCCTCTTCATGAAAGTGAAAGAGGAGAGTGAAAAAGTTGGCTTAAAGCTCAACATTCAGAAAACAAAGATCATGGCATCTGGTCCCATCACTTCTTGGGAAATAGATGGGGAAACAGTGGAAACAGTGTCAGACTTTATTTTGGGGGGCTCCAAAATCACTGCAGATGGTGAATGCAGCCATGAAGTTAAAAGACGCTTACTCCTCGGAAGGAAACTTATGACCAACCTAGATAGCATATTAAAAAGCAGAGATATTACTTTGCCAACAAAGGTCCATCTAGTCAAGGCTATGGTTTTTCCCGTGGTCATGTATGGATGTGAGAGTTGGACTGTGAAGAAAGCTGATCGCCGAAGAATTGATGCTTTTGAACTGTGGTGTTGCAGAAGACTCTTGAGAGTCCCTTGGACTGCAAGGAGATCCAACCAGTCCATCCTAAAGGAGATGTGTCCTGGGTGCTCCTTGGAAGGACTGATGCTAAAGCTGAAACTCCAATACTTTGGCCACCTCATGCGAAGAGTTGACTCACTGGAAAAGACCCTGATGATGGGAGGGATTGGGGGCAGGAGGAGAAGGGGACAACAGAGGATGAGATGACTGGATGGCATCACCAACTCGATGGACATGAGTTTGAGTGAACTCTGGGAGTTGGTGATGGACAGGGAAGCATGGCGTGCTGCGATTCCTGGGGTCCCAAAGAGTCGGACACAACTGAGCGACTGAACTGAACTGAACTGATCCCTATAAACTTGATTTTTCCTTAACTTTGAAGACCTTTTTCCCTCTCAACTTCTTTCTTCTGTAACTTTGAAGACATTTCTTCCTCTAAACTTGTTTCCTCCATGAGTGCTCCAACCGTGCATAATTACCTTTGTCAACTCAAATAGCAGGGATGTCTCGGCCTCTCCCATGAGCATGGCACTGGACTGGGTGCTGGGCACCTGGCTGAGGACACGACCTCCAACCTGAGGTGTCTCACAGGTTTTGAGAACACCAAAAGTGCTCAGAGGTACTTCCTAGACGTTATGAGAAAACATCTAGATGGTGGCAGCCACACACAAATTCCCCAAGAAAGTCCCTGGCAGACACTTCACTCTGGACGGACTTTATGGAGGAGCTTCTGTGTTCTGTATGGTTCCCACTAGGTGACTGGCCTTAGGACAGGCTCATTCCCCTTGACTTGATTTTTTGTCTCTACCATCAAATGCGGTGTCTGGACACATTTCTAAAGGAATGGTGAGGATTCCTGGGGGATGTGATTAGGTACAAATGTTAAAGCTTTTCAACCAGACGCAGAGGGAAACAGCATTTTAGATCCGGGTGATGTCAGAGAACAGGTCCTCTAAGAATGACCTGGGAGGTCCCAGGAGGTGGCACTGGGGGGCGGGGGCATGGTCCCGGAGGGGAAGACAGTGGCAGGAAGGAGCCTTGAAACCCAAGCCGGGCCAGATCAGGAAGGGCCTGCACCCAGCACACGGAACCCAGAGAAGGGCGCCCGGTGGTTCCGGAGTTCTGCACATAAAGTGCTGGGCAGTCGGCTCCCCCTCCGTGCACCTCCTGAACGTGACTTCAGTTTTCTGGATTTGTCCCAGCTCGGAACCTCTCACATGTAAGCGCTTGTCCACCTGGAACACCGGTCAGATCCTGAAATCCAGAAGACCTCGTCTGTCCCGAACACCTGTCTCATCCCCCCCTCGCCCAGCTCCTCACCCCCACACCTCAGAGCATGTGCGTGGCAGGCTCTGCTTCAAGATGATCCACAGACTGTTTTCTGTGCAGAGACACTGCAGGACCCATCCCAGATTCTCGGGTGTTCCTGCCCTATGAACACAAGGGTAGGACAGAGAGCACCCAGAGCAAGCGGAGATTTTAAAAAGAAAGATTTGCCTGAAACTCCTTTAGTATGTTTTTTCAAGTGTGCTCCTAGGCAATATCTGGATTTATTATATTTATTTGTTCGTGTCATGCAGAGTTCTCCGAGTCAGAAGGTGGTGTGTCAAGGAAGGGCAAAGGTCACGGCTCAGCACTCCGAAGTGGAAGAGAAGGGTGTCGGGGTCCCTGCAACCCCCTGAATGGGGTGCTTCTTCCCAGAGAGGCTCGCAGCTCTGGGCATCCCTGGGCCCACACGCCAGCTGTCTGCCTGCCCAGGAGTTAGTGTCCAGCCATCTGGGAGCCAGGCCCTGTTCGATGTGTCCACAAGGAAGGATGGAGGCGGGGGCTTCGTCCTGCCCCGGGGCCTCTCTCTCCGCGAAAGGTCCAGGTGAGCCCTGATTCAGGGGCAGCTGCCTGGATGCAGCACCGGCCCCAGCATCCCCTGATGTTCACAGCTGTCAGGGCAGACGCTGGGGGAATGCCTCCGACCCCAGGAGAAGAAGCAGGAGATCCGCAGCCCCGCCACGCGGCACCCTGCCCGCTCTCAGAGACACTTGCTCGGGGCCCAGGCGTTGCAGGCCTCGCTGAGGGCGCTTCCACCGGAGGCAGCAGGATGCTCACCCCCGCTGTGCGCGCACCCAGGGGCCTCCGCCCGCTCGTCCTCAGCTCTGGGCCTTCGCGCTCCTGAGAAGAGGGCTCTCTCCTCTAATGTGGACGTGGGCAGCCTCTGTGTCCAAGGCCCGAGGGACTCCCTCCGCCCGTCGTGTATCCCCGTGGTAGAAGACGGGTTTAACCGAGGCTGAATAAACTGACCTCGAAATGAGAAAAAATGCTTTTCATTTCTTTCTGCGTCTTCTCCCAACAGTAGATACATGGACTGTCTCCCGCCAGCTCCTCTGTCCATGGGATTCTCCAGGCAAGAATACTGCAGTGGGTGGTCGTTCCCTTCTCCAAGGATCTTCCCAACCCTGGGACTGAACATGGATCTCCAGCATTGCAGGCAGATAATTTACCATCTGAGCCACCAGAGAAGTCCCAAAGAGATACATAGGGGACATGAAATCCTTTTAACAATCAATTAAAAATCAAATGATTTTGAAATGCTGGCTTTTCCATCTGATTTTTCCCTATCTGATTATATTTAAGAAAGTAGCATTGTATCTGAAAAATATTTTCCTATCTGACTGAATCTGAAGGATCCTGCCAAAAAAAAAAAAGAAAAATAAGGCCCCTAGAAGGAAGCATTTTGGGAAGTTCTCCAACACTGTCCAGAAGGGAGGAGGTTTCCATGTTTTTCAAAGTCTTTATTTCATGGTCTGACTTTCAGCTCTAGAGAAGAAACAGAGCTGGTTTCTGGCAAGCGCACCCCAACAGGTCTGGGTAACCCGTCAGAGCACCGTCTCCCAACACCAACCAGGTCAGTCCCTCTTGGCCTCCTAACTCTCAGCCCAGTGAGTCCTGTGCGGGTATTGTTAGCAAAAGACCATGCCGGCAGCTCTGCTTGCGAGCACTCAGATGCCATGTCTCAGCAGCCTACAAAGAGCAATGTTGAATATGGCCCTGTTCTGCAAAGTTTTCCGGAACTTTGAAGGTCTTTCTCCCTGTACACTTGTTTTTTCCTTAACTTTGAAGACCTTTCTCCATCTAAACTTGTTTCCTCCATGAGGGCTGCATCCATCCATAATGAAGATTGTCAACTCAAATAACAGGACCAGGCTGGACCTAAAGAGACACTTAAGAAGCAATTCAAATGATAGGGTAAAGATTTCCTGACTGAGAGCTGAGGCCATAGCAGTGTGACTCAGAAGGGGGTAACAGGTCCTGGGGGCAGGGGGGACGGTGGGGGGGTGGTGACCTGCCCAGGAACCAAGGGAAGGGAAGGGAGGGTCCAGGGTGGTGGGTTCCGAAGTGAAAGGGGGCTGATTACGTGCCCAGCCAGCATTTCCCAAAGGCCGCACTGCGGACGTTTGGCGTCAGATGACCATTCCTGCTTCTGTTAGGTCCACACCGTTTCTGTCCTTTATCGAGCCCATCTTTGCAGGAAATGTTCCCTTGGTGTCTCTAATTTTCTTGAAGAGATGGCTAGTCTTTCCCATTCTGTTGTTTTCCTCTATTTCTTTGCATTGATCGCTGAGGAAGGCTTCTTATCTCTCCTTGTTATTCTTTGGAATTCTGCATTCAAATGGGAATATCTTTCCTTTTCTCCTTTGCGTTTCGCTTCTCTTCTTTTCATAGCTATTTGTAAGGCCTCCTCCGACAGCCATGTTGCTTTTTTGCATTTCTTTTCCATGGAGATGGTCTTGGTCCCTGTCTCCTGTACAATCCATCCATAGTTCATCAGGCACTCTGTCCATCAGATCTAGTCCCTTAAATCTATTTCTCACTTCCACTGTATAGTCATAAGGGATTTGATTTAGATCATACCTGAATGGTCTAGTGGTTTTTCCCACTTTCTTCAATTTCAGTCTGAATTTGGCAATAAGGAGTTCATGAGCTGAGCCACAGTCAGCTCCCGGTCTTGTTTTTGCTGACTGTATAGAGCTTCTCCATCTTCAGCTGCAAAGAATATAATCAATCTGATTTTGGTGTTGACCACCTGGTGATGTCCATGTGTAAAGTTTTCTCTTGTGTTGTTGGAAGAGGGTGTTTGCTCTGACCAGTGCGTTCTCTTGGCAGAACTCTATTAGCCTTTGCCCTGCTTCATTCTGTACTCCAAGGCCAAATTTGCCTTTTACTCCAGGTGTTTCTTGACTTCCTACTTTTGCATTCCAGTTCCCTATAATGAAAAGGATATCTTTTTTGGGTGTTAGTTCTAGGTCTTGTAGTGAATTCTCTAAATACGAGACACCAATTGTTTTGTTGCAAGTTCTACTTGCGTTTTAGGTTTGAAGGATTCATTAACAAAAGAAACCACTCGTTATACACAATAAACGATTTCAATATTTAATAGAAGATCATCTGGTTTGATTTCAACATGCAGACATTACTGCTACTGCTGCTGTTGCTGCTAAGTCGCTTCAGTGGTGTCCAACTCTGTGTGACCACATAGACGGCAGCCCACCAGGGTCTCCCGACGCTGGGATTCTCCAGGCAAGAACACTGGAGTGGGTCTCCACGCCCTTCAGGGGGTCCTCCCAACCCAGGGATTGAGCCTGCATCTCTTACATCTCCCGCATTGGCAGGCGGGTTCTTCAGCACTAGTGCCACCTGGGACGCCCTGAACAGCGCTGGGAGTCCCGAATAACGGCTATCTGGAGTCCCAGTTGGGAAAAGGTCCCTGGCGGTGCATCCACCCCATGGGCGAGAATTCAGATTGCAGTTTTCAGGGCTCCTGCTTATAATCAAAAGCCGCAAACTGATATCATCACTTCGCACTCAAAAATAGAACTCTGGTGTAACTTTTGCAATGCTGTTTGCTTCACCTTGCAAGTCATAAGATGCTTCAGAAGCCAGGGGCTGGCCAGGGGATGGCTAAGGCCATCAAGCAAGGAAGGGGAAAGTCCTTTCCTGTGACCCTTTGCAGGTGTCCTTGCAGAGTCCTTGGAGTGTCTGCGGTTTGGCCCAGTTCAAACATTCCTGATTCCACCTGGTAAGGCCGAGGCCTAAGTCCATCTCGTTGATGGACTTTTAGCTCTGCTTAAAACCCCTTGTCACAGTGACTCAATTTTATTTCTCATTTTACAACACGTTGCTTATTTCTGGACAAAGATAGGAGGGAAGGGTAGAGCCCAGTGAACAAACCTGGGGTGCAAAGGGCTGGAGAAATTAAGGGTAGAAGCGAGATATTTGAGCCTCCCTCAGTGTTTACTGCTCCAAAAATAAAACTAAGGCACTCACACCAGGGCTTTGCGGCTGGCACCTAGTGGGTGGAGGGGCCTCCCACTGCAATGAATTATCCGGCCAGAGGTGAGTGCAGGGTCGCTGTTGACAGCCCTGGCTTAGGCTTTAGGGCAGAGAAGGCACTAAGCTATCTAAAGGTGAGAGTTGCTCAGTCCTGTGTGACTCTCTGTGATCCCGTGGACTGTAGCCTGCCAGGCCCCTCTGTCCATGGGAGTCTCCAGGCAAGGATACTGGAGTGGGCTGCCAGTCCCTCCTCCAGGGGATTTCCCAACCCAGGGATTGCCGGTCTACCGGCATTAGTCAGGTGGGTTCTTTACCACCAGCACCACCTGGGAAGCCCACCAGTGGGCCTTTAGAGAAGTCTAGTGAAAGTCGCTCAATCCTGGACAACTCTTTGCGACCCCATGGCCTGTAGCTCCGCAGGCTCCTCTGTCCATGAGATTCTCCAGGTAAGAATACTGGAGTGGGCTGCCTTTTCCTTCTCCAGCGGGTCTTCCCCACCCAGGGATCGAACCTGGGCCTTCTATGGTGCGGGCGGATTCTTTACTGTCTGAGCCACCAGGGACGCCCCCAGCTCTCCGAGGTTTCCAAACTGAACCTGTCTTGTTTCGGACGAGGCTGGCACTTTCCCCACTGTGGTCACCCGCGCCCTGTCCGCCCTCCAAGGCCCCACTGTGCTTGTTTCACACGGGCCTCTGTGCCCCGCCTGACTGCGCGCAGACTCAAGCCCAGACGCCGGGGCTGCGCCCTTCCGGACCAAGCATTAGCCCGTGCGCCCGGGAGGAGCGCGGGCTTGCCCGCGGAAGGCCTCCAGAGGGCCGGGCCTTTGCTCCAGCCGCGCCTTCGGCCCCGGGGAGCGATCCCCGCACTGGGGCCGGACGGGACCCGCAGCGCACCTGGCGCCCGGCCCGCCCCTCCCGCCGCGGAGTTTGTGCCCCGCCCTCCGGCCCGCCCCGCCCCTCCCGCTCCCCGGCCCCGCCCCTCCTCTCGGCCCCGCCCTCAGGCCCGCCCTGCCCCTCCCACCTGCCCCGCCCACCGGACTCCCCCGCCCCGCCCCTCCCGCTCGGCCCCGCCCTCCGCTCCGGCCGCGCTCGGGGAGTGCGTGAAGGTCGGGGCCGCGGGACCGGCCTGCGGGCGAGGCGGGCGGCGGGCGGCGGGCGGGCGGGGCGCGCGCCGGGCTGGGTTTCCTTTCGGATCAGGCGGGCGCGGCGGACGTGAGGACACGGTGAGTGTGGCGGTGCCGCCGGCCGGGACCGGGACCGGAGGACCCGCCTGGGGGCGGCGCCCAGGGGACCCTCGGGGAGCGCCGGGCGCTGGGGACCCGGGGGACCGGGGTGGAGGCCGCGCAGGAGCCGGCCTGGGTGCCCGGGCGGACCCGGCGCCCAGCGGGCTCCCACCGGCCTGCGAGGACAATCGTGAGGACCATTTCAGAGCTTGTTACGCTGCTTCTGTCTTCGTTAGAGCGGCTGCAGGCGAAATATCCCGAGAGTTGGCATCTTCAGGGCTGAGAGGGCCTGGGAGAAACTTTAGTCGCACCTGGGTACTAGATAAGTTGGCACTTGAGTTTCTTTCTTCTCTACCCGCCCCCCACCCCGTAAAGCTCTAGTTTGAGGGGAAAATAAGTGTGGGAAGTGAACCTTCACATGCTGCCAGGACTACTGAGCTGCTGGGGGAGGCCGGGTCCTGCTGGCACCTTGGCTTCCGGCCGAATGGTACTTGGCCACACTGTGTGCTTCCCCGCTGGTGTGCTTTAGGACCGAGGTGGAGAGGGCATGTGAAAAGTAACCCTTGGCCTGAGGTCCCCGTGAACAGGAAGGGCTGTGGTTATCAGTGTTCTGGGGCGTGGCGTGTCCAGGATTCCCCACAACTGTTGACTAACTGCACCCTCAGCGTTATGCCACTCCAGAGAAAGGTCGCGGGTTTAGTCATACTTGGCCATGGTAACTAAGTATTTCGAACCACACGAGGCCAATGCCAGTCCACAGTGTTGTATGACACTCAGCTTCTGGCCTGATAGCTCCAGCCGGTAACAGTAGCACGAAATGCGAGTAATGGAGCCACCGTGCTTTTCCGTTTGCACTGAGAGCAGGCATCACACAAAGGGCTTGTCATCAGAGCCCGGGGAGGCCACACACCTTACACCGCCAAGGGTTCTGGACCTGCCGAGACCGGGACATGAGAAGAAGGAAAACCGTGTGCAGTCTGTTCACCGTTTATTGAACACCGACTGTGGGCCAGGCGTCAGTTGATGTAATCCCCCAGTAAACCTGTAGAGTAGAAGGAACCATCCGATTACACATTAGATCACACACACACACACACACACACCCCAGGCGGGGACAACAAAGGAGCCAAACCTCCAGAGCGGGCGGTTCACTTCACTAGGACACCCTTCACACACACACACACACACACACACACACCATCCGATTACACATTAGATCACACACACACACACACACACACACCCCCCAGGCGGGGACAACAAAGGAGCCAAACCTCCAGAGCGGGCGGTTCACTTCACTAGGACACCCTTCACAAACACACACACACACACACACACACACCAGGCGGAGACCATCCGATTACACATTAGAACAAACACACACACACACACACACCACCACCACCACCACCACCCCCAGGCAGGGACAACAAAGGAGCCAAACCTCCAGAGAGAGCGGCTCCCTTCACTAGGACACCCTTAATCCACCACGGGGGCTTCCCCACTGGCGCTAGTGGGAAAGAACCCGCCTGCCAGTGCAGGAGACGTAAAAGACATGGGTTTGAACCCTGGGTCAGGAAGATCCCCTGGAGGAGGGCGAAGCAACCCACTGCAGTGATCTTTCCTGGAGAATCCCATGGCAGAGGAGCCTGGCAGGCTATAGCCCACGGGGTCATCAAAGAGTCGGGCACGACTTAGTGACTAAACAGCCACAGCAATTCTTAATTGCACTGGGAATACTGGGGTACCACTTTATAGCATCATTTGCACAGTGTGAGAAGGAATTCCGATCTTCCTTTGTCAGTATTGGAAATGCATGGTTCTCGACTGTGAAGTTTCTGTTTTAAGAAGGATGTTTCAGTTTGCTCTCCACCCGTCTCGCTCTGTCTTTTTTGGGGTGAGGGGGCGCTGCCGCAGTGATGAGGCTGGACTGCAGAGTCATGACCTGGTGCTCAGCTCTCCCTCTGCTCCTTGGAGCCCAGCAGAAACAGGCTGCTTTTTAAATCAGCTCTTTCCGGAGCCCATTTTGCTCCATTCTTTTCCCAGTTTTAAGACTGCTCCCTTGATTCTGGCTTCCCTGCAGGTCACCCATCACATAGTTTGCTAATTATGCTCATTTTGTGTTGTTTCTGATAACTTTCCTTGCATTGTTCCTGAGTTGAGTGCAGGGCCTGAACCATCAGAGCAATTCTCACCAGCCCTGGGTACCAGGACCCTCCCGAGTTCCTCCAGGGAGCACGGTGCTGGCTCAGGTGTTCTGCCCCAGCGCCCCGGGGAGTGCACGAAGCATCGCTTCCTGTTTGATTTTGGGGCCTGCGTCAGCATGGGCTGTTCACTTATTTCACGACTGATGTACTTTCTGCAGTCAGAGTATCCCGAATAAACCTCTGGGCCTCATGCTTCATTCCTTCCTTTTCAGTTTAGAGATTTTACAGGGAGTGGGTATGCTCTCACCTTTAATGACCATCAGCAACTGTTTTCAGTGGAGAAAAAGAACTTTAGCGGCCTCGCTGTGGCCTTTGAAGACAAGTGAACTTCTTTTTTCTGTATTAGTGTTAACATATCGGATATTAAGGCCGGTGTCTCAGTGGAAAGAATGCTTCTGCAATGCAGGAGCGTCGGGTTCAATCCCTGGGTGGGAAAGATCCCCTGGAGAAGGAAGTAGCAACCCTCTCCAGTGTTCTTGCCTGGAAAATCCATGGACAGAGGGGCCAGGTAGGCTGTAGTCCATGGAGTGACAAAAGAGTCGGATACGACTTAGCTAGTAACCAAATTGGACATTAAAGATGGAAGAGAATGTGTGTGGGGGAGTGTTTCTTCTCTATGATCTTCCTGGCTGGTCTAGTAATTAAATTGATCTAGGACAAATCAATAGCAGAAATCCAACCTCTCTGAAATTTGTGCGAACCTCAAAGATACGAGACTCAAGAAGTAACAAGGCAGGCAGCTTTGTGTGTGTGTGTGAAGATTTGACGAAACAAGCAAGGGGTTTTTGCTTGGGGTATCAAGTTCATGAAGTACCAGGGTTTGCTGGTTTCTTGTACAACCTTTTCAGCCTTTCTTTCCCCTCTTTGGCCGTAAAGATGTCTCTCTACCTCCTGGGACAGAGAGGGTGTTTCCACGTGGAGATTTATTTTCTGCTTTCAGGGGGAACAGAGAAGAGCAGAGTCTGCTTTTTGCAAAAGCTGTTTCTCAATTCTCTTTACTTCAGAGCAATCAATGTGCTCCAGTGGAATGTTTGGGGTGAGCTTCCCTGTACCCCATCAGGAGCACAGATTACCTGGTGCCACCCATCCTCATACAGGGAGCAGAGATCAGGGAGCTGACCCATGGCCCGGAGCGAGGCTGCCAGCTTGCACGCCCTGCGGCTTTGGGCCCTTTCCACGGGCTCACCTGCTGTTTCTCCCAGGTTGGTATCTAGGACCGAAGCTGCTTTCTGTAGAAGAACTGGGGATCTCTCACCTGTCATCCCTTCCCACCACACACAGAAAGACCCTGAACACTCACGCACCCCCGCCCATCCTCACAGTGTCCTGTTCGGATCAAAAAACCTCCGTGGCGGGGCTGTCGACCTCTGAAGCTGGGCCCAGGAAGTGGACGTGGGTGCGTCCCACAGCCCATGTCCCAGGCAGGGTGAGCAGGGCCTGGGCCTGGGGCAGCGGGGAAACCCCGAGGAAGCTGAGTTTTGTGCGTGTACATGTTGCTTGTTGAAGCAGAGCGTTAGTGCTGACAACAGATAAGAGCAGAGTGAGATGCCTTGCCCTGTGGCCTTATTTGCGTGACACGGATTGTAAATCCGTCCTTTCAGACTCGCCACCATGGATGCGCTGTCAGAAGCAAACGGCACCTTTGCCTTGACCCTTCTCAAAAAGCTGGGTGAGGACAACTCGAACAATGTGTTTATCTTGCCCCTAAGCATCTCCTCTGCCCTGGCCATGGTCCTCGTGGGGACCATGGACAACACTGCAGCCCAGATGTGCCAGGTACGTTCGGGAAGCCGGTTCTGGGTGGCGGCTGATGCGCTTTCATTAGCCGGTGAGCCGGTGTCCGCGATCCGAATCCCAGAGGCCTTGCTCGACAGACTGGCCTCACTCCCCCGTCTGCCCCGTGCCTGGGCCTCCCATCCATTGTCTCTCTGGCGTGTGCCCTGGGGCTCCTGACAGCGCAGCACCCAATTCCAGCAGGAAAGGCTTGAACGAGCAAGCGTTCATCGAGCCTCTGCTCAGACCCGCTGCCCAAGGCCCTGCTGGCCGAGGCCCGTCCTGCTGAGAAGTCCAGGGCCAGCCCCAGGCGGGCTGTGCAGCGTGTGGACGTCAGCTCCTGAGCCACATTGGCAGTGGGGTGCTGACCTCTGGCCCCCTGGGGGTCACAACCTTCCTGCATGTGGGGTGCCCTTACCCCTCCCAAGGGCCTGGGATCCAGAGTTTCTCCAGGTTTAACAGAGTCCCGATCCCACCCTTGAGCCTGGGCCTTGAGTTTGACCTTTGCCCTAAGCCATCATTTCAGGATCCTCTGCCAGCTGGAGAGGCTGGGAGTGAGAAACATTTGCACTCTCCACCCAGCAAGTGTTGGGACACAAATACGCCAGTGCTCATGCTCAGTCATGTCCAACGCTTTGCGACCCTGTAGACTCTAGCCCTCCAGACTCCTCTGTCCATGGAATTCTCCAGAAAGAACACTGGCGTGGTTTGCCATGTCCTCGTCCGGGGTATCTTTCCGACCCAGGGATCGAACCCACGAGTCTTGAGTCTCCTGCACAGGCTGGTGGATCCTTTACCACTGCACCACCTGGGAGACGCATGTATTCCCTTTAAGTGCTGCTGAAAAGGGAGCAGTCCCCTCTTGAGCTCATCTCTGTCTCCCCTCCTGCTCTCCCAGGCTCTGAAGAGACCACCCTCTCTCTGGGCACCTCCTGTGCAGATTCCAATTCCGGGGGACCGCCGGCCTTCCTGCCCTGCACAGGGCGTCTCTCCAGGGCTCCCGCCCGAGGTCCTCTCCTCCAGAAGGGGTGCCCCCTGGCCCTCTTGCCCTGGCTGGCTGCTGGGTTCAAAACCCGCGCCAGGCTTAGCTTCATGTTATGGTGGAACCGGGCCAGACATCTGTCTGGACCTTCTCCTTTTGGCTCCCGAATAAACCTCCCACGACCAGGAATGACAGGGGCCGCATGGTGCCTGCTGAGCTCCTCGTGAGCCAGGAGTGGCCCCGATCCCGCCAGGCGCTCCCTTCTGTGTGCCAGCTCTCCTGCATTGTCACGAGACCCCAGCAGGATGGCTGGGCGTGTCTGCACCCTGGCCACAGGGGGCAAGACCGCAAACATGGCATTGCCAGGCCTTTATGGAGGCCTGGGCCAGGAAGAGCCACTTCTCCTGATTCCCACTGGTCAGAGCCTGTCCCGAGGCCAGTCCAGACCCAAAGACGTGGCCTGTCTGTGCAGAGATGGGAGGCATGTCCACCGGCCCTGTCTGCAGGCAGACCATGAGCACAGGGCCCTGGGCTAGCCAAGGGGCATGTCTGCGCCCGCCGTCGCTGGCTGAGCCCCTGCGGGAGGCAGCCTGGGGGCTTCCCAGAGGCGCTGTGCCTTTATTTGCGTGAGTCTTGTTTTAAGCTGGGGTGAATCAGTGCGGTTCTTAGGCTGACTTTAGTGTTGTGTCCATTTCCTGTAGTCAGGATGTGCTGCAGCGGTGGATCTTTATCTGTTTTTGTTTTTAGATGCTTTCTCTAAGGAAGAGCAGTGTCGGAGTTGAAGATGTCCACCAGGGTTTCCAGAACCTTCTCTGCGAAGTTAACAGGACCTGCACACAGTACTTGCTCAGAACCAACAACAGGCTTTTTGGAGAGAAGGTTTACGATTTCCTCTCGGTAAGTCATATTCCCGTTTGCCTGAAGCAGATAGAGACCAGGAGGCGGGCCTTGTTGTGCAGCAGAGGCCTTGTGGCCTGAGACTGACACGATGGGCGGGGTGTGGGACCCCAGTCACGACCTCACGCTTCCTGGAACCGTTATGTCATTGCCTGTAAGAGGAGCCCTGTAACAGCCTGTTCACATGTTAGTGAAGCTTCGATGAGATGATTGTCAGAGAACTAACACGGATCATACCCCAGTTGCAGATGAGTTGGCCCAAACAAAGAAGTGATCCAATAGAATATTTCTGATGTTGTTTTTCACAGGTCGGAAGTTTTTTGTGCATTGTGAGACTTGTTCAATTTTTATACATGTAAATATTCTGATTATCTTTTCCTATGCAGAATTTTAAGTTTTTTTTTTTTTTTACTCTGTTCTATTTAATTACAGTGCTTTCATTTTTTTTTTTAATTTTTTTATAAACAGCTCAAGTAACCTGTGTGTTCTCATTGTGTAAAAATGCAGGCAGAGCCAGAGTCCTCCCAAACGCTCTTCCACGCCCTGTCCCCACGCCCAGTGTAAGGCGTGTCCCCTGTGCACAGAGAGTCTTTGCGTCTCACTCCACGTGTGTCTGTTGCTCAGCCGCTGAGCCGTGTCCGACTCTGTCTGACCCCGTGCACTGCAGCAGGCCAGGCTCCTCTGTCCTCTGCTGCGTCCCAGAGTTTGCTCAGACTCGTGTCCATTGAGTTGGTGATGCCTCCAACCATCTCACCCTCTGTCGTCCCCTCTCCTTTGCCTTCAGTCTGTCCCAGCATCAGGGTCTTTTCCAATGAGTCGGCTCTTCCCATCTGGTGGCCACAGTGTTGGAGCTTCAGCCTCAGCAACAGTGTGTGTCCGCCTCAGCCTTTCTCACGGTGGTGGCGGCGTCCTCAGGGGTGGCTCTACCGAGACGCAGCCGCCTGCCCCCGGGGTGGGCGTGGGTGGGGCCCAGCCAGGGCCGAGCCGGCAGGGACGATGTGTGTGTGGTTCTGTCCTGTGCGTGCCTGCTACTCCTGATGGACTTTGGAAGGAAGGGACAGAGGGAGGCTCTCAGATCTCAGTGAATTCGGCCTCATTCCCGCCCCGACGGCTGCAGCCCTTCCCGTCGTCCTCAGGAAGGGGAGCGGGTGCCCTTCCCACCTCTGCTCAGCGCCACAGGGGCTGGGCCTGAACATTCCGATTGCTCATGAGACTGAGCAGCTTTTCATGTCGATCAATCATTTGTATCTTTTCTGAAAGTTGCCTGTTTATATGTCCTTAGTGTAGTTTTACTTTTGGGCTTTATGTCTTTTTTTTTTTTTTAAATGAGTTCTTTTTATGTTTAGGATAGCGATCTTATTCTGTTCTATGATTTTTTTTCATTATTTTTCACACTGATTTCAGACGCTGTTTTAAGGCAGGTGGTGTTTAGTGAATGTAGTCAGCATGAGATCAAATATTTGTCGGTTTGTACAGCACTGTGTGAATTTATTTTACACCCTGGTTTCCTTGTTTTGATCAGTCTCAGCCATATGCTAGTTTATTGTCATTTTATTTTTTGTTTCTGCCAGTTTATTGCTACCAACCCGTCTCCCTCCACCCTCATGCACGCATGCTCAGGCCTGTAACCCCGTGGAATGCAGCCTGCCTGGCTCCTCTGTCCATGGACTTTCCCAGGCAAGAATACTGGAGTGGGTTGCCATTTATTTCTCCTGGTATTATCATTTTGTAAAAGCCATAGATATACCAAAAAGCAAATTTCAAGTAAACAGAAAGAATTGAATACTTTTCCTAAACTTCCTTTCTATTCTGGTGGATATTTGAAGAAAAGCATTGATATATAAAGCATTATTTATATAGGGAATATAAAATCAAAATATGAGAAATATTTGTCAGTTATTTCATAGTGATTGAGTATTCTAAGTATCCAACACCAATGGCAATGTATAATTAGAAATTCCTTTAGTTTGTTTTTGACTGGTCATTACTTACTGAATAGTAATTTAAGAAGCAGGCACTTGCTTTCAGATGTGTTTAAAAGCTGTTGAAATCACCAAGGGTCTGAGGAGGTGTCGACTTGTAGGTGACCACTTTGCTTCCAGACTGTTTTCTTAGACTGAGAGACTGACATCTGTTCAAAAGCCCCGACTGAGAAGCGGACCAGCAGGTTGGCAGAGCCTGAATGGTGCGCGGGTTCTGTGAAATGAGGCGCCTGGACCATGAGGTGCGGCGTCCACGGTGTGGGGAGAGCTCAGCCACGAGACCCCGGGCAGACCAAGCTCTCCTGGTCCTCAGTCACCTCTGAGACGGCGCTGCTGCTGCGTCCTTGCTTCCGGGGGCAAGGAAGCCAGAGAGACGCAGCAGCCTTTCCAGGGTCACACGGGAGTGAGGCCCAGAACTTGTGTTGGGGGCAGTGTTGCCAGATTGCCTCACTTGAAAGGTTGTTTTCTTGTTGTTTAGTCGCTAAGTTGTGTCTGACTCTTAGCAACACCATGGACTGTAGCCCACAGGGCTCCTCTGTCCATGGGATTGTCCAGGCAAGAATACTAGAGTGGGTTGCCGTTTCCTTCTCCAGGGAATCTTCCCCACGCAGAGATCAAACCCTCGTCTCCAACATTGGCAGGCGGATTCTTTACCACTGTGCCACCTGGGAAGCCTGTGATTTTACTGTTATTTATTCAATGTAGCTGAAAACTGAGAAACCGGATTGAAGGTGAATTCCGCACATTCATTTGTACATTACACAAGAAATGGTCAAATGATCAGTGTTGAGGTTTGGCGCAGTGAAGGAGTAAGCTGTTGGCGTTGTCTGCTTCTGTAGACATGTGATTCTGTCACCAAATTCTACCAGCAGAGGTGGAGGAGCTGGACTTTGCGCTTCAGAGGAGGCCAGGAAGCACATAAACACCTGGGTAGCTGAAAAGACAGAAGGTGAGGACGTGTCACGAGTTCTCTTTGCACAGTATTTGAATCAGCCTTATTATCCATCAGTTCCTTCCCAAGACCATCACATGTGAACAGAAAGGGCTTTTATCTTAAAGAACTGCAAGCTTTCAAATCCACTTCTGAAATGTAGTCAGTAATCCATTTCTCTAGCTTTTCCCCTTCCTCATCAATATTTGGTGCACCTCTTCCAGAGCAATCACACTTTGATTTTGCGCTGTTGCAGTTAATGTTCATATAGTCTACCTTTTCACAAAGGGCGGAAGGAAAACTCTGCATGCGGGCTCCACCTCCCTGCCTGTCCAGCAGAGCTCGGGCCTGCGGGTCGCTGAGCATCACTGCAGGACACTCGGTCAAGCCCTGGTCCACCTGCGGTTCTTCGTTTTCGTGCTGTCCACACTGGCTTCGACCTCTCCCCCTCAGGACGGTCCCCTCACGTTGTAGACCGATCGTTTTCTGACACTGTGAATTATTCTGCCCTTATTTTTTGTTCATTTTATGTGTTTTATGCAACTCATGGTATTTTTCTGAGCAGTGATTTTAAGGTTTTTTCTTGCTGATTTGCCTTTAGGGGCCAGGCTCCCTTTATGGGTTTCCCTGGTGGCTCAGATGGTAAAGGATCCACTTGCCAGTGCTGGAGAGGCCGGTTGGATCCCTGGGTCAGAAAGATCTCCTGGAGAAGACAATGGCAACTCGCCAGTATTCTTGCCTACAGAACCCAAGGTCACAGGGGCCTGGTGGGCTAGGGTCCCTGGGGTCACAAAGAGTCAGACACACCTTAGTGAGTAACCAGACAACTCCCTGTACGTGGTTGTCTGGGCGACAGTGAACCCTCTGCTCTGCAGACTGACTCCTCCAGGGGACAGACCAGTAACACTGTGCCCAGCACCTCCACCAGGAAACCCTGTTAGCTAACTGGCTCTTTAAATCTTCCTTGCAGGTAAAATTAGAGACTTGCTCTCTGCAAATTCAGTTGACCCCATGACCCGTCTGGTTCTCATGAACGCCATCTACTTCAAAGGGAACTGGGCTAAACAGTTTAACAAAGAGCACACGGAGGAAAGGCCATTCAAAGTCAGCAAGGTGACCATAATGTTTCATAAAGTGAGGGAGGTTCTTGGAAATGCTTCCTGGGGTCCCCTTGGTTTACGGAGCGTGCGAGGAGGCTGACCTCAGGGAACCTGTGCCTCTCATGGCCTTGGCGGCCCAGAGGTGGATCCGGGCAAACCCTGGCCTCCTCTGCCCCTGCTCCTCCTCTGCTGTATCATCAGGGGCGGTCCATGCTGTGGGGGTTCCATCTTGTATCACACATCCCACGGGCATCTCGCAGGTCTCTGGGCCCCGCAGAACTCCCGAGATCCAGTTCAAACTCCAGACTGTAGCTGCGACACTCGATGGGCCTGGATCCTACCTTCTGTCCCCAGCCCGTCCGTAGCTACCTACACAGACGCCTTTCTCTGCAGGGCCGTCCAGAAGCCTCCCTAGCGGTCTCCCCAGCCCGGGTTCCTGCTTCCTGTGTCCCTCCTTTGAGCTCTCACAGAGCCCATGGCCTCTCACTGTGGCTCTGATCTCCCAGAGCCCCTCAGGCCCGAGTGCAGGACCAGGGAGGTTACTTGGAAGTTTTCCTGATGACGGTGGCTGGGCTGAGAGTGGTGGGCGTAGGGAGCACAAGTCAGATTGGTTCGCATTTCTTTTAATAATCGCATCTGTTTATTTCTGGCTGTGCCGGGTCTTCTTGCCGCAAGCCTTTCCTGACGCTGCCCTGGCGGAGGCCCTCTCAGCTCAGGGCTCGGGCTTCCCCAGCTGGTGCTTCTCTTGGGGCAGAGCTCGGGCTGCAGGCCCGTGACCTCAGGAGCTGCGGCTCCCGGCGCTCAGCCCAGGCTCAGTAGTTGTTGCGCGTGGGCTTAGGAGCCCCTGGGCTGTGGGGTCTTCCCAGACCAGGGATGGAGCCTGCGTCTCCCGCATTGGAAGGCGGGTTATTTACCCTTGAGCCACCAGGGAAGCCCTGTTGTCTTTAAAAGTAGAGCCATCATGCTTTGTTCACGGGTCAGCTGTGGGGTGGGAAGGACAGGGGCCCAGGACACTCCCGGGTTTGACTGCGGGCTGAGTGGTGTCACCATGAGCAGAAATGGGAAAGTATAGAGTGAGCAGAAGGAGGGAAATATGAGCCGCCAGTGTGCGAGCCGAACTGGAGGCTCCTTTGCGTCCAGATGAAGATGTCAGGTAGGCAGGAGCTGGGGGAGAGGTCCTGCCGGGAATGTCCGAGTGGAGACCTCCTGGGTCAGCAGGAGAACAGCAGACTAAAGCCTGAGCGCTGGGAACCAGGGGTGGTAGCTGGAGCCGTGCAGACATGCTGACAACACGGAGCTGGGGTGGGTCTGGAAGACAGGACAGAGTGTGTGGGCTCAGGTGGACGGCTCTGATGACTCGTCCACAGGTCATGTTTCAACTTAAGTTTTATCCATTTCCTTTATAGAACGTGCAGAAACGTGTGCCAATGATGTACAATTGGTCAACCTTTAAAATAACCTGCATTGCAGAAATCTGCAGCCAGATTCTGGTGCTTCCCTACGTCGGCCAAGAGCTGAACATGGTCGTCGTGCTGCCCAGTGAAAGCACTGACTTGAACACGGTAACCGGGCAGCCAGGGCCCAGGGGCCCAGGGTCTCGTCCGGATCCGTGCCGGGCACTGGGCTCCGGGAACTCACGTGCATCCTGCAGGCTGCCCTGGGCCCGCTCGGCGTGGAGTGTGGGTCACAGTGGACGGTCCCCAGGGCAGATCTGCTGCAGACCCTGATATCTTCTACCTTCTGCTCCAGGTGGAGAAGGCCCTGACCTACGAGAAATTCGTCGCTTGGACGAAGCCGGACGTGCTGGCTGAGGAGGAGGTGAAGGTGTTCCTGCCCTGGTTCACCCTGGAGGAGTGTTACGACATGGAGTGCATCCTCCGATGCCTGGGCATGACTGACGCCTTCGAGGCGGCCCGGGCCGACTTCAGCGGGATGTCGTGCCAGCGAGGCCTGCACCTGTCCAAGGTCGTGCACAAGTCCTTCTTGGAGGTCACCGAGAAGGGCACGGAGGCCGCGGCCACCTCAGGGTCCAGGATCAGGCGGAGAAGCCTGAGTGTCGTGCACCAGTTCTATGCTGAACGCCCCTTCCTCTTCTTCATCCAGCACGGCAAGACCGGGGCCATCCTGTTCTGCGGCCGCTGTTGCTCACCGTGATGAGGTGGCAGAGGCCCCCCGTGCTGCTCACCGCTCTCCCCGGTCTCTGCGAAGAGCTGGAACCCCAGGTGACCTTGGCAAAAGTCCACAAATAAAGGGCTGATCGAGACCGCCTGTGTGTGTGTGTGTGTTTCTGTGACCGTGTGTCCCGTGCCTTCTCGGAGCTTTAGCTGCCATCGGAGGCGGGCGCTCAGTGGTCATGCCGGCAAGAAGCACTGGCTGCCTGCTGTCTGGGTCCTCCCTTTGCCCGCCCCGTCCAGGCCCTCGGGGAGAGCGCTGTCTGCTCCAGGCCTGGAAGGATGAGCGGGGCTTTCCTGTCTCCTCTGCTCAGTGGCCCTGTCCGTGAAACAGAGCAAAGCAGAGGCAACCATGGGGAGGGGGAGCGGGCCTCAGAGACCCCCAAATGAGAGCCCTCCAGAAACCAGCAGAAGAGGGGAGGCCATGGACCCAGACTGGGAAAAGTCCATCCCCGAGCCGCTGGGTCTGCACTGCAGGGTCTGTGGTCAGAGGCCTGTTCAAGTGCTTGAACGTCCACACTCCCTGGGCATTTTCAGTTGCCCCCAGGGGTCAGAGATGAGCAGATAGGTTTTGTTCACGAGATGGAGGCATTTCAGACCAAACCATGGATTCATGCCGGGTGACTTTCCATCCTGCCACTGGTACTAGAGAAAAAGAGGCGGCTGAGGTTTCAACCAGTTTATCCTAAAGGAAACCAGTCCTGAAGGTTCATTCGAAGGACTGATGCGGAAGCTGAAGCTCCAATACTTTGGCCACCTGATTAGAACAGTCGACTCATTTGAAAAGACCTTGATGCTGGGAAAGACTGAAGGCAGGAGGAGAACGGGACGACAGAGGATGAGATAGGATGGCATCACCGATGCTATGAGTTAAGAGCAAGCTCCGGGAGTTCGTGACGGACATAGAAACCTGGCGTGCTGCAGTCCATGGGGTCACAAAGAGTTGGCCATTACTGAGCAGCTGAAATGAACTGAACTGAACAAGGGGTTTCTTTCGTTAAGGAATCCTTCGAATGGAAAATGAAGGTAAAATTCTGTCGAACCACCTGAGGACATGGGATTTAAACGTGGCTCTTCTTGTGGACAGCTGCGCTCTTTGCGGAACTCTGTTCTGGATGGGAGTGCAGACCGCAACCTGCAGGCGAGCCAGCAGCAGTCGGGGTGACTGAGGTTTTCGGCTCAGACCCCCCTGACTCCTCAGGCGCATCAGCCCTGCTTGGAGCTGGGTCACACCTGCCCTGCCCCGGCGTGCGGCGCTGCGGCTCTGAGCGCTGAGTGTGCGTGGTTCCGGCTCAGAGAGTGCTGGGGCTGGCGCACAGGGAGAGGGGCTCTCGCCCCCGGAGCCTGTTGGCCAGAGTCACCGGTGGTGAGCGTGGGGCCCAGGCCTGGCTGCTTGCGAGCGAACAGGTGTTTCCGACAGGCGATCACCGCACACTCAGGGTGCATGTGTGCTGGCCCCGCGCGTGCACGACATCAACGCACACTTGACATCACATATATAATTCACATGAAATGTAACTAACGGCAGCAGTTAGTGCCCGGGTGTGGGCTCCTTCGCCTGAGATGCGTCCAGGGATCCCACCTGGGGCTCCCCGGGGTCCTGGTTCTGCTCATGGAGCAGGTGATGTCTGGCCGGGCTGGGGATCGGGGGTGGGGGGGCATACAGGAATCACCTAATCTTCATTGTGACAAGGTCTCCGCTGGGTCTGGAAAATTCTATGAAATCGCTGGTGAAGCATTTTCACTTTCATGTCTACATGTGCTCTTCCCTGTATTCCCCAGGCCAGGTTAGATTCAGTCCCAGAGAGATTTTCTCTGGCTTCCTCCGGCTACCATGATTTCTGCCCTCCTGGCCTGAGTGAGTTGGTGACGCCGTCTTCAGCTGGTGGGCACTGACCCCCGTGAAGACAAGCAGCGCGCCTGCAGGCGTTTTTGCTGTCATAACTGAGGGCGCGCAGCTGGCCTCCAGTGGGAGGTGCACAGACAGCCACAGGAGGAGTGGTCATCTGGCCCCACTTGTCAGCGGCGCTGCCTCTGAGCAATGCTGGCTGGACACGCACTCAGCCCCGCTTCACGTCGGAGCCCAGCACATCTCCAGCACAGCGAGGTGTCTGGAGGTTTCTCTGCGGGGCCTAGTGGGTCACGCGCAAAGTCAGTGGTGGTATTTCGCGACAACAATGGTGGACACAGACGTCTAACAAGCTTCCCATCACTTCTCCCTGAAGTGAAAAAACGTGACATGCAGGGTCTTCTGGAAACTGCCCACCAACTCTGTGGAGCAAATAGGTGTAACTGCTGTCAGGAAGTCAGGTTCAGACATTCATGATCAGGAAATACAAGCAACGCTAGCACATGTCTTAAACGTGGGCTTAGAGACACTCGTCTGAAACTCTGATTTTGAATTTTAATATTGCTTCTGAATTATGTCTGCCTCCTTTCTTGTTTCTACAGCCCCCTTCATGGGGTCACTCCCAATACATCCACCCCATGTACCCCAGCCTGTGCATCCCCCCGACTCCCTGTTCCCGCTGTGCTGGTGGAGGACCACCCTGGGCCCTCCCTTCCCAGCTCTCCGCTCCTGGGCAGGTCACTGCCACCCTCACCGCCCACCAGGACCTCTTACCCCTTTCTGAGTCACACTGCTATTGCAGCAGGTCTGAGGCTCAGGGCATTTTACCCCTATCACTTGACTTGCTCCTTCAGTGTCTCTTTAGGTCCAACCTGGTCCTTTCCTCTGCATCATAAATCCACATTAGGACTGAACAGGGATTTTAGAGAGAAACCTCTTTATGAAACTGAAGCTTTCAATCTGTGTAGTTTTCATGAAGTTTGTCGGTCTGGAAAAAACCCTCCCTACCGCCACGCTGAAGTCCCCCTTTTCTGCCGTGACATGCAGGGTGGTGGTGGGTGAGACCAAGGAGCCGGAGGAGGGGCCCCGAGCCTCTGACTGGGCTGCAGAGCCACGCGCTCCTCTGTGACTCCTGCATCCTTCATCTCAGCTCCTGGTGCCATTTCGTGGGCTTGACCTCACTGGGGGTGGTGCTGGGTCAGCCTCGACCCAGGAATCTCCTGGTTAATCAACGTTCATTTTTAACCGTCAGCCTGATCTGTCTTTCAGTGTTGCCAAACACTGGGACACCTTCCCGGGCTTGTGGCTTCCCCTCCCAGTCACCTCCTGTTTCTTTCCAGAAGCTAAAACACTTGAGGACAGGGGGTGCAGGGAGCAGGGGAGCCGACTGTCCAGCACTTTATGTGCGGAACCCCAGAACCACCAGACGCCCTTCTCTGGGTTCCGTGTGCTGGGTGCAGGCCCTTCCCTATCTGGCTTGGATTTCAAGGCTCCTTCCTGCCACTGTCTTCTCCTCAATCCCCTCCGGGACACATGCCCCCGCCCCCCACTGCCACCTCCGGTGACCTCCCAGGTCACTCTCAGAGGACATGTTCTCTGACATCACCCGGATATAAAATGCTGTTTCCCTCTGGGTCTGGCTGAGGAGCTTTAACATTTGTACATAATCACATCCCCCAGGAAGCCTCACCATCCCTTTAGAAATGAGTCCAGACACTGCGGTTGATGGTACGGACACAAAGTCAGGTCAAGGAGAATGAGGCTGTCCTATGGCACCCCACTCCAGTACTCTTGCCTAGAAAATCCCATGGATGGAGCAGCCTGGTGGGCTGCAGTCCGTGGGGTCGCTAAGGGTCGGACACGACTGAGCGACTTCACTTTCCCTTTTCACTTTCACACATTGGAGAAGGAAATGGCAACCCACTCCAGTGTTCTTGCCTGGAGAATCCCAGAGACGGGGAGCCTGGTGGGCTTCCATCTATGGGGTCACACAGAGTCGGACACGACTGAAGCGACTCAGCAGCAAGGCCAGTCACCTAGTGGGGAACACAGAAGCTTCCCCACAGAGCCCGTCCGGAGTGAAGTGTCTGCCAGGGACTTTCTTGGGGAATTTGTTCATGGCTGCCACCATCTAGATGTTTTCATAACATCTAGGATGTACCTCTGAGCACTTCTGCTGTTCTCATCACCTGTGAGGCACCTCAGGTCGGACGTTGTGTCCTCAGACAGGTGCCCAGCACCTAGCTCAGTGCCACGCTCGTGGGACAGGCCAAGACATACCTGCTATTTGAGTTGACAATCGTTATTATGCAAGGTTGTAGCCCTCATGGAAGAAACAATTTGAGAGGGAGAAAGGCCTTCAAAGTTCCGGAAACCTGTGCAGAAAGGACCATGCTCAGCATTTCTGTTTATAGGCTGCTAAGAAATGGCATCTGAGTGCCCGCAGGCAGAGCTGCAAGCACGGTCTTTTGCTAACAATACCCGCACAGGACTCACTGGGCTGAGAGTTAGGAGGCCAAGAGGGACACTCCTTGTTGATGGTGGGAGACGGTGCTCTGATGGGTTACGAAGGCCTGTCAGGGTGCACTTGTCAGAAACCAACCCTGTTTCTTCTCTAGAGCTGAAAGTCAGATCATGAAATAAAGACTGAAAAACACAGAAAGCTCCTCCCTTCTGGACAGTGTTGGAAAACATCTGAAATAGCTTCCAGAAAACCTCTTATAAGCATTGATTGCATTGACACTATGGTTATCAATTCAGTTCAGTTCAGTTCAGTTGCTCAGTCGTGTCCGACTCTTTGCAACCCCATGAATCGCAGCACGCCAGGCCTCCCTGTCCATCACCAACTCCCGGAGTTCACTCAAACTCATGTCCATCGAGTCGGTGATCCCATCCAGCCATCTCATTCTCTGTCGTCCCCGTCTCCTCCCACCCCCAATCCTTCCCAGCATCAGAGTCTTTTCCAGTGAGTCAACTCTTCTCATGAGGTGGCCAAAGTATTGGAGTTTCAGCTTTAGCATCAGTCCTTCCAATGAGCACCCAGGATTGATCTCCTCCAGAATGGACTGGTTGGATCTCCTTGCAGTCCAAGGGACTCTCAAGAGTCTTCTCCAGCACCACAGTTCAAAAGCATCAATTCTTCGGCGATCAGCTTTCTTCACAGTCCAACCCTCACATCCATACATGACCACTGGAAAAACCATAGCCTTGACTAGACGGACCATGGTTGGCAAAGTAATGTCTCTGCTTTTTAATATGCTATCTAGGTTGGTCATAACTTTCCTTCCAAGGAGTAAGTGTCTTTTAATTTCCTGGCTGCAGTCAGCATCCACAGTGATTTTGGGGCCCAAAAAAATAAAGTCTGACACTGTTTCCACTGTTTCCCCATCTATTTCCCAAGAAGTGATGGGACCAGATGCCATGATCTTCGTTTTCTGAATGTTGAGCTTCAAGCCAAAGTTTTCACTCTCCTCTTTCACTTTCATCAAGAGGCTCTTTAGTTCCTCTTCACTTTCTGCCATAATGGTGGTGTCATCTGCATATCTGAGGTTATTGATATTTCTCCCAGCAATCTTGATTCCAGCTTGTGCTTCTTCCAGCCCAGCGTTCCTCATGATGTACTCTGCATAAAAGTTAAATAAGCAGGGTGACAATATACAGCCTTGACGTACTCCTTTTCCTATTTGGAACCAGTCTGTTGTTCCATGTCCAGTTCTAACTGTTGCTTCCTGACCTGCATACAGGTTTCTCAAGAGACAGGTTAGGTGGTCTGGGATTCCCATCTCTTTCAGAATCTTCCACAGTTTATTGTGATCCACACAGTCAAAGGCCTTGGCATAGTCAATGAAGCAGAAATAGATGTTTTTCTGGAACTCTCTTGCTTTTTCCATGATCCAGCGGATGTTGGCAATTTGATCTCTGGTTCCTTTGCCTTTTCTAAAACTAGCTTGAACATCTGGAAGTTCACGGTTCACATATTGCTGAAGCCTGGCTTGGAGAATTTCAAGCATGACTTTGCTAGTGTGTGAGATGAGTGCAGTTGTGCGGTAGTTTGAGCATTCTTTGGCATTCCCTTTCTTTGGGATTGGAATGAAGACTGACCTTTTCCAGTGCTGTGGCCACTGCTGAGTTTTCCAAATTTGCTGGCATATTGAGTGCAGCACTTTCACAGCATCATTTTTCAGGATTTGAAATAGCTCAATTGGAATTCCATCACCTCCACTAGCTTTGTTCATAGTGATGCTCTCTAAGGCCCTCTTGGAAGTGGTCAATCATGGTTATATTCATTGCATTTCTGGGTTGAGAAGATCAATGCCTTCTTTGTCTTTTTTTATGGCAGTATCCTTCAGATTCAACCAGAGAGGGAAATACTTTTCAGATACAATGCTACTTTCCTATAAGCAATCACATAGGGAAAATTTAGTTGGAAAAGATAACATTTCAAAATCTTTTGAGCTTTAATTGAGTGTTAGAAGGATTTCATGTCCCCAGCGTATCTCTTTGGGACTTCTCTGGTGGCTCAGATGGTAAAGAATCGGCCTGTGATGGCAGATACCCTGGTTCGATCCCTAGGTCAGGAAGATCCCCTGTAGAAGGGAAAGGCTACCCCCTCCAGCATTCTGGCCTGCAGAATTCTACAAGTAACCATACAGTCCATGGGGTCGCAGAGTCGTACAGGACTGAGCAACATTCACTCTCACCCTGGCGGGGCCTCAGCTTCTGTCCTCAGCTGTGACTCTTTGACACACAGACGCGGCTGGGCCAGTGAATCCCGCATGCGGCTCCCAGCACCCACGTCCCATACCCTGCTCTGTTCCTACTTGTCTCCTGGACACCTTCACTTAATGCTCCTCAAGCACCACGAGTCCTCTTCGACAGGGGATGCGGGTTTGACCCCTGGGTCAGGAAGCTCCCCTGGAGCAGGAAATGAAAACCCTACAGGTGCATTTGCAGTCCATGGTGCGCGGCAGTCCACGGGGTCTCAGGGAGTCGGACTCGACTGACCACGAAGCACAGCAGTGCTACATTAGACCCTGACCCTCCCCTTCCCGGGAGACTCTCTTTAGTTAATGACGTCACAGTGGCGCAGTGACCTGAGTTAGACTAGTAAACGGCACCGCGTCTCCACTCCTTTCCGGGCCCCTTGCCCCCCGTCCACCTGGTGCTCACATCCTGTGATGCCCGCTGTCTCATCAGCTCTGGGCAGCACCCCGTCACTGCTGCACTGCCCAGGCTCAGGCCCGCCTGGCTGTGCCCTGCTCCCCAGACCCGAGTCCTAAGGGCCCCTGGGGCCTCTGCCCCTGCACCCGGTCCATGCTGAGGGCCGGTGCTGGAGGCAGAAAGGACACGGGAGGGAGGAGGGGAGGAGACGGGTGAATGAAGGAATCCCGTCACTCGTCCAGTTTGGATCACACACTGAAGGTTCCCCATGTTGTCGTGCGGCCCCTCAGTCGTGTCCGACTCTGCACCCCCGTGGCCTGCAGCACGCCAGGCTTCCTGTCCATCATCATCTCCCGGGGCTTGCTAACACTCATGTCCATTGAGTCAATGATGCATCCAACCTTCTCATCCTCTGTCGTCCCCTTCTCCTCCTGCCTGCAATCTTTCCCAGCATCAGAGTCTTTTCCAATGAGTCAGCTTTTCACATCAGGTGACTAAAGCATTAGAGCTTCAGCTTCAGCTTCATTCCTTCCAATGAATATTCAGGATTTGTTTCCTTTAGGATTGTCTGGTTTGATTGCCTCGCAGTTCGAGGGACTCTCAAGAGTCTTTTCCAACACCAGGGCCCCATGACTGACAGATGAATCCCCAATTCCTCAGAACGGCCTCCCGGTTCTTTCCAGTCCAGCCCTGCCCAATCCTTCCAGCCCTGCCTGCCTCACCTTGGCCGCTCCGCGGCCCACACACTCTGCGCAGTCCTGAGTGGACCTCCCGGGAGCGGGAGCCCTTTCCCACCAGTGACTCCACCTGGTTGTTCCTCCTCCAGCCTCCCCTGGACCTCACCCCTCCCTCGGCCCGGCTCCTCTGTCCCCATCGGGGAGGTTATGTGCCCATCAGAGCCGCCACCCGCTGCACCAGGACACAACCTCTTTCCCGTCCCTCTGAACCGACAGAAGAGGAAGAGCTTGTGTGATCAGTCTTATCCCTTGCCTCCTTCGTGACCTGATAGAGTCCTCGGTACAATCAGCTTCCAACACATAGAGCTGGGGTTTTCCACTCTGCTACCCAGTGGGGCTCAGGGGTAGGAAAGTGGGGCTGCTCCCTGTGCGGGTCTCATGTGGCCCCGCCCTCGCAGGGCCCAGTCTGCCCCGCCCCTCGTGCCTTGGTATTTGGGCCCCAGCGACGCGGTCCCTGCCCAGCCTGCTCCTGCCGAGCTCGGTATGTGTGGGGTGTTGGGACCGTGGCACCAGCCTGCGAGAGGCGGAAGGTGGGCGGGCCGGGCGGGGCTGCGCGCCGGGCTGGGTTTCCTTTCAGACCAGGTGGGCGCGGTGGACGGCACGAGGCTGTGAGTGTACATCCTGGACCACCGCGCCCGCTCGGGGTCCTGTGAAATGTGTATGCTTCTTCCTGGCAAGTGCATTGAATGGAGAAGAGCTGTCCCTTAATGATGATCTTCCCCAGCGAGGGATTGAAACTGGGTCTCCTGAATTGCAGGAGGATTCTTTACCATCTGAGCCACCAGGGAATTCCAATTTCATTATCTATCTAAGCTAATTGAAACATCTCGTTTGTAAGAAGTTGGGAGACTATTAATAAGCAGGCGGATTCTTTACCTGCTGAGCCACAAGGGAAGCCAAGAATCCCAGAGTGGGGAGCCCATCCCTTCTCCAGCAGATATTCCCGACCCCGGGGTCAAACCCAGGTCTCCTGCACTGCAGGCGGATTCTTTACCTGCTGAGCCACAAGGGAAGCCAAGAATCCCAGAGTGGGGAGCCCATCCCTTCTCCAGCAGATATTCCTGACCCAGGAATCGAAGCGGGGTCTCCTACATTGCAGGCAGATTCTCTACCAACTGAGCCACCAGGGAAGTCCATGGGTCTGTGTTATCTGTGTTATATCTTCTTACACCTTTCCTCAAGGTGATAATGAGGTTTCCTGACAGCTCAGCTGGTAAAGAATCTGCCTGCAATGCAGGAGACCCTGGTTCAATTCCAGGCTCAGTAAGATCCCTTGGAGAAGGGATAGACTACCCACTCCAGGATTCTTGGGCTTCCTTGTGGCTCAGCTGGTAAAGAATCCGCCTGCAATGTGGGAGACCTGGGTTTGTTCCTGGGTTGGGAAGATCCCCTGGAGAAGGCAAAGGCTACCCACTCCAGTATTCTGGCCTGGAGAATTCCATGGACTGTGGAGTCCTTGGGGTTGAAAGAGTCGGACACGACTGAGCGACATTCACTTTCACTTTCATGAATACCTTTGTGCTTGACCTAAGTACAGCTGCAGGAAGGCATTTCATAGCCATTTTACTGTTCTGTGCACTTTGAAATGTATCTGAGGCTTCCCAGGTGGCTCAGTGGTAAAGAATCCACCTGCCAATGCAGGAAAGTCAGGTTTGATCTCTGGGTCCAGAAGATCCCCTGCAGGAGGGCATGGCAATCCATTCCAGTATTCCTGCCTGAAGAATCCCATGGCAGAGGAGCCTGGCAGGCTATAGCCCACGGGGTCATCAAAGAGTCGGGCACGACTTAGTGACTAAACAGCCACAGCAATTCTTAATTGCACTGGGAATACTGGAGTACCACTTTATAGCATCATTTGCACAGTGTGAGAAGGAATTCCGATCTTCCTTTGTCAGTATTGGAAATGCATGGTTCTCGACTGTGAAGTTTCTGTTTTAAGAAGGATGTTTCAGTTTGCTCTCCACCCGTCTCGCTCTGTCTTTTTTGGGGTGAGGGGGCGCTGCCGCAGTGATGAGGCTGGACTGCAGAGTCATGACCTGGTGCTCAGCTCTCCCTCTGCTCCTTGGAGCCCAGCAGAAACAGGCTGCTTTTTAAATCAGCTCTTTCCGGAGCCCATTTTGCTCCATTCTTTTCCCAGTTTTAAGACTGCTCCCTTGATTCTGGCTTCCCTGCAGGTCACCCATCACATAGTTTGCTAATTATGCTCATTTTGTGTTGTTTCTGATAACTTTCCTTTGCATTGTTCCTGAGTTGAGTGCAGGGCCTGAACTATCAGAGCAATTCTCACCAGCCCTGGTACCAGGACCCTCCCGAGTTCCTGCCGGGAGCACGCTGCTACCTCAGGTGTTCTGCCCCAGCGCCCCGGGGAGGGCACGAAGCATCGCTTCCTGTTTTATTTTGTGGGCTGTTCACTTATCTCACGACTGATGTACTTTCTGTCGTCAGAGTATCCCGAATAAACCTCTGGGCCTCATGCTTCATTCCTTCCTTTTCAGTTTAGAGATTTTACAGCGAGTGGGTATGCTCTCACCTTTAATGGTCATCAGCTACTGTTGTCAGTGGAGAAAAAGAACTTTAGCGGCCTCGCTGTGGCCTTTGAAGACAAGTGAACTTCTCCTTTTTTTTGTATTAGTGTTAAGGTATTGGATATTAAGACCTGCCCTGGTGTCTCAGTGGAAAGAATGCTTCTGCAATGCAGGAGCTTCGGGTTCAATCCCGGGGTGGGAAAGATCCCCTGGAGAAGGAAATGGCAACCCACTCCAGTATTCTTGCCTAGAAAATCCATGGACAGAAGGGCCAGGTAGGCTATAGTCCATGGAGTCACAAAAGAGTTGGACATACTTAGCTAGTAACCAAATTGGATATTAAAGATGGAAGAGAATGTGTGTGGGGGGAGTGTTTCTTCTCCTCTACCATCTTCCTGGCTGGTCTAGCATTTAAATTCACCCAAGACAAATCAATAGCAGAAACCCAATCCCTCTGAATTTAGTGCGAACCTCAAAGATATGAGATTCAAGAAGTGACAAGGCAGGCAGCTTTGTGTGTGTGTGAAGATTTGACGAAACAAGCAAGGGGGATTTGCTTGGGGTAGAAGTTCATGAAGTAACAGGGTTTGCTGGTTTCTTGTACAGCCTTTTCAGCCTTGCATTCCCTTCTTAGGTGTAAAGATGTCTCTCTACTTCCTGGTAGACGGAGGATATTTCCACGTGGAGATTTATTTTCAGGTTTCAGGGGGAACAGAGGAAGGGCAGAGTATGCTTTTTGCACCAGCTGTTTTTCAAGTCTCTTTACTTCAGAGCAATCAATGTGCTCCAGTGGAATGTTTGGGGTGAACTGCCCTGCACCCCATCAGGAGCACAGATTACCTGGTGCAACCCATCCTCATGTAGGGAGCAGAAATCAGGGAGCTGACGCAGGGCCCATATTGGGGCTGCCAGCCTGCACGCCTTGCGGCTTCGGGGCTTATCCGCGGGCTCACCTGCTCTGTTTCTCCCAGCTCAGTATCTAGGACCGAAGCTGCTTTCTGTTGAAGAACTGGGGATCTCTCAGCTGTCATCCCTTCCCACCACGCACAGAAAGGCCCTGAACCCTCGTGCAACCCCGCCCATCCCCACAGTGTCCTTTTCTGGACAAAACGCCCTTCATGCCTGGGCAGTAGACCTCTGAGGCCGGGCCCTGGAGGTTTTCATGGGTGCGTCCCACGGCCCATGTCCCAAGCAGGGTGAGCAGGCCCTGGGCCTGGGGCATCAGGGTCCTGGGAACAGGGCCTCAGATTCGAGCTTTGCCACAGGCAGAGGTCCCAGAGGAGGAGACCTGAGTGTCAGCGGGGCTTGTCTTTAAGGCTTTCTTGCTTCTTTGTACGTGATTTACTTGTCTTTTATCTCAAGGCTTCAGGTTATACTAAGTGGGGTCTTGCTCTCTCTTTACAAAACACTCAACCTGTATAATTATATGTTTGGATGGATCATTTTGAGTGATTCTTGTTATAAAATCATACCTATAGGCCCCAAACACATTCTAGAAATGGGAACAAAAGAAAATAGCTCCTTCCCGGCCCTCCCAGGCCATGGCCCAGCACCCTCTCTGTATCCGAGTCATCTCTCACCCATGTTCACGTGTTAGAAGCCCACAGGAGGGTCTGAGCCCCCCCGAGGAAACCGAGTTTTATGCGTGTACCTGTTTGCTCGTCGAAGCAGGGCGTTAGTGCTAAAAACAGTTAAGAGCAGAGTGAGACGCGGTCGACCCGAGGCCTGAATTTGCGTGACACTGATTGTAAATCCGTCCTTTCAGACTCGCCACCATGGATGCGCTGTCAGAAGCAAACGCCACCTTTGCCTTGACCCTTCTGAAAAAGCTGGGTGAAGAAAACTCGAACAATGTGTTTATCTCGCCCCTAAGCATCTCCTCTGCCCTGGCCATGGTCCTCGTGGGGGCCAGGGGCAACACCGCAGCCCAGATGTGCCAGGTACGTTCGGGAAGCCGGTTCTGGGTGGCGGCCTATGCTGTTTCCTTGGTGGGTGAGCCTGTGTCCGCGATCCGAATCCCAGAGGCCTTGCTCCACAGACAGGCCTCACTGTCCTGTAGTCAGGTCGTACTGCAGTGGTGGGTCTTTATCTGGTTTTATTTCAGACACTTTCTCTAAGCAAGATCAGTGGCGGAGGTGAAGATGTCCACCAGGGTTTCCAGAACCTTCTCAGCGAAATTAACAGGACCGACACACAGTACTTGCTCAGAACCGCCAACAGGCTTTTTGGAGAGAAGACTTGCGATTTCCTCTCGGTAAGTCATATTCCCGTTTGCCCGAAGCAGATAGAGACCGAGGTCATGTGGACCAGGAGGCGGGCCTTGTTGTGCAGCAGAGGCCTTGTGGCCTGAGACTGACACGATGGGCGGGGTGTGGGACCCCAGTCACGACCTCACGCTTCCTGGAACCGTTAAGTCATTGCCTGTAAGAGGAGCCCTGTAACAGCCTGTTCACATGTTCGTGAAGCTTCGATGAGATGATTGTCAGAACTAACACGGGTCATACCCCAGTTGCAGATGAGTTGGCCCAAACAAAGAAGTGATCCAATAGAATATTTCTGATGTTGTTTTTCACATGTTGGAAGTTTTTTGTGCATTGTGAGACTTGTTCAATTTTTTATACATGTAAATATTCTGATTTTCTTTTCCTATGCAGAATTTTTTTTAAAGTTTTTGTCTTTTTTACTCTGTTCTATTTAATTACAATGCTTTCATTTTTAAAAAATTTTTTCATAAACAGCTCAAGTAACCTGTTCTCATTGTATAAAAATGCAGGCAGAGCCAGAGACCTCCCAAACGCTCTTCCACGCCCTGTCCCCACGCTCAGTGTAAGGCGTGTCCCCTGTGCACAGAGAGTCTTTGCGTCTCACTCCACGTGTGTCTGTTGCTCAGCCGCTGAGCCGTGTCCGACTCTGTCTGACCCCGTGCACTGCAGCAGGCCAGGCTCCTCTGTCCTCTGCTGCGTCCCAGAGTTTGCTCAGACTCGTGTCCATTGAGTTGGTGATGCCTCCAACCATCTCACCCTCTGTCGTCCCCTCTCCTTTGCCTTCGGTCTGTCCCAGCATCAGGGTCTTTTCCAATGAGTCGGCTCTTCCCATCTGGTGGCCACAGTGTTGGAGCTTCAGCCTCAGCAACAGTGTGTGTCCGCCTCAGCCTTTCTCACGGTGGTGGCGGCGTCCTCAGGGGTGGCTCTACCGAGACGCAGCCGCCTGCCCCCGGGGTGGGCGTGGGTGGAGCCCGGCCAGGGCCGAGCCGGCAGGGACGATGTGTGTGTGGTTCTGTCCTGTGCGTGCCTGCTACTCCTGATGGACTTTGGAAGGAAGGGACAGAGGGAGGCTCTCAGATCTCAGTGAATTCGGCCTCATTCCCGCCCCGACGGCTGCAGCCCTTCCCGTCGTCCTCAGGAAGGGGAGTGGGTGCCCTTCCCCCCTCTGCTCAGCGCCGCAGGGGCTGAGTCTGAACATTCCGATTGCTCATGAGACGGAGCAGTTCTCATGTTGATCAATCATTTGTATCTTTTCTGAAAGTTGCCTGTTTATATGTCCTCTGTGTAGTTTTACTTTCGGGCTTTAGGTCTTTTTTTTTTAATGAGTTTTTTGTATGTTTAGGATAGTGATCTTATTCTGTTATATAACTTTTTCATTATTTTTCACACTTGTTTCAGACTCTAACTGTTTTAAAACAGGTGGTGTAAAGTGAATATAGTCAGCATGAGGTCAAATATTTGTAGGTTTGTACAGCATGGTGTGAATTTTTTTACAACCTGGTTTCTTTGTTTTTATCAGTCTCAGCTATATGCTAATTTATTGTCATCTTTGCATAAGCCTTAGATATACAGAAGAGCAAAATTTCCAATAAACACAGAGAATTGGCTAATTTTCCTTCACTTCTTTCTTTTCTGGTGGATATATGAAGAAAAGCATTGATATTTATTTATTTTTTAAATTTATTTAATTGGAGGTTAATTACTTTACAATATTGTATTGGTTTTGCCATACATTGATATGAATCCACCACAGGTGTACATGTGTTCCCCATCCTGAACCCCCCTCCTATATTGGGTGCATATATATTCATAATTGTTATATCTTCTTCTTGGATTGATCCTTTGATCATTGTGTAGTGTCCTTCTTTGTCTCTTTTCACAGCCTTTGTTTCTAAGTCTATTTTATCTGATATGAGTATTGCTACTCCTGCTTTCTTTTTTTCTCTATTTGCTTGGAATATCTTTTTCCAGCCCTTCACTTTCAGTCTGAATGTGTCCCTTCTTTCGAGGTGGGTCTTGTAGACGACATATATGGGGGTCTTGTTTTTGTGTCCATCCAGCCAGCCTTTGTCTTTTGGTTGGGGCATTCAACCCATTTACATTTAAGGTCATTGTTGATAAGTGTGATCCCGTTGCCATTTACTTTATTGTTTTGGTTTCGAGTTTATACACCCTTTCTGTGTTTCCTGTCTAGAGAAGATGCTTTAGCATTTGACGGAGAGCTGGTTTGGTGGTGCTGAATCCTCTCAGCTTTTGCTTGTCTGTAAAGCTTTTGATTTCTCCTTCATATTTGAATGAAATCCTTGCTGGGTACAGTAATCTGGGCTGTAGGTTATTTTCTTTCATCACTTTAAATATGTCCTGCCATTTCCTCCTGGCCTGAAGAGTTTCTATTGAAAGATCAGCTGTTATCCTTATGGGAATCCCCATGTGTGTTATTTGTTGTTTTTCCCTTGCTGCTTTTAATATTTGTTCTTTGTGTTTGATCTTTGTTAATTTGATTAATATGTCTCTTGGGGTGATTTGCCTTGGGTTTATCCTGTTTGGGACTTTCTGGGTTTCTTGGACTTGGGTGATTATTTCCTTCCCCATTTCAGGGAAGTTTTCAACTATTTTCTCCTCAAGTATTTTCTCATGGTCTTTCTTTTTGTCTTCTTCTTCTGGGACTCCTATGATTCGAATGTTGGGGCGTTTAACATTGTCCCAGAGGTCTCCAAGATTGTCCTCATTTCTTTTAATTAGTTTTTCTTTTTTCCTCTCTTTTCATTTATTTCTATTATTCTATCTTCTACCTCATTTATCCTATCTTCTGCCTCCATTATTCTACTGTTGGTTCCCTCCAGAGTGTTTTTGATCTCATTTATTGCATTATTCATTATATATTGACTCTTTTTTATTTCTTCTAGATCCTTGTTAAACCTTTTTTGCATCTTCTCAATCCTTGTCTCCAGGCTATTTATCTGTAACTTCATTTTGTTTTAAAGATTTTGGATCATGTTCACTATCATTATTCGGAATTCTTTATCAGGTAGATTCCCTATCTCTTCCTCTTCTGTTTGGGTTGGTGGGCATTTATCCTGTTCCTTTATTTGCTGGGTATTTCTCTGCCTCTTCATCTTGTTTATATTGCTGTGTTTGGGGTGGCCTTTCCGTCTTCTGGCAGTTTGTGGAGGTCTCTTTATTGTGGAGTTTCCTCGCTGTGGGTGGGGTTGGACAGGTGGCCTGTCAAGGTTTCCTGGTTAGGGAGGCTTGTGTCAGTGTTCTGGTGGGTGGAGCTGGATTTCTTCTCTCTGGAGTGCATTGAAATGTCCAGTAATGAGTTATGAGATGTCAATGGGTTTGGAGTGATTTTGGGCAGCCTGTATATTGAAACTCAGGGCTATGTTCCTGTGTTGCTGGAGAATATGTGTGGTTGCTCTGGAACTTGTTGGCCCTTGGGTGGTGCTTGGTTTCACTGTGGGTATGGAGGCGTTTGATGAGCTCCTATCAATTAATGTTCCCTGGAGTCAGGAGTTCTCGGGTGTCTCAGGATTTGGACTGAAGCCTCTACCTCTGGTTTTCAGTCTTACTCTTACAGTAGCCTCCATCCATACAGCACCAATTATGAAACATCTAGATTAAATATGGAAAGTTTCTCCACAGTGAGGGACACCCAGAGAGTTCACAGAGTTACATGGAGAAGAGAAGAGGAGGAGGGAGAGAGAGGCAACCCGGTGGAGGGAAAGGAGAGTCCAAAGGAGGAGAGAGCAGTCAAGCCAGTGATCTCGCTCCCAAGTGAAAATGGGTACTGAAGACTGGGTTCTTAAAGGTACAAAATTGATAACAAGTACCAAAAAGCAAAGATTTAAAATCTAGAGTAGAAGTTGGATTCTCAAAAATACAGTATTAAAGAAGAAAAAAACAAAGTCACAAAAATTATAAAATATATATATATCTAAAATTTGCTTTAAAAAATATGGCCTTTTTTTGAAAAGTAATAGTAGGTTATAAAAATGAAAATTAAAGCAGTAATAGAGGACTTAAATTTTTTTAATGTTTTTTTAATTTAAAGAATGATAATAGTAAAAATATATCTCGGACTTCCTCTGGTGTTGTTGTGGACAGTGTGGGGTCAGTTCATTTTCAGATAGTTCCTGGATCAGGCTTATAGGCCCCTTCCTATGTAGTCGGTGATAACTACAGGGTTTTAATCTTTTGCACCTGTCACTTCCAGGGCGGTTCCCTTTGTTTGTTTTAGCTTCTTCTGTTTGCTGGTCTCTTCAGTGTCTAATCTCCGCCGGGACACAAGGGGGCGTGATGGTCACTTTTTTAGGCTCACTTGTTCAGCAGTGCTGTGGGGAGGGAGGAACGCTGCAAACAAATATCACTGGCCTGTGTGGGGACTGCTTGCAGTGTCTTGGCCACACTGGGTTTGCCCTGCTCACGGCATGTGTGCTTTCCCTGTCTATACTGCTCAGGCTCTAGGTCGCTCTGCCGGGAAGTGTCTGAGGCTGGCCCTGGGTTGTGTGCACTTCCCAGGTCTAAGCCGCTCAGGTTCGGGTACTCGGGTACTCCTCAAAGGCGCAGACTTGGTTAGGCCTGCGTTCTGTGCCCTTCCCAGGTCCGGGCAGTTCAGGTAACCAGGTGTTTGGTGAGCACAGTTGCACCCAGTTAAAGGCTGTGATTTATCACCTCCCGCACCCCTGCCACTCGGCTTTCTGGGTGTAAAACCGGCACACCTTCTCAGGTGTGCCGTGTGTCTCTTCTGGGGAGCTGATCTCTGGCTGCGACCCTCCTGGCAGATGTCAACCATCCAGAATCCCAAGAAGTCTTGGTTAGGAATAAAGCCTGCTTGCAGTTTGGTAAATGATGCCTCTCTGGGGCCATGATTGTCCCGTTCTGGCTCTGGCTGCCCTTCCCTGCCTGATTCGGGTGGAGGATAGGCTGGTCCGCAGCCGGCCAGCTCCACTCAGTCCTTTGTTCTCTGAGCAGCCCTGGCTGTGTCTTAGATTAGGACCTTTCGCAGGGTAGCTATCCCACAGTCTGCTTTGCTATGTCAAGTTAGCTCCCTCAGATTGCCCTCGGGACATTCAGCCCTGGTCCTTACTCTAAGCAATGCAGCCCGTGCCCACCTGCCCAGCCCCCGCTTGCTAGTGGGGGATGCGGGCATCTGCACTGCTTCTCCACTGGGAGTTGCCGTTGGGCACGTAATCTGTGGGTTTTAATTATTTATTTATTTTTCCTCCTGGTTAGTTGCCCTCTGAGGTTCCAAGGCTCCCCACAGACTCGCCACTGAGAGTGTTTCCTAGTGTTTGGAAACTTCTTTTTCAAGACTCCCTTCACTGGACGGATATCCATCCCGACCTCTTTTGTTTCTCTTTTTATCTTTTATATATTTTCCCAACCTCCTTTTGAAGACAATGGGCTGCTGTTCTGGGTGCCTGATGTCCTCTGCCGACATTCAGAAGTTGTTTTATGGAATTGACTCAGCGTTCAAATGTTCTTTTGATGAATTTGTGGGGGAGAAAGTGGTCACCCCATCCTATTCCTCTGCCGTCTTAGGACTGCCCCAAGAAAAGCATTGATATTTAAAACGTTATATTGATGAGGAATATAAAATCAAAAGATGAGAAATATTTGTCAGTTATTTCATAGTGACTGAGTATTCCAAGAATCCAATACCAATCGCAGTGTATAATTAGATATTCCTTTGTTTTTGACTGGTCATTACTTACTAAATAGTAATTTAAGAAGCAGGTGCTTGTTTTCAGATGTGTTTATTAAAAGCTGTTGAAATCACCAAGGGTCTGAGGAGGTGTCGACTTGTAGGTGACCACTTTGCTTCCAGACTATTTTCTTAGACTGAGAGACTGACATCTGTTCAAAAGCCCCGATTGAGAAGCGGAGCAGCAGGTTGGCAGAGCCTGAATGGTGTGAGGATTCTATGAAATGAGGCGCCTGGACCACGAGGTACGGCGTCCACGGTGTGGGGAGAGCTCAGTCACGAGACCCCGGACAGACCAAGCTCTCCTGGTCCTCAGTCACCTCTGAGACGGCGCTGCTGCTGTGTCCTTGCTTCCGGGGGCAAGGAAGCCAGAGAGACGCAGCAGCCTTTCCAGGGTCACACAGGAGTGAAGCCCAGAACTTGTGCTGGGGGCAGTGTTGCCAGATTGCCTCACTTGAAAGGTTGTTTTCTTGTTGTTTAGTCGCTACGTTGTGTCTGACTCTTAGCGACCCCATGGACTGTAGCCCACAGGGCTCCTCTGTCCATGGGATTGTCCAGGCAAGAATAATGGAGTGGGTTGCCATTTCCTTCTCCAGGGAATCTTCCCCACGCAGAGATCAAACCCTCGTCTATAACATTGGCAGGCGAATTATTTACCACTGTGCCACCTGGGAAGCCTGTTATTTTACACAGTTATTTATTCAATGTAGCTGAAAACTGAGAAACCGGATTGAAGGTTAATTCGGCACATTCGTTTGTACATTACACAAGTAACCATCAAATGATCAGTGTTGAGGTTTGGCGCAGTGAAGGAGTAACCTGTTGGCGTTGTCTGCTTCTGTAGCCATGTGATTCTCTCATTCCGTCTCTCCTAGGCTTTCAAAGATTCGTGCCGCATATTCTACCAAGCAGAGATGGAGGAGCTGGACTTTGTCTGCGCTTCGGAGGAGGCCAGGAAGCACATAAACACCTGGGTAGCCGAAAAGACAGAAGGTGAGGACGTGTCACAAGTTCTGTTTGCACAGTATTTGAATCAGCCTTATTATCCATCAGTTCCTTCCCAAGACCATCACATGTGAACAGAAAGGGCTTTTATCTTAAAGAACTGCAAGCTTTCAAATCCACTTCTGAAATGTAGTCAGTAATCCATTTCTCTAGCTTTTCCCCTCCTCATCAATATTTGGTGCACCTCTTCCAGAGCAATCGCACTTTGATTCTGGGCTGTTGCAGTTAATGTTCATATAGTCTGCCTTTTCACAAAGGGTGGAAGGAAAACTCTGGATGCGGGCTCCACCTCCCTGCCTGTCCGCGGGTCGCTGAGCATCACCGCAGGACACTCGGTCAAGCCCTGGTCCACCTGCGGTTCTTCGTTTTCATGCTCTCCACACTGGCTTTGACCTTTCCCCTTCAGGACAGTCCCCTCACGTTGTAGACCGAACATTCATTTTTCTGTCACTGTGAATTATTCTGCTCTTATTATTTGTTCATTTTATGTGTTTTATGCAACTCATGGTATTTTTCTGAGCAGTGATTTTAAGGTTTTTCTTGCTGATTTTCCTTTAGGGGCCAGGCTCCTGTATGGGTCTCCCTGGTGGCTCAGATGGTAAAGGATCCACCTGCCAGTGCAGGAGAGGCTGGTTGGATCCCTGGGTCGGAAAGATGTCCTGGAGAAGAAAATGGCAACCTGCCAGTATTCTTAGCTGGGGAACCCCATGGTCACAGGGGTCTGGTGGGCTGGAGTCCATGGGGTCACAAAGAGTCAGACACAACTTAGCAAGTAACCAGACAACTCCCTGTTCATGGTTGTCTGGGCGACAGTGAACCCTCTGCTCTGCCCACTGACTCCTCCAGAGGACAGACCATTATCACTGTGCCCAGCATCTCCACCAGGAAACCGTTAGCTAACTGGCTCTTTAAATCTTCTTTGCAGATAAAATTAGAGACTTGCTCTCTGAAAATTCAGTTAACTCCATGACACGTCTGGTTCTCGTGAACGCCATCTACTTCAAAGGAAACTGGGCTAAACAGTTTAACAAAGAGCACACCAAGGAAAGGCCATTCAAAGTCAGCAAGGTGAACAAGAATGTTTCATAAAGCGAGGGAGGTTCTTGGAAACGGTCCCTGGGTCCCCTTGGTTTACGGAGCGTGCGAGGAGGCTGACCTCAGGGAACCTGTGCCTCTCGTGGCCTTGGCAGCCCAGAGGTGGATCCAGGCAAACCCTGGCCTCCTCTGCCCCTGCTCCTCCTCTGCTGTATCATCAGGGGCGTTCTGTGCTGTGGGGGTTCCATCTTGTAGCACATATCCCACGGGGCATCTCCCAGGTCTCTGGGCTCCCCAGATCTCCCGAGATCCAGTTCAAACTCCAGACTGTGGCTGTGACACTCTCTGGGCCTGGATCCCACCGTCTGTCCCCAGCCCATCCGTAGCTACCTACACAGATGCCTTCCTCTGCAGGGCCGTCCAGAAGCCTCCCTAGCGGTCTCCCCAGCCTGGGTTCCTGCTTCCTGTGTCCCTCCTCTGAGCTCTCACAGAGCCCATGGCCTCTCACTGTGGCTCTGATCTCCCAGAGCCCCTCGGGCCCGAGTGCAGGACCAGGGAGGTTACTTGGAAGTTTTCCTGATGACGGTGGCTGGGCTGAGAGTGGTGGGCGTAGGAAGCACAAGTCAGATTGGTTCGCATTTCTTTTAATAATCGCATCTGTTTATTTCTGGCTGTGCCGGGTCTTCTTGCCGCAAGCCTTTCCTGACGCTGCCCTGGCGGAGGCCCTCTCGGCTCAGGGCTCGGGCTTCCCCAGCTGGTGCTTCTCTTGGGGCAGAGCTCGGGCTCCAGGCCCGTGACCTCAGGAGCTGCGGCTCCCGGTGCTCAGCCCAGGCTCGGTAGTTGTGGCGTGTGGGCTTAGGAGCCCCTGGGCTGTGGGGTCTTCCCAGACCAGGGAGGGAGCCTGCGTCTTTGCATTGGAAGGCGGATTATTTACCCCTGAGCTACCAGGGAAGCCCTGTTGTCTTTAAAAGTAGAGCCAACATGGTTGTTCATGGGTCAGCTGTGGGTGGGAAGGACAGGGGCCCAGGACACTCCCGGGTTTGACTGTGGGATGTGTGGTGTCGCCATGAGCAGAAATGGGAAAGTATAGAGTGAGCAGGTGTAGAGGGCAACACGAGCCGCCAGTGTGCGAGCCGAACTGAAGGCTCCTTTGCATCCAGATGCACATGTCAGGTAGGCGCGAGCTGTGGGAGAGGTCCTGCCGGGAATGTCCGAGTGGAGACCTCCTGGGTCAGCAGGAGAACAGGAGCCTGAGGCCTGAGAGGTGGGAACCAGGGGTGGGAGTTGGAGCCGATCAGACAAGCTGAGGACATGGAGGTGGGGTGGGTCTGGAAGACAGGACAGAGTGTGTGGGCGCAGGTGGACGGATCTGATGACTCGTCCAGCGTGTCCATGGGTCTTGTTTCAACTTAAGGTTTATCCATTTCCTTTATAGAACGTGGAGAAACCTGTGCAAATGATGTTTAAGAAGTCCACCTTTAAAATGACCTACATTGGAGAAATAAGCACCCAGATTCTCGTGCTTCCCTATGTCGGCAAAGAACTGAACATGGTCATTCTGCTGCCTGGTGAAAGCACTGACCTGAACACGGTAACTGTGCAGCCGTGGCTCCAAGGCCCGGGGTCTCGTCCAGATCCCTGCCGGGCACTGGGCTCCGGGAACTTTTGCAGCCGGCAGGTCGCCCCGGGCCCGCTAGGCGCAGAGTGTGGGTCACAGCGGATGGTCCCTGGGGCAGCTCTGCTGTAGACCCTGAGATCTTCTATCTTCTCCTCCAGGTGGAGAAGGCCCTGACCTATGAGAAATTCATCACTTGGACAAAGCTGGATGTGATCGCCGAGGAGGAGGTGGAGGTGTTTCTGCCCCGGTTCACGCTGGAGGAGAATTACGACATGGAAGCCGTCCTCCGAGACCTGGGCATGACCGACGCCTTTGAGGCGGCCCAGGCCGACTTCAGCGGGATGTCGTCCGGGCAAGACCTGCACCTGTCCAAGATCGTGCACAAGTCCTTCGTGGAGGTCACCGAGGAGGGCACGGAGGCCGCGGCCGCCACAGTGGCCAGGATCACCCCGAGAATCCTGAGGATCTTGCCCCGGTTCTGTGCCGACCGCCCCTTCCTCTTCTTCATCCAGCACGGCAAGACCGGGGCCATCCTGTTCTGCGGCCGCTACTGCTCGCCATGACGAGGTGGGGCCCCCCGTGCTGCTCACTGCTCTCCCTGATTTCTGCAAAGAGCTGGAACCCCAGGTGACCTTGGCAAGGTCCACAAATAAAGGGCTGATCGAGATCGCCTGTGTGTGTGTATTTCTGTGTCCTTGTGTCCTGTGCCTTCTCAGAGCTGCAGCTGCCATCGGAGGCGGGCACTCGGTGGTCCCGCCGGTCAGGAGCACTGGCTGCCTGCTCTCTGGGTCCTCCCTCCGCCCGCCCCATCCAGGCCCTCGGGGAGAGTGCTGTCTGCTCCGGGCCTGGAAGGATGAGCGGGGCTTCCCTGTCTCCTCTGCTCAGTGGCCCTGCTCCTGAGAACAGAGCAAACCAGAGGCTACGGCAGCCGTGGGGAGGGGGAGTGGGCCTCAGAGACCCCCAAAGGAGAGCCCTCCAGAAACCAGCAGAAGAGGGGAGGCCGTGGACCCAGACCGGGAGAAGTCCATCCCCGAGCTGCTGGGTCTGCACTGCAGGGTCTGTGGTCAGAGGCCCGTTCAGTGCTTGACCGTCCACAGTCCCTGAGCAAGTTCATTTGCCCCCAGGGGTCAGAGATGAGCCGACAGATCCTGTTCACGAGATGGAGGCATTTCAGGCCACGTCATGGATGCACGCCAGGTGACTTTCCATCCTGCCGCTGGTACTGGAGAAAAAGAGGCGGCTAAGGTTTCAACCAGTCCATCCTAAAGGAGATCAGACCTGAATATTCATTGAAGGACAGATGCTGAAGCTGAAACTGCAATTCTTTTTCCACCTGATGGGAAGAACTGACACACTGGAAAAGACCCTGATGCTAGGAAAGATTGAAGGTTGGAGGAAAAGGGGATGACAGAGGATGAGATGGTTGGATGGCATCACCAACTCAATGGACATGAGTTTGGATGAACTCTGGGAGTGGGTGATGGACAGGGAGGCCTGGTGGGCTGCAGTTCATGGGGTCGCAAAGAGTCGGACACGACTGAGCAACTGAACAACAGAAGGTGAGAGAAGCTAAACCCATGGTCTCACATCTACGATTTTTGTGAGCAGAGTAAAACAATACTTTCATGTTTAAAAACCACTTCCTCACTTATTACCTGGTTCCTCCGACAACTGTGTAATAAATGTCCAAACACTGAGCACCATTTCCTAAGATCCTTCTGATTTGTCCTGAGCCTTGAATTTGAAAATAACCTGTCACATAATCATAAGCTGACTTTCATGATCACTTTGTAATAACATAAAAATCCTTACCAGTCAATCATAAAAAGGTTGCTGCTGCTGCTGCTGCTAAGTCACTTCAGTCGTGTCCGACTCTGTGTGACCCCATAGACGGCAGCCCATCAGACTCCCCCATCCCTGGGATTCTCCAGGCAAGAACACTGGAGTGGGTTGCCATTTCCTTCTCCAATGTGTGAAAGTGAAAAGGGAAAGTGAAGTCGCTCAGTCATGTCTGACTCGTAGCGACCCCATGGACTGCAGCCTACCAGGCTCCTCCGTCCATGGGATTTTCTAGGCAAGAGTACTGGAGTGGCTTGCCATTGCCTTCTGCCATAAAAAGGTTAAAGAAGTCTTAATCCTAAAAAATAAAAAAGAGCAAATTTAAGCAGTTTATCATAGAGACATTGCAGATATCAAAGAAAACTGTGAACAATCTCATGGGGCTTTTACATTAAGGGACAGCTCTTCTCCATTCAATGCACTTGCCAGGAAGCAGCATATACATTTCACAGGACCCCGAGCGGGCGCGGCGGTCCAGGATGTACACTCACAGCCTCTTGCCGTCCACCGCGGCCACCTGGTCTGAAAGGAAACCCAGGCCGGCACGCGGCTCCGCCCGGCCCGTGTACCTTCCGCCTCTCGCAGGCTGGTGCCACAGCCCCAACACCCCACACCTACCTTCGTGGCAAGAGCGGGCTGGGCAGGGACCGCGACGCTGGAGCCCAAATACCAAGGCATGAGGGGCGGGGCGGGGCGGGGCGGGGCCACACGAGACCTGCACAGGGAGCAGCCCCACCTTCCTACCCCTGAGCCCCACTGGGTAGCAGAGTGGAAACCCCCAGCTCTATGTGTTGGAAGCTGATTGTACCGAGGACTCTATCAGGTCACGAAGGAGGCGAGGGATAAGACTGATCACACAAGCTCTTCCTCTTCTGTCGGTTCAGAGGGACGGGAAAGAGGTTGTGTCCTGGTGCAGCGGGTGGCGGCTCTGATGGGCACATAACCTCCCCGATGGGGACAGAGGGATGGAGCTAGTGATGCCATGGGGCTTGGACTGGGTTCCTGGGTGACAGAGGAGCCGGGCCGAGGGAGGGGTGAGGTCCAGGGGAGGCTGGAGGAGGAACAACCAGGTGGAGTCACTGGTGAAAAGGGCTCCCACTCCCGGGAGGTCCACTCAGCACCGCGCAGTGTGTGGGCCGCGGAGCGGCCAAGGTGAGGCAGGCAGGGCTGGAAGGATTGGGCAGGGCTGGACTGGAAAGAACCGGGAGGCCGTTCTGAGGAATTGGGGATTTATCTGTCAGTCATGGGGCCCTGGTGTTGGAAAAGACTCTTGAGAGTCCCTCGAACTGCGAGGCAATCAAACCAGACAATCCTAAAGGAAACAAATCCTGAATATTCATTGAAAGGAATGAAGCTGAAGCTGAAGCTCTAATGCTTTAGTCACCTGATGTGAAGAGCTGACTCATTGGAAAAGACCCTGATGCTGGGAAAGACTGCAGGCAGGAGGAGAAGGGGACGACAGAGGATGAGAAGGTTGGATGCATCATTGACTCAATGGACATGAGTGTGAGCAAGCCCCGGGAGATGATGATGGACAGGAAGCCTGGCGTGCTGCAGTCCACGGGGGCGCAGAGTCGGACACGACTGAGGGGCCGCACGACAACATGGGGAACCTTCGCTGTGTGACCCAAACTGGACGAGTGACGGGATTCCTTCATTCACCCTAACCCTCCCCTCCTCCCTCCCGTGTCCTTTCTGCCTCCAGCACCGGCCCTCAGCATGGACCGGGTGCAGGGGCAGAGGCCCCAGGGGCCCTTAGGACTCGGGTCTGGGGAGCAGGGCACAGCCAGGCGGGCCTGAGCCGGGGCAGTGCAGCAGTGACAGGGTGCTGCCCAGAGCTGATGAGACAGCGGGCATCACAGGATGTGAGCACCAGGTGGACGGGGGGCAAGGGGCCCGGAAAGGAGTGGAGACGCGGTGCCGTTTACTAGTCTAACTCAGGTCACTGCGCCACTGTGACGTCATTAACTAAAGAGAGTCTCCCGGGACGGGGAGGGTCAGGGTCTAATGTAGCACTGATGTGCTTCGTGGTCAGTCGGGTCCGACTCCCTGAGACCCCGTGGACTGCCGCGCACCGTGGACTGCAAATGCACCCGTAGGGTTTTCATTTCCTGCTCCAGGGGAACTTCCTGACCCAGGGGTCAAGCCCGCATCCCCTGTCGAAGAGGACTCGTGGTGCTTGAGGAGCATTAAGTGAAGGTTTCCAGGAGACAAGTAGGAAAAGAGCAGGGTATGGGACGTGGGTGCTGGGAGCCGCATGCGGGATTCACCGGCCCAGCCGCGTCTGTGTGTCAAAGAGTCACAGCTGAGGACAGAAGCTGAGGCCCCGCCAGGGTGAAAGTGAATGTTGCTCAGTCGTGTCCCACTCTGCGACCGCATGGACTGTATGGGTCACGTGTAGAATTGTGCAGGCCAGAATGGTGGAGGGGGTAGCCTTTCCCTTCTACAGGGAAATCTTCCCAACCCAGGGACTGAACCTATGTCTCCTGCACTGCAGGCAGATTCTTTATCAGCTGAGCCAATCAGCAGTTAAAAAACAAAAAGGTCACCTAGCCAGGAAGACTGAGGAGGAGAAGGGCAGGTGGAAGCTGGACTGTAGTGTCCAGAAGGGGCCTGTACTCTTGGCTTTGATTGAGGAGGAAGTGGAGAGTTAGGAGGGTGAGAGGCTGCTCCTCACCGCAGATCAACACTGCCCTGACAAGCCCCAGAGTCAGTGGGACTCAGAGGGAGAGGGAGGAGGGAGATGGAGAGGGAGGGGGGAGGGAGGGGGGACAGGGAGGGGGGAGGGAGGAGGGAGAGAGAGCGTGCTGGCCCGAGCTGCAGGAACTGGAAGGAAGGTTGTGTTTCAAGGACAGAATGGAGATGAGCGTGTCACTTGCCTTCTGAATGGTGACAATCAGAAACAACTGTAAAATATTAGGAAAATCTAAACTGGAAAATGATTATTTTGTCAAGAGTACAAGAGCGAGGGTTCCCTGGTAGCTTAGCTGGTAAAGAATCTGCCTGCAATGCAGGAGACCCCAGTTTGATTCGGGTGTCAGGAAGATCCCCTGGAGAAGGGATAGGGTACCCACTCCAGTATTCTTGGGCTTCCCTGGTGGCTCAGCTGGTAAAGAATCCACCTGCAATACGGAGACCTGGGTTCCATCCCTGGGTTGGGAAGATTCCCTGGAGAAGGGAATGACTCCCCACTCCAGTATTCTGGCCTGGAGAATTCCATGGACAGAGGAGCCTGGCTGGCTACAATGCATGGGGTCACAAAGAGTCAGACACGACTGAGCAACTTCCACTTTCACAAGGGCGAAGCAAAGTAACACTGCTTTTTCTAGCTTAGTAAGCATTTGTTATTATTTTAGGTCTTTAATCTAGTGGCTCAGATGAAATTTGTACTTTCCAGCTGTACATGTCACCCCAGCGCCTGAAAGACAGGTGCCTACAGGAGAGGTCTGTGAGGTACAGAGGGGCTTCATCTAAGCCTGAGTCACCTGAAACCTGAAATGTGTTCTTCAGAATCTGGGTCTCAGTCATTTTACTGGATCCAGTTATTTAATGGTTATTTATGTTGCAGTTATGCTCTCACTTAAAATCTGAGATAAATTAAGGGAATCTTGTTACTCAAGATTTTATAACATTGCTGATCATAAAATTTTAAGAAATAGTGAAAAAACTGAACAGAAGTTCCCCCACCCTTACTTTTTCCTCTTTCCTTTTTTCAGCTAGAGTCACTCACTTTCTCTGGAATCACCTGGGTGACTCATCTCACAAGAAGTGAAGAGCAAGATGAGCCAGGGCCTGCTGTCCGGGACGGGGCCCGCCACCATGCAGCATCATAGAATGGAGCTGGGCGAATCTGTGTGAGAGGCTCTGGGAACTGCCTCCTCAAATGCCAAGAGGGACCTAGTGGCTTGATCAGAGCAGTCCTTACTGGGCCCTGTGGCAATGAAGCTGTCAAAACAAAACAAACACAAACTGTGGCAAGCAGGGCTCAGCTGTTACGAGGCCGATTTCCGCCAGTCTGTCCTGCCTGGGTCGCGCCAAGACCTCCCAGATGCTGCCACCCTGGCAGGTGGTGCCCTGGCGGACGGGGCCTGAAATGGGACCTGCTCTGTAGAGCATGGCCTTGGAGGTTTAGAAGGGTGCCTTCTCGGCCAGATCTAGTGGAGTGGGATGGCCCTGAAGACGTGCTGGGTTTCCCACGAAGGGCAGGAGGTTACATTCCAAAACTCAAGCTTGAGTCTGGTGACATGAAGCAAACAGACCGCAGGTGTTTCTGTAGCAGAGGTGGGCTTATTCAATTCGGGATCAGCAGGAAATTGCAGTTAAGGCTTTCTGCTGTGGCGGCCACATGCAAGACCCCACCCAGCTAGCGAAAGAGCAGCTTTCATAGAGGGGACACGGGACGGGGCGGGCTGGGGAAAACAGCCTGGGCTTCTCACCGCCGAGTCCTGGCGGGACGGAAGGGGACCCTCCCTTCCACTGTGGGGCTCTGTTGCAGCTGCAGGGCGAGGGCGCCCCCCGCTGGTCCACTGGCTGTTTACCTAGGGTTTCCATTCATTAAAGCTTCACAGGCTTCCGGACGAAAGCCAAAAGGGACAAGAGATATGCATTTTTCCTTATTCCTGCTTGGGGAGGGTGCTTTCTTTCTTTCTAAAGAAAGCAAGCAGTTTCAGCACATTCCAGGTGTCCATCGGGGGAGGGAAGCGCTCTGCCTTCGGCCTCGGGCCGCCCTCCCCTCCCCGCCAAGTCGCAGCAGCGCACACACTGCCCCGCCTTCCAGGTCCCCCTAACTCCAAACGCAACATGAGACCTGCACGAGGACGTGGCACCGCTCCTCCTGTGAGCCGTCTCAGCCATGCGGCCGGCCAAGCCCTGGGCTCATCTACGGTCTTCTCAGATGACGAGATGATTGCGCATCACCTTTAATGACTTTTTACCTGGACACCCAGAATTCATGAAATGGCCACGGTGACACCACCAGCCGGTGCGATGACTAATTATTTCATTCATTCCACAAACCTTTTTTTTAAATGTGTAACTTACAGAACTTCTCTTTTATTCTTTTTCATTTTATTTATTTATTCGGCCGCATGGAGTCTCAGTTGCTGTGTGCAGGGTTGCCCCCGAGGTGTGTGGGATCTTAGTTCCCCAACCAGGGATTGAACCCGCATTCTCTGCATTGGAAGGCAGATTCTTCACGACTGGACCCCCAGGGAAGGCCCCCTTCCACAGCCTGCTATTGCGCACCTGCTGTAGGCCAGGAGCTGCACTGGGGCCTGGGGACATCATGGTAGGAAACACACTCCCGGCTTCGGGATGCCAGATAGAAATTGTGAGATATTAGAAAAAAATGTGATTTGTGTCTGCCACCAGCCCCTGGCACAGAGTCCCTGAAACTCTGGTAATTTTCTAAGTGATAAGAACACTGGGAGTGTCTTTTGTTCTAGAATTTGGTCTCTGACCCCAGCTGCTGACACGGAGCTCCTGAAACCCGTGTAATTTCCTGGGCGATGGGAGTGTCTTTGGTTCTCATGAGATGACTCTGGGTGGAGCTCGTGCATGAGGGCTGCTCCCCAGAAAGACCAAGCCGTGATGAGAAGCTTGGAAACTTCAGCCTCACCCCCACATTCCCTTGAGAAGGGAGAAGGTCTGAAAATGGAGTTAATAATTGATCAAGCCTCTGTACATAAAATCCGAATAGTGTGGGCCTGGAGAGCTTCCAGGTGAGTGAACACATCCACGCGGGGAGGGGATGCACCCTAAGTCCATGGGGACAGAGGCTCTCAGGACCCACCCATACCTCGTCCTGGGTGGCTCTTTATTAGTCTCCTTTATCACATCCTTTAGTAAATAGGTAAAGATGAGTAAGCCTTTCACTGAGTTCTAGGAGCCATTCTAGCAAGTTAATCAAACCTGAGGAGGGGGTCGTGGGAACCTCTGATTTGTCGTCATGTCAGACAGGAGCTCTGGGTCACCTGCGACAGACTGGTACTTGGGGGACAAGGGAGCAGCCTTGCGGGGCTGAGCCCTTAGCTTCTGGGATCTGGCCCTGTCTCTAGGTACAAAGCGTCGGAATCGACTTAAACTGTAGGATGCCCAGCTGGTGTCGTGAGAACTGACTGGTATGGGAAGGCCTCCCACACGTTTCGTCACCAGAAGAGTCAGCAGGGAAGCCCCTTGTGTGCGGGATAAGGAAGAGAGGCCCCAGGCGGGAGGAACTGGCTTCTTCCCCACTTAGGGAAAGACTGAACTGAGGTTTTTCCTCACACAGACATGCAAATAAACGGCATTTGACGTGGTGTGACTTAGCAACCAAACCACAGTGCGGTGATGACGCTGCGTTTGAGGGGCAGCGTGAGTAGATACAGCAAGAAGCCTGGCTGGAGACTCAGCGAGGGGGTCCCCAACCCACGGCCCTCAGCAGAGATGTGAAGAGGAGGATGAGCCCAGAGGACCGCAGGAGGAGGGACTTCCAAACCAGCGACGGGAAAACGAAAACGTGCGTGTGGCCGGGGAGACACACGAGTTACCACTGCAGGACCACAAACAAGAGGCAGTTCAGGCCGGACACCTACGAAAGGCCTCGTCTCTCAGGCCTACACGGGTGTATTTTATCTGACGGGCTGCGGGAGTCCCTGGAGGGGTCACACAGCAGAGTGGTGCATCGGGAAGACGGCTCTGCAGCAGCGCTGGGGGTGGGAGGTGGAGGTTTGCTCCCTGGGTACGGGGTATCCGTGCAGCGATGCTTCAAAGGAAAGGCAGCAGGTGGTGAGCAGGGCCGTGCCTGGGGCCTGGGAGGAAGAGCTGATGAGGGCGACCCGGTCAGGTCCCGGGGGTCGCTGGAAGGAGGGAGAGGAAGGAGGCTCCAGCAGGACATTCAGACTGCTGACACGCCAGCAGATGACTGGCGGAGACACTACACTGAACTTGTTTCACTGCTCCCTGGGAACAGAAGGCATTAGTAGAGCCTGACCATCATCTTCTGTCCCTAAGGTCTGGGAAAAACACAGGCAATGTACATCTGCACTGAGGCAGAACATGGAACTTCAGCAGAAGAACCTCCACTTAAAGCCTCTTTAAAAAAGCCCAGTATGAATTAAAAATGCACACATATGTATCTTTGGGATGACTGCTCAAGACCATGGCTTATAATTGGTAGGGCTTTGCTCTTAAACACTCCCTTATTTCAGGTTTAACCAGAAAGAAGTACTTTTGGAAGTGAGAGTGAATGAGCCAGTCTCCCTGGACACAGTCCCCACACGGGCAGGAGAGACAGCTTATGTAGAGCTTAGGTGAGAAAGTCAAAGGAAGATTGAATAGAATGCTAACACGGGCAGGAGAAACAGCTTATGTAGAGCTTAGGTGAGAAAGTCAAAGGAAGATTGAATAGAATGCTAAAATCTTTTGAAATTATTAATAATTCTATAATTATTTACACTTTTAAAAGTATTAATTTAAATTAATAACTTATCAGTTTAAAATTCATGAAATTTTTAAAATTATGAATAATTCTACAAGCAACAGGAAGACATTCACGCTTTTTGAGTATTGCGTGACAAGGAAAAGTAATGATTTAGAAAACATAATTATAATATTTGGAATGACCAGAATATGGGGAAGTCTATCTCAGGAAATAAATTAAGAAACTGTTACATCATTATGAGGTCGTGTGGGCCTGAATTCAATTATACATAATTCTTAGCTCCTCAAGTTCCCTCACTGAATCCCCACAAACCAAATATCTCATTTTAATCTTAAGTTTTTTTAAAAAAGGAAAAGGAAAACCTCCTGACAGATTCAAGGACCAGGTAGATCACTGGCGAATTCTCACACTAACCCTTCTCAAATTCTTACAGGAAATTAGGGCGGGGAGGACTTGTGAACTCATAGGCCAACACCAAAGCAAGCCACAGACACCACGGGAAAATTCAATCACAGGACAATGTTCCTTATGAATATTGATTCAAAAGCCTCAGCAAGATACTAGCAAATTGCACCCAACAAGATATTAAAAGGATTACACATCATGACCAAGAAGGACTTAGTCCAAGAATACAATGGTGACTCAAGGTAAGAAAGTCTATCACGGTCACACATCACATGAATAGTATGAAGAGGGAAAAACACACACACACGATCATTTTATGAAAACAAATAAAAGAAACCTCGTTTAAAACATCTATAGTCAACTGATTTCATTCAATGGGGAACGGATGTTCTCTTCCGTAGGTGATTCTGGAAAACTGGATTTCCACACTCAAGGATGAATTTCTCCCCTTACAAAAATAACTCAGAATTGATCAGAAACCTAAATATAAGAACTAAACTATAAAACTGTTAGAAGAAAACATAGGAGTAAATGTCCAGGACCTTTGGACTTGGCAATGGGCTCTTAGATATGACACCAAAAGTTGAAGACAAAAACAGAAAAATACATAAATTGGATTTCGTCAAAATTGAAAACCTGCATGTGTCTAAGGACATTATCAAGAAAGTAAGAGACACCGGAAACCAAGCTGGAATTGAGGGCCACCCACAGTGCACACAGGCCCAGGGGCGCTGCATACTCACTGCGCCGAGTCAAGTTCACGTGTATCAGAGGCTGCTCCGGCCCCTGCGAGGCGGCAGACTTCTCCCCGTGGCTCTCGCTGTGGCCTGCTGCTGTCTGCAGCGCTGAGCAGTTAGAGAGCCGCACGTCTCAGCACACCTTCGATTCTCAGCTCCTTCAGAAACAGACGCTACTGTTACAGGGAATGTGGTTTTGGCTTATGTTCTTTTTTTTAACCCTATGAGAAATGAACAACCTCCTACGTCCCTGCACCCCCTTTCAGCCCTATCACTGGGGACACTTGTCTTTAATTCATTATCACAGTTTAAGGTGGGCTCTGGAGCCAGGCTGCTCTGCATATTTACTAGACTCTTTGGGCCTCAGTTTCCTCATCTGTAAAATGGAAACAACACTAGAAACTGCATTAGGGTGCTGCTGTTGGGACTGAGTCAGCTAATCCACACAAAGAACGCAGCACCCTGCGAGCACTCAGTAAGCGCTGTGTGAGTGCTGACCGCACGATCCCACACTATTCCTATTTCTGATAATTACCCAGAAATATCAAGTGCTCTTCTAGCTTGTCCTTGAATAGCAGAGAGACTTACTCAGTTCACATCCGCTCATCCAACATTCATCACTCAGTCATGAAGTAGGAAGACAAGTCACAGAACAGAATTCTGCTTGAATACACTCGCAGTTCCCGTGGCACAGCCTTGGAAGTACCCTTTACTCTAGTTTTTCATCGAGCTCTCTCCTACCGTAGATCACTGTGTACCGCAAGAGCCTGTCTCTGTCCCCACAGGTGCCAAATCACTCTGACTGGTTTGGGGCAGAAACAGGGAGTTTAAGGTTGCTTGGGTCCAAGTACATGCAGAAGTAATTTCAAAAAGCGTGTTGCATTTGCCAGCATTGGGTTGTCAACTGCTGAATTGTTGTTCAGTCGCTCAGTCATGTCCCACTCTTTGTGACCTCATGGACGGCAGCACGCCAGGCTTCCCTGTCCTTCACTATCTCCTGGAGTTTGCTCAAACTCATGTCCATTGAGTCAATGATTTAAAATAAGTTAACATATGAGATGCCTGCATTCCTGTTTTTAATGAGTCAATTATTCATGGCATGACTGGCCACTTAAAACCTATTTAGTCACCAAAATACCTATTTTGTGTGACTAAATACCTATACTTAACACCAAAAACCTATTTAGTCACAGAGTTTTTTACTTGAATCTCATCTCTAGATTACCATTTTGTTGGGACATTATCCACTTACGACTTATTAATGAAAAAGCCAGTTCATAACATGTTGCCATTAGAATTCCAGCCACAGCTTTTAAGGAATCAAGATTGATCACTCTTGACAAGCAGCAGGTCTTCCCAAAATACCACAGGAAATAAAAGTTCTCAGAAACCAGGGGTTTTGTAAGGAAATCATCATAATAGCTAATTTCCTAATGAAACTGGCCAGGTCGATGTCTTCCAGTTACATTTGAGAAAAGCCACTAGATTGTTTCTTGAGATTTCAGGGTGTGGATGATCTTCAAAGGGAGACAAGGGACACCCCGAAAACACAAGACATCTGCTCATCCTGAAATGTCCAAAGAAACCTGGAAAGACTCAGACAAGCAGCCTGTTCCCTGAGCAAAGACACTGCCTCCAAACCATCTTCCAAGTCTTTTCCCTGGGAACTCAGCAGCAAGCTAGAAGTAACTATAGGAGGGGATCTAAGGGAACTCTGGTTAATTGCTTTTAGAGGAATAGGACCCTCCCCACAAAAGTGAAAGGCAACCTACAGAATGGGAGAAAATACTTGCAAATTATATATCTGATAATATCCAGAATATATAAAGAATGCCTATCATTCAACAACAAATAGACAAACAACCCAATTAAATAATGGACAAAGGATCTGTATAGCTATTTCATCAAAGGTAAACAAATGGCCAGTGAGCACAAGAAAAGATTCTGAACATCATTAGTCACAAGGGAAATGAAGAAACGCAGAACAAAACCACAATGAGACATTAGGAAAAACATTAGGACAGCTAAAACAATAATAAAAAAAAAAGCAACATAACAAATGTCATTGAGAAATGTCGAGAAACCAATTGGAATGTAAAACAGTGGACGTGACGCATTAGTCTCTCAGTCGTGCCCGACTCTTTGCTACTTCATGGACTGTAGCCAGTCCATGGAATTCTCCATACTGGAGTGGATTGCCATATCCTCCTCCAAAACAGTGGAACCACTGTGAAAACCAGTTTGGCAGTTCTTTAAAAAGCAAAATAGTTACTACATGACGCCACGATTTCACTCCTTGGTATACACCCAAAAGATTTTTAAAAAGGGACTCAGACACTTGTGTACCAATAATTATTTCAGCATTATTCACAACAGCCAAATGACTCAAGTGTTCATCAATCTGTGAAAGGTTAAAACGACCTATGAAAGGATAAAACATGGTATATGCATAAAGTAGAATATTATTCAGCAGTAAAAAGGAATGAAGTTCTGATACATGTTATGATATGGATGAACCTTGAAAACATTATGCTAAGTGAAGAAACCCAGACACAAAAGGCCGCCTGTTGCATGATTCCACTTGTATGAAATATCTAGAATAGGCAAATTCACAGAAAGCAGAAAGATTATCGGTACAGAACCTGGGTGGAGTGGGGAGTTTGGAGTTACTGATTAAGGATTAGTAAGTTTCTGTTTGGGGTGATGAAAATTTTTCAGAAATAAAAATAGTGACATTGCATAGCATTATGGATGTAATTAATGCCACTGAATATAATTAATGCCATTATGTACTTACAATGGTTGAAATGACAGATCTTTTGTTACAGAAATTTTACCACCATAAAAAAAAGGTTAACTAGAGGGACTTCCCTGGTGATCAGGAGATAGGATTCCACATTCCCAATGCAGGGGGCCGGGGTTTGATCCCTGGTGGGAGAATTAGATCCCACATGCCCAGTCAAGACCCAGTGCAGCCAGCCAGAGAGGTGAATAAATATATTTATAAATACAACCTGAGTTCTCAGGAAGTTTATTTCCCAAAAGAAGGCAGATGATGTTCGTAGAGGAAAGAAAAGCCATTAAATAAAACCAAAAGGAACTATTCTAGGAAAACGTTCAAGCTACTTCAATTAGTCTTAAGGTAACCCTCAATATTCGGAGAAGGGAATGGCACCCCACTCCAGTACTCTTGCCTGGAAAATCCCATGGACAGAGGGGCCTGGTGGGCTGCAGTCCACGGGGTCACTAAGAGTTGGACACGACTGAGCGACTTCACTTTCACTTTTCACTTTCATGCATTGGAGAAGGAAATGGCAACCCACTCCAGTGTTCTTGCCTGGAGAGTCCCAGGGACGGGGGAGCCTGGTGGGCTGCCATCTATGGGGTCGCACAAAGTCGGACACGACTGAAGCGACTTAGCAGCAGCTGCAGCAACCCTAGATATTAATTTTCATCTGAAACACAAAACAAGGGGCAGCTAAGGGAAAGAAGTATGCAGCTGGCTTAACTGCCTCCCCCCTCTGAAAAGCCTAAGCCTATTTCTCCACTGCGAGGGGTGAAATGAACACTCCACTCATGACCCTTAGAGGTCATGCTTGCTGTTGATGCTACATCTACATATCTCGTTTTAATAGCACCGCCTCCTCCTTAGGCTCACAGCAGGAATGTCTTGTTTGCAGTAAATGCCAGATTAGCAGGGAATCGTATTTCTCTTCGCCATTCGGGCCCCTATCCAATCCACCGCTGGTGCTTTCACCATCCTGAAGACCAGGCGAGGGCCGGCCAGCTGACACTGTCCGAAAGGCGACGTCCCCTCCGCACCTGCGATTCCCGCGCGCGGTCGCCAGAGGGTGCTGCCTCGTCGCGGACTAGGATCAAAGCGCGGCTGGACCCAGAAGCTCCCGTACCTGCGAGTTTTCAGAGGCGGGGTCGCACTTTGGTCTCCCTTCCGGCCCAGCACTTCCACCCACACACCAGGGTCTAGACGGCTCCCGGGCTGGTTGCTTGCGGCTCCACAGTCACCGGGTCTTCCCACCACCGGGAGGTCTGGCTGTTTTCCTTATTGGTCCTCACAGCACCCTGGTGGCTCAGTGGTAAAGAATCTGCCTGTCAAGTGGGAGATGCAGGTTCCATCCCTGGGTTGGGAAGATCCCCTGGAGGAGGAAATGGCAAACCAATCCAGTATTCTTGCCTGGGAAATCCCAGAGGAGGCTGGCAGGCTACACAGTCCATGAGGTCGCAAGAGTTGAACACGACTTAGCATAAACAACCACAACCTCACGTCACCAAAGACATGAACAACCCCCCTCCCAAGGGACAATAGCATCAGTCACTCCCTTGGAAGGTTACCGCAGAGTCCCTGCATCTGCCTTTCTTAGTTGCAATCATTTCATACGACTCAAAGATGATTTGTGGACATCATCTTAGTCTGACAAGAAAGAGGGAAGAAGACTAAACCAGCTCTCATCTTTGAGGACATTCTGGTACATTTGGAAATGCCTCTACAACTTTTCCCTCGGATAAAAGTCATTCTAAAATGAAAACGGCCCCCAGCACCTCCCAGGCTCACAAGACAAGGTGGCCTGTCAGCTGCTGGCACGAGGGCATGTCACACATAGAGAGGCCGTGACGTCACTGTGAACCCAAGAAAGACAGCAGCCTCCGACAGACCACCCAGATGCTGATGTGCAAACAGCAGCTGCAGCTGTTTGCATCGGGAATGTTTTGCTCGAAGGGGAACCAGCCTTCACTCTCTAGAACCATCCAGAAGATGAAAGAGTTAGTCGCTCAGTGGTGTCCAACTCTTTGCAACCCCGTGGACCCTCTGTCCGTGGAATTCTCCAGGTAAGCATACTGGAGTGGGTTGCCATGAACATCTCCAGAGTATTTTCTCGACCCATGGATCAAACCTGGGTCACCTGCATTGCAAGCAGATTCTTTACCATCTGAGCCACCAGGAGAGCCCCAAGGGCCACCCGGGACACCAGAAATCAAGGCAGAGTTTGGGAGGGTCCTTGAGTGAGTCCCAATGGCAGCGGGGTCTACAAATGAGGTGGTGCAGGCCAGAAAGAGCTAGAAAGAGAGAAAAGAGACAATTGGCCCAAAGTGCCCCCCAGTAGCCCTCCCTCACACGTCTGCAGGCTCCAGTTCGGTGTCTCCCTGCCTTCCGGGGATCTCCTTGGCCTTGAACCTGCCTGTGTGCCCTTTAACCCCAGCCTTCCCTATAAGAACGTCAGGCCACACCACAGAACAATGCCACCGCCGGGACGATCACACACCACACATTCCCATCAGCACAAGGTCCCTCTTAGAATCACACCCTGCAACCACTAACCCGTTCTCCGCTTCTAGAATCTCATCTCAAGAATGTTACATAACCGTGATCGTTCAGGGGGGGACCCTCGGGGATTGGCGATTTTCATGCAGCGTATTTCTCTGCAGATTCGCCCCGGCTGCTGGGGCCCGATCGTTCATCCTTTCTACGGCTGAGTGTTCTGACCCTGGGTGGGCCTAGGGGCGGAGGCGGCGGGAGGGGCGGACACGGCGCCCCCTCTTCCCAGCACTGCCGTCCCTGCAGCAGCCGCGGCGCGGAGCCACCCGGTCCGGCTCCGAGGGGCGGGGACAGGGCAGGGGCGGGGCGAAGGGCTTGTGGGCGGGGCTTATGCAGGGGCGGGACGCCGAGCGCGGGGAGAGGTCCAGACTGGTCGGGGGCGGGGCTGCGCTCTGGAGGGAGGCGGGGAGGGGCGTGGCCTCGGCGCTCGTGGGCGGGGCCCGAGGGGCGCTCCGGCGAGGGGCGGGCGTGGCGGCGCTCGTGGGCGGGGCGTGGGCGGGGCGTGGGCGGGGCGTGGGCGGGGCGTGGGCGGGGCGTGGGCGGGGCCCCCGCGTCCAGCCCCGCGGAGCGCGTCCTCATTGTCCGCTCGCGACGCCTGCGAGTACGTGTCCGCGCGGCCGGAACGTGGCGTGGACGCCGGAACGTGGCGTGGACGCCGGACGTTCTCCCAGAGAGAAGTCTCGTCCTGCCGGTCGTCTCGGACGTTTTGGCCGAGGTGAGTGACCGCGCTCGCCGCGGGCCGCTTCCCGGGGCCAGGGTCTCCGCGGCCTTCCACCCCCGCGTGCCCGAGCTTCCCCCTGCACTCGCTAGGCCTGGGGCGCAGGTGTGCGCAGGCCCGTCGCTGCCCCCAGCCGCTGCCCTCCGCCCTGGACTCGGCCCGCGCTGACCCCGCGCGCGGACCGCAAGGGGCCGCCTGGGGTCAGCGAGCGGGCGGCGCGGAGACCCGGCCTGCGCCCTCGGGGTTCCGGCTCGGCCTTTGCCCCGGGTGCCAGGACCCGAAACTAGTTCCTGAGAATCTCAGACAGAAAATCCAAGAAGTGGGACGAGCATTTGGTGTGTGCTTCCTGCGCCGCTGTTCATGGTTCCAGGGGGGATGGAGGGAACACAAGGAGAGGAGCGGGCGAGGAGGCTGGAGCGAGAGTGCGTAACCGGTGTCGGCCCGCTTGGTGCGGTGTGTTGTATGTAGTTTAGCAGCCGCACGCTCTGTCTTCCTGTCGGCCTGGTAAGGGCGCCCTCTCCGCGGAAGGAGCCGTCGCTCCCTGCCATGGAGCAAGGCCAGTGGGGACGCGCTGCACGCGTGGCTGCGTCTCGGGCCTCAGTCTCTCATTCTGAGCAACTAGGGGAACTGGGCCCCACGAGGAGTCAGAGCTCCAAGGCCTCCAGCGGCCTGGCAGGTGATCTAACGGTACACTGGACCAGGCAGAGGATAAGGGGATGCCTCCCCTGCTGTCCGCACTGAAATGAAAGCATTTCTCCCTAAACCAGACTGTCTTTGGGCCCTGACCCCGGAGATCTCAGGACCAGGTGCTCCCTGAGTCTGCAGCCCATCACTCTCCGGATGTGCTCCGGGGGCTTCTGCTAGGCTCAGGATAAAGTCTTCAGCCCTGCACTACTGACCCACCCACCCCTTGGACGGAATCTCCCACCACCCAGCTCTGTTGTAACCGCATGTCCACCGTGTAGGCTGAGCACCCCAGGCCAGTCCCAACACTGCCTCATGCTTGCTGTTCCCCCTGCCTCAGCCTGCACATCGAGCTGCCCACCGTGTCTCCCCACCTCCCTCAGCATTTGTTTCCTCTTCTAGGTCATTGGCATCACTGAGAGTGACGGTGCCCCAGAGCTCGGGCCCCTGCACCCAGGACTGAGAGCACAGCCTCCTCTCGGCAGGATCTTCCCGGGACATGGCAGGTGACTATTAACTATGGGGAGTTAAACTTTGTTAAATGAAAAATTTACTAGAAATTGAATACTTTGTTATAAAAACTCCAGACAACACTCCTGTATAAAACTTGTGTATAATGTGGACTGCTACCTGGAATTATCTTGTTTTGTTTTTTCTTACTTGTTTTATTGTTCATTTCAGCCCCACCAAAACAGAATGCTTGTCTTTTCTTTGCCTCCAGCCTCTGGGATGACGCCCTGGGACATAATAGCTGCTCAATCAATAGATATTGAGTGACTGAGCCCCGAGAGTGACCATGGTTAGAAATACCACATGACACATCCCATTGTGACATCTTTTTGTTCAACACCATAGCATGAAAGTCCTTGGATTTTATAACATGAACATTTGCGTTGTTTTGCGCATATGTTGTACATTAGGGTTTCTCAACTGCGGCGCTGCTGACACTTGGGGCCAGCACACGCTTTCGGGGGGCCTGTCCTGCGCTGTGCTCTGCAGCAGCTTTGCTCTGTCTTCCACATTCTAGCAGCGCCTCCTTCCAGAGGTCACAACCGAAAAATGTCTCCAGATGTGAAACACTCCCTGGGAGGTAACACTCCCTGGTTGAGAACCATCAGTGTGGATATTCCATTTGTATCCTGTTTCCGTGAAGCCCCCAAGTTCCTTTATAACAAATGAGTCTGAGAAGTTAAAACTGTTAATCATTAATTTCACTCGTGCAGGTCAACCTTTACACTCTGCTGAGTGCCCCAAAGCTCTTTGCTTCAAACTAACATTTATATTTTCTCCTTAAGGGCCTAAACAGAATAACATGGATCAAGAGTTTAAATATTTTAGTCTTAAGTGGTTCCCACAGCTGCCTTCTAGAAGGAACTGGTATGTGACCTTGGAGACTGTCCTGAAGGACAGTGCGGCTTCAGCTGCTGCTGCTGCTAAGTCACTTCAGTCGTGTCTGACTCTGTGCAGCCCCAAAGACGGCAGCCCACCAGGCTCCGCCGTCCCTGGGATTCTCCAGGCACAAACACTGGAGTGGGTTGCCATTGCCTTCTCCAATGCATGAAGGTGAAAAGTGAAAGTGAAGTCACTCAGTCGTGTCTGACTCTTTGTGACCCCACGGACTACAGCCCACCAGGCTCCTCCACCCGTGGGAGTGTCCAGGCAAGAGTACTGGAGTGGGCTGCCATTGCCTTCTCCGTGAGGATTCAGAGATTGTTGGTATGAATGACACCGCCAGGCACTGGATGGAGCCTCTGTTGTTAGGCTCTCCACCAAAGCGGGGCTTCATGCAGGCCCTGCCTCCCCATGGAACTCAGGATCTGATTTTTTTTTTTTTTAATATGTCTTGTGTTTCAGTTTTCGGTGGAGAGGAAGGAAGCAGAGCTGTGTGTCAGCGACTGACCTGCAAACAAGGGGTTACACGAAAGATTAGTCTCAGTGGTTTCTTATTCTGATCTTAGGCAACGTGGCTAAAACGTCTCACAGTGGATAACCAGAACAGTGCAGTTCAGTCTCTCAGTCGTGTCCGACTCTCTGCGACCCCATGAATCACAGCACGCCAGGCCTCCCTGTCCATCACCAACTCCCGGAGTTCACTCAAACTCATGTCCACAGAGTCGGTGATGCCATCCAGCCATCTCATTCTCTGTCGTCCCCTTCTCCTCCTGCCCCCAATCCCTCCCAGTGTCAGAGTCTTTTGGGCTTTAAAAGAATGCAGTCATGTTATTCTTGGGGAATTGAAAGTTGACTCCTGTACACGTAAACTCAAGTAGCGGTGGACTGATACGACCAGGTTCTTACAGGCTCCTTGTTTTACAGCCGCCCCCTGTGAGCAGCGTCGGTCTTCCTGACTTAGCCGGTGAGCTGATACGACGGTTCTTACAGGCGCATTGTTTTACAGCCGCCCCCTGTAAGCAGCGTCGGTCTTCCTGACTTAGCTCCGACCGTGGTGCGCGTCCCCTTGGCAGCTTGGTCCTTGTGGAGCTTGGACAGGGAGGAATGACTCTTCAAGAGAAATGGTTTCTTGTCTGGATTTAGGTAAGAAAGTGCTCATCGTCTACGCACACCAAGAGCCCCGGTCTTTGAACGGGTCCCTGAAGGACGTGGCGGTGGCTGAGCTGAGCCAGCAGGGCTGCGCCGTCACCGTCTCTGACCTCTACGCCATGAACTTTGAGCCCAGGGCCACAGGGAGGGACATCACGGGTGAGTCACGAACGCTCCGGGTTTTTGTTTGAACTTTCTTCTTCTTGTGTCTTTTTGTGAGGCACAGCTGACATAACTGTTTCAGGTGTGCAACGCGAGGGTACGAGGTCCATGTCTGTTGCACAGTGATCACGGTGTGCCCGGCTGCCACTCGCTGCCACACACTCGTGCTTTTCCAGGCCCAGCCGCGGGGACACGCGGCGGTCTCAGCTGCAGCCCCCACGCCGTGCATGGCAGCCTGTGACCCAGACTTTGTTCCTCTGACCCTCCTCTTTGTCCCTGTTGCCCAGCCCCCACCTCAGCAGCCACCAGGCTGTTTTCTGTGTCCGTGAGCTCAGCTCCTTTCTGTTTAGTTTGGTGGGTGGAGGCAGCGGTTACTTGCTTATTAAGGTTCCACCACTCTCCCACGTGTGAGATCACACAGCATTTTTCTTTTTCTGCCTCTCACTCAGCAACACCCTCCAGGTCCGTCCACGTCGCTGCACACGGCAGGGTTTCCTCCTTTACGGCTGAGTGACGCTCCCATTGTGTGCGTGTATAGCATTTTCTTTATCCGGCTATTGTGAATACCGCTGCAGTGGACACAGGGGTGCAGACACCTCCTTTACGTCGGGTGAACACCCGAAGTGGGATTGCTGGATGGTAGTTCTGCTTTCAGTTTGGGGGGCTCCACGCTGCTTCGCTCGGTGGCTTCGCTCACCAGCCACACGAGGGTCCACTTTTCTCCACGTCCCCGCCAGCTCTGGTTGTGTCTTGTCTTACTGACGGCCGTTCTGACCAGCGAGGGGTGGCATCTCCCCATGGTTTTGCTTTGTGTCCCTGATAATCTGTGATGTTGAGCATCTTTTCACGTGCCTGTTGGCCACCTGTGTTTTCCTCAGAAAGATACCTGTTCTAATCCTCTGCTCATTTTTAAATGACTGTTACGATTGTTTTTGCCTTGAGTTTTTTTTTTAATTAAAAAAAAAAGGTAAGACTCATCATTGGACGTGACGTGCAATTCTCACGTCGAAAAGGTCTGCAGTGCATGGCTTTTCCCGCACCCCCAGCCACCCGGTTTCTCTGCTCCCAAAGAAACCAGGGTCTCCCACCGTGTTTGCATCTTTCTGGGGCGAGTTTGTGCTGTCTCTGGGTGTACCTAAAGCAATGAACAGTATAACGGCTTTTCTCTCCAGTTTTTTAAAATGGGAACGTGCGTTCCCATATGCTGTTTTGCGTGTTGTGTTCTTTTTTTCTGCCTCAGAACCCCCGTTGTCTGGAGACACCACGGTTTCAGTGGTGCCCGCTCGTGCAGTTTTGCTGTGATGACAGGACTGCAGCAGAAATGGAGGCCGCGTGCTTCCCTACCTGTGCGAGCACATCTAGAATGGAGCTGCTGGGCAGCGGGGATGTGGGTTTTGAATCTCCACAGACAGTGTCAAACTGCTTTCCGTGAGTGCTGCACCAGCCCGCTCTCCAACCACAGTGTTCCCAAGTGCTCGTCTCCTTGTTCCACCAAGTGTCGGATAATTGCCAGTCAGGCAGAAAATGGTCTGTGGTATAGGGTTTGAAATATGAGTTGTAAATACATTTTTACCTAATTTATTTTTAGTTTTGGCTTTGCTGTGGTGGCTTCTCTTCATTTACTTTTGCTTAGTTGGCTAATTTAGACCTGTGCATTTTGTGTCATATAAACTCTAAGCTTATTTTTTTAAAGGTGCTATATTATTTGGCAGGTTCCACTTTTTAAAATTAAATACTTTCTCTACTTAGAATTTATTTCAATGTCTGATGTGAGGTGTGGATCCAGTTTTTCCCAAGTACATACCCAGCTCTCATCCCCATGTTACATTATCTAGCTATTTGCCTTGACTCAAAAAACCACCTTTGTTGTGACCTGAATTCCCACGTTTTATTCTCTTCTACACTTTGTACGCTGGTTTTTTTTTTTTCCTGTCCATGACTCAGTACCACCTGGCTTTCATTATTTTGGCAAATCATTGAAGATCTCATAGAGTTGGGCCACCTTCTTTTGTCTTACTACTTTTCCCAGCTACTCCGACTTCTGCATAAAGACTTTCTGAATCAGCTTCCCAGATTGTTGACTGAGAAAATGAAAAGCACGCCATGCCGGTTGTGCTGTGCTTGGCCGCTCAGTTGTGTCCGACTCTTTGCGATCCCGTGGACTGCAACCCGCCAGGCTCCTCTGTGCATGGGATTTGCCAGCAAGAAGACTAGAGTGGGTTGCCATGCCCTCCTCCAGGGGGTGCTCCCAACCCAAGGATCAAATCCAGGTCTCCCACATTGTGGGCAGATTCTTTATTGTCTGAACCACCAGGAAAGACAGTTGTGAGTTGTTTTGTTTGGGATAAAGTGAGGACTGCAGCCTGGGAGACAGCCCCTCAGCTGTCTCTGAAACTGCTCCAGAGGTGGAGGGAAGGTCAGGATGTATGGGATTCTGGTGAAGAGGGGTCATGTAATCATCAGGCACACATTTTGGCAGAAGGTTGCTGCTAGTCATGAGGAGCACATGTCACCATTAATGATTTTAATGCTTTAAAGATATGAGGACTTACAAGAATTGGGCTCATAAAATCTTCTGAAACTACCTATCTGAAGGCGTGTTTTTCTGTTTTTTCCCGGAGCACAGAGTGCCTCATTCCAGATCTCCACCCTGAACTTCTTTAAGGGGGTGTTGAAGATCAGAGGCTACAGCAGCTTTGACTTATCCCTGTAGAGGCAGATGGCAAGTTCCAGCCTTTAGCTGGCAAGATTCTAACGGTAACAGATTAAGTTTACGGCGGAACTTTCAGTGCCACTTCTATTCCAGCAACAGGCGTGGTTCCTCACGTGTTCGCCTTCTTTTACAACCTTCCAGGTGTATTTGTGAGTTTTCTTCATGCGGACCTTGCATAAATCTTGCTTCCTGGGTTTTGTTCCTCTGTGTAGAGGACTGACCTGTGCACGTCTGTGTGCCCACCTACCCGCGGCTGCTGCTGACTTTCTCACCATTCGTAGTTTTAAGCCGATTCTCTGGGTCTTTCCTGATATACAGTCAACCCATCTGCAAGTAATAATTTCACCTATGTCTTTCCAGTAATTCCCAGTAAATTAAATACCTTTTCCCTCCTGTTTGCCATTGTGTTAACAAGACCTCAGATTTAGTATTTAGTACTGGTGGCAATGGTTGCATCCTTGCCTCTCCTTGTCTTTCTTCTAATAAACCAAACAGCTCTTTTCACTGAAAAAGCAACAGAGCGGGGACTGGGGAGGTAGTGTTGTGTGATGGAGCCTCTGGTTTTTCAGGGGATCAGGTAAGACACAGTCTCTTTGCAAACAGCATTTTAAGTGTGGTGAACAGTGGCGGAGGGTGAACACTAACAGGCCCTTCACACACCCTCCTTGTCCTGCGGCCCCAGGCAGAAGCAGGCAGAACTCTTTGGTGTGACTCATTGTAGACCTCGCTCCAGATGTTAACGAAGCGCACATTCCTGAGCGCGTTAGGAGCTCTGTAGATACAGGTAGAAACGGGGATTTGCTTTGTTCACTGGAGCTTTCAGGAGGCGTCTTAACAACGGTGTCACTTCACGGTACATGTTATAACTTACCAGTTCCCATGTTGATTTAGCTTTGTCTCCATCTTTTGTTTCAATCTGTCAGTATGTCTGCATGACTCTGGATTTCCTGTCTTACTAAAAAAGTGCGTCCACACCCACACTTATAAAAATATTACCATTTCCCCAATATTTGCACACCTTTGCTATGTATTTTTAAATTTTATCTAGACTACACGCAGCCCATACACATGTATTGTCTGTTTACCACCTCAGAAGCACACAAAGTCTGCGGTGGGCTCTACACCGGGAGGGTGGCAGCCTGAGACACAGGCTCTCCTCCTCGGAGTCTCTGGTCAGCACACAACCTCATGCACAGAAGGGTCCCAGCTGAGCTTTTGAGTGAAGGCGAGGCTGGGCTGCGGGATGCTCTCAGCTGCGGCGCCCAAGGGCAGGGCTGGCTCTCCTTGGGCCACCCTGCAGGCCTGTGTGCTGGGGGGCCACCTGAGCCCCCCACTCCTCTCTGGTTGCTTGGGAGTTACCCTGCCCCTTGTGTTGTTGTGAAAGGTAGAAACAGCCTGTTATGATGAGGTCAGAGCCCAGCAAGGTACGAGGAGACCCTCAACCACCGGTGACCATTGTTAACACTGGGCAGTGCTTAGGGCGAGTCGTGCTGCTGGGCAGGAACCCACCAAAGGCCTCGTCTTTCCGTTCAACTGCGGGGGTCCGGGCTCAGGCCCCAGCCTTGCTGCAGCCTGAGCCCCGCCGCCCAGGCCTGCTCCGGAATTGCTGAGGCCACAGACTTTTTAGAGCCGAGTGGAGAAAACGGCTGTTTCCTGTGTAAACCATGTGCCCCCACCGCAGCCCACGAGCTCGCAGAGCTGAGACCCCAGGCCGAGCTGCAGCCCTGTAGCCAGGTCACCCGCGGCCCCGGCCTCCAGCCCCTGGCCATCCCCGGGCCATCCCGGCAGTCCCCTCCGCATCGTCCGCCGGAGCGCCCCCTCCCTCCCGGTCCTCTAGACCCCGGCGGAACTCCTGCTCCATTCTCAGATCCCCGGCGCCTCACTCACCTGCTGCACACGCCGGTGAGGCCCCCGCATCCAGGCCGTGAGGTCCATGTGCCCTGGGGCTGCCCTGAGCTCGCTGCCCTGTCGTGCTACTGTGCTAACCATGTGGTTATCTGTTCCTCCTGGACCCTAGCTGCTCCTCTGTGTCCACAGTCTGACCCCAGGGCCGGCCCCTGGGCAGGTCTCAGTGACTTGACCTGCTGGGGGCGTCCAGGCAGCAGTGGCTGCAGGATTGGTGGGCCGTGGACGTTCCCCCTGAACGGGAGCCTTTGTCCTGCTCCCCCAGGCACCCTCTCCAACCCCGGCTTCTTCAACTACAGCGTGGAGACCCACGAGGCCTATAAGAAGCGGTCTCTGAGCAGTGACATCGTCGAGGAGCAGAAGAAGCTTCAGGAGGCTGACCTGGTGATATTCCAGGTTGGTTTTTCCTCTCATTGCGGTGCCGGCTCTGTGTGCAGACCCTCCCGAGACGCTGCTGGCTGCGGTGTACAGCCCCCATTCCCCTCTGGTGATGTTCCAGGTTGGTTCCCTCTCATTGCGCTGCCGGCTCTGTGTGCAGACCCTCCCGAGACGCTGCTGGCTGCGGTGTGCGGCCCCCATCCCCCTCTGGGAGTGGATTGTTGCCTGTGTTCGTCTCTTTTCCCTGACTCTGTCCTTGGACATGGTGTTGGGGCTTCTACGGGGACCACAGTGGCTCCAGGGAGGCCTCCCTGCCGCTGTGTGCGGTCAGGCTCAGCTCCTCGGAACCTCCGGGCCTGACTCCCGGATGCCCCATCTCACCCCCGGCGGGGAGAGGGGCAGGCTCCTTCCCACACCCTCCCCACAGCCCCATGGTTGGGATCACGGTCCTGTTGCCCCAGAGCAGGCTCGGTCAGGGGCCCGCAGTCACATCACAGGGACCCAGGGCCACCTGCAACAGCCACCAGGATGCCATCAGCCCTGCCCACCCAGCCCACTGCCACCGCCACTCCACACGCCTCGGAGCAGGGGGAGAAGCCGCCCACACATGCGGCCCCGGGGGGCACCCGCCTGCCCAGGCCAGGAAGGAGGCAGTGCCCCAGGCGGACGAACACCCCAGCACCTCCTCCTGCTCCCCCACAGTTCCCGCTGTACTGGTTCAGCGTGCCGGCTGTGCTGAAGGGCTGGATGGACAGGGTGCTGTGCCAGGGCTTTGCCTTCGACTTCCCTGGCTCCTACGACGATGGCCTCCTCAAGGTACGACCCCCACCCCCCCAGGATGAGGGACCCTTGTCCATCAGGGAAGGAAGGGGCATCTCAGCAAGTCACCTCTGGTTTGCCTTTGTTAACCAAACTCCCATGGAGCACCATCCGTGTGCAAGGCTTACACTGGCGAGAAAGCATGGTTCCTGGGGTCATGGCCCTTTCCTCCAGCAAAGGCTGCAGGCCATCCATGTCTAGCAGCGTGCTCGGCCGGGGGCCCGGGGGCAGCCACCCAGGGCGCCTGCTCCACAGCGCACTCATACCTGGCTGTGCACCCGTTCGCCTCTGAGTACCCGGACCCACCTTGAAAGCAGGATAACCTCAGTGGATGGTGGACTCAGCCGCTGCACAGGATGTGGTAGCTGTGGATTTCCCATGCAAGCAGATGTTCAAGATCCAAAAGCCTCAGAAAACAAGTGTGCAGAAACAGAGTGCTGAGACCTGAGATGTGTCTCAGGCCGTGAAGAGACGCTGCCCTTCACTGACCGGCCCCGGAGCCCGGCCCCACTGGCTGCAGGCGACGTGCGCCCTCCCAGCCGCCCCCCTGCACCTGCGCCTCTGCAGCCCACTCCCCCAGCATCGGGCCTGTCAGCACTGTCCATCCAGCCCACTCCCTCTGGCTGTCCCTCCCCTGCCCCGTCGGATGTCGCTGTCGCCTGCCGCTGGGCCAGACAGAGATGGGAGTGTATATCTGTCTGTTAGGGGAGGGACAGGGGAGCTGGCCTCGGTTTCCCTTCAGTCACTATAGATGACCCGCCCTGGGGTCCACGCCCGATCCTGTGCTGTCCTCCGCAGGGTAAACTGGCCATCCTGTCCTTGACCACGGCCGGCACGGCCAGCATGTACTCCAAGACTGGGGTCAACGGAGACTTCCGGTACTTCCTGTGGCCCCTCCAGGTATGCCCCCCACACAGACACACAGCTCTCCTAGCTCCTCCCACATGTGGGGGCCTGAAGGCCAGGCCATGCTGACTCCCCTGGAAACAGGATATCACAACCTCTTAGCCTTTTGGATGTTTTACTTGGCAGCCCTGGAAAGGCTGGCTGATGAAGAAAATGCTGTGATTATGAGAACCTTTGATGCTGTTTGGCCAGAGGCCAAGCCGAGCCCGGTTGGCCGATGTCTGCTCTGGGGACCCCTGAGGTGGCTTCGTGTGTCATGAGCTTCCTGCTTTTAAAAACTCTTCACCTTTGTTTCAGTTTGCAAAAGTACATATGGGAACAAAGAGACTATAAAACATAGAAATTCAGTTCTCCTAATCCCCCTTAAAACCAATCACTTTCAATGATTTAATGTGTTTCCTTACAGCCCACACACATTCTTTTCAAACACATGTGTTCACGCATTCACTTGGCGGAGCCAGCTCTTTGCCAGGGCATGCAGACTGCTCAGCTGTGGCACTCTCACCACAGGGCTCAGGCCCAGGCGCCCTGCACTGGGAGCAGGGAGTGCCAGCCCCGGGACTGGCTGGACCAGGGAGGGCCCTGTGTTCTTACACACGTACATTTTAGGACTCAGCTTACCATATTTCCTTTTTACATGAACGGTGCACCACGAACACTGCTTCACATTTCTGATTGTTTACACCTAACATGTATCTTGTGGAGAAGGCAACAGCACCCCACTCCAGTACTCTTGCCTGGACAATCCCATGAACGGAGGAGCCTGGTGGGCTGCAGTCCATCGGGTCACTAAGAGTCGGACACAACAGAGCGACTTTACTTTCACTTTTCACTTTCATGGATTGGAGAAGGAAACGGCAACACACTCCAGTGTTCTTGCCTGGAGAATCCCAGGGACGGGGGAGCCTGGTGGGCTGCTTTCTATGGGGTTGCAGAGTCGAACACGACTGAAGTGACTTAGCAGCAGCAGCAGCAACGCGTATGTTGAGCAGCCTTTCATGGTGGCACATTTAGCTGCAATAACCTCATTCAGGGCTCCCAGGTGGCTCAGTTGGTAAAGAATCCACCTGCAATGCAGGAGACCCTGGTTCGATTCCTGGGTCAGAAAGATCCCATGGAGAAGTGATAGACTACCCACTCCACTATTCTCAGACTTCCCTTTTGGCTCAGCTGGTAAAGAATCCGCCTGCAATGCGGGAGACCTGGGTTTAATCCATGGGTTGGGAAGATCCCCTGGAGAAGGAATAGGCTACCTACTCCAGTATTCTGGCCTGTATAGTCCATGGGGTCGTAGAGTCTGGCACGACTGAGTGACTTTCACTTTGATGAGTTGCCATAATTTACCTAACCAATCAAAACCATAAAACTTAGTGTGTGACTCGGCAGCAGAGATTAGCGAGCTGTGTCAGTTAGAGGCGCCCAGTGCGCTCTGCCCCCCGGGAGCGGCCAGGTCCTGAGGTTCCAGGGCAGCGCCCTTGTTCTCGGCTCCCTGGCAGTGGCAGAGGTTCTCTGAACTCCCTGAAGGTCAGCTGCATGCGCTCCCCTCGGGCGACTGAGCAGGGGGCGGCTTCTCACCGCTGTCCTCTCTTTGCGCTGTAGCACGGCACGCTGCACTTCTGTGGATTTAAAGTCCTTGCCCCTCAGATCAGTTTTGGTGCTGAAATGGCGTCCGAAGAAGAAAGAAAGAGGATGGTGGCCTCCTGGGCGCAGAGGCTGAAGACCCTTTGGGAGGAGGAGCCCATCCACTGCTCGCCCCCGTGGTACTTCGGGCAGTGACGGGGGCCACGCCTCACTGCGGGGGCCGCGCGGGAGGCATGACACATGTGACGCCATGTAGGCGCATGTAATAAAGGATGTCACGACAGCCAGGGTGTGACTGTGTCCCCAGCGTCCTGCGGGCCAGCTTCCGCCCCCACTGGCTGTCCCAGATTCTCTCCTGCGGCGCAGGTCCCTCTCCCAGGCTTGTCTTTCGTTCCTAACGCCATTCCTTCTCCTTTGTCCAGCCTGCGCAGCTAGTGTTTGTCGGTAGTGTTGGCGCGAACCTGGACTTGTTAGCTACTTGTTTTACTCTGCGACTCGCCTTGCATTTCTGTTTTCAGAGGAAACTGTAATGTGTTCACAGCTTGTGTTGCAGTGCTCTGTTTGGACTTCTTGTGTCTTTTTCTTTCTATATCATGAGTGAGCATTAAGTTTTAATTGAGCAGCTACTCCGCATATCTTTACGATTCCTGAGGGCCGGTTACAGTGCGTAGCCAGCCTTAGTGAGAAGGCGTCCCATCAGTGTGCACGAGTCCCGGGAACAGGACTGACCGTGACCCCGAGGGGCGGGCACGTGTAGCTGGAGCATCTCCTCCCCAGCCTGCCCCTCCTCTTCATGGTCGTCGTCACTGCCCAGGACGGGGCCCTTCTCCTCAGCGGTCCCACCACCACCCCATCACGGTCCCAGCTGCACCTGGTCACACACCCTCACCTGCCTCCCCCTTGTCCACCCCCCGTCCCTGCCCCCCGGCGTCTTCAGACCCTGCTCCACCCTCATTTTCTTCCTCCTCTTCAGCTGATCCACCAGCAGATAGTTTCCTGTTCTTAGTTTCCCTCTGCATCTTCATCCCTCCCTCAGCGCTGTCATCCTCAAATCAGATTGATTTTTCAGGGTCATGTCTGTCTTTCTTGACAGTTTTCTTCAAGCTTTTTCAGAGCATCCCCACATTCCCTTTCCGTGCCACCTTCCCAGAGCCTCTCTGGGGCCGTCCCCGCCAGGTGCCTTCTCAGGGTCCCCTCCAGACTGTCTTCATCATCTCTTTTGAGCCTCGGTTCTCTCGAGACGGTTCTCTTCAGACCGTTGGAACTGGCTTCTTCAGATGCTCTCCGGGCCCTGCTCTTGGGCAGCTTTTACAGACGCATCTTCTTCAAAACCTCCCCCATCCCCTATGTCTCGTGCCTTTCACGTGTCAGTTCTTTAAACGCCATGCTTGCTGCAGCTTCTTCAGCCTCCATCCTGCTGTGCTGGGATGTTCAGGCAGGGCCTTGCATAGGAGACGCTGCGCTTTGAAGCAAAGATGGGCTTTGAACACTGACTGCCCTTGCAGCCTCAGGACACTGAAGCAACCCTCGTTCTCTTGGGTTCTCCGCAGCCTGGTCCCATCCTGGGACAGAGGCGTGAGAACGACCAGATGTCCTTCCCATGGAGGGTTTGAACCTAGCCACTAGTATCCCCTGTGTCCTTGGGACACAGGTCATATCTGGACATCTGTCCAAGAGAAGGAGCTTCCTAACTGGCCCAGAGCTCGGTTTCCTCCGCCCCCTTCAGCACCTGTGTACGATCCTCAAAATCCACATGACGAAGCATCTTTGGTGACATTGGCTCGGTCACAGCTCACTCAGGACAGTCCTAGGGCTTTTATCGAGAGACCACTTCCTGGGGAGCTTGCACCTCTCCTGAGCCTCGTTCTCCCCTTCAGTATGCAGGCTTTAGCTTCTGATTTCTTCTCCATGCAGAGATATCAGCAGATCCCCCCTTCAGAAAACTGCAGCACCATCTCCTGTAAGATCATCTCCTTGGAAAGGGTGTGGATGGCTTCACTGCGATGTCTGGGGACAAGCCAGTCATCAACCCAAGGCCTTTCTCTCCTGCTCCCCTGCTTCTGAGGTTGGGGGTTTGGGGTTTTCTCTGCAGAGGTGTCTCAGCTTTGCTAGCATCATCGTGTGTGTCTGCAGAGGAACCTGACTGACATGCCATCACGGAGAAGCCAGTTAGCCTGATGTGCGGAGCTGACATCTTCAGCAGTGTCGGGGAACCAGCCTTCTTTCCAGGGGTGTCATTGGCTGCTGCCCAGAAGATTGGTTTCTTTGCTAGGATCTCCTGGGCTCACAGCAGGGCACCTGGACTCACAATCACTCAGGTTCAGAAACCTGGCAGAGGTTGGGGCAACACTAAACAGAGGCTCTTTTTGAGAAATGACGTGCAGAGACCCCACGGCAAGTTCATCATGAGAAAGTTCCTTCATTGTGGGGAAAGAGTAAAGCTGAGCCGAGTGCCCAGCTCAGCAAGGGCCCCGTGTTTGTGGGTCACACGGGTGCTTCTGCAGAGTTTCTGGTTGAGATTGAAACCCTACTGAGACTTCCAGTTCCTGCTCTTGGCAGATGGCAGATGAGATTTCTCAAAAGGCCTCCTGGAGCACTGCCCCCAGAGGCCATTTAAGTCGCAAGAAACACACTTCTAAAAATAAATCGTGGAAAACAGGGACATGTCCAAGTGTATCCCAGCTCTGTCCCCTCCATACCCGCAACCGACACACACAGCAGCCTTGTCCCATAACAACAAACACCTAACGAGCTGCTGGCAGCAGAATGGACAGAAATATGGACCTTCCAGATCACATGCTGATACCAATGCCCTGTGTTACCAGTTCAGTCGCTCAGTCGTGTCCGACTCTTCGCGACCCCATGAATCACCTCCCTGTCCATCACCAATTCCCGGAGTTCACTCAAACGCATGTCCATTGAGTCGGTGATGCCATCCAGCCATCTCATTCTGTCATCCCCGTCTCCTCCCACCCCCAATCCCTCCCAGCATCAGAGTCTTCTCCAGTGAGCAACTCGTCACATGAGGTGGCCAAAGTATTGGAGTTTCAGCTTCAGCATCAGTCCTTCCAATGAACACCCAGGATTGATCCCCTCCAGAATGGACTGGTTGGATCTCCTTGCAGTACAAGGGACTCTCAAGAGTCTTCTCCAGCACCACAGTTCAAAAGCATAAATTCTTCGGCGATCAGCTTTCTTCACAGTCCAACTCTCACATCCATACATGACCATGGGAAAAACCATAGCCTTGACTAGACGGACCTTTGTTGGCAAAGTAATGTCTCTGCTTTTTAATATGCTATCTAGGTTGGTCATAACTTTCCTTCCAAGGAGTAAGTGTCTTTTAATTTCCTGGCTGCAATCAGCATCCACAGTGATTTTGGGGCCCAAAAAAATAAAGTCTGACACTGTTTCCACTGTTTCCCCATCTATTTGCCATGAAGTGATGGGACCCGATGCCATGATCTTCGTTTTCTCAATGTTGAGCTTCAAGCCAAACTTTTCACTCTCCTCTTTCACTTTCATCAAGAGGTTTTTTAGTTCCTCTTCACTTTCTGCCATAAGGGTGGTATCATCTGCATATCTGAGGTTATTGATATTTCTCCCAGCAATCTTGATTCCAGCTTGTGCTTCTTCCAGCCCAGCGTTCCTCATGATGTACTCTGCATATAAGTTAAATAAGCAGGGTGACAATATACAACCTTGATGTACTCCTTTTCCTATTTGGAACCAGTCTGTGGTTCCGTGACCAGTTCTAACTGTTGCTCCCTGACCTGCATACAGGTTTCTCAAGAGGCAGGTCAGGTGGTCTGGTATTACCATCTCTTTCAGAATGTTCCACAGTTTATGAGTCCTCGCTATTAGCAGTGCTCTATGATACCAGTGTTCCAACCCAGAAAGAAGCGAGAGACCAGACCCTGGGTTTGAGCACTGTGGCCAGCTCAGTTGAGACTTTACGTAAAGAGGGCTGCCCGTCTGAGGAGGCCCTTCTCACAGGAAGACAGGAAGCTGAGCTGTCTCCGTCTCAGCTCTGTGTAGAAGAGTCTCCTGCACTGTGCGGTCCTGGAGTGAGACTAATTCTGCCCACATCTACAGAGAAAGGGGAAATCTAAAGAAATTAAGTGGCCCCAAATGATAGCTCAGTTGGTAAAGAATCTTCCTGCAGTGCAGGAGACCCTGATTCTATTCCTGGGTTGGGAAGATCCACTGGAGAAGAGAAAGGCTACCCACTCCAGTGTTCTTGGGCTTCCCGTGTGGCTCAGCTGGTAAAGAATCTGCCTGCAATGCAAGAGACCCAGGTTCAATTCCTGGATTGGGAAGATCCTCTGGTAAAGGGACAGCCTACCTACTCCAGTATTCTTGGGCTTCTCTTGAGCCTCAGCTGGTAAAGAATCTGCCTGCAATGCAGCAGACCTGGATTCAATCCCTGGGTTGGGGAAGATTCCCTGGAGAAGGGAAAGGCTACCCACTCCAGTATTCTGATCTGGAGAAGTCCATGGACTGTATAGTCCATGGACTCACAAAGAGACACATCTGAGTGACTTTCACTTCACAAACAATGACAGTCCTCAGTAGAGGAAAAAGTCAACAGATTTGCTCCAGAGGAAAACATCATCTGACGCCTGTGAGGATGCTCCCTGAGCAAGTCAGCGTCACAGGAACCCCCAAATGGCCAAATACATGCAGAGACTGCATGAGACAAGAATCAGCAGAAACACCAGGTGGTAGATTTTACCAACCAGGAGCTTTGGATATCGCTGCTATGCGATGGATAACACAAAGTAATGGTGTAAAAAGTATGTAAAGGAGTGGAAATGGAATCAAACCTGAGCAGCAGAGAGACATTCAAAAGTGACCAAATGGCTTTGAAAACATAACGCAGTGAGTGAGTGAAATGGTCGCTTAGACACAGGTCCAGAGAATGGATATGTGCACTTCACAGTCATAGAGCTGAACGTCACAAAGCACCTGACTCCATGCACAAACACAGCAGAGACAGACTCATCTGGAGAGTCTACCGAGGTGCCAGGACGATAATGGAACATTCAGGAGTGTGATGGGAGGGGCACACAGCTCTTCCCTGTCCTTTGAGCCATCAGTCTATGACAGCTGTATATTTGAAATCATTTAAGAAAGTAGCAATAGAGTCAGTCTAGGTATTACTGGTGTAAAGCCTTCTGAGGGGATGAGCTGAGACAGTTGCTTTTTCGGAGCCTGCCCTGGGGGCCTCGAGGGCCAGGTGAGCTCTGAACCATCTAAGATGTGACTGTCCCAATGGACTAAGTCCAGAGGCCTGAAGGACATAAACCCGACGGTGACCCCCAGATGGCCGGATCAGAGGCACAGTGCTGGTGGGCAGTTCAGACCTCCTAAACCCCTCACCTCCTTGGGGTTATAAGTGAAAACCCCGAGAAAACCACCAAGAACTTTGTGCAGTTTGGGTAGAAGTGGGGAGCCCAGCGAGTAAGGGCATTTAGGGACTCACAGTATTAACTGGAGGAACATGAAGGATTCATTCCCAAAGCTGGTGCTGCAGGTGGCCCGAGCTGCTGCTGGAGCAGGGCCCTGCCAGCCCGGGCCTTTCTGTCTGGCCCTTCTCTGAGGACCGTCCTCTCCTGGCCCACAACCCCTCAGGAGAGAAGGGTTGGGCTGACAGACTAGCTAGAGCTCACAGAGGCCCCCCTTTCGCAACAACCATATGGAAGCCCGAAATAAATTCTTCAGGAAGGAAAAAACCATCTTTCCAAGAGGTGCCAGATTTAGAAACATGAGCTGTCAGAGATGAGGATGAAAAGCTTTGACGAGAACTTTGCTTCATTCTCAAACTCCTGGAAGAATGACCTAAAACATTTTCGCGTTATGTATGTATTATCTTTTTAAGGTCTGATGCAGAACAAGAATTGATGATGTAATTGCATTGCTCTGGCCCCCGGCCCAGCGTTTGGCCTTTGGTGCTGCCCCCTGGCACGGGGGGCATTTCCCATTCCCCCTCCAGGGAGGACGAACATCCTCACAGGGGCATCCGAGAGGCCGGAGCTCCTGGCCTGGGACAGCGAGGCACAGGACAGGTGAGCCTGCAGGCCTTCCCAGGTCCTGTGCCTCTGTGGTCACCCTGCCATCTGAGTGTAACGGTCTCAGTCTCGGAGAGCTTAGGCCAGTCCTTCCCGCTGTGGGCTGAGTCCAGGACTGGAGAGAAGAAAATAAAATTCCATTCTTACAGTCAAGTCGATACTTATTGGGGTGTGGCTGTGGCTGAGGGCAAAATCAGCACCCTGTTAGCCTGGGTCTACAACGTGAACTTCTTTTATTTTCAGAAGAGCGCAAAACCGCTCACCTAAAACGACAAAGTCAGACGGGGTTTCTGACAGTTTGTTTCCTCATGAGGACATGATTTACTCTGTCCTAGTTTCCGGTTGTATGTGTTGCGAAATCGAATGCCAGTGAATGTGCCAGTTACCGCTGAGTGTGAATGACCTCTGTGTTTAGAGTGTGCCCTGAGCAAGCCTTCCTGCTCAGCTGCTCAGTGATGCTACTGATGCTTTTCTTCTTCTTGAATTACCACCGAGAGGAATGTTTTTCCCAGGAGGATTCCTTTCTTGTCCGGATTTAGGTGAAAAGGTGGTCACTGTCTCTGTCTTCAATGGATCCCTGACGTGCCCCGGAGGTGGCTGAGCTGAGCCGGCAGGGCCATGGCCGCGCCGTGCCATCTCTGTGTAGTGGACATTGAGCTGAGGGCCGCGGGGAAGATGGTGAGTTTACAGTTGATATTTACACCCAGTCTCTAAAGGTTTCCCTTCTTTTTCTCGTAAGAAATTATCCAGCTGTGACCACATGTTGAACGGCAAAACAAGGTCCAGGAGTAGGGTTTAAGGAAAGGAGCTGGTGGTACCCCTTTATCATTTCAAAGCCATGAACATCCATTTCCAGTCCGAGTGCAGACAAATGAGCCCTTTGAGCTACCGACTGGCCAAGCTCACGGGCCTGAGATGGGCTTTCAACACTACTGGGACTACTGGACCAGTCCCATTTGACCCGACAGCTTGTACTGGTTCTGTTTGCTGTCCTCAAAAGGTGGAGCATCTAGCATAGACATCTGCATGGAGTATGTTTATGCACACAACACTGTTGATTAATACAGCACTACCTGACACCATGAGCCTGTAAGTCACAAGTGACTTGAAGGTGTCACAAGTGACTTGAAGGTCTCACAAGGGAAGGTTTTCTCATAAATACAAGACCTCATGCTCCATCATTCTCCCTCTTTCCTATCCAAATAATAGGTCCAAAAAAAAAAAAAAGGACAGCAGAGTTTTAAACTTAGGACACCAGCACAGGTCCTGACTTTCCCCACTCAAGACAAAGCATGCTCGTAAACCCTTAGGCACGCGCTCCACCGCTAACGGCTCTGATCTCTGACTTAAACCCTCAGGCACGCGCTCCACCGCTAACGGCTCTGATCTCTGACGTAAACCCTCAGGCACGCGCTCCACCGCTAACGGCTCTGATCGCTGACGTAAACCCTCAGGCACGCGCTCCACCGCTAACGGCTCTGATCGCTGACGTAAACCCTCAGGCACGCGCTCCACCGCTAACGGCTCTGATCTCTGACGTAAACCCTCAGGCACGCGCTCCACCGCTAACGGCTCTGATCTCTGACGTAAACCCTCAGGCACGCGCTCCACCGCTAACGGCTCTGATCTGACTCTGTAGTGCTGGTCCCGCCAGACGCTGAGTCTGGGGTGGTGAGCAGGTCAGCTTCCCGGCAGCGTGGGGTCAGCGTCTGTAGGCTGGAGATAACAAGCTTCAGGCTCGTGTATTTTACAGAAAAGTCTCCACGCGGCAGGCCTTCCGTGTCGCACACCACCTGGTACTTCACACGTGTTCCATGCTCAGTGGTTGTTACTGACACCCGAGTCCACGGGAAGGTGGTCCTGGGGACGCAGCCAGAACCACAGGACCACAAAGTTGACGTTCTGCGTCTCCAGGCCAAACACAGCTGGGGCTTCTCAGTCAGCCCAGCTGCGGCCAACTTGGACCCAGCCTTGCCACCATTGTCATGGTCCCTGGGATCACAGGCACCCTGCCCATCAAGGCTGGAGGACTGGAGGAGAGTCCCCTTTTCTCTGTGCACCCTGACGCTTGTCCCTGCTTATGTTCTTCACACATGGACGCTGGCCCGAGAGTCAGCAGCTGCCCACGTATCGATTCTCATCTGAGGTGCGGCCACCCCGAGCCGTGGAGCCCCCCACAGTGGGCCCCCTACCGCATGTCCTGGCCTCAGGCCTGTAGAAGAGCAGACGAGTCCCAAGGGATCTGGGTCTCCAGTGACTCAGAGAGAAGGAAGTCTCGAGCCTGGCCCTCTGGCCCACTCCCCAGCACCAAGGGGGACAGTCTGGGCTGGGTGTTTGCTTCCCTCTGGTGGTGGGTGCTGGAGGGAGCAGAGACCAGGTGGCCTCCCTGGAGCGGCTCTGTGACTCTCTCCCGCCCCCCGGGTTCCTCCCACCCCAGTCTATCATGAACACCCCATGCTTTGTGTCACCACGGCTCTTCACCCAACTGTTCCCTCCCTCCTTTATTCCCAGGGGTGCAGCACAACAGACACCCCGGCCGCTCCCCACGGCAGGGGTGTGAGCCGGCCTCCCCCAGAGCGCGTCCAGGCTCTGACCTGCCCTCCTCTGTCAGCCCTGACAGTCAGTCTGGACAATCAGTCGTCAGCTTGAAGAGCTGAATCTGAACACAGAGAAGAAACTCCGGCTGGGACATGATCACCTACTTTGCCCTCATGGCCCCCTCTGGTGCTGTGTGAAGCTTTGTGCTAAAGCAGGGGTCCCCACCCTCCAGGGTCCAAGGCGCCTGATGATCGGAGGTAGAGCTGATGTAGTGGTCATAAAGTACACAGTAAACATAATACCCGTGAATCATCTGGAAACCAGCGCTGACCTCCTGAATCCTCGGGACGGAGCCCAGAGCAGCCCTTCTGGCCATGTTCTCTGACGTGTGGCGCACCAGGCACCCCCAGGCTGAGGCTGCAGCGGGGTGACAAGCGCCAGCATGGTGTCCCGGGACATCTGGAACCAAACGCAGCCATCTCGTGCTGCTTCCTGCAGGATGCAGGACGTCCACGTGGAGCAAAGGCCGAACAGACCATCTCCAGGAGGAAGCGTGTCTGCTCAGAAAGGGGGTGGCTGGCTGGAGGCTCTGAGAGTAGAATTCAGAAGTGTGATGGCCACCACGGGAAACTGCCTTCTCGCTCCGTGGGACCTAGACTGTAGCTGGTCTCGGCCGTAGACAGAAGGCAGAAAAACTGCAGGCATCACTCCAGGACATCCTGTGCACTCGGCCTGACCCCACTCAAGGTCTGCTTGGCAGGGCCACGTAAGGGTGTCTGTTTTGAGCTTAAGGGCATTTAGTCTGTCTTGAAGGGGCTTTGGGATGCTCGTTTCTCTGAGTGAACGTGGTGGTGGTGGGGGTTCCAGCTGACAGTCCTGTGTGTGATGTCTGTGCTGTGGGCTGCACATTTGTGCATCTGAGGTCCTTGCCATCACATGAGCTTTGCTCCTGATGCTGCCTCAGAGAAAGGAAAGTAACGGGCACTATGGGTCCCGGGGCTAGCAGTCCTCTGAGGACAATAACCAATAACCTGGGAAGTAACTGGCCAGGCACTCAGCTCACAGAGGGGGCCTGGCTCTGGGGCTTCTCCAGGGAGGCCAGGGGTCCACGGCATGGTGTCAGCACCCCCACTGGATCCTACCCAGCAGGGGGCTGAACAAGCCACCAGCACGGCCCCCTCTGCAGGGGAACCAGGCTCCCAGCCACACCCAGGCATCTGTGGCTGGGAGGGGGGTCTATGCAGCCCCCGTGCTCGGAGGCCTTGCCCCTGCTCACCTTGGGTTTCGGGTGCTGCTCGCCAGGGTGGCCTCTTGCTCGCCCAGGAGCTCCAGACCCATCCAGCCTGAGGTGTACCTCCTCCACCGGGTCTGAACCCCCCACCAGCTGTGCTCCGGCAGGCTGTGTCCCTCAGCTCGGGGGCCCCGGAGAGTTGACTGAGGTCTTCCATTCACTCTTTTATTGCCCCTTTAATATATCCCTTATGTTAAACTCCTATTTAACCTGCTATGTGCCTTCTGCCTCCTCAGTTCAATTCAGTTCAGTCGCTCAGTCACGTCCGACTCTTTCTGACTCTATGAACTGCAACACGCCAGACGCCCTGTCCGTCACCATCTCCCGGAGTTTACTCAAACTCATGTCCATCCAGTCGGTGATGCCATCCAACCATCTCATCCTCTGTTGTCCCCTTCTCCTCCTGCCTTCAATCTTTCCCAGCATCAGAGTCTTTTCTAGTGAGTCAGTTCTTCACATCAGGTGGCCAAGGTATTGGAGTTTCAGCATCCTCATCAGTCCTTCCAACGTATATTCAGGACTGATTTCCTTTAGGATGGACTGGTTGGATCTCCTTGCAGTCGAAGGGACTCTCAAGAGTCTTCTCCAACACCATAGTTCTAAAGCATCAATTCTTCAGTGCTCAGCCTTCTTTATGATCCAACTCTCCTGGCAGCACCGGGACAGCTCCATTTCATGTTGCATGTAAAGGCTTCGTGATCAATAACCTACATAGTCAGGAACTTCCATGAATTAGGGTGACTGATGTTTTCCAGTCAAGTCGAGCCTTCCCCATCTTCAGAGGCTGTTCCAGAGGCCCCTGGGTTCGCGCCCCACGACCCTGTCTCGCGCTTTCATGAATCAGGGTGACTGATGTTTCCCAGTCGAGTCGAGCCTCCCCATCTTCAGAGGCTGTTCCAGAGACCCCTGGATTCGCGCCCCACGATGCTGTCTCGCGCTTTCATGGAGCTCATTCTCCACTACGGTGACTTTTCGTCACAGATGCGTGCACAGAGCCGTGTTTTCTTCTACCCTTGCTGTTTCTCCTTTCCGGAAGTAATGAGAATTTATGAAGAAAATATTAATTACATTTAATATTTTAACTTAATTCTTGAGGACTTATCTGAAGAAAATTGTTTAAAAATCACCAAGTTACAGATTTTTTTTTAATGAAGAAAATTCTAAGTATTATTTGATGAAGGAAGTTCCACTGTATCACACTGACATAACAGTATAAACCGAGAGGAAAAATACATGGTGTTACTCATGACCTCGGAGAAGGAAATGGCAACCCACTCCAGTGTTCTTGCCTGGAGAATCCCAGGGAAGGGGGAGCCTGGTGGGCTTCCGTCTATGGGGTCACACAGAGTCGGACACGATTGAAGTGACTTAGCAGCAGCAGCACTCATGACCTAGAAACCTGCTTACTGTGAGTTGGAATCAGGTGAAGCAGGATTATGCAGTCATCAGGAACGGGCTTCATGTTGATGTAGGAACCAGCACAATATTGTAAAGCAATTATCCTTCAGTGAAAAAGAAATACATTAAAAAAAAAAAAAAGATGAAGAAGATTGAGCTTCCCTGGTGGCTCAGACAGTAAAGAATCCGCCTACAATGCAGCAGACCCAAGTTCAATCCCTGGGTCAGGAAGATCCCCTGGCGTAAAGGGATGGCACCCCACTCCAGTATTCTTGCCTGGAAAATTCCCTGGACAGAGAATCCTGACAGACTACAGTCCATGGGATGGCAGAGAGTCAGACACAACTGAGTGACTAACACTTTCACTTTTTTTTCCCCCCAAGGGGCAGCTCCTAGGATCTCACTCTGTTCACTGGCTGAGAAGCCAGCCTGTCACATCCTATTTCCGGGGCCTGGCAGAATTTGTGAGACTCTGGGCAAGAGACAGTATCGGGGACCAGCCTCGATATGACCCAGGGTATCCTTGGGATGAATGGCGTCGGCGTCAGAGAGACAGAGAGAGAAAGAGAGAGACAGGGGCTGATGATTCCTTGGTTTACGCTGGAAACCAATAAAACCCCAGCACGGGGCTTGCTCTGTTTACGTAGGCCACAGGCGCCCTCTCGAATCACTGGAGGCACCCCACCAGGGCACCCCCTCGAGTGGGTCTTAGAAGCCCAGGCAGATAAGTAAACTCAGAGGGCCCAGCGCTCCAAGGATCTCAACCAGAAAAAGGAGAATAGAGAAAAGGATGGAAAAAGAGAAAGAACGACACGGGGAGACCAAGCTTCAGGAGCAAGGCCCAAAACTTTATTTTCCAGTGTTGCTTTTATACCCTAAGTTATGCGCATAAGAAACAGAGAAAGGGAGGTATAGATTCACACCAAAATCACGTGGGGTCAGCAGTCTTGACCTTTATCAGGATCAGGGCATATTTTTGTGTATCTCGCGATAAAAGTTTTTAGGTGGTTTACATCATCTTCTGGCCAGGGGGCCTGCTAACAGTTTATGGCCCTCTCTCCTAACAATAGGTTAGTTAGCAAGTAAAAGGCTTATATTCTTTTAAGGTGACTTTCCTAGAGTCAGGTGCTAGACACATAACAAAGTTACATTCCTATAAGGCACCGGTGTAGTGAGCTGCAAGAAAGGAACTTATTAACTTAAGATCTGATGTGGTTAAATCAAAAGCTACTACTTATATTCTCTATATGTGATTAATATATTTCCAAGGATACAATAGATAGAGGAAACTTTGCAGCAAGCATTGATTCAACAATGAAATCTTTTTTAGTACTACTCTAATGATTTTAACTTCTTCAACAGATTCCTGTATTTTAGAATATTAGGCTTTCTGTCCTTGCATGGCTGGGAGGCTATAAACAGTCACACTCATAGTTGTAAGAGCCCGGACAAACTTGTCATGCAAGTTAGAAAGCTATCAGAGGGGCTTGGATTGGAACACTCCTATTAAGCCGAGGAGAACTTTTAAACTACAGCTCTGAATTAATGTTTTCAGAGAAAGGTGGTTGGGGGGAAGCCCCCGTAAGTATTAGAGGACTTGGTAAGAGGTGTAAGATAGTAAAGCAGTCAGATTCCGGTTTTCTTTGGGGTAGATGCTCAGGTAAGTCCAGGGGGCTCCTCGAGCCCTGATTAGCCTTTGCCCGTCAGGCCTCTTCCCCAATTGACCTTTGCCATGGGTAGGATTTCCCTCGCTGGCTCCCGGCAAGACAGGACACTGTGACCCACAGCGAGAGTGGTGCTAGAGCTTATCCTTCTTTTGTGGAGGGTCCCCCTCCCCTCCTCCAAGGCCCCCCGTGGGTGCCTTCACCGGCAGAGGGCAGCTCTACAGGAGCAGAACCCTAGCTTATGCTTCCTGAACAGGAAAAAAAAAAAAAAGAAGTCACTGCGTTTAGAGGAAGCCAAGGCGAGCCTGCTGTTTCCTGGACAGGGATGCTAGCACCTCCCTGGCGGCAGCCCACTGCAGACACGGCCCTGGGAAGCCCCTGGGTGAAGAGAAGGGACTCGGGCGCTCCCCGCTCGCTCGGCAGGCTCAGCACCTCGGGGCCTCGCCCTTCCCAACAGCAGAGTCAACAGTAGGCATGAAGCACGGAGACAGAAGGAAAAAGGCATGACAAACTATCTTTGCTGCCGCGGCGCTGTTTCCTTTGGCACTGTTCTTTGTGCTTGCTACCGACATCCGCGTGTACACGTGTGTGTGAGCATATTTGTGCACGAGGACTGGGCAACAAACACTGCCTGTCTGTTTTCAGAAAACCAAGGAAGAGAGCTCTTCCTGCCACGGCCCCCTCTGCCAGAGGCGCGCATGGGTTGTTGCTGTCCTCACCGCTGGCCACCGGGAGGACACACCACGCCCCACGAACCCGTGGCGCACAGCTCTGCACCGCCCCGGGGGGCCCTGCGCTGCCAGCTCTGGGCCACCCGCACCAGCCCCCGCCCCGAGCCATCATTCATCCACAGACAGGACGGCTTTGCTTCTTCTTTCCCAACTCTTTTCCGCTTTTACCTTCTTGTGTTTTTAGGGAAACTTCCTATACCATAGCTGGACATCCTATCTGCTTACTAATCTTAGTGTGAATGCTTCTAAGGGTTCACCATTAGTATGAGGGATCATTGATGAATCTCTCCATTATTTGGATGCGTGTATTAAGGTAAGCATCTTTTAAACTTCCATCTGTTGACTCAGTAAATTTTAGTGATTGCTTTCCTGATTGTAAACTAACCATGCTTTCTTGGGAAACCTACTTGGGCCATTGTGTATTATCTTTTCTATATCTCCATGAATTATGTTTGCTAATAGTGGATTTTGTATTTATGTTGATGAGTTAAGATTAGCCTATAACTTTCTCTTTCCTTTTCAGATTTTAATATGAAACTTAACCTCAAAAAATGAGTTGGAAGTGCAGCCTCTTTCTCTGTATCCTGGATTAAGTTGATTAAGAGTGAAATTGTCTGTTCCTTGAATGTTTGGTAGAACTGTCCTGTAAGACTAAGACCATCTGGATGTGATGTTCTGAGTTGCTTCTATGGTTCTGAATTAGATAAGAAAGGCATAGTCTCCTGCCCAGTCTCTCCTGCTGAGTGCAGCTGTAAAGGCTGGAGAGATGCTTAGAGAAGCTGTTAAAGGACTATAGCAAGTGAAGTTGCAGATGGATTTGGGAGGGCCAGAACTTGAAGTCCTACCAGCCTGGCAATGAGTTTACCATCGTTTCCCTCCAGAATCCCCCTGAACTCAGCGTAGCCCCAGAACCTGAAGTAGGCATAGGTTGAAGACAGAACATCTCCAGGAGGAGCCCTCTGGTTCTGGCTTGAATGGCAAGAATGAGAATTGCTCCTTTTCAGGGAAAGTGTGAAATCTTCCATTCTTTTTCTTTTAATGGAGGGTAGCCCCCGCCCCGGGGCCACCAGCCACCCTTGTCCACCTCGCTTTTTCCCTTGGCGGCGGTGGCGGGCGGGTAGAGGCACCAGTAAGAGTAGAGGGCACACGCCGGGTACGGGTAACCATCCAGGACGACAACCCCCAGGGCAGCCATCAGCGTACCCCTGTCCCCATTCTTTTTCTTTGGCAATCCAACTTGTAAGTAATCCTGCCATGGCAATTAATGAAGCCTGTGATACCCCAAAGCCTTCCTCTCCAGTCAGTGACACCAAGAAGCTGGGATCAGATCCTGTGACTCTTTCCGTTTGTCTCCTCCCATCTTGACTCCAGACCAGGATGCACGTAGTGGGGCGTGTGTCAGAGTCTGTGAAAATTAAAGTCCCAGCTTTCTGTCTGCACACTGGTAATGAGGTCCCATAGCACCACAGAGTACTGAGGAGACCATGGAAAGGCAGAGAAAGGAGCACAGGAAGTTCATACCCTCAGGTGGCCTGTGAACTCCTGGGCTCACCTGCAAGCTGCCAACGTGTAGCTCTGCACGGCTCAGGTTCCAGACCGGACACTAGGTGGCGCACACGCGCTGGGTCGGAACAGCCCGGCCAAGGTTTTAGGGCCCGCACCGCCTGGAACCACAGCCCACCAATGGCGTCTGGGACTACTGGGCTGAACCTAACCAGGTCTAAAGGGAAAGTGAAAGTAGCCCAGTCGTGTCTGACTCTTTGCGGCTCCATGGGCTACACAGTCCACGGGCTTCTACAGGCCAGAATACTGGAGTGGGTAGCCTTTCCTTTCTCCAGGGGATCTTCCCAACCCAGGGATCAAACCCAGGTCTCCCTCATTGCAGGTTGGTTCAGTTCAGTTCAGTCACTCAGTCGTGTCCAACTCTTTGTGACCCCATGAATCACAGCACGCCAGGCCTCCTTGTCCATCACCAATTCCCAGAGCTTACCCAAACCCATGTCCATGGCGTCGGTGATGCCATCCAACCATCTCATCTTCTGTCGTCCCCTTCTCCTCCTGGCCCCAATCCCTTCCAGCAACAGGGTCTTTTCCAGTGGGTCAACTCTTCGCATGAGGTGGCCAAAGTATTGGAGTTTCAGCTTCAGCATTAGTCCTTCCAATGAATATTCAGGACTGATTTCCTTTAGGATGGACTGGTTGGGTCTTCCTGCAGTCCAAGGGACTCTCAAGAGCCTTCTCCAACACCACAGTTCAAAAGCGTCAATTCTTAGGCACTCAGCTTTTTTATAGTCCAACTCTCACATCCGTACATGACTACAGGAAAAATCATAGCTTTGACTAGACCGACCTTTGTTAGCAAAGTAATGTCTCTGCTTTTTAATATGCTGTCTAGGTTGGTCATAACTTTTCTTCCAAGGAGCAAGTGTCTTTTAATTTCATGGTTGCAGCCACCATCTGCAGTGATTTTGGAGCCCCCCAAAATAAAGTCTGTCACTGTCTCCACTGTTTCCCCATCTATTTCCCATGAAGTGATGGGACCGGATGTCATGATCTTAGTTTTCTGAATGTTGAGTTTTAAGCCAACTTTTTCACCCTCCTCTTTCACTCTCATCAAGAGACTTAGTTCTTCTTTTCTTTCTGCCATAAGGGTGCTGTCATCTGCATATCTGCATGCATGCTTAGTCACTTCAGTAGTGTCTGACTCTCTGCGACCCTATTGACCATGGCCTGCCAGGCTTCTCTGTCCATGGCATTCTCCAGGTAAGAATACTGGAGTGGCCATTTCCTTCTCCTGTCATATCTAAGGTTATTGCTGTTTCTCCCAGCAATCCTGATTCCAGCTTATGTTTCACCCAGCCCAGTGTTTCTCATGATGTACTCTGCATGTAAGTTAAATAAGTAGGGTGACAATATATAACCTTGATGTACTTCTTTCCCGATTTGGAAACAGTCTGTTGTTCCATGTCCAATTCTAACTGTTGCTTCTTGACCTGCATACAGATTTCTCAAGAGTCAGGTCAGGTGGTCTGGTATTCCCATCTCTTGAAGAATTTTCCACAGTTTGTTGTGATCCACACAGTCAAAGGCTTTGGCGTAGTCAATAAAGCAGAAGTAGACGTTTTTCTAGAACTCCTGCTTTTTCGATGACCCAGTGGATGTTAGCAATTTGATCTCTGGTTCCTCTGCCTTTTCTAAATCCAGCTTGAACATCTGGAAGTTCACAGTTCACGTACTGTTGGTCTGGCTTGGAGAATGTTGAGCATTACTTTGCTAGCGTGTGAGATGAGTGCATTTGTGTGATAGTCTGAACATTCTTTAGCATTGCCTTTCTTTGGGATTGGAATGAAAACTGACCTTTTCCAGTCCTGTGGCCACCGTTGAGTTTTCCAGATTTGCTGGCATATTGAGTGCAGCACTTTCACAGCATCGTCTTTTAGGATTTGAGGTAGCTCAACTGGAATTCCATCACCTCCACTAGCTTTGTTGGTAGTGATGCTTCCTAAGGTCCACTTGACTTCGCACTCCAGGATGTCTGGCTCTAGGTGAGTTATCACACCATCATGGTTATCTGGGTCATGAAGATCTTTTTTGTACAGTTCTTCTGCGTATTCTTACCACTTCTTCTTAATATCTTCTGCTTCTGTTAGGTCCCTACCATTTCTTTCCTTTATCGAGCCCATCTTTGCCTGAAATGTTCCCTTGGTATCTCTAATTTTCTTGAAGAGATCTCTGTTCTTTCTCATATATTGCTTTGCTTTCCTCTGTTTCTTTGCACTGATTACTGAGGAAGGCTTTCTTATCTCTCCGTGCCCTTCTTTGGAACTCTGCATTCAAATGGGTTTATCTTTCCTTTTCTCCTTTGCCTTTAGCATCTCTTCTTTTCTCAACTATTTGTAAGACCTCCTCAGACAGCCATTTTGCCTTTTTGCATTTTTCTTGGGGATGGTCTTGATCCCTGCCTCCTGTACAATGTCATGAACCTCCATCCATAGTTCTTCAGGTACTCTATCAGATCTAATCCCGTGAATCTATTTGTCACTTCCATTGTATAATCATAAGGGATTTGATTTAGGTCGTACCTGAATGGTGTAGCAGAGACATTACTTTGCCCACAAAGGTCCGTCTAGTCAAGGCAATGATTTTTCCCGTGGTCATGTATGGATGTGAGAGTTGGACTGTGAAGAAAGCTGATCGCCGAAGAATCGATGCTTTTGAACTGTGGTGTTGGAGAAGACTCTTGAGAGTCCCTTATACTGCAAGGGGATCCAACCAGTCCATTCTAAAGGAGATCAATCCTGGATGTTCACTGGAGGAACTGATGCTAAAACTGAAACTGCAATACTTTGGCCACCTCATGCGAAGAGTTGACTCACTGGAAAGGACTCTGATGCTGGGAAAGGTTGGGGGCGGGAGGAGAAGGGGACGACAGAGAATGAGATGGCTGGATGGCATCACCGACTCTGTGGACATGAGTTTGAGTGAACTCCGGGAGTTGGTGATGGACAGGGAGGCCTGGCGTGCTGTGATTCATGGGGTCGCGGAGAGTCAGACACGACTGAGCGACTGAACTGAACTGAACTGAATGGTGTAGTGGTTTTTCAATTTCTTCAATTAAGTCTGAATTTGGCAATAAGGAGTTCATGATCTAAGCCACAGTCAGCTCCCGGTTTTGTTTTTGTTAACTATGTAGAGCTTCTCCATCTTTGGCTGCAAAGAATATAATCAATCTGATTTTGGTATTGACCATCTGGTGATGGCCATATGTAGAGTCTTCTCTTGTGTTGGAAGAGGGTGTTTGCTATGACCAGTGCATTCTCTTTGAAAAACTCTGTTAGCCTTTGACCTGCTTTATTTCGTACTTCAAGGCCAAATTTATAAATAGCATGACAATGTGGGTATATATCCCTGGCATGCAAGGCAGTTCAGTAATTAAAAAATCAATGTAATCCATTATACATTAGTGCAGAAAAAGTAAATGATCATTTTAATTAGTACAGTAAAAGCCTTCATGACAAAAACAAAACTTTCTCAGCAAACTTGGATAGAAAGAAATGTCCCTGACCTGATACAGAGCATTCGGGAGACCGGGGTTTGATCCCTGGTTTGGGAAGATTCCCTGGAGAAGGGAAAGGCTACCCACTCCAATATTCTGGCCTGGAGAATTCCATGGACTGTATATGTATAGTCCATGGGGTCGCAAAGAGTCAGACACGACTGGGTCACTTTCACAAAAACCTACAGCTAATGTTAAATTTTTTCTGATAAAGACTAGGGCAAGGATGTCCACCCACCACTGCTATTCCACATCACACTCGAAGAGCTAGTCAGGGCATACAAGGCAAGGAAAAGAAATGGAAATTACACACATAGCAAAGGAAAAACTAAAACTTTGCAGCCTATATGACTGCTTACACAGAAAATTTTGAAGAATATACAAAAAAATTTCTAGAACAAATTATAGAGTTTAGTGAGGTCACAAGAAACAATATCAAGCTGTATTTCTATATACTGACAAGCATCCCTGGTGGCTCAGGTGATAAAGAATCTACCTGCAATGCGGGAGACCCAGGTTCAATGCCTGGGTTGGAAAGATCCCCTGGATAAGGAAATGGCAAGTCACTCCAGTATTCTAGGAATACTGGAATACTAGAATATATATTCTAGTATATATTTTTATATACTAGCAATGTACATTTGGAAACTGAGACTAAAATATTTATGATAGAAAAATGTAATAATCTAACAAAACATGTACACTCTCTCTATGCTGAAAACTACAAACTGATAACAAAAAGTTAGAGTAGATCTTTAAATATAGAAACACACCACAATAGTGGATTGGAAGAATCAATAGTAAGTCAATTCTCCCCAGCCACCCTCTTATACATTCCCTTATACATCCATTCAATACAGTGCCAGTCAAAATCCTAGAGGATTTTTGGTAAATACAGAGGAGTTGATGCTCAAATGTATAGAGAAAGGCAAAGAAGCTGGATTAGTTAAAACAGGTTTGAGAAAGCATACATTTGGATCCACATTGCCCCGCTTGAAGACTTACCCTGAAGCTGCAGTGATGAACACCAGACCAACTACAGAGCAGAGAGGGACAGACCCACACAACTACAGCCAGCTGATCTTTTCTAGCATTTTAAAAATTAACAGACCATTTTAAAGAACAGTTTAGATTTACAGACTAATTGAAAGATAGGACAGAATTTGTGTTCCCCATGAATAGTTTCCCCTTTATTATCTTATATTAATGGCACGTTTGTTACAATGAATGAACTAATAGTGATACCTTATTATTTTTAAAAGTTCATAGTTTATTCAGATGATCTTGGTTTTAACCTAATGTCTTTTCTTCTGTTCGAGGGGTCCATTCATGATGCTATGTTGTATTTAGTTGTCATGTCTTTTTAGGCTTCTTATCTGTGAGAGTGCCAAGATTCTCACTTTCAATGACCTTAAGTGTTTTGAAGAATGTTGGTCAGCTGTGTTGGATGTCCCTCTAATCGGATGTGCCTGATTTTTTTTTCTCATCATTAGACTGGAGTTATGGTTTTGGGAAGGAAGATCAGAGGGAGAGCGCCATTTTCATTACATCATGTCCAGGGTTCAGTTCAGTTAAGTTCAGTCACTCAGTCGTGTCCGACTCTCCGCGACCCCATGAATCACAGCACGCCAGGCCTCCCTGTCCATCACCAACTCCCGGAGTTCACTCAAACTCATGTCCACAGAGTCGGTGATGCCATCCAGCCATCTCATTCTCAGTCATACATACTCACAATAGGATTTATGATAACTGGTATTGAACCTGATCTGATCAGCTGGCTGAAGCTATTGTATTCTGTATGCCCCCTTTCTGTGATGTGTGCTTTGGAAAGAAATCACCTTGTGGAGGCTACACTTAAAGAGTGGGAGTCATGCTCCCCCTTGGCTAGCCTAGGGGGCTAATGTATGTAAATAGATTAAGTTTGTAAGTAACTTATTTAGAACTTATAATTTATAAATGAATTTATAATTTATTTGGAATTTTGCATAGGAGGTTTATTTCTTCCTTATTTGCCTATTTATTTAGTAATTTATTTGTATCAGTATGCACTCATGGATGTTATTTTCTACTTTAGGTTATAATCCAATGCTAGTTAAAAAAAATTTTTTTTATTTACTCATTTTTGGCTGCTGGATTTTCGTTGCCATGTGGGCTTTTCTCTGGCTGCCGAGAGCAGGGGTACTCTGCTGCAGTACATGGGCTTCTCCTTGCGGTGGCTCCTCTTGTTGTGGAGCACAGACCGTAGGGCGTGTGGGCTTCAGTATTTGCTGCTCCCAGGCTGCCAAGCAGAGACTCAGCAGTGGTGGCACACAGGCTGGGTTGTTCCTTAGCATGTTGGACCTTCCCCAACCGGGGATGGAACACATCCCTGCATGGGCAGGCGGATTCTTTACAACTGAGCCTCCAGGAAAGCCCCAGTACAGCTTTTCAGTTATCGTGCTCAATGTCTTCCAGCTTTGGCCACTGAGAACCATTTTGGAAACAAGTTCTGGTCACTGGGCCTGCTGGTTGCTATGGTGATTTCTTTCAGGCTCCCTCAGCTGGCAGAGTAAAGAAATGTGTGCAGCCAACCTATGCGTATGCCTGTATCTGTAAGTATTTCTCTGTGCAGCCACCTGTATCCACATTGAATTCTTACCTCATCTACTCTGTCCCTTACACGTGGATTATTCTAGCTGCCCTCCCTTTCTTATCGGTAAGTTTTCTGACAGGAAACCTGGTTCCCACCATCCACCATCCATCTGCTCAATTGTTCAGGCCCAGCAAACATTATAGTATAACGGTGTCAGACTGTGAAACCGGTGCACCGAGGGAAGTGACTTTATGAACTGAAGCACTGTCCTGTGCGAACCGGTGCACCGTGGGAACAGACTTTATCCAATGCAGCGCTGTCTTGTGTGAACTGGTGATTCATGGGAACTAGCTTTGTCCAATGAAGAACTGTCCTGTGCGAACCGGTGCATTGTGGGAACCGACTTTATCCCCTGAAGCGCTGTCCTGTGTGAAACGGTGCACCGTGGGAACGGACTTTATCCAATGAAGCACTGTCTTGTGTGAACCGGTGATTCGTGGGAACTAGCTTTGTCCAATGAAGAACTGTCCTGTGCGAACCGGTGCATTGTGGGAACCGACTTTATCCCCTGAAGCGCTGTCCTGTGTGAACTGGTGCACCGTGGGAACGGACTTTATCCAATGAAGCACTGTCTTGTGTGAACCGGTGATTCGTGGGAACTAGCTTTGTCCAATGAAGAACTGTCCTGTGCAAACCGGTGCATTGTGGGAACCGACTTTATCCCCTGAAGCGCTGTCCTGTGTGAACCGGTGCATCGTGGGAACGGACTTTATCCAATGAAGAACTGTCCTGTGAGAACAGGTGCATCATGGGAACCAACTTTATCCAATGAAGCGCTGTCCTGTGTGAACCGGTGCATTGTGGGAACGGACTTTATCCAATGAAGCGCTGTCCTGTGTGAACCGGTGCATCATGGGAACGGACTTTATCCAATGAAGCGCTGTCTTGTGTGAACTGGTGCATCGTGGGAACCGACTTTGTCCCCTGAAGCGCTGTCCTGTGTGAACCGGTGCACTGTGGGAACCGACTTTGTTCCCTGAAGCACTGGCCTGTGTCAGTTCCTTCTGCCTTAGTCTTAGGAACTACTCTCCTTTCCACAGAGCCCGACATCAGCACTGCCCCACCCCTAGGTGTCCTTGGTGTGGTCGTTTTGTACTTTTGTGATAGTTAGGCTCTCTTGTCACAGCCTATTTTTTTTTTTTTGAATCTCCAGACCTCCTAAGTTATTAGGAGCATACATGAAAGTTCATTCTTGGTGTAGTCAAGTTCTTTGGGTTTTGACACGTCTGATCTCATGTACTCATCATGACAGTATCATACAGAAATTTCACTTGACTGAAATTCCCCGTGCCTCACCTGTTCATTCCTCCCCTTCCATGACCACACTTCTAGAACCACTGATTTTTTTTAAACCACTGATCTTTTATTGCCTGTATAGTTTGCCTTTTGCAAAATGTCATAGAATGGAATCAAACAGTATGTGGCATTTTCATACTGGCCTTTTACTGAGAAACAGTCTTTTAAGGTTCATTCATGTGTTTCTGTGGCTTGATAGCTCATTTCTTCCTATTGCTGAATAATAGTCCATTGCATGGATGTTTCACAGTTTATTCTTCACTTATTAACGGACATCTTGGTTGCTTCCAGTTTGGGGCAACTTCAATGAATAAAGCTGCTATAAACATCCGTGTTCAGGTTTTTGTGTAGACTTGACTTTTCAATTCATTTGGGTAAACAAGTAGGAATGTAACTGATGCTAAGACCGTGTTTAGCCTTTTAAGAAACTGCCAAATTTTCCCACAGTAGCTTTACCATTTTACATTTCCAGCAGTGATGAAAAAGTTACTTATTTTCCATATCCTCTTCAGTAATTGGTATTGTTACATTTTATGTTTTTAATTTTAGCCATTCTAAAAGGTGTGTAGTGAGGGCACACTGATGTTATCTGAAGATTTTGTGTGTTTAGTTTCTTGTGTCCAACTCTTTGCAACCCTATGGACTGTAGCCCACCAGGCTCCTCTGTCCATGTCAAGTTAAGGAAGTTCTTCTGTATTTATAGTTTGCTGAGACTTTATCATGATTCGGTGTTGCATTTTCTCAAATGCTATTCTGCATCAACAGATATATCGTTTTTCTTCTTTAGCTTATGGATGTGACAGATTACTTGATTTTCTAATTTGAATAACCCGTGTGCCTGGAATAAATTCCAATTGATCATGATGTATAATTTTTTGTATACGCTTTTGGATTGAGATTTGCATATATTTTTTGAGTTATTTTGCATTTATGTTTAAAAGATATAGTTTTCTTTTTCTTGTAATGTCTTTAGCTGATTTTGGTGTTAGGGTAATGCTGACATCAGAAAATGGTTAAGAAATAATCTCTTTGCTTCTGTTTTCTGGAGATTATGGAGAATTAATATATGCCTACTCAGATTATTTAAACTTTGTGTTTCAATAGTTTGTCTTTCAAGAAACTGGTCCGCGCCATCTGAGTGGTTAAGTTCGCAGGCTAGGGCTTTCAGTCTTTGTTTACTGCACTTTCCGATGGACTCGATGGACGTGAGTCTAAGCAAGCTTCAGGAGATGGTGACGGACAGGGAAGCCTGGCGTGCCGCAGTCCATGGGGTTGCCAAGAGGTGGACGCGACTGAGCGACTGAACTGATCTACTACACTTTTCACAGCCACAAAATCAGTTGTGATGACCTCTCGTTGAATTCTGAAATTAATTTGTGACTTCTCTTTTTTCCCCCTTGGTTGGTGGTTTACTGATTGATGATCTTTTCAAAGAACAACTTTTGATTTCATTGATTTTCTCTGATTTTTAATTTCAATGTCATTAGGTTTACCTCTAATTTTTATTCTCTTTTTCTTCTATCTTTAGGCTAACATTGCTTGATCCTTCCTCATGTGCATTTATAACTAAATGGAATGACCTAACCAAAGGCAGTTTAAAATATCAATGGCCATTATGGGGAATTTTTGAAGTCCCCAAAGTTAATTTACTTAAATCCACAACAGTAGCTCAAAAATTTCCAAAACAGAATGCCTATTTTGATTGGTATTTTGAGACTTCCAAACATTAGGTAGGTAGGTAGTTAGTTCAGTCGCTCAGTCGTGTCCGACTCTCCACGACCCCATGAATCACAGCACGGCAGGCCTCCCTGTCCATCACCAACTCCCGGAGTACACTCAAACTCATGTCCACAGAGTCGGTGATGCCATCCAGCCATCTCATTCTCCGTCGTCCCCTTCTCCTCCCGCCCCCAACCTTTCCCAGCATCAGAGTCTTTTCCAGTGAGTCAACTCGTCGCATGAGGTGGCCAAAGTATTACAGTTTCAGCTTTAGCATCAGTCCCTCCAATGAACATCCAGGATTGATCTCCTTTAGAATGGACTGGTTGGATTTCCTTGCAGTATAAGGGACTCTCAAGACATTATCAGGAGCCTAAAACTGCCTCTCTGCAAAATGAGATTTTAACTGAGGCAGGCAATTAAAAGAAAGATAAACTAGTTCCCAACACCTCAAGTTCTTCTTCCTTGGCTTCTTTGTATCAGACTCCACTCCTGGCACCATCTTGTCTCTCTCCTTCTGCTCCTCCTGCCTGGGCCTACCACCAGTACCATCTTCCTCCTTCCCTCCTACGCCACCTTCATCTTCTCCATACTCTCAGCTTCCCCATACTAATTCTCTCACCAAACTTCCCCTTTTCTTCTGAACTTATCACAACCTGTCCCTTTAAAATTAAGCTTCTGTGGATCCAGAGACTAAACTCTTAATTTCCTATAACCCGTGGACTAAAGCTGAACCACGAGCCATAATCAAGGACTTTCCTAAAGTAACTTAAGACCCTCACATATTTGCTGAAGAATTTCATACAGGTACTCAAACCTATTAACCTGGTTTCTCTGGCTTATTATCAACTAGTTTGTATGCTTGTCAGTAAAGCCAGGTCCAGCACTGAGTTTACCATTAATTGGCAAAATCCTGAAGGGTACCTAGGATTACTACTGCAACACTTAGCCAGTCCCTGGAGGAGGACATGGCAACCCACTCCGGTATTCTTGCCTGGAGAATCCCCATGGACAAAGGAGCCTGGTGGGCTACTGTCCATAGAGTTGCAAAGAGTTGGATACAATTGAGGCAAGCTAGAACAGCACAGCACCTGTCCACTAACTTATACGATCAGGCTTTGGCAGTCATTCCATGACTTAGCCAGCCAATTCCTAGTGCTTTTCCAAAGCCTGTTGATTAGAACAAAATTTACACTTTCGCACAAAAATCTGATGAAACAGTTCATGACTATTAGAATCCATTCTAGATTATTTTTAAAAATTCTACTCTTTCTGCAGATGTTGATTCCATTGAGGTAGCTTTTAACTCTGTGTTTATCAATGGGCAGAACTGGAATCTGCCCCTTCTATTAAAAGGACCACAACAGACTGGGAAACTGTGTCCACTCCAGATCCAGTTACTCTCACACTCCAGATGAGGCACCACAAAGGCAGACTGCCAGATTTCTTACTTTCAACTGCGGTAACGGAAGGCTCCTCAGTAAAACCAAAACCCTCCTAGTTTCTGCCATTCTTGCAGTTAAGCTGTTAGAAAATTATTACAACTTCAAATGCTTTAGGTACCTTCAGCGTTCTAACCTAAGATTGCCAGAAATACCAGTAACCTCAGATGACACCACCCTTAGGGCAGAAAGCAAAGAACTAAAGAGCATCTTGAAGAAAGTGAAAGAGGAGAGTGAAAAAGTTGGCTTAAAACTCAACATTCAGAAAACTAAGATCATGGCATCTGGTCCCATCACTTCACGGCAAATAGATGGGGACACAATGGAAACAGTGACAGACTTTATTTTGGGGGCTCCAAAATAAGTGCAGGTGTGACTGCAGCCATCAAGTTAAAAGATGCTTGCTCCTTGGAAGAAATAGTCAAAGCTATGATTTTTCCAACAGGCATGTAGGGATCTGAGAGTGGGACTATTGAAAGAACTGAAAGAAAGCTGAGCACCAAAGAATTGTATTTGAACTGTGGTGTTGGAGAAGACTCTTCAAGAGTCCCTTGGACTGCAAGGAGATTCAGCTAGTCAATCCTAAAGGAAATCAGTCCTGAATATTCATTGGAAGGACTGATGATGAAGCTGAAACTCCAATACTCTGACCACCTGATGCGAAGAACTTACTCACTGGAAAAGAACCCAAAGCTGGGAAAGATTGAAGGCAGGAGAAGGGGACGACAGAGGTTGAGATGGCTGGATAGCATCACTGAATCAATAAACATGAGTTTGAGCAAGCCCTGGGAGTTCATAATGGACAGGGAAACCTGGCATGCTGCAGTCCATTGGGTCACAAAGAGTTGGACACAAATGAACTGAGCCATCTATCCTGCCTTTCTAGTGTCCACACCATCTTCAGTGATATTTTTAACTGCCTAATGGACCATTCCAGTTCTTGCAAAAAAATTTTTTCCTACTCATGGATATATTTTGTTATGGTCTGCATGTTTTCTCACTGGACTGAAACTTTCCCTTGCAGAGAGGCTACTACCCCATTTTGCGGTAAAACTTCTTTTGGAAAACATTATTCCTATGTGGGAAACAATTCTCAAATGTCAAGGAGCCCATTTTACTGGTGAGGTACTTTCAACATGTGTGCACTATACGGCCAATTTCACACTTTCACTGCACCTACCACCCTCAATCCTTTGGTTAACTTGAATGTACTGATGGTGCTATTAAGACTCAATCAGCAAAATCCACATACTTTGGTTAAGAGCACTGTCATTGGTCCTTCTGAATCTTAGATCCATCCCTTTTTATTTTTTATTATTATTATTTTTTTTATGACTACACCATGGCCTGCAGGATCTTAGTTCCCCTGACAAGGGATCAAACCCAGGCCCTCAGAAGTGAAAGCATTAAGTCCTGACCACTAGACTGCCAGTGCATTACTGATGTATTCCTTTTTAAAGTCATAAATTTTCCTCTGAGACAGTCACAAGACACTCCACGCACTTAGCTCCCATCTCTTTGACCCAGCAGTGCCAACAGGAGAGAGAGTCTGGTACTGTAAAGACCTAAGAATTACTGAAAGATGGCTGTTCCGGTACAGCGGTCTGTGCAGTACCTTGTCAGTTTCTCTCAGAGAATGAAGACCGAAAGCATCACACCTTGCAACCTGGAGACTTTATCTACTACAATAGATACCTCCAGATAAACTCTCTTCAGCCTTTCTGGAGAGGCCCCTATCAAATACTCCTAACCAACTCTTGTGACACCAGATTCTAAGGAACTGACTCTTGGATTCACATGACACACTTAGAGCGCCACACCCTTACTAGACCTGCACATCACCTGGTGGCCTCAAAGTAAGATTTCTCAGAATCGAAGCAGATGACTTCTAATGAGACAGTTTTCCCAAAATATTCAGAATAGGCCTGTTGGAGTTTGTCACCACACCCTTGATGATGACACTTCAGATGATCGCCACTGTCTATTATCCTTGAAACATATGACCTTTAGGCAGGAAGTGTTTCACAGTTCTGCTACTCCTTGTTACTCTGTCAGGAGCCGGCATGAGACCCCGCCCATGACAAGGTCTTGGTTCGAGGAGCTGGCACCCAAGGCCGTCCAGACCTCCAGGGATTTCTCGGGGCTGCCCCATCATCTACTCCTGGGCCTCCGTCTTTTCTTCTTCTGATGCTTGGTAGTCCTCTGTGCTTTCTAAGAATTCTTCTGACTCCTGCTCAAATATCCCCCTTGAAGCCTTTGCATGGCAGCAATACAGTCCCTGGGGGTGTATGAGCCCTATAAACAGGCCACGGACCAGCAAAATATTTTTACACAGAACATCCTACCCCTTCTGGCTCTGTTGGGGTTATAAATGTCAATTCAGAGTTTGGAATGCTCACGACTGCATAAAGCGCCCCTGGCATAAAACTAAGTCTGCTAACAACAGGCCTAAACACTCCACAAGCAAAAGTAAATACAGAGCCCTTAACGAGTTTAGAAGGGCCCCTTAAGGTGAGATCTGGAGGGAGCCCATGAGACCCTTGGCCCTCAGGGTCACACACCAGTGTTTGCTGCTATGTCTCCCTGCCCCCTGTCTGTGGTTGCCTGGGAGTACACTAGAAGTCAACATAGAGATGAAGGTAGATAACAGAGTAAGTAAGCACATAGCATTAGTGTGGAAAATCGTCTCTGCAGGTGTTTGGGGGTGGAGCCCAAACCCAGATACCATGATACCCAGAGAGCCACAAAGTCTGCCCAGGACTGAGGCTCCCAAGATAAGGCTTGTTTATAGTTTTCACAGCTGACTAATTGCTACACAATAAAGTCGTTTTTCATGCCTTGTTGCCTTGATGTTTTAAGAGCCCATCTAAATTGGCACGATCTTATTAAGACATTCCCCTCTCTTTGAAATTGTTGGTTTTAGGGTTTTTAGGCACTGACGTAAAGAAATAAAGTAGTCTTGATTCTGTACTCAACCAAGACTCGACTTGCTTTTTCTCGCCAACGCCGCTCATCCTGAGGGTATCCCTGGACTCTGCCGAGGCTGGACCCAGGCATTACTCAAATATAACCTCAATAGGTTTGCAATCTGCACTTTCCCTTGGATATGAAATTGTACAAAGGAAAGATCCTCCCTGGCATTGAGATACAAAGTCACTGACACACAAACAAAAATCTCAACACTTGGATCAGCACTGCTTTCTGAGAGATTCTGATCAAAAGGGGGAAATGTAAAAAACAAACACACAAAATACAAATCTCAAAGAGTCAGGAGATCAGAAAGGCTGGAGAATCTTTTCTAGCAGAGATCTCCCCCCACCCAACCCCCGGCAACGATTCAGCCAATGAAAAGCAATGAACTTTTAAAACTACATCCCTCCAACTTCCTTTTCCCCCATAAAGGTGTCCTTTCCATTTTTGTTGGGAACTTGCATGCAAATTCCCAGGGTGGCAGACCTCAAATTGCAATTATTTTCATAATAAACTGGTTTATGCTAGAGAAATAGTTGGCAGTCAATTTATTTTAGGCAAACAATATGTGGTGGCATCTCACTGGTTTTTCAAAGTTACAGTTTCCTAAATATCCTATAATACTGAGCATCTTTTCATATACTTACTTGTCATTGTATGGTGAGGTGTCTGTTGAGCTCTTTTGCCCATTCTCAATTGCATTTTTCCTTTTCTTGCATTTTTAGTATATTTTGGATAACGATATTTTATCAGCTATGCTTTCTGCAAATATTTTCTTAGTTTGTGGGATCTCATTATCTCCAGATATCTTTTTATCGTATGTATTATACTACAGCAACCATTTCCCATTTTGCTTCAGACTTCCCAACCATCCTCGTATGATGCTGCTTCCTCCGAAGCCCCACAGAAGAGATTATCCCCACTTTGCAGGTGAAGGAGATAAATGCCTGGGAGCTGCTGACCTGCAGAGCTCAGAATCCTCCGGGGAAGCAGCCCATCGCCTCCGGCCCTGCCTGCTGCGCCCGGCAGGTTTCTGTGACTCGGCGCATTTCCTCTGTCCTTTCGGCCTCCCAAACCGCTCTGAGAGCGCGATCCTCAGTCTGAGCGCCCCCGGGGTTTCAGAACCGGCCCGGAGGCCTCGCCGGCCGCGGGGCGGGCGCTCTCCCCACCCTCCTCCGGGGTAGGAGCGGAGGCGGAGCGAGCAGTCCACGCCCTCCGCTGGCCGGGCTCCCTCAGTCGAAGCGCGGGCGGCGCGGACACCGGACGGAGCGCCGAACCCAGAGCGCGGGGCCCCGGTGGGCTCACCCCGCTAGGAGCCCGAGCGCGCCGACCGCTGGACAGCACGCGACGGACGGCTGGCCCGCGGAGCCGGGCGCGGTGAGGGCAGGGCGGGGCGGCCCCCGCCCACCTCCCAGCCGCGGCTCCGCCCCGGAGACCCCTTATCGGGCCCGAAGTGGCACCCCGGCCTGCGCCGGCCAGGCTGCCGGGCGTCGGAGCAACTCCAGGCCGCCCCGCCGCCTCCCTCCTCACCCGGCCCGGGGCCTCAGGAAGTCTCCCGCGAAAGCGAAAGTGGATCTCTCGGTGCGTCAGCGCGGGACCGCCGGGCCCGGCCCAGTCTCTCGGGCTGGCTTCCGGCAGGGGGCGGGGCTTCTGCTTCCGGTCGGTGGGGGGCGGGCGACGCGGCTCCCGGAGTTCCGGCGGTGGGCGTGGCCCTCGGCGTTCCTGGAGGTCGGGCAGTGGGCCGTAGGGTGGTGGGCGTGGCCCGCGAGTTCCCGGAAGTCCGGCGGTGGGCTGGTATGGCGGTGGGCGTGGCCCGCGAGTTCCCGGAAGTCGGGCGCCCAACTGCCCACTGTCGGCGGTGCCGACTCTCTCGCCGGAGTTTGGGTCTGGCGGGACCCGGCGGATTTTTGGCTCCGGCGCGATAGCTGCGTGACGTGGAGCCGGCCCGTCACGTGGTCTGCGCTGTGGCGTCGGGGGCGGTGGCGGGCCTCCCCTGGGATGTCGTTACGAGCTCTCGCCTCCCCGGGTCACGCGGGCGCCCTGGGGCCCGGCGTCAGCGCCCGCCCTGAGGCAGCGCCTCTGACGGGGCCGCCGGGGCCGCCGCTGCTCGCGACGCCGTCAGACGCCTTCCCGCGCCGTCTTTGACGAGAGCTGGGAAAGAAGGGTCAGCAGGCACGGCGGGGAGGGCGTCGTCACCCGGTGGCGCGTGCTTTTACGAAGTGACTGAGCGCTCACACGCCCTCGTAGCCTCTTGAGAGTTTTGAAGAGGGTCAGCACCACCCTTCTTCGCTCACACTGGACAGCCTCCCACAGGGGCGGGGTTGGCTGTTTATCTCTTTGTCTCTCGCTGTTCCTTCGGCTCTTCCTTGCTTGGAGCTCTTGTGTGTCCTGGACAAAGCCCGAGGCCCGTTACACTCAACCGACTTTGCAGTAAAACCGCTATCACTTCTCCCTCCATTCACACATGAAGAAATCAAGGCAGGCGTGACTTCTTACTTGATCTGCATTTTGTAACCATCAGGTACGTAGGTGCAAGAGTGGGGAAGAAATTGTAGTCAATTATAAATGTGAGAAACTGCACCCTTCTAAACACAAAAGGTAAAGAGGAAGCTTGTTTCAAACATTTGAGGTATCTCATCATTGTAATTATTATTACTGATGAAACAACTATAACGATTAACTGTAATTTGCATATTGCTCTCACTGAGCTGTATTGAGCACCACAGATATATTGCACTTTCAGGATTGTGAATATTCATGAGAATAAAGAAAAATCCTCGAATAACAGTTTGCAGAATCGAAAATTTCTATTGGATGCTTATTAACCGATAACTGTGGTAACACCACCAGTATGATCTGGGAATTTGAAAAAACACAGCTTCCCATGCTTTGGTTGGATGTTACACTTCGGCAATAATGATCGTGTTAACTTGTGAGAAGTCGCTCAGTCGTGTCCGACTCTTTGCGACCCCATGGGCTGTAGCCCACCAGGCTCCTCCGTCCATGGGATTCTCCAGGCAAGAATACTGGAGTGGGTTGCCATTTCCTCCTCCAGGGGTTAACCTGTAGAATATCGATTTTTGAACCACGTTTTCATATGTTTTTAAAATTTGGTCTGTACTTTCCCTGTGTTTCTGACTGTATCATATTTAGTATAGCACTTATACACTTTCTGACTGTAGCACTTATTTAGTATAGGTGAGCAGAACTGTAATATTAGGCCTTCGCATCTGATTTTAACAGAGACAAATTACTGTTTGCTCTCTGGAGAAGGAGCATGTGTTCGTGAACTGACAGTGGAAATTTGAGTGAAGACATTAAGGCCCAATTCTGGGATCTGTCACTCTAGGTGAATCACTGAACTCCAAATTTTAGTTGCTTATTTTGTAACTTGGAGCCAATGTGTTAATAAGTTGGTACTTCAGAGGATCATCATGTGCAAGATAACACTGGGTTGAACTCTTGCAGTCTTCTCTCTTGCTCAGAGCTCTTGTTTATCTGAGGCAAAGCATCAAGCAGTTAAAGAACCTGAAGAAATTCCCATTGGATGCCTGAGTAAAAGCAGAGTTCCATCTGGAGAGGAAAAGGGGGGCATGATAGTTGGGTAGCCAGCATTTTCTGTCAGACTCATCATGTATGGTCCTCACTGAAAAACTGAAAAAAATCGCCCTCAACCACTGAAAGGTAAATATGAAATTTTTTAAACTTTTAAAACAATTATTTATTGCGGTACACAGAAAAGAACACACATCATAACTGTTTGACTCTCTTAAGTGTCCTAAAGTGAACATTAAGTAGGAACAAGGATTGCCATCACTCCCCGCACTTCCTCTCCTTCCCTGCCTCCTGCTTCCACCTCGTAGTAGCTGCTACCCTGACTGTTAATATTGTAGATTAATTTTGCCTGGCTTTTTGATGTTATATATTGTTAGTAATTTGTATTTACCCCCAGTTTTACTGAAGTATGGTTGACAAAATTGGATGTAGATATGAATATTTTTATATATAGACTTACAGATAATTTGTGAAGTTTCTTGGAATTTTCAATTAATTTCAGTGGAGATTCGCTTCCTTAAATCCCTGAATTAAGTACACTTACGCCAAAAACATTTTGAAAATCCATTAAAATAGACCGTTCTATTCTCTGTTGAAAGTACCTGATCATAAGATGGTATGACAGGTTAGTGTGGGTTCATTAATTACTCTGTAACATGACTTTACAGTGTGACTTTCTATCTGCCAGTTTTCAGAGTTTCTGTGACTCTTGGGTATCTAAGCCACTCACCAGTCCCTCCTAAGATAATCAGTGCTTATAGAGTTGAATCATTCACGGGGGAGTGGCTGGGGAGGAGAGGAGCAATAAAAACAAAAGAAGTCATCGGAAACCATGCAAAAGGTACAGAAGGTGAAGTAAGACCAGGCTAAACCAGCAAACCACTGACAAGGAGAGCCAGCCGGAGTTAGGAGCCAGACTCACAGAGCGCTGGAGGCCCCTCTCCCTGGAGGTGCGTCGCTCCTGCAGGAGGCAAGGCAGGTCCTAGTTGGTCACGGCAGCTCTGAAGAGAGGAGACCTGGCCGAAGGGTAGAAAGCAGGTAGAAGTCCTCCTCTAGCTGAATCTTAATACCCTATGATCGTAGTTCAGGGCATGGTTATAACTCCTTTCTGTTTCTGTACTGTCTGGGAGCCTTTCTTCATGTTACTAAACATTCATGCTGTGCTTAGTCGCCCAGTTATGTCTGACTCTTTGCGACCCCCATGGACTGTAGCCCACCAGGCTCCTTTGTCCATGGGGTTCTCCAAGCAAGAGAACTAGAGTGGGTTGCCATGCCCTCCTCCAGGGGATCTTCCTGACCCAGGGATTGAACCTAGGTCTCCCACATCACAGGCAGATTTTTTACCAGCTAAGTCACCAGGAAAGCCTAAGAATACTGGAGTAGGTAGCCTATCCCTTCTCCAGAGGAACTTCCTGACCCAGAAATCGAACAAGGGTCTCCTGCATTGCAGGCAGATTCTTTACCAGCTGAGCTACTGGGGAAGCCCACTAAACATTCACATATAACATCATTTTGAAAACTGCTAGATGATTTTCATAATGTGAATGAGCCATAATGTACTCTCCCGTGTTATGTATATGTCAGTTGTATTATGTGCTTTTGCTGTTCTCTCTGATGTTACTGGGAATATCCTCGTACCTAATCTGTATCAGTGTCTCTGATTTGATTCCTTAGGATAAAGAATTACTGAGTGAGGAACTTAACTCCCTTTTAAAAAAGAAATTATAAAGATTCAGTTCAGTTCAGTCGCTCAGTCGTGTCCGACTCTCCACCACCCCATGAATCACAGCACGCCAGGCCTCCCTGTCCATCACCATCTCCTGGAGTTCACTCAAACTCATGTCCATAGAGTCGGGGATGCCATCCAGCCATCTCATTCTCTGTCGTCCCCTTCTCCCGCCCCCAACCTTTCCCAGCATCAGAGTCTTTTCCAGTGAGTCAAATTGTCGCATGAGGTGGCCAAAGTATTGCAGTTTCAGCTTTAGCATCAGTCCTTCCAATGAACACCCAGGATTGATCTCCCTTAGAATGGACTGGTTGGATCTCCTTGCAGTCCAAGGGACTCTCAAGAGTCTTCTCCAGCACCACAATTCAAAAGCATCAATTCTTCAGCGATCAGCTTTCTTCACAGTCCAACTCTCACATCCGTACATGACCACCGGAAAAACCATATAAAAATTGCAAAATGTAATAAATGTGTAAAGAAGAAATAAAAGTCACCTGACCGTCCAGATGCCCTCACTAACATTTAGGTGTCTTTCACTGTGTCTCTTTTTCCTGAACATATAGCTATATGTGTACCTAGCCATCTGCCTGTTAATGTATTGACTATATAATACTACATTTTATGAATGTGCCATAATTCACTTAACTTTATTTTTGGATGGTTAAATAATTCTCTTTTTTTAAAAAAAAATTATGCATTTAATGACCAGCTGCCTTATGCCAGGTTATGTGCTGGGCACTGTAGATGGTACATAAGACGTTTTCCTGCCTTCTGTGAGCTTACTTGAAATAACTCCCAGATTACAGCTGTCTAACTGTTTCAAAGTTCTGGGTGCTGTGAAAATGTCTAATGGGAAGATACAGGATGGCTCCCCTGAGGAAATGACATCTCTGAGACCTGAAGAGGAGCACCTTTTAGCCAGGAGAAGAATGTGCCCTCAGAAGCTTGTAGGGGAGAGTGGACACCCCCACTCCGCTTCACAAGGACTGGTCCATAGAGAGCTGCTGAGAAGAGTGGATCCCAGCTGTGCCCCCCATTCTCACAGCCTGGGAAACAGTGTGAGCGGACGAGTAGGGGTCGACGGGTGGGCCGGTCAGAGCCAGAACCGCAAAGCAGGCAGCCAGTGTGTTCACGTCTCCTCGTGTCCTTCTTCCCCTGTGGGGCAGTCATTATTATTTCCTTTTGCAAGTGAGGGAATTGGGGCTTATGTAAGTTACCCAAGGACTGATAAATTAGAGCCAGAGTTCATACAGGAGAAAAGCCTGTGAGCTCCTCACCGTCGTGACAGCTTCTAGTAGCTCACCTTCGGGCCCTGCCTCCCCTGCCCCCACCATGGTCATGCCCTTTACTGGGCAGCCTCCCCACACCCCGAGTCTCTGCCCCAAAGATGTGCTTCTTTCCAGAGGGCACTTCCTCTTACTTGGAAATGTCTCATGTTACAGGAAAATGGCTCATAGTGTCATCTGCCATGCTGAAATGTGAGCTTTGTTGGAGTGGCAGGGCCCACCGAAGACTTTGTGCAGGATGTAGAAGGTTGGTTCCCTGAGCCAGACTACAGCAGGCCACTGACAGGACTGCTCAGCTTAGGCATTTTCAGAAACCCCTTCAGCCACTTAAAAGCTTCCCATCTCAACATTTTATTAAAAATTTGAAAGTGCAAAGTTAGGTTTTACACCCTCAGCTAACATCATACTAACAATGAAAAACTGAAAGCTTCTTAAGATCAGGAATAAAAGGGGAATTCCTTGATGGCCCAGTGGTTAGTAATCTGTGCTCCCACTGTTGAGGGCCTGAGTAGAATCCCTGGTCCAGGAACTAAGATCCCACAAACCACATGTGTGGTGCTGCCAAACAAAACAACAAATCAGGAACAAGACAAGGTGCCCACTCTTTCCACTTTTATTCAACATGGTATTAGAAGTTCTAGCCAGATCCATTAGGCAAGAAAAGACATGTGAATGGGAAAGGAAGAAATAAAGCTGTCACTGTTTGCAGCTCTTGTGAGATACGTAGAAAACTCTTAAAACACTCCATCAAAATACTGTTAGAACTAATGAACAATTTCAGCAATGTTGTAGGATACAAAATCACTAAATAAGTAAATGTTAGTCGCTTAGTCTTATCTATCTCTTTGCAACCCCATGGGCTGTAGCCCGCCAGGATCCTCTGTCCATGGGATTCTCCAGGCCCCGAATACTGGAGTGGGTAGCCATTCCCTTCTCCAGGCGATCTTTCCAACCCAGGGATTGAACCTGGGTTTCCCACATTGCAGACAGGTTTTTTACCATATAAGCCACCAGGGAAATAAGTATACAAAAGTTTTTGCATTTCTATATACTAATGTGCTATCAGAGAAATTAAGAAAACAATTCCACTTATAATTGCATCAAAAAGAATAAAATACCTCAGAATAAATTTAACCAGAGAGGTAAAAGACATGTAACAGAAAACTATCATATATTAAGGAAAGAAACTGAAGATACAAATAAATAAAAATAGTCCGTTCTCATGGATTGGGAGAATTAATATTGTTACACACTCCATGCTACAGATTGAGTGCACTTCCTATAAAAATTCCAATGACATTTTTCACAGAAATTGAACAGATAATCCTAAAATTTGTATGGAACCACAAAGACCCCAAGTCATCAGAGCAATCTTGAGAAAGAACAAAGCTGGAGATATCACACTTCCCAGTTTCAAACTGTCTTACAAAGCTATAGTAATCCAAATGGTATGGTGCCAGTGTAAAGACATGTAGATCAAGGGAATAGAATAGAGCCCAGAAATAAACCCACACATATATGATCAATTAACTTACAAAGGAGCCAAGAACACAGATGGTCCCCAACTTACGATGGCTTGCTTGGTCATCGTGTAAGTACATGTTTTATAAGAAACTGCCAGAGCTTTTCTCCAAGTGATTGTACCATTTTGTATTTCCACCACAGATGTGTGAAATTCCTGTCCACTGGCACATGGTGGTGACCTTTTTCATTCTGGACACTCTGGTGGGTGTCCACTGCTGTTACATGTTGGACCCCAAGGATTTTTAGTCTTCGTCTCAGTCTGGGGAAAATAAATGAATCGAAGAAGGGGAGGAGGATGAAGCAAATCGTTGTGTTTGTACATATATTGTACACTTCATGGCCAGCTCCTCACCCTTTCCACATCTTCCTGTCCTTTTTAGATCATGCACTGTTCTTTTTCTAGCCTTCAAATCTAATTTTGTTGTTGTTCATAATTACTTTTAAGCTTGTTTATTTCTAAAGCTATTCAGTAGTTTAATTACCTGAACTTCTTTGGTGTCTAATACAGCTTTTTGTAATATCTGTGGGACTTGACTCATTGTGAACTTTTTTCGTTTGCTTTTTTTGTTGTTTTATAATTTTGTAAAGGGAGCTCATGTTCAGTTCAGTTCAGTCGCTCAGTCGTGTCCGACTCTTTGCGACCCTGTGAACCACAGCACGCCAGGCCTCCCTGTCCACCACCAACTCCTTGTGGGACTCTTGTCTAGCTTGGAGGTGTTTTGTTTTCTTTAACCTTATAACCCAGAGATGTCATCAGCCTGTGACCATTTTCTATATAAAAGTTCTTAATTTGGGGGATCTTGACCATGTGACGAGTTGACTCACTGGAAAAGACTCTGATGCTGGGAGGGATTGGAGGCAGGAGGAGAAGGGGACAACAGAGAATGAGATGGCTGGATGGCATCACTGACTCGATGGACGCGTGTTTGAGTGAACTCCAGGAGTTGGTGATGGACAGGGAGGCCTGGCGTGCTGTGATTCATGGGGTCGCAAAGAGTCAGACACGACTGAGCGACTGAACTGAACTGACCATGAGAGAGAAGAGGAGTATAAATTCAAAGCCCAAATCTACTAGAAGACAGGCCCAAGGTTATGAACTGACAGAATTTTTTTTCATTCCCCAATCCCAGTCTAAGACAAACAAGTTCTTTTGCTGGCGAGTTGCTTTTTCTGTTGTCCACCCTTTCACTGTGGGATGGGGGTCACACTGAGAAGTGCAGTGTTGGGGGAGAGTCTTTGTTCCAGCCCTCTTGCACGTTGTGACCTCAGCTCCTGCCTCTGACTGAGTTTTAAACCCTGACCTTTGGATGTTGAGGTTGGCGGTGCCCCACCGGGCCACTGTCTTGGTCAGTTCGGCTGCTGTAACAAATTACCATAGATGGGGTGGCTGAAACAGCAGACAGTGATTCCTCACTGTTCTGGAGGCTGGGAGTCCAGTGTCTAGTGCCGGCCTGTTTCCTGGTTTGCAGATGCTGGCTGTCCTCTTGTACTCTCACTGGGTGGAGAGGCAGAGACAGGAAACAAGCTCTCTCGTGTCTGTTATAAGGTACCCTGATCTCACTCATGAGGCCGCCTTTATAGCCTAACCACTGCCTGGCCCCACGTCCTCTTAATGCCATCATGCTGGAATTTGGGCTTGAGCATACAAATCTGGGGAGACGCACACACTCAGTCCACAGCAGCCATCACATGGCCCTGCTCACGGCCTGCTTGCCTTCAGTCTCTAGAGCCCTTTGCCTTTCTGCTGAGCCTACCTGCGCGTTTGACTGGATGTTTGCATTACATTACCTGATATGTACGGGCCTTTTATAAGAGGAGTTTTTAGATTTTCCTAGTCTTCCATGTTTGCAGAAATGAAGGTCTAAGGAAGAAAGACTGTGGTCTTCTGTGATTCCTGGAGATAGGAAAAACATTCATCTTAGAGACTATAAATCTGTCTTCAAAAAATAAAGGCACGCCAAGTGCGCGACCGAGCCTTAGATACACTGAGTGACGACTTGTCTGTACTGACGTGTCCTCTCTTCACAGGCGTGTGTGTTTTGGGGGCATTCCGACCCTTCAGAAGGAAAGCGGCCATGTCCTTGGACGACATTAAGATGAGCTCTGCGGACTTCCTGGAGCAGGCAGACCTGGACAGTGGGGGCTTCGGGAAGGTGTGCCTCTGTTTGCACAGGTCCCACGGACTCGTGATTCTGAAGAAGGTGTACACGGGCCCCAAGCGCACGGAGTGAGTCAGGACGGGGGTCGGGCAGCACAGCCTTTGCGAGACAGACCTGAGTGAGGCGGGGCGGGGCGGGGCCGGCCGCGCGGCGCGCCAGGGCGGGGGTCGGCGGCACAGCCTTCGCGAGACAGACCTGGGTGCGAGGGTCAGCCCGGAGGCCTCACGTCGGGGGCCTGCAGGGCGGTCGTGGACGTCCCCGCCCCCGCCCCCAGGTACAACGAGGCCCTGCTGGAGGAGGGCAGGATGATGCATCGGCTGCGGCACCGGCGCGTGGTCAAGCTGCTGGGCATCATCATGGAGGAGGGCAGCTACTCGCTGGTGATGGAGTACATGGAGCAGGGCGACCTCATGCGCGTGCTCAAGGCCCAGGTACCCCTCGCCCGCCAGCCCCTGCCCCTCGGGGTCCTGTGTGAATGGCTGGTGGTTTGGATTTCCTCCATAACAGCAACACTGGATGAGGAAGGTTTCCAACAGCAACATTCATCCTGTTAAAGCCAAATAGCTTTCACGCATTTTAAAACAGTGTAGGTACCTGGACTTTCCCGGTTTTCCAGTAGCTGAGACGCCCTGCTTCCACTTCCGGGGGCACAGGTTTGATCCCCAGCAGTGAACTAAGATCCCTGCCTGCCCTGTGTGTCAGTCAAAAAACAAGTGTATGTACCTGTTAAGAGCAAGGCCTGTGCTGTTAGCTCAGGAAGCAGTAGCAAGTGTGACACATAACGGGGCGCAGGCCGGGATGTGAATGCCTGCTGTGGTGTTGTGTTGACAGACATGCCCGCAGCGAGCTGTGGGAACAGAGGAGGGGCTCTCGCCCTGCAGGGGGGCCTGACGGAAGGGAAGCTGCTGCCTCTGTCCTCAGGTCCGGATCCACTGCTCTTGAAGGAAGCTGGTGCTTTGGCCGCTCTGAGCCCCTTTCCGTCTCCCAGACTGACTGTCGCTCATTTCAGATCTGCATCCCCCTGTCCGTGAAAGGGAGGATCATCTTGGAGACCATCGAAGGGATGCGCTACCTGCATGGGGAAGGGGTGATACACAAGGATCTCAAGCCAGAAAACATCCTCGTTGATGGCGACTTCCACATCAAGGTAAGCGACCCACAGTCAGGGCTTCTGGGGGCCGGCGTGATTCTGACTCTCAGTGCAAGTCCTTCTTCCGGACATGACGTGTGCCAGGAGCGGAGCTAGCCCAGCTCCTCCCCGGTGATGGTGGTGCTAGAAAGCGCTGCCGAGGAATGAAGAGAGAGAGACTTGATGGAGGTGGTTATCTTTATTTATTCCTTTACTTACGTCTCCTTTTTAAAAATCCGTTTCCTTTTGAAAACTCTGTCCACTGTAGTCAAAGCAAAAAGAGGGAGGGTTTTCTTTTCTCCTCTAGGTGGACCGTCAGGTCAAGTCGGCTTTGGCAGCAGGAATCCTAGCCGAGCTCAAGGGTCTGAAAGGGGAAGTGGAATTGGGGGGAGGACACAGGAACTGCTTACCCAGGCGTCCCTTTACCAGGAGATTCTACTTCTAGCACTCTGTTCCAGCCCTGGACAGGGTTTTTTTTTTTTTTTCCTGTGTCTTTAAAAGAAGGTTCTTTATGTTAATAACTTACCTCTTATGATCTGGGTTAGAATTTGAGGATTTTAATGAATCCTGGCATGAATCACATGCCAGAAATCAACCCCAAATGCTTGGATTCCCTGAAGCAAAAGTGAAACTGCCGCCTCTGGTGTCTTAACTGTAGAGTTCTGTCGTTCTGCCCTGCCGCCTCCCTCTCTGTTCTGTGTCTGACCTTGGCATTTTTCTCTTTGCCTTTTTGTCTGCCTGTCCCCTCCTGCCCACCCCATCTTCTCTCAGGTTCAGGCTCCCAACTCAGCACCAGTAGCGCTACAGTCCTTATCCTCAGTGTGTCTTTGGGATCCTTGGATATTCACAGCCATGGGCTTCTGGACACCTTTTGGGAAAACGGAAGGTGCAGTACCACGTGCTATACAAACCTGCTGAAAAGAAAGTGCCTGTTTTCCCCAGCCTCAGAAACAATGGAGAACATGCAGAATAAATGAGGAGGATGAGGGGTTAGAATAAACATGTCTGGCTGTTGTTCTCAGGAATATCTTCTGCTTTTCTCCCCATCAACCGCCACCCCCACCCCCAGATATTGCGTAAGAATCTAGACACCAGAATTTCACACAGACTTTTCTTATGGGAGATTTTCCAGATGGCTGAGGACATATGTTTTCTACTAGTTTGTTTGGAGGTAGCTGTTTTAAACCTGTCCGGTGCAGCCGTTTCTGCAAATGTTAGAGTCCCTTCATCTACTGCATAAGCCCCCAATTTAAAGACAGATCTGATTTGCTTGCTGCCAAGTCACAGAAGCACCCCGTTGGTTTGCTCTCCTGCAGATAGCTGACCTCGGCGTCGCTTCCTTCAAGACCTGGAGCAAGCTGACGAAGGAGGAGCATAACGAGCAGCGGAAGTTGGACGGCAACCCCGGGAAGAGCGGCGGCACACTGCACTACATGGCTCCCGAGCACCTGAATGACGTCAACTCCAGGCCCTCCGAGAAGTCCGACGTCTTCAGCTTCGCCATCGTGCTCTGGGCGATCTTCGCCAACAAGGAGCCGTACGAGAGTAAGGCGTCGACAGAGGAGGCGGCTGGGAATTGTTCGGTGGGGTAACAGCGCGCAGTGAGGTCGTGGAGGTTTATCTCTGTTGGTTCAATGTCTGTCTCACCCACCGCACTGTGAGCTCCACGGAGGCCGGGACCGCATCTCGTCCATTCACTGCTCTTCCCCCGGTATCTACACATGGAAGGTAGTGGGTGCTCGGCAAGTGTTTGTGGAATGGGTAGGTTATCTCGATTGAGGAATCAGGGGGCCATAGGACAGATCGCAGCTTGGATAGTTCATCTCAGCTTGCAGGGTGCTCAACAATCCAGGCTTCCTCCCGGACAGGAAGGCTTGCTTGGTTCTCCTTATGAGGACTTTTAGGGCCTACACTCCATACTTTCATCCGTCTACTCACTCCTTCGTTCAGGAATGTTTCTTTTCAGTACTTACTGTGGGCTCTTTACTCAGAACTGAGTCTCTAAAGATGAGAAAGACAGGGTTTGTGCCAGAGAACAGGTACATAAGTCGCTGTTCTTCAGTGTGTTAAGGTGAAATTGCTTGGTCGTGTCCAAGTCTTTGCAACCCCATGGACTGTAGCCCACCAGGCTCCTCCGTCCATGGGGTTTTCCAGGCAAGAGTACTGGAGTGGGCTGCCATTGCCTCCTTCAGGTCCGTGTGTTCAGAACCTGAACTAACGGCCCTTCTGCCCGCTCTTCCTGAGTGATTGTCAGCTCCCAGGGTTCAATCCCCTCTTTGCTGATGCTGCTCAAACCTCCAGTGGTGGCCTGGACATCCTCCTGTTAGATCCAGTCCATGTGCCAGAGGACCCCCAAAGCAGTATCCCCCAAAACAAATCCATGTTCTCCATGCTGCCCGAGTGGCTCACTCAGCTCTGCTCTTACATCCAGAAAATGGTGTCACTGTCCACCAATCGAGCTGCCCAACCAAGAACCTTAGTCGCCAGGCTCAGCCTTGCCCTCGTCTCCCACATCCAGTCAGACATCGAAACCTGTGAATGTGAGAATCTCTGGCAGTCCAGTGGACCACCATTGCCGAGGGCTGGGATTCAGTCCCTAGTCAGGGAACTAAGATCCTGCAAGTGGCACAGTATGGCCGGAAACAAACAGAAAAATGTGACCTCCAGGTATATCACATTCAAGATGCATCCACGTCTGTCTCCAGAGGACCCTGTCCAGTTCACACTCTCTGTGGCAGGCTCCTTGTGCCACCACCACTCACACTGCTGTCAAACAGGCCGATCAGGCCTCTCCATCATCAGTTTAAAATCCTTCCAAGACAGCCTTGACATTCAGGATCAAATTCAAACCCCTCAGTATGGAGCACAGGGCCCTCTCTGATTTGGTTAAGCTGTTCCTTTCCTCCCTCGCCTCAGCCAACATGCCCAGTTACGCTGAGCTGGTCATAATTTCCAGACACATCTTGATTTCTGCAACTCCCAATCTATTCAGATCCTGCTTTATTGGCCTGGAACCTTCCTCTCTGAATCCTCCTTCCCAGTTCTTTGCCTGCATAACTCCTGTTTATTCTTTTGGACTCAACCAAACCTTCTCTGACCTTCCAGTAGTGGTCCTGTCACCAGAACCCTTTGTGCTTCTTGAACAGCCAGTGTCACTCTGAATTTTAAATCACTCTTATTCAGCTGAGCTCCTTCAACGCAAGCGCTGTCTGCTATTTGTCTCTGTATTAAAATCTGGAGTGTGGCACTGGCTTTATTTACATATTCAGTCGTCTGTCAGGAGACAGCTTTGCCATGAATCTGTCTTTCCTCTGTTTGATCATCTCTGCAGAGGAACAGGTCCGCTCATTCTCCCAGGGCATTCTGCCCCTCCCTGGTGCAACTGTAAGAGATCAGTGGCTTGGTCCACGTTCTGTCACCTCCCTGCCCGAGAGGAGTGGGACCTGAACATCTCAGCTCTCCTTCCCGTTTGCTCTGTAGACGCCATCTGTGAGCAGCAGCTGATACTGTGCATCAAGTCTGGGAACAGGCCAGACGTGGAGGACATCATTGAGTTCTGCCCGGGGGAGGTCATCGACATCATGAGGCAGTGCTGGGAGGTCAACCCGGACAACCGGCCGACGTTCGCAGGTGAGTCCCCTCCGTGCCGGCACCGCCTCCCTCCCACGTGGCCGTCTTTCTAGTGAGAGGCTGATGGGCAATACTTGGAGTTTTTAGGAAACTGAGTTCCACTCCTGATTTCAAACTGATTTTCTAGATTCCAAAGGCTTTGTTCGAAGAAAAGTTGCCATCCCTCTCCCAAGCATGAAGGCATACAAGGTCCTTTTGTTTCTTGGTGGTATTTTCCCCCATAGTTAAATTTTTTAAATTGTATTAAAATATACGTGACACATAATTTACCACTGTAATCATTTTTAGGTGTTCAGTTCAGTTGTGTCCGCCTCTTTGCAACCCCATGGCCTGCAGCACGCCAGGCTTCCCTGTCCATCACCCTCTCTCGGAGTTTGCTCAAACTCATGTCCATCGAGTCGGTGATGCCATCCAACCATCTCATCGTCTGTTGTCCCTTCTCTTAGTGCCTTCAATCTTTCCCAGCATCAGGGTCTTTCCAGTGAGTCGGCTCTTCCCATCAGGTGGCCAAAGTATTGGAACTTCAGCTTCAGCATCAGTCCTTCCAATGAATATTCAGGACTGATTTCCTTTAGGATAGACTGGTTTGATCTCCTTGCAGTCCAAGGGACTCTCAAGAGTCTTCTCCAGCACCACAGTTCAGCGGCATTTAGCACATTCACAGTGTTTTCACCTTCCCCACCTGAAACCGTACCCATTCAACACCGACTCCCCACCCCCATCCCAGCCCCTGGCAGCCGCCACCCTCCTGTCTGTCTCTGTGAACTTGGCTACGCGGGGTCCCCCATGTAGGCGGAATCCTACAGTGTTGTCCTGTTGTGACTGGCCGGGTTCACTGAGCAGTGTCTTCAGGGCTCCTCCAGGTCGTAGCCCATCAGGATCTCCTCCCTGTTTCCTGCTGAGCGGTGTTCCACGGTGTGAGGACTGCCCCCTGTCTGTCCAGTCACCTGCTGCCGCGTGCTGGGGTGCTTCCCGGCCCTCTGACTTCTTAGATTCTTTGATCTCGGTTCCTCCCTGTGTAGCTGGCATCTCTGGAAGCGATATTTGCCATCTGCATCGGGCTGAGAGCAAGAGGAGAAGGAAAGGGACTGGAGTTTGTCGCATCCGTGTACCTCTTCTCATCCCCCGTGTCACCTAGGACCTTGCTAAGGTCCTGGAGGCAGAGGAAAAGAGAAAATTGGGTCAGGAAGAAATAAAGAGCAGGAAGGAACTTAGGGCCTGCAGTGGGTTCTGCACTCGTATTTCTGCTCTGAGGAAACAGAACTGAAACCGCACCAGCCACTCCCACCAGAGGGTTTGGGGTGATTGATTCACTTGCCTGCTTTCTTACTCACTCAGTCCGCCTGAATCTTGTCCCGGCTTGGTTTCTTCTCATCCCTTTTTCACCTTTTTAAACTAAAATTCTGCTTCTGAAATAATTGTAGATCTATATGCAGTTGTAAGAAATAATGCAGACATCCCGTGTACCCTTTACCTAGCTTCCTTCAAGGATCACATCTGGCCAGACTCAGTACAGATCACAGCTGGAATACTGACCCTGACACAGTCAGATTCAACACACCGCCGTCTCCACAAGGGTCCCTCCTGCTGCTATTCACAGGAGTAAAGCTGCTGTGGATACTCACGTTACAGGTTTTTGTGTGAATGTAAATATTTCTCTAGAGTAAGTACCCAGGAGTTAAATAAGTAAGTCATAGGTAGTTTCATGTTTAGTTTGTTTGTTTTCTTTTAAAGAAACTGCCAATCTGGGTATTCCCTGGCTGTCCAGTGGTTAGGACTCTGCCGTCACTGCCAGAGACCCAGGTTCAACCCCTGGCTGGGGAACTAAGTAAGATCCCAAAAGCTGTGCAGCGTGGCCAAAAAAAACAAAACCCTGCCGAAGTGTTTGCCAGAGTGGCTGTGCCATTTTCTGTTCTCACCAGCTGTGCCCAAGAGGTCCAGTTCCTCTGCATCCTTACCAGCACTTGGTGGCATTGCTACTGTTTACTTTCGCCGCTCTGCTTGGGGTGCAGGGATGGCTCAGTGTGACTTTAGCCTCGGTTCTTTGGTGGCTGACGGTGCAGTGTGCCATCCTCTGCTGGCTGGTGATGGTGAACATCTCCTCGCCGTGCAGTGTGCCATCCGTGTCTCTCGCCTGCCGCAACGCCGCGCGCTGTCTTTTGCCCACTTTCTAACTGGATTCTGTCGTTTCAGGGTTGAACACAGCGTGTTCTCTGCAGATTCCGTACAGTGTTCCTTTCTTGGATATGTACTTTTCAGTTAGCTTCTCCCAGTCGGGAGCTTGTTTTTTCTGTTTCCATTCTCAGGATCTTTCATAGACTGAAAGTTTTTATTTTGATGAAGTCTTATTCATTAATCTCTCCTGTTGTGGATGATAATTTTGGTGTCAAGTCTGAGGACACTGTCAGGATTAGATCCAAAATACTTTCTTCCCTTTTTTTTCTGAAAATCTTAGAGTTTTACATTTTAAGTTTGTGTTAAGTTCTTTTTTTTAATGATTGTCAAGGAAAATTCATTATTGCCAGCAAAAGAATGATAGCACACAACTAAATATTTGGTTGTCTTTCTTGCCATTTATTTAGTTTATTGTTTTATTGGGAAAATACCATGATCCATGTCAAGTTAATTTTTGTATGAGGTGTGAGATTTAGGTTGAATTTTGTTTTTTCTTTTCTGCCTTGTTCCTAGACATTTGTTGAACGGCTGTGTCTCCTCCATCACCTTGTTTCTCTGAATCTTTATACCAGATCCCTACCTTGCATGTTCCATCCTGTATCACCTCTGATGCCAGAGGGACAGAAACAAGGAGCCCACCCTTCCTTTTTTATCTGGATATTAGCCCTCTCAGGCAGGGCCTTGTGCTGCAGCAGAGCAACTACCTAAAACTGCATTCTGTTAGGCAGGAGCCCTTGGTTTCTTTCCAGTGGTATCCCAGCCTTTGTTCTGTCTGCATAGAAATTAGTCTTGTCTGTCTATTTATGAAAGTGATTTAAAGTTTTATTCTGTTGCTTTGCCCACAGATTAAGGCACGTAATTCAAAGATAATAGACTGTTAATATTTTAATTTTTAGAAAATACTTAAGAAATTTTAAAGTGTTGTTTTTTTTTTTTTTACGTATAGGCATTGAAGAAAAATTTAGGCCTTTTTATTCAAATCAGTTGGAAGAATATGTAGAAGAGGATGTGAAGAGTTTAAAGGTAGGTGACAGAGCAGGCGCTCAAAATGGTAAGATATTAAAGTATACACAGTATCAGTCATGAAAACCAAAGCATTACACCTTATTACTGAGATCTGAGGTAAGCAGCTGGGGAACTGGGAAGATCCCCTGGAGGAGGGCACGGCAACCCACTTCAGTACTCTTACCTGAGAATCCCATGGACAGGGGCGCCTGGTGGGCTCCAGTCCATGAGGTTCCAGAGTCAGACACGACTGAGCGACTAAGAACAACACATGGCACAGCTTGGTGACCACACAAAAAGCAATATTAGCAGTTTATGCAGATATCATTAAGTTAGCACTACTGGACCCATTCCTCTGTCAAAGCAAATGAAGTGAGAGGAAAATACATCTAGCAATATAGAAAAAGATAAGCACAGCATTACTGGAATAGGATGGAAATTAACCATAGGTGGATCAGTCATTTTGAAGAATTCTTGAAAGATTAAAAAGCCAACAGAATTATCTCTTGAGATGTATAACAGGAAAAAACTTTTAAAAGGCCAACCCAAACTTAATACTCAAGAAGTACTGGAGGAGGAAGTCTTGGGTCAACGTATAGAAGAACAGATGTCACCTGGCACATTGGCTGGCGTTGTCACCTGGGAGCCATGCTTGTGTTTGCTTTAGAAGTTGTCTCTTCCCTCCAACTCCTCTGTGCTGAGCAGCAGATGGGAGCAGACCCTGCCCGGGATCACAGAGGTTTGTCAGAGACCGTAGCCAGCTAATCAGCCAAGAGGAGCAGAGACCTTCACCACTCACATTCTCGGGAAATAGGCTGTTGTCCTAAGTCTTAACATATTGCTCTAATCATGAAGGAGAGACTGCGGTAAATAAAACAGGCAGGAGACAGGTTTTAAAATACATACAGACACACACACACAATCAGACAGTCAAGAATTGCCAGACTTTTGAGGGACAGCTACACTGTAACAGAGGTACCCAGTGCAAACCAAGGAAGCAGTCACAAGGACATCAAGGAAGACGGTCGCCGAAGCAGAGCAGCGCGAGCACAGCACGCAGGGACAGTTCACGATGACAGAAGCGTCGTTCCACCAGAAAGAGAACAGCCTGAAGCCTGTTGGCCTTTGACCAGCACAAATTTGATATGCATAGGCCCCCTTATACTCAGATTTTTCTCAGTAAATACGTACTACTTGATCGTCACTTGGTTGAATTTGTGACAGGGAACCACGAATATGCAGGGCCAGCTATTTGGGTTTCCGACTGTGAGAGAGGTGAGTGCCCCTACTCCTGTGTTGCTCAAGGATCAGCTGTATAATTCAGAGAAACTGGCTCAACTAAAGACAGAAAACCTGAATATTCCTGTAACTATTAAAAGAGAGTTAGGCAGTCTCACAAGAAAATTCCACAACCACACAAGTTCATCAGCAATTTCTATCAAATATTCAGTGAAGAAGTTACCCGATGTTATACAACTTGTCCAGATAACAGAAGAGGGAACTCTCCTAAGCTCATTTTATGAGATGAGCATAACCTTGACTCCCAAACCTGAAAGGCAGATACAAGAAAGGAAAACTACACAATGATTTCACTTAACAATATGGTTTTGAAAATTCTGAATAAAATATAAACAAGCTGAATCCACCAATGGACGATAAAGATTGGAAAAGATACGTGTTTCACTAACAGAAAAGCAAAGTGAATTCATTATAATTTTTCATCCATTAGGTCGACAACAATTTTGAAAGATTGATATGTCAAGTGTTGGTGAAAATGCAAAGTAACAGACACTCTCATGCAGTATTAATGAAGGTGTAGGCTGGTGAAGTTTATTGGAATGTGAAGCATGTATCAGACTTTGAAGCATGAACTTTTGCTGCAGCTCTGCACAGTAATCTGTCCATGTGTGTGCTCAGAGATTTAGCTTCAGATGTTTCCACCTTTGTGAGACTTAAAATTTGGAAATCACCCAGGTGTTTCTTTAGATGTACTAAGTTATGGTTAGTAACTATATAATCATTTCGGAGTGGTGGAAACTAACAAGTGAAATGGAAAGATCGTTGAGACTTATTCTAAGTGAACATATAAATCACAAAACCACAGAGCGTGACTGTGCATGTGAGCGCCAGTTGCTCAGTCGTGATAAATAATAAATAAATAAATTTAAAAATCGGTTGGCTTTCTATGCAAGGGTTTGTTTTGGCTCCATTCTGTTCACTGGTCCGTGTGTCTCTCCTTAGTCCAGTACCACACTGTGTTGATTACTGTAGCCATGTAGTGAGGTCTGAAATTAGGAATCTTTTTTAAGGTTGTTGTGGCTATTTAGGGAAAAAAGTTTATTTTTAATATTTACTGCTTGTAAGAACTATGTGAAATTTCTACCTTCTGAAAAATTCATTCTTGTAACAATTTTTTGGAACTATTTTCTGCTGTTTACCTAAAGTATGTTGTTATGTTCTTAATTTTAGAAAGAGTTTCCAGGCCAAAATGAAATTGTAAAGAGAATGAAGTCTCTCCAAATTGACTGTGTGGCAATAGCTCCAAGCAGGTCAAATTCAGGTAACTTATATTGTGATTGAAAATCTATTTATTTACTTGTTTGCTCGTTCACTCATACAACTGCGTGAAATGTTATTTACAATTGTATGATAAACAGAAGCTATAAAATTTAACGCCTGTCTTAAAGGAATTTATAGTATATTTGGAGTTAAGATATATATCTTATGTACATAAGATACATATGGGCTTCCCTCATAGCTCAGTTGGTAAAGAATCCGCCTGCAATGCAGGAGACTTGGGTTCAATCCCTGGGTTGGGAAGATCCCCTGGAGAAGGGAAAGGCTACCCACTGCAGTATTCTGGCCTGGAGAATTCCATGGACTGTATCGCCTATGGGGTTGCAAAGAGTCAGACATGACTGGACAACTTGCACTTTCAAGATACATATATTTGAAATACTAGGTAACAACAGGTTCACCAGAATCATAAAGTATCCTGAACACAAGAGGCCTAATGTATCTGATAGGGAGGAAGTGACAGTTCGTGAAAAAGAAAGGAACACAGGTAGGAGCAAAGTCCTCGAGAAGGTCAGGGACGAGCATATCCAGAGGACGTGCAGAGAGGCTGGCCTCGGAGTCGAGCAGGGGTACTTTTCTCATTATAACAAAAGGGAGAGCAGAGCCTCAGGAGTTAAAGCCACTCATCAGTTGTCTGTTCTGGGGCAAATTACTCAGTTTCTTGTGAGCCTCATCCATCGCCGTGGTAATAACTGCTCCCAGTCTTCTACGCTCAGCCACTTCAGCCGTGTCTGACTCTTTGCAACCCTGTGGACTGTAGCCCACCAGGCTCCTCTGTCCATGGGATGCTGCAAGCAAGGATCCTGGAGTGGGTTGCCACAGCCTCCTCCAGGGATCTTCCTGGAGTGGGTTGCCACAGCCTCCTCCAGGGATCTTCCTGGAGTGGGTTGCCACAGCCTCCTCCAGGGATCTTCCTGGAGTTGCCATTTCCTCCTCCAGGGATCTTCCTGGAGTGGGTTGCCATTTCCTCCTCCAGGGGATCTTCCTGGAGTGGGTTGCCACAGCCTCCTCCAGGGATCTTCCTGGAGTGGGTTGCCATAGCCTCCTCCAGGGATCTTCCTGGAGTTGCCATTTCCTCCTCCAGGGATCTTCCTGGAGTGGGTTGCCATAGCCTCCTCCAGGGATCTTCCTGGAGTTGCCACAGCCTCCTCCAGGGATCTTCCTGGAGTGGGTTGCCATAGCCTCCTCCAGGGATCTTCCTGGAGTTGCCATTTCCTCCTCCAGGGATCTTCCTGGAGTGGGTTGCCACAGCCTCCTCCAGGGATCTTCCTGGAGTTGCCACAGCCTCCTCCAGGGATCTTCCTGGAGTGGGTTGCCATAGCCTCCTCCAGGGATCTTCCTGGCCCAGGGATCGAACCCATGTCTCTTGCATCTCCTGCACTGGCAGGTGGGCTCCTTACCACCAGCACCACGCGGGAAGCCCACTCCTAGTCTTGCAGGGCTTTTACAGAATAAAAGAACCCACGGAAATGCTTAGCCCAGAGCTGCTGCCATTCTCATTTTCCAGCCCTCATCATCCCAAGGAGACACCTCTGCTCCAGCACAAGTCCCTTTCTTCCTCAGTCATTCCTACAACACCCACTTTTTTGCTGCTTGGTTATAACTTTTCTTGTGCTCTTTCACCACCAGCAGGGACAACCACTCACTCCCTATGCAACTCGCAGGAGGAAGACCAACTAGTAAATGCTTTTTATTTGTTCTCAGAGTTTTCAGTCTGTTATCCGAGGTACAGATTCCCAGTGGTGCTTGGGGTCTGTTTTACTTCTTAGTGTTTCGTGATGCTCTTTCCAATTCCGGTCATTTCTTTCCAGCCACAGAACAGCCCAGTTCACTGCACAGCTCACAGGGCTTCGGGATGGGTCCCGTGGAGGAGTCCTGGTTTGCTCCTGCCCCAGACCACCAGCCAGAGGAGAACGACTTCCTGCTGCACAGTAAACTCCAGGAGGAGGCCAACTACCACCTTTACGGCAGCCGCATGGACAGGCGTACAAAAGAGCAGCCCAGACCAAACGCAGCTTACAGCAGTGAGGAGGAGAGGAGGCGCAGGGTCTCCCACGACCCTTTTGCACAGCAGAGACCTTATGAGAATGCTCAGAGCCCGGGGATAAAAGGCCTTGCTTATCCCGGTGTGATGAGTCACACCAGTGCAGCCCAGCAGCCAGCGGGGCTAAGCAGCCAACCCCAGTCACCATACTGGAGAGATGGATCATTTCGTCCACTTGGGCTTGGAGTGAGACCGCTGGACCTGGGGACCACAAGTCCACGAGTTTGGTACGGACCAAACCCAGGCCACATGTCAAGCCTATATAAAACTCCGGTGCCTGAGACCAACCTCCTGGGGAACACACCCACCATTCCATTCACCTCCTTGCCATCAAGAGGTAAATGGGCTTTGGAGACACTCTGTTCTTTTAAATTTTCCTGAAAACAAAGCCAGCCACTAGCTCTGTCATAAACTAGAAGGTAACAAAGGTCAAGCCGTTTGGAGTCTTCGGCCACCAAACGCACCTCGCCACCCTGGAATAGTCTCATCAGACCCCTCAGCCTAGGCTGTCTGTTCAGGTGGGCTTCAGGCAACTACCCACACGTGCGGGGTGACAGCGCCTGGCCTCCAGGAGGCATCCTCCACTCTCATCCGAATCTCAGTAGGCCACTGCATCCAGGCTCTGATGTAAGGGGAGGTAACTGCCTGTATTCTCTCACTTGCTTGCTGTTTTCTGAAGGTAAGAAGTAAGTCTCAGACGCGTTCATCCTTTATCTTGTCTAGGCCAGAGACTGCCATTTGTGATGAAAACCACATTGTCGGGCAACCATCCCCTCCAGAGCTCTTCCTTCTTCCCAGATTGAACCTGTCCCCGTCAGACACTAACTCCCCTTTCTCGCTCCTTCCCAGCCCCAGGCAGTCAACCTTCTGCTATCTGTCTCTAGGAATTTGATGACTCTGGGGCCCTCATAGGAGTAGAGTTGTATGGCCTTTGTCCTTTTGTGACTGGCTTCCTTCACTGGAGACAGTGTCCTCGAGGCTCATCCCTGCTACATCATGTGCCAGAATTCCCTTATTTTAAGGCTAAACTGTAATGCATTATTATTATGTGGTCCATCCAGAATGGACCACAGTTTGTTTATCTATTCATCTGTTGACGGACACTTGGGTAGCTTCCACTTTTTGGCTGTTAAGAATAATGCCACAAACATGTGTGTATAGATATCGGATTAAGACCCTGCTTTCAGTTCTTTGGGGCATATGCAAGTAGAATTTTTTAACTTTTTGAGGAGCCACCACTGGTTACCACAGTGGCTGCATCTTTTTATATTCCCACTAGCAGTGTACAGAGGTTCGTTTCTCCACATCCTCGCTGACACTGGTTGTTTTCTGTATTTTTGATAGTTTCCAACTAATGGATGTGAGATGATTCAGCCAGCTTTTAAAGAAGAAAATTTCAAGTGGTGGCGTAGGATAAATAATTTAACTTAAGCATTTGGAGTAGAGTCCTGCCCCTTTACCAGGCTGTGCTTTTTTATCTTCCTTGCAGTCTAGATATACTACTTATCTCTGTTTCTTTCTAATTAGATGAGTCTGCAAAATATACCATACACAACAGTTCTGGCATTCAGATTGGTGACAGTAATTACATGGAGATTGGTGGAATGAGTTCATCGGTACTGGACAGCGCATACATGAACCTGAAAGAAGAGCCGGCTTCTAAGTACCAAGCTATCTTTGGTAAGATGCCCTTGAAGGACTCATCCTACAGCAACCATGAACTTTCTCACCTAATTATTTCTCTGATTATTCTCCCTGAAGATGCCCTATTGCTCCTCATGTAACTTCCATAGAAATGCTTTGTAACTTATTTATGTGTACCAAGGACATAGTTAGAATATCTAATTCATGGGTTTGCTGTGAAAGTGAAATGAGTCAATACAAATAAAGCGCTTATACACTGGCACATAGTAAGATCTATAAAAGTGGTAAACACATCATCATCATCAATATGACCACCCAGACCCAGGAACTCATCAGGTCCTCATCAAAAGGGATTCCGTAAAAGACAGAAGACTATGTCCTCAGCTTCACTTGCATAATACAAATTAGAGGGCTTTCTCTTATGGGGTTCCACTATACAGCCTCATAACAGTAATCCCAAAACACAACCTGAGAAAAACTGTGATTTAAGAACCCAGCTTTCTGATTAACCCCAGGATTGGCATTCTTTTTTTAATCAAGGGCCAGAGAGTAAATGTTTTCGGCGTCGCTGGCCCTGCCATCTCTGTTGTAGCTCCTCAGTGGACACCGCTTCCATCTGGGCTTCCCGGGGGCTCAGATGGTTAAGAATCTGCCTGCAGTGTGAGCGACCTGGGCTGGATCCCTGGGTTGGGAAGGTCCCCTGGAGAAGGGCATGGCAACCCACTCGTCTTCTTCCCTGGAGAATCCCCATGAACAGAGGATCCCGGTGGGCTGCAGTCCTGGGGCTGCAAAGAGACGCGACTGAGCAGAGCACACAGCACAGTTGACACCCTGCACACAAGCAGCCTCGGGCAGAATGAGCGCGAATGGGTGTGGCCACGCCCTAATCAAACTGTGTTTACAAACACAAGCAGCGGGCCAACCCCCGGCTAACCCTCGCAAAGCAAGTCTTCAATGCGCTAGAGCAGAGGTCCCTAACTTTGGGGGTGACAGGGTCCCTCCCCTGGTGAAGCACCGACGGACTCTGGCTGGGAGGCTGCCATCTGGTGGTGATGGTCGGAGCTGCACTGTGGGAGCCGAGGAAGGAATGGGTGTTCTGCCGGGTGGTGCGGTGTCTGATTCCTCCGCTCACTGAGCATCACGCACCATGGCTCGTGTGCGGTGGGGTGGTGGTTTTATACTCCATTTGCTTCATTTTATTATTTTCACGAAGGCCTGAGAGGAAGGAACCGATAGGGAGAAAGGACTGAGGGGGCGGGGGCGGCAGGAGCCCGGACATGCCGCCCCCGTGAAAAGACGGTGCGTTCAGACAGTCTCCACGCGGTGGCTCAGCTTCCTGGGCCAAGGAAGAGGAGTGCGCACTGCTGGGCGAAGGTATCCTGCGTTGAGTGACCTTAACTCCGCCCAGATATAAGCAGAAAAGGCCCAAAAGGAACAGAAACGGTGTTTTCCCTCTTGACATCACGAAGGTGCAGTGTAAACGGGCTGTGGTTCAGCCGGCCCGGAACAGCCTGGCAGCCAAGGGGGCTCTCCGAGTGCGGGGCTGTGGCTCAGGGGGCGGCTCCCAGGATGAAGCAGGTCCTCGCGCGGGCGGGTACACAGGCGAGGATCACCCAGGGAGAAGTGAACGCTCTTCACTGACTCCTGCTACTCTGTACTTTATACAGGTGTTTGAAGCCAGAGTGTTCATATGGCCATAGCTCAATGCCTTCTCTTTTCTGTTCGGCAGATGATACCACTAGTCTGACTGATAAACACCTGGACCCGGTCAGGGAGAATCTGGGGAGACACTGGAAGAACTGTGCCCGTAAGCTGGGGATCTCCGAGTCTCAGATCGATGAAATAGACCACGACTATGAGCGAGATGGACTGAAAGAAAAGGTTTACCAGATGCTCCAAAAGTGGCTGATGCGGGAAGGCAGCAAGGGGGCCACGGTGGGGAAACTGGCCTTTGCGCTCTACCTGTGCTCGCGGATAGACCTGGTCAACTGCTTGATCTGCATCAGCCAGAACTAAGCCCACAGGCACTCCTGCAGCGGGGGGCCACCTCCTCCCCTGGTGAAAGCCTGCTGCCTGCAGTGACTTGGACTTCTTTTCTCCCTGATACAGGGGGTGCTCTATCTACGTAAAAATCACTTCCTGCCTTTCACAGCAGGATGGATGGAAAAAGGAACCTACAGCAAACCGCCCACTGCGCAGGATAACCTATTCATGGCCGAGGCCCGACCCAATAAGAGGCATAACTGGGCTTTGAAAGGAGAGAAGAGAGAGTTGAGAAAGATCATCTTTTTCTTTCATATTATCCCGTAATCTTCATGCTATTCATTCCGGTTTCTGGGAGTTTTGTTTGAGCAAGGAAAAAAAAAAAATTTTGGAGAACATAACCTAAATCAGCTTTCGAATTTTACGCTGTCTTCTCCACACAGGCGCCTGTTATAACCAAAGTAAAAAAGTTCTCATCCAGTCGGATAGCGGAAAACTGGAGGGGGAGATGGTCCCCCACTGCAGGAGAGGGCGGGGTGGTTTCCTTTCCAGATGCATCCCTTGTGAGCACTGTTCTCTAAATTCCAAACAGGTTAACTAGTCAGTGTCAGAGGCAAAAAGCAGACAATATTTTAATGGACTAATTAAAGTAAAATTTTGTACCTTAAATAGAAGCCACTGAAATGATGTTTGTATAAACGAAACAGTGTGAGATTCTCCATGGTGACTTTACCACGTGGGTCCACGTTTCCTTTTCACCCCGGCTACTGGCAGGAGAGGGGAAGCTGGGGAGAAAAGAGGAGCTTTCCTGACGGTGTTATTTTGACTTTCAAGATGAAAAACCCACGGGCCCGAGAGTCTAAGCACTGCTGTCCTGCACACCCGGCTCAGGAACCTTTCCTTCAGCCCCCACTGTCTAAACACTGGACCGAAGAGGACCAAGTTTACGTCTGAGGAGTTTCGATACTAAGCCCAAACACCACAAAAACACCGGTCTTGGGCAGGAATTAATGAAATGGGCGACACAGACTACAATACGAGAAAGAAGGCGACCCATTCTTGGCTCCGAGAAAGGAATCCAGACCCTGAGGTTGATACCCAGGGTGAGTGAGACCCACTCCCAGACCACAGACCCTGCTCAGCAGAGTCCCCGTTTGTCGCATCATGATAATCTTTGCTGTGGGTCCAGAAGATGAAGTTAGATCTTCAGCAACACGAAAAGGAGTTATTTCTCACAAGACATTTTAAATAGTTTAAAAAGCTTTTCTAATTACAGTAATCATGTAAATAGAATAGATCTGTATAGGGTCAAGGTGTTAGAAGCATCTGATTAAAAAGAAATCGCTGAAGGACTAGTTCTATGGTATAATCCAGACACAGGCCTCTGAACTCAAGCAGGCATAAGTTCCACTCTGGCCGTGCACCTGGGGCCTGCTTCCTGACCTTTCCCGGCCTCAGTTTCCTCACCTATAAATAGGGTGCTAGGACACGACTGAAGCGACTTAGCAGCAGCAGGACATAAGGTAGGTGTGAGGATTAAAATAAGATGATGCATCTCATTTTAGGTGCCTGGTGCAAAGAAGTTAAGATGTTTTTAGACCATGTTTAAAGTCTTTATTGAATTTGTTACAGTATTGCTTCGGTTCTTATGTTTTGGTATAGAGGCATGTGGGATCCTATCTCCCCGATCAGGGGTTGAACCCACACCCCTCTGCATTGGAAGGCAAAGTCCTAACCACTGGACTACCAGGGAAGTCCCTAAAAACAGTATTTTTAAAATTAGTTTTTATTGGAGTATAGTTATTGATTTATTATTGGAGTATAGTTATTGATTTATTATTGGAGTATATATATTGATTTATTATTGGAGTATATATATTGATTTATAATGCTTTGTCAGTTTCAGGTGTATAGCAAAGTGAATGTTAAACATATAGCCACTCTCTTTTAGATTCTTCTATAGATTCTTTAGGTCTTATAGACTATTGAGTTCCCTGTGTTACACAGTAGGTTTTTATCAGTTGACACCAATAGCCTAAGACCTCAGCGCTACCATTTTTGCTGACTAGTAGGATAACTGGTGTTAAAATTGTACAATTTTTTTTAACCCTCATCATCTCTGACAAGAAATCCCAATCAACATTTCATTAAAAAAATAAGGAAATGTTGATCCCACCCAAGATTCTGAAAGCCAAACAGTAGTAGCTGGAACATTACATATTTCTCTTTGCTTCTGTGTAGGAAATTGATGTGATAGCTTTATGTTGAAAAACCGTTTTATCATAGTATTTAAATCAAACCTCCCTTTACTGCCAAGAAACTCCCATGGGTCAGGGAGGATACTGCGGGTAATACAACGTCCCATGGCTGTAACACCAGGAAGCACTGTTCATAGAGGATTGTTACAGTGGAAGAGAAGAAGTAATATAAAATGCAAGGAAGCTGCTGGAATCTCCGATTCAAGACAAGGCTAAACAGCAGCCACTGATGTGCGGTTGTTTTCTGTTAAGGGAGAGAGTAGCCACAATCAAAGGGTATTGTTTTTTATTTTCCCTATGGAACCTTCAGCTGCAAATACTGTTTATAATCTTTAAAGACTGAACTGGTCATAAGAAGCACACACACTCAACAGTGGTAAAATACACATAAAATTGGCCATCTTAACCGTCTTTTAAGTGTACAGCCCTAGGCACATTCACATTGTTTGCTGCCACGTTCCTGCAAAACTGAGGCTCTGCCCCCATTAGGCACTAACCCTGCCCCCGGCCCAGCCCGACACCCGCCTGCTTCCCACCTGGGCCGCAGGCGCCTCACTCATCTGGACTCACACGCGGCTCCTTTTACGACAGAGCCTGCCCTCCGCACCCAGCGCCCCCGCTGCTCCCGCCACAGCGCCGAGAAGCAAGGGCCCCGGCCCGTCTGCGGGATTCATCGGAGGCTCCGGCTTAGCTCTCCAGGCCCGCCCCGTCCCGCACCGCTCTCCAACCGCCGCTGGCCCTCCCTGATCTCCGCGAGCCCGGAGAGCAGGGGCCCCAGTGGGTGTGGGCCAGTGCAAGAACGCACGAAGCAAACCCCAGTCCCCGCCAGCTGTCAGGCCGGCGGCCCCGAGCCCACCCCTCCGCGAGGGCGAGACGCCGGTCACCGTTAGGCTAGAACTGACACCCAGGGGAGACGGTCTGTGCCGGTGTCCCCGGGAACCGCGAGGACAGGGGCGGCGAGGGACCGCCTAGAAACCCCGGGGCTCCAGCGAAGCGACCAGACCGCCCCGCGCATGCGCGCTCGAGGCGGAAGGGGGCGAGCCCGGGGAGGCCGGCGGCCGGGCGCATGCGCACTCCCGGGCCGTCTCACGCACCCACCATGGCCGCAGCGCTGGGCGCTCGGCCGGCGCGGCGGCTGAGGCTCCTCCTCTCAGCGCTGAAGCCCGGGATCCAAGTCCTCCGGGCCGGACCCGCGGCCGCGTTCGGGTAATGGCGCCGCTCTACTCCAGGGCCCCCTTGCCCTCGTCCGCGCGCTCGGGGCGGCGGGAAGCGGGCAGGGGCCAGCGGCCGGGCCGGGGCCGCGAGTGGTCGCCGCCGGGCCGCCCCGAGCGCGGCAAGTCGTGAGCCGGCGCTGCGCTCGGCCTCGGCGGGGCGGCCGTGCGGACGGAGGCCAGGGAGGAGGCGCGCCTGAACCCCGGCCCTGGCTGCGGGGCCAGCTCTCGGAGCCGCGGGCTGGGCCTCGAGCTGGGACGTGCGGGAGCCCCACGCGGGGGGCCGGCTCCCCGAGGGCTGCAGGCCGTGGGGACGCCCGAGAGTCTGCCTCTCTCTCCCCTTACAGCCGCAGGTACCGTGAGAGCAGACGGCCCCTGGGTTAACCTCTGACCCCGAGTCCCGAAGTGGGCGCCCTGGTCCCGAGTGATAGTGGCCGGTCACGGGCGCGCGCGCGGGGCGGTCGCCGCGCACTGCCGGCGGGTCAGCTCCGCTCTTGAGGTGGAAGGTGTCTGCGCCCAAGCTCGGCGGGTACCTGGCCTTCAGAGCTTCTCTGTACGTGATGGGGAAGCGTCCATTCCGAAGGCGTAAGGAGAGGTCTGACCAACTTTACGCTTTCATATTGTGATTCACTGGGTCTTGAGTTTAGGATTTGATGTTGTAAACATTTTAGATCTTTTAGATTTTCAGAACTGTTTTCATACAGATGGGAAAATAATGTCAGTGTCTGCAGTCTCTTTAGGAGAAGGCAATGGCAACCCACTCCAGTACTCTTGCCTGGAGAATCCCATGGACGGAGGAGCCTGGTAGGCTGCAGTCCATGGGGTCGCTAAGGGTCAGACACGACTGAGCGACTTCACTTTCACTTTTCACTTTCACACATTGGAGAAGGAAATGGCAACCCACTCCAGTGTTCTTGCCTGGAGAATCCCAGTGACGGGGGAGCCTGGTGGGCTTCCGTCTATGGGGTCACACAGAGTCGGACACGACTGAAGTGACGCAGCAGCAGCAGTCTCTTTAAGTCCACTGAAAAATGCCCGTCTATCCAGTTTGCTTTTTACAGAAAGGGATTGAAATGACGTTACTGTGACTACACCAGGATCTGTTACTGCTAGAACATCTGTTAATGGTTGCAGGAAGGCCTCATCCGCTCAGCAGTGCAGATCATTTGTCCTAAAATATCCTTGGGAAACAGGTTTCTCTGGATTTTGAACCGCCACGTTGTAAATGCAATTGAAATTGACCTGACCTGTGATGGGTCAAACAAGCAGTATGCTGATAATCCTGAAACAAGAGTGCCGCCCGTGTAAGTAGATAAGAGCACTCCTGTAAGACCATGGCTTCAGAACAGCGGGTGCCCCAACCCGCGATTGAGTTGTGTCCCAGAGTCTTCTCTGTATGTCCGCCCTCTTCCACCCCAAGCCTTTTCTACCTGAAGCTGTATGTTATGTGCAGTTACAGTACCAATAACTTAAGGAAGCCTAACAGCCCACCTGAAGACAGATGTTTTCCGGTTCAATATGGGGATACTCCGCTTGAGGGGAAGAGACGCACCTGCCCCTGCCTCTGTCCAGCAGTCAGGGTGCGTGCTGGCCTGGTGTCTAACCCTGCAGGGGACTCTCTTTCGCACTGCGGTTACAGAAAAAGCATGTACGCAATCAAGTTATGGAACCTCGCTGAGCCTCGTGCCTTGCAGAATTGTCCTCAGGATTTGAGACAGTGAGTTTTAAAGGCCTGGGCACTCAGTCATGTCCAACTCTTTGCGACCCCATGGACTGTAGCCCACCAGGCTCCTCTATCCTTGGGATTCACCAGTCAAGAATACTGGAGTGAGTTGCCATTTCCTGCTCCAGGGAATCTTCCCAACCCAGGGATCCAATCTGCATCTCTTTCATCTCCTCCATTGGCCGGCAGATTCTTTACCTCTGTGCCACCTGGGAGGCCCCCATACTAAGTAATTAGCAGTTACAATTAATAATACAAATATGAATATCTAGATAATAATACAATGTATGAAAGATGTAAAAATAAGTCGTCAAAATTCATGTTTATGCAAGCTAATACTTTGATGTTGCTAATACTTAATTGTAGCTAACAGTCCCTTTAGAAAAAAATATACAACGCATGGCTGATTCATGTCAATGTATGGCAAAAACTACTACAATATTGTAATTAGCCTCCAATTAAAATAAATTAATTGATTTTAAAAATAAATAGAAAAAATATACAAAAGAAATAGCTGAACATACAAGGTACAGAGAATATGTCGGACTTTCAAAATGAGGACGTATCTGATGAGGTGGCTTCTGTTTTCATTTCTGAGCTGAGTGTGACATTCAGGTTGCTCACTTCGACTTTGCAAATTGCAGGCAGGGTGACTGGGGCCTGTTACCTAAACTCTTAACACTCAGCTTCCTTGGTGGTAAAATCAGGCAAAGTCTAATGTACATCATCAGAGGACATTACCTAGTTTAATAATTAAACTGACCAGTTAGTTCCACTGTAGTTATCTGCCCCAAACGGTTCTCTTCTTGCTGGCCCTGCAGTCATCTCTCCCTCATTGAGGGGGTTTGCTGCTCTATTTTTCCTGCCCCCCAACCCTCGCCGCGCACACACAGACCTGTCCGTCCAGCCTCCCAGAAGGAGGGACAGGACAGACCTGAGACCGGTGGCTTTCCAGACTGTGTTTGAAAAGGAGACGGAATTTTTCTGTCCTCCAAAATGAATTCAGTATAACCTTTCTTATCCTTGGTTGTCTATTGGATTCTCTGGGGGAATTTAAAAAATGCAGATGCCTAGACCCCATCCCAGAGATTTTCATTTAGCACAGCCTGGGCATCTGGAGATTTAAAGGTTTGCCAGAAGATTCAAATTAAGCTAGCGACCCCCTCTTCCCCTGGGTATCGTGGGGGCAGGAAGTGGTCTCATATACAAGGGGGCTGAGTGGGTAGGTGTGTTGGGATGCGGAAGGCATGAACCTGTGTCTGCTGTGTGCACCCCACGGTCTCCTGTCTCTGCAGCTTCTGTCAGAATATCAGTAGTTGGCAGACTGGTCTTCTCTGCCAACCCCTAGGCAACATGGGGTGCCCAGCACAAAGTAGGGGTTCCGGATGTACATGAATGGGTGAATGATACAGCAGTGTTTCAGAAAGCACGTGCCAGGGCTCTACCCCACAGTTACCGGTGGGTCTCCCGGGACTGTCCCGGGCAGCTGGAGCTTTAACTCGGGTGAGTCTAATGAACACCCCTGCTTAAGATCACCTAGGTTAGAGAAGCAATTCATAGGCGGGAGAAAGTGGTGGAGGAGTAAAGCCCAAGAGAAAGGGGTTCATTTTTGTTCTTTTAAGTTTTCTGTTTTTCAGGGGCCTGACCGCCATCCATGAGCCCCTTGATGTGCTGGAGGGAGAATGCTACACTCATTTCAAGTGTACTGATGTGGAAAGTCATTCAATACATATTTTTTAAAAGGAAACTTTTTTTCTTGCATTTAAGTTGATTTGCTTTTGTCCAGTTTTCTGTCCTGTTTCTCCAGCGTGGAGGTGGAGGCAAGGTTCTGGGAGCCTCCGTCGCCCCAGGAGCCGGCTGCTGTGACAAGGGCGGGGCCCGGCGGTGGGTGACAAAGCCCCGGGCGTGCTCCCTGCCCTGACAGCCCAGCCGCACACCCGTCGCCATCTATCCTGACCTTTGCTCCTCTGTGCCCATACTCCTGCTGGCCCGACCTCACCTGCCTTTCCCCACATGTGTCCCTGATTCCTGGGCCCTTGAGCGTCCCAGTTCTTCTAGAAGCACCCTCCCCACCCCATTTTCTCTCCAGCATTTTACCCATCTTGGAAGTTCATCTCAAAAGCCTCTTCTCCAGGTGCCTCTCTCCAGCCCCCCCAGGGCCTCTCATCTCTGAAGCCACCTTCAAAGTCCTCTGCCTTAGCAACCCTCCCCTGACACTGAGCGCCCATCCGCCCTGGTCTAGACAGCCTGGTTTTATCTCCGTGTGCTTAGGCATTGGGGAATCTACATGGATAGGGCAAAGCACAGGGAAATGAGAGGCGTTTGGCAGTGGAGACGTCGGACAGACCACAAAAGGAAAGTCAGTGTGAGCCGGGCCCCAGGCGGCTCCCAGGCCTGAGAGCCCGCAACTCCGGGTCATGAAAGCCCCAGGGCTCGGAGATCACGAGAGACGGCAGGGGCGCGTCATATGTGACACCTTCCCTGTGCAGAACGCCTTTACAAGATGTCCTTCCCGCTGCAAGGGAGGGGCCCTGGAGAACCTTGCAGGCTCGACGAGTAGCAGGAGCAGCCCCTGAGCTGAGCAAGCACCAGGTGTCTGTCTGTCTGTCTGGGGAGCTGCCTTGTTCCTGTGCTGGACAGAAGTCTGACCTCTTCTCTCCCGTCACAACCCTCCCTGAGGGTGTGCAGACTCCGCTCTGCAGATGGCCGGGGGCAAAGGAAACGTCAGTAAACTGTTGTTTCCCGAGATGACTCTAGGAGTAGAGCGTTAATGCGATTTTATCTTGTCCTGGAGCTGTCCAAGGAGCAGGATGTTAATAACAAGTAACAGCAGGGTCTGTGAGACACAGCCCCGGCTCAAGGGTCCTGTTATCACTGGTCCTGTGACATTTCTGTGGATCGTGAGCCTGTAGTTAGGTCAGTCTTACTACCACCCAGGTCTGTATGTTCTCTGACTCGCTGCGCCTGCCAGCATCTGTCCTGGTGTGGCTTCATGGCCCTCCTGCGTGTCACCCGGCCGTCTGGGGATCTGCTGGGAGGCTCTTAGAGCCTGAGGCCGGGCCCTGTGCGCGCTGATCCTGGGTGTCCCGGTGCAGTGGTCCTGGAGCTTCTGGGACAGTCACTGAGGGGGTGTCCTGCGCAGAGCCCCCAGGAGGACACATGGTTAGATGCTGCAGCGTGGGCGGTCTTGGGCCAAGGACAGGGTGGGGTGCCGGACTCTAGGCACCGACCGGCTACTTAGTGCGGACATCTCAGCATCTTACAAACCGGTCTGGCCACATCCGAGCAGACAGGCATTGTTGACCAGGGCGCTTGTGCAGCTGCCTGGAGAACAGAGAGGCCAGGGCCCAGGTCAGCCTGTGGACCCCGAGACTGGCGTCACCCTTGGGATCGCTGCTTGTGCAGCCGAGGGTCCAGGTGGCTCCTCCGGACCTGCCTGGGCCTCGACGGAGGGCTCCAGGCTCTGTGCCGGGACCTCGCCTCCCACCGCGGGGGCCCTGCCTCCAGCTGCGGGGCTGTGGGCCCGTTGTTGTCAGCAGGCCTGTCAGCGCTCCCGAGGGTGGGCCCCGAGCTGGTGCTGCAATGACCCGCCCTTTCCGGGTTTGAGAAACTGAAGCGGATGACCAGGGGCCGGGGAGGGTGCTGGGGCTGGCCGGCGCGCAAGCTCAGCCGCCCTCTGGGGTCGGGGCTTCTGTCTTGCAGCTCCTCCGTGACCTCCGCCAAGGTGGCGGTGAATGGCGTCCACCTGCACTATCTGCGGACCGGAGACGGGGAGCACGCCGTCCTGCTGCTGCCGGGGATGCTGGGTGCGCAGGTTTCCGTGGCGCGCCCGGCACGCGGTCCTCTGTGCTTGGTCCCCAATCCCAGGTGCCCGGGCTTGATGCGCAGCCTTCGTGCTTTGCTGAGATGCTTTGCGTAATACTTGCCGCAGTCAACTTTAGGTGATCCAGAAAGCTACCTCTCTTTAAAGTTTACTCGTTTACTTGTCTCTGGCCGTGCTGGGTCTTCACTGCTGCGGGGCTTTTCTCTAATGCAGTGAGCGGTGGCTGCTCTCTAGTTGTGGTGCTTGGGCTTCTCACTGTGGCGGCTTCTCTTGTTGCAGAGCACGGGCTGGAGTTAACGGTTCACAGGCTTAGCTGCTCCACAGCATGTGGGATCTTTCCGGCTCAGGGATCGAACCCGTGTCTTCTGCATTAGCAGGTGGATTCTTTACCACTGAGCCACCAGGGAAGCCCCGAAGATACTGTCCTACCTTATGCAATTTTCATTCCTTTAAATACCCACTTTTCTCCATGGAAGTGTCCAACACTGTAGTTTCCTGCAGCCTGAAAGTGAAATTCGTTCAGTCGTTTCTGACTTTGTGCGACCCCATGGACTACAGTCCATGGAATTCTCCAGGCCAGAAAACTGGAGTGAGTAGCCTTTCCCTTCTCCAGGGGATCTTCCCAACCCAGGGATCAAACCCAGGTCTCCCGCATTGCAGGTGGATTTTTTACCAGCTGAGCCACCGGGGAAGCCCCTTCCTACAGCCTGGGGATGACAAGGAACGGGTGGGGGAAGGCAGGCAATGAGTGAGTGACCAGCTGGCCCAGTTTGCCTGGAATTGAGGGGTTCCAGGATGTGAGACTTCTGCTGCTAAAAGTTGGACTGATCTCCCTGCTGTGCATGACTTTATGTTCAGTTAAGGTAAGAGCAAAGAACAAAGCTGGGCTTTCACAGCCTTTCCAAAGGTCAGAATTAGTTTGGCATGAACAGAGTGTGGTAAAGCCAGATGGATCACCATCGCCTCCTGCAGGTAAGAAGTTTAGGTGTAGAAAGTTCAGGAGGGGAGTTTCCAGTGATCCCAGAGCATCTCAAATTTGATTTTAAGGTTTCTGTTACTGTTTTATTTTTTATTTAGTTAAGTAATCCCATCATATACTTATTTCCTTATGACTTGCTTCTTTATCCTAAAAGTAAAATGCTAACGTTTTTCAGTTACATGATGGTTCCAGTTGACGTAGCCTCAGCCGACTGTTGCAGCTATTGAGGCATCCAGACAGTGTTTAGGATCTCTTTCCCTCGAGCTAGTGTAATAGAGGAGGATCTTTACTCCCGTGGTTGATCCCAAGCTAAAGCGATGAAGTTTGCCAGCGTAGATGGCCGTTGGTTCAATCCTGCTGTCATCCTGGTATAAAAAGCTTTTGGCAATTTTAATCTTTGCTTGTGTAAAACATTAACCTGATTCAAAAATCAAACAGCAAGTTTCTCCCCTGAACCGCTGTCCCCCCAGCACCCAGTTCCCCTCCCCACGGGCAGCTGGTGCTGATATGTTTCCTTCCCAGGTATCATGTATTGGTAACTACTCTTTAAAGTAATGTTTTAAGGTTTTAGTGTTCTTTGCACCGGTCTTCAGGTGTGTGCCAGAACGCACGTGTCTTGTTTCTGAAAGTGCTGTTGTGCTCCGCTGCTGCCTTTTTCCACCTTCTGCCCCTCCTGCAGGCAGTTCCCTGAAAGTCCCTCCAGCTCAGGGATCATGAGAGCAGCCTCGGATGTCAGAGCAGTAGGCTTGCACTGAAATCCAGTTTGTTCTTGGCTTGGGTTTTCTGGATGGTTTACCTGGCATTGAGAAGGTACATTTTGTCAGGGAGAGTGACGGTCCTTGATGATGTTCAGTGATCTACAGTATCTTGAAAGACATTTTCTAATAATCGCCAGTTTGTGAAGCAAGGTGTGGCCAGAGCTGTGGGTCCTTAGAAACCAAGCAGAGCTTAGGAATGAGATGCTGACTTGCCCCTGGACTGGGCTTCTTGGGAGTCTGGCCTTCTACACTGTGTGGGCCTCACTGGGCAGCTCTGCCTGCCAGTCAGGTCCACCACCGGCTTGCGAACACTGTTCTTCTTGTTCATTTTCACATAACTGTTGTCGTGAAACACACAGATTTACTCCCTCCGTATCCTGCTCGCCATCATGTCGGAGTTTTAGTTTAATTTTGTGGTTTCTAGTTATGACCAGAAAATGAAATCTCCAGGGCTATTCTCATTAGCTTAGTAAAAGACGTCTGGGATGGTAGAATTTGGCTTTGAATAATTTGGATCAAATCTCATTAATGTGTCTACAGATACTATTAAGATCTCTCTCGTTTGTGAGTCATTTAAAAAAAAGAAAAAGGAACCCAGAAGTATGTTGTATCAGTAGGTTTACTTCTACGCAGTTTCATGAGTCTTTTTTTTTTTAAATAGGACAGTTAAACTGAAAAGATATCAAGCATGCTGGAATATTAATGATATAAGACCAAGGGAAGAACTGCGTCCTCCTCCGAGTAGCCGCTATGGGGAGGCGGGGGCAGGTCTGAGCTCCCGTGGGTTCCCTCTCAGCCAGGCTGCTTTGCTGGTTACAAATTTGCTGCTAATTTGACCCTTGTTTCTTTCTGCTGTGGTGTGTTTGAAGCAATGACAGCGTTTCTTGGAGTGTAACCGGATGACCACTTTTATTGATAGGCAGTGGAGAGACGGATTTTGGACCTCAGATTGAGAACCTGAATAAGAAGCTGTTCACGGTGGTTGCCTGGGACCCCCGAGGATACGGACACTCCCGACCCCCCGATCGGGATTTCCCAGTGGACTTCTTTGAGCGAGACGCAAAAGATGCCATTGATTTGATGAAGGTGGGTCTCTTAGGGAGAGCTCAGGGGACGAAGGAGGCTGGGTGTCTTCATTGATTTTGTTTGTTTGTTGTTTCTTCAAGGGTGACTCCTACAGATGTTCAAAGGGTTCAAATTGATACAAAGAGGAAAGTTTTTAGAGATACTGCTACCATGACTTTGAGGTTCTTTTCTGGGCAGTCTTATTATGTATATAAATACACAGTTTGTATTGATGGCATTCTTCTATATCTAATGGTTTTCCAGCTTACTGTTTCATTGAACAGTTTATCACAGATACTTCCATGTTAACAAATACAGATATACTTCAGTTTATAATAGGCACTTAGTATTCATTCATTCCATTGTGTGGACACACTGTGTCTCAATTCCCCTGTCTTCTGATGGTAGATACATTATTTCTAAGCTGCTGGGGTGTGTGTGTGTGTGTCTGTGTGTGTGTGTCTCTGTGTGATTGTCTGTATGTGTGTGTCTGTATATCTGTGTGTGTCTGTGTGTGTGATCATATAGGAAGTGCAGTGAACCCTTGTGTGTGGACATTGCGGCTCTTGTTTACTGCTGTACCTAGTGCTGGTGTGGACTTTGTGGGCCTGCCCTGGTGCGTGTGTGTGAATTCCGTGCACATTTAGGAGATGACTTGCTGCGTGATGGAAGATACAGGATGGAGCCAAAGTATACCCCGCAGGAGTCACACCAGCTTAGAGTCCCGTCGACCGATATATCGGACTAATACTTGTTAGTTTACTTCCCCAGTCATTCAGATTTTACCTGCTCGGGAGTGTCTCAGGTGTGCCCTCTGTCCACTTACCCCGTCAAGCGCACTCCTGGAGCCTGGCCAACTCACCCAGAGGTTCAGTGCCCCCCCCCCCACAGCTGTGTCTCCTCTGTCCCAGGCATCCGTGGCGGGTTCTTCCCAAAGCTGCAGTCAGTGACTTGACCAGATGCAGTGGCTCCAGCCCTCCAGCGGCTCTTAGGAGGCCCTCTCTGATCTGCAGACCCGTCCTCAGCGTCTTCACTCAGGCCTGTGTGGACCAAGTAGAGCTGATTTCCACTGCGTCCTTTTCCAGGAGATACATGCCCTGACGATGCGGTTCCCTCCCGATTCAGAGCAGCACTGGATGCCGTGCGCGTGCTTGGGCGTCTGTGACTGTGTCTTCTCACCACCGCAGACTGAGAGGAGACGTTTCTGTCACAGATCGCAGGCTCCAGGGTTTCTCTCTGATGACCAGCAGACACACCACAGCTGTGTCGATCCCAGGTTCTTTCCACAGCTAGGAGCCCTAACCGTGCTGTGTGTTTTGCTGTGTTTGTCACAGACGCTGAAGTTTAAGAAGGTCTCTTTGCTGGGGTGGAGTGACGGGGGGATAACAGCCCTCATCGCGGCTGCGCGGTACCCCTCATATGTCAGCAAGATGGTGATCTGGGGGGCCAACGCCTATGTGACCGAGCAGGACACGGAGATTTACCAGGGTAGGTCCCTCCGCTTGACCCTGCTGGACGTGTGTTGACAGGTCGTGGAAGGCTGAAGCGTTCTCAGCAAAGTTGTGCACTTCACTAATCTGCATTTTTAAGTTTCTTAGTTCCAGAAGTGACACTCAGGAAAAGGCTGATAAGTCAGTATTTACATTTCCTGCTGTGCTAGTGACCTTCTGGGAAGGAGGTGGGTTGACATGAAGTGTAACTTACAGCTGCATTCAGGTGCCCTGAGTGTGGAAGGGAACACTGTACTCAGGTGGGCAACCTTAGTTTTGATGAAGAACTCTTGTGCTGTTCACACTCTCTAAGGCTGTCCTTCAGGCTTATCTGTGAGGACATTTAGAGACACACAGCAGGGGCTGGCAGCCTGCCGCCCACGGGCCTGGCCACTGCCTGTCTGTGTCCGGCTGAGGCTCCAGTGGAGGCGGCCAATGCTGTGGGTGCCGGGGACCGGCTGGGGTCCCTGCCCAGGCCCCGTGCAGGCGGCCGGCTCGCCCACCAGGCCGCCAGTCAGGGCATCCAGCTGCCAGCTCGGGAGCTGCTCGGCCCCCAGCAGTCGCACCTGCCCCGGTGACCCCAGCGTCGCCCCACGGCTGCCTGTCCTCTCCCGAACCGTTTCCCCAGTTTGTCAGGGTCTAACAAAACAGAGAAAACCCTCCTTGGGGGGCCTCCTCACTGAGCGGGAGTCCCGCACTTAATTCTGCTCCTCCTCCCTCTCCCCTCCTTCTTCCTCCCCGCCCCACCCTTTCAGGGACTGATTGAACTTTGTAGACTGAGTCTCCACTTCCCTCTTTTTGTTCATCTCCATCTCAGCGTTGCTGTGTGTAGGGTTCTGCATAATTTCTCAAGCTTTTTCTTCCAATTATGTAGTTGTTTCACTAGCTTTATAAAGATTCTGATGGCTTTGTGGTTTTTTGATTCAGTTCAGTTCAGTCGCTCAGTCATGTCCAACTCTCTGCGACCCCATGAACCACAGCACACCAGGCCTCTCTGCCCATCACCAGCTCCCGGAGTCCACCCAAATCCATGCCCATTGAGTCGGTGATGCTATCCAACCATCTCATCCTCTCTCGTCCCCGTCTCCTCCCGCCCTCAATCATTCCCAGCATCAGGGTCTTTTCCAGTGAGTCAGCTCTTCGCATCAGCTGGCCAAAGGATTGGAGTTTCAGCTTCAGCATCAGTCCCTCCAGTGAACACCTAGGACTGATCTCCTTTAGGATGGACTGGTTGGATCTCCTTGCAGTCCAAGGGACACTCAAGAATCTTCTCCAGCACCACAGTTCAAAAGCATCAATTCTTCGGAGCTCAGCTTTCTTTGTAGTCCAACTCACATCCATACATGACCACTGGAAAAACCATAGCCTTGACTAGATGGTTTTTTGATTAGCAGCAAATAATTGCTTACCCTTAATCTGAAATTGCTTGCCCTTAATCATGGCATCTGGTCCCATCACTTCTTGGGAAATAGATGGGGAAACAGTGGAAACAGTGTCAGACTTTTATCTTTTTGGTCTCCAAAATCACTGCAGATGCTGATTGCAGCCATGAAATTAAAAGACGCTTACTCCTTGGAAGGAAAGTTATGACCAACCTTGATAGCATATTAAAAAGCAGAGACTACTTTGCCAACCAAGGTCCGTCTAGTCAAGGCTATGGTTTTTCCCGTGGTCATGTATGGATGTGAGAGTTGGACTGTGAAGAAAGCTGATCACCGAAGAATTGATGCTTTTGAACTGTGGTGTTGGAGAAGACTCTTGAGAGTCCCTTATACTGCAAGGAGATCCAACCAGTCCATTCTAAACGAGATCAATCCTGGGTGTTCATTGGAAGGACTGATGCTAAAGCTGAAACTCCAATACTTTGGCCACCTCATGTGACAAGTTGACTCACTGGAAAAGACTCTGATGCTGGGAGCGATTGAGGGTAGGAGAAGGGGACGACAGAGAATGAGATGGCTGGATGGCCTCAGCGACTCGATGGACATGAGTTTGAGTGAACTCCAGGAGTTGGTGATGGACAGGGAGGCCTGGCATGCTGTGGTTCATGGGGTCGCTAAGAGTCGGACACGACTGAGCGACTGAACTGAATTGAACTGAACTGAACTGAATCTGAAAACAAACAAAATAAATGGTGAGCATAAATTGAGAGTGCTTTCCTTCAGAACTGTCCATTTGCTGCCCCTGGGAACCACGGATGGTGCCAGGTGGGGCCCAGTTTCATCCCCGGTTCAGCCGTGTCCACCCTCCCGCAGCGAACAGCCACCCTCCCTCCAGGCAGCCCTGCCTTAGGGCAGCCTCACCAGTCTGCTGTGCTTTCAGGGTTCCTGCCTTTTACGCGCGCACACTCAGTCATACTCGTTTTCATCAATTACTGCAGACTTCAGCGCTGCAGCAGAAATTATGTTATGAAAGAGCTCCTCGTTCACGGCAAGAGGGCCTGCAGTGGGTGTGGTCTGCTCCGCGGCCAAGGGCAGAGCCACGGGTCCTGCGCCGGCTGGCCGCATGCCCGCTCTCCCCTCCCCGTCCCCCGGCCCCGCCCCCGCTGCCCGCTCTCCTCCCCTCTCGGTCCTCCCCTGCCGCCTGCTCTCCCCTCTCCGTCCTCCCCTCCGCCCTCTCTCCCCTCCTCGTCCTCCCCTGCCCCCGCTCTCCCCTCTCCCCGTCCTCCCCTGCCCCCGCTCTCCCCTCTCCGTCCTCCCCTCCGCCCTCTCTCCCCTCCTCGTCCTCCCCTGCCCCCTCTCTCCCCTCTCCGTCCTCCCCTGCCCCCGCTCTCCCCTCTCCCCGTCCTCCCCTGCCCCCGCTCTCCCCTCTCCTCGTCCTCCCCTGCCCCCGCTCTCCCCTCTCCGTCCTCCCCTCCGCCCTCTCTCCCCTCCTCGTCCTCCCCTGCCCCCGCTCTCCCCCTCCCCGTCCTCCCCCGCCCCCGCTCTCCCCTCCCAGTCCTCTGCTCCGCCCGCTCTCCCCTCTCCTCGTCCTCCCCCGCCGTCCGCTCTCCCCTCCCCATCCTCCCCCACCGCCCGCTCTCCCCTCTCCGTCCTCCCCTCCGCCCTCTCTCCCCTCTCCGTCCTCACCTCCGCCCACTCTCCCCTCTCCTCGTCCTCCCGCGCCGTCCGCTCTCCCCTCCCTGTCCTCCCCCACCCCCGCTCTCCCCTCTCCGTCCTCCCCCACCGCCCTCTCTCCCCTCCCCGCCCTCTCCTCCGCCGCCACCCGCTCTCCCCTCGCCCCGTCCTCCCCCGCCGCCCGCTCTCCCCTCTCCGTCCTCCCCTCCGCCCTCTCTCCCCTCCCCGCCCTCTCCTCCACCGGCTCTCCCCTCTCCCCGTCCTCCCCCGCCACCCGCTCTCCCCTCGCCCCGTCCTCCCCCGCCGCCCGCTCTCCCCTCCCCGTCCTCTCCTCCGCCCGCTCTCCCCTCCCCGTCCTCTCCTCCGCCCACTCTCCCCTTTCCGTCCTCCCCCGCCGCCCGCTCTCCCCTCCCCGTCCTCTCCTCCGCCCACTCTCCCCTTTCCGTCCTCCCCCGCCGCCCGTCTCCGCCGGGTCGCCTGCCCCGGGCAGCAGTTCGAGCAGACCCTTCTCTCGGTTGTGTCCACTCACCCCGTGCTGGGCCTCCAGGTGCCCGGCCCTGTCCCGGTGACCACACGGGCCGCACGCCACGTGAGCCCCTGCCGTCCTGTCTTCAGGGAGGGTCATGCAGACGGAGCTCTGTACCTGAGGGGATCGTGAGCACTGTTCACTGTCCTCAGGAGCATCAGAATCTCCACAGACTCACCGTGCTTTAAAGAAAAATGGAAAAACTGGGCTAAGGGATTGAATTTGCTTATCCATTCTGAAGCCATCTTTTCCTTTCTGATCAGAGTCATCTGTGAGACAGCTTGTCGTTAGTACATATTTCTCCAATGGTAGAACTTGGAGCAAATGCTGTTTATGCATTTCTCAGTGTATGTAAATACAGTTCAGAAAAACTCTGTTATAAGTAATCTCATTTTTCACTCTGATGACCCCAGCTAGGGGATACCCGCTTCTGTCTTACACCTTTAATGGAAGCCATTACTTTAGATCTGATTTCGTTCCCTCGGTCAGAATCTGCTGGTGCCCAAGGGTCACCGTGGGGGACAGAACACAGTGGAACCCTGACACAGCGCTCAGCATTCACTGTGGATGCAGAAGCCAGTGGGAGTGACTGTGCTGGGCAGTAACGCAGGGGGCTGGGGAAGCCCTGGCCAACTGGGGTGAAGCCTGGTGAGTCACATGGAGGCAGGGCAGCCGGCGCCACGCTCCAAGTGCGCTACGCTTGGAGTTTTCACAGATGAGCTCTGGTCTGAGACGAAACCCAGCCTTGCCCACATGCCTGTCTGTCTTCCAGGTATTCGGGATGTTTCTAAGTGGAGTGAAAAGACGAGAAAGCCCCTGGAAGCCCTCTATGGGTTCGAGTACTTTGCCAGAACCTGTGAAAAGTGGGTGGATGGCATAGATCAATTTAAGCATCGTCCAGACGGTAAGTCACAGAAGCCACTTAATGCCCCTTTGCTGGTTAGAGAGGCCGAGTGTGCTCCCCTGGTGCTTGAGAATTCCTCAGGATTAACACGCTGGCCCACCATCCTTCCACACTGATGCGTGAGCAGAGGGTGATCGTGTACAAAGGCAAGTTCTTGTGCAGCACACCCTCCTGGCATCAGGGACAGATGTGTGTACAAAGTTCACATTGTTGTTGAGTCTCGTAGCACGCTGGTCTTTTCCCCTTTGTCTCCAGAAGTCTCACAGGCTCTTCTAACTCCAGGATGGTCACTCGAAAACAAACAACGGCCACATAGACTCCCCTTTCCACATCTAGAGGCCTCAACCCACTGCCCCCTCTGTTACCCAACAGGAGAGGTGGGGTCTCTGTCACAACCTTCGGCCCCAGTGGAGTCAGGACAAGGAAAAGGGTATTCAGCCCTTTCCCGTCTTCAGAGCTAAGTTGTGTCACTTCAGCCTTGACAGGTGTGTTCCAGTAACAAGAACTGGCACCCTTGAGAGAAGCTCTGAATTAAAGTCTGTTCTTAGAGCTGTTTTCATTTGAAACCTCATTTTTCTAATTGCCAAAAGAATAGAGTAGGTGGGATCTGACCTTGAAACGCATCAGTTACCGAACAGTTATGATTCAGGGCCCAGTTTTGTCTCCTCAGTAATTTCCAGAATGAGTCATCTGTCAGAACTTTCATAATGAGAAGGACATTTGGAAATGTTACTCTTTTGCTGTTGAGTTCAAAACAAGTATATCCTGTTCAAACGCAGTATCCACCCAAAGAAACAGGGCCCTGAAATATGTTTCAGGAGGCTGGAAAGACAAGCCACAGACAGGAGTGACTGTTTCCCGAAGGACGGGGGTCCAGGGCTTGAGGCTTGTGGGGTCTTCGTTCCCCGACCTGGGATGGAAGTCCCTGGCAGTGGAGGCGCGGAGTCCTAACCTCTGGACTGCCAGGGGAGTCCCTGGAAAAAACTCTTAAAACTGAACAGTAAGAAAGCTGCCTAATTAAAATACAGACCAAACAGCGAGATCCCACTTTCCGCCTCAGGACAACCACACAGAGGGACTCTCGGGCAGCGGAAGCGCCCTGTGTTGTATCGCAGTGCCCTATCTGTGTCACCCTGCATTTGTCCAAACCCAGCGCGTGAGAGCCGCAGACGCGGGGTGGTGATGGCGTGTCTGCTGCGACAGATGCCTGACGGGGGAGGCAGGGAGGTGGGGTGTGTGCCCGTGCCTGCCTTGCAGTTCTGTAAACCTGAAACTCCAAAAAATGAGGCCTACTGCAAAAGAGAAAGGGAGGGAGAAAGTGCCACGGAGAGCCCGGCGCCGCGTGAGTCATCCTACGGCGAGGCTGTCAGCAAACGGCTTCTCTCCCTGCAGGGCCGGCTTGTGCATCCGGGCCCTTGTCCGTTCCTCTGGGTTGCGGCCGCTCAGCGTAGGGTAGGGACGTGTCGCGGGTTTGGCGTCGGACAGGCCCCGGTGTGTGCTCTGGCTTTGCCGCGTGGCTGCCGTCCGAGCGGATTGAGGGAAACAGCAGCTTGGGACCCGGAGCCCAGCCTGTGCCTTGCTGCCCAGGAACGCTGTCGTCCCTCGGGGCAGGGCCTGGGGTCTCCCCGGGGTGGGCAGAGGGCAGGCCGGGTGGAAGGCAGCTTCCATCCTGCTGAAGCTGTGGCTTCGCCGTGAGGAACACGGACTTGGAGGGCCAGCGGGGGCCCCTGTATTTCAAGGGAGAAGCTTTTCATGTGCCCCATGTAATATGAAGACTTGCAGGTTTTTTTGTTCAGCTGCTGTTTTATATGAATTATGAATCTTAATCAGCCAGGACTCCTTGTTCACTAGTAGAGCTTAAAGGAAAAAGGCCAGGAGACACACAGAAAAGGAAACCTGGAGACTGTCGGAGCTGGAAGCACTCAGGCTGTCTGATCCAGGCCAGACGCTGGCGGGGGTGGGGGTCCACCCCATGCCCCAGGAGGGCCTCAGGAGGGCAGTCTCGTGTCTTGCAGGGAGCATCTGTCAGGACCTGCTCCCCCTGGTCCAGTGCCCCACCTTAATCGTGCACGGCGAGAAGGATCCCCTGGTCCCACGTTTCCACGCCGACTTCTTACACAGACATGTGAGAGGGTCACGGTGAGTCCAGCAGCTGGCGCTCTGCCCCAGGGCCTTGGGAGGCAAACGGGAGGCGCTGCAGGAGGAGAAGGCTGAGGGTTGGGCTCTCAGGGTGTACGCTGCCCCATTTGGGAACAGAGGGGCCCAGGTGCCCTGGGTTATGGCAGTGGGATCGGGGGCTCCCGCCCTGATGGCACCAACCCAAACAAGCCGTCCGTCCCTCAGGAGCTCTCCCTGTAAAAGCACCGCCTGCCCAGCAAGTCTGTAGAATCAAAACAAGGAAGCAAATCGCCTGTCACTTGCCATCCACTTAAATACTTCCATTATTAGCACTGTTGTGTGTTCCTCCTTTCCTAGTGTTTTTTAGCATAGATACAGTCGTATTCTGTCTTCAATTTTGATTCCTGCTTTTTTCCTGCTTAAAATTATGTTACACACTTTTCACGTTAAGCCTTAAACATGTATACCTCAGACAAGAACCTGTTTCTCAGAATCACAGGAGAGCAGGGTCTGCCCGCCAGCCCCGGGCACGCTGGAGAGCCTAACAAGACATGTCAGCGGGGTCTGGCCTTCAGTCTCATTCACTTCTGTATGGAACAGAAGTTTATCGTTTAAATACTTGGGCCGACATGAGAGCCAGCTTCTGCTGGCACTTCCTTCAAGATGAAAATTCCACGTTGAGTAAACCTGATGTTTCCCTGATGACACAGTGGTGCACATTGTGAAGGAGAAAGTGAGGTCTGGCCAGGAGGTCGTGGCTCAGAGTAAACACCCAGGGAGCCTTGACCCCTTGAGAGCCTGTGTATGCACTCCAGAGATGTGTCATTACCCGGGATATCTTTGGAATTGTATAGAATTCTTTTGAAGTTGGCCTCATTCTAAGTGACCTAAGAACATCCTCCTCCTCCCCAACGGGAGCCACTGCCAGAGCCCACGCAGGCCAGCACACCTGGGCCCCCTGAGCTGGGAGTCGACTCAGACACGGTCCCTCCGCTTCCTGATTTTGCTCTTTATTCCACCAGAGAGTTTAACAAACGGATTTCTTGGACAGTTTATAAATGTGGGAAACATGCTTCTTATTCTACAATAAAATATCATTAGTATAAGCTTGTATAATTTGTTTCCAAACAGCATTTCATATTTCAGAAGGCATCTTATTTTACTACAATATGTAATTATACTTTACAGCAAAATCATGGAAAAAAATATTGTCCCCATTTTACAGATGGGGTAAAATGAAGGCTGAGACAGGTCATCTTCCAAGGTTGCATAGCTAATAAATGACAAGTCCTGGATCTTTTTTTTTCCTCGTAATATAGTGCTTCCCTCCCCCAACACAGCTGCCTCTCACAAACATACTCTTATTTTAATATGATAGTGAGAGGCCTGAATCACGTACTTTCTGACCTGGTTAAGTGTCTTCTGTCTTCAGAAATGACAAGTTTTTGCACACTGACACTCATGAATAAACAACGTGTGTTCTCTTAGAGAGCCAGGTTCAATAAAAGTCTGCAAGAAAGTTTAATTTAGGAATTCTGTTCCAGACCCATCTCCTAGCAACTGAATACATCAATATGGGAGAAAAATATTCCCTTACCATTCAGATGTTACATTCATTTATGGAAGGTCATTTTCTCAGAGCAGGAGTCTTTGGAACAATTGAGTCAAGAGGAAAGTGTTGCTGCGATGATTGTCTGAAAGTGGCCGGCATGTTACACTTGCGCTCTTCCTCTGCCGGGAGAGCCCTGTAGGTTGGGCAAGAAGCTAAAACACGGTGGTTAATTTTGGACCCACAGAAGGAAGGTTGATTCCTTGAGCACCAAGGACTTCTTCTGACTGTTCATAGGCCGTCTGACCCCTAGGGAGCCACTTAAGTGCAGGGTGCTTCCCATGAACTTGGGGCTTCCTTTCCTTGCCAGAAACAATTAAAGACACAGTTTGTCCCCTCAAAGATTTTACCTGCAAATAGATATCAGGTACGAAACAAATGCCTTTTTCTCCTAGAACCGTGCTCAGAAACAGTCATGTGTATTTCTGTATCCGTTTCCCAGGTGGGCTCAGTGGTGTCTCCCATCCCTCCCTGCTACCTGCTTGTGGAATGAAGGGGAACGTATGTGCAACCGTGAGATGAACAGGGACTCAGCACAGAGTAGCCGCCTTTGTGGACGGGACGCTGGTGTGGGCGTAGGTGGTCAGGGCCCGAGACAGCCGCGGAGAGCGCGGCAGTCCGTCAGCGGTGCCCTCGGGCCTGCTGGTGGTCTCTGCTGAGACCAAGCTCGCTACCGGAGGAGCACAGACCGCACCGCGGCTGAGCAGACAGGATTCGTAGCTGGTGTCGCTGCTTCCTGCTTGGGGATCTCCGCACAGGACGGAAGAGGGCTGGCCCCCTCAAAGCGGGGCTCTGCATCAAGGTCTAGCTTGGTCCACACTGGGAGGCCCAGAGCGGCCCAGTGCCCCCTTGCCTGCATCCTCGGCAGCTGGCTCTTTCTGTCCCTTGAGAACAGAGGCCGTGAGCATCCTGCGAGCTCCATCCCTCTAGAGGGCCGCTCGACCTTCTCTTCTGAGCAGCACTGACCTTGACTTGGGAAGTCCTAGGCTACTGCTGATGGCATTACTAACCTTCCCCAGGGGCTCAGAAAGACACCAACCACAGCTCCTCCTCGGTCAAGCCGGTGATCTTGACAGCCTGGGTACCCCCTCACCCCCTGCCCCACATGGTCAGTTGCCAGAGACCCGGCATCGCCCAGGGACTGCTCTGTTCCAAGCTTCCCCCCTGCCGTCAACCGAGTCCTCCCTAACGTTCACCGAGGTCCCGGAGCTCCCAGCCCCCTGCTGTGGAAAGCAGAGAAGCAGGCGATGTAACTGACATTCTGCCCGAATACAGTCCTTTAACATCCAGGGACAGTGGACAGAGCAAGTCAGACCTGCACGTATATCCTGGAACCTTTGTTTAAAACTCACTGTGGCTGCACCGTTATAAGCAGTAATGCAGTTTAGAACTCACAGAAGCCTGCCTTTATTAAAGAAGTTGCAGACTATCCACATCTGACGAGTCCTGAGCCCTGTTGAAAGGAAGCGCCTCCCAAGGGGGGCGGGGTGTCCTGAGGGCTGCAGATCCTGGCGGGCCTGTGCAGGCTCTGGCCGCACCTGGGGCACTGCCCTGCGTGGGGCCGGTCCTCCAGCACTCAGGGCCACCTGGGGGCTTCAGCAGCAGGCCTGCTCGGGGGTGCCTTCTGACGGGTTTCCCCACTATGCAGATACTCCAGGAAGCTCCAGTCCGGTGGATTCTGGACACTTTGTAGTTTTTTTACCACCTTTCCAACCCTCTCTTAAAACCAGTCTTATTAAAATGCTTTTTCCCTTAGGTAACCACCAGATTGCACATCCTCTCACGTCAGGCTTCCAGTCAAACCACTCCTTACCTGATTCAGCTCCAGGCGCAGCGTTGCACTCCTTGACTGTTAAATCAGGCTGTCTGTCACTCCCAAGTCTCTATTCTGGGACCACCCCTTAAGATGGACCTCACACTTTCTCCTGATAGAGGTCGCAGGGAAAAGAAAACAGGGCAGTTGCTCAGTGAGGTTTTCGTGAAATGTCAGGGAGGGTGGCGGGTTTTCTAATGACGCACCACTAATCATCAGCGTTTCCCTTAGGTTACATCTGATGCCGGAAGGCAAGCACAACCTGCACTTGCGCTTCGCAGACGAATTCAACCGGTTAGTGGAAGACTTCCTCCAGTGACCGTGTCACGGGACGCGCGGTCTGGTGCGGTCTGGGCCCGCGGGTCAGTCTTCCGCTCACCTGCCTGCCAGGCTCCCTGTGCTTCCCCCCAGCCTGCTCCTAATCCAGTACCACTGAGGTCATAGCACCCTCGTTCACAGCTGCAGAGCTTGAATCTGGCCTTTTCATACTGGGATTTTCTTCCATTGCCTTAAATAAATTCCTGTCGTGATTTACTTTACTTCCAGGTAAGGTTAAGCATCATATAGTGTTCATGCCTGCTGCTCTAAGATGAGCTGAGTGTACACGGCGCCCTCTGTGGGAGGGGTGCAGGTGCGCACTGACCTCTGCAGTCCTCACCTTGTCCACAGAGAGGAGGGGAAGCCGAAAACGGCCCCGTCCAGGGCCCCGGATTCCACGTGTTCACGGGTGGCTGGGATCAGAGCGAACCGGGGAAGGAGGTCAGCTTGGTGCCGTCCTCTCTCTACCTACACACTCCTGGGTGCTAGTCCCTGAATACTTTGGGCCAGTGGAGATAAATTTGCTTGCTTGCCTCTCTTTCCCTGGTGTCTCAGATGGTAAAGAATTCACCTACAATGCAGGAGAGACCCAAGTTAATCTCTGGTTTGGGAAGATCCCCGGGAGAAGGGAATGGCAACCTACTCCAGTATTCTTGCCTGGGAAATCCCAAGAATAGAGAAGCCTGGTGGGCTACAGTCCGTGGAGTCGCAGAGTCACACATGACTGAGTGACTTAACACTTTCAACACTTGCCTCTCTACTAAAAGAGCAGAAAGGCTATTAAAAATATGAAAATTAAAAATCCTACTAAAAGTTACTAAACCCAGAAACATACTTGAAAAGGAAGCATTCAGTGAAAAGAATAAAAAATATTTGCAATAAAGAGAGACCACAGGTTTTGGACACATGCTTTTTTATTAGTATAGATATCTTAGACAATACTGCAATTTCCAGAGGAGTTCCACATTATTACATCAACAGTGAATTTCTGACAGCGGCAAAACTGAGCACCATAGTGTACGGACAGAAAGACCATGCTGGACTGAGGGCCACAGAAGTCCGTGAGGACACACGACTCGCGGGACAGGCTCTCAGGCCTCGTCCTCGCCCTCCTCCTCCTCGAACTCGCCCTGCTCGTCGGCCGTGGCGTCCTGGTACTGCTGGTACTCGGACACCAGGTCGTTCATGTTGCTCTCGGCCTCCGTGAACTCCATCTCGTCCATGCCCTCGCCCGTGTACCAGTGCAGGAAGGCCTTGCGCCGGAACATGGCCGTGAACTGCTCCGAGATGCGCTTGAACAGCTCCTGGATGGCCGTGCTGTTGCCGATGAAGGTGGCCGACATCTTCAGGCCGCGGGGCGGGATGTCGCACACGGCCGTCTTCACGTTGTTGGGGATCCACTCCACGAAGTAGCTGCTGTTCTTGTTCTGCACGTTGAGCATCTGCTCGTCCACCTCCTTCATGGACATGCGGCCCCGGAAGATGGCGGCCACGGTCAGGTAGCGGCCGTGCCGCGGGTCGCAGGCGGCCATCATGTTCTTGGAGTCGAACATCTGCTGGGTCAGCTCAGGCACCGTCAGCGCCCGGTACTGCTGGCTGCCCCGACTGGTCAGCGGCGCGAAGCCGGGCATGAAGAAGTGCAGGCGCGGGAAGGGCACCATGTTCACGGCCAGCTTGCGCAGGTCGGCGTTGAGCTGGCCCGGGAAGCGCAGGCAGGTGGTGACCCCGCTCATGGTGGCCGACACCAGGTGGTTGAGGTCCCCGTAGGTGGGGGTGGTCAGTTTCAGGGTGCGGAAGCAGATGTCATAGAGCGCCTCGTTGTCGATCGAGTATGTCTCGTCCGTGTTCTCCACCAGCTGGTGCACGGACAGGGTGGCGTTGTAGGGCTCCACCACCGTGTCGGACACCTTGGGCGAGGGCATCACGCTGAAGGTGTTCATGATGCGGTCGGGGTACTCCTCACGGATCTTGCTGATGAGAAGGGTCCCCATCCCAGACCCCGTGCCGCCCCCCAGTGAGTGGGTCAGCTGGAAGCCCTGCAGACAGTCACAGCTCTCGGACTCCTTCCTGACCACGTCCAGGACCGAGTCCACCAGCTCGGCGCCCTCGGTGTAGTGGCCCTTGGCCCAGTTGTTCCCAGCACCGCTCTGGCCTGCCAGAGGGAAAGGACAGTATCAGACACTAACACTTGATTAAGGAATTCCAAATTCTGTCTTCCTGACTCTGGACTAGTTTTAGAGATGAAAGATCCTTCTTTTTCACTACAGAATAGTTTTCTATATATCAGTGATCCTCAGAAACACTGAAGATCTAAAATAATAAAAGATTTAGCTTATATGACGTTATTAATTAAGAAGATAGTTTAACAAAACCCAACTGGTTTAAAACTAAGAACCTTCTGTAAATTCTTATTGATAAATCGACTGCTGTGAGCTGGCAGGGCGGAGGCACCCGTGGTCAGAGGGCCAGCTCAACTTCTGCTCACAACCTGCGCCTTTGGCCTCGGCTTCTTGAAGGGGTTGCCTGTTGTCTCGGGTCCTCTGAAATGACTGGTGACCTGTGAGCTGCTGCTGGAAGCTTTCCTCTGCTCTTGGTTCTGCTCTGCAGGGGGGAGGGCTGCGGCAGCCTCTGCAGGCTGACCCTGGCCTTTGAACTGTGTGGACAGGGTCCAGAGGGCTGACAGCCCAGGGACCAGGGACAGTGAGGCCAGGACTCAGGGCCTCTGTGGACACACAGCCTCCCCCAGGCACTCAGCAGTGACACCCACGGGGTCAGGAGGACGGGGTCCACCAAGCCAGGGCCCACGCATCACCCCTACGTACCAAACACGAAGTTGTCGGGCCTGAAGATCTGGCCGAAGGGTCCAGACCTGACAGAGTCCATGGTGCCCGGCTCCAGGTCCACCAGGATGGCCCGAGGCACATACTTGTTACCTGCGGGGACAGAGCAGGACTCAGACCTGGCATTGGCAGGGCAATCAGACAACGCCCTGCTCTCTGCGCCTCTCCGGGCAGAACTCATCCCAGAAATTTCCAGCAAGAGGCAAAGAGGAGATTAGAGGAGGTTTCTGCTCTGCAAAGGGAGGTGAGGGCCTGCCCCGTCATGACCCGCATGCAGGAGACTTCAGGGGCTCTGAGGGTATTTCTGAGCAGCTGACATTGAAATGCATGCAGGAAGCCTTTCTTTGTCCTGTGTGTGCTCCTGCTACACTGGGGCTGCCAGAGAACGGAACCCACGAGAGGGGCCCGAGCACGCGGCCCTCACCAGCAGCCTCATTGTAGTACACGTTGATTCTCTCCAGCTGCAAGTCACTGTCTCCATGGTAACTGCCCGTGGGGTCGATGCCGTGCTCATCGCTGATGACTTCCCAAAACTGAAGATAGAGAGAGAAGCGCGTGATGGTCTGGCATGCTAGGTGTCAGCACGATGGCCCTTCCCTTCCTCTCCTGTCCTTGTAACAGTGGCACTGTGGTCAGACAGGCCCGCAGCTGCCGCCCGGCAGCTTCTGCGGAGGGGCTCGGGGATGCGCAGAGCATCAGCTATGTCAGGGAGACAGACTGGGAAGCGGGGAGGGGCCCTGGAGGAGGAGCGGGGCACGGCTGCGGATGCTCGGGAGGCTGGGCCCCCAGGCAGGGCTGGGCGTCAGCATCCCAGCGGACAGACGGGTCCTGGCAGGACCCAGGACAGGTGGACCCCGCCCTGCGGCTGCCTGCAGGGATCGCCATGTCCTGGCGCAAACCGGACCCGGCCCTCCGAGCAGCACCGCGTTAGACGCGGGCATCCACCGGGATCCTGGATCACCGACTGCAGAGGCGGAATGGGGGCGGGGGGTGAGGGGCGGGGAGCAGCGTGCCTCTGCCGCAGGAAAGGCGGGGGGCGGCGGGGCAATATGGCGGTTGTGAAAGAGACCACGTCCTTGTGCGGGCGCCCGCCCACACCCGGGCACCAGGCCCGCGGGGCCTCGCCCACTGCGGCGGCTCGGCCCGGGCGGCCACCTGCCGCCGCGCCCACGGCAGTCAGACTCCGGCGTCACCCGCCACCGCGTCTGGATGGTGCACCCCGTCTGTCGGACCCACGAGAACGCTCCAGAGCGTCTGACACCCAATGACACTGCAGTTTTTTCATTCGCACTGCAGACAATATGCGCAAAATAAATTCCGCAGGAGGCCACGGGATTGTCACGACCAAAGCCCCCACCCAAATCTCAGAGGCTGATCTACCGGGGAGGTACCAACCGCGTCCCTCACAAGGGGCCGAGATTAAAGACCCACAGCTGCGTAGCCCCGAGCATCAGAGCTGCCTGTGCGGCGCCCGGCCCCGCCCCGCGCCCGCGCTCCTCCCGGGGGTCGGCTCCCTCCCCGGTCCCGCGGCGGCCCCGGCGCGCACCCTGGGGCCCCGCCGCCGCTTCTCTGTCCCTCCGGGGTTCCCACCCGCGGCCCCGGCCCCGGCCCCCCGGGACCCCCGACTTCGGGCCCCGCCGCGCCCTCCGCGGGGGTCAGCTCCCTCCCCGGTCCCTCTCCGTCCCTGCGGGGCCCCGCCGCCCCCTCCGCGGCGTGCCTGCGGGGCCCCGCCGCGCCCCCGGCCCCGCGCGCCGCGCGCACCTTGGCGCCGATCTGGTTGCCGCACTGGCCCGCCTGGATGTGCACGATCTCGCGCATGGTGCCGGCTGCGGAGCGGGTGGAGGCGCGGGCCTGGACGGAGCGCGGACCAGCGGACTCGGCGCAGACGCCGCCGCCGCCCGCGCCGCGCCTTTTAAGGCGGGGGCCCCGCCCGGGTGACGTCACGGCGGGGGCGGCGCGGGGACTGCGGCGCCGCGAGGGGGAGCCGGGGCGCGGCGCGAGGTGCGGCGGCCGGGCGCGGGGTCCGTCTCCGCGCCGGCGGCCCCGGCCCTTTCTTCCCGGGGTGGGGATCACCGCGGCTGTGAACGCAGGAGGGGGCGCGGGGCGGCGGGAGTGGGGGTCCCCGGTCGGGCCGAGGATGGCCGTCTCCGCGGGGGGCTGCTGGGGGGGCCCTCTCGCCTCTGCTCACGTTAGGAAGGTGCTCAGTCGGGGAGGAACTAGGAAAAGTCACTGCGCGCTGGCTGTCCTGTCAAGGCCGCTTAATGTGGAAAATTCCGTGTGTGTGTCCCCATGGCCTCCTTACAGAGCTCGAGAGCCGAGAATTCTGTGTGTCTGTATATCTGTGTGTGTCTGTGTGTCTTGGATGTCCCCATGGCCTCTTTATGCAGCTTGACATGTGTGTGTGTATCTGTGTGTCCCCATGGCAGCCTTATGAAGCTTGATGTGGGTGTGTGTGTGTCCCCATGGCCTCCTTACAAAGCTCGAGAGCCGAGAATTCTGTGTCTGTGTGTGTGCATGCTTGTGTCTGTGTGTGTCTGTATGTCCCCATCGCCTCTTTATGGAGCTTGACGTGTGTGTGTGTGTATCTGTGTGTTCCCATGGCAGCCTTATGAAGCTTGATGTGGGGGTGTGTGTGTCCCCATGGCCTCCTTACAGAGCTGGACAGCTGAGAATTCTGTGTGTGTATATGTGTGTGTGTGTACATGCTTGTGTCTGTGTGTGTGTGTCCTCATGGCCTCCTTATCGAGCTCGACATGTGTGTCTGTGTGTGTGTCTGTGCGTCCCCATGGCCTCCTTATGGAGCTTGACGTGTGTGTGTGTCCCTATGGCCTCCTTATGGAGCTCAACATGTGTGTGTGTGTCTGTGTGTGTGTCCCCATGGCCTCCTTAGGGAGCTCGACGTGTGTGTGTGTCTGTGTGTATGTGTGTGTGTCTGTGTGTGTGTGTCCCCATCGCATCCTTATGGAGCTTGACGTCTGTATGTCTGTGTGTGTGTCCCCATGGCCTCCTTAGGGAGCTTGACGTGTGTGTGTGTGTGTGTGTCCCCATCACCTCCTTATGGAGCTCGGCAGCCAGTGTGTGTGTGTGTCTGTGTGTGTGTGTCTGTGTGCATGTCCCCATGGCCTCCTTATGGACCTCAATGTGTGTGTGTGTGTGTGTCTGTGTGTCTGTGTGTGTGTGTGTCCCCATCACATCCTTATGGAGCTTGATGTGTGTGTGTCTGTGTGTGTGTCCCCATGGCCTCCTTAGGGAGTTCGACATGTGTGTGTGTGTCTGTGCATGTTTGTGTCTGTGTGCGTGTGTCCCCATGGCCTTCTTATGGAGCTCAACGTGTGTGTATGTGTCTGTGTGTGTGTGTCTGTGTGTGTCCCCTTGGCCTCCTTAGGGAGCTCGACGTGTGTGTCTGCGTGTCTGTGTGTGTGTCCCCATCACCTCCTTATGGAGCTTGATGGCCAGTGTGTGTGTGTGTGTGTGTGTGTGGCGCGTGTACCTTCCACGCATTATGTCACCTCGTCCCCGTGCCCACCTTATGGAGGTGTGTGTCCTGCTCCAGGCCAGCAGCCACGTGTGGCCACTGAGCCCTGGGAGTCTGCATTGAGATGTGCTTTGATGTGAATGCTCATCCGGTTCCATGGACTCAGGAAGTTAAAAGAATGGAAAAGATTCCATTACTAATTTTGTATATTGATTACTGATCAATATAGTATCTGGAATATATTTTTGAAATTAATTTCACTTGTTTCTGTTTTTTTAAATGACTGCTGCTACACTCATACTGACTACTGGAAAATTTTAAATTACCTATGTGGCTCACAGTGTATTTCTACAGTTCTGGAATAAACATTATTACCATCCCAAGTTAACAGCTTCAAAAAGGAGTCTCATAGTTGACCAGCCACAAAGCTTGTAAGTGAAGGCATGGAGTTTCCTTCTACAAAGAAAAAGGGCAGGGGAGTTTTAAAGGCTTGGCCAGGGTGAGGTTAAGACCCAGCCTTCGTTATCCCTAGGAACCGTCATGAACTGGGGGCCAGGGCAGCAGAGACCAGGGACTGCTTCTTTCCCAGGACGTCCCTTTTCCTCTCTGGGGCCAGTTCCTCCAGCTTTAAAGTGATAATTACAGGTGCCCTGCAGCCAGCTTTGTGAGTAGGAAATGAGAGGCTCTATATGAAAGCAGGTCGAGTTTATGGAGCAAAAAGGCCCCTGTAAAACCCAAGGTGATGCTGTCGTTACAAATATTAAGCCCATTTGCTATGTTAATGGCGGGCAAAGTCATGACTCTGTCACCCCTGCTCCAGGGAGCCAGTCCTTGGGTCCCTCCCTGCCCAGGCTGGCGCGCCTGTGCCCCCTCGCAGGGGACCCTCCCCCCACCCCCTCCAGGGCACCCACCATTCAGCCCCCGTGGCTGGCACCGCACCCACGTGCCAAGGGCGTGGCCTCCACCTTCTCACCAGCGCTGCCCCCATGCTGGGCTGTTCATGACCAGCGGGACCTTTCCAGAACCTGTGCAGAGGACAGGCCTGCTCCAGGTAACTTCTGCGGTTGCGTGGTTCACAGAGAGTTTCTGGAGATAACTGCTTCTGGGCCTTTGTTGTTTCATTCAAGGTGGGGGATTGGGAGCCAAGCAGATGAGGCCTAGATGGGCTGGCACTGGGTAACAGGTGGGCCTCTCCTCCTGCGAGGGGTGGGGCCCACTCTCCTGCATCCTAGTCAGGCAGTTAAACCGGTCATCTGAGTGCTCAGCCCCCCGGTACGGAAACCTGGAAACTGGCTTCATTGCACTGTGAAGACGAGAGAGGGTGTCTGGGAACAGTGAGTGAGTGACAGCGCTGGTTCCAGCAGGCCCAGGCCGCGGGCGTCCCTGGCAGCAAAGGCCGTCTCCTCCACACCCAGCGTGCCCCCGGCCCGCCTGTCCCAGCCCTATCCGTGTCTGAGCCGGGCGTCAGAGACACACACGGGCAGAAAGGACGCCTGCTCGACTGCAGGTGACTCATCCGGGGACTCTGTGCCAGCCGGAGTCGGCCGTGTGGACCCGGCACCCGCTCAGACTGCAGGAGGAAGTGGGGCCTGCCGAGCCTCCCCCCACCGGGACGGGCTTTGACAAGGCCTGGGGAGAAGGTGGCTTCTCCCCACGTCTCCCTGTGTTAGAGAAGAAGGGCTCCTCCGGGCCTGGGCAGGGCGGTGGGGGCCCCGTGTCGGTTCCTGTCGGGCTGATGTCACCGGTGTTTGAGCCGCCCCACCCCTAAGGCCCTTCAGGTGACAATACAAAACTCAGGCGGGAGAGGGAAGACACGAATTCCCTGCGCAAGGCTGGGCCTGCGTCTCCCTAAAGGCTCTGCCTTCCCCTGCTGCTCCCGCCTCCCTGCGAGCCTTTCAGCGGACCTGCCCTTGTCCCTGGTCCTGTGACGGCGGCCACTGCCCTTGGCGGGTACATCAATAAAGGACAGACGTGGTCCAGGGGAAATATGTGTCAAGCATCAGCTTCCTCTGTAGAATAACAAGAACCCGAGAACCATCCGAGCAGGAGAACAGTCTCAGTTATTCTGGAACAGTCCCTCTCACCCTCTTTGTGACCTCATACAAGGTCCAGGAGACCAGCTCATCAGCAACAGCCCTGTCTGCTCCTTTATACACACAGGTTCAGGTTTTTAATAAAAGTGCCTCTTCATGAAGATGGAGGAATTTTGCTTAAAGCATTTGAAGTGCGACTCCCTAAAACATAAAGAGTCTGAACCCCAGTTTGAAGATAGCTCAAAAAACAAACAAACAAAAATGGAGATAGTCAGCTCAACCGACGTTAATAAATTTTTGCAGAATAATAATTTGGAGTAAATATATAATAATGTTTTTCAACTACTTTCTGGAATGTTTTATGTCCTGGTATGAATTATTTTTACTAGAATTGTCAATCTGGACCTTTCTTAACTGAAAAAAATATGTAGTATACTGTGTGTGTATATATCATATATGTTATTGCGGTAAGGACGTCTTGCATATACACATATTTTCTGAGTATAAAATTGTGAAGTTTATAAAATACTAAACAGAAGTATGTTTTCCCACTCTCCTCTAGTTCTATTTTTGATGTTTTCCTTTTTCCCCGCTTTCATGGGTTATTTAGATGTTTTTGTTCCTTTTCATCATGGATTCGATCATTTTTGCCTTGGACATTAAGAATGAAAAATACTGTTATTTTTACATATGACTTTAATGAGACATAGACCAACAAGTTATCAAATACATGTCACCTTCCCCCAACTGCTACCTACCATTTTCCCTGTAACCTAGCATCCCTGGATCATACTAAGTTCTCTGAACGGACTCTGCTTCCCGCAGCCAAGGCTATTCACGTGACTGGGCTGAACGGCCCCCCACTCAGCCTGAGGGTTAGCAGCAAAGGCCCGCGTGGCTAGAGTGGGTGTGAACCCTGACGCTGCCACTTGCTAGCTTTGTGACCCAGGGCAGGGCACCCGCCCTCCCTCTGCCTCAGCTGTGTCATCTGTAAAGTGGGGCTCAGTGTTCTCTCGGCGGGTAAATGGGCATCGCTCTTCCCCGTGAATCGGGGCTCGGTGCCCATGCCCCGTGCCCGTGATGCCCCCTCCCGTGTGCCTTGCAGTACACTGTCACACCTCCACGCTGCCTTCCTGGCCCCGAGTCCGCGAGGCTATCCACAGCCAGGAAGGGGCCGTGGGAATGGGGAGCCACAGAACTCCTAAGCGAGCTGACGCCCCACTGGATGCTCTTACCCCCAAACCCTGAGGGTCTGGAGGTCAGCTGGGGTCCCAGCACCGTGCGGAATGGTTCGAGCCTGAGCACCCCGAGGGCAGGACACGGACTGGGCTGGAGGCTGGGACCCAAGAAAGCTGTTCCCGCCGCTTCCCAGCTTCCTGGCCCCCTCACACCTGTCTTCTGAAGGCAGGATTTCTTGCGCCACAATCTGAGTTGCCAGAGACTTGGGGTGAGGCCAGCCATGCCAAGCCGGGCCAAGCCGGGCGCAGAAAGGGTACTGGTCACTTTCTCGGGAGCTCCAGAGCTCAAGGTTTGCTCCGTTTCACTTTTAGGGCAAACGTGGGAAGATTGCCACCGGTGTTCCCCTCCCCGAGGTGAGGAAGCCAGGAGTTCCCAAGGAGCCTAGGACTCTGACTTCTGCTGCAAGTGTGCAGGGCAGAGGCGGAGCAAGTGGGCTGGCATCCAGCAGCTGCCCGGGTCCACTTCCCCACCACTGCCTCTGCCCTCGGGGGCTCTAGGGAAGATGTGATTGCAATATGAAGCACCTAAAAATCACACTGAGGTACATTTAAAACTGTTTATTGCACTTTTGAGCATTCAAGTTATGGAAGAACACGATCTGCCCTCCTGATGCAGTGGGCAGTGTGTCCATCTGTCTCACAACCTGAAGGTCTTAAGTTCTGGAAAAATCCAGGTCCCAGGACCGCGTCAGCTAAGCAGCCAGGAGTCTTCAGAGAAACTCCAGATCGTCTCCAGTTCATGGTTCCCGTCTTTGCTGAGCAAGTCCCAGACATATGTGATCTGATCATGAAGGAATATTTCTACTAGTATATAATCAGTTTTTATCTATGCCTGATTGTCATGTGCTAGGAAAATAGTAATGGGGATCATTTCAAACACAGGGTGGATTAATTTTGTTAAATTTATTATTCAATTATACAAACTCTGTTGCACACTCTTAGGCTGATGCTGTGTACCATGCTGCCAGTGTTCACTTGTTTTTCTTAATTAGAAGAAATGTCTGTTAGGTTCACTGTTTTATCAGCAAGGCCAGTTTACCACTGGGCACTCTAAGCATAGCCCTTGCTAGTTTTCAGGACCTCAGAAAATGAGGGGTAGGGCTGACAACTCCAAAATATGAAAAGAAACCTGCAATAGTGAAATTAACACATCTTTAATTAAACCCACATCAATTAGCCAAAAGCGGCTTAGCATTTATAGCATAACACAAATTACAATGAAGTAAACATTTTACCTTATATGCAGAGTACATCATGAGGAACGCTGGGCTGGAAGAAGCACAAGCTGGAATCAAGATTGCTGGGAGAAATATCAATAACCTCAGATATGCAGATGACACTACCCTTATGGCAGAAAGTGAAGAGGAACTCAAAAGCCTCTTGATGAAAGTGAAAGAGGAGAGTGAAAAGGTTGGCTTGAAGCTCAACATTCAGAAAACCAAGATCATGGCATCTGGTCCCATCACTTCATGGGAAATAGATGGAAAAACAGTGGAAACAGTGTCAGACTTTATTTTTTTGGGCTCCAAAATCACTGCAGATGCTGATTGCAGCCATGAAATTAAAAGACGCTTGCTCCTTGGAAGGAAAGTTATGACCAACCTTGATAGTATATTAAAAAGCAGAGACATTACTTTGCCAACCAAGGTCCGTCTAGTCAAGGCAATGGTTTTTCCCATGGTCATGTATGGATGTGAGAGTTGGACTGTGAAGAAGGCTGATCGCCGAAGAATCGATGCTTTTGAACTGTGGTGTTGGAGAAGACTCTTGAGAGTCCCTTATACTGCAAGGAGATCCAACCAGTCCATTCTGGAGGAGATCAATCCTGGATGTTCATTGGAGGGACTGATGCTAAAGCTGAAACTCCAATACTTTGGCCACCTCATGTGACAAGTTGACTCACTGGAAAAGACTCTGATGCTGGGAGCGATTGAGGGTAGGAGGAGAAGGGGACGACAGAGAATGAGATGGCTGGATGGCATCACCGACTCGATGGACATGAGTTTGAGTGAACTCCGGGAGTTGGTGATGGACAGGGAGGCCTGGCGTGCTGTGATTCATGGGGTCGCGGAGAGTCGGACACGACTGAGCGACTGAACTGAACTGAACTGAAACATTTTACCAGATAGAAATGTAAATACTTTAGATACGATGTGAGTGGTGCCTCCAGAAGTAGGAGTATCTTCTATCCGCAAAACTCTTAAAGTTGGCTTCGCCCATCCCTCACAATCAGTATCACTGTCTGGATACAAAGAAATACTTTAAACTTTTTTGGTAAGGAGAAGGGAGACGGAGGTTAAAGAAGATGGAGAGGCATAGGAAAGGGGTGGGTGGTCCGAGGGAGATTTAACAGAGCTGTGAATTCTGAAAGAGAGAGAGGGAGGCACATGTGCGCACTCGGCCACGAGGAAACCAGAGGTCTTGGGCCAGTCCTTTCCCCGCGCTGGCCAGCAGGGGGCGGCTGGCGGAGGGCCGCCTGGTGGCTGAGTGTTAGGGAAGGTGGCGCGAATTACAGGACAGACAGGCAGCCAGACACGCCTGTGCTGGGCGTCCACAGTCAGGCTTCGGTTAACTCATGGGAGGCGTGAATACCGTGCAGATTCTCAGGTGACTGTTTTATAAGTCACGCGGCATTTGCGTCCCCCTGAGATGCCAGGACTGAGGTCAGAGAAATGAAGCAAGGATGGGGTGCAGGCCGAGGCTGGCCCTGGTGGGGGGCACGGCAGCCCACAAGCCAGTCGCAGGCCCACTGGAGACCATGCTAGCACGGGTCCAGACCTGCTGTCCAGCCTCACCGCCGGGCCAGGAGGACGGGTTGGGAAAGCAGGACCAGGAAGCTCAGGAGTGAGTTTGAGCGGGGCCTCCCCCTGCAGGGCTGCTGTTGCTCCCAGTCCAGCCTTTGGGAGACAGAAATTTCCATTCCAACTTCCTGCACTTGCAGATTTAAACCGCTGCGTTGGAGCCAGTCGAGGGAAGTTGCAAGGGTGACTCAGCTTCCTTTTTCACTTTTCCTACCTCTTGGGACTCTTCCACCAACTTGAGCACACAGTCCCTACTGCTCATGAAAATCGGGGCCCAGGAGATATCTTAATACCAATCAAAGGAGGCCTTACTCTGATGAGCAAGTGGGTTAACTCCTCCAAGCATGACCCCAGTGAGGCACCAACCCCTGTGGTTACAGGGGTCTGAAAACCCAACATGCACAGTGGAAGGCACCCCTACACTGTCCTGTCTTTGCCCTGTGTGGGACTCCTGACAAGAAGCCACGGAGCCTGTCCTGAACAGACTAAGGCCCAGAGAGACGAAGACTTGCCCAAAGCCACATAGCAGGTACACAGAAAACCACATCCTCGGAGCACAGGTCCAGGTGTTGGAACCAGAGCGTCCAGAGGCCACGTCTGCTCACTCCCCAGCTGCCCATTGGTGGCAGGCACAACTCTAAGGCCCAAGGGTCGCCAGCCCGGACTGCACACACCTGTTCCCAGCTGTTCAATCAAGCGCTAATGTCAGTGCAGCGGGAAGGGACTCTGCAGGTGTCATTAAGGGCCCAGATCAGTTCCCCTTGAAACCAGGAGGTGACCTGACTTGAGGAAGAGCGGGCCTTCCCTAATCACATGAGCCCTCCAAGCAGGAATGTTCTCCAACTCCTGGCAGAAGCCTCCCGAGTTTCAGCCCAGTGGAGACCCTCTGCGGGTGGCCATGCTGGGGGTCTCGTGATGGGGTTGGCAGGCACCTCGGAGCCCAGAACGGCCTCCAGCCAATAGGGACCCCAGAGCCAGGACTGCGAGGAGCCAGGACTGTGAGGAACCGGGCTCTGACAACCTCCTGGGGGGCCCTGAGGGCCCTGAGCTGCAGATGGAGTGGCCGGGATGGTCAGCTGTGCACAGCCCCGGGCAGAGGGCCTGCTGTGCCCTGCTCGATGCCATGAGCATGTCACAGAGGCCACCCCTCTGGACTGGGGGCAACGTGTCACACACTCTGCAGCAGAAGACTGCACACAGCCTCCCCCTGGGTCTGAGGTCAGTTCCCCAGGCCTGAGGCAAGGATTTTGTTAATGTTTAATTATAATATGCTCTTTTAAAATATTTAGTTTATTTATTGAAGTGGCACTGATTTACAGTATTGCTTCAGGTGGTCAGCGAGGTGTTTTCCGTAGTGGCTGCACCAATTTACGAGAGTTCCCTTTTCTCCACTACCTCCCCAGCATTTATTATTTGTAGACATCTTGATGATGCCATTCTGACCGGTGAGAGTTGATGCCGCTTGCCTTTTTCTAATAATCAGTGATGCTGAGGATCTTTTCATGTGCCTTCTGGACATCTGTATATCTTCTTTGGAGAAATGTCTATTTAGATTTTCTGCCCATTGTTTGATTGAGCTGTATCTTTTGTTGTTTGCTTTTTTGATGTTGAGCTATAAGAGAGATTATATATATTTTGGAAATTAACTCCTTCTCAATTACATCATTTGCATATATTTTCTTCCAGTCTGTAGACTGTCTTTTCATTTTGTTTATGGTTTCCTTTGCTGTGAAAAAGCTTTTAAGTTTGATTAGGTCCCATTTGCTTGTTTTTGCTTTTATCTCTATTGCCTTGGGAGACCTAAGACAATCTTTCTATGATTTACATCCGAGAATGTCTTGCCTGTGCTCTCTTGTAGGAGTTTTACGGTATCACACCTTGCGTTTGCGCCTTTAGCCATTTTGAGTTTCCTTGGTGAATGATGTGAGGGTTTGTGCTGCTTTCACTGATCTACGTGGGGTTGCCCAGCTTGCCCAGCACCATTTGCCCAAGAGTCTGTCTTTTCTCCGTCGTGTATTCCTTCCTCTTTGGTCGGAGGTTAACTGACTGTAGGAGACTGGATTTATTTCTGGGCCTGTGACGAGGATTTGAGTGGAAGTTTGTTGGGGGCTGATCCCAGGAACCGGGGCCTGAGCGGGGAAGGAAGCTGAGTTCTGCCCGGGGTCTGAGAGCCCCTCACACGGGCTGCCCCCACCCCGAGTGGGGGAAAGTGGCTCAGTTGTGTCCAACTCTGTGACCCCATGGACTATGGAGTCCATGGAATTCTCCAGGCCAGGATACTGGAGTGGGTAGCCATTCCCTTCTCCAGGGGATCTGCCCAACCCAGTAATCGAACTGGGGTCTCCTGCATTGCAGGCAGATTCTTTACCAACTGAGCTACCAGGGAAGCCCAAGTTGGGGATGCTGGGTTCCTTAGTCCCAGTGCATCCTTGGCTGGTCCTCCTTCCAGAGGGGCGTGTGAGGGAGCCTGAAGGGACAGTGTCAGCTGCAGGGATGCTCGTTAGGACTCTCCCCACCTCGGGTGACACGAACCGTGGAGCCCGGGGTCCTGGTTCGGCTGCTAAGCTGGAGGCTCTGCTCCTCATGCTCATCAGGCCCTGGCAGTTTTCATGCTGCCCAGATATTCTCTTCACTAGATAAACATCTCCACACTCTCCCTGGGCCCATGACCCAGGATGCTGGGTCCTTTACAGTTTTGGTGTGGGGGACCCTTGGTCGATGGTTCTGGTTGAGAGTTGTAACGAGCTCACACTCTGACCACATCAGCTTCCCGGCGGCCGCCTCGCTCTGCTGACTCACGTGAGGCTGTGTCTTTGTGGAGAGGCACCGCGCCCTTCCTGCCCTGCTGCTCCTAGCGCCGGGACCGCAGGGGCAGGCATTTCATTATTGCCTGAGCCCGGACCTGGTTCTGAAGGAAGGGCCCCGTGTTCACAGCCAGTTTGCTCAGGCCTTTGTTCAGTATTTAAAACCCTTAAATCAGCTGCAAGCAGACGGAAGGGCAGAGACACCTGTGATCAGAGGGGCCGACTCAGCTTCTGCTCACAACCTGTGCCTTTGGCCTCGGCCCCTTAAAGGGGTTGCCTGTTGTCACGGGTCCTCTGAAGTGACTGGTGGCCAATGAGCTGCTGCTGGAAGCTTTCCTCTGCTCTTGATTCTGCTCTGCAGGGGGAGGGCTGCGGCAGCCTCTGCAGGCTGACCCTGGCCTTTGAACTGCATGGACAGGGGCCAGAGGGCTGACAGCCCAGGGACCAGGGACAGTGAGGCCAAGACTCGGGGCCTCTGTGGACACACAGCCTCCCCCAGGCACTCAGCAGTGACACCCACGGGGTCAGGAGGAAGGGGTCCACCAAGCCGGGGCCCACGCATCACCCCTACGTACCAAACATGAAGTTGTCGGGCCTGAAGATCTGGCCGAAGGGTCCAGACCTGACAGAGTCCATGGTGCCCGGCTCCAGGTCCACCAGGATGGCCCGAGGCACATACTTGTTACATGCGGGGACAGAGCAGGACTCAGACCTGGCATTGGCAGGGCAATCAGACAACGCCCTGCTCTCTGCGCCTCTCCGGGCAGAACTCATCCCAGAAATTTCCAGCAAGAGGCAAAGAGGAGATTAGAGGAGGTTTCTGCTCTGCAAAGGGAGGTGAGGGCCTGCCCGGTCATGACCTGCATGCAGGGGACTTCAGGGGCTCTGAGGGTATTTCTGAGCAGCTGACATTGAAATGCATGCAGGAAGCCTTTCTTTGTCCTGTGTGTGCTCCTGCTGCACTGGGGCTGCCAGAGAACGGAACCCACGAGAGGGGCCCGAGCACGCGGCCCTCACCAGCAGCCTCATTGTAGTACACGTTGATTCTCTCCAGCTGCAAGTCACTGTCTCCATGGTAACTGCCCGTGGGGTCGATGCCGTGCTCATCGCTGATGACTTCCCAAAACTGGAGATAGAGAGAGAAGCGCGTGATGGTCTGGCATGCCAGGTGTCAGCACGATGGCCCCTCCCTTCCTCTCCTGTCCTTGGAACAGTGGCACTGTGGTCAGACAGGCCCGCAGCTGCCGCCCTGTTCCTCCGGCAGCTTCTGCGGAGGGGCTCGGGGATGCACAGAGCATCAGCTATGTCAGGGAGACAGACTGGGAAGCGGGGAGGGGCCCTGGAGGAGGAGCGGGGCACGGCTATGGATGCTCGGGAGGCTGGGCCCCCAGGCAGGGCTGGGCGTCAGCATCCCAGCAGATGGACAGTCACCTCTGGGGGCAGTGGCCAGAGCTGGGGCCCTGTTGTCAGATAAAACACATTATACTTAGATATGAAGAAAGTTTAATCAGAAAGACTATTACTGTAGGGAGAATGCTCTGACCTCAGAAATCTGCAACCATCCAAAATTACAGAGAATAGGCTGTTTTTTTCTGATGGGAGGTGTGAACAGGGCCAGCAGGAGCTTTGGGGCCGGGGAGTGAGGCAGGGAGAGCAAGCCGGTGTCAGATCAGCTGGCTGCAGCAGGAAAGTGTTCTCTGTCATCAGCAGATTGGCAGCCTGAACGGTAAAGGGCACAGTATTCACCTGGGCGCTTGTTTCAGCCTGTGGCCAGTGCAGGCGGGAGGCTGGCCGATGTCTGGTAAGATGTGGGCAGCTGTGAAAACCTGGTCGTTGCTCCTGATATTTCATACGGATCAAATCTGTGGTCAGACGCTCCAAGGGACGAGGTGCGGTCAGTGTGAGGTTGACACGGGTTCGACTGGTTTTCAGGGCTGGGTGGACTCCGGTTTCTTGTTGGCCCTGTTGTCATCTGCTGAGCAAGTTCCTGAACCGATGCTGTTAGAGGGTCTTAGAGACTGGGGCTTTCACAAGAGGGGTGCTCAGGAATATTATTTTAACAAATATTCTAGGTTAATTAGGGAGGAAAGCACAGGAAGGGAGCTGTTGAGAAGACTGAGATATTGGGCATGAAGCAGATCTCAAGGGCAGTGGCGATGTGAAGGCCTCTCCGTTTGCAGTAAGTGTTTCGGGTGGTGACGTAGACATGTATGAGAACGCCCGCGTGGTTGTCACTCCTGACCTCTGCTCCAGGGCCCCTGTGGTCAGCCGGGATCACGTCCAATACCAGCCAACAGTGGAGGGCTGTTTGCTGAGTTCCTGGAGTTCTCTGGTGATGACGTGAATGTCTGTGGTAAGAATGTGCTCTGTGCTGGTCGCGTCCTGAAGCAGAGTGTGGAAGGTGTGGGGTTCTGGCACTTGGCTGAGTGGCTCCAGACATCATGTGAGAGCCTCCAGAGCCCTCAGTCTCTCTCTTAAAATCATTTTATTTGGTGCTGCACCAGGTCTTAGCTGCGGCATGGGAACTCTTGGTTGTGTCCTGTGGGATTTTGTTCCCTGACCAGGGATCAGACCTGGGCCCCCTGCCCTGGGAGTGTGGAGTCTTAGCTGCCGGGCCACCAGGCAAGTCCCCAAATCCCTTAGTCTCTTGTTCCAAGGCTTCTTGAGAGCCTGGCAAGGAGGGAAGGTCACAGCCTGCTCCTGTGGCCTGATTTTGGACGTCGGCTCACAGATGTAGTGTGCTTGTGTTCCATAAAGATGGCCACGGAGAGTGCTAGGGTCGTCTAGCGCCCGGAAACTGAGATCAGAGGTAACAGTGGTCCTGCTGATAAAAGAAGGCCGTTTGGTTAAAGATTAGATAAGGGCCAATAAATAAATAATAAAGGGCCCTGGGTCGGCCGTGCTCCATGCCCGTCGTCACGTGTGGATGCGTGTCCCGACCCCGTGGGACGACCACAGAGATGGCGTCCGGTCCTTCTCCAGGCTCGGCCCTTTGCCCTCTCCCCTTGGCTGATTTCAGCCTGCGTCCTTTCCTTGTAAACAAACAGAACTGTGAGTGTAACAGCGTTCAATCAGTTCTGTGAGTCCTCCCAGTGAACCGTCCAGCCTAAGGACCGTCTTGGGAACCTCTGCACTTGCAGTTGGTATCAGAAGTAAGACTAGTCCTGGAGACCATTCCCTCTGACCTCACAGTTGGCCCAGATGCTGCACGGTTGGTGCTAGCAGTGGCATTTGCTCGTGTGACCCTGACTCACAGAAATGTAAGGTGATGAACCTGTGGTTCCTCGGGGACCACAGGTCAGCTAAGGTGTGGAACTAGAGCCACGCTGCCGTTAGTGTTGGAGGTGAAAGTCACCGAGGGGATTTCAAAATGATGGCCCCAGCTCCCGAGGGGGCTGCTCCCCGGACGCCTAAGAAAAGGCAGAATAACAGGCCTGTCTGTCCCTGAGCGGTCCCTGGGTGGTGGCTGTCTGTAATGACCGAAGTGAAGGCAGCATGTTAGGATGGAGCTTGAACTGAGTCAAGCCTGAGTTCAGGCTGCTCTGAGCTGGCACAGGGCTGCCTCCAGAGGGGCTAGTCAAGGCAAAGGCGCAGATAGCCAAGATCCATGAGACTCCAGGGTAAGTCCTGCTGCTGCTGCTGTTAAGTCGCTTCAGTCGTGTCCAACTCTGTGCGACCCCAGAGATAGAAGCCCACCAGGCTCCCTGTCCCTGGGATTCTCCAGGCAAGAACACTGGAGTGGGTTGCCATTTCCTTCTCCACCCAGGGTAAGTCCAGTGGGATTCAAATCTGGGAGCAGTTGTTAGTGGATAAATAAAGCAGACACCAATGGGATTGGAACGAAGGTATTCCTACAACGCTCTCTGAAGTCGGGGGGCCCACGGGAGCCCCTTCCGGTCCCACCACCTTGAGGGCTTTAGTCTGCTGGAGGTGGACTGGTTCTGGAGCATTTGAGGCGCCTCTGGGCCCTGCAGCTGCTGGGGTTTTGCTGCAGAAACCGCTGTATTGACTAGGAGAGCAGCCTGGTTTGCAGCTGGCATACCGCCTGGAGAGCAGCCATCCTAACTGAAGGAGGAAGAAAGCAGTCAGCTCAGTGGGCTGGAAGGCAAGCTATTTGCCTCTATGTTTGGGCTTTCAATGACTCATAGGTTGTGGCCAATGGCCTGGCCCTGAGGTCAGGCAGACGGGCAGTGAAGACTGGGCTGTTAAAGGGGTGCCCGCGTGGGGCACAGCCCTGTGGAAACCGGTCTGGGGATCTGAGAGGTGCATTGTCGCGGGGCCCTTCTCTGCCACGAGAAGAATGCACTCTGGGATTGGGAGGGGCTGGAGTTGACAAGTGGCCCTCCTTGGGGTGGCCTCCAGGGTCCGTGGACTCAGGGGACATGTGGGCACCACAGCCGTGCAGAGAAGGGCTGGCTCGAGACATGTTTGTCTTGAGGCTGGTGGTACAGTCTGCTCGCAGAATGACCGAGGGAGCAGGTGGCTGGGGTGGCGGCTGCAGGGGGAGGCAGTGTCCACAGCCGTCAGGTGTGGCCAGTCTGACTCTGAGCACCGGCTGTCTCTAGCGGGGTTGGTGGCTGAGGCTCTGGGTCATGTGGCGCCAGGAGTGATCTCCCAGGAACCAGAGACCCGAGGCTTGGGCATCCAGGAGGAGCTGGCACTAGAGGCTGCGTGTGGGCGGCAGGTGGCCAGGCCGCGGGAAGAACTCGGAGCGTCGTCTCCACTGGCAGCACTGCGTGGTGCCGTCACACGTCGATGCGGGGGTCAGCGTGACTGTGTCCCCGTGGGGAGAGGACAACTCGGTCCTCTGTTGGGGCCTCCTGGACGCCTCCCTGAGCTGCTCCTCCCTCGTCTGACTTTAACCTACGCCCTTTCCCTGAAATAGGCCTTAAGCCGAGTATAACAGCTTGGAGTGAGCTCTCTGAGTCCTTGCAGTGAATCCCCGAGACTGCGGGTGGGTCGGGGGCCTCTCAAGCTTGTACCAGAGTGAGCACGGTCTTCTGTGTGGACCCAGAGCCCCCAAACCGTGGAGTCAGCCCTCTTGAATTCAGGGGTAGGTCGGTAGGTAGTCAGGTCGCTCAGTCGTGTCTGAATCTCTGCAACGCCATGGACTGTAGCCCACCAGGCTCCTCTGTCCATGGTACTTCCCAGCAAGAATACTGGAGTGGGTTGCCATGCCCTCCTCCAGGGGCTCTTCCCGACCCAGGGGTCAAACCTGTGTCCCCTGTCAAGAGGCATCTCCTGCATTGCAGGGGGATCCTTTGTCGCCGAGCCGCCGGGGAGCCTTATTCAGGACACATGGTGGGTACTTACTGGTGAAGCTGAAACCACCAGGCTTCTCCTCGGTTCTCGGTGTGGGGAGCAGGACGTGGGTGAGGATATTGTGGGGAATACGGTCATCTTGGGAAGAAAGCCCTAATAGAGTGATTATTTTGCCATCTTGTGTTGTGTAAACCCCCCAAATTTGATTAAGACAAAGCTTTTATTCTTAAGTACAGATGCGAGGGCTGGATGAGTGCATTTTGTCAAGGACCAGCCTCTCTGGGGCTCCATGTCCCGGGCAGCTTTCCGAGGGCCAGTGGTGGGTAGGTGTGTTGGTCCAGTGAAGGATTCACCCTCTGTCTGGCTGCTGGCTTGAAGCCACCCATCAGGTTAGTCGTGCTCCTGCGTGTGGTGGCCCGAGGTCCCCCCGCGGTGGAGAGGGCAGGCCCCAGTGTGCAGGCCTCTCTTCACGTTCATCACCTAAGCTGCTGCTCTATCAGATCTGCATCCCAGTTATTCAGCAATGCCTGCTGAGTGGGCGTAGAAAGGAGAAAATCCACACTGAGCTCCCCTGTGTCCTCCAGCCAGCCAAGGCGCTTGCACACACACGCACACACACGCACACACACATGTGAGGTAGATCAGATCTCCTTTTCGGACACAGAAAACTGCTGCAGAGGGGTTGAGAAGATGGCCTAGAATCACACAGCACCAGCCAAAAAAAAAAAAATCAGCTGCTGCATCTCCTGCCACCTGACTGCACATTGCCTTGAGTTCCGCATCCATACTGTTTCCTAGGAAACCATCACACAACCCACAGGACTGTCTGCATGAAAGAGGGGGGTGGTCCATCCAGGGTCCACTCTTTCCCTCTTTTCTTGCATCAGCGATGCTGCGGCCCTTTGTCAGGGTATTGATGTGGCGAAAACAGAATGCCCAGAGCTTGCCGCTGGGATTACATTTCCAGCAAGATGTTTGTACTCACTGAAGGACCAGGTTCATTGAGCCTCTCGCTGGTCAGGGCAGTGAGCCCGTTTCTGTTTGTTCCCCTCCCTGCCTTTCCCTTTCCCATAGGCTCTCTGTCTTCACGGCAGGCTCCCTTCAGGGTGCTGCAGCCTGAGAACCCCTACTCCAGGAGCCTGTGCCCTTGACCCCAGGCCGTCTTCCGCACGGGCACAGGCTCGGCAAAGCCGGTCCTGCCCTCACCTTCTCGTGACTGCAACAGGGTCCGGAGCCAGTGAGCATCTGTGCCGTGGGGCCCGGCCACCCTGGGGCTCTGTCTTCGTCATCGTCTGCCCCATGGTGGTCCCTGCAGGCGGCTGCGGGGACCTCAGGAGTCTGACCCCTGCCCTGACCCCGAGGCTTGGGCGAGGGGCAGGAGCCAGAGCAGACCCTCCTCCCCACCTGCAGTGGTCTGATCTCGCTGCCTCCAGACCATCTCCTGTGCTTTTCTGAGAAGCTGAAGTGCATTTGCTGTTACGGGCACCTCTCTTCTGACATAAATATTAAAGAAAGGCAAGCTCGCGCATGTTGCTGCAAGGAGCCATTTTTCTTGGCAGGGTCTTGAGGAGGAATGAGTCGGAATGCCTGGGTCCAGTCCCCTGATGCTTGATCAACATCTTCACCGGCCATTGGAAACACCCACAGCTGCAGCTGGGCCCTGGGCAGGATGGGCAGGCATCAACCTGGCCCTGGGCAGTCTGCGGGCTCAGGGCTGTGGCCTCCATGAGAAGGTGCCCGCATCAGGGGTCTGAGATGCTGGGAGAAGGTGCCTGGCGCTTCTCTGGACCGTGTCAACCCCGAGTCAGGCTTTTTGTCCTGGACGGCAGGGGGCAGAGTGGGGGCAGGGCTCGGTGCCAGGCAGCCAAGCTGGCAACAGGTCCAGCTGGCGCACGACCCCTGGGTGGTGCCGCTGGATGCTAGGGTATCCTGTGCATTAACCACATGCTTCCTGGGTGTGGGAGCAGCACTGCGGCCCTGGGAGGGCGTGTATTTGTCCTCAGAAGCTGTGCTCTGACTCAGCGCTGTGACGTCTGCGGTGTACGTTCAAATAATTGAGCCAAAGCGCACACACACACACACAAGCCCGGGCTACACAACCGGCAAAACGTTAATGCCTGATGAAATTCGAGGACAACATGTTGGCTGCTATTCTTTCAGCGTGTAGGTTTCAAGTTTTATTGCATAAATAAGTTACTTTAATGACCAATGATTAGTTCTGGGGCTTCTCTGGTGGCTCAGTGATAAAGAATCCGCCTGCAATTCAGGAGATGCCTTTTGCACAGGAGACATGGGTTCACTCCCTGGGTCAGGAAGATCCCCTGGAGAATGGAATGCCCACCCACTCCAGTATTCTTCCCTGAAAAATCCCATGGACAGAGGAGCCTGGCTAGCTGTAATCCATGGGGGAGCGAAAGAGTCGGACACAACTGAGCAGCTAAACAACAGTGAATCATGAAATAGGTTTCCTTATAACGGGCCTGGAGAGACGCCCTAGGAAGAGTGGAGGTTTCTTACTGTTTGGGTGACTTCCTCCATGTTAAGGAAGAAGAGTCAGACAGGATGCACTCTGGTGAGAACTCTGCCTTCAAACCCAGCCGTGAGAAATGCGGCTCACAGAGCAGGCTGGGGAGTTCTATTTTTATCTTGGGCTTTCTTGTCCTTGCATTTTCAATGCTTAATTGTTTTCTTCTTTCAAAGACCGTTTGTATCTTCTGGCCGTCCCGCAGCAGGCTGAGCGGGGAGTGGTGTCTGGAGACGGCCCGGGAGTGGAGGGCGAGTCTTCCCATCCTCCTCGTTCTGCGTGTATCGCCTCGAGGAAACACCTCCATCAACCGAAACACACGCGGAACTGCCACCCAGCTGGCTACTTGCGTGTAATTCATGAACCATTTTAAAAAGCAAGTATTCTCTATTTTGGTGCTCATGCAGAGATGAGTGCCTGGCTCAGATGGGGAAATGCACAATGAATCTGCCTCTCCTCCTGGACTGTGAGGTTCGTAAGGGCAGGACCGTGTCTCTCTTATCAATATGTGAACCCCACTGCCCAGCACCATAAATATTCACCAATAAATAAATGAATAGAGAAATGAAAAGAGGAGAAAGAGATGTGATGATATCTGAATTCTACAGCAGCCAGTTCAGTCCAGTTCAGTTCAGTTCAGCTGCTCAGTCGTGTCCGACTCTCCGCGACCCCATGAATCACAGCACGCCAGGCCTCCCTGTCCATCACCAACTCCCGGAGTTCACTCAAACTCATGTCTATCGAGTCGGTGGTGCCATCTAGCCATCTCATCCTTTGTCGTCCCCTTCTCCTCCTGCCCCCAACCTTTCCCAGCATCAGAGTCTTTTCCAGTGAGTCAACTCATCGCATGAGGTGGCCAAAGTATTGGAGTTTCAGCTTTAGCATCAGTCCTTCCAATGAATACCCAGGACTGATCTCCTTTAGAATGGTCTGGTTGGATCTCCTTGCAGTCCAAGGGACTCACAAAGTCTTCTCCAGCACCACAGTTCAAAAGCATCAATTCTTCGGCAATCAGCTTTCTTCACAGTCCACCTCTCACATCCATACATGACCACTGGAAAAACCATAGCCTTGACTAGACGGACCTTGGTTGGCAAAGTATTGTCTCTCCTTTTTAATATGCTATCTAGGTTGGTCATACCTTTCCTTCCAAGGAGTAAGCGTCTTTTAATTTCATGGCTGCAGTCACCATCTGCAGTGATTTTGGACAGCCAAGGTTTGTTCAAATCCATAACACCTTTGTTTTGATGATTTATCATGTTTGTAGCAGATGGATGTGCTATGTTCACAGGGGAGGAGCTTATCAGTATGTAAGTCTGTGTTGTTGCGGAAGGATCAGATACTCAAATCAGAAGAAAAAAGAGGAAGATGCTCTTGCTTTCGCTTGGTGAGATTTGAGGCAGCCTTCCTTATCCCGTGTTCCATCTTACTTTTAATAAAAGTGACTTATAAACACTGATGACCCCCGCAGGCGTGCAAACTGAAGCTGTTTAACAGAAAAGAAATAGCACATGGAAAACTGCGAGCCTTGGCCCGTGTGGCATCTAGATCCCAAGATGTGCCGGTTGATATGAGAATATCGGGAGAGAGAAGAGAGAGGCTGCAAGGACAGAGTCCTGACCACACTCAGCCTGACGCCTGGCCTTGGCTCCATCAGCCACTGATGGGATGAGCAGGAAGGTGTGCGTGTGAGAGCAGAGTGCTGTGTCCATGTGAACAGCACACACTCATGAAAAGGCAGAAGGGCAGCTTCAACAAGAGGGGTTCGTTCCTCAGGTGGATCTGTTTAGTGCTGGACAAACTGTAAATTTCAGTTTGAGGGTAAAAACAGTGGCACCCTTTTCTGTGCCATGGGTCCCTATTCAGACCCTACAGTGTTCTATTTTGTGAGTGTCAATTGCACATCATTCAGAAGCACTGCAGAGAAGGCAATGGCAACCCACTCTAGTACTCTTGCCTGGAAAATCCCATGGACGGAGGAGCCTGGTGGGCTGCAGTCCATGGGGTCGCTAAGAATCAGACACGGCTGAGCAACTTCCCTTTCACTTTTCACTTGCATGCACTGGAGAAGGAAATGGCAACCCACTCCAGTGTTCTTGCCTGGAGAATCCCAGGGATGGGGGAGCCTGGTGGGCTTCCATCTATGGGGTCACACAGAGTCGGACACAACTGAAGTGACTTTGCAGCAGCAGCAGCAGCAGCAAAAGCACTGTGGTGGATTTGAAAATAATGCTCCCGATAACATACGAATGATACTTATCCTCAGTGATGATTAGGAAATACAAGTAAAATGATCACGATACATCCTTTTTTTCAGGGTGGCAAAATTTTTTAATTTGTCCATTGTTAGAGAAGATTAATTTTTAGCACATAAATTTAAAATGTACATTTATTAAAATTTTTTAAAATGTCCTAAGATTTCTAAAATCAACCTTAAATTCTATCCCAAGAACCCCCTTTTCTGTTGGCTGGAACAACCACCTCAATTTAGTCAGTGTGGGTTTATCTTTGTCAATTCAGAAGACCATCTGTCAGCTCGGGGTTTCACCCTTCCCTCTCCTCCCCGAGGCTGGTTCTAAGTTAGAGGCGGTGGATGTGATACCAGAGGATCCCAGAGAGGGGCTCTCACCGCCTTCACCGTCACCCACTGGAGTTCACACCTCGTGGTACCCACATCCCCTGTTGTCTCCCAGGAGAGAGCTGGTGTGACTTATCCTGCCTGGCCCTGTTGCGATAGTTCTCTGGGTGTGTGCGCGGTGTGGGTCCCCTTGATTGGACCATGGCAGTCAGATGGTTGGTTAGACAGGATTCCAGGAGGGTCTGTAGTGGTGATCCTGGGTGAGGTCGGCACTTGAATCAGCAAACCCAGTGAAGCAGGTTGCTTTCCCAGTGTGCTGGGCATCCCTTGAAGCATCAAGGTCCGAGTAGAACAGAAAGACGGAGGAAGGAGAAGCTGCTGTCTCTGCCCAACTGTTTGAGCTGGAGCCTCAGTCTTCGCCCTCAGCCTGGGACTCGCACCACCCACTCTCCAGCTTCTGAGCATTGGGCTCGGACTGCAGCCACCTCAGCGGCTCCCCTGCTCCCGGAGCTTGAGGATGGAGGGTGGTGGGGCTTCCCCGGCTCCCAAGTCCTGGTGACAAATCTCCTTGTTTGTTTCTCTGGAGGATGCCCGCTAATACACCTGTTGTCTAAACAATGTCTCTTTGGTTCTCCTGGCCCTCTCCCCACTGACCCTGCCCTTCCCAGGGCAGACATGGACGCTTCCTGAAGCTCTCGTACAAGGTTCTGGGGCCCAGCAAGGTTGCTGGGGTTTCTCAGGGGCTCTCAGGTCTGGACATGCGTCTGCTATTTCTCCTCTCCTGCTGGCACGTAAACTGGTGGAGGAAATGTGGTCAATCCACAACTTCCCAGGGCCCAAGACAGAAGCTGGTATTGATTTCTGACTTGAGAAACCACCCAGGAGTTCATCAGCGAAGATGCTTTTGGCTGCAAGAAACAGAAGCTCCAACTGAAATTATCTTTCCTATTAAGAGGCTGATTACCTTGTGTAACAAGAATATCAGAGCTGCTGCTGCTGCTGCTAAGTCACTTCAGTCGTGTCCGACTCTATGTGACCCCATAGACGGAAGCCCACCAGGCTCTCCCATCCCTGGGATTCTCCAGGCAAGAACACTGGAGCAGCAGTTCTCAAAGTGTGGTCTAGTGAGCCCCGGGGGGTCCCTAAAACCCCTCCAGGGCACTTGCATGGTCAAAATCATTCATTCCAAGTGCAGGACAGACCAGCGGATTTTAATGTAATGGAGAAGTCAGCAGTTACTTACAAAAAGTTTGTTACAAAAAGCTTCTGTAAATTTTTGACTGGCACACAGCCACACTTGTTTAAGTCTTTTGCTGCTTCTGTGACAGCCTGCAGAGCTGAGCGGTTGTGACAGAAACTGCATGGTCTCCAAAGGGGAAAACATTTACCATCTGGCCCTTGGTGCTCTGCTGAGTCGCTCCAGTCGTGTCCAACTCTGTGACCCTGTGGACTATAGCCCCGCAGGCTCCTCTGTCCATGGGGTTTCCCAGGCAAGAATACCGGAGTGGGTGGCTGTTTCCTCTCGAGGGGATCTTCCCGACCCAAGCATGGAACCTGCATCTGTCTCCTGCATTGGCAGGCAGGTTCTTTACCACCAGCGCCACCTGGGGAGCCCATCTGACCCTTTGCTGCTGCTGCTGCTGAGTCACTTCAGTCTTGTCCGACTCTGTGCGACCCCATAGATGGCGGCCTACCAGGCTCCCCTGTCCCTGGGATTCCCCAGGCAAGAACACTGGAGTGGGTTGCCATTTCCTTCTCCAATGTGTGAAAGTGAAGTTGCTCAGTCATGTCCGACTCATAGCGATCCCATGGACTGCAGCCTACCAGGCTCCTCCATCCATGGGATTTTCCAGGCAAGAGTACTGGAGTGGCTTGCCATTGCCTTCTCCGATCTGACCCTTTAATAGAGCATAAAACATTTTTGGAGATAGTCTTAGATTCTACATCAGAAATAACCTTTGAAGAACTACCAATTATTAAGTGTTTGGTATACTGTCAAAGAAAAATATCCCCAATTATCTGAACACGAGGATGTGAATGGAGGATTTCAAGAAAAGCACGAGAAAATAAAATATTTTCCAAAACCCTTTCCCATAGAAAGAACAGACTTTTCTATTTTTTTAGCAACTTAACGGCAAAAGTGAAATGGTTACCAAGCTGCCAGATGAGGAAGGATCAGTGGCTCCCGACAGGAGGTGAAGCGACAGAACTTGTTTCAGGAGCCACGGGGCACCTGAGCTGCCTGTTCATCTCGTCAGCCCGAAGCTGAGGGCTTCCAGGGAGAAGCGGATCTGAGGTCCCGACTGGCCCTCTGTGTGTGCGGGGCGGGCTGTCGGCCCATCCCCACCTCTGCCTGCCTGGTGTCCTTGCCGTGACAGCTGGGCTGGGCAAGGTCCCCTCCCCAATGACGCCGGGCCCCTGGAGCACTTCTAGTCCTCAGCCGTCTTAACCCGGGCAGGGCAGCAGGGCGAAGGGCCTGGCAGCAGGGCGCCTCCACGGGCATCTCCATAGGCAGGAGTCCCTGCCAGGGGGTGGAGCGCTCACGCCCAAACCCTGCCCAGCAAAAAGGCGTTGAGGGCCAACGACGTTTTCCCACACCCGGCACCCAGCCTCTTTCCATGGAGGCACTTAGTGAGCGTCTGTTCAGTGAGTGAAGAAAGGGAAGAAAAGCATTATTTAAAAAAAACTTTATATTAAATAGAACTTTTTTCTAAGGCTGTACCGTGCAGCATGCAGGGTCTTAATTCCTTGACCAGGGCTTGAACCGCTGTCCCCTGCATTGGGAGCACAGAGTCTTAACCACTGGATCGCCAAGGACGTCCAGGGAAGCATCATTTCGAACAGGCTTCGTGGGCTGGCAGCGAAAAGGGCTGTGGGAACGCCGCTCGGGTGTCAGCGGCTCCGCGGCCTCCTTGTGTTACCCTGGGTTTCACACGCTGATGCTGCAGGAAAACCTTTACCCCGGGCCCTCTGGAGCTAGCCCTCAGGCCCGCCGACATCGCCCCGCGAGCCTGCCCCTCCGGGGCCAGCGGCTCAGCAGCACATCCCTGGGCGCGGGCTAGAAAGGTCGGACTTCCGGCCCCACCCGAGGCGGCCTGAGTCAGAGGCGGCCTGACTCAGAGTCGGCCTTTCCCGAGGCCCCCGGGGCGGAGCAGGGTCTGAGGCGCCGCTGGTCCCTGTGCTGGGTCATCAGGACGACCTGGGAGGGAAGCTAGCAGCCTGAGACCCCGTTGCCTGGGGACAGACTTGTGGCCACACTAACTGGAATCTGGGGTTTTCTCTCCAGACCCCAGTTTTTTCACAGGGTGCAGGCTCACACTTCGGGAGGGGGTCCAGAGGGTGTCCATAGCCTCCGCCTCAGTCTCCAAGGCCTTGCCAGCTCCTGCCCACTGCCCTGGGCACCGGCCATGCCTCCTGAGGAGAGGGGGACGGGGCTTCCCTGGAAGGGCGCTGAGTTTGGGAGGTGACGCTTCTCACCCGTTGGTAAAGCTACTGGGCGCTGCGGAGCCCAGGCGCTGTTCTGGGGCTGCGTCTGCAGGTGCCTTCGGGGCAGGTGTGAGGGCTGTGCCCACTTCAGGGGCAGCGGTGACAGCCGGGACTCTCGGCCCCTGCCCACCGCTCCTCTGCTCGGCAGCCTGGTGCTGTGCCCGCTGCGGGCGGGCTTCCACAGGACTGTTGCGGGGCTGAAGTGGGGTGGATCTCACTCACACCATCTTCCTCTGGCCTCCTGGGCTCAGGGCTCCCTTCCAAGCCCCCGGATCTGCAGGGAGACGTCACAGATGGACCGAGGAGATGCCACCCATCCCCAGGGATGCCCACACCTCCCACGTCTCTTTACAGTCTCTAGCGTAAGCTTTGCACAGCTGAATGTCGGGTTCTACGCGAGGAAACAAAAGTTCACTCTTATGAACAGAAACGAGGCACACACGCGGTTGCTGCCCACGAGGCGACTCAGGGTGGGGCCGGGCGGATGGGAGCCTGCCCTCGCCCCGGGCAGCACACACCAGCCGCTGGCCTTTCAGGAGGGACGTCCAGACAAAGGGCACAATGATGTCAACTGCCGGCGGGAGAAGCGTCACAGGCCAGGAACGCAGACAGCGCAGTGCAGCTCTTTCTGCAGAAGGACGGAAAACTACAGTGGGGGTGTCTCGCCCGAAGAGAAGGAGCTAGAATCTGCAGCAAGCCCAGCTGTCCTGCCTCCTCCCAGAGACCTGTCAGGATTGCCAGCGGGGAGAGGAAAATAGATCAAGACAAAGGAGGCCCAGCTGACGGGGATGGTGAGCGGCGCCCAGCTCCATGAAGGGGGCGAGCTAATTACACAGCCGCCTTTCCCGTAATAACAGCGTGCCTGTTTGAAGGGCTGTTGTTCAAACCCGACCGTCGACCTCCTACAAGAACCCTGGTTCTCATTAATATGTGAGTCACAGCAGACCTCCCAGTCTGGGGGGATGTGCGTGTTGCTGTTCTGTGGAAGCCGGCCTGATTTCAAACCAGGGAGGCAGCGTGACCGTCTCCAGAGCATCTTCCACAGCCTGCGCACTTGGCTGTGTTTGCTTCTCTCCGCCCCTACTCCCAGCCCCACCCCGGCCTGGAAACTCCTTGAAGGCTGGGGCGTGTTCGCTCCTGTCTGTTCTCAGCGCAGTGTCACGGATGGGGCAGGCGCCTGATGAATGCTCTCTCACGTAAACGGAGGGTGAGCGGGAGGCGAGTAGACTCAGACTTCGGAGGTGACTGGCTCCAGGACCCTTGGAAGGCGCTGCCGGTGGGACCACAGCCCTGAGCCTCCGTCAGTCACCTTCCTCTCGCGCCCCCCAACCCTCCTGCCAAAAAACCGGCCAAGAAACTAACCCTGTCAAACTGCAAAGTCAAAACTCCCACTCACGCACTTCCCTGGGGTCCGGGGCTCAAGTCTCTGAGCTCCCAGCGCAGGGCCGCAGGCTCCATCCCTGGTCGGGGACTAAGATCCCACACACTGCACCACGTGGGCAAAACAAACAAAGAAACCAACCAAACTCCATTTCGAAATCCATCACACGGAATAAGGGGCTGACAGCAGCAAAGGAACGAAAAGGCCAGGGTGAAAAGCGGGCGGGAAGATGGACTGAAGCAGACCTCAGCAAGTAAGCCGTTAAAAATCCACTTCGGGAGAGCAGCGTGGTGGGGAGCTATAGACACGCAGCTCTGAAAACTACCCTGGCCTTTCTGTTACTCCTAAGACTACAGGAAAAGTCGTTGTGCTTTAAAGAGAGCAACCGGAAAAGATCATGATCAAATCCCATACAGAATTATCCAAAAAGTAAGAAGAACTACAATAATATCTCTGCAGATAATAGAAGTATGGCAAAAAGACAACAGATCCAAGTGGGTGAAAACTGTAACCTAACATTTCAAAATATCTTAAAAAATTAAAAAACCAAGCAAAATACAACAGACTTGAAAGAAAAATACATTAAAATTAGAAAAACTATAAAATAAGATTCTTTTTGAGGGGGGGATTTGTAAATAGGTTGAAGGAGTAAACAGAACAGGCTCCATCTTGAAAGCAGGACTCCATCTTGGGCCGGACTGGACTTTGAGCTCTATGCCCAGGATCTATGGAAACGACAAACCAACTGGAAAACCAGGCCCCCAGAAGGAAGAGCCCCAGGGCTCTCCATGCCTAAAAGAACGCCCTAATTATCTGTGTAACCAAATAGAATCATGCATTCTATTATGCTTACTGGGGTATGACCACAGGCCTATGGATAATTGTGCACTGTTAACTACCTGGGCTTAAGACATGTGAACCACGGGTTAACTTTGACTGCATCTTTCTCTTCCTTTGTTCAGACTGCTGCTGCTGCTGCTGAGTCGCTTCAGTTGTATCCGACTCTGTGCGACCCCATGGACGGCAGCCCACCAGGCTCCCCCATCCCTGGGATTCTCCAGGCAAGAACACTGTTCAGACTAGTTTCAGGGAATTTGGAGAGGTGGGTTTGGACACGAACGCTTAGGGTATATAAGGTTTTCACAAAAACTGGTTGGGGTCCTTGGCTAAGAGGAGACTCTACCTTGGGCCCGCTGGTGTGATAAACTGCACTCCGCTGTCTGCACTGTCCTTCTGAGTGAGTTTGTCTCCCGGATTGTGTGGCCACAACAAGGTGAAAGAAGTAAGAAAAGAGCTAAGAAGAAAGGAAAAGCATAATGAAGTCCAAACTAAAAGGAATACAAGAGCAAATACACAGGACAGGTACTGCTGTAGGTAATTAGTAGGTGGAAGGGAAAAAAAAAACATTTTAATCAAAAGGAAATGAATAGAGGAATTCTACTTTCAGCCAAGATGGGCCAATAAGAATTAGATTCACCCTCCTGAGTGAAACAAAAAACTGAGTAAAATGCATGAAATAACAATTCTCAAGGTCCTGGCCACCAGGCGATGAGTGACCACCGCTGAAGAAAGGGAGACGGAGTTAGCGTGTGATGCCCCAGCTAGCTGTTGGGAAGCAGTCTCCAGGCTGCAGAGGCGACGGGGTCGGGGGTGGAGCCCACACAGGGTTCGGGGGTCTCAGTGTGTCAGAGCGAGACATCAGGACTCAGAGGGCCCAAGCTGGGCTGAGGGAGGAACAGGGCAGACACCGGAAGAGGAAGCAGCTTCACAGAGCATCCTCCCGGGTCCTCAGCTGAGAACCACGTGCCCAGACAAGCTCAGAAGCTGCTGCTCAGCACAACGCTGTCAATCAGCAATACTGCGGTAAAAGCCAAGGGAAAGGGAAGAAAACACTTCTCGAGAACAGGGGAGGACTTCCCTGCCGGCCCAGGGGCTGAAAACCCTCCTGCCAGTGCAGGGGCCGCGGCTCTGATCCCTGGTCTGGGAAGCTCCCACGTGCAGAGGGGCAGCTGAGCCCGTGCCCCACATCTGCTGAGCCTGAGCCCTGGAGCCCACGAGCTACAACTGCTGAAGGCCACGTACCCAGAGCCCACGTACGCTCTGCGACAAGAGAGGCCACTGCGATGAGAAGCCCGCGAACCCCAACGGAGAGGAGCCCCGCTGGCCGCAACTAGAGAAAGCCCGAGCCCAGCAACGAAGACCCAGCACACCCAAAATAAGTAAATGGATAAATAATTTAAAAAGGAACGGGGGGAAACTACTGGAAACCAGGCGACTAAACAAGCCCCAGAGCTCACCTGGGCCTGGGGATGACCTGTGTTTTTTGTTAGAACGGAAGCACTCCTCATGCACAAGCATGGCTGTGATGAGTGCTCAGTCATGTCTGTCTCTCTGCGACCCTGTGGACTGTAGCCCACCAGGCTGCTCTGTCCGTGGGATTCTCCAGGCAAGAGTACTGGAGTGGGTTGCCATGCCCTCCTCCAGGGGATCTTCCTGACCCAGGGATTGAACCTAGGTCTCTCATGTTGCAGGCAGATTTTTTACCAGCTAAGTCACCAGGAAAGCCTAAGAATACTGGAGTGAGTTGCCATGCCCTCCTCCAGGAGATCTTCCCAACCCAGGGATGGAGCCCAGCTCTCCTGCATTGACAGGTGGATTCTTGACCTTACTGGGGTGAGATTAGCCCTGGGTCAAAGACTAACTTTGGACTCACCCTAGTAAAGCCAAGAAGCAAGTTTCAAAAGGTCCTTCTAGTTCCGGGTGATGTCACCGTGGGCCAGAACAAGATCCTACGACATGTAAAGGAGTGTAACAAAAAAGGACGTCAGCAACAGAAAACTCGCAATGTCTGGCCAAAGATACAAAGAGGGGCTGCCTCAGTGGCCCAGTGGGTAGGACTTTCCCTTCCAGTGCCAGGGGTGTGGGTGCAATCCCTGGTGAGGGAGCTATAAAGATTTTTTTTAATGGTCCATTAAAAAGAAAATCTTAAAAAAAGAAGATACAAAGAAGTAGGAGAATATGATTCACAGCCATTGTTATTTTTTAGTTGCTAAGTTATGTCCGACTGTTTGTGACCCCACGGACTGCAGCACATCAGGCTTCCCTGTCTTGACTGCGGCATCCCAGGCTTCCCTGTCCTGCACTGTCTCCCAGAGTTTATTCAAATTCATGTCCTTGAAAAAGACCAATTATAGCCACAGGCCTGGAAATGACAAAGACGATGAAACACAGACGAGGGTGGTAAAGTAGCTAGCACCTGATCCACACGTTCAAGAAACTAGAGGAACGCGCGAACGAGGAAAAGGGAGAAATGGAACATTTTCAGAAGACACAGACAGAGCTGCTAAAAATTAAATTACACCGATGTAACATCTGAGATGAAAAATATTGTATGAGAATAACAGCAGCTTAGACACTGCAGAGGACAGTGAATTGAAGGTGCAGCAGTTAAAACCCGAGGCCCAGAGAAAAGACTAAAAAAAAAAAAAAAATGAGATTTCGGTAAACTATGAAACCATGTCAAGAAGTCTAAAATGCACATAATTGGATCCCAGAATAAAATGGGGAGGATAGAAAAATAATTGAATAAATTATGGTGGAAATTTTTATGAATTTGATGAAACTATAAGTTCAAGGAAACCCAAGTAGAATAAAAAAAGAGGAACCTACCCCAAGAGACATCAGATTAAAACAGGAAAACAGTGATTATCTTGAGCAGACCATCTTAAAAGTAGCTGGACAGAAACATAAAACATAGAGGGAAACTAAGCTGATAAGTTCTGGTGATATCTCATATAGCACAAGTCAAGAGACCAGAGAATTATGTCTTTAAAGTGCTGACAGAAAACAAGTTGTCCACCGAGAATTTCATATCCAGAGAAAATACCTTTCAAAAATGAGGCAAAATACTTTTTTCAGCCAAACAAAAGCTGAGAGATTTATGGCCAGCAGATCTGCACTATTAGAAATGTTAAAGGAAGTTTTTCAGGCAGAAGGAAAAGTGATCCACCCCAAAAAATGGAAGTAGCCTGAATTGGTAAACATTGTGGATAAATCTGCTTTTCTTAGTTTTTAATATCTCTAAGTTATAATTGTTTATAAAAAGGCTTGACTCTTCCTGTCTTAGCCTCTGAAGGTTGTCCCTTCTCAGCGGTACCCCAGGGTCTCAGCTGCATGTGGAGGTGGCCACCCCCCAGCGTCCCCGCCCCGCTGGCTCTCCAGCCCACTACTGACTCGCGTGCTTCCCTGGCCTCTACCAGTGTCTTCCCGGGCAGGCAAGCAAGCCTTAGGAAAAGCATGAAAGGTGGGGGTGGGGGGAGTGGGGGGTGGGAAGCAAAAGCCTCTAAGAAATAAAGGAACGAGTGAGTCTGTTTCCAAGTGCATGTCTGAAGAGTCAAGTGAATATCAAACATTCACGTGTGATAAAAGCATGACCTTGTAAGAGAATATCCCTTATACACTGGAAAGAAATCAGCAGATAGTAGCTGTCAAGTTCTGTTCTGCAGGACACAAGTCACAACTAAAATGTGTGCGTGTAAAAGGATACTCATGAACTTCCCACTCATTTTCACATGAAGGACCCCCGATGGAAAATTCTTCTTGCAACCAGAATTGCATTAGGACTCGTGTGTGGTGATTTAACCTAGAGATTCCGCATCTACTGGCCACGACCCGGCAGAGACAGAGCGCGGTGTCCTGTGCCCAGCCCACGCCAGCAGGCAGGGTGTGGACCCCGGGGTAGCTTTGGATTTTTCCTTGAAACCAGGATGCGTCTCTTTCCGGTCTTCACAATCCTCGTGTGGCCTTGTAACTGTGGGACCTGAGGGGTGCAGCTGTGGAGAAAAGATCAGAGTCCAAAGTCTGATTTTCACGGAGCATCCTGAGAACCGAGACCAAGTTCTCGGGCCCTCCACCTCCTTACTTACAAGATGAGGAGGTCTGACCAGCTGACCTCTTCAGGTTACTTTTAGTTCAAGTTTCCATCGGTCTGACACACTGTTAGTGATGAAATGGGAGCTCGTCTCTGGTCATCCCTGGGGCCGATGCAGAGATGCAGGAAATCTGCAGCGTGCTAGGGTTCCCGTTCCTTCTCAGACTCCTGGGGTGACTCCAGCGCCCCCGTCCCTAACCGCAGCTTCTGAATCCACATCAGATCTCAGTGGGTCTTGTCATTCAGGTCCCATGCCTGCCCAGAAGTGAATGTCCTCCTGGCGGAATCTCGGGGTCGGGTGGAGGGGTGGAATAATTCCTCCGTGGAAATGGTGTTGGAAACACATACCGTCACCCCCACTAACAAATCCCATCACACAGCACTAATGTGACAAAGGAACTAGTGGCTTCAGAAAGTGTCTGGTAATCCAGGTGTTAGTCCGTGTGTCCCTACTTCCCAAGTGTTTTCCTAAGCTGCATTTCAAGTCCCTTTATACAACTGGGCTTTTAAAGCTTTGCCCTGAAGCATCAGCTTGATGCTCAGTCTGGCACCCCCATTGTAATCGTGCTGAAATGAGCCCTTGCAGTGCCCACGCGGGTTTGCTGAAAGGCTAGCAGCCTGCCTGCTGGGCGCCGCCTGTCCACTGCTTTCTCCCGAGTGGAAGGAGAAGCAGTGCTCTTCCAGGGTGCCGAGGGGCACCGGCAGGATTCCCCCCCAACCTCTGGAGCTCTGCATGCTGTGCCTGACTGGCTGCGGGAAGGCCTGGCCGAGGGCAGACCTGGGGGCCCTGGCAGCTGCCCAAGTGCTCTGGGCGCGTCAGCCCAACGTTCCCCTTCGGTGAGGTTGTTGGAGGCTTTCCACCAGCTCAGCAGGAAAGGCACCTGCCGGGTCACTGTTAAATATAGAAACTGAAAGCAGAAGCCACTGGTTCCTCACCTGTTTGACAATCCTCAGCACGGGCCTGGGTTTTAGGATGTGTAATATTCATAAAGTGAACGGCTGCTGGTTTCCATGGCGGGCGTCTGGTAAATGAACTTATTTTCACACTACGTAGAGTGACACTGCTCACGCCTTTTCTTTGAACCTCTCTTCATGCTTCAGCCTCTTTAATCTGTGCATCCTTTATCCACCCTTCATCTTTCTCCTTCTCATCTTTGTGCCCCTCCCCTTCCTTCTTTTTCTTCTTTAAACACACACACACACACACACACACTTAAGTAGGAGTAGAACCAAGGAGAATCAAATACAGGGTCAGATTTAAAGCAATATTTCCTCTAATTTTCAATTTGTTTAAAAATTAGAAAAAAAATCATAAATCTACAGTTTCCTTGGTGTTTTTTTTCCTTCCTGAAGTGGTATGTAAATATTTTGCACATTTGCTCATTACTTATTCTCCACTCCTCTTCCCAAAATATGGAACTATCTAGCCCAGCTTAACTGACTCTGCCTTAAGGCAGAGCATTGGCACCTTTCTGACAAAGCATAATTGATCCCATAGAACCATATAATCATCCCTGAAAATCACATGTTAAAAACCCACAGCTTCTTTAGTGATTGAGGGAAAGTCTAGAGGCAGGTTTGGGTCCAAATTCCAAATCTGCGTGGTAAGGACACAACAAACTGAAAATTACGGTGGCTTACCTATTTAAAGTAAAATTCTCCAATAATCCAGAATTGATCATTTCATATAAATCCAAGGGTAGTTAACATGTATAAACATAACTGCTGAAAGGAAAAGTTGCTTGACAATTTTAGTGTATTAATGATGTATAAATCTATGGCTATTCCTAAGTACGGGGGATTTCATTAACCTAAAATGTCACAGTAGCATATACCCTTTGACAGAAAATTCCACTTAGGGAAATTCACACAAAATTATTCACCGAGGCACTGTAAGATAGAAGCAAAAGCAACCTGCAAGTGTGGGAACTGGTTAAATAAAACGCGGCACCACTGCAGAATGGATACTATGCATCCATTTAAAGGAGGCAGGAGCCTGTATTTTAAAGATACACTGTTTACTGAAAAACAGGCAGAGAACGGTCAGTATCATAAGGTGTGAAGAAAGAAAACGGGGACTAATCTCCAGAGGTGTGAAGACAGACAGAATAGCTCTGCAAGGATGCATGAAACAGACAATAGAATGCCTGCCCTCCAGGGGAGCAAGGCACCCAGAGGCACGGAAGGGAGACAGGCTGACTTTCCACTCTGTGCTTGGGATTCTGTGTGCGCGCATACGGTAACTATTCCAAGTTTTTCTTTTCTTTGGTAGAGGAGATAAAGGGAGAGTAGGATTTCTCCATGAGAAGACTCAGTGTGCTTTCAGGCAGGCATCTCTCAGCTAATAAAATATTTACTGAAAGGCATCTTAAGGGAATTCCCTGGCAGTCCAGTGGTTAGGACTCTGCCCATCCACTTCCACTTGGGCAGTGGGACAAGGTTCCACCCACCCTGCTGGGGGACGTCCCCACTAGCCCCACCTCGCAGCCAATACAAGAAAAAGGGATTTTTAAAAGTCGGATTCATTGCCCTTCCTAAATCGGTTGGTTTGATTTTATCCTTCTGAAGCTGAAGAGTAAATTCATCTGAGCATTTACCCATCCCTTCGCTTGCTGAGGGAAGGACTCAGCAGGATGTGTTCTGAAAGTGACATTTAAATTGATAATAAAGAGGAGGAGACAGAAAAGAGGACACGGTTAGGACACAAACGTTTATGTGATTTCAGCCATTACAACAGGAGTTCAGAAAGATCTCAAATGTTACACGGGTGTCATCAATGTTACAAAAAGGAAAAAGAAAGGGACAGGCAACAGTGAAGAGCACCAGACCCCCGCGCCCGCCTCGGGTGCCCCCAGCCGCCTCCTTCCGCGAGCCCCCCTCCCCTCGGTCTCCGCCCGGCCTCCCTACCCAGCCTCCGCCTGCAGCCGGCTCAGGCCTCGTCCTCGCCCTCCTCCTCCTCGAACTCGCCCTGCTCGTCGGCCGTGGCGTCCTGGTACTGCTGGTACTCGGACACCAGGTCGTTCATGTTGCTCTCGGCCTCCGTGAACTCCATCTCGTCCATGCCCTCGCCCGTGTACCAGTGCAGGAAGGCCTTGCGCCGGAACATGGCCGTGAACTGCTCCGAGATGCGCTTGAACAGCTCCTGGATGGCCGTGCTGTTGCCGATGAAGGTGGCCGACATCTTCAGGCCGCGGGGCGGGATGTCGCACACGGCCGTCTTCACGTTGTTGGGGATCCACTCCACGAAGTAGCTGCTGTTCTTGTTCTGCACGTTGAGCATCTGCTCGTCCACCTCCTTCATGGACATGCGGCCCCGGAAGATGGCGGCCACGGTCAGGTAGCGGCCATGCCGCGGGTCGCAGGCGGCCATCATGTTCTTGGAGTCGAACATCTGCTGGGTCAGCTCGGGCACTGTCAGCGCCCGGTACTGCTGGCTGCCCCGGCTGGTCAGTGGCGCGAAGCCGGGCATGAAGAAGTGCAGGCGCGGGAAGGGCACCATGTTCACGGCCAGTTTGCGCAGGTCGGCGTTGAGCTGGCCCGGGAAGCGCAGGCAGGTGGTGACCCCGCTCATGGTGGCCGACACCAGGTGGTTGAGGTCCCCGTAGGTGGGGGTGGTCAGTTTCAGGGTGCGGAAGCAGATGTCATAGAGCGCTTCATTGTCAATGCAGTACGTCTCGTCCGTGTTCTCCACCAGCTGGTGCACGGACAGGGTGGCGTTGTAGGGCTCCACCACCGTGTCGGACACCTTGGGCGAGGGCATCACGCTGAAGGTGTTCATGATGCGGTCGGGGTACTCCTCGCGGATCTTGCTGATGAGAAGGGTCCCCATCCCAGACCCCGTGCCGCCCCCCAGCGAGTGGGTCAGCTGGAAGCCCTGCAGACAGTCACAGCTCTCGGACTCCTTCCTGACCACGTCCAGGACCGAGTCCACCAACTCGGCACCCTCGGTGTAGTGGCCCTTGGCCCAGTTGTTCCCGGCACCGCTCTGGCCTGCCAGAGGAAGAGAGTCTTCATAAGTCACTGATGATTGCATTAAATTCCTTTTCACCTTAAACCCTTTAATAGAGTTCAGTGAGTCAGACTTCAGATTTCAGGTTATCATTAAAATGACCAAACATTACAATATTTGGTCATGGACATAATTATAAATAAGGAAGTTTAGGGACCTTGCTATTAGGGGTTGAAAGACCTTTTGTTTTACGTTCTGTATTAAGACAAAATGAGCACACAGCTCAATACTCTCTCTAAGGCGGTCACACCCCTCCACCCTGAGCTGTTCAGCATAAGTTTAGCTCCCAGGCCATCAGCCATGCCAGTCACTCACCAAATACGAAGTTGTCAGGCCTGAAGATCTGGCCGAAGGGTCCAGACCTGACGGAGTCCATGGTGCCCGGTTCCAGGTCCACCAGGATGGCCCGAGGCACATACTTGTTACCTGCGGGGACAGAGCAGGACTCAGACCCGCAGGCAGAGATCTCAGAAGAGGACCACCTTCCTTCCCTGCAGGCGCTGCTTGTATCCCCAACAAAGGACACAGGACAGGATTCTCACAAGATTCTCAAAGGACCACTCACCCGCCCCCCACCACCTCCGTTCCCCCCCAAAAAAAACCTCAGGGAAAGATAGGAACCCTACATCCGCTAAACCACCCTCCCCCTGGGGCTACACTTCTGGGGTCAGTCCCTTGGGGAGGGGCAGGGTAAAGGCGATTACCGGTGGCCTCGTTGTAGTACACGTTGATTCTCTCCAGCTGCAAGTCACTGTCTCCGTGGTAACTGCCCGTGGGGTCGATGCCGTGCTCATCGCTGATGACTTCCCAAAACTGAGACAGAAAAGCCTGCATTAGGCCACGCCCCGCCGCCGGGAGGCCCGCGACACACAATGAAAAGACTCGGTTCCGACATCCCAGCGTCTCCGCAGCTTTAGGGCAGTCAGACCCGCACAGCGGCAGGGCTTGAATTTTGCAGGGTCACCGAGTTGAAACTGGGCGTTTCCCGGGCGAACAGCTGCTCGAGGCGGGAGGCGGGGGGTCTCGGCGCGGAAGGGAGGGACTAGCAACTGGACAGCGGGCGCGTGGGGCGCCCAGCGGCGCGGGGGGTGGGGTGGGAGGGGGTCGGGGACCTGAGGGGCTGAAGGAGGAGGGTGGTTAGATTCAAGGCACGTCGGGGAGCACGAGATGCTCGTCCTCCGCCCCTCCCCCCGCCACTCGACTAGAATTCAAGCGAGTAAAACCGATTCTCTCGGCGTCCGGGCCCCGCCCGCAAAGTGGCTCACAGCCGCGGACATCCCCGCGCGCGCTCCGGGCCAGAGTGCGAGGTTTAGAGAAGAGAAGGGAGGGGCGGCCGGGGACCGAGAGGCCAGACGAGTCACAGCCTCAGGCTGAGGGGTTCCCCCAACTCCCGCCGAAAGTCGCCGCGAGCGCACGCCCGGCTGCGCAGTACAGAGCCGCGGGAAGGTCTGCACTTGGGGAGCCGCGGGCCCGCTCAGGACGACGTCCGCGCCCGGAACCCCGAGGGGCGTCAGGCTGGGCCCCCGTCCCCACCCGACCCCGCCCGGGCGCCGCGCCCACCTTGGCTCCGATCTGGTTGCCGCACTGGCCAGCCTGGATGTGCACGATCTCGCGCATGGTGCCGGCTCGCTGCTTCTGGCCCGGGTCGGCGTCTGGTCGGTCTGTCGGTCCCCCTGCACACCCACTGCGGGGTCACCGGGAACGTGCTCGGGAACCAGCCGGCTGAGAGCGCCGGCCCCGCGGGTTCGGCCTTTTATGCGAGGAGGGAGGGGCGGCCCGCGCAGGCCGCGCCCCCAGCCCGAGCCCCCCAGTCCCCTTCGCGCTAGCGCTCTCCAGGCCCCGCTGACGTAATGCTCCGGGCCCCAGGGACCGTCCAGGGGGCTGGACCACCGGCCGGCGGCCAATCGGCACAGACTTGCGGGCCGGGCGCGGCCTGGGGGCTGCGCGGAGCCGGGTGGGGGGCATGCTCATTGTCTAGGACTGGGGGGACGTGGAAAAGCTGGGCACTGACAATGGGGGTGGGTGAAGGATCCGAGGGCGGGAGGGTGGAGACGCGAGGGTGACCAGCGTGGAGGCCGGCTGTGGGGCAGAGCGGGCACCGGCCGGGTGGGGGTGGGAGGCTGGAACAGGTGGAGGGGCCGCCGGGTGCTCCGGAAAGGAGCGCGCTGTGCTGGGGCGCCGGCCGATGGTAGCGGCGGTGGCCTGGGTTTCGCCACCACCGCGGACTGCGGCGCCTCTTCCACCCTCGGCCGGGGCCCCCTAAGCCACCGTCCCCGGGGAGACCGCTGCCCCTTTCCCCAATCCAACGGCGGTGCGGCGGCCGAAACTCGGCACCGGGAGGACGTCCTTGTGACAGCTTGTTGGGACCGAAGGACCGTGACCCTAGACACTCGAGGCCCAAGGGCGCCAGGGCGCCCTCCGCCCGCCCCCGAGGCCCGCACGCCCCCTTTCTCTGTGGCTGCGGCATCCATCCGGGGACCGGGCAGCCTCGGGGCCTCCACCGCCCCGCCCGACCCTCTGCAAGAGTCCACAGCTCCCGGGCTGGTTCCCAGGACCCCTCCTCCCAGCGGCTTTTGTTCCTTGGGAGCCTGTGGGGTGGGTGTGGCTGGCCGGCCGCGCAGGGTGGACGGTCCAGGATCAGAAGAGGGTGGGGCTCGGAGGCGGGGCTGCGGCAGAACAAAGAGCTGCAAAGCGCGTGGGCCGCCTCCCACGACCGAGCGTTTGACAGTCACGCTGGGTTCGGTTCATCTTTTGTCCACTAAGGGGACGGGTCCCCAGGGAGATCGCCGCCTGCCCCACCGCTGACATTCTCATCATCCACCAGGCGCCGGAGGCCGAGGCGGCCGCGAGGTCCCCAACCTTGGTGCTGCCGATGCGGGCGAGGGGCCCGCCTGGAGACCGCAGCACCGGCGGGCGGGGGCCGCGCGCGACCCTGACGGCCCACGGCGCGCGTGCGCGGGCGCGGCCCCGACACGCCTTCAAACCTACAATTTCTAGGGAGTCCAAGAAGGAGCTGATCTCTTTGTTACTTTTCGTGTGTGTGTGTGTGTGTGTGTGTGTGTGTAAGAGAGAGAGCGCTGGAACCTGGTTCCCGCAATTCCGTGGGTGAAGCTTCCTGTCCTCCACCCCGACCCTTGACGGGTCGTCTTCGAGGTGACGTGACCCCTTTTCATCCTCAGGCCACAGGGGCCGAATGATCCGGGTTCCCCCGGCGGAGCGCAGCCCGCAGCTGTCGAGTGAGACCCGCCCCCCACCCCCCAAGTATCAGCAAGCTGTCATCGCCTCCCTTCCCGTTGCGGGGGGAAGGGGGGCTTTCAGCCCAGTTCCAGCGCACAAAGAGAGGCAGAGAGAACAAAAGCTCGGCGCCCCCAGACACCCCCAGCCCCGGACGGAGGGGCCGCCGAGGGGCAGAGCGGCGGGAGGTCGCCCACGTGCCCGCTTGCCGGGCTCCAAGGACCAAGTCCTGAACCCGAGTTAGTGCTAGTCCTCTCCTGCAGATGCAAAAGCGACCAGGGAAAAGGATGCCCCAGGTCACGCCGCAAGTCAGAGTCAGGGCTCAGGCCCAGCCCTCAGGAAAGGGATCGCGTCCAGGCAGAAAGGGTTGTGGCTGGACCCGGGGTGACGGTTCGGGCGGGACCGAACCGCGCGGGAAGGAGGCGAGCGAGGGCCACACCCGCGCAGCCAGAGCGGAAGCGCCGGGGCGGTTCGAGCAGGCCGGGGCAGAGCGCCGCCGGGATCCGCCCCACGCCCCGCGGCTGAGCCCCGCCGGCTTCTGTCCACGGCCAGGTCTCCGCGGAGGGCCCGGGGTGGACACTTGTGTCCAAGAAGATGTGGGAAAACCGCCCTTTCCCCGGGCTTTCTCTCAGAAACGGGGTTTAGGACGGGGTGAGGCTGGCACTCGTCCATCGGAAAGCCCGGATGCCCTCGGGGACGCAGCATTTCGGGCCCCAGAACCGCTTTCCTCTCGTCAGTTTGCCGGCACCGTCCCGCGCCCCCGCCTCCACTGAGCTGCCAGCCTCGTTGGCCGCTCCACGCCCCCTCCTCAATTTGGAAGCAGGATACTGCGCATCTTAATTTTCACAAGGAGCTGGTTTTGCGTGGCAAGGATGAGACTTGAAGACAGCCAGCCCTTCCCCTGAAGTTTTCAGTTTGTCTGACAACCCTTGTCATCTTCATTGGGGTAGCTGCCAGAGAAGAGGCTGGTGAGGGTCTTTCAAAGCAAAAAGAAAAAGATTAATCTCAGTTCCCGCTCCCAGAATCCCAGCATTTCTTTTTGCCTGTTTATTACACACAATTCCTCTCCATCTGGGTCACTGTGTATCAGACGTGAAGGTGTTAGGGCAATATATTTTACCGTCCTTTACATGCTATTAATTTTAACGATGCATTAACATTTCTAAATTGCCCCCTCCCTCGACCAGTGTAGAAATAACGCTGTAAAATAAAACCAACCTTTATATTATGCATAACATTATGTGGCCGAGTCAAATAAGATACCCCTTAAGCTACTAACATTCTACTTGCTCTCACACTTTTCAGAATATTTTCAAGGGCAAATTCTCAAGTGATTTTGCATTCATCTGTAACACAGAGAGTCACTGTGTTAATTAACTGAAGAAGTCTGATGGGGGGGCATTGCATAGCCGAATGGGTAGTGAACTGTTAAAGCGTTATTTTCTGAAACCAAGGTGTGTGCTTTCTCATGGACTGAATCACAAGGCTTAGCTCTTTCCGGTTTTCCCACAGCCTGCCTGCGTTCACTACTTAATACCCAGCTCGCGGCCCGGCTAGCCTGACAGAGAACTCTGCCATGGAGATGCCCGCGGTTTCCTGGGCAACCGACACTTAGCCAATGAATGACGAGGAGCTGAAAGAAAGCGACTGCAAATCCATCATTCTTTCTTTTTTCGCTCGTCTCAATGCGCTCCAGCTAGAAATACTGAAAAGCCTCCAGCCCTAACATTTATGTAAAGGAGTCAATGGCCACAGAGCGGGGACTAGGAAGGGTCCAGTCCTACACTGTGACTGGGGGTTGGGGGGCTCCTGGGACCCGCCAGGACGGGGGCTTTCTCAGCTGCCACTGCCCCTGTGGATGGCCCCCTTTCCTCCCCTCATGGGAAGCCAGCCGCTCCCGCATGGCGGCCCCAGGCCCTCTAATCAAAGGGCCGGTTGGGAGGCTCGGAGCCTCGTCTTCCGCGGCCGTGGGGCCCTGTGGGAGCAGCCGGCCCAGGTAACAAAGGACGGACCGAGCGGGACGATGCCGAGGCCGGGAGTGCGGGTGGGGGAGGGGGCCGCTACCTTCCCCTTTGTTCCTCCGTCAAGCTGGCGGCTTTCCCATGGCCGGCCTCCGAACTGGGGTGAAAGTGGCCTCAGGCCAGCCTGAGAGCGCTGGGCTCTCCGCGCAGAGCGTTGCCTTCTTTGTCCTGCAGGTCGGCAGAGGGAGTAGGACCACGCTCTCCCGACCCCCGGCCCTTTTATGCGTGCCCCTCCCCCGCACCGTCGGAGCCCCTAAGATTCGAGGGCTGGGGAGGGCAGGCCCGAGGATGCGGACTCTGTGAATCCTTGGTGAAGGACAGCTCGTAACCGAGCCAGATTGTGCGGAAAAGGCAAGCAGAGGGTAGAAAATACCCTTGACTGGGAGCCTTCCGGAATACTAGGACTGGCAGGTGCGATCCATGAAGTCACAAAGGTAGAGATAAATTTATGAAATGAATGCTACACCCAGGAGTGTATGGGGGGTGCATTTTAAGTTTCACGCAGCCGCTGTAGTAGTGTAATATTAATGTGATTGCGGGGCTGCCCGCCTCCCAGTAGAAGCCGGTCCTCCAGCCACTGGGAGCATGGAGATCCAGGCAGCTCTCCACTTCTCTTCTAGATCTGCCCCAGACCTTCGCCTGCCACTTAAATAAAATTAACACCTGTGTATTCAGATAGACAGAGGCACACGAGTCCACAGAGTATTTGTGACTGTCTACCCTTTGCCTCTGGCTTTTAATGCCTGGTCACCATTAACGATGTCTTCACTGCAGAAGCAGGTCGCCCTCTGAGCCGAGGCTCTTGGCTTGACCTGCCCAGCCTTCTTGTCCCTGGCCGCTGCACAGTCACCATCCATTTTCAAGAAAATAATGCCGTAAGAGAGCCTCGGGGAGAATTTCGCCCTTCCAAAGTAATCTCTAGAGAGACGGTTTCTCACATACACCCAAAAGAACTGGAGGAATGTTATAGGGATATTTGCGGTCTCATGTCCAGAGCGACGTTATTCACAATCGCCCAAAGTGGAAGCAACCTGTGTCCAGGGACAGACGGATGTATTAATGCAAATCAAGTGTGGTCCACACGGACACATGGAACACTATTCAGCCGTTAAAAGGAAGGATGTTTTGACACCAGCTGGAACGTGGATGAACCTTGAAGATATTGTGCTTGGTGAAATAAGCCAGCTGTGAGAAGACAAACATTGTATGATTTAGTCAAGTTTGCAGAGGCGGAGAGGGTAAGGGTGGGTGCCCAGGGCCTAGGGGAGGGGGAGGGGGAGTGAGGATTTATTGAGGATAGACTTTCAGTTTTGCAAGATGAAAAGAGTCCTGGAGAGGTTTGCGGTGGTGGCTGTGCCACAGTGTGAATGTGCTTAATGCCAGTGAGATGCAATTGGAAAAATGATTGAGAGGGCAGATTTTACGTTTGTGTGCATTTTACCACAATTGAAAATAGTTTATTACCGTCTGTGAAATATACAGAGGCATTTTTTGTCTTGATGCTAATGGGGTGGCCACGCTTCTCAGTGGTGGGTGGACCGCTGGTGACGGGCACAGAGGAAACAGGCAGATGTTTTGGATACTGATGTCAGGTTCAGTGTCACTGCCCCTGCTGCTGCTGAGTCGCTTCAGTCGTGTCCGACTCTGTGCGAACCCATAGACGGCAGCCCACCAGGCTCCCCCGTCCCTGGGACTCTCCAGGCAAGAACACTGGAGTGGGTTGCCATTTCCTTCTCCAATGCGTGAAAGTGGAGGCTCTCAGCCGTGTCCGCCCCTGATTCTGCCCCAGTTGGCTGATGGCTCCTTGTTCTTATGTCTCCACCCGTGTGGCTCCGTCTCTGGTCCAAATTCTCAGCACAGCACAGAGGCCACGCCAACCCGGGTGGTCTGCCTTCCCAGTGTTACCCGCCCCTTTCTGCCTCCACAGTGCATCCTGGGAGACTTGAACCTGCCCGCGGAGCTCCTTTTCAGGATGTGTTCTCGAGCCTCTGAGTCTCTGTCCGCTCCATCGCTGGAGAAGCCTCTCCCTTTCTTCACTGCTGGCATTTCCATTGTTTTTCCTGCTGCAGCGCAACTGCCTGCGACCCTCCCCACTCCCACCCAGCAGGCCACCTGGATCAGTGAGTTGGTGATGCTCTGCTCCCAGAGGCTTCTCCCGTTAGCGTTGGGCTTACATTTGTTACCTAAAAGCAGTGATCACCCAGCTTGTTCATTGCACACCTCTACGCACTAAAAAAAAGTTGAGGATACATGCCCAGTATGTACTCAGCCACTTTAGTCATGTCCGACTCTTTGCGACCCTATATGGATGGTAGCGCATCAGGCTTCTCTGTCATGGGATTTCCCAGGCAAGAATACTGAAGTCGGGAGCCATTCCCTTCTCTAGGAGATCTTCCTGAACCAGGGATCAAACCTGCACCTTTTATGTCTCCTGCATTGGCAGGCAGATTCTTTACTGCTAGCACCATCTGGGAAGCCCCACAAGCCCAACATACTTATTATTTGTTTATGCCCAAGGTATTTATCCATAAATTGTATACGTTTATTTTTACAAGCCAGTATCTCAAGGTACCATATATTTAGTATGAGTTGTATCCTGAGAGAAATCAGAAGGTAGTCAACATTTCAAATACACCATTGTCTAACTTCTAATTTTATTTTGGCCAACATATCCCCAGACTTGAGCTACTCATGGTTTTCTGACTTGTCAATAGTCTTGACTAACAGCCTGTGGAAGGAGCAGAGTGTACGCTCTGCCATCTCCTTATTTTTTATGTGTTTGCATCACTAATGTCTTCACTTTGCAGTTTCTTTTCTGTAGTGCTTTAAGCCCAGCTGTGAGGGTCAGTGGAGCAAAATCTAGATAACGTGGTGGCCAATCCATCATTGCTTCCTCCTTTCCAGGGAATAAGTCACAACATGTGACCACAACGCACAGCATCCTGTGAGCCCCAGCATTACTGGGAACGTTAACTATTTAAAACATTAACTATTATATTAATTTCTTTATTTTTATGGTAGGGCTTCCCCCATGGCCTGGTGGTAAAGAATCCACCTGCAATGCAGGGGCCACAGGAGATGCAGGTTCGATCCTGGGGAAGGGCATGGCAACCCACTAGAGGACTCTTGTCTGGAGAATCCCGTGAATGGAGGAACTATAGGAAATAAGTATAAATAGGTATTCTCACAGTTTCTTCCCACACTGCAATGGCTGCTTCGCCAGCCCCACCTTCAGACGAGATTTCTGCCTGAGGTTAGGGTTCATTCCAGTGAGGCCTCTGTTTCCTGCTGGCTTTTGAGCCCTTGATGTCAGGAACCATGCCTTATTAGCCTTTATATCTCCCACATTGCTGGAAACTAAGTGCAGGCAAACAATAAATATTCCTCTAGTAAATAAAGTATCTTGAATACACAGCAGCCAGAGAACCACGCAGAAGCAGGTTAGAAACAGAAAAAGACCAGGTCATTTTCAAAGGTGGAAGAAATCAGTTATCCAGACTTTTATAACGGAGAAGGCAATGGCAAGCCACTCCAGTACTCTTGCCTAGAAAATCCCATGGATGGAGGAGCCTGGTAGGCTGCAGTCCGTGGGGTCGCTAAGGGTCTGACACGACTGAGCGACTTCACTTTCACTTTTCACTTTCACACATTGGAGAAGGAAATGGCAACCTACTCCAGTGTTCTTGCCTGGAGAATCCCAGGGATGGGTGAGCCTGGTGGGCTTCCGTCTATGGGGTCACACAGAGTCGGACACAACTGAAGTGACTTAGCAGCAGCAGCAGCAGCAGCAGACTTTTATAAAGCAGTAGTCAATGCTAGAACAATTCCTATAAAATTTTTGAGGAAAATATGCCTTAATATTTGCATGCCCAGTTACGTTAACTTTTAATTTTAAAGGTAATAGGTATTTTTGGACATAAAAGAACTGAGGAAATGTAGCTTCTGAAAGTCATTTTGGAAAGAAAAAAAAAAAGAATCTCAGAGAATGTAGAAATAGATCTTGGAAAGGTTGGTTGTTTGATGGCACATGACCTAAAGGATAAAGGTCCCTCTGAACACAGCCCAGAGACACAGAAGTCTTTCAACTGGTCCTTCGTGAAGGATGCTGGAAATGCTTTTATAAGACGCTGGCCAAGGACCTGAGGCCGCTAGATCGTCATCGGGTTCCCTGCAAACTGGAATTATTACCTCCTTACAGGGAATTGGTTATTTGCCAGTTTATTCTGGAAACTTCTCTGCTACAAAGAGTAGAAGATTTCAAATGATGGACCAACAGATGTACAGACATTTACAAATGTCCCATGAAAATATAAAATTCTCAACAAACTGTAAGATTTTAGGCAGAAGTCAAAGCAACAAAGGCCACATTAGAAGTCAGGATGCAGAGTAAGAGTGTGCCCGAGGAGGTAAGTGGGCTTCAGGGCACATTGTTGGGGGCTTGAAGAAAGGAACCAGACTGCAGTAGAAAATCTGCTTCTTACTTTGATGATGAAGGATAAACGCGGTGGAAAGAAACAGGACAAGCTGCTGGGAAGCCAAAACTCTATGGAAATGTCACATGTTTTATAAGGAATTCTGTAAAAACCCACAGAGGCAGAAAGAAAAATTTTAAAAAGCTGTAATAAAACTACTACTAAATTAGTAAAGAAAAGATGAGGTCTAAACTTCATCAGGCTTCTGAAGAACATGACCAGATTTAGGAGAGCGTGGAGCAGTGATGGAGGAATTGGGAGCGCTCTGAGCTCTGTGAACTAACAAAATTATGTAGAAACCCTCAGAAAGATGTGTCACGCACCTTGCTCACAGAGAGAAGGAAATCGAAGTCTTGAATCACCGCATTTGCAGCTGAGGCGGAGGCCAGGCCCTGCAGCAACAGTATTTTAAAGAAAGAGGAGGCAGATGCAGGGTTCACAGACAAACCGCTGCTTTCCAACGGAAGCTGAGGGCAGAGAGGTCAGTTGGGCGTGACATTTGCCCAAAAATTTCTGCTGGGCTTGCAGCACAAAGCAGAGACCTTTGCAGCACAAAGAGAGACCTCTCTCCCTCTTGAGATACAGGGTTCTGGAAAAGCAGCTGATCCATAATGCGCATAAATAGGAAAAGAAACCCAGATGCCGCCAGCTGCAGAGGAAGTGAAAGCTCACAGGCAGAAGAAGGAAGATATCCCAAGTGCAGGATGGTAGCACAGACAGCTCACAAAACCCCGGGCTGTCCCCTGGGGGCGCGTGACAGCTGGTCTGCTGTGCTCACCAGAGCGGAGGGTGACATATGCCAGCCAGGGACAGAAACCAAGGCAGCCAAACCCGCGGCTTCTCCATGCTGCTCTGCTCACACCCACAGGACGCGGTACCCACGGCTCGGGATTTCTCTTCTTTAGGGAAGAGATAGGCCCCAGTGATCCGCGGACAGGCCAGGGGGATCAAATGAGGTTTCTGGGACAAAATGTGCCTAGGCCGCGGGCTCCAGCAGCTGTCATCAGTAAACACGGAGACCTCATCCTTCCGGCAGGGATGAACGTCCCGGGTGATGCTGGTCTGAGAACTCGATCTTTCGGGAGGACGACAGAGGATGCCCACTGGGTCCGCTTGGACACCCCCTTGCAGAGGGTGGGCTCTGGGCCTCTTCACTGTCCCCCACCCCTCGCTCCCGCTGGGCTTACCTTCCAGGCCTACGGAACACTGCCTCCTCCGAGCATGCTCCCACGTGGTGGGACGCCCTGCAGAGAGCCCCCCTGTAGAATCCCAGGCCTTCTGCACGCTGCTCTGACCTCCCTGCCATCCTCCCAACCCAGAGCGGGGACTGTTTGTTGCCACCTTTTGCAAGATTCGGGAATGTCTTCAGGCTCCAGAGCTGAGCCTTGGCGGCTCACAGGACGGCTCTCAGGCCTCTCCCTGACCAGGCTCATGACAGTGAAAGGACCACTGGCTGGACTCCACTTTTGTTGTGCTGACTCTTGTTTACCCAGGCTGAGCCCCAGAAAGAGGAGACCCTGCAGATGCAGCTGCCCACAGCATTCCCTGCTTTATTTTGTTACTGTAATCCGAGTAAATTATTTAAACATTAATGAAAATATGATGAAAATAACCTACCCTTAAAAAATATTTGTAAAGTTTAAAAATGTTGTCAAGTTACTTTAAGATGGAAAAAGGAAAAACCTCACTGTAATTTGAAGTGCAGGACTTCCCTGATGGCTCAGTGGTAAAGAATTTCCTTGCCAAGCAGGAGCCACGGGAAACTCGAGTTCCATCCCTGGGTCAGCAAGATCCCCTGGAGGAGGGCATGGCAAACCACTCCAGTGTCCTTGCCTGGAGAATCCCGTGGACAGAGAAGCCTGGCGGGCTACAGTCCATGGGGTCGCAGAGAGTCGGACACGACTGAGCGACTCAACAACACCTCTGAAGTGGAGTGAGGTGGTGTCCACCTCCATCTACATCGGTCAGAATCAGACGGTCCGGAATGACCGCAGGGGGCCTGATGCTTTGTTCTAGTTGCTGCCTTCATCCTGGAAACTGAAACCTGGTGTGTGCCCGAGCCGGGCAGGCCCCGCTGTCCTCATGATCAGAAGGACCCAGAGAGAGGGAGTCCTGTCACAGCGGAGGGCAAGGGTGAGAAATCAGAGCTCGTTTCCCAAAGCTTCCCTGGTCCTGGCCTTTCCCCGGGAGGGCAGAGGAAGGGGCCTGGGGCCTTCCCAGGACAGCAGGCTGGTCCCCGTGGTGGGTTCCTCGGGGCCCTTGGAAGTGTTATCTTCCAGCCAGTACACCCCGCGTCATCCTTCAGAGTGGTGTGGGAGGCCACTGAGTTCACCCAGCAAATGTCTGCTGTGTCAGGTGCTGTTCTAGGCCCAGAAAGACAAGCGAACGAATCGGGCGGGACCCCCGCCCTCCTGGCAGCCCAGGCGGTCAGGTTAGCGAAGCCCCGTTCCTGAGGCCTTTGATGATTTTTTTGTCCTCATCTCCTTCTCCTCCTTGGTTCTGTTTAGCCCGTTCTTACGCTTCCCCAAATCTTTCTGTTCTCTGCTAAATCGAGCATGTGGTCAGACAAGTAATTAAGGGCTGCGAGGCCGGGGTGACGGTGAGTCTCGGCGGCTTGCGGAGGAGGTGCTGGCACGGTGAGTCAGGGAGGCGCTCTCGGTCACGGGGTTCCGGACCCACCCTCCCGTCACTGCCCTCCCTCCGTCTTTTCCTCTCACTCTCTCTGAATGTTTACAGAGTACTTGGTATGGGAGACAAGTGATTGATTCTGGGATTCACTTAAAAAAAAAAAGAAGCAAACCCTCAGCTTAAATACTGGTGTCTTTAGTAATTACAGGGTCATCACAGAGGTGACCCCCTAGGCCAAAGGCAGAGGTGCACCTGTTTTCCATGGTCTCTGTGAGGCCCTCTTTGCTCCAGACCAGCCACCCAGACAGAGCGGCTGAACTCTCTCTGGGCCCCCATGCACCCGCCCGGGAGGGGCGTCGTGTGGCCCTGGTCTCGGTGTCCACGAGGTGAGCGCCTCCAGGAGCCCGCGCAGTGATGAGGGTCCAGGGAGAGGCCTGCTGGGGAAGCACGTGCAGAGGGGCGGTGGGGCGGGGTGCTGGGGAGGGAAGTTGGGCCTGTGCCCACTGGAGGGTTTCATTCCAGCGGCGAGAAGACAGTGCCCGAACCGCACCGGCTGACTGCGGCCTCCGCACCTCCTTAGCAGCGGTGCGCGTTTCCAGAACCCACGGTGCCCCGTGAGGCTGGCAGGCGAGCCCTGTTCTCTCTGCCCTGAGCCCCACCTGGCCATGCAGATTCGAGATGAAAGAGGAGCAGCTGAAGGCGCTCCTGCGGGGCCCTCCTTCCGTGCGGGCTTTCCGGGCGTCTGTGCAGGAGGGCGGCGACCCGCCTGGAGCTGGTCCCGCAGCCTCAGGTCCAGCCTGCGGGCCCGACAGCATCTGGGTGGCTCTGGAGCGCTCCCCGCCCCCCCACCGAACCCCAGGCTGGGGTTGCAGTGCTCTGGCTGCTGTGGTTGGACTGGAAACCAGGCCCTGCGGCAGGGAAGGGCTGGGGTACAGGAGACGTGCAAGCCGATGACTCAGGGACACAGACGGGTGGGGACGTCCTCTGAACCCAGAGCGGGGCCTTAAAGACACTTCCAAGGGGAGCCCAGGTTGCCCAGACCAAGTGGGCGAGCAGAGAGGGAAGAACACCCAGTCTGGACTTAAAGTGCGACCTAAATGGAGAAACGAAAGCGCATGGACGGCTCCCTGGGTCGTGGCTGAGTGGACATGAGGAGCTGGCAGCGGCTCCCGACTTGAGGCGGGCACCCCGACGGGTAACCAGCATCTTCACTGCTGGCTGAGAGCACGCGAGGGTTCAGGGTCTGGTGCCAAGTGGCTGGGAAAAACCCAAGTGTCAGAGCTGGGCCCCGGAGTCTGCAACTGGAAGGAAAGTGCAAGGAGTTAGGAGGTGTAAGGGGGCAATGCACAGACTGCTTGCCCGGAATGCTGGCTCCTTACCTCAACACAGCACCCGGGGCCTGTGGGCAAGGAGCTGACCGCTCAGCTTCAGCCTCTGTGACTGGGCAGAGGTCCTGCTGCCTCCCTCGTGGGCCTGCTGCAGAGCCAGGCTGGGCGAGTGGCGGGCAGGGGCTGCAAAGTGCCTCTTCCAGGCCCAGAAGCCGTGGTGAGCTTTTGGCTGCAGCTTCCAGAGAGGAGTGTCCAGAAAGGGGCGACTGACCCAGAGGGGCTCTTGGAAATGAAGCTGATCCGGAAGTTTACAGGAAAACTGTGAACCAGGACCTTTGCAGCATCAGCAACAAACAATTCAGGATTTATTCTGGGTTCTCAGAGAGCGTTCCCCGCCCGGGTCCTTGGACTCTTGTTCAATAGAAGTTGATAGGATGCCAGACAGAAATCCAGGCAAAGTTTCACTGGGGACTCGGCAGCGCGAGGGAGCCAAGACAAGTAATAGGTGCCCTGGGTGCTCCCTGAGGAGGGTGCACAGGCCCCTTAAATGGGGTGAGCGTGGGGGCAGACTGGAGGGTGGCTTAGGTGGTCTGCCCGCCCCCTCGGTGGTAAGGTGTGTAGAGACCACGCACAGGACCCTGCCTTTGCTCCCAGCACCTCCGAAGTGGCCTTTTTATATCTTGTTGTTTGTAATCTGCTCAGCTAGGCGTGCCTGCAGTTATTTTTAGTCCTGGCCGTTCAGTATCTTTGTATTTTGTTGCTCCAGGAGACGTTTGTCCAGGTGCAAGCACTGCTGCGGCAGGTCCCAGGGCCCAGACTGTCTCCAGGACCTGGCATAGTTTGGACAGCAGAGTGCGTGGACGCTTCTTAGGGTGATGTGTGTGTGTGTTGGTCGCTCAGTCCTGTCCGACTCTTTGTGACCCTATGGGGTGTTGCCCGCCAGGTTCCTCTGTCCATGTGATCTTCTAGGCAAGAGTACTGGAGTGGGTTGCCATTTCCTTCTCCAGGGGACCTTCCCGACCCAGGGATCGAATCCGGGTCTCCTGCATTGCAGACAGACTCTTTACCGTCTGAGCTACCAGGGAAGCCTTCTTAGGGGTCTGGTTAAATACATCATATGAATGTAATTGACCTTCCAAGCTAAGGTCACCTTTCTTTTTCTAAAAAAAAAAATTATGGTAAAACACATAAAATTTCCTTTTTATCCATTCTGAAGTATAAGGTCTGTGGTATCAAGTCCATTCACACTGTTTTGCAGCCATCACACCATCCATCCACAGGACTCCTCATCTTGCAAACCTGAAACTCTACCCCGTTAGACACTAACTCCCCCGTTCCTCTCCTCCCACCGCGCCCCAGTCCCTGGCCCCACCCTTCTACTTTCTATCTCCTCTAGGGCCCTCGTGTAAGTGGAATCATCTAGTATTTGTCCTTTGGTGTCTGGCTTATCTCACTGAGCACAGTGTCCTCGGGTTCCTCACGTTGTAGCCCGTGGCAGAACTTCCTCCATCTTTAAGGCAGAGTCCCCCTCTGAGAGGGTTTTTCATGGCGCAGGTCGGCCGGGAGAACCCTGCGGCCTGTAGTCCTGCCCTTTCGCCTGTGTCAGCGCCCTATCTCGGCTCCTCCCTCTGCCTGTCTGTGTGCCAGCCTCTGAACCTTCTCTGGCCTGTGTCCCCAGGTGTGCTTCCCAGGCGGACCCCAACTCCTCGTCACCCTGCACGTCCCCCCTCTTCGTGCCTCTGCCCCAGCTGTGCCCAGGCCTCCCGTGGTCCATCTGCCTCCTGCATGGCGCTGCCGCTTCCAGGAGCTCCTCCTGAGGGCTCCATCTGCGCTGGACGGAACCACCCCACCCACTTTACTTCTAGCCCAGCCCTTACGGTTGCTCCACTGTAGTATTTGCTTTTCCATTCCTTTCGTTAAAAAGAGCTTTGTCTTCATTTTCTTTCGTTCCCCTGGTGCCTGGTACACAGTCGTCACTCCATAATTTGTAGGATAAACATATGCATGGGTAAGTGAAAAACTGGGAACTCACCTTCTGTATAAACCAGGAACCATCATTAGGATCAATGGACTTAATTATTGCATTTTATGGACTGAGATAAAGACCTTTTTGGTGGAGATGTGATAAAGTTTGGGGCAAATAGGGAAAGGGCCAGTACTGTTTAGATATGGTTCTATGCAGAGGCATGGAAAAGGTGCCCTGGAAGGCCTCCTGCTCTCTGAGTTTATACAGACATGTCTATAAATACCTGTATAGACACATAGACCCTTAGGCTGTTCAAGGATGGATTCAGAAAGCGCTCAGATTACAGGGGACGGCTTCACGACTCTGGTGGGCACTGCACGCCTTCCTGGGGCCCTTGGTGGCCCCCCTCCCCCGCCCCGGAGAGTAACCAGGCATCCGGCAGCGCGGGTGCACCTGCGCCCCGCACTGGGAGCAGGTCCATTCATCCCGGCGCGATGCGCCTGCACACGGCCGCGCTCCGGAAGCTGAGCCCCGGGGGCGGGGGGTGCGGCCCGGGCCGCCGGGGGCGGGGCGCGCGCTCAAGGGCATCTTTGTGCCCCCGGCACTCGGGGCGGGCCTGGAGCACAGATGGCCTCAGTAAATGTTTGCCGAGTGAGCCCATGAATGGGCGTTTTGTCGCTGGATCTTTTCATTTTTCCCTTGGCTTGCTCCCCGCTCTCCTTGAAATAACAGCTGCTTTCATGGGCCGCTGGACTCGTCTTCAGGGCGGGGAAGAAAACACCAGGAAGGGGCCCGCCCGGCAGCCACGGTCTGGGCAGCGCAGCTCTGCGCTCTGGGGCCGAGGGGCCGGGCTGGCACCCGGGCGGGGAAGGGGCTGTGACGTTGCTGAGGACCCCCAGGGCTCCGAGCCGCCGGCGCCTCCCGCCCTCCGCGCCGGGCCTTGCAGACTGAGCGGGGCTCTGGGTCACGTGGCCCTTCCCCAGGAGCCGCACCGTGTGCGGGAGAAGCAGCTTTTGTTCCCCGTCCTCCTTGTCGCTCCTGGGGGGTGCTCGGCTCCGAGGGCTGCCAGGATTCTGACGAAGCCTGGGGAGCAGCGCCCGGGGCCGGCCGGGCTCCTCCAGCCTTAACCGGCAGCTGTGTCTCCACTTCCTCCCGCGTCCCCTCGTGTCAGCCTCCCCACGGGCTCCCCAGCGCCTTCAGGGGGGCCCTCCCAACAGCGACACACCCACGACGGCCACATGTCCCCAGCCCAAGGCGTCCGCCCCATCCGTGAAGTGGATCCCCCTCCCGGTGTGTGAGTTTGCTCATCTGAAAAGTGCTGAGTCACAAAACAATCACATTGAGAGCAACACAACTGGAAGGTTAAAAACCGGGATCGTGGGAAATTCTAAGGTCCCACTGGCCCAAGTCACTGTCCACCTTCAGGGCCACGGCAGGTGTCCAGCCGTGGAAGCTGTCGAGGGATGCAGTGTGGGACAGGCTCCCCGCCCCCAGCCTGCGCACCCCTGCACCCTGGCTGGTGTTCAGTGCCTCCTCCCTGGTGATGGGAGAAGAGGCCCCATTGTGGAGGGAGAGGCCCAGCCCTGCCCTCAATGACCAAGGGTCTTCCGGGTCCTTTGTTCCTCCTTGTTTTTTCCTTGTTTGAAAACTCGAGTCATAACAGCCACCTCATGGGATCCTTGTGAGGGTCTTCCCCAAGTGGCCAGGCACCTGCCCCCACTGTTAATTATCGGCTGGTCCCTGCCTGGCGGGTCAGATGCCATCCTGTAGCCCAGAGCTCAGTGAGTCCTAGAAGCTGCAGGGGTCAGCAGGGTGAGGACACCCGGCCATTGCCCTTGTTGGAACGCCCTTTCCTGCTTTGCTCCCCTGAATCCTGGGCTTGTGTCCACCCTTCCCTGGGACTGAGGGTGGGCACCCACGTGGCTGCTCCCCTGGCCAGTCAGACTGGGGGAACCTTTTTATTCATCAGTCACGGTTCGTCCAGAGGCAAGGCCTGCTCCATGCATGGGTGGAACTGGGGCTCCTGCTGGGCCTGGGGTGGAGGTGAAGTGAGGGGGGCGGCTAGTCCACAGCAGAGGCTGAGCAGGTTAACCTCTGGGTAGGGTGGGGCTGTGTTGAAGTCTAATTGGTAAAGAAACGGAACAAACATTTTAAAAGCAGTTACAGAAACATCTCACGTTAGATGGTTCTATCCGCAGTAACAGTGACGGCTCAGCTTGCTTCTGCCTCCTTGAAGGTCCGACTTCCTCTGGGGCATACCAGCAGGGCCATCTTGTTTTCCTTTCATGCCAGAGCCTGATGACGTTAGAACCTGGGCAGGGCTTTTCTTTTGTGCCAATGCTAAGGAACGCTCTGGGACAGTTGGTGCCAGCAAAAATATTTTGTCTGCACTCGTGCAGAGAGAGTGGGGAGCTGGCGTGAGGAGCAGGGGAGAGGTGGATGCACTGGGAACGCTAGCCTTTGGGGGCTTCAAAGACTGTTGGGGGCTTCCCTGGTAGCTCAGATGGCAAAGAATCTACCTGCAATGCAGGAGACTCGGGTTCAGTCCCTGGGTTGGAAAGATCCCTGGAGAAGGAAACAGCAACCCATTCCAGTTGGGCACGACTGAGCAACTAACACACACACACACACACGAATGAGCAACTAACACACACACACACACAGACACACACACACACAAGGACTGAACACACACACACACACACACACACACAAGGACTGATGGGAAATTAAAAAAAAATAGGAATAGTTCTGATAGCCCCAAGGAAGATGGACATTTTAGAAGTCTTCCCTGAAAACAGACTCTTCACATTAGGTAATTTTGGTTGGAGAATCAAATCCTCTATTTTAAAAATGAGGGAAGATGAGAGCTGCTTAAAGGACTCCCTCTGCTATTCTGAGAATAGATATCTGGCCAGGGGCTGAGATGAGGGTGGAGGCCGTGGGATGGGGGGACCATTTAGTTAGTGTCTAAGTCCAGATGGGGGCGATGGACGGGGCCTGCAGGGAGATGCCTGAATGCCTAAGAATCAGGTGCCACGTTCTGAACTGGGAGACTGGAGGGGCCGGCTTGCCGTGGGACCCCCGGGAAAAGAAGTTTCTAGGCATATTCGGATGGAAATGCTGGGTGGGCAGCCGACCTAATAGGGTTGAAGCTCAGGGAGAAGGCTGCCTCCAGGGACACAAATTCGGGGGAGGTCAGTGTGGGCTGTGGGGTGGGGTCACCTGGCAGGGAGAGCAGCTCGGGGAACAAGTGGGCCCTGGAGCTGGGGAGACTGGAACCACCATGACCCAGAACCTGCGGGGACCCTGAGAAGGGGCGGGAGGGAGGAGACATTCTGGAAGCCGCGGCAGGGGAGAGGCTGTGTCAGGCTACGGCTCTCACACCCGAGGTCTTTGGTGGCGTCGGTGGGACCCGCTCAGGCGCGGGAAGGCAGCTGGATGGAGTAGGTTCAGGAAGGAAAGGGTGAGGCATGGCAGACATGCTGTGGGGGCTGCTCGGAGTCAATGGGAGACAGAGATCTGTTTGAAGATGCGTCTGCACGCCAACAGGTGTAGTCTCGTAGGGAGGGGCAGGTCAAAGATGCAGGAGAGGGATAGGACCCGCTGGGTGCTGCCCTGACATGGGACGGGCTGTGTGTGAGGGAATGGGCTTAATCCCAGGATGGAAGTGGATGTAATGGTTCAGTTGGAGAAGGTTTTTCGGGTTGGGGCGAGGGGCGGGACAGATCTGGGGCAGGGCGTGCATTATCGAATACTCTTCGGTTTAGAAAATGACTCAAATGGTTTAACCATTTGGGTCACGCCTCCTGACCCAGGGCCCTGGAAAATCTGGACTGCGCTGGTTGTGGTCACTCTCAGAAAATCTTGCCATTCTGCTGCAGTAGTAGCAGAACAGTGGTGCTCATCCAACACTCCATCTGCCCCCCATCCTGGCGCCCCTCCACGCCAGGCCACGGCGATGGGTGGCTATCTGCGGTGAATGGGATATAAGAGGGTGTGATGTGTCACTTCTGGGTCAGAGCACTGAAAGGCTGGACCCAGCACTGCAGCTGTGACCTGAGGTGGCACCTGGAGTCCGGTACCCCCACTCCCCCACCTCCTACCCCCTTGTCCAAGCTAGAAATACATCACGAACTAAAGACAAGAGTTGGTTCCGTCACAGCACTGCCATTTCAGGGTTAAAACATTACCATCATGTAACCTGGTCTGTTACTAACCCGATACCACCTGACCAACCAGGACATATAGCAGAGTTTGGGTTTGATTTTGGATTAAAGGCCCAAGGATCTCGTGAGAGACTCTGGTGATGCTGCAGACATCCTGGACATTCTTGTGACTCACTGACTGTGCAGTGAACACGCCGCACACGAGCCTGGGGGCAGCTGCCTCTCCAGGTGGGGCCCATCACGAACCTAGCAGGAAGCTGATAGGTGTCCTCCCTATGGGCGGTTCTCTTATCCATCATCTAAAGTCTGTAGTTCTTGGTTCCTGATGAAATTCACACCAAGCCGAGGCTCACAACCCAGATGGGTGGCAGAGACAGGAGAGGGATGAAACACCGGCCTGGCCCCTCTTCAGGCCCACAGCTGGCAGGCTGATCTCTCCCGAAGACTCCTGCTGCTGGCTTTGCATCTGGGGGCTGCGGGCAGCCTGGGAACCGGGACCTGCTCTTTCACCTGAGTGTTCTAAAACTGCACAGTTTAGAGAAAAGACTGACCCTGAGTGAGGATAGGATCCAGGCCCTCCCTTCGCTCTGCAAAGCCAAGGCGGCTCTGCACAGGCCCGACTCCTTCCCACCTGCCACCCTGCGGCCTCCTGCGGAATTACAGGCTCCTGGAGTGGAAGGATCCTGTTACCCGTCTGCATGCTTATCTGATCTTCACAGGGTACTAGCCGTGGAAGGCGCCTTGGAGATGACCTAAGCCAGTCTTCTCATTTCCAGCCAAGGTAACAGAGGCCCAGCTCAGGGACACAGCGCTAGTGAGAGCTGGGCCAGGTCAGGAGCCTGCGGCCCCAGAAAGTCCCTGTCTGTTCCTCCAGCTTCCTCACTCCCCCAACCACTCAGTCCATCTTCCCTGTGCCTCTGATGTGCAGGGCCCTGCCGGCTACCTCACCCAAAGTGAGCTGCCCCGAGGAGCTTCCTGAGCAGGAAGGTGGGCAGGAAGAAGGCCACTGCGCCAATGATTGCTCTGTGCGAGGTTAAAAGGCAGGCCAGGAGAGGCTCCCCATCAGGCAGAGTCCGGGCAAACCTCCGGACTGGGGGTTTCTCCTGCAGGGAAGCCAGGGAGGGCAGGGGAGCACAGGGCAGTAGGGGCGGGGGTGGGCCTCCTTGTGGAGCTCAGTGTCGGCAGAGCATCGCTGGAATGAAAATGGCCCCCGCAGTTGTTCTGCATTGGGCTGAAATGGCCCGGCCTTTCCGCAGCTGCTCCTGTCAGTCACTGGGTGTGGGCTGCCTGGGGAGGGGGTGCAGACCCCGAAGGAGCCTACAGTGGGAGGCTGTCTGCTCTGGGCAGTTCCAGCAGCTGGGACAGCCAGTCCTTTCTTGAAGGGGGTTTGGGCGGCACATCTCAGAGGCCGCCACAGTGTGTGCAGAACTGGCGTGGTGGATGGGGTGGGTTCCTGAGGACACGGAGGAGGACAGGGCCAGAGCACATGGGGAAGACTCGACCGCGGACACAGGGAGGGGGCTCCTCTGCTTAAGGAGGGGACAGAGGGAAGAATGAGGCCACTCGGAGGCGTGGGTCTGAGGAGAGGGACAAGGCCTTGGGAAAATCGAGCCTGACAACCTCGATTTTCTTTCTGAATGCAGAAGCCGGGTCATCAGCTGAACTTGGGCTTGGTGGGGTTAGGGCTTGGGGGGAAGCGTCCTCGAGGCAAATGAGAGGGTACAATCCTGGGGGCCGCAGGGCAGTGTGTTAAGGGGCAGCTGCTCATGGTGGCTAGAGGTTATAAGCCTGCCTGCTGGGTCATGTGACTTCCCTGGTGGTTATCTGAGCCCAGTGGGAGAAACAGAGAGGAGCACGATCCCACCTGTGCTGGGGCTGGACTGGGGAGAAGGCAGGGAACAGGGGGTTAGCTAGTTGCCTTAGGTTTGCAGACAGCTCTTCAGGATTCTTTAGAGAGAGAAACTCTTGATTTGAAAATGGTGTTTGTCTTCTAAGGGGACAAGGCATTAAGAGGGTATTAGGAGTTAATGTGTGGGTGACATCACATGCTGTGTCAGTTCCAGTTTATTGATTTATTTTTTCATGGGTCACACTTTTGGTATTCTGTTGTGAAATCTTGGTCTGATTAAAGGTCACAGACTTTCTCCGATGTCTTCTGCAAGTCTGACAGTTTTAGGTTTCCCATTTGCGTCTTTGAGCCATTTTGACTTCACTTTGTGTATGATGTAACATGTAAACTGAAGTTCATTAATAATTAAGGAAATGCAAATTAAAATTACATTGAGATACTCCTTGCTGCTGCTGCTGCTGCTAAGTCCCTTCAGTTGTGTCCGACTCTGTGCGACCCCATAGACGGCAGCCCACTGGGCTCCCCCACCCCTGGGATTCTCCAGGCAAGAACACTGGAGTGGGTTGCCATTTCCTTCTCCAGAGATACTCCTTAGGATGGCTAAATGAAAAAGACTGGGAACATACAGTGGTACAGTCACTGTGGAAACAGCCTGTCAGGTTCTTGACAAGTTACACATGGCACAACCATTCTGCTCCAGGTCTTTAACTAAAGTTACACATGGCACAACCATTCTGCTCCAGGTCTTTAACTACAAGAAATGAAAGCACACGTTCATACAGAGACTTACTTGTTCACACGTGTCTGCAGCAGCTTGACTGCAATATCCCCAAATTGAAAACCGCCCAAGTGGACACCACCGCATAACGGCTACACACAGCGATGTGTCCAGCCAGCGGAATCCTGATCACTGGCACGAAGGAGGGAGCAACTGACTCATGCAACAACCTGCGTGACTCTCAAAATAACTGTGAGGAGAGGAAAGGCAGACACAGACTGTACACACTGTACGTTCATTTACACAAAACTCCAGAAAATGCAAACTACTCTGTGACTTGAGTGTGGCACGGCGTCTCGGGTGGGGGTCAGCAAGGGCTCCCAGGGGCTTGAGGAAGCCTCTGCGGGTGACGGACATGTACCCTCTTGATTGTGGTGATGATTTTATGAGCTACACATCTCACAGCTTCAGTTTGTATACTTTGATCAGTGCAGTTACTGTAGTTTATTTCTTAATAAAGCTGTTAATCTATTATAATATTGACCTGAAAATTATAAATTAAATCATTAATTAGTGAACAGACCAAACTTTTTAACAATACTTACCTTGTTAACTGTCAGTTTAATTTAAACCTATTAGAGATTTAAACAGAGAAGACAATGGCACCCCACTCCAGTACACGTGCCTGGAAAATCCCATGGGTGGAGGAGCCTGGTAGGCTGGAGTCCATGGGGTCACGAAGAGTTGGACACGCCTAAGTGACTTCACTTTCACTTTTCACTTCCTTGCATTGGAGGAGGAAATGGCAACCCGCTCCAGTGTTCTTGCCTGGAGAATCCCAGGGATGGCGGAGCCTGGTGGGCTGCCCTGTAAGGGGTCGCACAGAGTCGGAGACGACTGAAGTGACTTAGCAGCAGCAGCAGCAGAGATTTAAAAGGCAGAACTTGTAGCTCTGTCCTTAAACCCAAGTTAGTTGCAACAGAATCTGACAAGAATGGCGCTGTGTGCTTTTACTACAAAGACTCTCTCAACACACTGCAGGGTCCTTGGGTCAGCTCTGAGGGTCCCTGAGTGAGTCAAGCTCCCCAGCAGGGCTGACAGTGGCCCCGGTCCCCGTCTCTGAGAGGCAGACGGGGAGACTGAGTCTCGGGCTGAACCGTTAGTCGAGGCCCACGTTTGTACAGGGATCAGCTCTGGGGTTTCGGACCAAAGGCGCGCCAGCCCACGCCCCTAACTCAGTCCACGCAGCCCTCCTTTTGCGAGCCCCCCCAACATCGCTGCCGTTCTCATGGGCCTCCTGCAGTTACGGGGCTGCTGGCAGCAGAAGGGTAAAACCCAGCTCGCGGGACACGGGCGGCCGCGCTGAGCGCTCGTGGCACCGACTAAACAGCGCGGGATCACGCGTCTACACCCGGGAAGGTGCTCCTGCGAGTCTACACGGCGCCCAATGGAGACGCCGGCCCGCCCCGCCCCTCCCGGGCCCGCCCCTCCCGGGCCCGCCCCGCCCCGCCCCGCCCCTCCCGGACCCGCCCCGCCCCTCCCGGACCCGCCCCTCCACGTCTCTCCCAGGCCCCGCCTTCCGGAAGACCCCGCCCCTCCACTTCCCGCCCAGGCCCCGCCTCCCCGGAAGGCCCCGCCCACTCGGCCTCGGCGCTCTCCTGCTCACGTCTGGCGGCGGTGGCGGCGGTGGCGGCGGTGGCGGCGGGCGGATGGAGCGGCCGGCGGCCGCCGCGGGCGGGGACGTGTCCCTGCACAACTTCAGCGCGCGGCTGTGGGAGCAGCTCGTCCACTTCCACGTGATGCGGCTGACGGACTCACTCTTCCTCTGGGTGGGGGCCACGCCGCACCTGCGCAACCTCGCCGTGGCCATGTGCACGCGCTACGTGAGTGCGGCGGGGGCGGGGCGGGGCGGAGGGCGGGGCGTAGGCGGGGAGGGGGCGGGGCGGAGGGGGCGGGGCGGGGCCGGGGTGGGGCGGGGCGGGGCGGGGCCGGGGTCGGCCGGGGCTGCGCCGCCCACCGCGGGGCTCTGTCCCGCCGCACGGCTGGGCCCCCCGCCCCGTCTCTGGTTGGAGTGTCGGGGCCCCCGTGGGACCTCTGCCGTCCGCTGTCACCCTCCCTGGGCCGGGGGTGGCGTGTCCCCGAGGTGTTCTGCCGGCTCCTCGCTGCCCGCGTTTGCTTGGATCTCCCGCACGGACCTCTCTCCCGCCCTTTCCCTCCGCTGTCCCATCGGGGCGTAACTGATGTCCCACTGGGCGCTCCAGACCCCCGGCCGCTCCTCCAGGGCCGCCCCTCCTGCAGAATCCAGCCCCTCTGCACCTCCCTCACCGGTCACCGCGGCCCCGCGCCCTCGCTGCCCCCGGCCCAGGTCCCCTTTGCCGCTTGTAGGGTGTGTCAGAGCGGCCGTAACTAAGGGCCACAGACTGGGGGGCCGAGAACAGCAGAGAGGGCGGAATCGAGGCGTTGGCGGGCTGCTCCCTCCGGCTTCTGGGCTTGCGGGGCTGCTGACACCTTGGGGCCCCTGGTCTGGCAGCCTCGTCACCCCAGTCCTGCTCCAGCGTCCCAGGCCTCCTCTGTGCACCTCAGTCTCTCCCCTTCTTCCAAAGACACCAGTCCTGTTAGGGGCAGAGTCCGCCTTCCCCTCCTTACATCTCAGCTACATCTGCAGAGACCTTGTTTCCAAATAAAGTCACCTCCGCAGGTGCTGGGGTCAGGACGCTGGACATTCCTCTTGGAGGACGTGGCTTCGCCTGGCGCTGACAGCACCAGCGTTGTCCCTCCGCTCAGACCCCCAAGAGCTCAGGGCCCGCATGGACCTCCATGCCCTATCGCGGCTGCAGCACCCCCGCCCCTCTGACTTTGCACCCACTTGCTTCTCTGGGCTGCTCCAGCCCTTCACCAGGCAGGCCTGTGAGAGAGGCTGCAGAACTGGGGTGACAGAGGCCTTCCGCAAGGGGAGGCTGGCCTGTGGCAGAAAGGGTGGCTGTGGGACCCTGGGTGCCCAGCTGATCCAGGAGGGCTGGACCTCGCAGAGGAACCAGTACTGTTCTCTGTTTTCCTTGCAGGACTCCATCCCCCTGTCCACCGCCCTCCTCGGGGACACGTCTGACACCATGTCCACCGGCCTCGCCCAGCGCTTAGGTAGGTTCCACACCTCAGCTGCCGGAGGGCCCAGGTGGGGACCTCGCTGTTGAGTGGAGTGGGGAGGTGAGTCAGCGTAGGAGGAAGGGTCTCCGTCTGGGAGGTGAACTCCTGGTTGCTGCAGGAAGCCCAGGCCTTGTGTACTGGTCTCAGGAGGTGGTACCAGCACCCTTTCCAGGGGCCTGCTCCCCACGGTCTCCGATGGCCTTGGCTGCCTCCAAGCCGATGAGTGACAGGGACACCGTCCAAGCTGATGAGGACAGCTGATGAGAGCCCTCATGGGAGGGGAGGCGAGGGCGAGTGATGCCCACGGTGCCCAGTGGCAGCGGCTCCAGGTAGCATCCAGGGCCTGCCCTTCACTGCACGTGATGCTGCTCAGAGCTCGAAGGGAGATGGCCTGGCAAGGTTGGGGGCTCCAGCCTCCACTGCACCCCAGGCACATGTCCTGCAGATGCCTCGCTGGTCCAGGTGAGGATGCCCGTGGCTGATGTGTGTGACTGCCCACTGGTCCCTGGTGCCCTCGATGGCCTGGCCTGAGTGTCCCGGCCATGTACAGAGCCGTGTCCTGGCTGGGGTGCGGCGATGGGGCCCCTGCTGTGGTTTTGAGGTGCTTACCTGTGGTTGTGTTCATAGATCTGTGAGCCTTTTCCCTGGGGAGTGGGCATGTCTGTGGTGGTCGCTCTGGGATGCCCCACAGTCACATGGAGTCCGGGCACAGCCGGCTTTCTAGGGGTGGGGTTGTCACAGCACCCACAGGCCGCCCCAGCCAGGGTGGAGACCAAGGGCCAGCGGCCGCGTCTCAGGAGCATCCACCATAGTTGTGCTTTAGCCTGAAGGTATCGGAACCTGAGTAGTAAGTTATCTTGGTGACCTCTTAACAGGAAGCGATTCTGAATCTACAGGAAACCAACAGGAAAAATAAAAGGACTTTCTGTTTTGCCTTCACCTGGGTTTCCAGGTGCTGCGGTTCCTTCTCTGCCTTCGCTAGAGTTGCTAGTTTTTAGTGAAAATAGGTTGGAAGCCTGACACCCTTTCGCTTCACTGTGTGTTTGCCAGCATTTCAGGGTTATCCCCCCTGCAGCAGGCAGACCTCCATGTGCTGGTCCTGGTGGAGGAGGGCGGGAGCCTGCTGGTGTGTGGAGCTGAGACTGGGGGGTCCCCGAGTGTGGACAGAGTCCGGGAGAGGAGGCGGCGGGAGTTCGTTTGAGGAGACACAAATGAGCTGGCTCTTCAGTGAAGTGAGGCTGGCTCCCAGTGTCCTCAGGGTGAGGCCTGGAAGCAGTCTGTGAGCAAAAACCGGGGCTGTTTTAATTTTTTGTTTGCATTTTGTGCAAATGTTGGGGCTTTTTTAAATTAGCATTTTTCTTTCACGTGGTTTACATCAGTTTACAAACAACGTAATCTGAAACAGGATACAGACATCCTCTGTAACTTAAGTCAGATGTGATGAAGGCTACTACCTGCCGATATCCACAAACCTGGCAGCCGCTGGCCACTGCCCAGCAGGGACGGGCGCGCATGGTGAGATGCCAGCCCACCGCCCAGCAGGGTCGGGCGCATGTGAGATGCCAGCGCCCCCCCGGGGCGGGTGATGTGCCTGCAGAGTTCGTGGCCGGCTGGCCTGCGACACCCTGATATGTCATCCTCTGGATCTGGGGTCTGGGCCCTGCAGTGGAAGGTGTTAGTAACTGTTGTTGGCTGTCTGGACGGTGCTGAAGAGACAGGTGTCCCGAGAGCATCTCGTGTGGGAGAGATGAGCGACCTGGGGGCTTACCGTGGACGGGGACCCCTTGCTCCGTACGGCTCTGGAGGGCAGAGGGGCTGCTGGACGGACGGTGCAGGTGACTCGGGTCTCGACTCGTGGAGGGATGGGAGTCAGTGGCCCCTGGGGGCAGGGACTTTCTGCCACTGACCGTGGAGCCACTGTGATGCGAGGGGCCCAGCTTCCCCCTCCGCCCACTGTTCGCCTCTGACAGCGGGGCTCACCCATCTCTGCGGCCTGCAGGGAGGAGTGCTTCGCCCTGCCCTCTCGGGGTGGGACCTGGTGAGGGGGTGGTGCCGCCTGCTTAGTCCTCAGGACCTGTCCTGCCTGAAATTCAGGTGCTGCTGGGGGTACAGTTGAGCTTGGTTTTCATGGTTGGAGCCACTCTCACCTGCCCTGGTGGTTCTGTAGAAAAGGGCTCAGACGTGTTTTCGGCGTCCAATTGAAGACCACACTTGTGTGTGTGTGTGCGTGTGTGCCTGCGCATATGTTCACATAGGAGTGTCAGCTCCTCTGGGAGGAGGGTGGTGGGGTTGGGGAAGAGGCTGGTACTGAAGGAACTTAATACTTAACTCTGTGGACATCGTCTGTGGTTTGAAGAAGCGGAGCAACCAGCCAGCCCTGTGTGTAGCGCAGGGGGTCGCAACCCCTGTGAACAGACTCAGGGGTTTTGGGGATGCCCCTCACCGGGTCCTGAGCCATGGCTCTCAGAACTGCTCTTCCGGATGAGGGGCGGCTCCAGCGACTGGTCTGTCTTGCAGCAGCTGCCCGTGATGTCGTTGGAGTCAGAGTTTTCTTTGCTCTCGAAAAGTCTGCCTTTCCCAGGTTTTTCTCTGCTGTGGGCAGGCGTGGGGTCACGCATCCCTGTGGTCTCTCTCTTTTCCAGCCAGGAAGACCAGCAAGCAGGTCTTCGTCAGCTATAACCTTCCAAACACCAGTAGTAGCTTCGAGTTGCTGGTAGAAAACCGGATCAAGGAGGAAATGCAGGCCTTTCCGGAGAAGTTCTAGCCAGAGAGACTCAGACACAGGGGACGCTTGAATAAACGGACCAGATCCCACTGCTGCAGGTTCATGTGTTCATGTTTGTTTTTAAAGGGCCGGTCTCCTCCCTCCTGTCGCTGGGGTGGGGTCCCAGGGATGCACCTAAGGGTCCTGGGAGGCGGGCTCCAGCAGGACGTGTGAGGATGGGGTGCCTCCCCGGTCCCAGAGAGGGCGTGGGCCACGACTGTCAGGGTCTCCATCCCCAGGGTCTCGCTCCGCTGGGCCCTGTTCCCTCACCTGGGAGGTGGGAACCGTCTCACCGGGCTGGGCTTTTGCCAGAAACACTCTGCAAACCCTAGGTGCTGGGGTCCCTAGGACCTGGGTCCCGGGTTTACCTGCTTCGCTGAACAGATCCCAGCGTCAGCCCCTCCCCATGCTTTTGCCAGCCCATCTTTCCTTCTGTCTGCTCCCTTCTCTGCGCCCCAGGCCCCTCCCACCCGCGTCCCCTCCCAGCTACAGCTGCAGCGAAGTCGCTTCGGTCGTGTCCAACTCTGTGCGACTCCATAGATGGCAGCCCACCAGGCTCCTCCATCCGTGGGATTCTCCAGGCAAAAGTACTGGAGTGGGTTGCCATTTCCTTCTCCCAACGCATGCATGCATGCTAAGTCGCTTCAGTTGTGTCCGACTTTATGCGTCCCTGTGGACAGCAGCCCACCAGGCTCGTGTGTCCACAGGCTTCTCCAGGCAGGATACTGGAGTGGGTGCCACTTCCTTCTCCCACCGCGTCTTAATCCTTGGCCTTTTCCTGCTGCTTGTGGTGGCGGCGTCTCTCTGGGACTGTGCCGCCCCCAGAAGCCAGCGTTCCTGGGTTGGTGGTTGCTCACTTGGCTTCTGGTTGCATCGCTGGGGAGTTTTTACAGCTTCCTCCTCAAAGTCGGGCGGCCCCCACTTTGTGGGGCTGGAGAGTGCCCCAGGTGCTTCTCAGCACAGCCAAGGCCGGCACAGGACTTTCCGACGCTTGGGGTCCGCGTGGGCCCCTTCTGTCCCAGGAGGCGGTGGTTTGGGACCCCGGAGCGCGTTTGACGTTTGCAGGTGTTATGTCGGGCCGGTGCCCGCAGCTGAGCTGGGACAGCTGGGATGAAAGGCCCTTCCAGGGACCGGGTCCCGGGCTGAGCCCCGGCTGGTCACGGCTTGGAGGTACGGCGGGCATCTCTCTGGGCAGAGTCGGTAACAAAATCAGGGCCATGGAGAGGAGAGTTTGGTATAAATACTTTATTAAAGAAATATTACTTTCTTGTTTAAAAAACACTACATTAAAGAGAGCTCTGGGTGCTCAGTCTTCCCTGATGGTCACAGTGTGAGAACTGTTCCCTCCCGGGGAGGCTGCAGGCCCCGGGTGAGGTCAGCAGGACGTGCACACGTTAGGGGCGAGCTTGGAAACCTGCTGCCCCCTCCTCGGGGCTCTGAGGGCGGCACTCAGCACACGGTGGGCGGTCACCCCACCCTGCCTCCGCCCACCTGCCGGCCAGGAGACCCCCATCCTGGGGCAAGGCGGGGGCTGGGGTCACACAGGCGCTGAAGCAGGGACACAGTGAGACCTGAACCAACAGAGTTTATTCCTTGTAGCCAGTGGTCGTGAAATGCCCTGCAGGGGATCCCATCAGATGAGGTAGGGAAGACATTCCAGAGGAGGTTTGTTAATGGGGCAACGTCTTTATTTCTGTACATTTACACACATTCCCCCCCCTCCCCCAGGGTAAAACAGCCGTGACGGCATGCAGGCAGCATGGAAGGCCGGGTCAGGGCTGGGCGCAGCTCTGTGCAGCCAGCAGGCACTCCAGGGGTCGTGTCCACTCGCGTGCTGCACGGGTCCTGCCCAGGAGCCTCTGGGTCGGGGTTGCAGGGCAGGGAGGTCCCCCCGGCAAGGCCGGTGCGCTGCGTCCCCCTGGCCCGGGGCTGCATCCTGGCCAGGGTCCCCACGGTCTTGTGGCCCCTCGGCCCCCTTGTTTGGCTCTAGGAAGTGGGCCCTGGGGCAGTACTTCTGCTGTGAGGCCTCATTCTTGATGTTCTGTGGTCAAACCAGCTCACCAGCCCCTTCTCCCTAGTCGCAAGTGATTACACTCTTAGAAAATGAGACATTTAAGCCCTTTTACTCTTTGTTTCAGGTGCTAATATGTGGGGTAGTGGGTGAGTTTTTACTGGTTTCTGGAAAAGAACAGAAAGCAGAAGGGTCACTTGTGTGCCTGACTTGTTGGAAGGGGGTCCCGGCTTCCTGGGGTTGGGATCGGGGGGTGCAGGGTGGTGCTGGAGGCGGCCCTGGTCTCCCGGGCAGCGGGTGTTTAGGTGCCTGAGCAGCATCTCCCTTCTGAGTGCAGAGGACATGGGCCGGGGGTCCAGGCGTGACCAGGGCCTGGCCTGCTGCCTTGCCCACGCGGGCGGGGCCTCAGGGTCTCGGCCCGTGGGAGGCTTTTCTCCTTTGGCCCTGCTTCTCAGCTGTTGCTTGTGGAACCCGAGCCTGCGCTGCCACAGGCCTCTGCTGGGCAGTGCCACCCTCACGCCCGCAGGAGCCCAGCCTCAGCCAGCTTCTTCTCCAGTCCAGGAGCCTGGCCTGACCATGACGAGACAGTGCTAACCCCACAGGACCGGCGTCTACCGCAGTCACCTAAGACGGACAGTCTGGGAGTGGTGTGCGGGCCATACCCTGTGGCTTCATGCGTTCCCTAGAGTTCTACGCCGCCAGCGGGAGGCCACACAGGGCCTGGGGCCTGGTGAGTGGCCTGGTCTGGTGTCACAGGTGCAGGCACACCTGGCGGGTGGGGCCCAGGGACCCTGCTTGCTGTCCCGGCCCCCGCGCTGCAGGCCTGTCCTGGACCGGGGGCCCTGTGCCCAGCACGTGAGAAGGGCTGAGGCACCTCCCAGTTTGGCACTCGCTGCACAGTAGACAGGCCTGGAGGTTAAGGTGAGTGTGACCCGCCCGTGGAAACAGAACAGAAGTGACTTGAGAGACAGGAGGGCCAGGAGGAGCTGGAACTCAGGCCTGCGAGTTTGCTCGCTTCCCCACAAAGTTCTCCCGAGCCTGTGGCCCCTCTCGGGGTCGGCCAGCCTGTAGGGGCACAGTGGGGGGCGGGGGGAAGACACCAGCCGGAGAGACAGGCGGGGAGCGCGGGGCTTGTGCCCGTCTCTCCCCCGGCTGTGGGGACCGTGCCACCGTGGGCTGAAAGTTGACTTGCTGCTTCACGCAGACCCAGGACCACGCTCTGCCTAGAAGAACAGCCCACAGCAAAGATGTGCCCCAAAGCTGGGGGCCGGGCCTTCCAGAGTGAGCCTAGGCTGCCCCCAGACGGCTGCCGGTGCTGAGACAAGGCGGTGCCCGCCTGGCCTGCAAGGGTAGCTTCCTGGCCTCCCCGGCGCGCCTCTGAAACAGCCGCAGACAGGAGCCGAGGGCCTGACCTGGACGGGCAGGAGGCCCGAGGGGAGGGCCGCGAAGCGCATCCTCGCACAGCAGGATGGGGCGGGGGCGAGCTCCGGTGGGTTATTGCTTCTCTCGGTTGGCCTCGATGCCCTCCGAGGCTGTGGTCAGGGCCCGCTCCTGGCCGGGGGAAGCAGAGGGCACGGCCGGCCCCCTGCAGGCTCCGTGGGGCCTCCAGGCTGGTGATTTCCGTGCGGTGTTAGCTCAGGAAGGAGCCGGTATTCAAGTCGTGCCGCAGAAACGCTGACTGCGAGGAGGTGCAGGGCGGGGGGCCTTTCCTGCCGGAGCTGCACCGGGAGAAGGGCGACAGACAGCAGTGGAGGCGAGGCTGCTGGGGAGCAGAGCGGGCAGACCTGCGCTGGAAGACCGGGGCGATGCCGCCACTCATCATTTACGACTTCTGGTGAAATGGTGCTGCTTTTCCCCCGAAAGAGCTTCCGGATCAAGTATAAAAGGATGATCTCCAAGGAGAGACGAAGCTGGTTTTAATGATATTGTGAGCTGCTTTTCCCTAACACAGAGCGGAAGCTCTTCCCTTACAGAAAAGGCCTTTACAAACCATCACGGAGACTCTAGCAAAACCCTAACCATTCACATCTCAGTCTGAGGAAAGCGCAGCCGTGGGAATGCTCCGGGGCGGGGGGACCCCCAGGGAGCCGGGCTGCGTGGTCCCGGCGCGCGTGTCCTTCCCGAGGAGGGGGCTCCTTCTGAGATCAGTGAAGGGAAGGGAATAAAGTGCTTCTTGTAAAAATGACCAAAATAAATACAAACATTTCATGGCAGAAAAGAAAGTCTCCGAAGGGTCGTCTGCTAGGCCCGCTCCCCCAGGCGCGCGCGCTCCTCGAGGTTCTCAGGGTCCCCAGCCCGGCTACATGGGCCGCCCGCCGTTGGCCGTGGCGCCGTCGGGCAGCCCGTCGCCCGCGGCCGCCGCGTCGTGCAGCCCCGAGTAGTCCTTGAGCTCGGCGTGGGTGGGCAGCAGCGGCTGCTCGCCGCGCCGGGGCGGCAGGAGCGGCTGGCGCGTGTAGTGCTCGCCGTCGGCGATGCTCTCGGGCAGACTCTGGCCCCGGCTCTCGGGCAGCAGCAGGAGGCAGATGATGCAGATAAGCGTGCAGCAGGCGAAGATGACGTGGTGCAGGAAGTAGCCCTTCTGGTTGTGCAGCTCGATGATGGGCGCCGTCAGCATGCCGAAGCCCGCGCTGGCCAGCACCAGCCCCAGCCCGCCGCACCTGCGGGGCGCACGGTCAGCGGGGCGGCCGGGCCCCGCCCCCGCCCCGCCCCGCCCCGCCCCTCGCCCCGCCCTTCGCCCCGCCCCGCCCCGCCCTTCGCCCCGCGTCAGCCCGGACTGCTGCTTCGTTCACTTTCAAAGGTGACTGTAACAAACGCCACCGTCAGGGGGAAAACCAGCCTCACTCGATGTACACGATATACGGTGTTGAGAAACCAAGTGTTACTAGCTTACGCTGTTGTCCCGAGGCTTGCTCTTGGCTTAGAAGAGAGGAGGGTGGCAGCGGATTAATGAAGGCATTAGAGACCCATCAAGAGGAAAGCTACCAAGACAGTGGGGCAGAAAGACCCTGCGCGCGCCTCCTCTCACGGGCCCACCAGAATCACAGCTGTCTGCGGACAACTGTTGATGAAAAGGACCAGAAACTGCCAACAGACCCACGACTAGAGACGTACAGAGGGAGCCACAGGACGGGCAGGAGGGCTGGACACACAGTGTAAAGTCTCATGACCCCCGCCGGGCCGCTGACCCACACGCTGGAGAATATACTGCAGAGGGCCTCCCGCAGAAGGGAGTTCTGAGCCCCAAGTCAGGCTCCCCAGCTTGGGGGTCCTGCACCACGAAGAAACACACCTCAACACAATACAGGCCATAGATGACAAACCCAGGCTGCCCGGTAAAGAATCGCAGGTTTGATTCCCCCCCAGGGAAGACCCCCTGGAGAAGAGGGCAACCCACTCCAGTATTCCTGCCTGGGAAATCCCATGGACAGAGGAGCCTGGGGGACTACAGTCCATGGGGTCACAAAGAGCTGGACACGACTGAGTGAGCAGGAGCATGATCACAGACCCACAGCTAACATACTCGGTGGTGAAAAGCTGAAAGCACTTCCTCTGCAATCAGGAACAAGAGCAAGATGCACACTCTCGCCATTTTTAGTCAGTGTAGTTTTGAATAAGAGTCCTAGCCGCAGCAGTCAGAGAAGAAGAATCCAAACTGTAAAGAAGTAAAACTGTCACTGTTTGCAGATGACATGATTCTATATATAGAAAATCCTAAAGATGCCACCAGAAAACTGCTGGAGCTCATTAGTGAATTCGGTAAAACTGCAAGATAAAAAATTAATAAACAAGTCTGCTGCATTTCTGCACACTAACAAGAGACTATCAGTGACAGAATTAAGGAAACAATCTCATTTGCCATCACATCAAAGAGAATAAAATACTTAGGAATCAACCTACCTAAGGAGGTGAAAGACTTGTACTCTGAAAGCTATGATGCTGATGAAAGAAATAGAAGATGACAAAAACAAATGGAAATACATACTGTTTTTGGATTGGGAGAATTAATCACCACCACACAAGGCAATCTACAGGTTCAGTGCAGTCCTTATCAGAATACCCATGACATTTTCCACAGAACTACAACAAATATTTTAGAAACTTATGGAAACACAGAAGACCTCTAATAGGCAAAACAATCTTGAGAAAGAAGAACAGAGCTGGAGGAGGCAAGCTCCCTGACTCCAGACTACACTACAAAGCTACAGTAATCAGAACAGCACGGTGCTGGCACAGAAACCGACACACAGACCGACCGAACAGAATAGAAAGCCCAGAAATAAACCCACCCCCTTTGGTCAGTAGCCCGGGACAGAGGAGGCAAGAATGTGCAGTGGGGAAAAGACAGTCGAGGATTCTCTTCTGGAACGTGCACAGCAGACACCGTGCTTTGTGAACACTGGGACGCTGCAGATCAGATCACGCTGGTCCTCAGCAGGAGGGCCTCGGGCCGAGTGAGTGCAGCAGAGTGAACATGACGACCCTGCAGAGAGTGTGTGACTGAGCCACCTGAAGATGGATAAATGGGAACCTGAAATAACCGTTTGCTCCTCACGAGCCTGCTCAGTCCAGGAAGCCGTAGGGCGCTGCAGGGGCTGTGTGGGGCGCTGGGGATAAAACGCGTGTTTCTTAGGCTTTTGACGCCAGTGAGCGGTCATTTTCTCCAAAACCACCTGGGTGACCGTCCCGTGCCTAAGTCTGGGTGGTGCTGAGGGAGGTGGGCACAGAGGGAGGTGGGTACACAGCCCCCAAGGGAGTCCTGGTCAAGGAGCTTGGCTCCCGTCAGAGACCAGGTGAACCTGTCGTGGTAAGATATTAGGCTGGCGTGCACGCATGCTAAGTCGCTTCCGTCGTCTCTGACTCTTTGCGACCCCACGGACTGTAGCCCGCCAGGCTCCTCTCTCCCTGGAATTCTCCAGGCCAGAATACTGGAGTGGGTAGACTTTCCCTTCTCCAGGGGATCTTTCCAAACCAGGGACTGAACCCAGGTCTCCCACATTGCAGGTGGATTCTTTATCACCTGAGCTACCACTGGCAGGCGGGTTCTTTACCGCTAGCGCCACCCGGGAGGTCTATCAGATGAAATGAAATGTATTTGATTCACGGTAGAACTTTGGACTGGTTTTTAAACAGTGCCTCTGTGTCTGCAGATGCATACATACAAATGCAATACACATATGCATGCCTGTGTGCTATGCAGTATGTCTTTACATATTTTTTCCCACAAAAGCCATTTTCTGTTGATTTCCTATCAAGGATCCCTTGAAATTAGTAAGATTGGGAACAGCTGTGGCAGAATCTGGTATTCCATTTTTGGCTCTTGTGTTTCAGAAATCTCAGTTCACAGAATGGGATGATTATGTGGTTGGTTCTGAGGCTCTACCCTACCCTGCGAATGCTGACTTTGTACATTTTCTGCTTTTCTCCAGCTTGTCACGAGAGGGCAGCACCTGCCCATGTTTAAGCATTACATTTACAGAGAAACGCGGACCCAGGGCAGGCTGCCCCCTCGAGCTGCAGGAGCACAGAGGTTCAGTACGCACTGGATATCTGTTTTACTCGTGATGACGTGACGGCGATGTGTTGGTCCCAGTCGTGTCTGACTCTGCAACCCCAAGGACTGCGGCCCGCCAGGCTCCTCTGTCCATGGACGTCTCCAGGCAAGAATACTGGAGTGGGCTGCCAAACTTCTCCAGGGGATCTTACCGACCCAGGGATTGAACCCAGGTCTCCTGCATTGCAGGCAGATTCTTTGCCATCTGAGCCAAAGGGCCCTTATTTTTTACTAGTAATAGCACCTAAATTATGTTAATAATAGGTTGGTATGCAGGCAGATTTCTTACAAGTAGCAAGATTGAATTAAGTATTCTGAGATCTTTGGGGGGAGTTAACATCCAAAATATACAAAGAGCTGATACAACTGAACATCAAATACAGAAGACCCTGATTGAAACATTAGCAGAACTGAACATGCATTTTTCCAAAGAAGAGCTGCAGATGGCGACAGGCACAGGAAAAGATGCTCCGTATCACCGGTCATCAGGGAAAAGCAGATCAGAACCACAGCGAGGTACCACTTCACACCTGTCAAAATGGCCATCGTCGAAAAGAACACAGCCCCCCACGTTGATGAGGACGGGGAGAGGCGAACCTTTGTGCGCTGCTGGTGGGAATGTGAAGTGCTGCAGCCGCCACGGAGACCACGATGGCAGTTTCTCAGCAAACTAACCCTGGGCCACCACATGACCCAGACTCCACTGCTGGGTCCAAGGAAAACCAAAATCACCAAGACCAGACATGCTCCTCAGGGTTCAGAGCGGCATTACTGACAGCAGCCAAAACACGGGAGCGCCCCAGGTGTCCACGGACAGAGCAAGAGGACGCGGTATATACACGCGATGGAATATCAGCCATGAAAGAGAACAAAATGGTGCCATTTGCAACGTGGACAGACTTAGAGGGTGTTATGCTAAGTGAAATAAGTCAGAGAAAGATAAATACTGTATGGTATCACTTACAGGTGGAAGCTAAAAATTACAAGAAACTGGGGAATAGAACAGAAAGGAAGCAGACTCACAGACACGGGAAAGACTAGTTGGTTCCCAGCTGGGGGAGAGCGCGGAGGGGCACGATAGGGTGGGGGTAAGAGGTACAAACCAGCCGCTGTAAACTGTGCTACAAGGGTGTATCGTACAGCATGGGGAATAGAGCCAGTACTTTACAATTTACCTTTCAATTAATACATAGCAACCTTCAAACACTGAATCACTGTACAGTACACCTGAAACTTACATTGTGTGTCGACTGTCCGTAAAGAAAAGCCTTGCATCCAGGCCCTGCTGTGCAGGCAGCCAGGAAATGTTGGCAGCTGAAGTGGCTTGTCCCTGCCACCAGCGCCTGCCTCCTCCCCGTCCAGTTTGAGGGTACCCGCCCACAGCTTGCAGGTGACACAGCTTGCAGGGGCCTGTCACACCAAAGCCACCACCGCCTCTTCACCAGCCAGATCCCCCAATCCTGCCGAAGCCCAAGGGGCGGGGGCCTGCGGTGCCCGAGAAGCCCCTGCTGCACCTGGAGGCCCTCGAGCACACCTGTCACCTGAGGACATAACAGCCGGCGTCCCGGAACCTCTGTCTGCCTCTCGATAGTCAGTCCCTGACCCTCGCTGCTGCGCTTGCTCAGCGGGTGTGTTCCTAACAGTGGTGAACAGAAGGCTAGTTCTGTATTAGGAAGCATGAAGCCTGCAGGCCCGAGCGGCCCCTCCCAGCTGCTCCGGGGTTCACCTGTGAGATGGGCAGGAAGTCCCAGCGGCTCTGGGACTGTCCCCGAGGGGACACGCCAGGAAGGGCCAGGGCACGAGGTGTCCTGCGGGGAGCATCCTTACAGGGAGACCCCTGACCTCACCTCCTTCCTCTGCAACTACAAACGCATCACCCAGGATCAGGTATTCTGTCTAGCTTGTCATGCTGGCAGGCTGATCCCAAGAACATTCGCTGAATTTCCATCCCTGATAATCTTGCCGGGTCTGCCTCTGAGGGAAAGGGTGACTGACTGCGTTTCCTTCAGCTCAGCTTGTTCAGCAGTACCTAACCACGATGAGTACGGTCTGCCGACCGGCAGGGTGAAAGGTGAAGGGTGAAGGGTGAAGGGTGGCCCGCCCCGGAGAGACAACCACACAGAAGTCTGACCGTGACTCCTGCCCTCTGAAGGAGCCCTCTTGTTGGGCGCCTTTGTGAAGGGGGACGTTTAACCCGCAGAGAGACCACCGAGGACTGCTGTTTGCCTGGGCACTCTGCGGAGCCCTGCCTGAAATAAGCTCCTGGCATCAGATTCCAGGATGGGGCAGCCTTCAGGCTTGGCGCATGTGTGAGAACCCAGAAGGAAGAATCAGAGTGATGCCCGCAGACCTGCCTGCCTCCACCCAGAGCCCAGGGGCAAGACAGTCCGTCCCGGGCACCCTGCCTTGAATGGGACTGGCCGCATGTGTCTCCCACGTGGGAAAGGGAGGCTGGCAGGGTGTCGCGTGCTGGCAGCCTGGGCTCTATCTCACGGCTGAATAACTGCCACACTGACAATGAACAAAGCACGTGTTTAGAAGGTTAATGACATTCACACACCAAGTTCAGTAGCTCGGCCGAAAGTCACCACTTCACTGAACCCAAGTGACACCCTTGACAGCAGGACACCCTTCCGTGTCGCTATAACCTCAGCATCAAAGCCTGTGCACATACACCCCCGCCCCCAAGGAAAGGGCAGGTTGCTCCGCCTTTTCAGAAAAGAGGCCGCCACTTGGTCTTTGCACGCGGCCTCTGCCGGACAGGCACATGGGGGTGGGGTGGTTCCCCACAAGTACTTGTCAGACAAATCAGTGACGTAACCGGCTGGGCTTTCTTTCTATGAGGCCTTTTTTTGGACTGGAGACACCGGCTTCTCAGCCAGCAGAAAACCAAGGCCCTTTCTGCTCTACTTTCTGAGACCGACTTTTCACTGAATCCTAGGAGAGTGGGCAGCGCTTGGTGGGGCTGAGGCACAGGCGTTTATCCAGGAACCCCCTGACACCCCTCCTGTACCAGCTCCTCTTGTGTGGCTTGTACCCCCCAATCCCCGTTCCCCGTCCCTCCAGCCGCGGGACAGGACCCAGGGTTCAGTTCTCCCCTGATTCGGGAATCCCTGGGGGTCAGGGTGGAACAGCAGTCCATCCCAAGCAGACGCCCAGTGCAGGCCGCACCTTGTCCAGAGGCCTGGGCTAGAGCTGGTGGGTCATTCACCAGGAGCTTTGCCAGGCAGTACCCACCACAACCCCAGTGTCCTCGGAAGACCCCTGCCGGCCCGCCGGCCCACACGCACCTGATGACTGTGGGGGTGATCTCTGCACAGAAGAACACGCTGAGGCTCCCCACCGCGTGGGAGGCGAACATGCCCACGATGGAGAAGGTGATGGAGAACTTGTCCTTGACGTTGTCGCTCATTCCTGGGGGAGAACGGGGGCGGTGAGGGGCTGGAGGGCATGGGGGAAGGGGCGGGGGAGGGGGCCTGGCGGCGCTCTCCCCTCCTCCCCTCTGCCTGGGATGGGGTGCAGGCCCGGGAGGCGAGCAGCGAGTCCAGGCATGGGAGGTCAGAGCCCTCCTGGCAGGTTCCCCCGAGGCCCCAGGGGTCTGGAGCACAGGGCCCAGGCTGACTCTGCTGGAAGCTGAGCACGGGAGTGACCCGCAGGGACGGAGGCTGGGGGGCTCCCTGGCCGGGGGCTGCACCCTCCTGTCCGGTCCTCAGCGTCAGCCTCAGGGAGCGGTCTCGACTGCGGAAAGCCTGGCCAGCCCGGCCTCAGGCCTGACCAAGACGAAGGACAGGAGCCCCAAGCTTGATTTAGGGGAACAGAAACTCAGATAACCCCGAGAGGAACCAGGGGCCTGGAGGGAACACTCTGGACCGAGTCAGGCATCTTGGCCATGGCTCGGGGTCTGACCTCACACCCAGGCGGTGTCATGTGGGGGGCGGCAGGCAAGCTGCTGGGGGTCGGATGCAGGGTGCAGCCCGTTCCCCTCGAGGATGGTTGGGAGCCCCGGGGATTTGGGTCGGTAGGCTGGGCTCATGCGTGTGTGCAGCCGTGTCGCGTGCAAGGGCGGTGGCCGAGCAGTCCCCGCGGCCAGGGCGGCGGACTCGTGGGGGTCACATGCGGGGTGGGCGGCTTCCCCTGGAGGCGGCCAGCCAGGCCTCCAGCACACTGGGGCCGCGTCCCCAAGGCCCTGCATCCCAGCAGGCATGGCTGGGCTGGGCCATGCTGCCGGCTGCTGCCAGGGGAAGGGGCGAGGGCAGCGTGCAAGCCGGGTGCAAATGGGAGGGGGGCAGCCAGGCTTTCTAGAGGCGGGAGGGACAGAGGGCAAGTGGATGCGTGTGGTGTCCAACCTACGGCCAACTTCAGCTGCAGCTCTTGGGGCGAAAGGGGAGCAGAAAGAGAGGAAAGGGAAACCACAGGTCTGTGAGTCGCTCTGAAAACGCCCTTCTGGTGCAATAAAAAGACAGCGTCACCGCTCGCGCCCGGGGCTCACCTGAGTCTGGATGCTGGCTGTATTTCCCGATCACTGGGCCGCGGAACCGCAGTGGAGGCGGATGAAGGCGGGCAGAGAGGGGAGAAAGACAGCAGATCAGCGCGGCTGTTAGGACTGCGTGTGTCCAGGGGCAGCGGGGCGGCCTCTCTGCCCGCCTGCCAGGCCCACGTGGGCAGCACGGTTGACATGGCCAGAGAGAGGGAAGGACACGGTGCGGACGTGGGTGAGGGCCCAGGGCCTCCGGGGGGGCGTTCACCAAACCGAGCGCCTCCTGTTCATCAGGGAGGTCTGGGGCCCCTCTGGCTCTGGGGCCTGAGGGGGTCGCAGGTCTGAGAGGAGGGGTCTGGGCGCAGCACCCCTCACCCCCTTAAGCCTAAGAGTGACTTTCACTGTGTCCAAAGCTGCTCAGGTCCCTGCGGTTTGTGCTGGGGTACCAATTTCAGGTTAGACCAGATGGTGTCACTGTGCCCTCGAAGCCTGGTCCCCTGGGTGCCCTGGCTCAGGGACCAAGGGGGCGGCTGTGAGCCTGGGCTGCTGTTTGCCTGCATGTCCCCCCAACCCAGGGGCGCCGAGGAAGGCTCCCCCAAGGGCAATTCGGGAGGCCCTAGTGGGGCCACGTGGCCACAGCTGAAAACAAGACCAGTCTCCTGGAAAGATGCTGAACGCATGCAGACTTGCCCAAGTCGGAAAACTGAGTCCAACACTGCGTTGGACTGAGTCCAGAACTGCTCCTGAGCCCAACACTGGCTGCTCTAGAATCCAGTTTGCACAACAAGGCTGAGGAAGGCCTCAGTCTTTTCCTTCTCTTCCTTCTCTTCTGGACACGCGCTCCCCACCTGGACGTCACACAGACCTGGGACACTAGGAGGCCTTTGGCTTTCTCAGCGGCTCTGGCCTAACTCTGACCCCTCAGGAGGGAGGGGGCAGCCATCAGAGGCATCTGGTTGCCGCGGTGCCCGAGGTCGTCGGGGGGACGATCCTGGGTAGAGGGGTCTCAGGTGCCCGGCTCCCACCTTGCTCTGGGTGGTCAGACACCCTGGGCCTTGTCCCCGCGTGGGAACGGCTTTAGCTCACCGGGAGCCGCACTGAGCTTGACTCTTGGAGCCAAATGGGCTACACAGATGGTCGAGCTTTAAAGTATTTTTAACATTTACTGAGAAGTCCTCTGGCCCCAAGAGCAGCTAATAAACTCGGGAACACGCACTGAAAAGCAGTGTCCCGGGGCAAGGGCATCACCAAGTATGTGTCTTTCCCTTGATTTCACACAAGAAAAAAGCCTTTTGTTCCTTCTCAGGTGATGAGGGATCACAAAGGGACAGTGTGGCCACCAGGGGGTCATGTGCGCCAGAATGCAGAGGCCCGGGGTGCCCCAGAGGCTCGGGGTCAGGGTGGGAGGAGGGGAGACCCCGGGAGGCTCGGGGTCACGGCAGGAGAAGAGACTCCACACCCTTGGGGTAGTGGCCGCACATTCTAAGGGAAGTTCATCCCGCAGCCGCTCAGTGCAGTGGTTCTGGGAGGACAGCGGGGCCCCTGGGCACCCCCCTCAACCCCTGGCCCCTGACCCCGCCCCCAGCCTGGCCCACTCACGGTTGAGCAGCCCGAGCTGGAGGAGCGAGGCCAGGGCGGTGAGGATCATGAAGAGCAGCAGGCCGCCCCGGCGGCCCAGGAAGCGCACCGCCAGGCACATGGCCAGGCAGGACGCCAGGGCAATGCCAGCCGCAGCGTAGTAGTCGGCGTAGAAGTCCTCGAGCAGTGGCACCTTCACCTCGTGGCCCATCATGCTGCGGGCAAAGCAGTGGTGGATCCCGAAGCCGGTCAGCCTGTGGGCACACGGCATGTGGGCCACGGGGTCCCAGGGACGGGGCCGCCGCATGGGGGTGCTCCTGGTGTGCCCCGCTTTCCCGAGGCTGGGGTCTGTGTCCACCAGCACTGTTCCCTCCAGACGCCGACTGGGAAGCTCAGCCAGGCTCTCCACCCACGGCCCGCCCGCCCAGCCCCGGCACTCACGAATTCACACAGAGCACCACTATGTTCTTCCACAGGTTCCGGGTCCCCACCACCTTCACGATGCAGACCTTCCTGGGCCTCCGGGAGAGCTCCTTCTCCAGCTCTGCGGGAAACGGCCCATGAGCCACACGTGCCAGGCCGGCGGGCAGGGGGCCCCAGTCACAGCCGGGGCGAACTGGGGGGTCAGGAGGAGAGTGGTTTCCGCTAAGGCAGGGAGGGGATTGCTCTCGGGGCAGAACACTGACTTTGCAGGTGCAGCTGCCACAGGGCTGCAGGGAAGCAGGCCTTTTCCAGAGCTGGCAGGTCACACACCCAAGTGGGCTCTGTCTGCAGGGGTTGCTGGTGGGCGCTGAGGCCTTGGTTAGGCTTGGGCAGGGGTTCTCCTCCTTGCGGAGTCTGATTAGTTTCTATCTCCCTCTGCTCAGGGACTGGGAGACGCACGCACTGCCCTGGTTCCTAGACCACCGCTGTGGGTACAACAAGCTGGGCAGATACAGTGCCCACATCTTAGAAAGAAAGTGACCGAATGGACAAGGAAATCCAACCAGTCCGTCCTAAAGGAGATCAGCCCTGAATATTCATTGGAAGAACTGATGCTGAAGCTGAAACTCCAATACTTTGGCCACCTGATTCAAAGAGACAATTCATTGGAACAGACCCTGATGCTGGGAAAGATTGAAGGCAGGAGGAGAAGGGGATGACAGAGGATGAGATGGTTGGATGGCATCACCAACTCAATGGACATGAGTTTGAGTGAGCTCAGGGAGATAGTGAAGGACAGGGAGGCCTGGCGCGCTGCTGTCCATGGGGCTGCAGAGTCGCACACGACTGAGCGACTAAACAACCACAAAACACCCTTTTCAGGAGCCGGAAAAGGAGACTTAAGCAAGACTGCTGACGCTGGGGAAGCGAGTGAAGACTGAACGTGCACGACCAGAGGCGGCTGGGGCCTGAGGAGGGGGCAGCCCTGGGGGGCGTCGGGTCCAGGCTGCTTCTGGGCTGCCCGCAGCACAGCCGTGCGGTTTCCCAGCCGTGACATGGTCAGGGGATGTGGGATGTTACAACGGGGAGACCGATGGGGAGGCTTCAGAATTCCGTCTCTGCAACTTTACCATAAACCTGGGATGAATCCTAAACAACTGTACTAAAAATAAAGCCCACGGTGGGGTGCGAAGGCCTGGGGGAAGCGGGGTCGCCTCTGGAGGGGCCTGGGAGTGGCAGCCCTCTTGCGAGACGGGGTCCTTGGGGGTGTGTTCCCCTCCCGTACGACCCCAGGACGCCCTGCCTCCTCCCTGCCATCCCACGGGAGAGGGTCACCAACTCACTGGTGACAGCTAGGGGGAAAACAGGCTGCTTAACCACAAGGGCTTAGGAGGTTTTCTCTTTTAAAAATGTTTGGGGACTTCCCTGGCAGCTCAGTGTTTAGGAGTTCACTTTCCAATGCAAGGGACGTGGTTTCGATCCCTGGTCGGGGAACCATGAGCCCACAGGCTACGGGGCGATGAAGCCGGCGTCCCGCAGCTGCTGGAACCCCCGCACTGCACAGGAGACTCAGTTCAGCCAAAAGAGAAAAAGTCCGAATCAGCGTCACCAACAGGGGCCCGGAAGGGAGAAGGGGACCAATCCTACATCCAAGGGATAGCAGCCCCCTGAGTCTCCAGAACCTTCTTCCTTCTCACTGTTCAGGCCCAGACTAGAGGCCTGTGCCCCAGCCAGAACAGCGGGCCATCCAGCCGTCCGGCCACAGACACTCCTGAGGTCCTCCTGATCTTTACTGTCTCCGCTGCAGAAACAGGCTCATAGGGGTTACAGACCCCCTTTCCCCGTGGTCACAACACTAGAAGACTTTTAGAGAGCATGGAAACGTGTTCCAAACAGAAAACGCTGATCCAACCATCACTGTAGTGAAACTGCTCGTGAATCTGCTGTCACGGCCACACTTGCTCACCGTGGGAACTTCCAAGAAGAAAATCTAACTGCCCATTAGTGCAGCTGTATAGGTTTAAGCTTTTTTTGAGCTGTGGCCCAAACAGAATTCCTGATACTTTCTCGTATATGAAATAGAGGTTGTTAAGAAGCTGTGGCAATTATAATTATGACCCGAGTTTTGTGGTTTTTTTAAAAGCATTAAACTCTGGAGCCCAAGTGGACTGTGGTCTGCAGAGGTAGGTCTGTGTTATTCTGGGTGGAATTACGTTGACCTGTCAGGGCTGCTGGTATCTTGCGCGTCCCCGGCCTCTCACAGCAATGCAGAACTTCCCAGGTCTGCTCTGGGAGGAAACCCAGCGGTGAAGCCCTCAGGATGGACACCGGAGGTCATTCGGTCTCTCCAGAACTCTCGGGACTCCCTGAGGTCCTCACGTGGGGGAACAGGAGTGACAAGGGGTGCCGAGAGCAGACTGAGCACCCGCGCATCAACAGGGAGACGCCTCCCCTCTCCCTGCGTCTCTTCCAACCTCTTGAGCCAGAATCGACATTCCAAGACGAAAGCTAAGTTGAGCCTCTGGGGCTCCAGGCCTCCCCTGCTCTGCCTGTGCCCTTCGCTGCCCTGCTCCCCGCGATGGGCCACCAGGGAGCCAGCCCTGGCCGGGCAGATGAGAGCTGTCCTCACCAAGCGGGGCAAGGGGTCTGACGGAACCCCAGCTCTCACCCTCGGGCCGAGGCTTCCTGCTCTGTGCCTCGGCTTCTCATCTGATGAAGGGACGGATTAATGACCAGATGGAAGAAGCCGCGGGGCTGCCTGGACCCCCGGGGGCAGCGGCCTCCCTGGCCCCAGGCTCGGCCGACCCAGACCATCCTGGCTTCTCCCTGACCAGCGCAGGCTTCTCCCTGACCTTCTCGCAGACCATCCTGGCTTCTCCCTGACCAGCGCAAGGACTCCTTCCTGGGCCTGGGGGACCCCTGCTGACCCCTGAGGCTGACCCCTGAGGTGGTCTCTCTGCTCACGAGGCTCCAGCGGGCCTGCGAACCCCGCAGTGCAGGAGCAGGAAGCTTACGCTCAGGGTCAGAGGTGGGGCGCTGGGGGCAGGGAGGGGGCCTGACGCAGGGACCTGCTCCTCACCCAGGGTCCAGGACAGATGGACAAGACAGAGAGAGGCACACGGGGCCGGGTCTACGCTCTGTTACCGAGCAGGGCTCAGGCAAAGCCCCCTTGGCCTGATGCGGGGACCCTCGAACCTCAGAGCCTCACGCGTCAACCTGGGCCAGGCCTTTCCTCTCAGCGTCAGGCTGCCCAGAGAGGGCCTGCTGCAGGGGGACGGCAGACTGCCAGACCCGGCTCAGGAGCGAACGCGGGAGTCGGGGGCCCTGCCCCAGCCCCAGCCTCTTCGGGCCCCTTTCCCAAGGTAGAGGGGGACGATGATTGACAGAACAGGTTCTGAGGAGGGTCAAAGGCAAAGGGCGGCTCAGCCCCGCCTGGCAGGGGCGGAGGCAGGGCGGGAGGGACCCGGGAGGGGCCTGGATGAGATGCTGGGGAGGCGCGTCCCCGTAGTGCAGGGCGCGGGTCTGAAGCTCGGACACCCGCCGTGCAGTCCCCCGGCTTTGCCCGGGTGCTGCCGCGGAGGGAGACCCAGGGGCGGGGACAGCTGCATCCCTGGGGCGTGAGCGCACCACCCCCGCCCTGGGCTGAACCCAGCACCACCCAACTCCCGGCGGGGAAGCGGGAGGAAGGCTGAGCACCGCCTTCCAGAAACAGGAGGGAAATGAACCTGCGCAACGAGGATGCAGACGACAAGCTCCTTGGGTTCCCACCCGGAAGCAGCAGAGGGGGCGATGTAAGTGGGGAAACGCCCGAAACAAGGCCCTGTGACTTAGAGCGCTGACGTGCTAATGGACGGGCTTGGGCAAGGCTGGGGACGAGGGCCGGACCGTCCGCAAGGCGCAGACGCTCCCGAGAGGCGCGCGGTCCACCCGGCCCTCCCGCCGGGCCTGCGCCCTGTCCCCTCTCCTGCAGCAGCACCGAAGCCGCTGCCGCTGGGCTCCCAGGGCCCGCGTCCCAGCACTGCTGCTCAGTAGCCGTGTGACCCCTGGGAAGATGTTCATCCTCTCTGTGCCCCGGCCCCCTCTCCTGGAACGGGGACAGTTACAGCGCCCTGTACAGAGCTGCTGTGAAGACTCAGCACGCGCCAGTCACTTCTGCTGCTGCTGCTGCTGCTAAGTCACTTCAGTCGTGTCCGACTCTGTGTGACCCCATAGACGGAAGCCCACCAGGCTCCCCCATCCCTGGGATTCTCCAGGCAAGAACACTGGAGTGGGTTGCCATTTCCTTCTCCAATGTGTGAAAGTGGAAAGTGAAAAGTGAAAGTGAAGTCGCTCAGTCGTGTCCGACCCTTAGCGACCCCACGGACTGCAGCCTACCAGGCTCCTCCATCCATGGGATTTCTAGGCAACAGTACTGGAGTGGCTTGCCATTGCCTTCTCCTCCAGTCACTTCTAGGGCTTACTGAACACTGTGTTCAGGGTTCGTTCCAAGATCTACTGGACCAGAGCTTGGGCTGCCGGGAGGGGCCCAGGAGTCCAGGCTCCAACACCTCCTGGTGACACCACAGGTCTGGTCCAGCTTGTGCTGACGTTCCTGATAAACCCGGATTCTACAGATCTGAACTTTCCTGCTTTCTCTGACGCCCAGTCGATAGATCCTGACTGATACAGACAATGGTGTATCTGTCTGAAGGTCCTGCTTGGGAGAGATGGCGGGAGGGCCAGGGCCACCCCCAGGCCAGTGTCCCTGGTTGTGACTGCTGGCACCACACCCTGCAGGCAGGCAGGCAGGCAAGGCCGAGTGCCAGGAGCCAGCTAAGCCCTCGAGCTTCCCCCGAGGAGCAGGGGCACGTGAGGTCACGCCTCCCTCTGGACTTGGACCTGATCACATTCCTAGTCAAGCTGGGGACTGACCATTACAGGATGTGAGACCCCTGGATGGGGCCACTGCCTTGCAGAGCGGGGCCCTCATAGGCACCAGGGGCGTGTTGTGGGGTGACTCCCTGTCCTGGAGGGGTGGCTGGCGGGTCCCCCACGCCTGGTGGGACCTCGGGGTTGAAGGGAAGATGTGCTCACCGGGCATGACGCCTTTGATGTCATTCTCGGGATTCATGCGGTTCTTCTGCGTGAAGTGCAGGATCAGCTTCTTTGCCGACTCAAACTGGTGAGTGGCCATGAGCCACCTCAGGGACTCGGGGAAGATCCTGCAGAGAGACGAGGGGGCAGGTGAGGGTCTTTGCATCGCGTGGGGTGAGAAGACGCTCTGTCAGGGGCTGGGAGCGTCCAGGCAGGTCCGTTTGGGTTTCTGTCCGTGACTATGGAGGCCAGCGGGGGCTCGGGATTCATGTAGTAACACTGGCTCAGAGAAGATGGTGGTGCTGGATGTTCCTAGTTTTCTTCAGAAAGTATAAAAGTTGCAGGTTTTAAAAATACGGCAGAAAGGAGCAGTATCCTCCCAGCTGTGTCAAAAAACCCATGGGGACTGTTGACCACAACCCTGCGTTTCTAAAGCACATTCCAGCAACTCACTGACTGTTTTTGTGACAGTTTGTCTCAAAAGAGGGGCTTCCCTGGTGGCTCAGACGGTAAAAAATGCAGGAGACTCGGGTTGCATCCCTGGTTGGGAAGATCCCCTGCAGGAGGAAATGGCCACCCACTCCAGCATTCTCGCCTGGGAAATCCCACGGACAGATCTGTTTCAAAATACAAATGTTCATAGAAAGATTTTAAGTTTTAAAAAATGCCCCCATTCTAGCAACCTGACAGGCACTTTCCCGGGCCTCACCTGCACAGCTATTTTCATCTTGCTGCTAATGCCTGGGACTCTCCCTGAGGGGATGGTTTTCAAGGGTTATTGGCAACAGACTCCTTGCTGGTTTGTGTTTAGGATGAAATCTGAGGAGGATTCCCAGTGGGAGAAAAAAAAAAACACCCAAAGTCATGTCTTATTATCAATGCATTTTGTAATTTTACATTTATAGCGATATTTGCAAGTAGGCCGAAGAGAACAACGTGCCTGTTTGGAGCAGGGGTCAGCTTGCTTTTTCTGTAAAAGCTCAAATAGTCAATATTTTAGACTTTGCCTGTGGGCTGCGAGGTCTGTTCATAAACCAGCCACTGCCACGTGCCCAGGGGCGGGCTGTATCCCCCAGGACTTGACTCTGAGCCTGGCGGCGCCCCTGGGTGGCAGACAGGGACGACAGAACAGCCCCTGCGTCCCGTGCTCTGGTGTCACTGCGTCCCCTGTCGCTTGCAGGGTGTCCGGGAAGCGTGACCGATGCTGATAAGCAGTTATCTTTGCTGCTGCCCGGCACCTGCCCTGCCAGCTCTGGGGAGCCTCCAATTAGAGTAAGCCAGAAGCTGGAAAAGCTGTCAGTGTTGAATTTTTATTTCAAAGTCACATCACTCATGATGTAACAGCTGTCACCCCCTAACTTGTTTGAACAAAAATGAAGTTTCTAAATGTTCATTATGTATTCTACAGAAAGAGCGACATCAGCGGTACATTGGGTATATCGGGCTGATCTCTGAGTGTTAATCTGAGCTGGGAGACCTGGATCGTCACCAAGAGTCAGAGCCCCCCTCCCACGAGCTGCAGGAGGACCCTCCCCAGGGAGGCACGGTCCAGGCCAGAAGCTGGGCTCAGGGAGCACCACGTCTTTTCCCCTGGGAGCCCCTCAGAAAGCTGATAACACAGGTTTCAAACTGGAGGTACAGCTTTTTTTAAAAAAATAATAAAAGTTAATGTTTTACTGGCCTCTACTTTTTACAAATTAACTTTGAATAACGTATGTCAAGCAAAGAGAAACAGAATCGTATTAAACAGACATTAACATCTTGCCGTATTTTATCAGAGCTTTTCTTTGTAATGAAATAACCTAACACAAATGCCCACCTTAGCTCTCAGTGCCTTCTCCCATCCATCTTTCTTATTAATGGCAACCCACTCCAGTGTTCTTGCCTGAAGAATCCCAAGGACGGGGGAGCCTGGTGGGCTTCCGTCTATGGGGTCACACAGAGTCGGACACGACTGAAGTGACTTAGCAGCAGCAGCAGCAGTGTCACATTCTTATTTCTTGAGAGAGACACACAGATCATTAAGTTTCATTCTTCTTTTCTAATATGTGCATTTTGGACTTCAAACTTCCACGTACCATTTTAGCTACACTTTACAATTTTTGATAAGGAGTTCTTGCTGAGATTTGATTCTAAATATTTTGTGATTCTCTCAGGATTTTTCCCTACCTATGACAAACCTTGTATATATTTTACAAATGAAAATGTTACATATATATGTGTATATAAACATATGTACATATTACATATATACACACATTTACAAACACACCGGGTTTGAGAGGAGGGTGGTGGTAGAGCTGCAGTCTTGTTGCATTGATTTTCAGTTTTTAAAAATCATTTGGAGCAAACACAGTCTGTGTTCCTGCAAGCTGGCACACCCAGAACCTTGGCTCCAAGAGGAGAGATGGAGAGGCAGCGGCCCTCGGACCAGAATGGACCCGAGTGAAGAAACTGCCCTCCCAGGAGGCCTGGGCACAGGGGACAGGCCGACTCTGCTAGCCACGTGACCCATCTCCAGGGGCAGACAGCACCGCAGACTACCTCCCCACGGCCGGGTCTATGCTTACTGGGCCCCCTGCCACACGTTTTCCATGAGTTTAAGCCTTTCAGGTTCGTTGTGTGGAAGTGACACTCTCCCCACTGCACGGACAGGAAGACTCAGGTGGACAAGTGCAGGAACATCGTCCAGCTTCGGGGGTTAGAAGCAGAGCTGGACCAGAGCCCAGGCACCCCGACCCAGGACCTTGGGGGTCACAACAAAGACACCCTGTCTGAGTGCGGGGACGGTGCTCCGATAATGGGGGGTGGGAGGCAGACACTGGTCCAGCAACGCCCCCTCGGGCCCTCCAGATGCGCGGCACCCCCCTGCCCCCGCTGTTTCAATCTGCTGCAGTCATAAAGGACGCACTGAGTTGTCGGCCTGTGAGAAAGCCCAGGACGACTGCTGCAGCCTGGGTGATGTGCGGTGCGGCCACATTATGGGAACTTAATGAAATGTCTCCCAACAAGTACATAATGTAATAACACCATGGAAATGAAAAAGCCGGCCAGCGGCCCAGGGTCTGGCAGGAATGTAGCTGAACCTCAGGAATATCCATGATTTTCAACAGAAATGAAAGAGCGTGGTGGGTGGCTGGAGCCCACGTCTGTTGCAGGACTCACGCGTGGGACCACCACTAAAACGGCAACCACTCCGGTATTCCTGCCTGGAGGATCCCATGGACAGAGGAGCTTGGTGGCTACAGTCCATAGGGCTGCAAATGAGTCAGATAGGACTGAGCCACTAAACAAGAAGCAAGTCAGACTTGCACTCATGGTCTGTTCTGTATCCCCGTCACCTGAAATATCCCTCAGAAATTAAAACTTAATACTGTGATCCTTTCATAATACTATAACGCTGACATTTTCTTCTTGACGTTTAACAATAAAGCCAAGTACTGCTTCTGTCCCACTGGACACCACGCGGGTTGCCTTCCTGCTCATCCACGTAACAGCTGGTGCTGGCAAGGGTCTGCATCTAAAACCTGTCTCTCTTCAAAGCACTGAACTGGACACTGACTCACAGGGAAGCATGCAAGCAAGGCTGATGGCTGGCGCTCTGCAAAATCACTTCTGTCCTCGAGTTGTTCTGTCTGTGATTCCGAGGCACGTGGTGTGGGTGACACGCCTGCCGACAGGTGTGCTCACACATTGGTGATGCGCCATCACCACACTCGTGGGATAAACGTGAACTGAACACGGTCAATCCAGGGGGAAGAACACGTGAACCAGTGGCGCCTTACGGGGAGGGCCTTCGATCAAACAGGTTAGAGGGAAGCACAGGTGAGGGTGGAGGAGCAGAGCCGTGAACGGCTCTGAGGACCGAGTTTCCCTGAATGTGGCTGAGAAAAGGGTCGCAGATGGTTGTCCTAAGGGTGCTTTGATTTAAAGAGGTGATTCTAGCTCTGGAGTATTACCAAGCATCACACGTACGACATTCTGAAAAGGCTCTCAAAATGAAAAAAAAAAAAATCAAAGACTAGAATTGAATTAAACACCAGTTGGAAGGATACTCTAAGTCTTTGAGTCAAAGCTTTCATAAAAATATACACTTGGCTCCAGTAGATAAGCTTTTACCTGAATTTTTTTTTTAACTTTCGTTCTGTTTGGTGTTGAAAAAACTAGGTAAGGAGACTCAGTTCAGGGTAGAAAGGGACAAGTACAAAATTAAAGAAAATTTGGCTCTCAGGATGGTTAAACCCCAAAGTCTTCCTAAGGCAAATGAACCCTTCCTGTAAATTTCTGTGGAACAAGGAATTCTTTCATAATTAAATTGCATCCCACGAGCTGACAGGTTACATAAATTTGGAACACAGCACCTTTATTGGTTTTCAACATGATGTACACGTAAGCTCCACAATTCTTCCACTACAGCAAAACTGTGGGGAGATTTATCAGGAGGCCCAGGCTCATAGACCAGTTTTGTGACCTTGGGCAAGTTACCTCACCCCCAGGCCTCTGTTTCCCCATCTGTGGAATGGGGTGGGGGTGTGTGGTGACACCAAGGCTCCCCCGGCCCCAACATTCTAATTTATTTCAAGGGGGCTCGTGGCAACTGTTGCTTCTTTCTGAAAGTTAAAAAAGGTGCTGCTCACGCAGTGCATGGAACAGATACTCCCATGCTGCTTTAGGTCCCACCAGGACGGGTAGAGTCAGTCCTGAAAACGCCTTTGCAGCTGGGCTTACAAAGGTTCAGCAGCTCTGAATGGACCACAGTGTGGAGGAGCTGGGAAACATTTAAAACGTTTCTCAGTTCCCACTTGAGACAGGGGTTACTTGGAATTCATCTGGGCTCATTTCCTCCACTTCCTTGGACTCCCTTATTTTGGCTCCTTTTACTGATTGGTTCGGGTGAAAGGTGATCAGGCCGCAGAAAGTGATAGACGTGTGGACATTCAAACGTAATACTGCAGGGGAATTAATTTGGCGTTTTTGCCAACGATAAAAATAAAATGTGGTGCTGAGAAACGACGTGAGGAGATAAGTGGGCAGAAGGAGCAGAGCCTGTGTGTGCTTCTTTTTCTAACTGGAATTCCATCGGCTCCTCTGAACCAGCCGCCTGTTACAGGGAGCCTCGTGGACCCCCGGGGAGTAGCCCTTCGCCCCCCGACCTGTGGCTGCAGTCTCGAACCCCTCGGGATGATCGTCAAGGCCACAAACGGAACCCCGATGGCTCACCATGACCGCAGTCCTGGCTCTGGGAGGCGGCCTGTTGCGTCACACCTCGGCCAACCCCAAAGGAACAGTCTCAAGGTCTGGCAAGGCCTCCCGTCTCCTGCCAGGAGCCCCCTCGTGTGGGACTGTTGTGGGCTTTGCCGGAGGGCCTTCAGTGACCAAAGGAGGCCGGGACCCAGCTACTCGATCCGTCCAGGGAGTCTTGCCAGCTGCCAGCCGGGCAGGCACTTAGCAGCTCTCCCTGCACACCTGTCACCAGAAGGCCACTTCCCTAAATTCTGCCGACTGCCAACAACTCCACCCTGCCATTCCCACGACACACATGCACACGCAATACACAACACAGCACACACACACCTGCATACAACACACGCATGACGCACACTGCCTGAGCTCGGCCTGGTCCCCAGGCTCCGAGATTCTCAAGCTGGTCTTAAGCGACCCCTGGCTTCCCTGTGGCGGGCAGGGTATCAGGGCAGAATGCTGGAGCAAAGGCCAGGCACTGGGCCGCGGTGTGGCTCCGGGGTCAGCGCCGCCGGCCTCTGGGACCGGGGCCAGCCCCTGTGGTGCTGCCTCACTTCGGACTGGCAGTTTCTCTCCACATCTACTTGGAAACGTTTCAGTTGACCGCAGGGCTTCCTATTATTTTACATAAGCTCTGCCTACTCAGAAGGCAAAAATGGGGCTGCCTTTAGCCTGAGGGCTCCTGAAAATTCCACCCATCAGCAAGTCCCCCAAACCCCAATTTAGAGAGCATTCTGACCTGACTTGAATTGTTCATCTGGTGCTTACGACTGACATCAGGCTACCATTTTTGTGTCTGTGTCTGCCTTTGTCAGGACTACCGAATCTTCCCCATCTAGATAATTTACAGACAACCAGGATTTCATGGGCCTTCCCTAGTGGCTCAGATGGTAAAGAATCTTCCTGCAATGTGGGAGACCTGGGTTCGATCCCTGGGTTGGGACGATACCCTGGAGATAGGAACCGCTACCCACTCCAGTATTCTGACCTGGAGGATTCCATGGACTCTATAGTCCATGGGGTCACAGAGAGTCAGACACAACTGAGTGACTTTCACATACATACACAGGATTTGATGGGTTTCCCAGGTGGTACAGTGGTAAGGAATCCACTTGCCAAAAATGCAGGAGATGCGAGAGACGCTGTGGGTTCAATCCCTGGGCCAGGATGATCTGGAGAAGGAAATGGCAACCCACTCCAGTGTTCTTGCCTGGGAAATCCCGAGGACAGAGGAGCCTGGGGGCTACAGTCCACGGGGTCAAAAGAGTCGGACACGACTGAGCGCACATGGAGGATGTGACTAAAGGATCTTCTGTTGTTTTCGTTGCAAGTTTCCTGAAACTCTCCTTAAATTAACTGTCTGATAACCTGTACAAATAGTCACTGCACAGTCAGTCGAGCTCCCAGAGGCGACGTGTCTTTTATGACTCACTTCTTCCACTTTCCGGGGGAAACGTTGTCCCGAGGGGCTTCACCTCTGCTGGCGGTGTAACTGAATCGGGTTTCCTTCCTGGTGTGCAGGGCGCCCTGAGGCCCTTGTTTTACGTCTGCAGAGTGTGATTCTGACCCCCTGTTGTAAAGAACCTGCCTGCAATGCGGGAGACCAGGGTTCCATCCCTGTGTCGGGAAGATCCCCTGGAGAAGGGAATGGCAATCCACTCCAGTATTCTCGCCTGGAGAATCCCATGGACAGAGAAGCCTGGCGGGCTACAGTCTATGGGGTCGCAAAGAGTCAGATATAACTGAGCAACCCACACACACTGAAATAAATTTTCTCTTGATGGAGAAAGGTGTCTTGTTCCTCTGGTGTGAGTGGGAAAGGCAAACGCTGGGACACACAGGTATGGTCCTCATGCTGGCTGGGGAGTCACTGTGGGCCTTGACCTCAGCTGGCAGACCAGAGCTGGGCCAATCTCTCTCTGCCTCAGTTTCTCCGTCTGCCCTGGAACCTCCTCCAGAGGGTCTGAGTCGTAGAAAGTGCCGGGCAGCATCTGACTCCGAGCAGACCCTCAAGAAATGTTAAAAATCAGTATTATTCTGGTCAGAGTAGTTCCGACGGTATTTGAAAAACCCAAGTAATATTTAGGAGCGTGTATCTATTGGAATTGTTAATCATTTTTTTCAGGATGTTATCTAACATGAGGCCCTTCAAATGTTTAACAATGGCTTGTTTCTTGAAATTTTTAAAAATTAAGGTTGCTTGCAGCACATACCACGTGCCCAAGGGTTTAAGTGCTTCTCCTCCCCCAGCAAGTCCCCAGGCCAGCCGGCTTGGATGGCCGCGGTGTCAAGGCTCATCTTCCCTCTGAGGGATGGACAGACTGCTTGCTCTCCGCTGTTCCCAGGGCCACGAGAGCCTCCTCTCAGGCCTCCGTGTTCCCGCGGGGTTGAATCCTTTCCTGCTCTCCTGGACGCACCCCACGGTCTCACTGAGTGCTAGCAGTGCTCGGTTGATAATCCTGTACCTTCCCGCGTCTTGAACGAGCTAGCTCATGCCCCACGCCCATCAGGCCCATCAGGTGAGTCTCGGGGAGACCCCGTTCGATACAGGAACTTGGCTGGGAGCCTGGGGTTCGTGAAGGGAGACCACCCCCAGGTTCCCTGGGGGGTGAGGGACCCACGGGTGCCAGGGCAGGTGGGTAAGGTGGGACCTTGCCCTCCCAGCAGCTGCCACCCCGGGCCACAGCTGGAGACTCCCAGACATGCCTGCGCATGGGGATCCGTTCTCACAGCGCAGATTAAATCGCCGGATTCGGTACCGAGGCTTTTGTGTCTTCTATCAGTTCCAGGAATGTCTACAACTTCTGCCGTCTGAGATGACCCACAGGGACTGCACTGGGCAGCAGGTCCTGCATGGCGTCTCGCAGACCCTCAAGGACGGTACCTGCTTCACGTCCTGGCAGAACCAAGAGCTGCTTCCTGTAAGAAGGGTGCGCTGTCCACAGCCGACATGTGTCCCCTTCACACCTTGACAACATCTTCGTTGGACCAGGCCCCTCACCCCATAAGCGGATGGCTGGCTGTTCCTTCTCACGGGGCAGCCTGGCATGCAGCAGCCCCCCTGGGACTCGAGCTGACCGCCTCCCTGGAGGGCTTCCTAAACTACCCCTGGACATTCACACTCAGGTGGTCTGGGCTGGGGTCCCGTGGTGGTGATGGCCCAGGCCACGCTCTGAGAACCACTGACACTCAAAAACCAGCTTTTAATGGCTCTCCACACTTGTGAGTGTTTCTAGGGCAGCTTTTTGATGCCCTGGTTTCCCCAGCGAAAACCAGGGATAATCCCAGCAACCAAGAGCTTGGACCTAATCCGATAGTATCAGGCTAACACAGCCTTGCATACAGGAGCCTAGAACTGGTCTCAGGAAAAGTGCTTCCTGAAAACTTGAAGACACATTCAAGGCCACACCTGATGGCGCACCTGCCTCGCAGGAGGCACCCGAGGCTCCCCTCCCTGACAAGCTGCTTTTCCACGAGGCAGGAGGGTGTGTGTGTGTCTGTGTGTGTCTGTGTGTGGACAGTGGCGTGCTCCCTGAAGAAGCGTGGGTACGCTGTCTCACCAGAGGCCTTGCCGGGGACCTCGCTGAATTGCTGCGCTAGTGGTAAAGAATCCACTTGCCAATGCAATGGCAAGAGACTCGGGTTCCACCCCTGGGTGGGGAAGATCCCCTGGAGAAGGAAATGGCAGCCCACTCCAGTCTTCTTGCCTGGAGAATCCCGTGGACAGAGGAGCCTGGCGGGCCACAGTCCACAGGGTTGACCAGAGCCAGACACGACTGAGTGATGGACACACACAGCTCCCCCAGTGCACGCCGTGTCCGAGGCAGACAGACGTGCCCACGTTCCTGCTCACAAATCACCCAGGGGCTCGGCTCCTGCAGAGATGCTCTTCAGGGGGCGACAGTGAGCAGTGACGTTCTGGGAGCGTGATGGAGCATCTCCGTCTCTGGGAACCCTTCCTCCTGGGTCTCCCCCCAGCCCTGCGGCAGAGGCTGCGCAGTCGGCCTCTGCCATCAGCTCCTCGGCCCCGGGTCACTCTCCTTGGCTGGGCCAGCCAAGGCCACGTCTCTGGGCACACCTTCCTGATCGGGCACCCCGCATTCTCCCTCAGTGAGTGCACGCCTGGACCCCCGAATACAGCCGCCTCCCAGAGCATGCTTAGCCCCCAGACCCTCTCACATGACCCACACACCCAGAGGCCGCAGCCCTGCCAGACGCATGGAGACAGCTTCCGCCCGGCTCTCCTCATCTGCCGGGAACACGTCTCCGCCCACAGCCTGGTCTGCTCTTCTCGTTTGATCACTTACTCTCAGCAAAGCCCGCTTCCTCAGAGAGGCCATCCCGAGCCCCTTCTTCCCGCGGCTGTGTCCCACTTCGCCTCCTGCTGCTTTTTGGAAAGCATGTCGTTGGCTCGTTCACTGCTTTCCGGGCCGTGGCGCTCCTCACCCCCCAACAAGCATGAGCACAGGCTGGACTCAGATGCCCTAGGGTCTGGAACTGCATTCGGTGCAGGGAAGGGCGATCGGCTAACACAGGAGGTGAATTCACTTCTTGGTCAGAGTGCTCTGTTTTGCAGACTTCCCGATGTATACTGTTTGGCCTTGGTGATGGGTCCCCTTGGTGAGAATTTCCTTCCACACGGGTCTCGGATCCAGCAATTCCCCATGGGACTTTCATGTCTGACCCCAAGAGTCCAGTGAGCGTCCCTGGTTTCTCCATCAGCTTCCAGCTGTGGACAGCGATAGGAATTTGGAGGAACACTCCGGCCCCTGTAGTGCAGACTTCCAGGCGCCAGCGTCTTAAGGGTGAATCTCCCCGCCCAGGGCCCGGCGCACTCGGCCAGGTGTGGAGCTGATGCCCTGCCGGCGCGGAAACCTTCCGGTCCTGTCATCAATGATGCTCTGAGGGCCAGCTTCCTCCTGGGGCCTCAGTTCTAAGTGCAGACGGGGCCTGAGACCTCAGCCCCATGCGGGGGCTCACCCAGAGCCCGGGGCCCCTTCCAGTTCAGACACCCTGCGGTGGCCTCTCTGTCACTCCAGCTTGAATGTTGTCCTGGGTGCGGGCCCCGTACCCTCTTTCCTGCCCTGGAGGTCAGCACTGTGTCCGTAATCAGTGGATGTAGCCTATTACCAGGTGGGTGTCTGGAAGCCCCCAGCCTCCGTCTGGACTGGAAGAGCTTCATCTGCACCTTTCCTCCGCGCTCCGCACTCACCCTGAGTCCTCGGGACTCTGTATCGTGTGCTCTGCTTTTGTCACTGTTCAGACACTCTGTCATGTTCGACTCTTTGTGACCCCATGGACTGCAGCACGTCAGGTTTACCCGTCATTCACCAGCTCCCGGAGTTTACTCAAACTCATGTCCATTGAGTCGGTGACGCCATCCAACCATCTCATCCTCTGTCGTCCCCTTCTCCTTCTGCCTTCAATCCCTCCTAGCATCAGCGTCTTTTCCATTGAGTCGGCTCTTTGCATCAGGTGGCCAGAGTATTGGAGCTTCAGCTTTAGCATTAGTCCTTTCAATGAATATTCAGTGGATTTCCTTTAGGATGGACTCTGGTTTACGGCCTTTGTTCACGCACCTGCTCCTCAGAGTTGCTCCAAAGCACCAGGCACGCTGCCAGGCACCCAGACCACATATAAATACTGGTTCTTAAATTAAAGAATGACTTTCAATATTCTGGTCACCAACAGCCGGGCGTGCTGGCTGGCTGCAGCTCCTGCCCTCCCCAGAGACCAGTTCATCCTTCAGGAGCGAGGAAGCTCCTCGTGCAGCAGAGGGGTGGAAGGGTGGTCATCAGGGGCACAAGAAAGAGAGACACTTCAGTGATGCCCCCGGAGCCGCGGAGGGCTGTGGGCTCAGGTGGACCGCGGTTCCCTTGACTGGCCCCCCACGCCTGCAGGCCTGCACCCCTGGAAGGGGGTGTGACAACGGTAACAGCAGAAGCTTTGATCTGCCAGCGCTGCTCAGGTGCCTCGGGGGTCCCGACGTCAACGAGAGCAGCTGACCGGCGTGCAGCGGGTCCACCTCAAAGCCGGGGTGCCCAGGCAGGAACCACACGGCGTCCATGCATCCGGACGCCGCCCATCTGTCTGTCCGCACACACTCCTCACTTAGCAAAGCACCCCGGGTGCCCTTTCCACCAAGTTTTGTTTTTACATTTGTGTGTTTCAAAGAACATTCTTAGGTTTTATAATGTATTCACATAAATGAAAATTTTTTTAACCTTGCCTGTCATTAAATCTTGATGTATTTTTAAAATTGAAAATAAAAAATAAGATAAACAAACCCTCTAGCACTTGGCATGGGAGCCGGGCCCCCAGACCCACTCCAGGAAACCCCTTGCGGCCACTTCTCCCCATCAGGTGTCCTCCTACCTGCGACAGGTGGGAGCAGAGCCTGGGTGGAGCCTCAGAGCCTGGCAGTGATGGAGACGCCACTGCCTGTCCTCACAGGCGTCTGAGTCTCTGAGAGGCCGTGTGGATGCCCAAGCCTCCAGCCCCCAGGGGGTGGCAGATAGCACCACTGCCCTTGGGTGCTGTGGAGGCCAGGAAGCCTCCACAGGGTGGGGAGGTGGGGGGTTCCTGACTGCAGAGTGGACAGGCCGGGGCAGCGGGCTCTGCTCTCAGTGGTGGGGAGGTCAGGGATGAGGCGCCGAGGCTGAGGGCAGTAGATAGCACAGCCCTTGGCTCGAGGGCCCGTGGGTGTCCTCAGTTTTGCCTTCTATACAATGGGGCCATGAAATGCCCAGCCTGACCCAGCTACCGTTTGTACAGTGCTTGCCATCTGTGTTGGCACAAATGCGATGTGAGCAAGTGTTAAGTAAGGAAATGTCCTGAAATTCCAAGCCAACTGAAGCCAAGTGAAGCCAAGCCCCGGAGAGCAGCAAGAGAGGGGCCAGGAAAGGCCTCCTTAGGTGATAAAAGGAAGGACTGCCTACGCCATCCTGCCTTGGGGAATGGTTTCTTTCTTCACCTGTTACAACCTGCCAGAAAGAGCAGGATGTCCTGAGACATGTGGGCTCCTGCGGGAGCAGAGCCATCCAGTCCTGGGCCGGCAGGGGAGGCTGGCCTTGGCCTGAGGGTGGCCTCCTGGCAGGTGGCCCTTACCTCATCTGGCCTCCTCCCCACCGCTGCCCAACACTGCGGACACCCTGAGCAGGAACCCGGCTCTTGAGGAAAGCCACCTGAGTCCAGGTCAGATGACTGCTCTGCTGGGGGCTCTACTGCCTGGTGAAGATGGGCCAGCCTACTAAGTTGAAAGTTTGCCGCTTTCTTCCCCTCTCTGCTGGCTTAGGAAAGGAAGCCCAATTTAAAGCAAAGACACAATTGACTTCTGGCCAGAAACTGGTTTTCATTAGTAACTAAATAACAGACACACAGCGGAGCTGGTAAAAATCCCTCTGGTGTCTCATACTCGGGGCTGGGGCAGGGGTGGAGTTTGGCACAGAAGGGGGATGGGAGGGAAGGAAAGACAGAAAAGAGGCTTTTCCGGAATGGGTACAACGCTCACTTTCTGTGTAAGCATCTCTATCGAAGGGTGGTGATTTTTCAACTCTGGCTAAACATTAATCCCCTGGGGAGTTTAAAAGCCTCTAGTTGACCAGGTCATAACTCTAGGCCAGTGTGTTCAGTTGTTTTTTTCCCCCCGAAGTCAGCAAGCCAAACACTAAAAGTTACACACGGTTCTAAAAGCCCTAGTGGACTGGTCCAGGACAGGGGGTGGTCAAACCCCTGCAGGAGACCAGAACGTAAGTGTTTCTGACTTTGCCTCATCATCTTGGTCACACCTGCTCAACTCTGCCAGCATGGCGTGAGAGTGGTCATGGATGACGGAGGTGGAAACACGTGAGCACGGCCGTGTTCCAATAAAACTTTATTTACAGACACGGACAGTGGGCCGGAGTCTGCCCAACCCTCTCCCAGAGGAGACAGGGCAGGGTCTCTGCCAAACCTCTCCTGAACATCGTCAAACAGGTTTCCTCCTCCCAACACGGGACCCGACCCTGCCCTTCGGAAGCCCATTCAGGAAAGCCATGTCAGAACACCTGGCATCGGGGGAGCCCGGCCAGACAATGGGGCCAGAGGGGGCGCCCGGGGCTTGTCCTGCTCCTCCGTCTACTCTTGTGTATGTTAGCATGTTTTCTAAGATGAAACATTTAGAAGAGGAAGCTTTTTAAAAAAGAGAGAGAAAAACTCCCTCATTAGAAACCATAAGCTGAACCTGGGGGCCGACTGGGGCCCGGGGGCGGGCTGGGTAGGTACTCACGACCAGTAGAGCAGCATGAGCAGGAAGGGGCAGATGATGAGCGCCTGTAGCACCTGCCAGTCCCGGCACAGGGCGGCCAGCCCGGGCATGAGGAACTGCCCCGCCGTGGTCACGAAGCTCGCCACCATCGTGATCATGAATCGCTTCCCCGGGGGGCACAGCTCTATTCCTGGAACACAGAAGGGACGAGAGAGCCATGAGCGCCCGGCCCGCCTGCCCCCCTTCTGGCCGAGACGCTTGTTTTTTAACAGCTGGATGAGCCTGGGTCCCCATCGTGAAGGGTCGCAGGGCAAGTCTCGGCAGAAGAACGTAGGGGTGGAGAGCGGCCGGCCCCAGGATAGGAGACGCTGCTTCTTCGGATGAAGACTGAGCCTGACATCACTCGCAGCCCCCAGGCCCTCTGCTGCCCTTCCTCTGCCTCTGCCCTGCACCCTCCCCACCTCCGCTCAGGGCGCAGGAAGTCCTCCAGACCCCCGCTTCACTGCCCCGCTGTGTGTCCCAGTTCCCCCTGGACCCTGAGTTCCAGGCAACCTGCTCACATGCGAGCCCAAGTCAGATCAGCCGCACCCAGCCTTTCTTCTGAACCAGACAGGAAGCAAACCATGAAGCAGACTGCATCTCCTAAGGGCAGAACTCACTGAAGTCCCCCTGCCCTCCGCCACCCTTGGAACTCCACTGCCCCCGCCCTGGGCGTACCACGCAGCCCTCTCAGAGACGGCTCTGCCAGCAGGGGCAGGTCTGATCCACCTATGAAGCTCCAAAAACACAGTGTCTGCCTTCAATAAATTTCAGAGCTCCAAAAACACAGTGCCTGCCTTCAATAAATGTCAAGGTCATCACAGTCCCTCCTGTTTACAAGAATCTATGCTCTTAATCTGACCTTGAGTAAAGAAGATGGTCCCCAAACCTTGAACTGTAGCATCCAAGTGACAGCCGGTATCCACCCACCGCGTGAACTCCTGTAGCAAAGGTCCCCAATACTAGAACACGCAGCTGGGTTTTATACAAGTTCCCCCTACAGAGCATGTAGTCTGTTTGCTATTCTTCTTAAACAATTTGCAGGATTCCCTAAAGTTTGCTTTTATTTATTTATTTATTTTTAAAGTATCGTTAAAATGAATTTTTTAAAAAGGAGAAGACCCTCAGGAGATACTCCTTCTCACGTCTCTGTCCCCAGACAGTAGGTCAGTGGCTACAGACCCCCTGCCAGTTGTCCAGAGGTCAGAGCAGAGGTCAGAGGTAAAAAGGCAGTAAGAAGGGAAGCAGGTGAGGGGGGAATAGGCGAATCACATTTGGTCACAAGGACGGAATCGGAGCAAACAAGGATCACGCGCCATGCCAGCCGACACCTCCACTGGCTCACACACAGAGGAGACAACAGCCATCAGAGTCTCCGTCTCCGCCCTGCTGCAGACAAACAGGTCACCCTCACAGCTGTCCATGGGTGAGAGAGAAACCCGGCCTTGCTGGGAAAGAACCTCTGCCATCAGTGAAGAAAACGGGACAAAACAGCCCTCTCTGGCCACTTACTGGGATGCTGTTCCTTTCCGTGCCCAGGTCAGCTTCAGTAAAGGATTACTTCCTAGCGTGGCTTGGGTATTCACCCCAGATCTGGCATTTCTGAACTTAAGAAAGAGATCAGGGTCTTTTAGAAAAGACTGACAGTGGTAAGTTCTAATTTTCATGTATTAGGCACAAGCAGAGGACGTGTTGCTATGGAAACCAGAACTCAGCATCAGCCAGGGCAAGTGTGATGCTCTGAGGCTCGGCACTGGCTAGGACCCGACCACCCGGGTAACCTACAAACAAAGCCAGAGAAGTAAGCACAGCTTCATGTCCTCAGGCCCCGTACACAGCTGGCAGTTCTCCTCTTCCCTGCCTGGCTCTTTAATTTCACGATGCAGTAAGCAAACATCTGCAGCTGCTGTGGTTCCCCCGGATCCCTTGGGGACATCTGATCCCATACCAATCTACATTACATGCTGACACACCGAGGGTCACAGGTGACGACCCGAACCTGGGCCGAGCTTTGTGGATGACAAAGGTGCTTCGCTCTCGATGTGCGTGACTCCACAATCTGACTCCGCCCTCTCCCCTCGATGTGGCCGGCGCGACTGTTAGGGTTACACTGCCAGGGTGCGCCTTCTAGAGGGTCTCTCCATGCTCTCCCTGAGTGGCCCGAGCGAATCTCTAACTCCTGGCTACCTGCCGGAAGCAGCAGTGCCACCTGGGAGCTTGTTAGAGACACAGCCTCGGGCTCTGCCCAGACCCGCAGGAGCACGTCTGCACTTTAACGAGATCCCCAGATGCCTCGCGGAGAAGCGCTGGCTCACTGTTTCCCCCAAACCGTTAAGCATCACCCCCAGCGGTAGAAATGTTTTTGCCTCCCAGACACACATCAACGAGAGCTGAATAAGTAACATCATTTCCGGACCGCTCCAGGGCTGCTGTTTTGCTACCAGTGCTAGCAGGGGTTTTACTTTCTCCCAGGTAGCAAAACGTAGAGCATCCCAGCAGATCCACGGTATTTTAGCTTTCCAGCTGGGGCAGTGGAAAAACACAGCGATCTGATGTAAGGACATGCGGATGACACCTGCAGACAGCGACCTTCTGCCTTGACTCACCAGGACTGCCTTCCAAACTGCCTGAAAGGAGCTCTGCTCTGAAGCGTGGCTGTAAAGATGTTTTTTAAAAAAAGCAATTACCAAAGAACCGCAGGCACTTCGGGTTTGCCATTAATCACATGTTCCTTTTGGACGATGAGAAATCAGCTTTTCTGAGGTGAGGAGAGGATGGCCTTCTGCAGAGCGTGAGTCCCCGAGTCCCCGCAGCCAGTGGGCGGTGGGGGCTTCAGGTGGACGGTTCCCCCCCCCCCGAGAGAGGCCTGGCCCAGGGCTGCACACGGGCGCTCCCGACCCTCATTCTCTCTTAAATACATTGTAAATAGACTTCCTGGGCGCTTGCTGCAGGAAGGCAAGGGGTCGCCATTTTCCTGAGATCACGCAGTGTTCCCGGCTCCTCTGGAATGAGCCTTCGGGGTTTTTCCAGGCGGGGGTCGGCAGTAACGCAGGAGTGGTCCTCCACAGCCCGGCCGACAGGGGAGGCGCGGCCGCATTCAGCCCCGGCGGCGCGCCGTCGCCCGGCCTCTCGGTGCTGCGCGCTCCTGGCCCCCCGAGGTCGGTGACCTGTCAGCCGCGCAGTGACGCACGTCTAGCTGCCGCGCCAGGCTGTGGTCCCTGCAGACCGCGGGCCCAGGCCGGGCACGGAGCGGGAAGTCCGTCAAAGCGCAGGGCCGCCGGGCCTGGTGCAGCCGCTCAGAGGCCATGCGTGCAGACGCGCGTCCTCCACCCGGAGCCTGCGCCCCGTCCTCCAGCCGCCTCTTACCAGCCCAGCAGCTGCCGGAGGGGAACCACCGGAGGAGGATGACGGCGGCCTGGCCCCCGCCTGGCCCCCAGCCTTGGGGTGCTGCTGCCCCCCCGGAGCTGGGCTCCTCCCTGCCCCCCAGCAAGGGGGGTCGCTCCGGCCGCTGCCCCCGACACCTGCGGGCCCCTCTCCTGTCCCTCGCTTCCTGCCGCTCACCGTGCTGGCCCGGAAGGGGACACTCCACTCACTAATTACCGTCCCAGCTGAGGACACGGCCCCCAGAGCCGCGGCAGGCAGACCCGCCACATGTCATTGTGGAATTCCTTATTATAGCAGGAGCGGGCGAAATCGCCAGTCATGGGGACTCAAATAGCACTCGAGGGCGTGAGTGCAGAAGGCTGCGATTATCTTCCCTGCCCCCGGAAAACTTCCTTTTCCTCTCAATTTAGGACCTGCCAACCCACGGGAATGGTTACAACTGCCTCCATTTAGAGGAAAAGAAAATAAAAAATATAGAGACATCAATACTTCCTACAAACCACGTTCCAGTGTCTGCCAGACGCGCTGACGCAGACGTTTAACGCTCAAATGCGGAAGAACCACACCGCTCACCCGCCAGGCTGCGCTCTGGATCTGCAGTGCTGGCTGAGGCGGGCTCCCCTCCCTGGGACTGAACGCCTTGGTGGGCATTCTTCATGTCTTAAACGCACTCGATCTGCTCAGCTCTCTGATGGAGATGCTGATTTTGTTCTGTTTCTCAGAAGAACACCTGGTTTGCCAATTTTATGGTGTCCAGCACAGTATCTTACAGACACTGTTATTTAAAAGATAGTAATTGAGTAAGTTATTTTTATCAAGCCACAAAATTGTTATAGTCAGTACACAATGATTTGTTCCTTAAATTCAATTAAGTGTTCGCTATTTGAACTTTCATCAAATATTCAGTGGCAAACAACATGAAACTAAGTCAATTATAACACACATTCCTAATCTAATATTATGAATGAAGTTTATTTTTTTAAAACATTTTAGTTTATATTGGCATCTAGTGTAAGTGGGCTTCCCAGCTGGTGCTAGGGGTAAAGAACCCCCCTGCCAACTCAGGAGATGTTAGAGATGTGGGTTCGATCCCTGGGTCGGGAAGATCCCCTGGAGAAGGAAATGGCAACCGTCTCCAGTATTCTTGCCTGGAGAGTCCTGTGGATGGAGGAGCCTGGAGGGCTACAGTTCATGGGGTCACAAGAGAGTCATATATGCGACTCAGCATGTCTAGTATAAGCGCTGTTTTTAATATTTGTTTTTCTATCCCTGGGTTGGGAAGATCTGCTGGAGAAGGGATAAGCTACCCACTCCAGTATTCTTGGGCTTCCCTGGTGGCTCAGCTTGTAAAGAATCCGACTGCAATATGGGAGACCTGGGTTCGATCCCTGCGTTGGGAAGATCCCCTGGAGAAGGGAAAGGCTACCTACTGAAGTATTCTGGTCTGGAGAATTCCATGGACTGGATAGTCTATGGGGTTGCAAAGAGTCGGACATGACTGAGCGACTTTCACTTTGCACAAGATAACCCTAAAGCCCAGAGTGATGAAAGGGCTTGTCCAAGATCACATAGCTAAGGAGGGAACAAAGTAGGAATTGAAGCCAGGTGCCCCCTGCCCCTGTGTGTCCGCCCCTGCTCTGGGCTGCAGGAAAGCCTCCAAGCAGAGCCCCTGGTGGCTCTGGCCTCTCAGTAGGACCTGCCGGGATCTCAGCTCCTGGGGCCAGGCCCACCTGAAGATGCCCACGGCCCTGGCCCAGAGCCTGGGATGGAGCCAGCACGGGGCTCGGGCGTCTGTCACATGAGGAAGGCACGGCGGGCTCTTCCTGGCGGGTCCAGCGGTGATGCCTGCACTCCCCGCGCCTTAGAGCCCTGCGACGGAGCCCGTCAGGGTCACGGGGGCTGAGACGCACCAGTAAACCCACAGCAGCCGGTCCACACGGGATCTCATGTGGCTCACGGAGCCACACGCTAAGCACAGGTGGGGGGCACGAGCCACAGAGCCCAGTGTCCTTCCTAGATAACGGATTCTTTCCACCAGCTTATGCTTCTTTGAATGAACATTATAATTACTCAAAAGGAGGGAGAAGATTTAAGTGTTCACTAGTGTATCTGCTCAGGGAACGCTTCTGTTTAAAACCAGTGGCTGATGTTCAGCAGTACATGCTTAAGCATTTCAATTAATACCGTACCACCAGTTATTTAATAAGAGGAGAAAAACCCAAGAAGAGAAGTGAGTTGAAACATCAGAACGGGCTCAAGTCCATTGAAATCCTGGCATTTTGGGTCTGCTGAGTGTTTTCAAGCTGAGTGAAGGAGCAGAAACGGAGTGGGCGATTTTCACGTCCAGAACAGAGGCTAGGAATCACCACCCAGGTTTCCAGCTGCCGGTTCCAAAGTGAGATCCCCAATGCCCATGCTGTTTTGTACCATGCATTCCATGGGTCAAAGCCACACTTATGGACCAATCATGTTTCCATAATTAGACGAGACATCTAACAGAGGCCCCAGAGGCATCAGATTTGGAACCTCAGAGGAATGTGGCCGAAGAGAGGCATCCTAAGTTCATACGTCCAACCCTGCCTCACATCAGTGGCTCACAGCTCCCCGGGAGGATCACCCAGCTTTTCCTACTCTTCATCAGCATTGTTGGCGTTCTTGCTTTATGAGCTTGACAAGCAATCAGGAAATTAGGGGGCTGTGTGTACGGTAAAGATATCGCAACCTGAGGTCACAGTTTCATTACTGTATAATCCCCGGTGACAGTGAATGGCCTCTACTCTTTGGCATAATTTTCCTAAATAGGGAAGAATTCTTAGCAAGGTAGTCTTTCTAAACAAGGTCTTCCTTTTTTATTTTTCTCTTCTTCTTACCTTCCCATTTCTCTTATGTCTACATTTTTTAAACAATCTTTTTAATGTAAACCATGTTTAAATTCTTTATTAAATTTACTGAATATGTTTAATATTCAATATTGTGTTTCTAACATGTTCCCAGGTGATGCAGGCGCTGCTGGCTCAGGGACCACACTCGGAAACCCAGCACTCTAAACATTGGAGGGAGAGGTTTACACATCTTAACGCTGAGATTAAGTAAGGTCCCCTTTGCAGCATTTTGCTGGGACAAATATAAACAACCTCAGATATGCCAATGATACCACTCTAATGGCAGAAAGCAAAGAGGAACTAAGGAGCCTCTTGATAAGGGTGAAAGAGTAGAGTGAAAAAGCTGGCTTGAAACTCAGGATTCAAAAAACTAAGATCATGGCATCCAGTCCCATCACTTCATGGCAAATACATGGGAAAAAAGTGAAAACAGAGACAGATTTTCTATTTTTGGACTCCAAAATCACTGCAGATGGTGATTGCAGCCACGAAATTAAAAGACACTTGCTTCTTGGAAGGAAAGCTATGACAAACCTGGAGAGCATACTAAAACGCAGAGACATCACTTTGCTGACAAAGGTCTGTGTAGTTATTTAAAGCTGTGGTTTTTCTAGTAGTCACGTACAGATGTGAGAGTTGGATCATAAAGAAGGCTGAGTGCTGAGGAATTGATGCTTTCAAACTGTGGTGCTACAGAACTCTTGAGAGTCCCTTGGACGGCAAGGAGATCCAACCAGTCCATCCTAAAGGAAATCAACACTGAATACCCATTGGAAGGACCGATGCTGAAGCTCCAATACTTTGGCCACCTATGCAAATAGCTGGCTCATTGGAAAAGGCCCTGATGCTGGGAAAGCTTGAAGGCAGGAGGAAAAGGGGGCAACAGAGGGTGAAATGCAATGGTTGGATGGCATCACCGACTCAAGGACATGAGTTTGAGCAAACTCCAGGAGATGGTGAAGGACAGGGAAGCCTGGTGTGCTGCAGTCCGTGGGGCTGCAAAGAGTTGGACACAGCTTAGTGATTGAACAACAACAAACAACAAAACCGCAGCCCTGGCATATTGAAAATAACACAGGTCAAGGCTGCACACAGCCTACAACACCAGTTGGCCTGCAGGCCGTGGGGAGACTGGATGCTTGCTTGCTCCCATCACCATCACCAATGATTTTTTTTCCCATTGAAGAAAAGAGTTCTCCCAGTATCCCAAGGGCAAGGCAGGCAGAGGCATAAAAGACCTGGAGTTGCAAAGTTCAACCGTCAGCCTATTTCAGATGAAAGGAAGCTCAGAGAACACCCACCAGGGCAGGTGGAGTCGAATGCCAGGCAGGTAAGAAACGTGTAAAACTGGCCCGGTGTGAGGGTGGGACTGTGGCAAATCGCAGCTTGCCCGCTCTGTTCAAAGGCCTTTAAATTCAATTAGGAAATAAATCCCTGTCTGGGTCACCAGGAACACAGCTGGGCCGGGTCTGCTGCATGCTGCCAGTCAGCTGGAGTCATTCACAGGGAAAGTCAGGTTGCAGAAGCTGTGGGAGCAACCAGCCCACACCCGTCTGGCCCCTCTTCATGTCCAGCACTGCATCCGGCACCAAGCAGACGCTCAGCAAATGCTGAGATAAAACCACAAAACGAAGGAGGCGCGTGTTTCCACGGGAGCCCAAGATCTGGTACCCCAGGGCCTGCAGCGTCTACTGAGCCCCTTCCCACGTGGGCAGAAGGGTCCTATAGATGCGAGGACCCCTGACCACAGAGGAGCTGGCAGCCCACTCGTCACGGCTGCCCCCTAGCCCCCCCACGGCTCCCAGCAGGCATTGGCTCCCGAGGCAGCACCTTCAGGGGCTGTGGCCAGAATGTAGAGGGCAGCGTTCACCGCTGACCCAGGCCTGCTCTGCCAGCACGCCCGCAGAGGGGCCGGAAGGCTCATGGGACAGAGTGTCCAGTCACCCCAAGGTGCCAGGACAGCTGTGCAGCCCTCATTCCCACCACGACTAAAACCCAAGTCAGCCTCCTGCCAACCAGGGTCCTGCCCCGGTTTTATAAAAACGAAGCCAGCGTTCCTTCCCCTGCCTTCCTCTCCCCGACGTGTGGACCTGGCACCAGGCCTCTGATGGGGAGGTGCTGACTGTCCCTTGCAGGTGCATTGGCTTCCCAGGCCCCAGCCCTGGTTCTCTGGGGCCAAGCCTCAGCTTTTCCAGCCCAGGATGTTGGGGGACACCCGCCCTGAGCCCGGCCCCCTGCAGCAGGCCCGAGATTACACAGGCCTGTATCTGCGAGTCTGCCTGCCGGCCGCTCCTTCCCCATGGGAACAGCGTTGTCCAGGACAGGCGGTGGTTGGGGAACAAGCAAGGACATGGGTGGGGCCTGGAGCTGGGCACCCAACACGCTCATGCTACCTGTGAGAGGGCTACAGGATGTGCTGGCCGGCCGGGTGACCAAGGAGGGCTCCCAGCGCCTTCCCCAGCACCTGGAACAGCGCCTCCAAGTAACTGCAACTCCGGGATGTGGCCCAATAGCCCCAGGGCGGCGGGGGCCACTCCCAAACACCCCTTTAGTTCCAGGTAACTGAGAAACAAACCAATCTCTGGAAAAGCTTCTACCTCTTGTGAAAGTTGGGGACTTTTCAAAGAACGGCAACTTCTCAAGAGCTGAGAATTCTACCTGCAGCATGAGGAAGGGCCTTTCTAAGTGATCCATTGTTTAAAGGCGAAGAAGATTTCCCAGGGTCCATGTGAAAAGGGAAGAGGCACCTCTCACAGCAGATGCAGGCCTCGTGGACACAGATGGGCCTCGGGGAAAGGACAGCCCCAGGATGGGAGGGTGGGAGAGATCCCGGGGCCTGTCTGTGGGTTTGATGGGATCCACCTAGAGGACTAAAACCCAAGTCAGCCTCCTGCCAACCAGGGTCCTGTCCCGGTTTTATAAAAACGAAGCCAGTGTTCCTTCGTTTTTAAAGGCAGCAGGGAAGCACTGTAGATTCTATGTAATTTTTTTTTAAGTTTAATAAAAGGTTTTGTGTCTCTTTTGGTGGCTCTGGGTCTTCACTGCTGCCCATGGGCTTTCTCCAGCGGCAGCATACAGGGCTCCCCTCTAGCTGCGGTGCGAGGGTTCTCATGCAGCATGAGCTTCAGGGCCCGCAGCTTCAGCAGCCCAGGGCTAGGTGCTCCGCAGCGGGTGGGGTCTTCCCAGCTCGGGGATCAAACCCATCTCCCCTGCATTGCAAGGCAGATTCTTAACCACTGGACCAGCAGGGGAGCCTGATTCTCAGCAATCCTACTTAACAGAGCAGCATCTTCAGACCATGTTCCCTCTTCAGGGACAACAGTGAACGGCCGGGAGCCCCATCTTTCACACCCTCTGTGAGCACAGGGCTTCTCATCACACACACACACACACACACACACACACACACACTTGTTCTGACCATTTCATACCCTTCAAAACAGCTTGCTGTGTAGTCAGGGGTCATACAGCGCCCGCGAGTTCCAGCACTTTGTAAAGAGTGAGACCCCGTGTCGAGGCCCCAGGCAGGCCCACCCATCCTGGGGCCTCTGTGAGCTGCAGCAGGAGGAGATTCCCAGAGAGCAGCCCTCCTCTCGGGCTGGGAGGACACGTCAGGTACGGACAGAGATCAAAAGTTCGGGAAAGTTCTGCCATCGAGTTACAGCTTTTTTGTTCATTTACAATTTTCTTCCAAAAGCCTACTGTTTATACTGCAAGGAGATCCAACCAGTCCATCCTAAAGGAAATCAGTCCTGAATATTCATTGGAAGGACCAATGCTGAAGCTGAAACTCCAATACTTTGACCACCTATTGTGAAGAGCTGACTCACTGGAAAACACCCTGATGCTGGGAAAGACTGAAGGCAGGAGGAGGAGGGGACGACAGAGGATGAGACGGCTGGATGGCATCACCGACCTGATGGACATGAGTTTGAGTCAACTCTGGGAAACAGTGAAGGACAGGGAAGCCTGATGGGCTACAGTCCATGGGTTTGCAGAGTCAGACGTGCCTTAGTGACAGAACAACAACTGTTTATATGGGGCAGGTGAAGCTCTGAGGGCACGCCTGAAGCTCATTTTTAGTTAGACGACTGTCAGACCTCCCAGAAACATCTGCGGTTTGTACAGAATGTGGGGCTTATACACCATTTTAACGTGAGGAAAGAGTGAGGGCTTCAAGGAGCAGCAAGTAGGGAGGAATGAACGCCAGAAATGTAGATGAAACGGACCACTGGAGAGTCAGGTCTGCTCCAGGAAAGTCTGTTCACGCAACTTCTCATCTTGGGTGACAGGAGCTATTCTTCCTGATGCGCCCCCCTCCCCCTCAAAGCTTCCCATAAAGGGGGATTCATGGAAGTTGGATTCTTTTAGAAAAGTCTCCTTTTTGGCAGTAAGGGGGGTAGTGGTGCAGAGAACGCCTCTTCCCGCACCTGTCAACTCGCACGCGTCTTCGGCTCCCAGTAACCCTCACGCCGCCGTGGCAGCCCCTGGACCCTCCTGGGGCAGACGCAGTGGTCTGCATCGCCACCTCTGTTCCCAACCACATTCGTGTCCTGCAAGCAAGAGCCCTTCCCACTTCACAGCGTGGCCCCAAGAGGCAGGTGGCCAAGCAGGCTTCCAGGGTTACAGCACCTAGAACTTCAGCCCAGACCTTTAGATTTTAAATAGCAGATGTGTCCTCTGAGAACAAAGCGAAGAACACTGCCCTCCAAACACGAACTCGGATCCCATTTAGACACACTGTTTTCCTGCTAATCGTCTCCTTCCAATAAGACTTACTCAATTTATCACCAGGGCCATTAACAAGACCAGCCCTAAAAAGCTAAACGTATCCACGAGGGCTCCCGCCTGTGTTTGCTGAGACATAATTAAACACTCAGCAACCAGCCAGATGTCTGAGGGCCCATCACCGGCTCCCGAATTGTCCATCTGCTTCCAAACAGAAAGACACTGATTGATGACCTCAGGGACGGGGTGGAGTCTGGCCCAGAGAAGAGCTGATAATTGCCAAACAACAGTGCCAGCCAGTGAGCGGCTCTCACACGTGAGGAGGCGGGGCACACGCGAGGAGGCGGGGCACGTCTCGCCTGGAAAAGGACGAGTGGAAGCCAGAAGGCTGCAGGAGGAGGACTCTGCGTCCTGCAGAGACGCTGAGGGTGTCGCTTCCTTCAGGAGATCTTACCCTTGGTTCATTCATTCCTAAGACTGGTAGGATTTTTGCTCAGGTATAGAACACAAATTGGGCTTCCCTGGTGGCTCAGAGGGTAAAGAATCTGCCTAAAATGTAGAAGATTTAGGTTCGATCCCTGGGTCGATTAGATCCCCTGGAAAAGGCCATGGCAACCCACTCCAGTATTCTTGCCTGGAAAATCCCATGGGCAGAGGAGCCTGGTGGGCTACAGTCCATGGGGCTGCAAAGAGTCAGACAGGACTGAGCAACTAACTCTGAGGCTCTCTGAGAACACAAATTAGGGTTTTCGGCCCTGTCTCTGACAACCCTGGAGGAATATTCTAGCTTTTCCTTCCAGAACTGCACATGTCCAATAAGATGACCAACTAAGACTTTTAAAATTTAAATTTAAGTAAAGTTAAATAAAATAGAAAATTCAGTTGTCGAGTTGGGCTAGCCGCATTTCACATGTTCTATTGGACAGAGCTGATCTACAATCTGACTTTGGTGTCGAAATAAAGATATTTCAACATTCTCAAGAATATGTAAGTAGGAAGGAGGGGGAGACAACATAAGACATGGTCTTTAAATTGTGAAATATTTCAGGTATTCAGTGGAAAAGTGTAAGAAGCAATAGAAGATACTTGTGTGCCCACACTCAGCTCGGTCAAATCTTTACGTTTACCACACTCCCCCACTTCCTTTCTTTAGTGAAGATAAGAAACTATAAGAGATCAGTGAGAGCCCCAGGGGACCCCGTCAACAAGCCCAGTGAAAGCCTTACTGAAAGTTCAAAGGAGGGCCGTGACTGTGCCCGGCAACCACGTGGTGAGCACCCTGGGCTCCGGACCAGACACGCAGGTCCGTCATTCAGTGAGGCCGTCACCTGGGCCCTGGCTCCACTCGTCCACCTCTGTGTGGACGCGGGCCCTGGCTCCGCTCGTGCATCTCTGTGTGCACGCGTGGATGCGGGCCCTGGCTCCGCTTGTGTACCTCTGCGTGTACGCGTGGATGTGGGCCCTGGGGACAGGATGCCACATCCTGCCGTCCTGCCCTGAGTAACCGGGCCATCGCAGGGTGTCCATCTCATTCTGGACACCGAGCTGGGCGCTCCCCACGGCCACGGCCATGGCTACTCACTCAAAGCCCCAGAGGACTGTGCAGCAACAATCTGGCTGAGACCTCTCATCTGTACACGGCCCGAGGGGAGCGCTGGCCAACCTCCCCGAGCCGTCCCTGGGGGCCAGGCCTGGACCGGGGATGCCTGTGAAATGCAGACTGCGCTCTGGGGAGGAAGTGACCGAGCCCCCTTGCCTCCACATCTCATCCTCTGCTGCCAGCACCACCCCGGAAATGGAAGCTAATCTTCCATTATCCCGTCAGCAAAGTAAACGTTTCTCCCTCTGGGTAAACAAGTCAGGCACCATCTGAGCGGGAGAACGGGAGAGTCTGGCAGCAGGCCTTTCTCCTGGCAGCTCCGAGCAGGAGCGCCCCGCTCATGGGGCCGGGGGCGCCCCAAGGCCTCCGAGTCCGGACACCCCGGCCCTCCGCCGCCAGGAGGCGCAGGGCTGCTCCGCGGGAACCTGACCTCTTTCCAGCCCTACCTCCCCCACCTCAGCGGTCCTGTCCGAGGCCGGAACCTGAGGGGCTGTCTCTCCCTTCACCCACCCTGCACCGGTCACCACCACCACCTTCTGGAGACACTTCGGTCCCACTGACTCGACCACCAGCACACACAGCTGAAGGCCCAGGGGAGCCCCGGGGTCTCTGGAACCTTCTCCAGGTTGTGGATCACCCCCAGGGTATCCCCGTGGGCCCTGAATCATTGCAGCGCCAAATATTCCTTCCTCCGCCTCCAGTTCCTCATGGCCTGGCAAACAGCCACGCTTGGCATGACTTGTTTTTATCAGATTAAATTGTATCATCCCTCTTCCCACGCAGGATTGCGTTTCTGTTGGCGAAGGACAGTGACTACCCGACCAACGCTTTAAACATCACTCAGCCTGGGGAGACAGTGGAGAAACAAGACAGATCCTTGGAGCTACGCAGAAATGAGCACAGCGCAAAAGCAGGGCATTCACGTTTAGCAGGCAATGCCCCAGACCACCCAGTATTTTAAGGACGAATATTTGCTTGTTACTCTGTCTCTCAGGTTATGACCCAGGAGACAGATGAAAGCTAGGCATCCTGATTCCTGGGGTACAGGAAAGAGGGGAACCACACACCCTGGTCCCCCTTGCTGCCTGACCTCAGCGCTTCACCAATTCAGAGTCCTTGCATCTCTTGGGGCACACAAAAGTCTGGGGGGTGGGGAGGGCCATGCTGATATAAAATTCTGTGCAAGAACGTGACGGCACCATGGCCCAGCACACACACAAAGGTTCACGACACAGCTGTTGTTTAGTCACTAAGTGGTGTCCGACTGTGATCTCATGGACTATAGCCTGCCAGGCTCCTCTGTCTATGGGGTTTCCCAGGCAAGAATACTGGAGTGGGTTGCCACTTCCTTCTCCAGGGGATCTTTCTGACCCAGGGATCAAACCCATGCCTCCTGCATTGGCAGGTGAATTCTTAACCACCGAACCACCTAGGAAGCCCTCATGACATAGTACTTAAGTCATATTATGTGTTAGCACTAAATTCTAATTTTTCCTTTTAAAATGCCAAGAAGGAGCCCCCCAAATGGACTTGGTAACCCCCTAAAGTATTACAAACTGCAGTTTCAAGGGTAGGGTTCAGGGTAACTGCTTCATGGGAGGGTTCAGATCACTTTAGAAGCAATGTGTACAGGGGCGTCTGAGAACTGGAACCCTGGCCCATCCAGCCTGCTGCCTGCTTTTCTGCAACCTGCCACCTACTTGTATTTAGTCCATGAACTACACATGGTTTTTACATTTTCAAAGGGCTCTTAACAATCACAGGAAGAATAATGCTTCTTGTGTGGAATGTATGTGAAATCTGAATTTGATAGTCAGCCAACAGCATCTTGCTGGAGCACAGCCACACTTGCTCACTCCCAGCCTGGCTGAGTTATTCTCACACCAGGGCACAGACCGATGGCCTATAGGACTGGAAAGACAGAACTTCTGGCCCTTTACAGAAAAACTTTGCTGAAGGCCGCGAAGCTCTGATAGGCGCAGACTGGACCACCTGGTCAATCAAGCAAGTGGGGTGCCAGAGTTAGGAGATATGTACGTTTATTGTCCGTGCAGCACGCAGGATCTTAGTTCCCCAACCAGGGATCAAACCCGCCCCCGCTGCAATGGGTGGAGCCCTAACCCGTGGACTGCCAGGGAAGTTGCAGAGTTAGGATATTTCCGTTTCACTTTCGTTTGTAACAGAATGACCAGTAAGATCACTTGAAGAGCAAGGTGATTTATATTATGAGAACAGATTCCTTGGAGTTTCTCAGGTGTGGGGGGTTGGGGAGGGCCCTGCACCGTGGATTCCAAGGGCAGTGAACTTGTCATCCAAGGGCGGTTTAATTTTTAATGCTCTTCTCTTATTGGGGCATTTAATTTGTGGTGGAAGAAAAGGATGGTGTTAAAAACCATCCCTTTTGGAACTTATAATTACAAGCCTGCATTTTCTCCACATGAGGGAACACCAGGCTGATTAGACCAAATTTCTCTTAACATTCAAGCCATCGGAATGGCTGCAAACAAAGGCCTGCTGCGGCTGAGGCCGGGCGTGCAGGGGCTGGGCGTGCAGGGGCCAGGCGTGCAGGGGCCAGGTGTGCAGAGCCGTGCAGGGGCCAGGTGTGCAGGGGCCGGGTGTGCAGGAAAGGGAGAGGATGGGCTGGGGGCGGCGCAGCTTCTGTGAGGCCTGCCCGGTAGAGGAGAGAAGGCTCCCATCGGCCCTGCCGCCTGTGGGCCTTGGTGCAGCGTCACCAGGGGGTTGCGGAGACGCCTGGGGCCGGCCTCTGGGGTGGACCAAGGAGGGGGACGGAATGGTGGGAGGGGGAGGAACTCGACCGTGGCTGAGTTGTGGGCGGGGGGCTGGGGGCGGTGCGCTGCGCCCTGGGCTCTGTCTGAGGGTGTGTCTGCGGGCACACTCAGCCTGTGTGCACAGAGGCAGGGGGTCATCGGCGGCTGAACAGAGGGCCCTCTGTTGCTCCCCTCCCACCCCCAACTCCCAGCAGCCCCAGCAGCACCCGCCTTGCCCCTCCTGGCCTTGGTCTTGGGCCACTTACACGGCTCGCAGCCCCTCTGGCCCCCCAGCCCAGCCTGCCCCACAGTGCCTACAGTACCTGGACCCGGGGAGGCCACCCTTCTGTCATTTGGAACCAAAACGGTGGCCAAGGGGACTCAGTGCTTCCTTGCAAAGTGGGCCAGAGACCCAGGCTTGAAGGAGCTCATTGGTCACGTCACACACACACACACACTCCCCACCCCTGCCAGCAGGGTCCAGAGCCACAGGGCCAAGGCCCGTCCATGCCCCACAGATGGCAGGGCCAGCAGAAGGGCAGGGAGGACACAGCTCGAGGCTCCAGTGCCCAGTGCTCGGCTGGCAGCACTCGACTCCGAACTAGAGTCACGGCAAAGGCACAGCCTCCCTGCACCGGGCAGGGCTGTGGGACTGTGGGCGACCAGGGCACAGGGCCCCCGGCCACGCCTCGGGGACCACAGAGACGGGGGCTTTGGGACGGGCAGTGTGGAAGGCACACACACGTGCACGCAGGCACACCAAGGACACACCACACACGCGGGGAGGGAGCACCAGGCCTTGGCTGCGACGATGCTTGAGAGCAGTGGGGAAGAGCGGCCGCTCCGAGGGGCTGATCTTCGCCTCCGTCTCAGGCTCATTTCTCCACCTTTAATAAGAAACCTCTGTTACGCTCCCCCGAGTCCCAGAAAATAGAACCCCCTGGGTCCTGCCATCATATCCTCACATCAGGGGAGCTTCCGAGTCTAAGCCACACGTGTTTGTGTCCTGAGAACGATTGCACTTTGTTGTTCCAGCGTGGTCACTAAGTCGTGTCCGACTCTTGACACCCATGTGGACTGCAGCCCGCCAGGCCCCTCTGTCCCTGGGGTTCTCCAGGCAAGAACACTGGAGTGGGTTGCCATTTCCTTCTCCAGGGGATCTTCCCGACCCAGGGATCGAACCCGCGTCTCCTGCATTGGCCGGTGGGTTCTTTACCTCTGAGCCAGATTAGGAGTTTACGACCCTTTACAAGATCGTAGAGTTAAACATCCGGAAAAAGGTTCAACTGAACACAGAAGATGGGAGTGACCGGGACTTTGGTCCTCCAATCGCCAGGGCGGCCACGTGCCTCCTTCCCGGGGTGGGGGGAGCTGTGCGCTGTCCCCTTCACCGATGTCGGACGCGGGCAGGTCTCTATCCTTTCCTCTCCTCCCCGGGGGACTTGCCCCAGGACCCCAGCTCAACACCGACCATGACACGGGCAGGGGCTCCAAGTCCCGGCCCTGGATTTTCTCTGTCTCTTACAGGCGGGCCGCTTTGCTTTTCTGAGGGAGCCGCTGGGAAAAACCCTGTTCCTGGGCTGGGCTGACTAAGTTCTCCCTGTGTTCTCCAGGGTGACCGGTGGCGAAACCACCTTCCCACCAGGTGATCCTCCGGGACACCCGGGGTGGCTTGTGGGGGTTCCCACGATCTCAGGCATTTCCCCTTCGAGTTGGCGTGGCCAAGGTGAGCCGCGTGAGAGCCCAGGCCAGAGACACACAGACTGCTCAGCTGGCAGGAAGGACCTGACCCTCCCCCAGAGACAGGCCCTGCCCTCAGGACCCTTCGTGGGAGGTTCAGCAGGAGACGCATGTTTGCCCAGATACTGGGAAGCGAGGCCCTGAGACCCGCGTTCTCCTGTCTTCACGTGAGGGCAGGTCAGGGGAGGGGAGAAGATTCCAGAGAGGCTGGGAGCCTCAGTCCTGTACCCCAATGCACCCGGTCTGCGCCTCATCACGTGAGTCCCCCACGTGGCCAGACCCCTCGGTCACCCAAGACCCTGAACCGCGGTCCTCTGGCCTCCGGAGCCCGGCGTCGGGCCGTTCCTCAATAAGTGACGGATGGGCCACGCGGCAGTGGAAGAAGGGAGACTCTGTCTCGCTCTCTCGGTGAGGTCAGGTGAAGTCACTCGGTCGTGTCCGACTCTTTGTGACCCCATGGACTGTAGCCCACCAGGCTCCTTCGTCTGTAGGATTTTCCAGGCAAGAGTACTGGAGTGGGTTGCCAATTCCTCCTCCAGAGGATCTTCCCGACCCAGGGATCGAACCCAGGTCTCCTGTATTGTAGGCAGAGGCCTTACCGTCTGAGCCCCCAGGGAAGCCCTTGGTAGGTGACCCCTTGTGAGCGTCGGTGGGAGACGAGGAGCTGGGGGAGGGGCGGCCCAGGTTCCCACCAGTCCGTCGAGTGAACTGATAAGTGAACGTCCGCAGGGAGGGAGCCGCCCGGGGCCAGGTGGCTGTGGCCGCTGAGTCACAGCTCAACATCACCTTCATGAGCACGTGTCCTCCCGTGGCAGGCAGCTGCATCAACTCCCAGGGAAGAGATCTGAGGGTCCGAGGTTACAGCTCTAGTTCTGCCCCTAAGAGCGTCAGGTATCTGGATGCCTTCATGCTGCCTCTTCTCCTTTCAAATGGGAAATGGGAAAGATTCTGAGTCGGCAAGCCTGAGCTGACAAGAAAGGGGAACAGCGCCCCCCGCAGGCCGTGTCCGCATCCACACCCTTGTCTGCGGTGCGGGTCTCCCACCCTCCTGTGCAGCGGCCGCCCTCGCCAGTCAAAGCAAAAGGGGCTTCCCTCCAAACCCGACTAGCATCTCTGCACCTTTACACCCTGGAAATCAAAGAGGATGACCAGAGGCCCTGCTACCATCAGTTTTCCCATCTTCAGGCTGAAAATCAGAGTATCAGAGAAAAAAGATGAATTTACAGTGTCTGGAAAGAAGCCTTGAACTTAAAGAGAGCAAGAGGAAGCCCGGTTCCCGCTCACTGACTCCTCGAGCCCTGTTCTCGGCAGCATGACCATCTTTCCTTCTCACTGTTTGCAGGAAAGAAAGCGGCCGGGGCCACGGCCAAGGGCAGGAAGAGCCCCAGCGAGGTTACACGTGACGTGAAAAACAGGGTGGGATCTGGGACCTCGCACCACGCTCCCAGGCTGCAGGCTCAGTCTCCAGCTGCCCTGTCCACCGTCCCGTGCCTTCCAAAATTCAATTTCAGCAGAGAGGAAACAGAAGCACGTGATTTTCTGCCTCCTCCACTGCACCCGTTTGCTATTTCTTAAGTCAAGGCCCAAGTTCAGTCCTGAGCAAACATAACCATCAAACCTGACTCAGCTCTAGTTCGTCCCTTCCACCCTGGTCTATGTGGAGGCACCTCCCAAACACAGTGCTGAGTTCTCGAAAAGAAAAAAAGGAAGTTCAGGAGAGCAAATACATTTGCGCTTGTTTAGTCGCTAAGATTTGATCCCTGGATCAGGAAGATCCCCTGGAGGAGGGAATGGCAACCCACTCCAGGGTTCTTGCCTGGAGAATCCCATGGATGGAGGAGCCTGGTGGGCTACAGTCCACCGGGTCACAAAGAGTCGGACGCGACTGAAGCAACTTAGCACACAGCACAGTACCATAGAGTGTCCTAGAGATGGCTTAGGGACAAGGACAGATGGGCTAAGATGAAAGGAAATTCATGGGGTGACGGAGCAATGGGAGGTCCAGACAAGTGGGAAGGAAACAGCCAAGGGGCAGGAGGTCTAGGCTATTCTTTTTAAAACAATTCTGTCGATGTGCAGCTGATTCTCAGTGTTGGGTCAATTTCTGCCGCATAGCAGAGTGACTCAGTTATACAGATACGTATACGTTTTCATATTCTTTTCCATTCTGGTTTATCACAGGACACTGAACATAGTTCCCTGTGCCTTCCCGTAGGACCCTGTGGTCTGCCCACCCTACATACACTACTTGGCACAGTGATTCTTTGTCTCTGAGTCTGGGGAGGGGGTGCATAGCTGGGTGATGTCAGGAGTGTTTCCTAGTGACCGTGGATGAAAAAATCAAAGTCCACACGCTCCTCTCAGTGGCTCCCCTGTGCCTGCCTGTTCTCAGGAGTTGGACCAGAGGCTCCTGGCACGTTTGGAAGGAAATGGTGAGCAAGCCAACAGCTGACAGCTCTGGGCCCTAAAGCAGGGCACGAAATCCAGCTGACCCGCAGTGGGGTCAAGGGCCATGCCCCTGTCTTGGAGACGGCAGTGGCCATCTCAGGAAGGGACACCAAAGAGTGACCTCGGCAGCCTCTTACTTCCTCATCTGCTGCTGAAAATACAGCTGACCCTAAACTGAGCCGCCGTGCTCTGCCCTCAGTCAGCATCTCCATTTCACTGGGCAGATCTTAGCCAAGGGGAAGAGTGTTTATTTTAGAACCGAGCCCGCTGGCCAGGACCCCATCCGCGCAGGGTGTCTCTCCCCCAGTGTGGAGCTGGATTGTAACTGATGACTCCGTCCTCCGCCGGGCAGTGAGGACTGCTGGCCTGGACTGCTGGGTGTTGGAATCGGGCCCGTGATGTCAACAGAGGAAGATGCACGATTACACCCGGCCCTTCGGAGCATTTTTAGACTCATGACCTCGTAAGGCCTCAGTAAATCCTATAAATAAGGGTATCAGGTATCACGCCCATCTCTAAGGTGAGAAATAACACCTTCAAAGGCTGGTTCATCGACACGGGGATACACCAGAGACCCAGGCTTCTAGATCGCCCACTGCGGGCAGCCTGGAGGTTCTTCTTTAAGCAGACAAGCCAGCGTGGAGGAGACGGTCACAGCAGCACGAAAAACCAGACACGAGGCAGGTCTGCATGAGACGCTAACACCTCCTGCGGGGCCCACACCACACTCCCCGGGTCTCAGAAGTCCAGCAGCACGCAAAGGCCAGGGGTGTATTTATCATTGTTTATGCCAAACAAACCCTCCCTTCCCTTAAAAGCAAAGGTCGAAAGCACAGACTAACTCCCAGTGCAAACAATTGGCTGGAGAACGTGCCTCGGCCTCCGGAAAGCCTGTGCTAATGATCATCCAGACTTTGTTTGGTCAGGCAGGCAGGCGGTCCGGTGACAGCATGGGGACCAACCCCCTAACCAAGCAGCAGGAGGAGGCGACGCCCACACAGGGGGTGTGTGTCCTAGCGCCCCACGCTCTGGACCAGCCAGAGCTTAACCGCCTCAAAAACTGAACCCCATGTGTCGTGCTGTTTACCTCTTTCCAAGTATCAAGAAAGTGGAGGTGTTAGTCATTTAGTCGTGTCCGAGTCCTTGCGACCCCTTGGCCTGTAGCCCGCCAGGCTCCTCTGTCCATGGGATGCTCCAGGCAAGAATACTGCAGTGGGTTGCCATTCCTTTCTCCAGGGGAATCTTCCTGACCCAGGGATGGAACCCGGGTCTCTTGCATTGCAGGCGGATTCTTTACTGTCTGAGCCACCAAGGAATATCAAAGAGACATCTAAACATGTATCACAAGTAAAAATCCAGATTCGACCTTTCTGGTGACCAGATTAAAAATTCCTTGAGTTTAGGGGCCGAGTTCCTATTCAAAGTCCCACATCCAGCTTTTGACCCAGAGGAAACACTGAGTAACGGTGATTCATGGAAAAGAGAAGGCTGGTCGTGAGCCATGAAGGCATCCCATCTGCTTGCTCAACAGGGACAGTGCAGAGGCGCTCTGCTGGGGCAGGTGCCAGGATGAGGAAGCGGCCTGCTGGCCTCAGGGGATCGACAGTCTGATGGAGGAGGCACGGGGCTCTGAGGTCAGACCCCTGGGAGTGGGAGGAGGGAGGCGACTGGGGAGGACTCTGCAGAGGAAGGGGTGTCTGAAACCGCCCTTGGAGGATGGGGAGGAGGGGCTGAAGGCAGGGCTCAGCTCATGCCCAGGAAGAGAGGTTGAGAGCCAGCTTTGCCGCTGGGACCCACAGCCCCCGCGAGGGTCTGCTTCATCACCACGGACAGCACCAGAAGGGGCCGCGGGGGGGGGGGGGGGGAGGCGGGCGGGGGTGGGGACACTGCGGGTTCACAGGTGCTTGGGCCACGTCCTGGGCAGCCTCTGCTCTCTGTGCCCCAGGGCCTCTGAACAAGGCCTCCACTGCCTGCCTGCCTGCCTCCACATCAGGTCTGCCCTCGCTTGGCCCCCACCCCTGTGGGTCTCGGTGATTTAATATGACGGGAAGACAGGGTGCGCCGAAAGGGAAGGTCTTATTCCTTCAGTGCCGCGGAGATGGGTCAGTGACCAGACAGGCTGCACCCAGAGCCACGATCATCTCAGCGGAGCAAAGCACAGGTGCCGGGAAGGGGAGGTGGGACAGCGCCAACTGAGGCCCGGCTGACTCGGAGACAGGGCTGGAAGGCCCACCTCCCGGAGGCCTCACCAGCACCCGGCAGACAGATGGTGCTGAGCCGGTGGGCGGGGGCTGGCCCTTGTCACCAAATGGCCTTCTCAGCCCCCACACAGAGAGGATCCTGTGTGTCGAGCTTAAAACAAAATGGAACCCAAGACAGACCTACGGACAGCCAATAGGCAAGTGTGGTTGATTCCAATCCTATGAGGCCCCTGGAGCCATCAAACTCAGAGACAGAGAGTACGGGGTAGTTGCCAGAGGCTGGAGACAAGGGGACAGGATGCTGTGCTTAACGGGACAGAGTTTCAGTTTTGCAAGATGAAAAAGTTCTGGAAATCGACAGTACGACAATGAAAACATACATAATTCTGCTGAATTATACACTTAAAATAGTTAAAACGGTAAATTTTACATCGTGTGTCTTTTACTACAACAAAAAATCAATGGAAAGTAGGCATAATTGCCTCTGGAGCCCTGACCTGCTTGTGCCCACCTGCCCCACCCACCAGGGTCCTTAGGTCCCCTTCCCGTTAGGGGACCAGATAAACTCGGTCACCGTGACATGGAACTGACTCCGAGCGTGTTGTGTTCCACCCTCAGGGCAAAGATCCTGTGTGGCTTAAAATAGAGACTTCCATCCTGACGGTCAGACGTCAGGCACCTGCTCTGCAGCAGGGAGAGGGCAGTTCAGGGCCTTCTCACCTCCTGAGGTCACCCCGGCACTTCCATGCGCACACCCATGCCCACGTTTCCACTTATCCCGTGTCCGCCGCTACCTACGCTCAGATGCTGCCCCACCTCCCGAGGAGCGAGCTGAGGCCTTTGTGACGACGCCGGACAGAGGGGCCGACAACCCCAGGAGGCGCGTCCTCTAGGGTAGATCACAGGCTTCCCGGGGGAGGAGGGAGGCGGCGTCTCGGGCCAGGTGTAGGCGGACACAGCAGGCAGCTCAGAGGACGCTCAGGTGGACAGCAGAGCAGCGCGGGGCTGGGGGACCCTCCGTGCAGGCCTCGGGAGCATCCCGCGTCCCATGTGGCCACAGTTCAGGGACAGGACGGAGGGCGGGAGGGCACAGGAAAGGGTAGGATCGCGGCTGCGGGCTCCGCCCCGCGTGCGGCTGGCCGTCCGGGTCTCCTGGCTGAGACGGGGCCACCACCGCCCGCCCCCCTGACCTGGCGCCGCGGGGACCCCCGCTTTACACCTCCCAGAGGACACAGGGGCCTGGGGCAGAGCCAGGGGACGGCTGGCCCCACGAGGCAGCGGCCAGCTGCAGGCACAGCCCGGGGACAGGCCTGCTCCCGCCGGTGGCCGGGCCGGGCGGCCGGCTACGTGCTTCCTGCCCTGGGCCGTGTCTGGCTTCCCCGCGTGCACCGAGGCAGGCACGACCCGCCGGCGCCCTCGGGGCCCCTCCAGCGGGGCCCCTCCGCGGGGGCCCCTCTCTGAGTCCCTCCTGAGCCCCTCCCCTGAGCCCCTCCTCCGGGCCCCTCCCCCCGAGCCCCTCCCCCCGAGCCCCTCCCCCGGGCCCCTCCCCCAGGGCCCCTCCTGAGCCCCTCCCCGGGCCCCTCCCCCCGAGCCCCTCCCCCAGGGCCCCTCCTGAGCCCCTCCCCGGGCCCCTCCCCCCGAGCCCCTCCCCCGAGTCCCTGGGCCCCTCCTGAGCCCCTCCCCGAGCCCCTCCCCGAGCCCCGCGGGGAGGGGACACCCGTGCACACACAGAAGGCTCTGTCCAGCCCGCACACAAACCGCAAGAGGGGCTCGTTGGAAATGAACGCCCGTGACCTGACGGCGCCACTGACTGCCCGCTCGGGGTTTACGGCTCAGAACCAACCTCCTTTCCTGCGCTTGACCCCAGAGCGGAGGGAAGGCGGGATGGGCTAATTCCGTCCATACGTCGAGTAGCTGACAACGTGCTCACGGGAGGACGAGACTCCAGGCTTGCGGGCTGGGGATGGCGCCCATTCATCCCCTTCTTTACAAGAGTGTGACGGTGCTCAGGACCTGAGCTGGCACGGCCCTGCGGGACGAGGTCAAACCTGTCCCGGCCCCGCTCACGCCTGGGCCAGGGTCACGCCGAAGGGCATGGAGACTCGGCACAGGTTAGGGAGAGGGTCAGGAGGTGGTCCCACCGCCGCATTTCGAGGTCAGCCCGTGCTGCTCACACGGGAAGGGATGGCAGGGGAGGGAGTTACTCCAGGCCATGAGGCGCTGCCCCTACCCGCTGCCCCCGGGAGGAGGAGGTGCCCAGGCCGCTCCTGGGCCCATCGGGGGCGCCGTGCAGGGAGCGGCAGGAGATGCGCGCGGCCAGCCCGCCGTCAGGGACACATGGGCTGAGTCCAAGGTTGCTGAAGGGATCTGAGGCAGGGGAGTGACGTGATGGACTTTGGCTGAGAGGGGTCACTGTGGAGTGGAGGGGAGTTGGAGGGGCGCATGGGTGCTCAGAGCCCCCAGGAGAAGCCAAGCCCCCCGAGGAGGCATGAGAAGGAGGAGAGACGGAAGGGCAGGTGCCACTGCGGCCGCGGAGGTGGGGACGCCCTGTGCTCGATCCTGTGCGGGTTCGGGAAAACGGGGGATAAGACACAACAAACCCATCTCGGCCAGAGCTCTGAGACAGGGCCAGGGCCTCTGAAGCGCCGGCTTCTCCATCTGCCCAGGGGGCCTCTGCTGGGTGCCCACGGGGCACCTGTCCACCCGTGGAGGGTGCAAGATCAGGAGAAGCCAGCAGCACACTGGGGGGATGCCCCCTTTACAGCGCTTCCCACGAGGATAAACAGGGAAGGACACAGGCGGGATTGACAACGGTGGAAACGACCCGCCAGGAATTTACCAGAATAATCCCACTTGAAATACCCTTTTCTGTCATAACCCTAAAACAGTGTTGGGCCACGTATTCATTTCTTTCCCCCTGAAAATTTTAAAGCATTAAAGAGTTAGCTGTCGGGTCGGTAAGGTCAGTGTCTGTATCCTGAGTTCTTCCGGGGACATCTGCTAAGTGGTGGTAAATGTTTAACTCACACTATCGGCGTGCGGGGGCCGGGTTAATATGTGTAAACTGTCCAATAGGGCTCCTGCCCCAACAAACAAATAACTCATTACTCTGTTATCACTGCCACCAGGAGGCCTCGTCGGGGAGGGAGTCGGAACCACTTACCCTGCTCCCGTTTGGACGAAAAGCATTAATGTTTTCTGGGAACAGAGCGTTTGGGCCCAACCCTGAATCCTTGGTTCTCTCTGACAGTGCTTGCTAGACCCACGCCTTGTGAACACGCTTCCCACCCTGCGCCTCCTGGACCGCCTTCCACACAGTCCCCGTGTCGACACCACAAGTCAGGCTCCTCCAGGACTCCCGCCCCCCATTTCCACCCAGAGCCAGGGAGTTGTCAGCTGGGACACACAGGCGTGTCTGGGGGGAGCCGCCAATTTCCTGTGGTTTTACATACAACAGCATGGGTGTAAATTATGCATTTTTTCAGGGGAAGAACCCATAGTTTTCGTCAAATTCTCGAAGGGGTCTCTGACCCAAAAAAAGATTCACATGACTCGGACGCACCAGTTTACAAGGCGCTTTCATTTCTGTCAAATTGGCCATATTTCAACATAAAGTGGGTCAGAGTGATCAGAATTGGAAAGAAGTCAAGGATGGGCAATTGCATCTGTAAGGTTTCAGCGAAATTAAAACAGATCCTGCGACGGGATACGGTATGCGAAAGGACTGTGAGAGCATGGGGCGGTGGGGGGAGACGTGATGGCCACGGCAGTGGGGTCAGGGTCAGGAAGGAGAGAGAGCCGTCGGAAGTCCCGAGTGGACGCAGGGCCCTCCTGTCCGCCCCGAGGTGGGCGCTGCAGGCAGCTGGCTTAGCAGGCACACCGGTTCCTGTTTTTATTTAAACTACTGGAAAGCGTGTGTGCAGTACAGAAGTCCTGGCCAGACCCCCACCCCCCGACACCACCCCTGGGGCAACCTGCTGACACGTCAGAACTGCTCGGAGAGACGTGCTGATTAAGATTCTGTGGTCTTTCCCAGAGATGCTCTATTTTTAACCCAATTCCGACTGTCACAAAGGGTGAGGTTTACATTGCTTTTCAGTAAGAAAATACCTTTTCCTTTTTAATATTCCCATGAATAATTCAGCCTCACTGACAATTCCTCCAGTCTCCTTCAAGCGCTTCTTCTGAAGACAGATGGGGACATTCGGGCAGAAGGGACTGAAAAGCCATGTGAATCTTTGCTTCTCACCCTGCAGGGGCCCTAATTAAAAATAAAAGAGCCACCACCACAAAGAGTCGAAAAGGACTGTAGTCTGAGAGCTTTGAACATCACCAACACCTCCCGGTAATTCTCCTGCAGCCCCGGGTTCAAAGTGGTAGGCCTCCTTTATGAGCGCTTCCTGAAAGTTCATGCATAAGTTGCTTATTAGAAATAATGGCGTAAACAAAGGAACCTTCTATGAAACAGAAGGAGACTCACAGACAGAGAACAGACATGTGGTGGCCCAGGGCAGAGGCGTGGGGGACGGAAGGAGAGGGAGCTTGGGGTTAGCAGACGCGAACTATTATCCATAAGGACGGGTGAGCACAAGGTCCTACCACACAGCACAGGGAGCTCTAGTCAAAACCCCGAGATAAACCACAGCGGAAAAGAATATGAGAAAAAATGTATATATGTATAACTGAACCACTCTGTTCTATAGGAGAAATCAGCACAATGTAACTTCAACTGCACTTCAATTAGAAAAAGAAATAATGGTATGAACATCCGTTTAGGTTCTCAATTCAAGGCCACAATTTTTAGGGGCCCTGGTCCAGTCTACACAAAGCATTTTAACCCAAAGACTGCTGAAAGGCTTCCTATTTAAAATGTCTGTGTGTGGAAACAACATTGCTTTGATATGACAAATGGTTTTTTAATAGATTTTAAATGCAACTTTTTTCTTGTGAAAATTTCCATTACATACAGGTACACCTCCAAATTCAAGAGGAAAAAGAACTCACTCCATGGTAACCACTAGTGATTATTCGTTAACATCGTAGTTTTGTTTTAGGAGGAAGAGACAAACTGTGAGAAAAGGGCTCCAGTTGATGAGGATGACACTTCTGTGCGGACTCGTGTGCACCACTGAACGTCACTGTGCGGGACCCATGCTTCCACTTTCAGGATGCCTTGGTTGGGAATTCTTTCCCCTAAACTTTTCCACTGATTTTCTTTACAAAACTAAAGGTGGCTAACCACATCCAGGGACGCAAGAAGTCTTTAAAATTAAGCTTTTTCGGGAAGTGACTTACATGGAAATTATTTAGCAAGACGATTTAAATGCTTAAACATATGTGGAAGAATCCCAGGTGGGTCCTTGAGGAACCTGGAGTCTTACGGCAGAGGTGGTGGGTGTGGACCACCTAGGGCAGGGGGCCCGCTCTTGATTCTGACTCCACGAAGCTCTCTCTGCACAGGCGTGAAGAGGGGACTCTCCCCAGGACCCTGACTCAGGAGAAAGCCTCATCAGGGTGGGCAGGCTGCCCAGGGCACCGGTCAGCCGTGCTGGTCCAGACCCGCGGCCCCTGAGGCCACAGGGTCCGAGGCCATGAAGCTCCTCACTCACTGGGCCGTGGGCCCGCCTGCCCGAACGCCCGCTCACACTCCAGGCTGAGCAAGTTCCCCTGCGACCTTGCTGGCGCCTCCATCTGCCTGCCTTACACACATTTAATGGGGAGGGAACATCGATCCTGGTCATGTGTCAATAACTCGACTGACCTCTTGAAACCAGCAGGGCCTTCAAAGCAGGGCATCAGGGACCCGCGTCTCCACCCCCCCAGCCAAAGGGTCTCCTGCCTGCTGAGCCCCTGCCCTGTCCTGGGTCCTCCAGCCACAGGGCAGGCCTTTCAAGGGCAGACAGCACAGGTCAAGTGTTCGGCTTCCTTAAAACAGCTCCAACCCCAGGCTTTTTTTTTTTTTTAAAAGAATTCCACAGCTCCTGGGAATGTGGTCTTGTTCTAAGGGAACCAGTTTATATTTTATTTACTCTTTCAGAGATGCTGTAACACAAATATGAACTGTACTGGAAAAGTGCCGTGGAGAGGCTTTGCAACTAGGGTCCTCTCCTCGATGAGCGTTTTTATTTTGACGTTTGTCTGGCACCCGGGTTACCAGCATGACTCGAGATCTACTGTTAAGACTCAGGAGCAATTTCAGAAATCTGAAATAGCTTCTGCTGGCTGAGTGGCTGCCAAGCCTGGGAGACAAAAATGAACAAGATTCTCCTCCAGCGGACACAGGTTGGCGGGCCAAGACCCAGGCCACGTGTCGGCAGCTTCTCCCATCAAAAGCCAAACGGTGAAGGTGTTGGTGCTTTGGCCATGGGCTTCCTATCGGGACCAAGGGATGCTGGCACCGCAGTACAGAAGCCACCAGCCGGCACAGAGCTGCAAGGGCAGGGCCGGCTCTAAAGAACTCTACTGACGGACACGGAAACTCCAATTTCTTACAGTTTTCACACCTCACTAAATACTCATCTTCTTCTGATGTTTCATGAATCGTAAAAGAGCATAGAAACCTCTCCCAGCTCAGTGACCACACAGCGCGGGCAGCCGGCCGAGCGTGGCCGGGGGCCGTGGCCTGCGGGCTCCTCAGTCTGCCCCTTCCTCGCTGGGTGTGGCTGAGCTGCCTGGACGGCCCGAGTCCCGCTTTCCTCCTCTGTAAAACGAGGAGGCGAATCACTGTCTCGTGGGTTCGAACAATGAGCCACCTAAACATATAGACCACTAGATGAATGCTGCTGGTCTTCCTCGAGGGATGGCCTCGCTGGCCACGGCATAACCGCTAAGCTTCCCGAACACTTGCCTCCAGCCAGCATGGTGTTGAGCGCTGTGTGCTTTTTATAGCATTTTGTCTAATCTACAAGGCCACCGATTTTTTAAGAAGCATCGTTAATGAATGGACCACCAAGACAGACAAAGCTGCCAGTTAACCTCTGACATAGCATCGACCATAAGATGCATCCTGATTTCACAAATGCTAAAATATGTGTGTGGGGAGGAGGGTAGGGAGGACTGTACTTTAGAACCAACGAGAAACGGCGTCTCGTTGAAGTCCGTGAACATCCCAGGAGGTGGCACTCCTATCCCCACTTTACAGAAAAGTAAACTGAGGAGCAGCCCGAGCATGCTCAGATGGCTGGGGTTGAGCGTGAGCAGCACAGTCCGGAGTCTGAGCTCAGATCCTCAGGCACAAACGCCTGGTGGAAGCTGAAACAGCTGGAACTCTGAGTAGGAAATGGCAAGGTCCAGGAGTTGGGGACAGAGGGTCCCTGTTCTTGGTCAGAGAGGACATACTCAGACCAGCCAGTTGTGTCCCCCGGGTGGTTCCGGGGAGGGTGTGATTGCAGAAGGAAGTAACAGGAAACTCATCTCAGATGCAGGATAAAAACAGCAGCTGTACCAGCATCTCACCTGCAGGGCCCCCGGATGGCCGCAGGGAGAATCCTGTCCAGCTCAGGGAGGTGGACTGAGACGCTGAGTGGACGTGACGTGATGTCCAGGGGCCGGGACTTCAGGACGCGTCCCTTGGTGCCCCGGCCGACCAGCATGGGCCTGGGGACCTAAACTGCGCGGTCAGGATGGTTCATGCCAGGCACCTGCTTCCTTCTGAGAGCCCAGAGTCTGGTCGGAGCCAGGCAGAGGGGCCTGGTGTGATCAGCCCTGGTCAAACCCCCAGGTGCTGGGTCTCCGATGAGCTCCTGGTGACACCGTCTCCCACATGTGGTCACAGCCTGTAGCTGGGGAATGAAGTCCCTTCTGAGAGTCGCCGGGAGTGGACACTGAAGTCAGGCCTGGCCGTCTGTGGACTTCACCCTGCGCTGAGTTTGCTCTGTTTCCTTTCCTGTGATAAATCACAGCCAAACTAGATGCCGATATGCTGAATCCTGAGAACCTCAGTCCCGGGGTGGGCTGGTGGCTCCAACATAGCCATGCTCAGCTGTTTTGTCTCAGGGCACCGTCCTCAAGAGACGGCACCAAGTTGGGTGCTGGACAGAGGCCCTGTCCGCTGGCCCTGGAGCGGAATCGCGAGAAGCCAGGGGAGGATCTCTGTCCCGCTCGGGGGCAGACCGCCCCATCCACACTCTGCTGGGAGAGATAAACTCGTGATTTCTGTCCTTCAAGTGGAAGACAGATGGTGGCGGGAGACGGCGACAGTGATGATGGAGGTGACAGCGGCTCACACTTTCTGAGGCCTGCCAGGCACAGTGGGCACTTCCTGCGTCAGCTCACCCTCAGCCACCCTGCGAGGCAGGCGCTGTTGTTGGCTCCATCTTGTGATGAGGACGGGGATCACAAAACGGCTAAGCACTGCCCACCGTCACATACTTGTTCAGGGACACATCCCTTGGCTTTAGAATCTGAGTTCTCACCACTATGTCCAACTGTTCCTAATACAACTGTTCCTCCCTGGACGCAGACAGAAATCTGCACTGGTCTCAACAGCCCGATGCCACCCTCCCCTTGAGGAGACATAGTGCAGGTTACATCCCAGCCTCAGCAGGATGCACATGTGCATCACCCTCTGAGCGGTGTGGACAGTATGGACTCTGGGTCCCTCTAGGGCACCATGCTTTGCACCAAACAGAGCAGATAGATGGGAGGGGGTCACCGTTCGGGACTGGGGGCTCAGCACAGACTAGAACTGTGATCCAGTCTCGGGGAGCGTGTGGACACAGAGGGGATCTCAGAGATGAGTTCCCAACAGTCAGAAGGGAAAGCAAGCAGCCCACGGGGAAGAGGTGGACCCGGCCATGACCGTGAGAAGCGGAGAGGCCGGAGAGACAACTGGCTGAATAATGGGTCCACCTGCAGAGAAGTCAAACTGACGGCTCCTCCGTGGAAAGCTCGAGTGTAACAGTGGAGGACAGCCAGGGAGGACGCGACGGTTTGCTAAGAGTTATCGGGGGCAGAGGGAGGTGTGGGCCAGAGCCCTGGGGAGGGGGAGGAGCTGAGAAGATGCTGGTGGAGTCTCAGCACCACGTGAACCCACGCGACAAGCAGGCAGAGGCTAGACCGATCTGGGCTCCACGGCCGGTCTCCTGCTTAGACAAGTGAGACCCCGGCCAGCGCCACCTCTGAGCTGACGGTGGTGCTGACGGTCCCGGCCTTTCCCAATCAAACCTGTGAGGACCCCAATAGACCTGGGCTGGAGCTGCTGGCAGCCGTGGGCTTAGAAACCTCTTCTGAAGAGAGGGCTGACGGCCTCCAGCATCTCCCTAGCTGCGGCGGGGTGTTCACGATGGCCCACGAGCAAGCACGGAGAACTGCAGGAATGACGGTAACGCTGACGGGGGTAAGGGAGTCAGGGCAGAAAGTCAGACATTCATCCCTTCACACAGAGAAACACGTTTAAAGGAAGAAACCATCTCAGCAGCGACAAGAAGGGAGGTTCTCAATTCTAGTAAGCTACACGGAAAAAAGGAGGGAAAATGACAAGCAAGCCCAAGAGAAGACAGGCTTGCCGGGGGCTACTCCCTCCAGCCTGGTCACCAGTTAATTCGCCAGCTCCGCAGCTTCAGACAAACCACCCCCATCAAAACACTGCTCCGACAGCTGCAGTCGAAGCCGATTAAGTCTCAGGATCGTGTCCCAGCACATTCTGTGTTTTGAAGGAGGAACAGCCGCTGACCCTCGGGAAGCTAACTGCTTTTCCATTTTCGAGCACAGTCAGGCACCTGATGAAACCATTCATCTCCCAGGTGGCTGTGCGCCCTAGTGAGCTTTCTGCCTGGGGACCAACCCACGGCAAGCGCCAAGGCCACGGCCCTGGGCAGAGGGAGCAGTTCTGGGCAGAAGCTGCTCAGTCCTGGCGTGGAGACTGCTTCCTGCTCTGTGCACAGTCCCGCTCTCCAGGGAGGGAGACTTCAGCCCCTAATGTGTGTGCTATATGCATGCATGTTGAGTATCCAGGCAGTTCTGCCTCTGGCTCCTTCCAATCAATTATTGCGCCTTGTACACATACATGGGGCTTCCCAGGTGGCTCAGCGGTAAAGAACCTGCCAATTCAGGAGATTCAGGAGACACAGGTTCTATCCCTGGGTCAGGAGGAGCCCCTGGAGGAGGAAATGGCAACCCACTCCAGTGTTCTTTTCTTGTTGGAGAATCCCCTGGACAGAGGAGCCTGGCGGGCTACAGTCCAGGGGGTCGCAGAGTCGGACAGGCCTCAGTGAGTGAGCACGAGCATATACACTTGGTCAACACCAGCAAAGACCGATTTCTGGTTTAATGGGGCAGAAAGAAGGGAGGCGGGTGCGGGCGTCTAGCAGCTGTCTCTCCTCTCATTAAAAGATTCCCCTTAGAGCAAAGCACACGCCTCCTCTGTTCACTCGGACTTGCCTTTTAAGTAGCTGACACACCAGGAATTTTAATAGTAGAAATAAATTCGTTTGGAGCCATGCGTATTTCTGTTCCCATTCTAGTGGGCGCTAGGAAGCCTCCTCTACGTTCCACCCCAGAATGTTTTATGGCCACAAACAATTCTCTGGAAAACATGCTGCACTCGGGGTAATAAAGGTCCTGCAGATTTTATTAAACAATCGTGCCAGTGAGTGCAAGCAGTAAATGCTAATGCTGGCTTCAGGGCACAAACGCCCATTGTGCGGTCATCTCAGCGGGGCGCCGCGAGGAGAGGCTGGGCCAGAGGCTGGACTCCGGCCCCCGCCTCCCCCTCGCCACTGATTTCACCGTCGGATTGGAGCAAGTCCCTTAACCACGGCTGTGCCAAGACCAAACCAGGGTGCAAAGTGAGCCCTCCTCTTCTCTCCCCTAAAGCCCACCTTTCAGGCCAGAGCCTCTCCCTCCGTGGAGAACCCACCTGCCAAGCAGGAGATGAGGGTTCGATCCCTGGGTACTCACTCCAGTGCTCTTACCCGGGAAACCCCATGGACAGAGGAGCCGAGGGGACTACAGTACATGCAGAGTCGGATACGACTCAGAGACTAAACAACAAAAGCAAGAGTCCCCCCAGCCCCACCACACTCCGGGCCCCTCCCCGTCCCTCACAGCCCCATTCGACCACCCTGCTTCCTCACTACAGAATGTGCCCTCTCGACGCCTTGTCAGGAAACGTTCGGTCTCAGGCCCCCTCCCACAGGAATGCCTCCTGTCTCTCTCAACATGCACACTGCTCTCTCCTGGATTTCCGGGCACTTCCAGCCACCCACACCCGTCCTACGTTGGTTCACTGGCATCACTAATATCTTAGCATCTGTTAGATACAGCTCAGCAAGTAGGTTCAGGTCACTACACATGCATGGCATGGGGTCATTTGGACAAAACCCAACAGGACACACATGCTCCGTGAGGGCCAGCAGGAGAGAGAAGGACGCTGACTGTAAGGAGGTGGAAGTAAAACTGGGCGGGGGCTTCAGAATAGATGGGCCCGCCCCATCAAAATTCCATGGACCATATAGTCCATGGGGTTGCAAAGAGTCAGACACGACTCAGCGACTTTCACTTTTTTCACTTTTCCCCATCAGTAAGTCTTACAACCAAGAAGGTGGGCAGCTCCCATAGAGAAAGGCCCACCCTAATGATAATCCATAAACTTTGGGGCTTCCCTGGTGGTTCAGATGGTGAAGAATCCACCTGCAGTGCAGAAGACACGGATTCAATCCCTGGGTCAGGAAGATCCCCTGGAGGAGGAAATGGCAACCCACTCCTGCCTGGGAAATCCAACGGACAGAGGAGCCTGGCGGGCTACGGTCCATGGGGATTGCAAAGAGTCAGACACAACTATCAATATTGAAAGTTACCAAATGTTCCCTGAGAAAGTTTATTGTCAAAGATGAGATTTATTTCTCACGCTGTGGGACGCTGACTGTGAATGGAAGGACACTTCAGAGCAAATCCATGGTATCGCGCTGCAGGCCCGGGGGTGGGGGTGCACAGCGTCTCCACTTGGCTGGGAATTTCAGCTTACATGACACTGAAACAACACACCTGTGGGGCCTGGAATGCGGCCACCTTTCCTTTCCCTCGGGGCTAGATTTCTCCCACTGACTCTACCCCTGCTCCATGTCACCCCGAACACAAGCTGAAAACCGACACCCCTGGAGCTTAAGGCCGAAACTACACAACTCAGACTGGAGACAGTGGCCAGGTGGGCTCAGGGCCCATGCCTTGCTCGCCCGAGCCCCTCGGTGCCCGGCTAGGGGGTTCCTAGGAGCCCCACAGCTCTGGTCACAAGGGATGATGAAAAAGGAACATTTCCCCAGAGTCAGGGATCTCAGAACAGCATTGATTTAAATTTTGGGGGTGTTGGGGGAGAGAGACAGAGAGGAGGGAACACCTACTTGTGAGCAAGAGAAACATGAAGGACACGATGAGGGAGGAGAGGGGGTGAAGAGAAGAGAAACCCCGAAATGACGACCACTGAGGACGCTCAGCAGGAAACACGTCCAGGGCCGCAGCAGGGCCTGACTGTGACCAACATACGCGAAGTGAACAGGCCCAGCGGCTGAACGAGTGGCCTGGACTCAGCGGGGGAAGCAGGTGTCAGAGACGCTTGGACGAGCGTCTCAGGTGGGTGGGCATCTGTGTGTGTGCCTGGGGAGGACGCTGTTGGACCCGACGCCCATCCGGCTTGCCCTCCTGGAATGTCCGACATCCTGGGTGAGATGTGAGGGGAGGCTCTTCCGGTGAGCGAGTCCCAGCCACAGTCATGAGCCCTGATGAGGACTCGAGGGAGCGGCCGGTCCGGCTGCCCCAGTGAAGGGTATTTCTGTACATCTGGACTCCTAACAACGGCCTGACCCGGGAAGCAGCACTTCCTGACACCATCACGACCCCTGAATTCTTAGTAGATTCATCATCACGTCCAAAGTCCTATGGAAGTGGACTGTATTTTTGCAACTTATTTATTGTTTATAAAACTCTATCCAAAGTCAACACTAACTTTCTTTTCTGTTCGTCCTAGCTCACTGACATTAAAAGATGGTGCAAGCAGGGATGCGCACAGAGAGAAGCCCGCACTGGTTTGTGGGTTGGTCGCGGGGCTACATCATGCTGCAGGAACAAACCTCTCTCTGTAATTTCAGGTGCTCGGAACACCAGAAGGTCATTTCTCTCTCACACCACATGCCCCATGCAGGCTGGCAGGGTCTCTGATGATCACTGCCACTTGAGGGTCAGGCGGAAAGAGCGGTAATGTGTTAAGACCCCCAGGCCCCTCACCAGTAATTCAATGCTCTGGCCCAGGAGGAACGTGTCACTTCTGTTCACAGCTCTTGGGTCAGGGTCAGACATGGGGACCTGCCCAAGGTCAAGGGAAATACTGGCCAAAGGCAGCAGTGGCATTCACAGCTTGTTAAGGGAGCTGACTGTTCAAAAATGCTTCAAACACACATCACGCATGAAGAGGTGGCCCCAGCTTCCTGGAAGCTCTGTGTCCTGAGCTGTCTCTAGGCATGCTCGCTGCTCCATCACCCCTTGCAGAGCCCAGGCCTGTCCCGGAGACTGACTCAGGGCCCCGCCAGGGTCGTCTCTGCCCTCCACACAGCACCGCATCCTGGGAAGCAGCTCAGCACCTGGACTTCGGCCCCCAGACCTCAGTGCGGGCTCAGCCCCTCCCGTTTCACACCGTCCTCTTCCTCCGTGACTCTGTCTATTCTGCCAAAGGTTGGGCATCCTCGAGGTGGGAGAGCAGACAGGCCGACCGAAGGTTTCAGGACCACTGCCCAGCTCCTCGGCAGAGAGGAGCAGCCAATCCAAGGCACCCGCCCTGTGGCCGTGAGCGGTGGCTCCCAGCCAGGTGGCCTGCGTCTCGGCCTCGGTCCTCCCACTCACTGCGGCGTGGGGGGCGACCCCTTCCCCCCAGGCACTGTGCCGTCAGCGAGGGGTGAGGGCCAGCCCCACAGCACCAGAGCCACTCGTCTTTCTCCTGTCCTCGTCACCAGACCTCCCTTTGGCCACATTTGTTTCAAATGACTCGGTTCCACAAAGAGCAAGTCGCATCCCTCAGGGATCCTGGGAGGTAAGCATCCCCCTTAAACAAGAGAAAGATCAAGAGTGACCCAGCGTTCACCTCCATCTGCCCGAGTTTGCCCTGATACTGTGAGAACCACACACAACGGTCAGGAAAACAGCCTGGAAAGGTCATTCACTCACTCGTACCTGGAACTCTTCAAAGAAGCTGCTCTGCCCAATCCCATAAAACATCAGGCCGCGTTTCCGCCTGCCCCCCACCCTCCAGCCCCCAAACACACACTGTGTGCTTGATCCTCCGTTGGCCGCACACACAGCCAGCCAGGCTCCCATCGCAGGGGGTGGCGGGGAATCAGGAAGCAAGGGCCGGGGAAGAACAGGGAGGTGGCCGTCCAAACCCTGTCCCCACCCGCACCTCAGGGCCCTGGAGGCATCTTCCTTCACAGCTCCACATGCGTGCACAGCAGGCCAGCCGGAAGGCGAGCTGTGGTCCCGGTCTGGAAACTGCTACCTTCCCACCTGGATGGAGCTGCTGAGCTCACCTCTGGCCTCACAGGCGCCAAGGCCCACCCTGCCTGCCCTCGTCTGGAGGCACAGTGCAATCAGGGCTTCCACTCTGGAAAGTCCTCCAAAGCAGATGCTGGCAAACACAGCCAGCTGATGGGTCCCTTTGGCCCAATGGCTAGTTTTGCAAATAAAGTTTTATTGGAGTACTCCTCTGTGGACGCATCACCTGTGGCTGCTTTATGCCAGGATGGCAGAGTAGTTGCGAGAGAAACCCTTCAGCCCAGAGAGCCGGAGATACTCTCCATCTGGCCCTTACAGAGAGCGTGCTGAGCCATGGTCAAGGGCACGTGGCAGGGAAGGGGCAGGGGGACACAGCTTTCACCCCACGAGGATGCTGTCGTGGGCCATGACGGCCACACGCAGACCCACAGACGGAGCTCACGGCTTCCTTTACTCAATGCCTTCTTATGTGCTGGAAGCTGGGGCATGATGACGGCGAGATGAACGCCCTGTGGGAGTTTAAAGTTGTGTGTTGGGATGAAGACGGGGCAGAAGGGAGAGAGGCGTAGAGAGACGTGAGAAATCCATCAGGCGTCAAAGAGCGGCGGGCCGGCCACACAGCAGTGAAGTGAGGGAGTTCCGCCCGCCAAGGCCAGCACAGAAGGACCTGGGGCACACGCCGGGGGAAACCAAACACGTCCAGGACAGGTGCGCGATCCTGACCTAGACGTGCAAAACACACGTGCTAGTGGAGATACCATCTCCTGCAAATCCTGCAGACATAGCGAAAGGGTACAGAAGAGCAAGGGAAGGGGAAATGCAAAAGCCAGGCTCGCCATGACGGAAGGAGGGGAGGGCGACAGGAGGGCGGGGTGACACTGGCTGGTGGGGGGACGCACGGGGACGTCAAAGAACAGCTGGATTCCTCCACTGTGCGTCGTGTTGGGATCCTTCATGTCTGACTTCTTATACTTTTGTCCCTATTCACTGTCCAATCAAACTGAAGTTTGAAAGCAGTCACTGGGATGAGTGAGGAGGCCCCCAGCTCAGATGGGCTGGGGTCGGGGTGGTGCCGGGAGAAAAACGGCACACCTGTCATTTGAGGACCTGAGCAAATTTCACCCAGAGAAAATGTCGGGGGAGAGTGTTCCAGCAAAGAGCGCCGTGCAGAATCCAGGGGCCACAGAGGCAGAGTTTCCGAGGGCCTGAACCAGCAGGGGAGGGGGCAGTGGGAAAGCGGGGCTGGAAGGTCCCCCGGCCGCCCTGAGAGGCAGCATGAAGCCGTCGGGTAAACAGACACGGTCACTCATCTTCTAAACAGACTCTTCTTGCTGCTGCACGAGTTTATTCTGCTGTGCAGATGTGCCCCTCGGGGTCCTGCAGGCTTGAGAACAATGCTGGTCCCTGACACGCACCAGCAGTTCCACAAACCCCGCCAAGGTGTCGGGCCACAACAGCAAGGCCCTTTGTTCCCACAGCTGATGGGTATTGACTATGGACTGTTATGAGCAGGAACACAAACAGTTTGTGCAAACCAATGTTTTTTTGCACATTGACTTAAAGATCAGTGCACTGGGAGAGATTACACTTACAAAGACATTCCAATGGTGAATCTTTGCAGAGCAGATGCTCCTTCTCTAAAACAATCTCCCACCACAAACCGACTTTACAATGAAAGGCTTTAATCCATTGGACCCATTTTAAACAAGCATTCCATCTAAATGCGCCTTTGTTCTTTGAAAGTATAGACAAGTGAAAACTATGAATGCTGTAAACATTTTAAAATCATATCAGTAGGAAAATCAGTTCAAAAGCATATTTCTCTAGAGGCAGGAAGAAACATGCATATATAATAATAATTATTATTATTATATAAAAAGGTACAAAGAAAACAAAACAGAAAAACAGCACTGCCTCTGGTTTCATCATCACATCACCTAGTTCAAACTTGCAACTTGGTTACTAAAATGACTGTATTTTTTGCCTCCTATTCATTTTATTTGAAAAAAAAAAGTCAACATTAACTCTTATTCTGCTGTAGAAAGTTAGATCAGATCGTCTCCACAGAAAACAGTGACTTCAAAAGTCCTTCAAACTCTATGACCCAGCAACTCCTCCTCAGAGCATGGGCCCTAAAGGAGCTGGAAGCAGGGACTTGGACGGACCGCTGTGCTCACCTGTCCACAGCAGCGCTGCCCACAACCGTCCAGAAGAGGAAGCCTCCCGAGTGACCACACCCACAGGGTGGAACACGACTCAGCCTCAAAAAGGAAGGGGATCCTGACCCAGGTCACAGCGTGGCTGAACCCTGACACGTTCCGTTCAGTGAACAAAGCCCCCAAAGACAAATCCTTGGTGATCCCACTTATATAAGGTCCCCAGAGTCATCGGATTCATAGAGACAGGAGGGAGAATGTGGGTGTGAGGGTCTGGGAGGGGGGCATGGGGAGGTGTGGTTCACTGGGGACAGAGTCTCAGTTCTGCAAGACGAAAGATACTCCAAGATGGACGGTGGTGACACTAATAACACGAACATACTTAATGCCACTGAGTTGCATTTCAACCCATTTAAAAGGGTTGAAACGGTTTTACGTTTTGTACATGTGTGCGCGTGCTGTCGTTTCAGTCGTGTCTGACTCTTTGCAACCCCGTGGACTGTAGCCCGCCAGACTCCTTTGTCAGCAGGATTCTCCAGGCATGGATATCGGCGTGGGTAGCCATTCCCTTCTCCAGGGATCGAACCCAGGTCTCTTACATCCGCTGCATTGGCAGGAGGGTTCTTTACCACCAGTGCTGCCTGGGAAGCCCCTAACATTACGTATATTTTACCCAATAAAACACAAAGGTCCCAAACCTAGATATCTTAATCGGCTGCACAACTGGTGATTTGTCATAGATGGAGACCTTGTCCCTCCCTGCGGCCCCCGTGGCCCAGGCTCCTAAAAGGTCTCTGGACTCCTCGGGAATGTCCTCTGAGGACACAGCACTGACGGGAGATGAGGACATCCGCATCCTCACAGCCGGGAACAAGCACACGCACCTGCCACTGGCCCAGACACCACCCCCGTCCCCACAGCAGACCGTCCTCAGAGAGTCTTCTGCCACCAGGACAGACAGGGGTCTGTCAGCTGCCTGTCGGCAGGGCAGATCCCGTCTCCGAGTGTTTCTCAGCTCACCTTCTCCAAGAACACCCACAGAACGACCCACTAGGCACTAACTTCCCTCGACAAGCGCTTCGGCTCTGAACTCAGGCGGGATGCTGCCAAATCAGACGCACTGCACTCGAAACAATGCAGCGCTCCATCTCCCCATTTAAACACCTCAGTCCCTGCTGGACACGAAGAGGAGGTCTCAGAGGGCTTCAAAACAGCATCTTTACACGCTCCTCCCAGGTCTTTAATTACCTGCAAATGCATTTATTACACGACCTGGCTTGCCATTAGCTAGAAACACACCAGTGATGCCGCCCTGGCTCGGAAAGCTCCCCAGGAGTTTAGAAACGGACCAGAGGGAAGACAAGATGGGGGTAGGAAGGGATGCTTGGGGACGTGGCCCCAAGGGCGCCCTGCAGGAAGGCAGACAGCCCTCAGCGCTGGACAGAGAGGAAGAAGGGAAACTCACTTGCTGCACAGAGATCACAGACAAAGCCCCAGTCGTGCACTTGGGAAGGGGCACCGTCCTCCTTAACAAGTCCACATGTTTGGAAAGTCGGGGGAGGGGCTCTGAATAAAGCGGCCGCAGGAGGTTCCCGGTTCTTCTGAGACAGCCTTGTTCTTGGTGCCCGGAGGAGACTGGCACCACTGGCCACAGCCGCTCCGCGGGCCCTGCTCCCCGGGGGCCAGGCCATGCCACACTGGAGATAGCTTGGGGCCCAGGGCCAACACTTTCATCTTGCAGATGGAAAAAATGAGTCCTTATAATCCAGCAATCCCACTTCTGAGTACATACCCCAAAGAACTGGAAGCAAGGTCTCACCCCTGCTCCCTTCATCAGCCAGAAGGTGGGTGCAACCCAAGTGTCCAGGGGCGGAAGGACAGATAATCTAGGCAGACACGGGAATACTACTCAGGCTTAAAATAGAAATCTGGACACGTTCTACAACATGGGTGAACCTCGAAGACATCACAAAAGGATGAATACGGCGTGATGCCACTCACGTGAAGCTCCCAGAGGACTCAGATGCAGACAGAAAGCAGACCGTGGGCAGCGAGGGCTGGCGAGGGGCAGGGGAGGCCAGCGTGTCACGCGGCACGGTTTCGGCGGGAGACGGATGGTGGTGACGGCTGCAGGACCAAGTGAACGCACTTCACGTGGCACAGCCCCTGAGAAAGGGTGACGACGGGAAACTTCCTACTGGAGCTCTACACCACCACTGAACACTGCTTTAAAGTGCACGCAGAGAGTCAGGGTGCGGGAGAGAAATACACCGCTGAGTTCTGTGTGAGCAGCCAGGGGAGACTCTCTGAGGAGGGCCAGAAGGTGCAGGGCAAGATAAAGTCGAGACCGAGCTCGCCAGCATCTTTCGTCCACTGCCCCCAGATTGTCGGTCAGTCATGGCAGCAGAGGGGTGAGCGATCGGGTCTGAACCTAGCCGATTCTCTCGGCATCCAGTCTGAATCTGTCTAATCCATGAGGCTTTCATGAGAAATCTCAGCTAATTACCACTACCATTCATAGCCACCTACCTTACACCATCACGTGCCCTGCCCCTTATCCTTCATAGATGAGAAATGGACCAAGAGAGCTCCAGCCTTTCCAGCTCCACACACACACTTCTGCTCTGGCAGTGCCAGCTCACATTCAGACGCCCTCTCTGGGCCAGGCACAGCCCTGGGTACCAGAGACACAGGGGGAAGAAGGCATGACAGGTCCCCTCGGCGGCGTTTCCCCCTGAGCAGCGGGTGGTGCTGACGGAGACGCAGATGAATCAGTATATCTCCAGGGAGCGGTGGACGCCGGGAAACAGGCAGGCAGTCCCAAAGGAATAATCTGGGTGATGGCCACCACTGTGACGTGAGCAGAGTCACGGTGACAAGGCGTGGCCCAGCCTGCAGAGGCCCAGGACACAGCATTTCAGGCAGAGGGCAAGGCCAGTACGGCTGACCTAAGGAAGCAGGGAGAGCCTGGCACACAGGGAATGGCAAGGTCAGTTTGGCTGGAAAACAGAGTGAGGTCAGCGGGGGACAGGCCTCACAGGGCCTCACGGGCCGTGGCGAGGAGCGTGGGCTGCACCATGAAAGCCGCTGGACGGTGAGGCAAAGACCACGGGTCACTGCCCACAGCCTCTGCCCCGTCTCCTGCGGGCTTGTGGACGCCCAAGACGAAACAGTATTGCCCAGCACCACCCCCTCGTCCCCAGCAACCGGCTGTGGGCAGGGCACCACGGGGAGGTAAGACGCGGTACCCTCAACCTCTGAGAGGTGACCTTCATGGGAAGAGCATTCCCGCCTCCTCTCTCCCACCGCTGTGCTGGCCGGAATGTGGACGTGACTGCAAAATTAGCAGACAGGGAGAGTCCGGGCCCCAGAGTCAGGAGACTGGCCACACCAGCCCTGGATGACTCCAGTGATGACTCCAGTAACAGCTACTTTGGTTGGAACCCTGTCGTCTGGGGTTTCCCTGCTTTCACAGTGAAGCCACTGCTGACGCACCCTGAGGGTCCGAAGTGGACGGGTACAAGTTCTGGTTCACGCCATATAAATATTGCCCTGGTTGTGAGAGAAGAGTCAGGTGCATGGCTTGACCAGGAAGAGGTTCAGGAAGCTGTTGTGGTTATTCAGGCGAGAAGTGGAAAGGCTCTGCCTCAGGGGCTGCAGCCGGGCAGGTGATCTGTAGGACTGGAGATCATCTGTAGGATGATCAGAAGACAGTGACTCAGACCCGGCTGGAGGCCTGGTGCAGATGGTGGTTCTCAACAGGCTAGCAGGATGAGGGGGTGATGCCGTGAGGCTGGCGGGGTGATGAGGGCTCTGTTTCAGCCACACGGCACCTGAAAGGCCTCCAACAGCCAAGCCAAACACCCTCCAGACAGCAGGGCGGAGGCGGTGGAACTCAGTAGGGAACTAAGAGCTGGTGAAATAACTCACCCCCAGATGATTTAACACCACGTTTCCAGCAGCGCAGGCTTCCCAGGTGGCTCAGGGGTAAAGAACTCGCCTGCCAATGGCACCCTGGGTCGGGACGATCCCCTGGAGAAGGAAATGCTACCCACTCCACTATTCTTGCCTGGGAAATCCCATGGACAGAGAAGCCTGGCGGGCTACCGTTTATGGGGTTGCAAAAGAGTCGGGCAGGACTATGTGACTAAACGACACAGTGTGTGGTTCCAGCAGCGCTGACCAGCACAGACTTTACTTCATTAAACTTCGTTAAAGTTACAGCCACACTGCCCTGCCCTACGGCCCTGTGGTGACGTCAGAGCCCCAGGCAGTGCAGGCAGCCCACTCTCAGCACAGCCGAAGGTCTCTGCGGCCGCTCTGCTCTACGCCTCTTTAGAGACGGTTTATTATGATGGATTTGCTTTGTCTCACAAGCTGAGGTGTGAGGGAGATCGGGAGAGAAAATCACGTTTTTATTTTATTTCTTCTTCTGTAAAGTGGACCCCAAACCACCAATGTCCTCACGCCCTCACCCAAACGCTTCAGGTTCATGTCTATACACTGCTCACAACAATTCCCGATATTCACAGAGGGCAGAGGTCTGCATGACCGTTTAGAAGGTAACTAGCCTGAGGTCTCAACTGTCCTTTTACTCGGGGTCGCCTTCTCAGCCCTGAGAAAGGATGGAAGCCTAAGAGATGCTTTTGTGTCAGCTGAAGGCAGACGCCTCCCACGCCCTTGCCGCAGCCCCACGCGGACGCCGAGCAGTGGTGAAGCGACAGAAAAGCCAGCTGGGCAAACGTTCGCTTCTACTGTCACAAGGCAGACGGGAAAATGCCAGACAGGAGAGCCTGGAAAAGCACCAAAAGAGCAATCATCCCTGAAGACAACATGAAATAAGACCCTACAGTGACCCCACAAGGAAGCAGAAAATAAACACCCCCCACACAAACAGATGAGTGGGTTTCCGGGACCATCACAAAGGAAAACCAAGGTCTGGGCTCCATGACACTCCTCCTGTGAACCCCGCCTCCACAGGGGCGGGGGCGGCGCTCACGGCAGTTGTTCTGTCGCTCAGTCATATCCAACTTTTTTGAGACCCCGTGGACTGTAGCCCGCCAGGGTCCTCTGTCAAGAATTCTCCAGGCAAGAATTCTGGAGTGGGTTGCCATGCCCTTCTCCAGGGGATCTTCCCAACCCAGGGATCGAACCCACATATCCTGCATTGGCAGGTGGGTTCTTTATCATTGATCCACCTGGGAAGCAAGTGATTCAATTTCACCCTCTTAAAGGACAAGACCCAAGTACCCTGGAGCAAGCTGATATTCAGCAGCTCCCGGCTGACCTCCAAGTTCCAGCAACATCCCCACCCTCCACAAGCTGTGGAAACTAGGACAGCGCCGAAAGGTGATCCCGGAGGAAACCCCCTTTTCTGTGACAAAACTGCCAAGGGAAGGAAGGCTGGGGTAAACTTCATCCTTGAGAACCAGCGATCTGAATCACTCGTTCCCCACTGAACCCCTTCCAGGGACGCCTTCTGTGACAGAGGACAGTTCGGTTCAAACCGGTTAGAACCAGGGAGAACTAGAACAGCACAATCACCACGGGATGGGAGGGCAGGACCCCCAGCACTGCCTCCCCGAAACACAGAATGGAGCAAATGGTTTCTCACAGAGGTGGCAACGGCCGTCCTTGGCCTACAGAGTGAAGTCTGGACACCTCATCTGGCATCCATGCCCCAGGGAGGCCCCAGCCCTTTGGGGAAACCTTCTCCTTCCCCCATGGAGACTCCCTAGGGAGTTACACCTGCTGGTCAGTCTCCTGGGTGAGAGGGAGGAACATCGTGGGAAGGCGCCCGGTCCTCGACTGGACGAGGCCAGAGAGGAAGCGGACCCTGGAAAGGAATGGGAGTCGAGGCAGGAGAAGCCAAGCCATTAACCTGGGGACAGGGGAGGGGGAGCTGAGGGTGGTGGGAATGAGGCCCGGGAGAGGGCCCCGCGGTGGGGCTGGGCTCCGGACTTTAGAACATGGTTCCTGAGTTGGGGAGAGGCCTGCGGCGACCCGCAGACACGTTCCAAGCAGTCTGCAGAGACCCGGACATTTTACAGTCTCATGTCAGTGAAAACTCGTCTATTGATACGCTAACATAAGCATCACCCTGATTGTCTGGGTGAGCAGCCAGGAACCCAGCGTGCAGCTAGGACTTCAGGCCCACGTTTGTGTCTGAATTTATACTCACAAAGGCCAAAGGTCACCCTGACCGGTGGCACAGATGCAGGCTTAACAGTGGTTTGAACACAGTAGCAGGAGAACGGAGTCTCCACACGTATAGACAGCAGTCCAGGGCGTGACCAGGCTGAAGCTGGCTGTGGAAAGGTCACCGGAGCACCAGGAACTGTGGGTCTGGTAGGGTTGGAAGGGTAGGTGTTTGCTATTTGCACTGGATGCTCAGAGGCAAGAGGAGCTTAGTGCATTCTGGGTCCTGTGAGTGATGAGGGACCAGCTTGAGCCTAGTGCATTCTGGGTAATGTGAGTGGTCAGGGGAGCCTACAGCATCCTGGGTAAAGTGCTTAGGGATCAGCAAGAGCCTAGAGCATCATGGGCAATGAGAGTGGTTAGGACCCAGCTGGAGCCTGGAGCACCCTGGGTAATGAGAGTGGTTAGGCCCCAGCCGGAGCCTGGAGCACCCTGGGTAATGAGAGTGGTTAGGCCCCAGCCGGAGCCTGGAGCACCCTGGGTAATGAGGGTGGTTAGGCCCCAGCTGGAGCCTGGAGCATTGTGGGTAATGAGAGTGGTTAGGACCCAGCTGGAGCCTGGAGCACCCTGGGTAACGAGAGTGGTTGGGGGCTGGGTAGAGACCAGAATCATGAGGTGGGAAGCCTGCGAAGGAGGCGAGGACAACGCACAGAGATTCCGTCCTCCGTGACCATGGGACAGGGCAGGCTCCTGTAGGTCTCAAAGAGGAAAGGTAGAGTTTTAGATGCACGTTTCAGGGGGGCTGCTCAGGCTGGGGCAGTGGAGCGCTCAGGCCACGCTGAACGCTGCAGGCCGCTGCGGCGTCTGGGTGAGGAAGGAGTCCGTGTGAAGGCCGTGGCCACGGGGAAGGAGAGACTGAGGGGGTGGGACGGGTCCTAGCTGACTGAGAGCAGGCGAGGGAGGGGCAGGACCTGGCAACCAGCTGGGGCACCTGGACGGGTTTTCCTCCACACGGTGGGGCGAGGGAGGCAGCCCAGGATTCCGATTCCAAACCCTACAGATTTTGAGGCCACTGGCCTCTCCCTCCTCCGGCAGGGTTGCTGGGGGCGATGATAGACAGCTTCACGTTCAGATACGACGGGTGTGTGGTGCCTTAGGGTACCCCAGGGGGTTGACTTAGCAGGCAATCGTCTGTCCAGAAGTTCGGGGGGCAGTCACAGGCTCCCAAAGAGCTGAGAGTGCCAAGAGCCCGAATGACAGGAGAAGTAAGTGGGTGGAAGGAAGCGGGAAGCAGTAGCCTAAGAGACCAGTGGGAAGTCAGGACAGCCTGATAACCAGGGCGCCAAGAATGGGCCAGTGAGAATGGCCAGTAATGCAGGCCTAGGATTGAGAAATGCAGGCTGCGGATGGAGCAATGGTCGCCCAGTAGGTCAGAGGTAACTGGGGCAAAAGCAACTTCCATTCAGTGATCAATGTGATCTAAGTCGTTTCAAGCATAGCTTTTAATTCCTGTGTTTCCCAGAAAAAATACCACCTTGTCTTCATGTCAAGTATTTTAGGAAGGAAATAACTTTTAGAAAAAAATTTGGTTAAACATATATAATATAAAATTTACCATTGCCACCATTTTTAAGTGTATAAGTTAGGGGCTTAAGGGCATCTGCACTGTTGTGCAAGAAAGTAACAATGGTAAATGTTCCTTATCATTGGACAGGAAAAACCGAGTTAGAAGGCAAGACGGTAATGAGATTTTTTCTTGAAGTCGCCTAAAACAGTGCGTTATCTTGGCTTGATCGCTGGGAATTCAGAACTGCAGTAGAGCTGGAGAGGCAGCTGGGTCCTTCGAGGGATGTTACGTTGCTCACACTGAAGGCAGGGTGCGTGCGCGTGTGTGTGTGGCATGGTGCCGAGCAGTGTTTTGATGTTAAGGAGTAGAAAGGAGAGACTGAGGAGGAATGTGATGGTAGATTTTTAATCTGCAGAGCTGATTTGCAGCGCTGTTTCGGTTTCAGGGGTACAGCAAAGTGATTCAGTTATATATTTTTTCAGTTTTTTCCACTCTGGGTTGTTACGAGCCCCTGACTCTGGTTCTCTGCGCTCTAAGGTGGGGCCTCGTTCATTTCGTATTCGGCAGTGTGCATCTGTTGATCCCAACCTCCGAGTCTATCCCGTCCGCTTTCTTTTCTCCCTCTTGTAGGCAGTTTGTTTCCTACGTCTGAGAGTCCACTTCTGTTTTGTAAATAAACTCCCTGGTATTATTTTTTAGATTCCACATGTAAGTGATGTCATGATGTCTGTCTTGTCTGACTGACCTCACTGCGAGCAGGTCCACCCGTGTGGCCGCGAAGGGCACTGCTTCCTTCTTTTTAAGGCCGAGTAATATTCCATCATGCACACGCACCACGTCTTCTGAAACCAGTCGTCTGCTGATGGGCAGAAAGGCAGGCTGCCTTTGCATGCTCAGCCCCTAACAGCGCATAGCAAGTACTCAAGTTCATCCTGGCCCCCCGGTACCCAGGAAGTCCTCAGACACTTGCTGAGTGGGGAAGAACGCATCCTGTTTTTACAAGATGCCCCAAGTGAAACGGAGACTCTCTGAAGCCCAGCTGCTCCGGCATGACGCAGAGTCACACCAGCGCTGACAGCAAGCGTTCATGGCTCCTCATCCCGGGAGTCACATTTCTCTCTGGTCTCAGAGCCAAAGCTGTGTTTTGTTTCGTTTTGGTTTGGCCAATAGGCGTCTCGGCAAACCGCTCATGACTGCACCTCCCACCAGATCCACTTGGCTGTGGATGTCTCTGAAGCAGCCTGGTCTTCACCTGCTCCCAGGGTGACGCTTGTCTCCTCTCTCTTCTGTTTCAAAGTGAAGAACAGTCGGCCTCATGCTGCTGTCACTTCTCCTCAGCCCGGCTTCCAGCCCCTTGTCCCTTCTTGTCTTTCCAGACGAGGAAAGAAACTCCTATAGCGTCTCACGGGATTCCCAGAACAGACCTGGGAGCCCAGCTGGCAAGCATGTGGCAAGACAGGAGGCTGCAGAGAGCAAGGCGGGCTTTCCCAGAAGGGTCGGGGTGCGGGGACGGGCTGCGGGGGGAGGGCAGGGCCTGGCCCAGGGGGCCGGGAAGCAGGACTGTTAATCCAGCCACTCGCTCACCTCCTCCCTCGTCATCACCTTGGCCTCCAGTCCCCACGCGCGGCAGCCTCCGGACGGCAGTGACCCCGGCTGCCCACCTGGGTTGGGGGGGATGCCACTCAGAGCCCAGCACCCCTGGTTCCCTGTCCTCCCTGCCCCCGGGGGCTAGGACCTGCTCAACACGGAGGAGGCTCCTGGTTGAGCCTGGAATTCCCCAGCGAGAAGGCGGCGGGCAGCAGGGGTTTCCGCCTGGTTTTGTTGTTTCTTCTTTGGACCGCGGCATTCAGGGTCCACACCTGGAGTCTGTTCATTTTTGTTTTCTACTCATTTTCTCCACCGATGGTTCCAGAAGCGACTCCATAGCTCCGTGGTTCCACGGGACACACTGAACACCTGTGCCCTGACTTTAGCGAGATGGAGACAGAGGCGCAGAGAAAAACTGGCTGTGGCAGGTGCAGTCGGTCCACCACGGAGCTCTCACGACACCCAGGTCTCCAGATTTTCAGAACGTCCTGCTTCCCTCTTGCTGGGTGAACACCTCGTTTCAGATGAAGCTCTCGGCCACCACTACCATCCCACCGCTAAATCAGTGTGTCTGGAAATGCCTAGTCCTTAATGACAGACATGGTGTTAATATTAATATTTTCCTCCACTGCTTAAAAAAAGAGGGCTTCCCTGGAAGCTCTGTGGTATAGAATCTGCCTGCAGCACAGGACACAAGGCTTCTATCCCTGGGCCAGGAAGATCCCCTGGAGAAGGGAACGGCAACGCACTCCAGTATTCTTGTCTGGGAAATCCCATGGACAGTGGAGCCTGGTGGGCTACAGTCCCTGGGGTCACAAGGAGTCTGACACAACTGAGCGACTAAGCACACGTGCATGCTGGAAAAGGCATTCAGATGCTGTAATTTTAGAATGCCACACAGCTAAATATTTTCTATTCTTCCCTGCCAGTTTTGAGACAGACTATCTTCACCAAGTTCAAAACACCCAGAGGAAAACGCACTCTGAAGCCCCCCACACACACACGCTGCCCTAACTTCTGGCAGAAGACGGCGCCTGGGCCTCGGTGAACCCACCAGCCGAGGGCCCTCTCCTCTGCCCCTGTCTTTCCACCTTTGGTGTGGACACACACAGTGCGCCTTCGCGTGCTCCATGGATACACAGACGCTTGCGCTGTCTTCAGCATGAAGTCTCAATTTACATCTGCACCGCGGCTAATAGGTGAGAAGGGGGAGAGGGGTCACCGTTTTCATTTGAAGAGCTGGCACCACTTAGAAAAATCGGTCCTTGGGGGCGTCTCCCTGTTCCCCACTGGGCGGCTCACCCCTCCAGCCTCAGACCAGCCCCTCAGGGGAGGGGCCCGGGCGCCCCTGCCCTCTCCTGGCACCCCAAGGGGGCACCGGCGCTGGGGCTCCGGGGAGGTGGCGGGCGAGGACACAGAGGCCTTGTCACCTTCCTCCTCTGAATCTGTTCTTCACTGATCACGGTCTGTCTGCCGGGTTAGCAAAGTGTTTCCAGAGAAGGAAAGGACGGTGAGAGCCTCAGTCCATTCTGATTTCCTAACCGTATCGTTTGGAACCTGCATCAAACAAAAACTCTTCTGAAATTAAAAAAAAAAAAGCATGCCAAAGGCTTTGGGTAAACTATGACTCACTGCGTTGGCTGACAAAGCCGGTTGGCAGGTCCAGTCCCACCAGAAGTGCAGGGCTGGGGCTCCCAGGGCAGCTGCTGAGAAGGCAGGGCGGCTGAAGACGGGGGTGGGGGGGTGCAAACAGGTGATGGGTCACGGTGGCCGAGAGCACGTTCTCAAGAAACTGTCCCTTCACCCAAATGCGATGCACATATTAGCGCCCTAACCCAGCTGAAGTCACTATGCCTGCTCCACGCCCCAACAGCCCGCTACCTAGAGGCATGGTTCGGGGGATTGTTTTCTTATTATATAAGCACGGCGGCTCTGACACTCAAAAATCCTGGTGACTAAAATACATCCCAAGGAGTATTCAGAAAAACATCAGATTACAGAAATACACACAGGACTTCCCTGGTGGATCAGAATCTGCCTGCCAATCTCTGCCAGTCTGAGCAGTGGACAGCAGTTCTTCCCCTGGTTTGGGAAGATCCCACGCAGCACAGAGCAACTAAAGCCCGTGAGCCACAACCTCCGAGTCCGTGCGCCTGGAGCCTGTGCTCCGCGGTAAGAGAAGCTCCGAAAGGTGCGTGTGGGCTGCAACCAAGAGCGGTCCCTGCTCCCCCAGCTAGAGAAAGGCTTCGCAAAAGCAATGAAGATCCAGCGCAGTCAAAAATAAACGAAAGAAAGAAACTGGATTAAAAAGTAAGGAACCCTGGCGCACCAAAGTCCCAGATTTGAACAAAAAAAGAAAGACACATAATAGTAAGGAGGAACATCACCCAGCACACTGGAAATGACCCAGAGGCCAGATCCAGCATCTCGTGAGCCACCCTACCCCGCCCAGAGCAAACTCAAGGCTCTCCTGAGATTATTTACCAGTTAAGACTCCGGCTTCTCACTTTGCAAAGTAATCAGGAACTCAGTCACCTGTGAAATTTCTGGTCACTCCTTGATTATGTGTAAAATTCGTCCAATTATTTAAGCTGTCTGGGTTTGAGGAGGGTTATTATAATGAGAATGTGAAGCTTTGAGAGAATGTTTCAAGGAAATGGCTCACTGCTGTTAGGCCAACAAACAAAAACAATGAGTGTTCATTCACCCACCATCACTAAGGTATGGTCTCTGCCATTAAGAAGCAGGCTTCATCACTTCCACTTGGGGCGGGGAGGTGCTCAAAGTGGGGAGACGGAGATAGAGATCAAACAAGGACAGATTCAGAAAACGTATAAGAAAACCATTCCTCTCCCCCAGGACTTAGCACACGGACAGCAAGTCAGCTCCAAGAGCTATTTTCTCTCTGTGCTTCTTTTCAACAAGGACACATCCTAGCAAAAGCTGCATCACCTTGTCTGTGAGTTGAACCATCCCTGGAAAAAGAAATCACATGGCAAGTCATGGCTGCCCACGTTGAGAAGCACATGGGCAGGACTTTCATCTCTGGTGAGTCTTTATTTTCATAAGCAGATAAGGAAACAGGATGCTCACTTCTTTCCTTGGTCTGTGGTTCCCTGCCCCTGGCCTGGCTAGGTCAAGGTTTTCTCTTTTCTCTTCTTTGGTCAGAGCTAAAGAGATACAAGGAGGCCACCAGGGTGGCCCAGGTGGGTTAAATTACTTGAGCATCTCGCGCAGCCTCAGAGGCGGCCGGACCCCGCCTGCAGCCACCACTCGCAGTTCAGCATTGCTGCGTCTCCGGCTACTGCCAATGGGCTTCTAGGTACAGGCTCCAGAGGAAGATGCCAGTGGTCTCTGGTTTATGTCCTAATTATGCAACCTTGTCTCCCTTTGGTGAATTTAAGGAAACTACAGTTTAAAGGAGGGAGTCTTCAACTGGAATGCACTGTAGAAAAATTCCAAAGCCAAAAAAGCCTTAAGCACCCCTGCACAAAAAAGCACAGTTTCCCACGTTAGCAACACGTCTCAAAACAGAGAGTCCACCTTCACAGTGAACTCCGCAAGCCACGAGATCTGCCAAAACCACAGCTCTCCCCACTTACAATGCCAGGCACCTGCAAGACGGAAAAGAGAACCACATCCTGTCTCTTCTGAGAAAGTTCAGACCTTTCCAGCAGATGCCCGAAGTGAGATAAAAACCTGCCAGTGGGAGGGATAAAACGTCAGGGCCATTTAACATTTATCTCCCAAATAATCAACGCCTCCGGTGTGAAAGCTTCAGTGGAGAAATATTTTAACTCTGTGACCAGGGTTAGCAAGAAATTCCTTCAAGCGAAACAAATTGCCAAACATTCACTAAGCATAGGTACTACTTGTATACGAAGCAAGCACACTGGTTAGGAAGTTCAGAGTCACCAGCCCTGTGGACCGAGGGCTGGGATCTTCAATACTGATCACCAGCCTCTGTTTCCTCCAAGATCGCCAGAGGGAGGGGCTGCCTCCGCCCAGCACACAGCACACCCACCCCGATGCTGTCCAGTTAGAACTTTCTTTGCTTTTTTGAGCCTCTCTTCCCAAACTTAGTTCTTCCGCCGTCTCTTAATCAACCCCCGATTCACGCTGTTTGGATATTATCTCAGTGAACTCCAGGCAATCAATCACATTCTGCTGCTTTCTGTTAATTTTGCTATATCACATATCATATCAACTTGATAGTGGGCCACCAGTGGACACTTGGAAATTCTCGTCACAGCGGTATCTGCCGTGACGTCTGGTTTGTAACTCCAATCTAAGAAAATGTAACTCTTTATTTATGCCCTGTTTCATTTCAGAGAAAACTTAAGACTGCTCACACAAATCCATACAATAAAATAACACAGAATTTACGGCAATATGAAAATGGGACAAAGGAAAAATGAAAGCAGAAAATTTCAAATAAAACTAGGAATGGGGCCAGCATTTAAAGCTCAGCTTGCTGAGCCCACACACATGCTAGATAAGATTCAAAGTTTTCCAAGCTCCCCAGCAGTCAGTGGAAAGAGAATCACTTATGGGTGGCAAAAATACGCGGGCCCGCTGGTCAAATCAGCCACCATCTGTTTCTGTAAATAAGGTCTTACTGGAACACAGCCACACCTAATCATTTACATTTTATTTACTGCTTAGTGCTGGAGAAGACTCTTGAGAGTCCCTTGGACAGCAAGGAGATGAAACCATTTGTCAATCCTAAAGGAAATCAACCCTAAATATTCATTGGAAGGACCGATGCTGAAGCTGAAGCTCCAATACTTTGGCCACCTGATGCAAAGAGCAAACTCATTGAAAAAGACCCTGATGCTGGGAAAGATTGAGGGCAGGAGGAGAAGGGGACGACAGAGGATGAGATAGTTGGATGGCATCACTGACTCAATGGACACATGTTTGAGCAAGCCCCGGGAGATGGTGAAGGACAGGGAAGCCTGGCGCGCTGCAGTCCACAGGGTCATAGATTCAGACACGACTGAGCAACTGAATAACAACGATAGGATATCATGGCAGAGCTGATCACCTGCGATGGAATAAAACATTTACTACCTGGCTCTTCAGAGAAGAAAGTCTGCAGACACCTGGGTTACTTGGTTCTGCACCCGTCAGGTAACAACGAAGCTTTCCTAGGATAAGCACACTCCCTGTATGGTTCTGAAGTACAAGAGAACTTCCACTGTCAAGAGTCACTGTGCAATCTCTTGGAAAACACCCTTAGCTTCATTTTTCACAGTCACAGGCTTCATAGGGCCAATGGCGATTCTGAGTGAGGCTTAGAGGGTGCCGTGGGGGTAGTTTTTCTCCAGGTCTGCTGAAGGAGAAAGACTCATCTCCACTGAGTCTGCAGAGATGGTCAGTGCGGGTCCTCCCACTCCCGATCAGAGGCCAGCAGGGCTACTGGGTCGGGCTCCTCTCCCGCCGAGCGCCAAGGGGTCCCCTGAGCCCTCCCTGCGGTTGCTGGCAGCAGTGGGCATGCAAGATAAAGTTGATATGTCAGCTTTGCTTTAAGGCTCTTTTCTGTGAACATCCTCTGTGCTGACTTTGACAGGCACTGGGGTGGTGAGACGGAGGCTATTTCTCTGCTCAGTTCTCGAAGCCCGCGGTCCCATTCTGACAGCCTGCAGAGATGTCCCTAGAACAGGGCCCTCAAGGAGGCACAGCAGGGCGCCTTCCTGCGGGAACCGGAGCCCCGTGGGGACGGGGCCTGGGGAGCAGACCCCACACGCCTGTACACACCCGGGGCCTGCGGGCCCGAGACAGGGGCCAGGGTCTCCTCCAGAAAGGGGGGCCGCTCCTCTGTGCAGACCACGGGCACAGGGAGGGAGGAGGGCCCAGGCAGCTCCTATGGAGGTGCTCAGGCTCAACACGCACCCCCGAGACCTCTGTTCAAAGAGGCAAGCCCTCCACAGGGCTGTCACCCCGACCCGCTGACCCGGGACACGTACAGTCCTAAGAACCCGCCAGAGCAAGGCTTCCAAGGTAAATGCAAATAACCTGAAAACAGCGGTGTCTAAGAAACCACAACCCAAGTCAACGTCAGAAGAAGATGACAGAAGAGCCGACTGTGGATTCCGGAGGACATATCCGTAGCCCTGTTCTTCTCTGTGACGACAGCGCCATGCTGTAATCAACTATAGTTCTAGCCTCTACAACAGGGAATAAAATCCAGCTTATTTAACAGTGTCATTCAGAGGGATCATACACTAAACGAAGGGAGCCGCACCTTAAGATAATCAGAGCTATACTTATCGACCCCTCGAGAAATTGCTACTTAATCTCTGATCCTACACATGTTGTCAAAGGGAAAGAAAAAGGAAATAGGTTATAAATAATCATATTATTCCTTACAGTTCTTTCCACACCATGATTAGAAAATATAAAACCGGAAAATAAACATCCACACCTAAACTTTCCTTCTCCTTGTGGGTGTGCGGCCGTGCGCTAGAAAAGAAGCCAGACAGGCGTCCTTGATGGAAGAGTCCACATAGGCACCCACACGGCGTATCAACAGAGCGCAGCTCCCTCACCCTTAAAAGATCGCCATTTGACTCTCCCAGCACCAGTGCTCAGGGTTCAAGTCCAGACCACTCAGGCCACATGGGAATGTGGGACTGTTGGACCCTGCATGGCCTCAGTGAAAAACACAAACAAAGAAAACTCTTAAGAAATCCATGAGAACACGGAGCCCACACCAAACATGAGCCGCTTGGTTTGCTCCCTGGAGCCAAGCGTGGGGACGCCTGGGCACGTCTGGGTTTGGAGGCGCACAGGATGTCAACACGGAGGACCCCAGCCCCTGCGGCGGGCCAAGCCCCACTTCTCCAGGCGGCAATACAACCCCCCACGGGCTCCGAGCCGGAGCTTGGGCTGGAGGGCAGGTGAGATGCACAGCCCGGGAGCAGGGTCCTTGCCACAGAAGACGCCGTCCTCTGCGCTCCAGAGCTGCGGCACGTGGACGCCTGCCCGAACCTCGCACGCGGTGGCCACACGCTCCCTCGCCTCCTCAAGGCCCCCCAAAGGCCCCTACTTACGCAGCGCGTACAGGGTGAGGGTCACTCCCGCCAGGCAGAACCCTTCGAAGAACCTGAGTGTGCTGAACATGGTCACGTTCACAGACAGCGCCACGGTCAGTCCGAAGACGAGGATGAAGATGATGGAGAAGAGCAGCACGGGCCGCCGGCCGAACCTGCACACAGACGGGACGTGGTTAGCCGTCGCCAGGCGGGCCGGGGCCCAGCGGCCCGGGACCGGGCCTCCCCGGGAGCCAGCAGGTGCTGGGTGGGGACCCCACGGAGTCTGCATCCCTCCTGGACCCTCGTGGGGAGGCCTAGGGGTAAGGGGCCCTCAGGGGACACACACCCACCCCTCGTCCTGTCGAGAAGGGGACACAGGTCAACAGCCGCTGCGCAACAGACGTGAGACGGGAGCCAATTCCTGCTGGCCAGTCTACTCCTGAGTTTATGGGGGTAATTCAACAGGACCAATAGTAACTCCCCGAATTTCAGCCTTGGCACGCCCAGCATAAAATGGCTTGGAGGCTGTGACCTTTGGAACTGGCTCCAGAGTCAACACAGACATAAGGTGAGCAGCTTCCAGCTGTTTCTCTGAGTTGTTAACTAGACTGTCCTCGACCTCACCCGTGGCCTGGGGGAGTCAAGGGCCTGGCCGGCGGCAGGCTGGTTTCAGCTCCACGAGGAGGAGTGGCCAGAAGGGAGCACAGACTGAACGAGGGTGCCTGAGCTGTAAGGACGCGCACGGACCCAGAAGGGAGGTCCCCAGTGGCCCGTCCTCTGCACTAGGGAAAGGCCTACGCGCCCTGGGTGGGCGCTCACATGGCCGGCCCGAGTGAGCTTGCGGAGCACAAGGGATGAGCTTCCAGGCGTGGCAGGGAGCGGTGGGGCGTCCCTCGCTCGCCACCCCTCCCGGACCAAGCCTCACACACACGAGGATGAGCATGGCACAGCCAGCGTGGCCTGGAAGGAGAGCTCTCAGAGAGGCTGGACTCTATTTGCCGAGGAAACAAAGTCCATGCCTGGAACCCCCAACAGCTGGACATCCACCTGGAAGGGAAACGCCCAGAAGGGCAAACAGAATCGAGGAGCAGGTCTGGTTGCCTGAGGTTGGGGTGAGAATGGCAGAGATTGGGCGTGGGCAGAGGAGGGGAACATTCTAAATGCAGTGTGTGCAGCGGCCACATGTGTAACTCTGCAGATATACCAAAACCCACTGACCTGTGCACTGAACAGGCACGCGCTTCATGGTGTGCCAACCACCTCTCAATTTAAATCTGTTTTTTAAAAAAGCAATAAGCAGTAGCGCCTGGCCTTGCCTGTGCAGGAGACGGATGTAATTTCTACACACTGGGGGTGGGAGCTCCAGGACACCATCTCATTCAGGATTCCTCAGGCCTCTGAGCATCCCCGTCCGTCACTCCGGGTTAGAGAAATGGGGCCAAGGCTGTGAGCTCAATGCAACAGAAGTTGATTTTCTTGTCAAGATTTTAGCCGTTACTTCCCTTCACTTGTGCTGTGGTCACTTAGCCCTTACCAGGAACGACTATAGGAAGTTCTGTCCAAATCCAGCTCGTCTACAGAAATGAACTTAAACACGGCTCAGCTGGCCTATTAAAGTGAAGGAAACCAGAGTCTAACTTATCCCTCTTTATTTCCCTCTGCTTCCCCGTCTGTCCTGCATCACAGAGTCGAGACCACTAGCAGGACGACAGACCAGGCACCAAGCAGCCGCGGGTCTTCCCACATCCTGCCTCCCGGACGCCCACTGGACACAGTCTCCTCCTGTGTCCTGACACTTTAGGGAAGAGCCTGGATTTCTGCTTAGCTTGTAGAAACAATTCTAAATCTTTCCCTCTCAAGTGGCTGCTAAAATCATTAAGTGAAAATTCGTATTAGGAATGGGGGGCAAACATGGTCTTCAAAGTCAGAGCTCTGGCCCTGATCCCAGGCTCCCTGGGGACGGAGGTCCCAAGCAAGACCTGCTGGGTCCCGTGAATCTCAGGCTCTCTTCGGGAAGGGCCATCAGGTGTAGATGTGTGCACGTGTTTAGAAGCCCCTGGGGTTCAAGTGGGCCCTGGCTCTCCCCAGAGCAGAGGTCTCCCACCAGATGACCAGTAAACTTGCCCAAACCTGTGATGCAGAGGCGTCGTCAGTCAGTGGGGATCTGTGACGGGCGGAATATCAGCCTTGGGGGTGTCCCCATCCTAACCCCCAGAGGCTGTGCCACCTCTCATGGCACAAGGGGCTCTGCAGATGGAGTCAGAGTGAAGGGCCTCGAGGTGAGGCGGCTGTGCCGGGAGCCTCTCTTGGCTGCGTGGAACCAGGGAGACAGTCTCACAAGAAGGACCTGACCGGCCACAGTAGGCTCAGAATAGAAGTGGGGCTAGAAGCCAAGGAGCAGGAGAGCCTCTGCTGTTGTCTAGTCGCCAAGTCGTGTCCAACTCTTTGTGGCCCCGTGGACTGTAGCCCGCCAGGTTCCTCTCTCCATGGAGTCTCCAGGCAAGAATCCTGGAGTGGGCTGCCATGCCCTCCTCCAGGGATCTTCCTGACCCAGGGATCGAACCTGTGCCTCTTGCATCTCCTGCATTGGCAGGCGGGTTCTTCACCACTGAGCCACCTGGGAAGCACGGGAGAGTCTGGAAGTTGGAAAAAACTCCTTCCCCGCCACCGGCCAAGCTCAGCCCAGAGCCAGAGGGAAGGGGTCTGCAGTGCAGCCCATACACTGCCTCCCAGGACCCGCAGGATGAGAAATGCGCAGAGTCCAGCAAAAGACCCAGCAAGAGAGGCAGTGAGGTCGTCTGGCCAGAGCCACTGACCCAGCTGGCCCCCGTCTGCCACCTAAACTAACACGTCACCTGCAGGACATGCTGTCCAGCCCAGACCGAATGTGTGTGCAAACAGTCACCTTTAAAAAGCACAAACAAGACGCTATGCAGCCGAAGCTTCACTAGACACCGACTGGGGTCTCGGCATAGCCTCCGACCTGACCAGCTTCCTGACACGGCCGTGGAGTGGGGCCAGCGGCTGTGAGGCCTGGACTTCCCTCCATATGCGTTTATCTCCTTTGAAGCAAGGCTCCAGCAGGGAGTAAAATGCTAACAGAACATCAGTCAAGGGTGGAAAATACCAAACCTTCAAACTGGAACTGAGGCCCACTCAGAATGTTCAGAAAGCTGCAGCACAAGCCGCTTGCCCCAACCCTCTGGGCACCCCTGGCCCACTCCCTCCACCCTCCCATGACCTTGGAGAAGTGGCTGCAGCTCAGAGCCTGGCTGCTTGCCAAGGAAGACCCCAATCTCTCCCATCTTGGTCCCCGGGGCTGGTGTGTGATCAGGGAGGCCGAACACCGTTGATGGGCAAGGCCTAGGAAACCACAAAACCACCTGTAAGCAGCTTAAACCGCTGCAGATCTCTTAGGCGAAGGCTGCATTTCCTTTCCCTATTAAAGCACCGAATCAGGACACTAAGACCTCAGTCAAGTCCATGTTTTTAGGAAGAAGTGATGTGGTTATATTACTCTTATCTTCCCAACCTATTTCACTGTAGGTTTCTGGGAAACAAAATTTCTTGTGGTTAAAACATTGGGATTGGAGTGTCTTTTAGGTCAGTATAGCTCACTCTGAAAACCTTTAAAAGTTCAAGTATTTGGTTTGAAAAAAAAAAAAAACCCGAAACCCTCGTCGTTTCCCAATCCTGTTCCCTCCCCTCCCCCCCCCAAAAAAACCACCACCAAACCCCACGTGAGGGTCTGTGTGGATTTCCACAGGTCACTCCCAGCATCTCTGCTCCTGCCCCGGGGGGGATGCCCTTAAGAAGCACTTACAGATGATGATTCAGCAAATTCTGAACATATAGGCAATCGCACTTCATGTTAATGCAAGGAACACCCAATCAGACGCTAGCTTTCGGGGAAGAACTTTCCAGAACTTGAAAGTGGTCTCTCTGGGATTTCCCCTGTGGGCACCCCCGCAGCGGCGGCCAGCTGTCTCAGCAGACCAGGACAGAGGGCAACCTGGGGCGCAGTCTCGGCCTCGAGGAGCCTGCTTCGAATCACTGCCGGCTTTATCAAGTCTGGGATTCAAGAGGCCCTTATTTGTAAATAAAGTTCCTTAAAGAGAAAGAACGTCAAGGGGAGAGGGGTTCCCTGCACGTCACTTCTTCGGCTGCCCCCTGTTCCCCGCCAACCCCAGCAGCGCTGGGCCACGGCCAAGCTATTCGGGCGAGTCCCCACTGCCGACACAAGCCCCGCCACTCAGTCCACACCCGTGGAGTCCAGCTCTGGAGCCACTAGGAGCTTAGTTTCAAATGCTGGCTCTCCAACCTAAGGGCATCTGGGGATTTTACTTCAACGTCTGTGCTTCTGTTTTTCCCCTGGAGATATGGGTGATGCCGGTTTTCCACTGGGAAACAGGGGAGTTGTGCGGAGGGGCTATTTCAATCCACCGAGACACTCAGCATGGAGTTTGGCCACACAGGCATCGGTGAGGGCAGGCTGCTAACGCCGTCACTCCTGCTGTGGCAACTCGCGTTTCCATCCCACCACCGTCTCTCTCCCCTCCCCGGAACCCTCACCTGGCCCCTCATCCACCCAAGGAAAGCACATTTATTCTTATCTCCGGTCCCCACCCCTCTGCCTGCCCTGCCCAGCCGCCACCCACAGGCCAGCCACTTTTCAGAGCCCAGCTCCCCATGGACCTACAGAAGCATCTCCTGGCCAAGCCAACTTACAAGGACGGTCCCTCTCTGAGATCTGCCTGCGTCCGTCCACTTCTCGAGCGTGAGGAGTCTGGCTGCCCTCTTCCTGTCTTTTGAAGCCCCTGGTCTGTCTATGCCCGCTCAGGACCCAGCCCTTAAAGCCTGAAGCCACGTTCCCAGGCTCTTTCTAACCTCGCTCTCTCAGGAGGAGATGGGCGGCTGGCTGCAGGCTGGTTTTGCTAGATTCTAGCAGCCAGGGAATTGCAATGAATTTAAATTCTCACTTCAAAAGGGTCTACTCTATGCACTGGCAGCTCTCTCTGTCTGAACTCTGCAGGGGGCGGCTGCCCCTGTCAGCTCTGGCCCCAGTGCCAGGGCGGGGAGTGGGGGGCGGCGGGGGGAGCCTCGGTCGCTGCGAACTCAGGCCGACCTCGCCCCGGGAGGCGGCAGAGGCTGCTGCAGCTCCGGGGGGTGTGGCATGGTGGGCATGCGGGTACTTACCAGTCAGCAATGCATCCAGTTATCAGGTAGCCAAAGATTAATCCAACCAGTAAGGAGAACTTAGCGACATGGACCTTCCAGGCATTATCACACACAAGATCCCACTAGAGAGGGGCAAATAGAAAACAGGTCAGAGAGAAACGCACACAGAGGCCGGCGTCTTCAATCACAGAGCGCGCATCGCTGCGGGCGGGGGTCGTGGCGCCCCTCACAGGCTACATCCCACGCACCACTGGGGGTTTCTCAATGGTCTGGAGAATCCAACGAGAAATAACACCTGGCCACAGAAGGCGGTGTGATGCTTTCGTCTGGGGCAGAGGACAGAAGTCTGCAGGGTCTGGTGCCCTGATGCCATCTGGGGTGGGGGTCCTCCCTCCATCCTGGCGGGGAGGCAAGGCCAGGCGTCCCCGGGCACCGACACAGCTAGCACACACCCTGCAGTGGGAAGCCCCTGCCAGCTTCTGCAGAGCGTGTCACGACAGCATGAGCTCCATGTTTCCAGCCCGAAACCCCCCCAAACTTCAGAAGTCATCTTCATAGTTAAGACAGCGGTCAGTACTGAAACAGCCACGTGAGGCAGTCTTACATCTCCCCCGTCAATACCGCGCGTGTTTCCCCATATTCCAGGCTAAAGCCTCCTGCTCCACTCGGAGAGAAAGCCAATCAGTTGGTGCACACAACTTTTAGACTAGCTTTACAACTAAGCTTTATTATTTAAAAAAAACACACAAATAAACAGAAACAGCCCTCCAATCTTTCCCTCCTGCTTTGGCAGAAGTGGGAGAGAAACGCACGTCCGCTCCCTCCAAGTGATGTGTGTCTATGTGGCATCAGCCCTCAGTCCACGGGCAGCTCACGGCTGGATCTGAGAGGGCAAACAACTGCAGTCTCGGCATCAACAGGCTTCGGGAAGAGCCGCGCCTCTGCCGGCCTCCGTGGAGGAAGCACCACCGCCTGTGACGCCGTCCGCTGGACTCCGGGGGACACACCCAGGGTGGGGCGCCGCTGGCCACACAAGTCACATCACTAATGACTCAGATTCAGGGCTTCTTTATGGGGACGCCGTCCTCCCATGACTGCTCAGGGACCCCCAGCAGCAGCTTCACCTGGGAAGGTGTCAGAAATGTGCATTCTCGGGCCCAGGCCAGACCCCATGGGAGGTTTTGGAGGAAGCAAAGCGATGCAGTTTAACAAGCCGTCCAGGTGACCGCGAGGCTGCCCAGGGCAGCCACGTCCCTGCCCATTTGAATTCGGTGAATGAGCTTCCCAGGCCAGGGCTCAAACAACCCAGCCTCGAGCACAGGGGGAGGTCAGAGGCTCCAGGGAACATGCCGGGCGGGGCTGGCCGGTGCAGCCCCGGCTGGTGCAGCCCCCGCCAGCTCAGAAGACTCGAGGGGCAGCTAAGGCGGCTTCTGGAGGCCAGCCTGGAAAACCGACACTCACGTGTACCTGGCTTGTAGGAGCGAACGTATTCGTAACAACAAACGCCTTCCACGGCGCACCCTGCGTGTCTAACCTGGGACACACAGCCTGAAACGCTGCTGAGTCACAGCATCAGAAGCAGGGGAGTGTCGACTCTTTGCCCCATGGTTTCGACTCAGAGGCTTTTCCGTCTTCTCTCCCCTCTGCCCTCCTGTGAGTCACAGCCCCGGACACGCCGGCGTGTGTGGAGTCTGTATGTCCCGCCCTGCTTTCTACCTTCTGAGGCTGCTCCAGAACTGTTTTCTCTTTTCTCCTGGAAGCCCACAAGGTAACCAATCCTCAGGGTACGAGCTGAATCGCCCTGCCCAGCTGGCCCTGCGGGCCGAGGAGAGGCTGACAGCCCCTGTAATCATCGCAGCCCAGTGCCATGGCAGCTCCCTGCACCTCCGCCTGGTACACGCTTGGCAGGGGAAGCACACACCCCATCCCAGGTGCTGGATGGGGAGGGGGAGGGTGGGGACACCAGGTGCCGGCTCTGCCCTCGGTCTCCACCCAGACATCCCACTGGGAGCTGATCTGAGGTCAAGTGATGCCCGAAGGACATTCTGCTTGTAGGAGCCGGGCAGGAGGCATCAGAGAACAAAAAGCATTTGGGAAGGGGGTGGGGGCGGGGGGCTGCCAAAACTGCTGTGCGTTCAGGTCTGTGAACCACAACCCAACCCAGCCCTGGGCAGCCACCACCCAATCCGGCTGCTACCTAAAGAGATGTCCAGGGCAACCTCTGTCAATTAGCAAGGCGGGAGCAGAAGACCGACCGGCCGAGCAGACAGGCCCGGGGGCGGGATCCAGGACAAGGCGGCCACCTGGCGCCCTAACCCTCTCAACCAGGCGCCAGGGCAGACAGCATCCCTGAGGCAACAAGAAACCCGCCCCAGATGCCCCACAAGCTACTCAAGATAAAGGTCCCCCGCCCAGGGTCTGCTGGACACCCAAAAGCCTGGAGGCCCCCCCGGAGGCACATTCCGTAAACCAGGCGGCCGGGGCCAGGATCTCTAGTATGACCTCCATGTCTGATGAAAACAAAGTACGCTCAGATGGGTTACAATCTCCGGAAGGATTTCAGGAGTCTAAGGAAGCCTTGGAGATCACTTAGCTTCCAAGACTTGCCCCATTCCCAGTAAGATACGGCTGGGCTTCCCTGGTGGCTCAGTGGTAAAGACTTCACCTGCCAGCGTGGCAGACATGGGTTCGATCCCTGGTCTGGGAAGTTCCCACATGCCACGACCCATGAACCATAATTCCCGAGCCAGGGCGCTAGAGTCCGGGAACCACAAGTGCTGAGCCAAGAGCCACAGTACCGAAGCCCCACAGGTCCTGGAGCCCGCGCTCTGCAACAGGAGAGACCACTGCTCACCCTGGCTAGAGACAGTCTGCATGCAGCAGTGAAGACCCAGCACAGCCAGAAACAAATACGAAAGTAGACAAAATTATAAGAAAAAACAGGACACAGCAAGCAGTCATTTCGCTAAGCAAAGACATGTTCAAAAAGTCTCCGCGGTGCAAAACCAGGACTCGGGGCATGGGTGTCGCCCCTCGAGGCCACCCGCCTCCTCTCAGCAGTCACCAGTCACCAGTGCCCAAGGGCGCTCCGTGCCCAGCGCGCCAGCACCCGCCCCCACCCCGCCCGCTCTGCAGACAGCCTGCTTCACGGGGGCCTGTAGGGGTCCAGGCGCCACGCTTCTGCTGCGGGTGCCCGCGGGGAGGGCCGGAAAACGCCGCTTCCGGACTGCCCTGCTGCCAAGCTTTCCCACGTGGCTGGGGCTCAGCCGGTCATCGGCCCCTCAAAATACCCTTCGGCGCCTAACCTGGAGCTGACTTCCGGGGTGACTGAATTAGGCAGACAGTGAAGTGGGGGAGTGGGGGAGCCAGCCCTCAGCTGCCCGGGGATTCTGAATGCTGGGTCATGACCCATCTTCCTGGGGAAGAGGAGAGGGGCCCACACATCACCATCCCCGACCCCCAAACTCACACGGGGTCTCCACGCATTAACCCTTCAAACCCACTCCCTGCCTCAACAGAGGCGGGGACAGTCCTCTAATTTAGCGCTTCAACACTCTGTCAGCGAGTCTGCCAAGACCGTGAAAGTGCGGAAGTCACAGCCCCGTTTCACAGTCCGACACTTGCTCTCTTTGCTGTTGTTCCAGGACCAGGGATGGTCTTCAGTTAGGGAACTGACCCCAGAGTGTGATCTCAATCTTAGTTGCCCGTGTTTTGTTTTTTAAGGCAGCAGTTACAAAACATCTGGTAGACTGTTTACCTACCTATACATTTCAAGGATAAGCTAAAAGAAAGAAAACTGATATTACTTTCTAAGGAATAAACCTAATTGCTTGACTTGCCAGAGGAGAGAAATAGTCATCGAGGAAACTAATGAAATTTCTAAAGAAGATGGAAAATAAATGGGACGGGAGGACAAGAATCTTATTTTCAGCAGTAATGAATACTCTGATAAAGTGAAATGCAAGCAAGAACATTAAAAAGACAAATGGAAACAGATTACTTTTCCAATTTTGAGGTAAAGAGGGGCACCCTACGGATAAAAACTAAAAGAGGGAAAACTACACAAGGAGAAGATGATGGATTTTATAAGTGGATCTGCTACTCCTGAGTTATTCTTCATTTTACTTATTTAAAACCTCCTGACATCAAAAATAACATAAGCAATATTATAAAGACTTAAATTCTAGGGTACATTGGAAGGGGATAGGAGTCTGCCAGCCCCTGGAAAGGCCACTTTGGCACAGGGGCGATCTTCATCTGGAGGCAAAGGGGGATCAGCAGATGCAGAAAGCAGCCTCCTCAGAGCGCCTCCAACCTGCCGAAAAGCAGAAACTCTGGAGGAGTGGAGAGGGCCGTAAACCCCTTCTCCGGGGAAGGCCCGAGGCCGTGAAGACAAAGTCGGCGCCGAGATGTGTCTGCAAACAACCTCACCGACAGATTAGGAGTCTGGGACTGACATGTGGACACACTGCTATGTATTAAAACAGCAAATCAACAAGGGCCTGCTATACACCACAGGGGCCGCTCCTCGGTATCCTGGAATAACCTCAATGGGAAAAGAATTTGGAAAAGAACAGGTATATGTGTAAAGGTAACTGAATCGCTTTGTGGTACACTAACACAGCATTCTAAATCAACTACGCTTCAATATAAAATAAAAACTTCAGAACACCTCGTGGAAGCAACCCTCGCCTTCCGTTAGCTCCCCACGTATGTTTACTGCCCAGCTCTCCTCCCCTTTCCTGCAGACCTGTTGTCCTTTGTTAGGACACTCCGTGAAGCCAAGCTCTGCCCATCCTTCTGAGCGCTCCGTGCGCCCAGCTGCACTTGGCAGTGAACCCTGGTTCCCTCTTGTTCGGCTGCCAGGGCCCCAGTCACAGAACCTAGGAGCATGGAAGAAAGAGATTGCCTCCTACAATAGCCAAAGGGTTACTATCCTTTGGAGAAGGGAATGGCAATCCACTCCAACACGCTTGCCTGGAGAATTCCAAGGAGCGGGGAGCCTGGCTGGCTAAAGTCCATGGAGTCACAAAGAGTCAGGCACGATTGAGCAACTAACACTTACTATCCACAGTCAGCATTTCCATAACACTATCGACTGATACTCCAAGTTTCTGGTCAAGAAGCCAGAAAACTAACAAATTTGAAACAAATGGTTAAAGGACACCTGGGAAATACTTCACTTCTCCAATGAAAATCAAAGCTCAATACTTTATTAACTAAAAAATATATTGTGTGTGTTTGTGTGCTATGTCAATTCAGTCGTGGTCAACTCTTTGTGACCCTATGGACTGGAGCCTGCCAGGCTCCTCTGTCCATGGGACTCTACAGGCAAGAATACTGGAGTGGGTTGCCACTTCCTTCTCCAGGGGATCTTCCCGACCCAGAGATCGAACCCTTGTCTCCTGCATTGGCACGCAGATTCTTTACCACTGAGCTACCAAGGAAGCCCATGAAAATCAAAGCTCAATATTTTATTTATATTTTTTAAAAGTTTTTTTTTTACGTCTCCCAAAGATGCAGGAGAAGAAACAGAGGATCAAGTCTGTGCCGGGCACGTAAGGGAAGCACCGAGTTTCCGGGAGACTGTCTGGCAGCACGTATCGTGTGACTTGAAATCGTGACCACTCTTTACCCCCGCAGTTCCTTTTCTTGGAACTTTTTTCCAAGGAAACCCTGAGGGCAGCCCTCAGATGTCCCGGTACAATGATCCTCAGTGTTGGTCACTTGTGAGAAATGGGACCCTGCCTGATGTCCAACAAGACTATAGAGCGTGAGCACGTTTGCGTCTGAAAACAAATGACCCAGAAAGATGCTCCCAATACAACGCTAGGAGAAAGCATCAGCATGAAAGCCACGAACACAGGAGGTGTCGGGGTGAAAGCATGTCAGCCACTCGGTCATGTCCGACTCTTTGCAACCCCATGGACTGTAGCCTTATTTTCGATTTTATACTTTTCTTGACTTCTCCAAAGTTTCTACAATTAATCTATAAACCTTATGATGAGAGAACAAATATAAGTAACGTTAGCTCCCACCCATGGAGGTGGAAGTGATGGTCGTGAGGGTGAGACAAAATCATTAAAAATAGAAAACAACCAAAAACTTTTCACCATTTCAGGAATATGCATTTTAACACAATCTAAACATGCAGGCTGGTTAGGAAAGTGACTGGAAACAAACAGAGGAACTTGGAAGATTACTGTGATGTTAATGCTGTTGTTTAGTCGCTCCGTCGTGTCCAACTCTTTTGTGACCCCATGGACTGTAGTTCACCATGCTCTTCTGTCCATGGGATTTCCCAGGCATGAATACTGGAGTGGGTAGCCATTCCATTTTCCAGGGGATTTTCCTGACCCAGGGATCGAACCTGTGTCTCCTGCACTGGTAGGCAGATTCTTTACTACTGAGCCACCAGTAAAGTGATATTAATTAATGCTCACTGACTAAAGCCAAAAATATTTTCTAGGGAACTAAATGAAAAATTTCCCCCAAGTTTCATCTTCAGAGCTGGAGATCCCCACTAGAAACCACGAGGGCTTTGGCAGGCACGACACACATGTGCTCTAGAACTGAGGAGTCAGTGGGGATGAAAGGAAGCATTTCTGCTCAGACTACAAAGGGGATAACACTGCTGAAAAACTCAAAAGCTTGAATAAAACAGCATTCCTGACTGAGTTGTAGGGATTCAGAGAAATGCAAGGTCAGCATTCTTCTGCAACCTTGTTTTCCCCTGAAGCAGCATTTCACTGGTTGCTCGTGAACCACCATTTCATACTCCGAGGATTCGCCCTGCTTTGCGTTTCTCAACTAGAGACAACAGAAGTGGTAAACACACACACTCACACGCACACACTCACACTCTCCACCCTGGAAGGCTGGTCATGTAAGCTGGATCCATAAAGCACATTAGCTAAAATCAGCTGTTCAACAGGTCTGTGTTTTTCAGTGGTTCTTTTTCTTTCTTTCTTTTTTAAACTAGTATTAAATCCAAATCTCTGTATTTGGATTTTTTCCTAAAAGATTCTATCAAAATTCAAGAAATACTACATGTTTTGAAAACCCCAAACTGCTCTCTGCTTTTTGCCTCTAAGCTCATTCTGCAATTTTAGGAGATTGGCTACTGTCGACTGTAGCCAACAGAGCTGCCAGTTAGGGCTGGCACTCTCAGAAGCTTCCTCAAATGACATGACGAACAGCCTTGCCAGCTACTCTGGGAGGGTTTTTGCTTCTTCCTTCTTAGTTTCGCTTCTCTGGTTTTCATTCGCTGATGCTCACATGGTGCCCCCAACTTGGTGCCCCAAACTCAAACACGGCAACTGAGGAAACATTTGAACCAAAATCTACTTACTGCGAACCCGCTGGTGCTACACGGAAGAGACCAGCAAGCCCGAATTCTGTGTGTGTGTGTGTGTGCGTGCATGTGTGTGTCCGTGTGTGTGTGTCCGTGTGTGTGTGCGTGTCCGTGTGTGTGTGTCCATGTGTGTGTGTCCATGTGTGTGTGTGTCCATGTGTGTGTGTGTGTATGAGTGTGTGCATGCGTGTGTGTGCGTGTGTGTGTCCGTGTGTGTGTGTCCGTGTGTGTGTGTGTCCGTGTGTGTGTGTCCATGTGTGTGTGTGTCCATGTGTGTGTGTGTGTATGAGTGTGTGCATGCGTGTGTGTGCGTGTGTGTGTCCGTGTGTGTGCGTGTCCGTGTGTGTGTGTGTGCGTGCGTGTGTGTGTCCGTGTGTGTGTGTGTCCGTGTGTGTGTGTGTCCGTGTGTGTGTGTGTCCGTGTGTGTGTGTCCATGTGTGTGTGTGTCCATGTGTGTGTGTGTGTATGAGTGTGTGTATGAGTGTGTGCATGCGTGTGTGTGCGTGTGTGTGTCCGTGTGTGTGCGTGTGCGTCTGTGTGTGTGTGTCCACATGTGTGTGTGTGTGTCTGTGTGTGTGTGTGTGTCTGTGTGTGTGTGTGTCCGTGTGTGTGTGCGTGTCCGTGTGTCTGTGTGTGTGTGCATGTGTGTGTGTCCGTGTGTGTTTGTCCATGTGTGTGTGTGCATGTGTGCGCATGTGTGTGTGTCCATGTGTGTGTGTCCACGTGTGTGTGTGTGTCCGTGTGTGTGTTGGGGGGCACTGTTCCAAAACCACAGCATGAAAGCCAGTAAACGCCTTCAACCTCGTGTGGTCCGTTGTGGACAAATGCATCATTTTAGAGTCATCATAACCCTTGCTCAGTGATCCATCCTGTTCTTTTTTTCTTCCACTGTTGACTCTAAAGCCTGTTGCCCTTTGGCTTCAAATGTTGCCATCAGCGGCTTTCCTGGTTCTGACTGAATTTGACCACTTTTTAAAGCTCTGGAAAAATAAAACCTCTTATTCATAGTACAGAGAACTATATTCAATATCTTGTAATAAATTATAATGGAAAATAATTTTTAAAAGACTACAATGATATAATATATATATAATGTATATATGTATTTGGTCTCCTTGGACAGCAAGGAGATCAAACCAGTCAATCCTAAGAGAAATCAACCCTGAATACTCTTGGAAGGACTGGTGCTGAAACTGAAGCTCCAATACTTTGGCCACCTGATGTAAAGAGCTGACTTGTTGGAAAAGACCTTGATGCTGGGAAAGATTGAAGGCAGAAGGAGAGGGGACGACAGAGGATGAGATGGTTGGATGGCATCACCGACTCGATGGACGTGAGTTTGAGTGGACTCCGGGAGTTGGTGATGGACGGGGAAGCCTGGCGTGCTGCCGTCCACGGGGCCACAGAGAGTCGCACATGCCTGAGGGCCCGAGCAACAAGGACAAGCACACTGCAGAGCGGGATCGTGGGGCTGCACGCCTGGCACAGACACAGCATTGCAGACCAACTAGACTCCAGTTTCTTAAGAAAAAAATTAAAAGAACTTAAAAAGGAAACAGAAAATTATCTACCTAAACAGGCCCTGAGTAGCGGATGTAGGATCATCCCTGGGCAGTAACACTCAATTTTCCTTTACTTTTTCTGAAAGGAAGCAAGGGGCTGTACAGTCTAAGCAGAGGTTATGTTAGTGAATGTTCTGACTAATCTGCCATCACGCCCTTGGCGGCACTGGGGGAGGCTGAATCTACATTCTGCAGGCAGCCGAGATGGCAGATGAGCCACGACCTTCTCTCAGCCAAAACCTTGGAGAGTCTCTCCAAATGCGGCAGTGCATATTTTACTACCTCCAAGAAACAAAATTGAGAGTTCACACTGTATATGCAAAGGGGCTACTGCAAAACCAGGGAAAAAGGGAAGGGAAACAGCCAACACCGAGGGTACTAAACCCGAGGAGCTGCTCGTGGCCTGAGTGAGATCACACACCGGCTCCTAACACATAACTGAGCCCAGTAACCGAAAGACTCTTGGATATTAAACAGTTGTCTCATGTGTTGCTAAAAGAGATCCTCCTATAACACAGCGCAGGAGCAAAAGCGAAAGGAAAGAAAGTGAGAGTCGCTGAGTCGTGTCCAACTCTTTGCGACGCCATAGGCAGTCCATGGGGTTCTCCAGGCCAGAATACTGGAGTGGGTAGCCGTTCCCTTCTCCAGGGGATCTTCCCAACCCAGGGATTGAACCCAGGTCTCCCGCACTGCAGGCAGCTTCTTTACCAGCTGAGCCACCAGGGAAGCCCAAGAATACTAGAGTGGGTTCAGTTCAGTTCAGTTCAGTCGCTCAGTCATGTCCGACTCTTTGCGATCCCAAGAATCACAGCACGCCAGGCTTCCCTGTCCATCACCAACTCCCAGAGTTCACTCAAACTCATGTCCATCAAGTCGGTGATGCCATCCAGCCATCTCATTCTCTGTCGTCCCCTTCTCCTCTTGCCCCCAATCCTTCCCAGCATCAGAGTCTTTTCCAGTGAGTCAGCTCGTCACATGAGGTGGCCAAAGTATTGGAATTTCAGCTTTAGCATCAGTCCTTCCAATGAACACCCAGGATTGATCTCCTTTAGAATGGACTGGTTGGATCTCCTTGCAGTCCAAGGGACTCTCAAGAGTCTTCTCCAGCACCACAATCCAAAAGCATCAATTCTTCGGCGATCCGCTTTCTTCACAGTCCAACTCTCACATCCATACATGATCACGGGAAAAGCCATAGCCTTGACTAGACGGACCTTTGTTGGCAAAGTAATAACTCTGCTTTTTAATATAATATCTAGGTTGGTCGTAACTTTCCTTCCAAGGAGTAAGCGTCTTTTAATTTTAAAAATTAAATCATCATCCGCAGTGATTTTGGAGCCCCCAAAAATAAAGTCTGACACTGTTTCCACTGTTACCCCATCCATTTCCCATGAAGTGATGGGACCAGATGCCATGATCTTTGTTTTCTGAATGTTGAGCTTCAAGCCAACTTTTTCACTCTCCTCTTTCACTTTCATCAAGAGGCTTTTGAGTTCCTCTTCACTTTCTGCCATAAGGGTGGTGTCATCTGCATATCTGAGGTTATTGATATTTCTCCCTGCAATCTTGATTCCAGATTGTGCTTCTTCCAGCCCAGTGTTCCTCATGATGTACTCTGCATATAAGTTAAATAAGCAGGGTGACAATATACAACCTTGACGTACTCCTTTTCCTATTTGGAACCAGTCTGTTGTTCCATGTACAGTTCTGACTGTTGCTTCCTGACTTGCATACAGGTTTCTCAAGAGGCAGGTCAGGTGGTCTGATATTCCCATTTCTTTCAGAATGTTCCATAGTTTATTTTGATCCACACAGTCAAAGGCTTTGGCATAGTCAATGAAGCAGAAATAGATGTTTTTCTGGACCTCTCTTGCTTTCTCCATGATCCAGCGGATGTTGGCAATTTGATCTCTGGTGCCTCTGCCTTTTCTAAAACCTGCTTGAACATCTGGGAGTTCACGGTTCACTTATTGCTGAAGCCTGGCTTGGAGAATTTTGAGTGGGTAGCCTATTCCTTATCCAAAGGATCTTCCAAACCCAGGAATTGAACGGGGATCTTCTGCATTGCAGGTGGTTTCTTTACCAACTGAGCTATTAGGGAAGAGCCAGCAGGAGCAAAACTGGACTCTATCATTTAAAACATCATTTAAAACAGCTTCCCTAATTCTGGAAATGCCAAAGAATGCTCAAACTACCACACAATTGCACTCATTTCACATGCTAGTAAAGTAATGCTCAAAATTCTCCAAGCCAGGCTGCAGCAATACGTGAACCGTGAACTTCCAGATGTTCAAGCTCGTTTTAGAAAAGGCAGAGGCACCAGAGATCAAATTGCCAACATCTGCCAGATCATGGAAAAAGCAAGACAGTTCCAGAAAAACATCCATTTCTGCTTTATTGACTATGCCAAAGACTTTGACCATGTGGATCATAAACTGTGGAAAATTCTGAAAGAGATGGGAATACCAGACCATCTGACCTGCCTCTTGAGAAACCTATATGCAGGTCAGGAAGCAACAGTTAGAACTGGACATGGAACAGACTGGTTCCAAATAGGAAAAGGAGTACGTCAAGGTTGTATATTGTCACCCTGCTTATTTAACTTATATGCAGAGTACATCATGAGGAACACTGGGCTGGAAGAAGCACGAGCTGGAATCAAGATTGCAGGGAGAAATATCAATAACCTCAGATATGCAGATGACACCACCCTTATGGCAGAAAGTGAAGAGGAACTCAAAAGCCTCTTGATGAAAGTGAAAGAGGAGAGTGAAAAGGTTGGCTTGAAGCTCAACATTAAGAAAACTAAGATCATGGCATCTGGTTCCATCACTTTATGGGAAATAGATGGGTAAACAGTGTCAAACTTTATTTTTTGGGGCTCCAAAATCACTGCAGATGGTGACTGCAGCCATGAAATTAAAAGATGCTTACTCCTTGTAAGGAAATTTATGATCAACCTAGACAGTATATTAAAGAGCAGAGACATTACTTTGCCAACAAAGGTCCGTCTAGTCAAGGCTATGGTTTTTCCCGTGGTCATGTATGGATGTGAGAGTTGGACTGTGAAGAAAGCGGATCGCCGAAGAATTGATGCTTTTGGATTGTGGTGCTGGAGAAGACTCTTGAGAGTCCCTTGGACTACAAGGAGATCCAACCAGTCCATTCTAAAGGAGATCAGTCCTGGGTGTTTACTGGAAGGACTGATGCTAAAGCTGAAACTCCAATACTTTGGCCACCTCATGCGACGAGTTGACTCATTAAAAAAGACTCTGATGCTGGGAGGGATTGGGGGCTGGAGGAGAAGGGGCGACAGAGAATGAGATGGCTGGATGGCATCACCGACTTGATGGACATGAGTGTGAGTGAACTCCGGGAGTTGGTGATGGACAGGGATGCCTGGCGTGCTGTGATTCATGGGGTCACAAAGAGTCGGACACGACTGAGCGACTGAACTGAATTCTGGAAAGGAGCCAAGTGTGGGGACCTCTGGACAGGAGGGTCAGAGAAGCCGTGGAATGAGAAGAATGTGATCACCCCGGTGAGCAAGCCCGGAAGAACTCAGAAGCAGAAGGAAGAGGACTTTTCACCTGTGAAGCTGCATGCCCGGCGGGCTGTGCCCTGACCCCTCTCTGCCTGTGAGGCGCCTCCGGGCCGAGCCGCCCTCACCTCTGTGCCCATGGCTGCCCCTGCCCAGCAGGGCCTGGTCCACCTGCTCCCCACACCCGTCCTCCCACCTCCACGCACACGCGAGCTTTCCTCAGTGCCGACTCAAAGCATAAAACCCGTTTCAATCACTGTCCTCTAGCAGTGACCACCGCCTGTGGATGGAGAACGGCAGCCCTTCTGTACTGCTGGCATTTTTCCTTTGAATGGGCACATATTACCTTTGTAAGCACACAGTTAATTACAAGGGGTAAAAAACTAGAAAGACACGATGAACACACTTCTGTATATTTAACAGAGACAACTGAGCCACTCTCGGCTTCCTTGTGCCCTGGTCTGTACTCCTACGGCGACCTGTACTCAGGGTAAACAGCCAGACTGCTCATCAGGACGCATCACACTTGCGTGCTGTTTACAGATCTTTCCTTCCCCAGCTCAGGGGGTGGCAGACCACAGCCCACAGACCCAGCACGGCCCTGCCACCTGCTCTGCACGTAGTCTGATGGGCGTCCAGCCGCATGCCTTGGTCCACGCCTGATTCTGCTCGTGCGCAAGTGTGTGCGCAGAGCGGTGTGGTGGCTACACAGACCACACGGCCTGCAAAGCAGAGAACGTCTACTATTCAGCCCTGCACAGGGACAGTCTGCCAATCCTGGGACTGGACTGACAGTTTCTGGAAGAAAGGGACTGTGTCTTCAGTCTCCAAACTGATGTCCGTGACGGGGCAGGACGGCAGCTGGAGCTGCCACCCGGAAGTGGACATGTCTCCTTGTGTCCACTGTGCCAGGGACCATCTCACCCCTCCTTCTCTCTGCAATTATTTTTTCCAGTACAATTCAAACCATGAATACACAGTTTATGACATCCGTGTAGGCAATATGGTATTTAAGTGTTTCTGCCACATTTTTCATTATTAGTCATTTTCCCCAAATTAGAAATAGAATTCTAATTTTATTATAAAGACCCATAGAATATTGGGTATGAGAAATTTACTTAAAACAATGAACAATTCTTTCTTAATAAAACAAATCTGTTATGTAAATTAAGCATCGTTTCATCATTTGTTGAGTACCCGCCATGGTCTAGGCGTCCTGTTGGCTGCTTTGACTAAGCGTCTCATTCAGGTATTGGAACATCCATACAACTCAGGCTTTATGACCAGTGAGCCCACTTTACAGAGAAGGAAACTGAGGTTGAGGGGAAGCAGCAAGACCAGAGTCAAATGGTTTCTCACAAGGTTATAAATCTGCATCTGATTAGAACTCATGCTCTTTCCCCAACCATCAACTCAAAGAGACGGGCCTCATTCATGCAAACACAAACAATTCTCTGGTTTATATTACATTGTTAGAGGTTACAGCATCTGTCTTTCCAGGTATTCAGAAGACTTCAGATACATGGAAGCAAAGCATAACCATGGAAGCAGAACAAGCTTTGCTGTTACTTTATTGTTTTGATGACTAAACAAAAATAGCTGGTAACGTCCCTGTAAATAGCAAGGATGTACTCAAGGGCAGTAATTAAAAACAATATCCCAGTGTCTTATTTTTCGTAAAATTGTAGTACCTGAATTCTGGGAGAAGTCAAGGTTGACACCCTGATTTTGAAAATGAGGAACCTGAAACCCAGAGAGGTGCAGTGGCTTACCCCAGTCACCTGTGTCTGGGCCAGGCCTCCGGGATCGCAGTCATCCCCGTTCAGGCTGCCGTGGGAGGTCGCACTTCCTGACAGGCGGCCCCGATGCAAACGGTCCCGGCCCGTCACCACTGAGCAGGATGACAACACGTGGTCCACCTCCTGACCTCAAGGTCACCTGTGCAGCACCTTTACTCTGGTCCACAGGATTTTCAAAAGTTGACTCAACATTCTAATTGGGATCAACTCTTGGGCTTCTTGTCAAATGGTCACTTTTCAAGTAAGAAATGAATCAGGACAGAGGAGAAGCTAAACCAGTTCTCTCCGTTTCAACATCAGTCTCACCGTCTTGAAAGAACATGAACGATAGGAGGTGAGGTGGCACCTTCAGCCGAGGATGCTGTTTGCTTCGTCTGACTCAAATCAGAAACCAGGGCGACCGTGGACCTAAACGATCGCCTTTCCCACGAGCACTGCCGACGCCAACTTGCTAAACAAGCTACACAGACGCCTCAGCTGCTGAACTCTCAGACGTTCCAGTGCAACACGATTTGAGGAATTTTTACCAATCTGGCCTTTTTCTTTGCTGCACTTGGGCCAGGCAATAGTTTACCAGGGTCTCCGAGGAAGAGCACCGTCAGATAAACGAGAGCCTGGAGGAGCCCAGGCGTTCAGAGACTGTTGCGGGGGCGGGCTGGGCGGGCAGCAGCTGGCACCCAGGTGAGGGCACAGGTTCCCTGAGTTTCAGCTCTAGTCACGTGACCCGGGAACGTTACCTCACCTCTCGGGGGCCTGGGTTGCAACATCTATGATATAAAGGTCATAAAACTTGTAATATGGGTTTGTTATGAGTCAAAACGAATATAAAGCATGTGCCTGTGTAGTCACTGGCACAAGAGATTACCAGTCATTAATGGGAAACAGATGGGGAAACAGTGGAAACAGTCTCAGACTCTATTTTTTGGGCTCCAAAATCACTGCGGATGCTGACTGCAGCCATGAAATTAAAAGACGCTTACTCCTTGGAAGGAAATTTATGACCAACCTAGATAGCATATTAAAAAGCAGAGACATTACTTTGCCAACAAAGGTCCGTCTAGTCAAGGCAATGGTTTTTCCCATGGTCATGTATGGATGTGAGAGTTGGACTGTGAAGAAAGCTGATTGCTGAAGAATTGATGCTTTTGGATTGTGGTGCTGGCGAAGACTCTTGAGAGTCCCTTAGACTGCAAGGAGATCCAACCAGTCCATCCTAAAGGAGATCAATCCTGGGTGTTCATTGGAAGGACTGATGCTAAAGCTGAAACTCCAATACGTTGGCCACCTCATGGGAAGAACTGACTCATTTGAAAGATTCTGATGCTGGGAAGGATTGGGGGCAGGAGGAGAAGGGGACGACAGAGGATGAGATGGCTAGATGGCACCACCGACTCGATAGACATGAGTTTGAGTGAACTCCGGGAGTTGGTGATGGACAGGGAGGCCTGGCGTGCTGTGATTCATGGGGTCGCAAAGAGTCGGACACCACTGAGCGACTGAACTGACCTGAACTGAATTCAGTCTGCCATTTAAAGCAGCTCCTTTAGGGCTTATGTCTGCTGGGAACACTTGCAGGAGAGCTAATAAAGCTACCTTCAGAAAGGGTTTGGATACTGAGAGTCTGGGTCATTCACGGAGCCTTACCCTAACTGATCCCAGCGGAGGGGTGGAACTGGAGGAGACGGGGCGCGGCGGGCAGAGACGATGCCCCCGGGGCACAGCCGTGTCCGCCACTGGGGAGGGTCTGCAGGGCAGCGGGCGCTGGTCCCCATGGGGTCTGTGCCCCTCACGCCCTACCCCTGAGCTCAGATGCGATGCCCTGCGCTTCAGCAGCCGGAGACAAGGATGGCGACCCAGCCTCGCGAACTACACATCCCACAAACAGGCATAAACACAGTGCTCCTCTGACCCCAAGGAGGAAAAGGAGGCTGCTTCTCAAAAGCTAACAACACTATTACACCCAAAAGGGTGTTTACATTCTCCCTCCTTGAGCCAACTATTAATATCTCCAAAACACTGAGCTGAACTGGCAACGTGACAGCTTGAGGTGACGGTGCGGTTTGTCCCCTGCCGCCCAGGGCTCAGCGGGACCCGGACATGCAGATACAGATGCAGGAAGGGCCCTGCTGTCCACATCCCGCGGGGCTGGGGGACCGCCACGAGGAACGGCCCCTGCTCCCCTGCAGCACCCCACCCCAGTGGCAGACACGGCTGTCCCTAGGGGGCGTCGTCTCCGGCGCTGGCTGTACAGACAGGACATGCGGACAGAAGACACCCCTTCCTCGAAATCAGTGAGGGTCCAAGTTAACAGACGATTCTCCAAGATCTTCCTCTAATAAAACTCAAAAGTATCCTTAAGCCCACCCCAAACCAGCTCCCCGAGGATACCACCCACTGCCAAAAGCGGAGGGACAGAACCCCTGGGACCTGCGGTGGGCTGGCCAAGCGGGCGAGGGAGACAGACAGCCAGCCAGAGCGGTGAGGCAGGAGCAGACACCCCTCAGGCCCGAGTGGCTGCGAGTGGCCAGGCTGGGCCTCAGGTGGCCTCCTTTGCAGGCCCCCAAGGCTGCATGGGTGCGCTCACCTCCTCCCCCGTCAGGCTGGCCAGAATCACACGGGCTTTATTTACTACTGAGGACAGGCCTGGGAACAGTGGACTCCTAAGAGGAGTCTTCTGCTGGGAATGCATTTGAAATTGCAGCACTTGGGAACCTTGGGAAACCCGGGATCTTTCTTGTAACGGTATTAACTGCATCAGGGTTGGGGCTTGGTGGGCATGGCCTTGCTAAGTAAGCCAGGGCACCTGAATTCCATCCTAGCCTTGGGCATGCTCTAAAAGCATGCAGTTCACAGATGACCAGATGAAAACCCTCCATCACTCACTGATTCAAGACAGCAGATTTTACAAAGTTTGCCACAGGGCCACCAAGGCCAACCTCTGGGCACTCCATCCCCTCTATCTAAGGCACACAGGAAGCAGAAGAGAAGTGTTCAGTTCAGTTCAGCTCAGTCGCTCAGTCGTGTCCAACTCTTTGCGACCCTATGGACCACAGCACGCCAGGCCTCCCTGTCCACACCAGCTCCCAGAGTTGACTCAAACTCATGTCCATCGAGTCGGTGATGCCATCCAACCATCTCATCCTCTGTCGTCCCCTTCTCCTCCTGCCTTCAGTCTTTCCCAGCATCAGGGTCTTTTCAAATGAGTCAGTTCTTCGCATCAGATGGCCAAAGTATTGGAGTTTCAGCTTCAGCATCAGTCCTTCCAATGAGTATTCATGACTGATTTCCTTTAGAATGGACTGGTTGGAGCTCCTTGCAGTCCAAGGGACTCTCAAGAGTCTTCTCCAGCATCACCGTTCAAAAGCATCAATTCTTTGGCGATCAGCTTTCTTTATAGTCCAACTCTCCCATCCATACATGACTACTGGAAAAACCATAGCTTTGATTAGACAGACCTTTGTGGCAAAGTAATGTCTCTTCTTTCGAATACACTGTCTAGGTTGGTCATAGCTTTTCTTCCAAGGAACAGTGTCTTTTAATTTCATGGTTTCAGTCACCACCTGCAGTGATTTTGGAGCCCAAGAAAATAAAGTCCGTCACTGTTTCCATTGTTTCCCCATCTATTGGCCATGAATTGATGGGAAAAGAATGGCCCATAAATGAAACCTTCAGCTTGACTGTGCTCCCCTGCAGGCCTATGTCTTTAAGATGCATTCACTTCTAAGAGCAGTTAGAAGGCATTCTCTGATGGTGCCTGAAAGGGCACCCACAGGTGACGCAGAGAAGCTGGAGTCTGCCCTGTAGGACTTCTCAGAGCCTTTACCAGACTGCACACCACGGATCCTGTGACTGCACCTCCCAAACCTGAGGCCTTGGAAACCCTCCACCCTACACTTTGTAAAGGACATTTTCCAAGCTGCACAATAAGACATGTTGCCATGTACATTCTGTTTACCTTATGACCTAATATACAGTCATGATGCAAATTATAACATGGCAATTCTGGGATTCTGAGCCTGGGGTAAAACACTTCAGTCACCCCTGTGCCTACATGAGGGAGGGGGCCTGCTGTTCACATGTGTCCAAGGACAGTCAAAGGAAGCAGAGGAATGTTTTCTCCATTTAATCAGAGAAAATGAAAACGATAACATGGTTCTGTGTCTCTATAAAGACTATAAAGGCTAATAGGTGACAGATGAACACTCATTACTCTTAGAAGACATGCAGAAGGTCAACCTGGCAAAATGCAATAAACATGCACAGTTCAGCCTCCTTGAAAGGACGGGAACCTGCACTGGACATCACTGCCTCTTGCAGGAGGACGCTGGGTCAGCCAGGTCCAGTGGTACCTATGGATCCCTTAAGGAGTAGTTCCAGCAACAACAGAAGGGAACACAGGGGCACAAACAGATATTTCTATGTCCCTGTGCAAACCCAGGTGGCTCAGACGGTAAAGAATCTGCCCGCAGTACGGGAGACCCGGGTTTGATCCCTGGGTCGGGAAAATCCCCTGGAGATGGGAATGGCAACCTGCTCCAGTATTTTTGCCTGGGAAATCCCATGGACAGAGGAGCCTGTCAGGCTACCGTCCATGGAGTTGCAAAGAGGGAAGCAATACTAAGTGACTAACACTTTCACTTTGTGCAAAGCACAACAGCCCCAAAGTAGGAGCAACCCCAGGGTCCACAAACACACGAATGGATATGTAAAATGTGGGCCACACATATAATGGACTATTATTCAGCCCTGAAAAGAAAGGAGATTCTGCCACAGGCCACACCAAGGATGACCCTTGGGGACACTACACTCGATGAAATAAGCCAGTCATGAAAGGACACTGTTTGATTTCACTTACATGAGTCAGATCCATGGAGACAGACAGTAGAAGGGTGGGTGCTGGGATGCGGGGAGTGGAAATGGGGAATGAGTGCTTAATGGGGCCACAGTCTCAGTTTAGGAAGACGAAAACCTTCTAGAGATGATGGTGATGATGGTGGCGTAATATCGTGAACGTATTTAATGCCAGTGAACTATGTACCTAAAAATGGTTAACACGGTTATGTTTTACTTAATATATATTTTATCAGAATTTTAAAAAGTGAAATAAAATTGTGTTCCAGTTCTAACAATGACAAACCTGAGATGACTGGCCAGCGTTCTGCTTGGCTCACACAGAGGCTGCCCCTCCAAGAGCAGGCAGCGTGCGGCAGCCCCTTCCTGCCTGCAGAGTCTCAGTCTCATGGGCGAGAGTCTCAGGACAAGCGTCCCCACGGCCCAGGCCGCTCTGCGCCACACCTCCTGTCCACGGGAGATGAGGAAGCCCTCGTGACGGCCCCGCCCGTCCCCCGGGCTGCACCCCCACGACACTCGAGCCAGGCTCCCAGCCCTTAGCGTCTGTGCTCATGCACACAGGTCCCTCCGTCTGCGTGCCCATCCTCGGGCAGTGCCCCGGTCCAGGCCTCTGCATGTTCAGAGCGTGGCACAGTTTCAGGGTCTGAGGGCAATGTGCCGGTCACGACTGCATGCCAGGGCCCAGGAAACAACAGGGCACAGCGTTGTCCCTACGGGTGAGCCTCAGTTTGGAAAACAGGCCGTGAATAAGAAAGGAGACTCCCGTGAACTCCAGGTGCAGTCAGAGCCCCAGGGCCCGACGAGGCAGGACTTCCCCTTTGACCTCTTCCAAGCCTCGGCTGGGAGGGGGTCAGGAGGTGCGGGCCAGACACGGGGCTAGAGGTGAGGGTGGGGGGCAGGGGCAGCCCCCGGAGGGCCTGGAGCCCCATGGTGCAGAGGGAAAACCCACCACAACCAACTTTTCAATGCAGTTCAAAAGTCAGCTGAAATCAAACCTCGAGCTGCTCTAGTTAGAAACACCCTGAACCAAGCTGACGGCCTTTCAGAGGGAGGGGACCAGACCCCCAGGCCCGCTGTTCAGGGGGCGGGGGAGGAGAGAAAGGGGAAGGATGATGGGGGGGGTACACCCCAGCCTTTCTAGAGACACAGCCACCGGTGGGCATGGGGGTGCAGGCTACAAATCAGCCACCGAGGTGAAGGACACCGATGAGCCCCAAGGAGAAGGATGAACCTGTGTCATGTGTCCCTTGCTGTGACACCTCTGAGCTGAGCTGAGTTGCCCAGACGTTTTCTTAAGCTGTGAAGCAGGCTCCCTACATGTGGCTGTGGCTCAGTTGGCTGCCATGGGCCATAAAAGCTCATTTGCCAGGGCCGATCTTAATTTTGTCCCAAGACCTTCCAGACGTCTGGTTCTAAAGGTGCCGAGTGGACAGCTGAGATCCTCCGGGGTCTGTAGGATGCCTGAGAGCAGCGGTCCTCCCAGCCCTGTCGGGTCCTTGAGAAAAGGACTCAGACTACATGCAGGTCTCCGAGCTCACGCCCTGCGGACGGGGAGCTGCACGCATCCCCACAGAGCCGGCGCGCTGAGCGCGTCTCCCGCTGGGAAGCCGGGTTCCAGGAGGCTTGCTAACTGCAGAAGCCAGAGCACCGAGCGGAAAGGCGGTGAAGACCCCCAGACCGCCCCTGGCCCCCTGCTCAGCACGGCGCCTGCGCGCGGAGCCCGCGCCTCGGCCAGGCAGCGTCTGGACCTCACAACCACGCGCGCGTGCGGCGGCGGCGCCCACACCGAACCAGCCGCGCGTAAGATCACGTTTCCCACGGTCTCCTTTCAAATCATGCGCTGAATTTACAAAACCTGGGGGAACCGAGCCCCAGGCTGCCGCACACACTGCCGTTCAGAGCACCGCCTTCCCGAGCGCAGGAGAGACGCTTTCCTCTCGGGCGCAGACACTTCGCCACGGTCAGGATAAACTCAGCCTCTCTGCAGAGCACGGGGCCCCCGCCCCTAAACTGGGGTCTCAGGACAAGCGCATCCCTGGTACCTCCATCTGCTTCAACAGGAGCCCAGTTCACCGGGGACGATGCGCGTGCAGGGCGCAAACACTATTCCCGACAAAAGGCCCAGGGACTGGAAAACGGGACAACCCCGGGGAAAGCGCCACGGCTTCCGAGCTTCAAAAGTGGCAGCAGCCATGTCTGCCTGCACTTCGCGGCTTCCTTTAGGGTCTGCAGACGGAGGGGAGAGGTCGGGAGGGCCGACCCCCTCCCCACAGCCCAGCCCTGCTGGTAAACCCTCTTCTAACCCCCTCCTCGCCCTGAAGGGAACAAGCAGGACCCTGCGAGCACGTCCATGGGAAGAGAATTCCCTGGTCTGGCCCTACACATGGGCCGCCGCTCTGCCTTCAGCTGTGGCTGGTGGACGGCAGATGCCCCCTCCGTTCTGTTTGGTCTCCTGCTCCAAACTTAATACCACAGCTGTCTGCCTGCACCAGGCTCACCCAGGTCTCCCTAAGCCAGGAGGGACAGGGGTCCCCAGCACAGTTCCCCCGTGGCTGGAGAGTCTGCAGCCCAGAGTCCCCGGAGTGGGGTGGAAGACCGCAGCACACATGGTACCTGCCCCACGGTCAGGGGACCAGCAGGTCCCCACGGGGCTCCTCTCGCCACCCCAGCACCATCCCCAACCCCCTCATTGCCCGAGGGATGTAAGGCAGCTGTGGGCCAGGACGCTCGCCCGGGAAGCTCTATGTAGATCCCTGCATCCCAGAGCCCGCAGCTCTCCCCCACAGGCACCCACTCACTCCTGCTTCCGACCCCCAGAAAGAAGAGAGAGGGAGGCTGACCCAGATGACAAGCAAGGCAAGGCCTCCCACTGGCTGCTCTGATTCTGTCAATCAGCTTGGAAGCCTCAGAACTGAAAGGTAAGAAGGATCAGGAAGGGTGTACTAAGTTATGAAACTTCACGTTCATGGAGCCTGCATGTAACAGCCGGAGACGGACCCCAAGTGCGGCGCACGAGCGATGGAAGAGGGGTTAGAGGCAGTGGGAGCGGGTGCGGCCGTCGATGTGGCGGGAACGTGGACGAGGCTCACGGGAGACGCCGGGCGAGCAGCGGACACGAGGCTGCGGGTCAGCGCTGCGCTGCCCGAGGCAGACACGCCTGCTCGGGGCAGGGTGGCGGAGCTGCACGCGCGCGCTGGACGCGCTGCAGCTTAATTCAGGTTCAGAGGGAGCTTCCCTGGGGGCGCAGATGGTAAAAAGTCCGCCTGCAGTGCAGGAAACCCAGGTTTGATCCCCGGGTGAAGATCTGTCAACCCCGGCGCGAGGAAAAGAACCTGCTCTCCTCTCCCTGAGAGCTTCCTGTCGTGGGCTGAGCTGTGTCCCCAACACGAGCTGGTGGCTCAGAACATGACCTGACGTGGAGAAGGGGCTTCACAGAGACGGTCAAGATCAACTGACATCAGGAGGGTGGGTACCCATTTGGGGGGCTGGTGTCCTTAGGAAAAGGGGACAGGTGGACACAGAGACACAGGGGGCGGAGGGCGGAATGAAGACACGCCGGGAAAGCCGCTGTCGGGAGGGTCACTGTGCCACCACAAGGATGGATCTGTCCCCTCATAATCCACCTGCAGAAGCCCCGCGTGCCAGCGCTTCAGATGTGGTGGAATCTGGACATGGGGCTTTCAAGAGGTGACAGTGTTAGTCTGAGTCGTGTCCAACTCTTTGCGACCCCACGGACCCTCTGTCTGTGGGACTCTCCAGCCAAGAATACTGGAGTGGGCTGCCGTTTCCTTCTGCAGGGGATCGTCCTGACTCGGAGGTCAAACCCACGTCTCCTGCATTGGCAGGCAGATTCTTCACCGTCCGAGCCATTGAGAGGTGACTAAGCCGTCAAGAGGAGGTCATGGGTGAGGGGGGTCCCATGGTGTCCTTACCGAGGGGGAGATCAGGACACGGATGCTCAGAGGAGAGGCCTATGAGGACCCAGGGAGCAGGCGGCACCAACCGGCCAGGGAGAGAGGCCTTGGGAGAAACCACCGTGCATGGCCTTTGACCCCGAGTCCAGCCTCGAGCCTGTGAGGGGCTCGGTCCTGCTGTCTCAGCCCCAGCCTCTGGGGCCCCAGTACGAGCACCCCAGCAGTGTCAGCCTCCTCCACAGCGTCAGGACGATCCCGCGCTGAGGAAGGCGGGTTAGAGACGCAGAAAAGACTGTGGTCCCTAAAGGCGCCCTGAGTGTTCCCGCCCGTCCCAGAACTCAGGGCGACCCGAGGTTTTCTGCCCTCGGCAGCAAGCGGACAGCATCCCTGCGGACCACAAGGGCTCAGACCTTCACAGCTCTGGGCCTTCTGTCTCCCAGGATGAAACAAGAGCTCCCTCCCACTTCCTGCTGCCCCCCACGCGCCCCGCCCGCACCCCCCCTGCAGGCTCCCCCACCCACGCTGTTCCTATTCTCCTCGCCGAGCCCTCCCCGTCCGCGGGGCATGACTCACAGGCTCTCAGCATGGCGCTGAGCAAACAGAGCTGCCCAGCAAACACCTGACCGTCACACCCTCTGCACTTTGCCCCCAGGGTCCCCTCCCCGTGTGAATGGGAACCTGAGGGGGTTCAGCTGCTGCCTCCGCCCTACAGGCTCAACCAGGTCACCAAGGAGAGGTGGCTGTAGACCACAGCCTCGGGCCTGGCGAGGAAAATGCCTTTTGGAGACTGAAAACCTACTCTAGGTATGAGGCATGCGTGCTAAGTTGCTTCAGTCATGTCCAACTCTTTGCAACACCATGGACTGTAGCCCGCCAGGCTCCTCTGTCCATGGGATTCTCCAGGCAAGAATACTGGAGTGGCTTGCCATGCCCTCCTCCAGGGGATCTGCTCCACCCAGGGATCAAACCCATGTCTCTAGTGTCTCCTGCACCGGCAGCAGGCTCTTTCCCACCAGCCTCACCTGGGAGGCCCTCAGTATCATAAACGGTCTTTACACCCTGGTCACCTGCTCAGGTCATGTCAGTGTCCCCCAAATTGCTATTGGACTGAGACCCGTACCCAAGCCTCAAGGATTTCTTTTTTCACTGGCCTCCCTGGAATCACTTCTCTGAGACTCCGGTCAAAAGTCCAGTCAACAGAGGACCGGAGTTACAAACGGGGAAAAATAAGATGGCAGGTGAGAGACTCATTAAGGAGAGAAACCACTGCTTATGCCTAAACCACAGTTCAATTCAGACCTGCTATCTGTAGACACACAAAACCCAAAAAAGCTCAAAACAGCCTCATAACCTTGATGATATCCATCTTTGAAAAGCGGCTTCTTCTGGGACTTTCCAGAGAAAGCATTAAAAATAAACCTTCTATCACGATGAAATAATAAAAAAAAAACCCTACCTTGGAGCCTAGGAGACGTGACACCATGCTTCCAGAAGCTTCCAGATGCGCCACTGTCTCTCTGTACTCTGTCTCTGGGTGACCGCGGACCGAGGCATCTTTGTTTCTTACTGGAAAGTTACCTCTAAGAGCACAAAGACGCACCCCAGCCCCAGAACGCTCCGCGAGGCCTCCACGCCCGCAGCCCCACATGGTTCTTCCTATCAGGACGCCAAGCACAGACCCTCAGAAGGACAGTGAGTGGGACAGGCTGACGGCATGGTGAGCGTCTAGGGAGGGAAAGACCTCACCAGCTGGGGAAGCCAGGGTCCGAGCCTCCCTGAAGTGAGCAGAGGGCTCCAGTCAGTGGAGGGGCCCCACGCCAGCAGCTCTGGAGACCCTCCGAGGCTGACTGTCAGAGGCACACGTGTCGTGGGTGACGTCACACCCGGACCGCGGCAGGTTCACTGTCTGTGCTGGCTCGGGGGGTGGGGGGGTCATCCTGATCGCGGCTCTGACGCCGTGAATGGTGCTCCTGCTCCGTTTCCTCCTCCAGCGCTTGCTCCCAGGGGGCAGCTCCCGTTTCCTGCCACTGAAAACACTATCAAACCACCTCAGTGGGAATTACGGAAAAGACTGGTCTGAATTAGGGCCATTTTGAAAATAAATACCTGTTACTTGCAAATAAATGTTTTCTTTACAAGTAATTAACCACTATTCTAAGCAGAGGTTCAAAGGGCCTGTGTAATGAGGGGCAGACTTGTTGGCAACACTCATTTACAGGTAAACTCGGCCAGCTGGCGTTTCACATAACGTGCCTCCCCGGAGGCGGTTGCGGGCCGATCCTTGCTGACGACTCTCAGACCCTCAGATGCCCCTCCCCGGGGCTGAGGGCCATTCCTGGCCTCTCTGCAGCTCGGACCTGCCTTCCCGGGGAGCCGCAGTCTCAGCTCAGCTGCCCTGGCCATGTGTTGGGTGAGCGTCTACACAACACGGTGGGCGTCTACACTAGCTGGGCCCTGAACCCTCGGCATCGGGGCCGGATCACCCTTTGCTGCACCACACCTGGTCCCTGCTCCCCAGGAGAAACTAGCACCCCGTTCTCCGATGTGACACCCACACGTCCCCTGGGAAGAACACACCACGTGGAGATACCCGAGGACCTTTACAACAGTGGAATCCAGGGTCTACAGATGCTCCCCAAAGTTCCCCAGGTGCGCCCCCGATCCTAGATCCAGAGAGAGCAACTCTGTCCACAGGGATCTTTCAGTGGAAGAGAAGACTCTGACGAACAGGTCTGGAAAACACTGGTTTAAAGACAGGATGGGGCCCGGGGCCCAGGATGAAGCCCAGTGTGATGAGCTGCTGGTTCAGACGCATCGCATGGCCCTTCACGGCCCTCAGCAGCTCCTGGAAACTGGACATCAGGCCTGAGCTAACCTGCGGTTCTGTCTGCTCGTCCAAGAATTAAATCAGCTCACCCCCCACCCCCATGAAGGCAGAGAATGATTCCACTGAGGATTGAGGTGCTGAGTAGTCAGTTCACGGAGACAGAAAGTGGAGGGTGGCGCCCAGGGGCTGGGGGCAGGGAGCTGGTGTTTGATGGGGACAGAGGTTCCGTTTGGGAAGACGAGAAAGTTCTGGAGGGGGTGGGTGATGGTCGCCCAACACGGTGACTGTCCCCAGTGCTGTCACACTGTGCACTCACCAAGCGTTCCAATGGCCAACTTTATGTTACGAAGATTTCACCACAATTGTGAAAAAAGTTTTAAGTAGGACAGGGACATTGTGTTTTCTGCAAACGCTCATGTATGTCCATTTGGGAATGGTGCAATGCCTCAGGAAGAAGCCACCAAGAATGCCCAGTTTGTAAAGCATCTTTTTTTGTTTTTAAAGCACACAGTCACACTTTATCATATACACTTAATATTCCCTGTTGACCAGATAATTTTTAATAGAGATGAAAAGAGGGAAACCACGATCATTCATGATCCCCTCACACAGACGTCACTCTGCAGACACTTTGATTCATCGCCCTGCTGATAAACACATACACCAATAATTGGGATCATGATACATACTTATAATCTTCTTATAACCCTCCGAGTGGAGGATGATTGCTTTACATATTGTGCTGGTTTCTGCCATAGTCGACATGAATCAGCCGTAGGTATGCATGTGTCCCCTCCCTCCTGAGCCTCCCTCCCGCCCCTTGAGCTTGTCTCAGAGCGCAGGCTGAGCCCCCTGCGTCACACAGCAGAGCCCCACGGGCTCTCCCTCCTACACGTGGTGTCTATGTTTCCACGCGGCTCTCTCGATTTGTCCCGGCCTCTCCTTCCCCCAGTGTCCACAAGTCTGATCTCTTATCTATGTTTCCACTGCTGCCCTGCAAATAGGTTCGTCCAAACCATCTTTCACTGTTCTTCCCTGGAGAATCCCAGGGACAGGGGAGCCTGGTGGGCTGCTGTCTATGGGGTCGCACAGAGTCGGACACGACTGAAGCGACTTAGCAGCAGCAGCAGCAGCAGCAGCATACCATCTTTCTAGAATCCATATGCATGTATTGATATACACAATATTTGTCTTTCTGACTTATTCACTCTATATAATAGGCTCGAGGTTCATCCACCTCATTAGGACTGACTCAAATGCATGCTTTTTTATAGCCGAATAATATTCCATTGTGTGCATGTACCATAATTTCTGTATCTATTTATCCGTCGACAGATATGTAGATTGCTTCCATGTCCTGCTGCTGCTGCTGCTGCTAAGTCACGTCAGTTGTGTCCGACTCTGTGTGACCCCATAGACGGCAGCCCAACAGGCTCCTCTGTCCCTGGGATTCTCCAGGCAAGAACACTGGAGTGGGTTGCCATTTTCTTCTCCAAGGCATGAAAGTGAAAAGTGAAAGTGAAGTCGCTCAGTCGTGTCCGACTCTTCGCAACCCCATGGACTATAGCCTACCAGGCTCCTCTGTCCATGGGATTTTCCAGGCAAGAGTACTGGAGCCTGTTGTAAAAAGTGTTGCAACAGACATCACGGTACATGCCTCTCTTTCAATTATGGTTTTCTCAGGGTATATGCCCAGTAGTGGGATTGTCGGGTCATATGGTAGTTCTATTTCTAGCTTTTGAAGGACTCTCAGTACTGTTCTCCATAGTGGCTGTATCAAGTTACATTCCCACCAACAGTGCAAGAGGGTTCCTTTGCTCCACATCCTCTCCAGCATTTACTGTTTACATTTTTTAAGTGACGGTCATTCTGACGGGGGTGAAGTAATGCCTCACTGTAGTTCTGATTTGCATTTCTCTAATAATGATCAATGCTTAGCATCTCTCATGTGTTTGTCGGCCACCTGTCTGTCTGCATTGGAGAAACGTCTGCTTAGGTCTTCTGCCCGTGTTCGGCCTGGGCTGTTTGGTACTGAGCTGCTCGTCTGTTCTGGAGATTAACTGTCAGTTGTTTCATTTACAGTCATTTTCTCCCATTTTGAGGGTCGTCTTTTAATCTTGTTTATTGTTTCCTTTGCTGTGCAAAAGCTTTTAAGTCCCATTTGTTTACTTTTGTTTTTATTTCCATTACTCTAGGAGGTGGGTCACAGAGGATCTTGCTGTGATATATGTCAGAGAACGTACCGCCTATGTTTTCCTCTAAGAGCTCTATAGATTTTGGCCTTACATTTAAACCTTTACTCCAGTCTGAGTTTGTCTTTGTGTGTGGTGTTGGGCAGTGCTCCAGTCCCGTTCTTTCATGCACAGCTGCCCAGTTCTCCCAGCACCGCTTGCTGAAGAGGCTGTCTTTTCGCCATTGTGTACTCTTGCCTCCTTTGTTAATGATAAGGTGCCCACAGGTGCATGGCTTTATCTCTGGGCTTTCTATCTCGTTCCATGGGTCTATATTTCTGTTTTTGTGCCAATACCATACTTTCTTAATAACTGTAGCTTTGCAGTATTGAGAGAAGTCAGGAAGGTTGATTCCTACAGGTCCATTCTTCTTTTTCAAGATTGCTTTGGCTATTCAGGGTCCTGTGTGTTTCCATACAAATTGTGAAATTTTTTGTTTTACTTCTGTGAAAAATACCGTTGGTAGTTTGATAAGGATTGCATTGAATCTGTAGATGACTTTGGGTAGTACAGGCAAAGAAGGAACCGACCTCAATATGATTAAGGCCATACACAACAAACCCACAGCAAACATCCTCAATGGTGAAAAACTGGAAGCATTTCCTCCAAGACCAGGAACAAGACAAGGGTGCCCACTCTTGCCACTATTATTCAACATAGTTTTGGAAGTCCTAGCCACAGCAATCAGAGAAGAAAAAGAAAAGGAATCCAGATTGTAAAAGAAGAAGTAAAACTCTCACTATTTGCAGATCACATAGAAAACCCTAAAGATTCCACCAGAAAATTACTAGAGCTAATCAATGAATACAGCAAAGTCACAGGATAAAAATTAACACATAGAAATCCCTTGTATTCTTATATACTAACAATAAAAAATCAGAAAGAGAAGTTAAGGAAACAATCCCATCCACCATTGCAACAAAAAGAATAAAATACCTAGGGATAAACCTACCCAATGAGACAAAAGACGGTATATAGAAAACTATGAGATACTGATGAAAGAAATCAAAGATGGCACAAACAGATGGAGAGACATACCATGTCCTTGGATGGGAAGAGTCACCATTGTGAAAATGACTATCCTACCCAAAGTAAAGCATCTTTTAAACACACAGAAAAAGTAGCTTCTAATCTAATCTGGGAGGAAACAGTCTACAGCGCAAATTACGGGGCTGAGTGCATAACCATCCATAATTTAATATGACCCCTGGGAGGCTGGTGGCTACCGCCATTGCATGTATTCTTTAAATGATGCTAAATGTATGCAGGTCAGGAAGCAACAGTTAGAACTGGACATGGAACAACAGACTGGTTCCAAATAGGAAAAGGAGTACTTCAAGGTTGTATATTGTCACCCTGCTTATTTAACTTATATGCAGAGTACATCATAAGGAATGCTGGGCTGGAAGAAGCACAAGCTGGAATCAAGATTGCCAGGAAAAATATCAATAACCTCAGATATGCAGGTATGCACCACCCTTATGGCAGAAAGTGAAGAGGAACTAAAAAGCCTCTTGATGAAAGTGAAAGAGGAGAGTGAAAAGGTTGACTTGAAGCTCAACATTCAGAAAACTATGATCATGGCATCTTGTCCCATCACTTCATGGGAAATAGATGGAAAAACAGGGGAAACAGTGTCAGACGTTATTTTTTTGGGCTCCAAAATCACTGCAGATGCTGATTGCAGCCATGAAATTAACAGACGCTTACTCCTTGGAAGGAAAGTTATGACCAACCTAGATAGTATATTAAAAAGCAGAGACAGTACTTTGCCAACAAAGGTCCGTCTAGTCAAGGCTATGGTTTTTCCCGTGGTCATGTATGGATGTGAGAGTTGGACGGTGAAGAAAGCTGATCGCCGAAGAATTGATGCTTTTGGATTGTGGTGCTGGAGAAGACTCTTGAGAGTCCCTTGGACTGCAAGGAGATCCAACCAGTCCATTCTGGAAGAGATCAATCCTGGGTGTTCATTGGAAGGACTGATGCTAAAGCTGAAACTCCAATACTTTGGCCACCTCATGCGACGAGTTGACTCACTGGAAAAGACTCTGATGCTGGGAGGGGCTGGGGGCGGGAGGAGAAGGGGACGACAAGAATGAGATGGCTGGATGGCATCACCGACTCTGTGGACGTGAGTTTGAGTGAACTCCGGGAGTTGGTGATGGACAGGGAGGCCTGGCGTGCTGTGATTCATGGGGTCGCGGAGAGTCGGACACGATGAGCGACTGAACTGAACTGAAGAAATAAGATGTGACCGCCAGCCAGCAGGAACTAAGCTATACAAAGACCGACCCTCTTCCCCACTTAAAAAAAAAAGCTGACAAACACTTAACCAGCATTCCCCTGACTCGCATCCTCCCTGCGGGCTCCTGTGACTCGGCGCTGGGTCCACTGCTCAGATAAGAAAACTGTCTCACTTCTCTGAGGAGCCGGGTTTCCAGTGCAGGGGGCCTCCCAGTGCCTCGGAGCGCCGCAGGCTGCCTCCTAAGCAGACGCTCAGGGCTCACCTGGTTAGGGCCGTGTCCCCAGACACAGGCCCCCAAAAGCGAGTTATACTTCCACTGCAAGACAATGGGAAAAGATGCAAACACAGGGAAGGAAGCAGAAGGATGTGAGACTGGGAAGCGGGAGGCAGGGCAGCAGGGGACACTTGCTGGGCTTCACAGCGCTGACCGCTGGCTCTGTGAACAGGGACGGGCGTGCGGCCCCCAGGGGCCAGCCCAGGCAGGCCGCATTTGTCTTCCGGCTCCGTGGTTGCCATCTTCATCTTGGGAACCATACGAACAAGAGGCCCTGCGTTTTCATCTTGCAAGTTACGTGGCTGGTGTAAGGTCTGCAGGCCCGCCCTCAGGGGCAGAGGTGGGGACAGTGCTTGGGTGCACATCTCGGTGCCTGTCCAGGGGCTTGCTCCAAGCCCCTTCGGACCTGGAGCTAACAACCGAGGTGATCGACACCTGTTTCCGGAAGAAAAGCTCAGGAAGCATGGTCCCGCCGATTCCACACCAAGCTTAAGTAGCCAGGTAGGTTACATCCTGAGTCTCTGGGCAGAAGATGACTTTGTCCGAAGCATTTAATGGTGAAACCATCAATATTCATTTATTCTCCATTCATTGCCCAAAAGAGCCATCTCTAGTCCCTTTCACCCCCAAAAAGAACAGCCACTCTTGTCTCCTGTCACAACATCTGGAGGGGTCCCCCCTCCTGGGTAACTGCACCCTGTGTTTTGAAACCTACCTCCCCAGCCCTGAGTGGACATAAGAATGCACCCAGGAATCTGGCACTGGACAGAGGCCCACGCTGGCCATCGCCTGGCCGAAGACCAGGCGAGCAACATCCAGTCTTGGGGGGGAGGGGGTGGAGGGGAGCCAATTCCAGAAGAAGCTGACGTGGCTTCCAAAAGGCTGAAGGTGGTGGCGGGGCCCCTGAAACAGCCCCCTTCCCCACTTTCTGGTCTCAGATCCTGCCCTGGGTTCCCTCAGCCATTTCTGCATTTTTCCAACCAATTTCTTCTCTGTTTTGTTAATTAACGTCATTGGAGATTAGTTTCATTACTTGCAACCAGACAGTCCTGAGACGAGGGGGTCTGCCAGCACTTCATATGAGAAAGTGAGGACCCAGAGCCCACTGGTGGCATTCTGGGACAGAATGATTTGTCGTAGGGGAAACCCACTTCAACCAGCCCATAAGCCTGCCCCCTTTCCCAGAAACACAGGCTTGTGAATGTCCAGGTCACTTGTCTGGGGGAGGTCAGCTCCTACACAATGACAGCACTGGCTAAACACCTAGAGAAGCAGAGATCGCAGGCCTGTGGTCCACCAAGGTCAGGTCAAGGCCTCCCACAGACAGAACCAGGAACAGCCCTCGAGGCGGAGCCTGGCCCTTTCCCCTGCTTGCAGCTGCCCTGAAGTCATTTCCCCCAATCTTCCTTGCGGTCAGGGCTCAGGTTACCCTCTGCCCCTGTTTAAAATTCCACTTTCTCTCCATCCTTTTCCACCCAGCACAGCCAACCAGACTTCCAAACTCAGAACACCGTCTTCCATCAAAGGGCATTGACTCAGATTTCTGACCAGGGCCTCAGTGGAGGCAAGGAAGCCTCCCCACTCTCCCACCCACCAGGCGGCCAAGAAGCTCCTCTCTTTTATCAGATCCCTGGGCCCTGTGGCAAGAGACCTGCTCTGTTTTCATGTGAGCACAACAGATACCAAGCAGCCCCTTCAGGGGTCTTTGAGGAAAACCCCCCGGAGGTCGCTCTGGGTCGGCTGCCTCCGGACCCTGGGCCGGGGCAGCCAGTCTGAAAGGTGCAGCTGGCTCCCCATGTCATCAGTTTCCAGGCGGAGGCGAGAGACGCGCTGGAACTGCTGCAGAATCAGCTGCCGTCCAGCTGTGGCCTATCAGCTCCTCCCCATCTGAGCGTTTCTGACCTGACTCGTTCAGCCAGTCCTCACCCCACAGATGAGGAGGAAAGGAATCTGAGATTTCCAGGTGCCTCCCGGAGGGTGGGGGGCTTGCTCCCGTTCTGGCCCGTGGCAGCCTGGCGGAGTGGGGGGGCGGGCAGCCCTAAGCCCCCTCTACCTGTGAAGGTCCTACAGATGAATGGGTCGTAACCTCCCTGCCAAACTAGAGAGCACCAGTCTTTCCATGACATGAGCTCAGGCGAGCTGATGTGTATGGTGAGGACTCAGTGGGTGAAAGGTACACTTCTGGTGGGGAGAAGGACAGACACGCGGCCAGTGCTGGGGGCACTGTGTGCAGACCGGGCGGATCTAAGGGGTGGACAGGGACCAGCGGGCCGGCGGAGGAGGAAATGGTTCCAGGAAGCGGGCCCAGAAGGCAGAAAGAGCAAAGATCAGGGAAGCTGCCTGCCAGGTCTGCAGGGCCCACTACAGGAAGCCACAGTAACAGCCCCCAGCCGCCCCCATCCTCAGGCGGCAGCAGGACCCACCTCTGACTGGCCGGTAAAGATGACAATAAAGGGCAGGTTCCCCCCATTGCCCCCGTCCCCCAGGTGGGGCCCCAGGGCGGAGGCAGGCACGCCCTCAGGGGGAGCGGGTGAGAGATTCTAACCCTGCGGCCCTAGCTCTGGACACGCCAATGATCGCCCGCCTCCTTCTCCTCCCTGAACTGGACTTCGGACTCGTAGATAACGCCACAGTCAGCCGTGCCCAGAACAGCCTTTCACCCATGCCGGGCGCTGGGCACAGGTGAAGCTGGTTGAATGAACCCCACGCTAGCTGGTGGCTTCCTGTTTCAGGGCCCTCAACCTCAGGGAGATTTACTTAGCAGCCTCCTCTTTGGAGCCAGAGGGCAAGAGAAAATGCTGGAACTCTCCAAGGCCGGTGCTTCTCCTATCAACAGCACTGGGGCTGGGTCAGGCCCACTTGTCCAAGGCCTGCTGTGGACCTGCTGGCCAGGGGGCTTCTCCACGGCTCCCTTTCAGGCCCCTCCTGGGGTCAGCAGCCTCCGTCCGGCAGGAGAAGCAGGCCCGGCCCCCCTGCCGCCTGTCTGCAGGGCCCCAAGCAGGGTCGACCCCAGCCCCCATCTCACCCCCCAGGCCCTCCCTGGGCACCTGATTTTCCAGCCCCTCTCTCGGCCGGCTGAGCTCATCTCATGACTGTGAGTCACCCTGGCCTGTGCTTCGGGCCACCCTGCACACCTGGGCTCCCGTAGGCCCCAGGGCCATTGCAGAAGCTGCTCACTCCCCAAAGAAAAGACCCACGCGCACTCACAACTCCTCCCCACCTCCGCTTCTCAGCATCTCAGGCCTCAGCCTCACCGCGAGGCCAGTCCGCCCGGCCCAGCTCCTCCCCACCTCCGCTTCTCAGCATCTCGGGCCTCAGCCTCACTGCGAGGCCAGTCTGCCCGGCCCAGGCGCTCTGCTCACTCTCTCTCGTCTCCCTTTCTTTCCGGCACTCGGCTCAGTTTGTAATTAAAAAGTCACGATGATTAGTTAAGGTGCACCTCCCTCGTTAGTCTATCAGCTCGGTGGGACCTGCGCTATTTCCGCCTGGCGCTATATCCCCAACACAAACCACAACGCCTGGCCCAGGATCCACACTCGTATCTGCGAAGGGAGGACGGTGGGGAGGGGGAGGTTAGGAAAAAAAAGAGAGGAATCGCCCAGGATCACACTCAGGGGCCTGCTGATTGCCTAACAACAGCTTCAAAGAGGAAAAATAAACCCAGTGTGCAGCATTTGCAGATGTCCATGGGGCAAATGCTCTCACTGCGGCCAGCTTCCAGCCACCGGCCCTGCATCCTGACCGTGTGGTCCAGCCAGTTCCGAGCCAGGATGGACCTTCAGTGTCCAACGGTCTTGTTGTTGTTCAGTCGCTCAGTCATGTCTGACCCTTTGAACTCTTTGACCCCATGAATTGCAGCACGCCAGGCTTCCCTGTCCTTCACCATCTCCCGGAGTTTGCTCACAGTCATGGCCATTGAGTCCGTGATGCTACCCATCCATCTCATCCTCTGTTCTTAAATGACATCAACTTTTGTTTTAAAATTAATTTATTTTCATCGGAGGCTAATAACTTTGCAATACTGTGGTGGTTTTTGCCATACATCGACATGAATCAGCCACGGGTGTGCGTGTGTCCCCATCCTGACCACCCCCCACCTCCCTCCCCACCCCATAAATGACATCAACTGTTGACTCAATACTACCTGGGACTGAAGGCCAAGATGAACTGAAACTTATAAAAAACGCTGAAGACAGGTTGTGCAGCTGATCCAGACCGAGAAGATGAAGCAAAGGTGAGATCTGGGATGAACACCGTCCCCCAAAAGATGGAACAGCTGCTTAGTAGCTCGGCAACTTCCAGTCTCTCTATCAGGAAGGACCAGGCCAAATTCTACGCAGAGGAGCTTATCACGAGCAAGTCAAAGCCTTTGAGAAGAGCTGCTGTACCCACTGACCGAACAGCTGTTTTCCTTCCCAGTAATTTACCCTAATAGCTCAAAAGAAGCAAATCGGACCCTGCAACACCAAATCAAAAAAGTACTGAGATCATAAAAATATTAGAAGACAATGTCTTCCCCCTAATATTCCAGGATTATAGAAGTCCTAAATCTAACACAAAACCCAGAAACCATAAAAAATTCATCTGACACTATCCAAACCAAAAGTCTGTGCGTGATGAAAACACCATAAACAAAATCAAAAGACAAACAACACACTGTGGGGAAAAACATTTACAAAACATCCCAAGTACTTAATTTACTTCATGCATAATGTACTTCTGTAAATCAGCAAGAAAACAGTGCCCTCCCCGCAAAGATACACACAAAAAGGATGTGAAGATGCAGTTCAAAGAGAAGGAAAGACAAATGACTTGAAAATTTTCAGAGATGCTTAACCTCCCTCCTAAGAAGAGAATGCAAATAACAGCAATGACCAAAGACAATTTCTCATTTAGAACCGTGACAGTGACCCGGGGGTGGGCAGGGGGCGGGGGTGGTAGTGTGGGAACAGGCCTCCCACCTAATCAAGGGAAGTGTGAATTGGTAATAAGATCTCTGTGGGGAGCACTTTGACAACATCTATCAGAATAAAAACACAGCCTCCACTTCTAAGTTCCAGGTGTGCCGGAATTTCACTATAGGTTATATAATAGCCAAAAGGCCCCCCTAGAAGGTGACCTGTTCACTTGTTACACAGAAGACAGTGAGGAGGCTCCCCGTACCGACGCATAAACTTCCCCGCACGGGCGGTCAAGAAGCATGAAACAGTGCGTGTGATATGCTAAGGATTAGGGGAGAAGATAGATACAGATGAAAATAGAATGCGTTTGGAAGGACACATAAGAAACTGTAACCGTGGCTGCTCTTGAAGAGGGGACTTAGAGGCAGAGATGGTAAGAGATTTTGCTTTTATTCTTCATGTTCCGTTCCATGTGGGTGCACTTTTTTTATTACAGTCAATTTCTTAAAAAAAAAAAAGACATGCGCAAAGATGTTCACTGCTGCGTTGTGTATATTAGGCAAACTAACCACCACCACACGAGGATGACCTACAGGTGAGTTCTTTCTAAAACTGTTCCTACTGTGATGACAATTTCTTATTGTAATTATTTTCCATCCTAACTGTACAGAGTCCCTTTAAAGAACTTCTAGTCTTGAGCCCCAGAAAAAGAAGTCAAGTTACTTCCTGGGATATTTAAACAACTCTCAGGTTACACAGGAGAAAAGCCAGCAATCTATGAGAATTCTTGGCAAACAGAAAAAAATATCAGAACACGAGATAAACAAATATCTTAAATTTCACGGACAGAAAGAGAGACGCTTAGGAAGTGTTACTGACCCTGATTTTAGGCAAAATTCTCAGGGCTGTTCAAGGAAGTGGAGAGCCCTGGAGATCAACAAGGGCTCACTCTGAACAGTACAGGATTCACCATGCAAGTTATCAAGAAGAGTGTTTCAAACTCAGCAGAGCTGCGTTAAGCACGACAATCTTCCTACGTGGCTGGGGATAAAAAGAAGAGCAATCAACAGCATGTGGAAATGGAGGACCAACTTCATGGTCCACTCAAGGCTGGTGAGCCAACTTAAAACTCGAGACCACACAGTGTTAAGACTGGTCTTGGACGGCTCAACATTCTTAATCAAAGGCAATAACACGTGACAATGCTTTGAAGACTTTACAGGGCAGAGCAAAAGTGTCATCAACCGCATTATTTTAAAGGCACCACGAATCCTGAAACACCAGGGGCCAAGGCAAAGAATAGAAATTCACAAAAACAGAAATAAAGTAGAAATAAAAAAAGATCCTAATGGGAGAGATCTAGCAACCCGAAACCAGCAAGCACGCCAAACGGGCACTGGCTGAGAAGCCCTGCCTGAACAGGATCCCATCGAGCTTTGGTGACCGTGGCCTCAAGGCAGGCAGATGACGCGTCTGCTGAAAGCCTTCACGCGCTGACTGTGAACTTCGTGAGTGGAAGATTCTGATCAGAACAGACCAGGGTATGTGCGCCTGCTGGCCATGTCCTGAGTAGTCTGCTTAAGAGACACGCAGGCTGCATGGAGCCGTCAGAAGGGTAAATTCTGTTCCTTACAGAAGGACTGAAGGAGCTGGAGATTTCCCAGCCAGGAGAGAACCCAGCCCTTGTACCCGCAGGTATCTGAGCAGGTGTGATACAAAGGAACAAGAATCGTTCGGAGGAGGATGCTGCACAAACAGGCATGAGATGGTCCTTGCTGTCGCCGCCAAAAAGCACATCTTTCTGTCGGAAGAGCAGCTGAGAAGTGGGTTGCTAGCGCGCGGGGCTCTCAGCGAGGGACGGTCACGCTGGGGACGCCACCGGGAGGGGATGCAGGCCTGCCCGCTCCAAGGCCCCTCCTAAGTCTAACAGCCTGGAGCTCTTCCTGGCCTGGCAGTTTCATGTGTGTAGAGGCTATCCTAGCCTGTATAACCCAGTGGTCCCCAGCCTTTTTCACACCGGGGACTGATTTTGTAGAAGACAATTTTCCACAGCCTGGGGGTGAGGGGGATGGCTGCATTCATTGGGCCCTTTATTACTAATCTAGTGCTGCTGCTGATCTGAGAGGAGGTACTGGTCTGTGGCACAGAGGTGCGGAGCCCCTGTAACAGAAAGGACAATATATGACGTATATATTAATGGTATATATCTATAACATATATTTAACATAATGTAATATGTTCATTGGAAGGAGTGATGCCGAAGCTCCAATACTTGGGCCACCTGATTCGAAGAGCCGATTCATTGGAACAGACCCTGATGCTGGGAAAGATTGAGGGCAGGAGGAGAAGGGGACGACAGAGGATGAGATGGCTGGATGGCATCATCAACTCGATGGACTTGAGTTTGAGCAAGCTCCGAGAGATGGTGAAGGACAGGGAGGCCTGGCAAGCTGCAGTCCACGGGGTCACAAAGAGTCAGACACGACGGAGCAACTGAACAACAGCACTGTGTACAATAATAAAAGCAAGATCGAGGAGCCCCCTCCCCACCTCACACCGGGGAGAGGATAGGGCCGCTGTGGCAGGGAGCGGCACACGCACGCTGAAGGAAGCCAAACGACAGAAGCCTTGCACGGGGCTTCTTTGAGTGGGGAAGACCTTGGCACTCCATTGGGGAGGAGGGCACCAGAGGGCACTCATCAGACCCCCCACTTCCATCTGCTGACAGGAGAAGCTGCCAACTCTACTCCTTGGGCAAGCCAAGTTGGCAGGCCCCCGACCCCTGGAGTCGACACCCACCCAGGATGCGTTCCGCCTCCGTCCATCTGATCCAGGATCCAGGGGGCATGGCCCGCAGAGGAGATGGCCAGCCTTAGCACTGCCAGAATGTGCTTAAAACGCTCTTGAGAGCATCGGTTATGGAACAGAACACCGTGGAAGGACAGACCTTTATTTAGATCTTATTTGTGCATGAAAATCAATACGTCCTTTTTAGTCTTGGTCTTACAGGGAAATGTGTCTCTCCCCACCGTCCCCAAGTCTGCATCTCCTGGACTGCCCTGTCAGCCGCACGGAGCAGACACCACAGGCGCAAACCACGCTGCGCATACGTGAGCCCCTCGACTGCTCGCCTGGAGCACCTGTCATCTCTCAGGTGCCCGCAGAGCCCGCTTTCAAGGACGGTTCTAGCGTCTCCTCCCACCATCCACAGCGCCACTAGGCTAACGATTCTCTGTCCCACCTCCTAACTCCAAGTTGGCCTCCCCTGTCACCCCGGGACAGACCACCCTGTACACGCATCTGCTTTGATCTCGGTAATTCCTCCCCTACTTTAGAAAGAGGCTCAAAGTATTTGACAGTGTTGCAAACCCTTACTTTCACAGACATACAAACAGTGTTAAGATACTCAATGTTCTTCATTTTTCCTGCTGGTAAACAAAAGACAGATAGATATTGACCTCCATGGATGGGAAACAGTCACAGAAACACCTTGGCAGAGGATAGGCTGATTGGGGGCAGGGGGCTCAAGGTGAACAAGCTAGAAGGATCTCCCCATTAACAGGTAATCCAACAGTTCCCAGAGGCCAGATCACTTCTCACCAGGCTGGTTAAGCTGATGACAATGGTTATGATGATGTAAGAGTTTCATCTTACACATCCAAGAGGTACAACTGTTTACTAACACACGTTTCGGAGGAAGGGGGCTACACGCCCACGGATTATTATAAACTGTCAAATTTCAGTCTTGCATGTAAACAAAGCATTTCAAACTCTGCCCAGAACTGCAAGGAAGTGGGAGACAGGTCTACGCTTACTTTGAAATGCAAATTAGTTGTTTAAGACACAGAAGGAGCAAAATAACACAAGTCGTTTGACACACTGGCATACGAGCTCGCTGACATGCTAAGAAACCCATACAATATGTAGGAGCCTTGGGTGTTAATTTCCTAGTGGTGCCCATTCTCCGCCTTTGGGCCACGCATCTCTCGCAAACACTCCTGTTCTGCCTCCCAGGATGCAGGACCTCGGCTTGAGGGGAACCCTGGGCTGGAGCAAGTCCATGTTGAGCTGAAGCTGGCCAGGATCTGATCTCAACGCCCAGACAAGAGGGCTGCTGTGTGAGAGCTTGGTTGTCCCGGAACAGGACAAACTCAGCACCCTTCCTATACTCTAGAGGTGTTTGCTCTCTCAGGAACACTGGGGGTGGCAAACTCCAACCGGAAATAAATACCCCAGCCTCTGGGAGGACTGTCCTCTTGGGGACAGGGAAAGGGAGATTTCAAAAGCCGTTTGCTACTCGGGCCACCACTTGGGCTCTTCCATCAGTTTTAGTCAGTTTCCAGAGCCAGCGAGGGATGGCTGCGGTCTGCCAGGAAGAACGCCGGGGCATCGGAGCGATTCTGGAGGGGCTGGTTCTCTGTGGGAGACTCGGGGCAGCGGGCCGGCAAAGGGCTTAGCCCGGGGCCTGGCTCCAGCGGGCAGACCTTGAGAGAGGCGCGTCCTCAGGGCCAGCGGCTCACAGATCAGCCTCTCGCCCTCCGCGGGCCACCCCTGCCCGAACGAAGTGACAGCTCCAGAGTTGGGGAGGGAAGCTCGCTCCCTCGCAGAGGGAGGGGCGCCCCTTGAATGTGTGCCAGCGGGGACGCGAGTTTGGGTGCCCCTTGGAGTCGGGAGGCAGCACCACCGCGGAGGGCTGCGGGAGCCCAACCGCGCACCCAGGCCCGCACCTCTCTCTGGGGGACGCAAGGAGGGCGAGCCCAGTGGAGGCCGTGGACACGCGGGCGCGCACCACCGCAGGACCCCGTCCGCAGAGCGCGCGGGGACCGCGGAGGGCACAGCGCTCGCTCGGGAGGGGGACGCGGGGCCGGCGCGGTCGCTGCCCTTACCTTGCTGACCACGTTTTGCACCAGGCCTGTGCGGATGCCGTAGTCCCACGCGTGGCAGTCGCAGTTGGAGGCGTTGTCTCCCTTGTCCGGGGGGGACGGGAGGGGCGGCGCCTCGCCCCCGTCCGCGCCGCTGCCGTTGCCGAGGGGGCCCGCTGTCGCCCAGGCGGCGGTGGGGAAGAGGGTGGTCGGGGGGCTGGTCCCGTTGGCCAGTTCGCCGCCGCCCCACTGGCCCGTGGCCGTGACCCCCGCCGACTCGGCGCCCTTGCCGGCCCCGCGGCACCAGAAGTTGGGCTGGTCCAGGAGGAAAGAGTCCGAGAACTGGCTGAAGCCGATGAACAGCGCGGGGATCCAGGTGAGCAGCACGAGGGTCTTCTGGTAGCCGCCGCCCAGGCCCCCGAGGAAGGGCAGCACCGACCCATCGTAGTCCAGCAACAGGAGGCTCGGGTGCGGGCCGCCGGCGGCGTGCGGCGCGGGCAGCGGCTGGATGTCACCGCCGCCGCCGGGGCCCGCGCGTCCCCCGAGGGGCGCCGAGGCCGCCGCGTCCCCGGGCGGCAGGGAGCCGTTCTCCTCGGCCGCGGGCGGCAGCCTCCCGGGCCCGCCGCCCGCCGTCTCGCGCCGCCGGTCTATCGCCATGGCCCGGGCCCGCGGCGCCCGCAGAGGCGCATAGAGCGCGGCGGAGGCTCCCGCGGGGCCCGGGGCAGAGCGCGCGGGCCCGGCGCCGCCGCCGCCGCCGCCGCCGCCGAGCAGGGCCCGCCGCTCGCAGGGACGATCGGCCGCCGCGCGCGTCACTGCGCCCCCATGGCCGGCCACCCGCGCCCCGGCTGCGGCCCCGGCGGGCGCCGGGCGGAGGGCGGGCAGAGGCCGCGGCCCTCAGCCGCCGCCGCTCATCGGCTCAGCGGCCCGGGCGCCGGCGGCCGAGCCCGCCGCTCTCCGCGGCTCCGCGCGCGGCGCGCTCGAGGAGGAGGAGCGGCGCGGGGCCGGGGCCGGCCGGCGGAGCTCTGCGGGGCGCGGCGCGCGCGGTGCGGGCGGCTCGGCGATCCCCGCGCGCCCGGGATGTATTTATCCGACCCCGGCGCCTCCCGGAAGCCGCGAGCCCGGTGCCAGCCTGCAGCGCCGGCCGCGCTCGCCGGCTCGGCTCCCCGGCTTCCCCCGCCTCCCGCGCCCCGGCCCGCCCCCTCTCCCCCCGCGCCGCGGAGGTAACGCGGCACCTGCTGCGCCCGCTCCTGCGCGCGAGCGCCCCCTCCGGCCCGCCGCCGCCGCCGCGGGAGGGGCGGGGACTCGGGCGCCGGGCCGCCGGCGCGAAGATCCCCGCCCGGCTCAGCTCGGCGCCCGGCCGGGCGAGGGGGCGGCGCGCGCCGCCGCGGGCGCGTGGGGTCGGGGGCTCGGAGGGGGCGGCGCGCGCCGGGCGGGTGATCGTGTGGTCCTCGGGCTCGGCTCCGGCGGGCGCCGGCCCTCGGTGACCTCTATCCGTTTCCCAAGTGCCCGCCACCAGCTACCTGCACCCCACGCCCGGCCCCGAGCCCAAGGGCCGCCAGCGTTTGGGAGCAACACCCCCCCCGGCGCTGTTTCGAGGTGCCGACACGAGTGGAGTGGGCGCGTTTGCCCATTTCAGGTCGTGGGTCTTCCGCAGCGTCAGGTCCCCCGAGACCGACCGCAGCACCCGCTCCCAAGTCGCCATTTCTCGCCCTACTCCCAAAGGAATGCTGTCTAAACACGAAGCCGTACGGATATATTGCCAACCTGGAGTTACATGTAAATATCAACACCGGATCGCGAAGGTGCTGGCGTCCCCCACCCCCTGCCCGAGGTGCACTCCGATCCCGGCGGAGCGCACAGGGCACCGCGGGGCCGGCCTCCCCTCCACTCCCGCGTTCCTGGGGCCGACCGAGCTGCCAGCGCGGTACACGGAACACCGCCCTGCGGCAAACGGCCGCATTCGCACATTTTCTCCTGCACCCGGCCTGCCCAATGATAGAGACCCTTGACTTGACATTCTGGGAAGTTTATTAACGAGTGTCTCAAATAGAGTAGTCCATTTCCACCCTTGTTTAGGGGGGAAAAAGTGGAAGAAATGCTTTTGCTTTCCAAAAGAAGCTGCGCTTACAGAACGCACTCTTGGATTTCCATTATTTCCTTACATTTTTAACCTGGGGTTCCTCTTTGTTATGGGCAATACGTACTTACTACATAAAACTAGCATGACTGGAGAGACAGAAAGAGAATTCTTTAAAGGCTTCCAGGGGCCTCGGGGGCAGGGAGCTGTGGAGTCCCCTGTGAGCCTGAGAAGGGGAGATTAGATAAGCAAGGGGCCCGCAGGAAACGCAGACCTCGGAGAAATGGGTCTCAAACGCTGCGTGTATCTAAACACTGAGCACTCGTTAGTGTTCCTTGTTTCCGTAGACTGAACCTGGCAGTGCTGGCTTTCAGACTCACCCAGTCACTCAGTCCGCTCGGGACCCCCAAGAGGTAGGTCCTCAAGATGAAGCTGCAGGGTTAGGTGAATACAGGCCAGGCAGAGCCAAACATCTAGCTTGGAACCAGGTCTTCTGACTTTACACTCCGGGGTTTCCTCCATTTCAACAGGCAAGGTAAACAACAAAACCTCAACAAAGCACACAGAAAAAAAATCAAGAAAAAAGAATCATAGGAAAGACTTTTAAAAGATATTTGTCAATATGCATGGAGGGGCAAAAAGTCAGACACGACTGAGCGACTGAACTGACTTTTCAGTGGGAGAATCCCTGGCCTTGGGGAGGAGTTTCTTTGCCAAGCTGTTGTCAGCTCTTGTTTCAAAATGGTGGTAAAAACCCTCAAGTGGTACATTCCCAGAACTTGGGGACATATGTGAAATGGAACCCCTTAAAATTCAAGCTATATGGAGAGAGTAACATGGAAACTTACACTGCCATATGTAAAATAGATAGCCAACAGGAATTTGCTGTATGACAGCCTAGAGGGGAGGAGAGCGGAGGGAGGTGGGGAGTGAGATTCAAGAGGGAGGGGACATATATGCGCCTGTGGCTGATTCATGGTGATGGTTGGCAGAAACCAACAAAATTCTGTAAAGCAATTATTCAATTGAAAAATGAATTTAAAATTTTAAAAAATCAAACTAAAAGGAAGTTACCTAAGATGTTTGGAATTAGCCAGCGCCACACTGACCTGGTCGTTGTAATTAAATTACCGATCAGATTAGGGTTTTCCTAAATTCGTCCTGATTCGACATGCCCCCCAAATCTAGTCAAGAAGATTAAAAGTTAACAGTTAAAGTCCACTTTAATTTATTAAGACATATCACAAGTGACCTCACAGGGAGCTAGAACGAAATGAGTCAGCAGAAAGAAGTGGAAACCGAAGGCCGCCAGGCTAAGTGTTCGGGATCACGAGCTGGTACAGCGCAGCCTATCAGACGCCTGCTATCGCATTACTGAATTCTACTTTCCTGCACCGTAGTTATCACTAAGGGCTAGTTTTCTTGTTTGCTTATTTATTTATTGCCTCCTGACTCCAGACAGTTCCTGCCTCAGCTGTATTTCGGCTGCCTGGCACACCCAAGACAGTATATATTGTTGAATAAGTACGTGTGTCCTGTTGTTACTGGTTGGTGATATCATCTGTTAGGATCTTCATCTCTGTTTACTCTGATTCTTCAGTCACCCAGCAGCCTTTTCATGTTTGTTGAATCTCTCAAATATAGTGCTCAGATCAGCCAGTAGGAGAATTCAAATGGTCCTGACAATTCTGTCTTATTCTAAGGTATTGTGGTTAAATCGGTTAGCTCCCAATGTGAAGTTCTTGTGGGCAGTTAAAAGACACTTGCTCCTTGGAAGAAAAGCTATGACAAAACTAGATGGTGTGTTAAAAAGCAGAGATGTCGCTTTGCCAAGAAAGGTCTGTATAGTCCAACCTATGGTTTTCCCACTTGTCATGTAGGGATGTGAGAGTTGGGCCATAAAGAAAGCTGAGCACCAAAGAATTGATGCTTTTGAACTGTGGTGTTGGAGAAAACTCTTGAGAGTCCCTTGGACTGCAAGGAGATCAAACCAGTCCATCCTAAAGGAGATCAGTCCTGGGTGTTCACTGGAAGGACTGATGCTGAAGCTGAAGCGCCAATACTTTGGCCACCTGATTTGGAGAGCCAACTCACTGGAAAAGACCCTGATTCTGGGAAGGACTGAAGGTGGGAGGAGAAGGGGACGACAGAGGATGAGACTGTTGGATGGCATCACTGACTCAATGGACATGAGTTTAAGCAAACTCTGGGAGATAGTGAAGGAAAAGAAAGCCCATGGGGTCACAAAGACACGACTTAGCAATGGAACGACAAATGGGTTTGCAGACGATGATTTGTGGGTCAAAAGCAGCTCATAGACCACACACTATGCTTCCCAAAAAATAACTAACTTAAAAATCAGGAGATTTTTTTGAAGTACGTGGCAGAAGCCCAGGCCATTGTGATACTCCTTTCCTTGAAAGACAGTGGACAGGAGAGCGCGTGGGAGCCTGGAGGGCCGCGCCCCCACGCCCGTTCATTCTCCGCCTCTGCCACCGTTTCAAGGGCCTCCTGGGCATTCCCCTGCCAAGGCGCCTGCCCTCCGGCACCCTCACGGTAGAGAGGGCAGAAAGGCACTTCAGAAGCAGAAATGCAACGTGAAAGAGGTGATTGGAAAGCACGAATCTGACCGCAGGCCTGGTCCGCGTCCACAGTGGCTGAGATGTGGACCACGGAGGCCGCCGGTGGGTCCTGCGCTCCCTCCGCGGGCCCTGGCTGAGTGTGAACGACTGGAGCAGCCACTTCGCCCCAGGGCTCCAGGGGGTCCTCCTTCCTGAGCTGATCGCAGAGGTCCAGTCCATCTGAGAGTCTAGAACCTCCATGGGAATGAACGCTGTCGAGCAGGACCTGGCCATAGAAAGGCCAGCCAGAGACTCAAGTTCTTGCCTGTTTCAACCTGAATTTAATAAAATGTGCACTGGTGTATTATTCAGCCATAAAAAAAAAAAAAAAGAAAGACAGTGGACAGACAGGAGTTCTCCAGCTTCTCTTGTTTCTGCTGGGCACACTGGAATGTGTGTGCACGTCATTTATCTGGCCCCAGAGAACATCTGAGATTGTGACCCTAAATTTATGTTAGTATTCTGAACTCACTGAACTCCATTTCTCTTCCTTTGAAAGCATGTCAAAAATGTCTGTAATTTTATTAAAATTGAGAAAATAATGAAAAGAAATAAAAGATACAAATGAATCACCAATACACTTGAACAATTTTGTTTCCTTGGAGATAGCAGGAGGGAAAAAAATTATTTAACTTACTTCTAAAGTTGATAGAAGTCTAATTTTAAATCCTCCAAAATTCTGGAAGAGTTAGTTTCAAGGAATTGGTATCAGGGTTAATAAATTTAAAATGTACAAAGCAATCATAGCAAATGTATTTCACATTGTTTTCTTTTCTTTTGAACCTGTATGTTCATGCTTTTTATTTATACTTGAAATGCAGGTAGAAGATTTTAAAACATCATGTCCTTTTTTAATACAGTCTGATTTCTTTCTTTCAAATAGCTATTTGAAAGGTAGGTTATCTTGATTTTTGGAGGATGGGAGAAAGTGATATGAAATTACTTCAAAGTCTACTGTGTACATTTGAACTTTATTTACATCATCCTTTGACTTTTGAAATGTTAACTTTTGACTAACAAGGAATTTGACATTTACAAAACCTATCATAAATGAAAGTGCAACAGCTACTTTTGTTCTGTGGAAGAAGTAATAAAAATGTCACAAAGTCTATCCTTGAAAAAACCTACAGGGAGTATCTTGAGAAAAACTGGAGAAGTACAAGCCAATTCATTGTTCCTGATCAAGGGAAGTGAAAAGAAGTAACAAAGTGACGATAAGACTTCTATGCAAAAAGCAATTCAACTATAAATCTGATTGATAGGGCCCAATTAAAAGCTTGGTTACAATTTAATTTTGAACTCTTATTGAGTTTAAAAGCAATTAGTATAACAAATTGATCTAGAATTGGGGGCTGGCTTTTGTCTGCTAAAACTCACAGATGTCACGTTTGCCTTCTTGTAGTTAAGAAGTGTGATATCACTTACATGTAGAAACTAATGCATGATACAAATCAACATGTCTGCAAAACAGACAGACTCACACACCTAGAGAACAGACTTGTGGTCGCCAAGGGGGTGGGCAGGGGTTAGGGGAGGGGAGGATTGGGAGTCTGGGATGAGCAGATGAAAACTAGCATATATGGGATGAACAAAGAACAAGGTCCTACTGGATCGTACAGGGAACTGTATTCAATATCCTGTGATTAAATCACAATGGAAAAGAACATGAAAAAGAATGTGTATATTACATGTATAACAATCACTTTGCTCTACAGCAGAAATTAACATTTTAAGTCAACTATACTTCAATAAAATTTAAAAGAAATAAATGGAATGTCAGAATGTTCCTTGTCACACACACAGCAGCAGAGCCGTGTCAAAGAGACAAGCTGCTGATCTGAGCAACAAGATAAAGTCATGTTGGTTAATAACCCAAAGTATAAAAGAACCATAGGCTTCCCAGGTAGCTCAGCGGTAAAGAATCTGCCTGCTGAGGCAGGAGACGCAGGCTCTGTCCCTGGGTCGGGAAGATCCCCTGGAGGAGGAAATGGCAACCCACTCCAGCATTCTTGCCTGGGAAATCCCACTGACATAGGAACCAGGCAGGCTACAGTCCATGGAGTCGAAAAGGAGTCAGACACGACAGAGTACTGAGTACATCAAAGCCCTATCCCCAGGTCCATAGTGAGACAGAAAATGATTGAATAAAGCTGGGAAGAGAGAAATCTCTCCCATGGAAGAATGCAGACAATACAGGTAGGCACATGGCCCTCGAGAAGGTGGAGCGCAACTCAGCGCTTGTCGAGTGTGGGCTGGCCGCGGCGTTCCCTTCTGAAGAGGGAAGGTCATCACTTCAACACCAGCAAGGACAAGTCAGCCGGAGAGCACGTAACCTTGACCTCGTGGGATGAGAAGGGCCCTTACCTCTGGAATCTTCCTCCCCCAAACCCAAAACCTGTCTAACCAGGAGGGAAATACAGGTGCATCCCGACTGAGGGATCCTACCAAATACCTGACCAGAAGAGGAAACTGCCCGGCTCATCCAAAGCAAGGGAAGTGTGAGCGATGGCACAGCTCAGAGGAGCCAGAGAGAGGTGATGACCAAGCGTCATGTGACGACTGATGGGATCCTGGAAGGGAAGGACTTTGTGGAGGAGAGAACTAGAGACTTTAGTGAGTAAAAATGTATTAATATTGGCTCATTCGTTCTGACACATATACCAGGCTAATGCAAGATGTTAACAGCAGGGGCTTTAGGTGTAGGGTATATGGAAACTGTACTATCCTTGGAATTTTTTCCTATGTGTCAAAATACTCTAAAATTTAAAAAAAAAAAAATTTTTTTAAAGGTGACTTAACACTTTTCCAAACACTATTTCATTGTAAGTTCCAAATGAGTGATATTCCTCTGTATAGTTTCTATGTCTGCAATGATATATTTTAAAAATTTTAATTGGACCTATAGTTGATTTACAGTGTGTGATGATGTTTTTAATCAAGTAAAGATTTGGTTTTAGAACTCAAAGCTGATGGGGGAACAGAAAAAAATAAAACCTTGAACAATAAGTTTTAATTTTATTGATTTGCTTTTGGCTGTGCTGGGTCTTCGCTACCGCACGGACTTTTCTCTGGTTGCGGCGAGCGGGGGCTCCTCTTCGTCGCGAGGGCTTCTTGCTGCAGTGGCGCCTCTTGCTGCAGAGCACAGGCACCACGGCGCATCAGCTTCAGGAGCTGCAGCACGTGGCTCAGGAGTTGCGGCTCCCGGGCTCTGGAGCACAAACTCAACAGCTGTGGAGCACGGCCTTAGTGCTCCACGGCCTGTGGGATCTTCCCAGACCAGGGATCAAACCCAAGTCCTCTGCATTGATGGGTGAATTCTTTACCGCTGAGCCACCAGGGAAGCCCGAAAAATAAATTTTAATGAAACCTTGTTCCAGGAACATTTTTTAAACTCCTCTAAAATATGAAAGACCCCAGCAGCAGTAAACCTGCCTGCTAGAGTCCAGGCTGTGGTCCGTCCGGAAGGCTGGGGGGTGGGGCATGAGCCTCAAGGCAGCCTGAGAGTCAAGCAGACTCAGTGTTCAAATTCTCCCGTCTCATTTGTTTATAGTTCCATCTCGTATCGTGTTTTGGTTATCAACCCAGAAGTGCACTTGTCCCAAGTTTTCCCTTCATTTTGGCAGAGTTTTTTCCTCCTGCTTTGGTAACCTTCTCAAAGACTCCATTTCTTTAGAGTTAACAGAGCCTTCTGGGAGGATGCAAATACATGTGCGGAGGAAGCAGCCGCTGTTGGGTGATGGGGTGGAGCGGCCGTAGCCTCCAGGTTAATGGTCTTTGACAGAGTCTTTTCATCAACCAGAAAATGCTGGGATATAAATCTAAGGGCGTTCGAGGAAAACTCCATTTTTCTAGTGTACGTCTAAAGGCCAGAGCATAGCCCTGGTTTATGTGTCTCAGTAGCCACGCTGCCTGGCACTCAATAAATATTTTTGGAATGGATGAAGACTGGGACGGTAGGCAGGATTTAGCCAGAAAGAGAGGAGGAAAGCGTAGAAGGAACAGCAGGCAGGAAGGCCCTGAGGCACAAGAGTTACCATTTGTGAAAGTTTAGGAGCCTCATGGCATTTCTATATGATGATTTAATTGTGGCATGTAAAGAATGACATTGTTGTGAAATAATAAGAAATACATTGGAGGAGGAAATGGCAACCCACTACAGTATTCTTGCTGGGAAAACCCATGGGCAGAGGAGCCTGGTGGGCAGGAGTCCATGGGGTCGCAAAGAGCTGGACATGACTAAGGGAGTAAACAACAACAATATCAACAAAAAACACGTACGTGAGTCTCTGTCGCTGGTTCCCAGCACAGAACTCCTACATGCCTTGTGGTTTCCAGGTGATAAGAACACTAGGCGTAGGCCTTCCCTGGTGATCCAGTGGTTAGGACTTTCTCTTCCAACCCAGGGGGTGAGGGTTTGATCCCTGGTGGGGGATCTCATGTGCTTTGTAGCCAAAAGACCAAAACATAACATTGTAACGAATTCAACAAAGAGTTTAAAAATGATCTACATCCAAAAATAAAAAATAAAATCTTAAAGCTAAGCAAACAGAGAGTACCAGGAGCATCCCTTGCTCTAATGAGGTGAGTCTGGGTGGCTCCCAGAGGCAGGCTAGTGGCCAAAGTACAAGCCAGGGTGAGAAGCTCGAAATTTGTACCACCTCTCTCTGCAGATCTCTGGAGAGGGGGAAGGGGCTGGTAATGCACTCTTTAATAAACAGGTAAAGGTTAGTTAACACTTCCACCACTTCGGTGAGCCCCTCCATCAAGTGAATCACACTCAAGAAGGAGGTCATTGCAATCTCTGTTCTGTAGCTGCTGGATCAGAAACACCGGTGATGCTGGGTTTGTAACAAGCGTCTGCAGTGGCGGTGGGGAGGGCAGTCTTGCTGGGACCGAGTCCTGATCCGTGGGGTTTGATGTAACTCCAGGACAGCAGTGTCAGAGCTGAATTAAACTTCAGGACACCAACATGGTGTCCCAGAGACTTGCTGGTTGAGAGCCCTCCGCACGTGGTGGCCAGAAGCGAAGTGTTTTCCGTGAGCAGCAGAGGAGACCCATCCATAGGCCAGAAAGACACAGGGGCAGAGGGACGTGGGAAGGAGAAAGTGCACTCTTCAAAAGACTAGTTAAATATGAACATTAGGAGTTTTGAGAATTCTGGGGAAATCCTCACTTTAGAAAATGACTTTACACTCCAATAATAAATTTAAAGTGACTTTATTGAGGTATATTTTACACGTGCACGTTTTAAATTTAAACAGGGATGTACACACCTGCGAAGCCCTCGCCCACATCAAGGTACAGACACGTCCGTCACCTGGAAAAGCGCTGCGGCGCCTCTTTGCAGACGGTTCTCACCGTCCAGCCCACCCTGGACAGCGAGAGGCCCATTTCTCTCACCACAGATCAGTCGTTCCTGTTCTCAGCGTGTGAGTGGAGCCAGGCACCGCAGCCCGGCGTCCATCTGCCTTCGTTCAGCAGGACGCCTGTGAGAGGCCCCTGCAGCAATACCTCTGTCCTTTGTGTCTGCTGCTGAGTGATGTTCTGTTGCGTGAACATGTTATCCATCCCCCTGCTCACGGGCCACTTGGGATAAAGCTGCTCTGGTCCCTCAGATACACAGATGTCCTCTGTGTAGACACAGACTTTCATTTCTCTTGGGTAAAGATCTAGAAGCAGCATCATGAAAACGGTACTTTTTGGGCCACCAACCCACAAAAACTGTCCCCATGGCTACTGTGTGAACAAAGGGCCCTGGCCGGGTGAAGCGTCGTCCGAGCAGGCGTGGAACAGCTTGTGTTCTCAGGAGATGCGGACAATGCTCGTATTCTTTGAGGACACAAGTGACGGTGGGGAGATGGCACCGAACATGCTGGTTGGTGGTCTGAGCTGAGTGACTGGCACGTCAGTATCTGGAGATGGACTTATTTTAGACAGCAGAGCAGGGTCTCATACTTGCTGACACAGCAAGACATCAACAGGAAGTTACCAAGAGTATATTAGCGTTTCTTTCATACGGAAACTACAGACCTAAGGCAAACTGACTTATGCAAAAAAAAGGGACTTCCCTAGCTTATGTAAGCAGAGAGAGCAGGGTGGGCTGGCTTCGGACACGCCGCAGCCTGGTGCATCTCTCCCCGGAGCTGCCCTCATTCTTGGGCTCCCGTGGTGGGTCCCCTGCTCACCCACCCTGGCAGCTCCCACAGAAGGAAGCAGCTCTTCTTGAAAGGTCCCAACAGCATCCCTAGCCGGTTTCCACTGCTGTGACGGTGGCTGGAGGGCCCCGTGCTCCTGTGAGCCTGTCACCATGGCGCCTGGGCTGTGATGCTGCATCCAGGCCTGGTCACGTGCAGGGAGGGGGCCCGAGGCTGGTCTGAACCACGAGCCTGGTGGGGTGGGAGGCGGGTAGCAGAGTCCCCTGGTGCGGTTCCTGAAGCAGAAACGATGTCGTTCATTTCTGTGCTCATTAGACACGTCGTGCAAACTGTACTATATCGATGTCACCCAGGGCCCTTCATCTCAGAGAGAAAACAGATGAGACACTAGTGAGGAGCTGTCAGGAGGGACGCCTCTGCTTTTCGGGATAACTCAGCAAATACACGAGAAGGACCTGCTGCCCGCGAAACAGCGGTGACGCTCAGGTACTGAACTCCACGTTTCCCCAAAGCATGGGTGGGAGGGCTGCTCACGAGGCCGTCACCCCGAGGTGAAGATGCAGGGCCTTCCAGGCCTGCTGCCTGCAGGCTGGCTTTGCCCAGACCCCGAAGAGCAGGAGCAGCTGTCGCTGTGGGGAGGCCAGGGCCGGGGGCTGGGGAATGGAGGCCAGCTCCACGGGGTGTTCTCCCCTCCAGTCCCCAGTGGAGACTTCTCCTCAGAGCGCTGGATTCCGGGAGGTCACGGACAGGGCAGCAGGAGGCCCTGGAATTCGGTGCCCTTCACCTGGGACAGGGAGGCCCCTGCCCCCTCGCCGGCTTCCTCATTCCAGAGTCTGCTTCCAGGCACCACAGCCTAAGTCCAGGAGGAGAAGTATTTCAAGCCCCCCTCAACACTTGGCAGGATCTCGTCGAGGAGAGCAGAGCATCTCACGTCAGACTTCCTGATTCTTTCTCGGGACCGCAGGGCTTCCGGCTGTGTGACCTTGAACTGGTCCCCTCACCTCTGTAAGCCTCACTGTCCTCTTGAATTGTTGTCGTCGTTTGGTTGATAAGTCGTGTCCGACTCTTTGTGACCCCTTGGACTACAGCCCATCAGGCTTCACTGTGCATGGGATTCTCCAGGCAAGAAGACTGGAGAGGGTTGCCATTTCCTCCTCCAGGGGATCTTCCCGACCCAGGGATCGAACCTGCATCTCCTACATTGGGAGGCAGATTCTTTACCACTGAGCCACCAGGGAAGCCCTTCCTCATCAGTAAAGTGGGAATAATCTTCACACCTGCCTTAGTACCAACCGCCTGTCACACGGGGCGGCTGTAAGGAACACGAGATCGTGGGAGCAGGGGACTCGGGCGGGTGAACAACTGTACAATATCCAGGGTTGTTCAGGTGCCGTCAGAAGTGGTCATCCCGGCCCCAGCCCCTCGAGAGACCCAGACCGAGCTTAAAGGATTCCTCATCCCTGCCAACCAGGGTCAGCTTCCAACATCAGTCAAACAGAGCAAAGAGGCTAGAATCCCCAGGACGTTCCACTCCGTTAGCTCTGCTAAGTAATTCTGCAGCCAGGCCCCACAGACGCAGAGCTGGACTTTGCTGCCTGTGGTCAGGCTTCCCAGTAGCGGTGACTCTGGTCTTGACCTCTGTGTTTCGGCCCGAATCCCCAGTGGCCCCTTTGCCCAGGGCAGGCCAGACAGCCCCCTATCTTATCTACGGAGCTGAATCCACATCATCAAGAGTGAAGGACCGCCACACCCTGCCGGCCGGTGTCCCGTCCACCCCACCCAATCGCGCCCTGGAGCAGTCCCGGGCAGGCTTTCCTAGCCCCGATTTGACACTCAGAGGAGCTAACAGCTGAGCTGACCCCACCTCCCTCTGCCTGCCCTCTCCTGGTACAAACACATGGCTCCGCGTCTTTGGCAGAACCAGGGATGGGCCACGCTCCTGACTGTCTGAAGAACCATCCCTGGACCCCAGACCCGCCCAGTGCATCGCTCCCCGAAGTGCCTGCACACCCGTGACGGCTGTGGCGGAGGTGAGGAGAGAGCTTTGGTGGTGCTGAGTCGCCCGCCCGAGGTTGCGTGGTACCCGGCCCAGGACGCGGACGGACAGTGTCTGACAATAAGACACCAGCCCACCCTGCAGCGCGGCTCTGCCCGCCCCGTCCTCCCAGCAGAAGGTTGTGCCAGGGGCTCCTTCACCCCGAAAATGCCTCACTCCTGGAGCCCCCAGCTCTCTGCCCCAACGCTGGAGACCTCGAGAAACCCCCGAGTGCTTCCCCACAGGAAAGTTCCCGCCTCCAGCTCCCGAGGCCAGCTGTGTGACCCCTGCCCTCCCGGGGACACCACTGAGCCCGTGAGCTCTGTGGAGCCCTCTGTCTAGTCAGGAGGCTCACCTCTGACTCATCCCTTGGTCAGTGAACGACACAGAGACCCGGACAGGGAGGGCCCCTAGGAGACCAGCCCGAGCTGACTGCCCTTCGTGCTGGGCTCGGAGCTGTGCTCCCACCAAGCGGGCTCTGGAGTCTAACATTCTGTGTCGTCCCCTCTGTCTTCCTGTCGGACACGGGACTACAGCAAAGCGCAGGGGAATTTCAGTCCCTCCCCATCCCCCGAGGGACTGGCCCTCTTGGGCTGGAGCCTGAACTGGTCTGAGTGGTCATGGGAGCCGGGATCACCCTGGTGTGATGGAGCGCTTTCTGTTGATGGATCCGAAAAGCGAGAATCTAGACTCCATTGTCTAAGATTCTATTTTACGTGTTTGCCTTGTTCATTGGAAGGACTGATGCTGAAGCTGAAACTCCAATACTTTGGCCACCTCATTTGACTCACTGGAAAAGACCCTGAGGCTGGGAGGGATTGGGGGTGGGAGGAGAAGGGGACGACAGAGGATGAGATGGCTGGATGGCATCACTGACTGGACGGACATGAGTTTGTGTGAACTCCAGGAGTTGGTGATGGACAGGGAGGCCTGGCGTGCTACGGTTCATGGGGTCCCAAAGAGTCGAACACGACTGAGCGACTGAACTGAACTGAACCTTTCTTCTCACCTAGATCATTAAAGAAAAAAAAAAAAAAACCTTAATGCCTTGTATCAGATGAGACTTTTACATAGAGAAATAGATATTTTTATTTTATTTAAAATTTTTAAATTTTATTTTGGAGTATAGTTGATTACTAATGTTGTGATAGTTTGAAGTGTACAGCAAAGTGATTCGGTTATACATACACATGTATCTCTTCTTTTTCAAACTCTTTCCCCATGTGGGTTATTACAGAATATTGAGCAGAGCTCCCTTTGCTATACAGCAGGTCCTTGATGGGTATCTATTTTAAATGCGGTCGCAGTGTATACACATCCATCCCAACTCCCGATCTGCCTTCAACCCCGTCCTTCCCCACTGAGTCCAACCCCCGTGAGTCTGTTTCTGTAATACGTCCACTTGTGTGATTTGTTTTAGATTCCACGAGTAAGTGACGTGTATATTTGTCTCTCTGTGTCTGAGTTTACTCAGTATGATAATTTCCAGGTCCATTCACGTTGCTGCAAATAGCATTATTTCATTGTTTTTAATGGCTGAGTAATATTCATGGTAAATATGTACTACAGTTTATTATCTGTTCCTCTGTCTACGGACAGATCGTAACGTGTACGTCTGTGAACACTGGGGTGCAGGTGTCTTTTTGAATTTTGGTTTTCTCAGAGTACACGCCCAGCAGTGGGATTGCTGGGCCCTATGGTAGCTCTGTTTTCAGTTTTTTAAGGAACCTCCTGCTGTTCTCCACGGTGGCTGCACCCGTTTCCATTCCCACCAGGAGTGTAGGAGGCTTCCCTCTTCTCCACTCCCTCTCCAGCGTTTCTTGTTTGTGGCCTTCTTGATGATGGCCATTCTGACTGGTGTGAGGTGATACCTCACTGTAGTTTTGATTTGCATTTCTCCAAAAATTAGTGTTGTTGAGCACTTCCTTTTCATGCGCCTCCTGGCCATCTGTATGTCTTCTTTGCAGAAATACCTCTTTGGGTCTTCTGCCCATTTTTTGATTGTTTTATTTTTGATATAGAGCTGCATGAGCTGTTTGGAAATCTGGAGATTAACCCCTTGTAGGTCACACTCTAAGCAAATATTTCTCCCATTCTATGGGTTGTCTTTTACTTTTGTGTGTGGCTTCCTTTGCTGCGCAAAAGCTTTTGATGAGTTAGGTCCTACTGAGAAACAGGTATGTTTAAGCGATCGGAATATGAGCCCAGGAGTCCCTCCTCTTCCCAGAGGACAACGGACCCCTGAGGATGGCACTGCTATGGTTCAAAACTTTCAGCCCACTTCCTGAAATTGCCTTTGGAGTTTTCAGGACATTCTTTGAATTTCCTTGGTTGCAAAAAAATGTTTTTAGACTCCTGACTTTCAGTGGCTGAAAGTCCGCTGAAACCAAGTTGAGTGATTCGACTGAGAAGCATGACCTGGGACTTGAAATGACCTTGTGTATGGCCTAAGGAGGTGGGTTTCTTGTCCTGCGTGGCTTTGAGGGTCCTGAATTTCTTCTGCCACCCAGGAGGCCGTGGGGAGAGCAGGCCTCACACCAGCGATGGTGACAATGAGTGAGTGACAGGCTGGGCTCCCTTCTGCTCCGGGCTCGATGGAAAGCGCCACGCTCCCTTCTGATCTCAGCTGAGCATTCATCCCGCACATTTCCATTTAATGAGGGTGGAAACATGTCCAGGCCCCGGGCGACCTGAGAAGAATGTCCATCCCCCAACCCCGCATCCTCCACGAAAAGCGGCTTCTCAGCTACTCCCGCTCAGCTGCGCTTTCCAGCTGGCGAGATGAAAGGTTCCTCCCGGGTCTCTCTTCTCTGATTTTCAGTTTTTCCCCTTTCATAGGAGAACTCATGCGCCGGGCGCCATCCAATCCCCCTCAATCAGATCTCTGGGTGTGAGGTCCCCCTGGTCCCGTCGTGGCCGGGTCCACACACAGCGTCTTCACCGAGGCTGCAGGAGAGAGGCCTGCGGTGGCTCCAGGCTCACCCGGCCAGGCCGGGAGGGCAGACGGCTCAGGTGGCGTCCGTCCCGCCTCTGGGCACAAGGCCCGGTGGGCTCTGGACTCCATGTCGACTCCGAAGTGTCTACGCTGGCGCGGGGCTCACTGTTTGAAGCTCTGTTGCCAAGAGAGGCTGTTTTGCTTTAAACCCAAGTGCAGACTTCCCTAATTAAGGCCTCTCTCGGAAGCTTTGCAAACAGCCACCCCCGCCCCTGCCCCCAGCAAGGAGGGACAGTCTCCTGGGCCCAGAGGGCAGTCTGGGGCAAGCTGGTTAGTGTGTTTGCTCGGGCATCGTGGCTGGTTTTCTTCCAAGGCAACAAAATATCAATAACTTCTCCCTCTCCCTGGTGGCGAATGCAGTGGTGGCGAATACAGTTTTTGATGGTAACACAGGAGGAAGCTGAGCGGACCCTCTCATTCTCTTCAGCCTCTTGCTTTCTGGGAGAGGAACCTGAGGGCCAGAGAAATCCAATCCTTCCACCTAAAGGGAAGATTCCATCGGAGGCCAGCCCAGGGCAAGAGCTCAGGTCTGGAGCCCAGTTAACACACCCTGGGTGCGGCTCCCCAGAAACTGCGTCTGTGGAGGACGACCAGGGTCAGCCGTGCAAACAGTCCACAGGGCTCTTTCCCTCACGTCCTTCCAACCTCAGCTGAAGCGTGAAGCTCTCTGAAGATAGGACTGCGTATCCTTCATCTTTTGAACCTTGTCAGGGCTCAATAAATGGGGATGAAGGGATTAATAAAACCAGGCAAAGCATCACCTCCCAAATCCCCTTCAACACTTCTGATGGTGCCAATGAGTTTGGTTAACCAGCCATTAAGCAACTTTCACCATATTTCCCTCATTTTGAAGAAGCTGGCTTCTTTTAAAAACATCAATGCAATATTTAAAATAAATTGAAATCCAAAATAAAAATGCTACTCACCCAAAGTTTCACTTTATCTCCCGAACAAAGAAAGGTGATTCTTCTGGAAGGCCAGCTTCTCTTATGAACTCTGCCCTCCTTGAGATTTCCAATCCTTTTTCAAAATTTCTGAGTCTTTTTCAATCAACCTCTTACTCAGCACTTAGTCCAGGAGGCGCTGACTTCTGTCCACAGGGAATCATTTTGCAAACATTGGAGACTCTCATAAAGCAAGAAGAGCCTCCGAGGCTCAGCACTCACTCACAGCCTTGAGGCTCCGTGGTTTCTGTGGGTGCTTTTGGGGTGTGTGGACACATCGGGGGCCGTGGGTCTGAACGGAGGAGGAAATTCCTCTTTCTTTCTGGCAACATAATTAAATTGCTGGACCAACGCAAAGTGAAAGAGCTTTGCAAAGTTAAAAGCAGTGCAAATGCCCATCATACTTCTGGGTTGGCCAAAAAGTTTGTCCAGGTTGCATGGAAAGACCTGGACAAACTTTTTGGCCAACCCAGAACAGTCCGCGGGGTCGCATAGAGTCGGACACGACTGAGCGACGGAACGGAACGGAATTATCACTGAATTATTGTTCACTATTATGCCACTAAACCATTAATGTTATTCTCGTGGGTGCAGTGACTGAATGTCAGGGGAGAAGACTGCTAAAAGCCAGTGTTTCTCCTGATGGGACTCTTGCTAAGAGGAGTGGGCATTGGGCTTTCCTCTGGGGCGAATGCACACTGACCTGGCGTGGGCAGCCCTGAGATCCGGGACCTCCTGCGGATGGTCCTCCCACTCCGCGGCTCCTCCCACCCAGCGGCTCCTCCCACCGAGGCTCCTCCCACCTCTCGGCTCCTCCCACCGAGGCTCCTCCCACCCAGCGGCTCCTCCCACCTCGCGGCTCCTCCCACCGAGGCTCCTCCCACCCCGCGGCTCCTCCCACCTCTCGGCTCCTCCCATCTCGCGGCTCCTCCCACCTCTTGGCTCCTCCCATCTTTCTGCTGCTCCCATCTTTCGGCTGCTCCAGGCATTCCTTGTTCTGTACGCATAGACCATGTGCTGGTTTGATGGTATTTGTGAATAGAGGAAACTATTTCCACTGCTTTGCTGACTGCTGCCAAGGTCCTTTTCTGTCTTAAAGGAGAAAAAAAAAATCCACTTGATGAAATACTGTCTGGTACCCAAGGCGGTGTCTGCCAGTAAGTTGATTCCCGTGACTGCTTCCTGCCTCCAGACCTACAAGGAGAACTGGTGGGATTAATGTACACTTGTTGTTTAGTAACTCAGTTGTGTCTGACTCTTTGCAACCCCATAGAGTGTAGCCCGCCAAGTTTCTCTATCCGTGGAATTCTCCAGGCCAGAATACAGGAGTGGGTAGCCGTTCCCTTCTCCAGGGGATCTTCCCAAGCCAGAGATTGAACCCAGGTCTCCAGCATTGCAGGCGGATTCTTTACCACTGAGCCACCAGGGAAGTCCTACTGCAAATTTCAGTTCAGTTCAGTTCAGTCGCTCAGTTGTGTCCGACTCTCCAAAACATCATATAATCAGCCAATGATGATAGGAATTTTCAAGGTGGTCATGATTTCCAGTGTGTTGCTGGGGTTGTTTTTATAATAAGAGAGACAAGGTGGCTGCCCTGAGTGCCACATGGGGAGAGTGTCCACCAACGTGTCCAACGATCGTGGGAAACTCCAGGACAATGGCAGGTGAGGGCAGCATACACGGCCTTGCCAACTTAGGGTGGAGGCTCTTTGCTTGGGCTCTGTGTCCCTGGAATTACACACCAATTGTGTTCCTTTATCTGGGGGAGACGTTCTCATCTCTTGGGCTTTTATATGGGGTCAAGTTGTCTCAAAATTTGAAATTCCTGGGTTTTTTTAAGTTTATTTTTTCTTTATTTTGGCTGTGCTGGGTCTTCGTGGCTGTGCACACTTTCTGGTTGCAGTGAGCGGGCCTAGGCTCTCGCTGTGGAGCACGGCCTCTAGGGCTGTGGACTTCAGTAGTTGCAGCTTCCAGGCTCTAAGCACAGGCTCAGTCGCTGTGGTCCACAGGCTTAGATGCTCTGAGGCATGTGGGGTGTTCCCAGGCAGGGATCGAGCCTGTGTCTCCTGTCTTTGGCAGGCGGATTGTTTATGAAGTGGGGATATTTTTTTAATGTCAATTTACTGACATGTGCCATGAACAATCCCACTTTGCTACTAGAGTTTAAACATACAGTTGTAAAAAATATGGATAATTTTATAGTGATTAATTTATTTTACATCTAGAACCATAAGATGGTGAGAAAGCCATCCCATGCATTAATGTGCTCCAGAACCAGGCACTTCCCTTCCCTGGATGAAGTGTCAGTGTGAATGGTGGCCTGACAGGTATCCAAAAATGCGGATTCTTGTTTGAGCCTAAAGCATCCATTGACTCTCATGCCACGTGCCATGATGTACTATGCTAGGACAACCACCCAGAGGCTGAAGGCCCAGATGGGGAGCTCATGGTCCAGGGGGCATCTGGCAATAATGTGGAATGCTTTGGGAAAAGCAGGTGCAGGGCATCAGGGAACTCCTGACCCAGACGGGGGCTCAAAGAGATCTTAAAATACCCTTGAACTGCTTCTGCGCTTTAGGAATTCGGGAGGTGATGCGCAGGGTTGCTTCTCAGGAGGGAAGAGGCCAGTTTCACGTGTGTAGGAATCATCTGGAGCTCTTTAAAATGCAGATTCTGAATCTCCAGGGCAGGCCGGGCCTGAGAAGCTGCATTTGTGAGAGATCAGGGTGGCCGGGACTCACAGCAGGGTACAGACACCTGGAAGGCTCTCTCTCTCTCTGAAATGTTTTAAACTTTCAGAAAAGTGCAGGCAATAACATAAGCCAGTACCACCTCAATTTTACAGATGTCAGCGTATCTGCCTTGTGATTTTCTGAAGACACACCCTCCCTTCCCGCTTCTCCCTCATTCCTCAGCAGAACCCGCTTCTGCTCCTGGTGTCTTTGTTTTCCACCCATGGTGACCACAAGAAACAAATATCAAAGCAGGGCCTGGCTTTAAAACAATCTGAACACGTTATAGCCCATCAAACCAGACTCATTGGGCATTGGAGAGTCATTTGTCTAAAATGGGTCTCTGGAATGCACCAGGACATTGAAAACGGCTGTGAATTATGTTTACTTCATGTTTTACACTAAAAAAAAAATGGGAAGCATCACGGTTCCTGTTCGGGACAAGGCGTTTTTCTAATCCCCCAAGTCACTGTGCAAACGTTGAATACAGTGTCTAATTCCAGCCTGTGGAAGAGCCGCCTCTTTCTCACAAGCCAGCTAACGTATGCGTTTGCGACACAGAGACCAAAATAAATCAAGGGGGCCTGCTTTGGTCCCCACAGGTGATGAGATGCGGGAGGAAGGAACAAGAGCAGGACGACGTGGTTGGCACCTCCTGCCCGGGGGGCTCGATCACACCCACCTCCCAGGTCTGCAGAGGACGCGCCAGGCTCTGGCGACAAAGACTGAACAGGGCGCCTGGGCCCCGAGGACTTCACCGTCCGGGGAGGGAGACAGAATTAATGTCACCACGACGCAGGGAGGGCTCAGTGCGGAAGGAGGCGGGCCGTGAGAGCACAGCGGGCAAGACTCGGGGGACACAGGCAGGCCTGCTGCTCACCGGTTTAATTATTGTGGCCTTTGTCTTGGCTGAGCTGTGGGGGTCTCCTGTGCTGTTTGCTTTGTAATTCGGGGCACGACGCTGGAGGCCTGAGGTCTGCGGTGCTTCGTGCTTGCGGGCAGGAATTCACGTGTCAAACGCTCACTTGCTGGGGGGGCAGTCCCTGCTTATTTCTGCGGATGCTGAGGATTGACGGTGTGGTGGGGTTTGGTCTCATCATTAAACAGTCCTAACCACCTCCTGACATCTTGGCTCCGTGTCTTTGGATAACAGATCCCCACATTGGAGGGGGAGGTCGCATTACTCAGAACCTGCTGCTGTTGCTGCTGCTAAGTCGCTTCAGTTGTGTCCGACTCTGTGCAACCCCATAGATGACAGCCCATTAGGCTGCCCCATCCCTGGGATTCTCCAGGCAAGAACACTGGAGTGGGTTGCCATTTCCTTCTCCAATGCATGAAAGTGAAAAGTGAAAGTGAAGTTGCTCAGTCGTGTCCGACTCTTAGTGACCCCGTGGACTGCAGCCCACCAGGCTCCTCCGTCCATGGGATTTTCCAGGCAAGAGTACTGGAGTGGGGTGCCATTGCCTTCTCTGAACCTAGCAAACTGAAAAACAAGAGCCTGGTGACCGTCTCTGGAGCCCCTGGGGTCTGGGTTCAGCCTACCCTTCCCCCCTGCCCTTGGTGGACACCATCGCCCTCTCAGGCTGAGACCAGATGCAGCTGAGACTCCTTTGGAACCCAATATTTGCCATCCAAATCGGTGGTGGCTCAGCGGGTAAAGAATCCACCTGCAATGCAAGAGACACAGGGACTCCCTCCACCATCGTGGTTGGACGGCTTCCCCAGGAGGCAGGGCCAGGATGGGGGCAGGAGTGGGGGGACTGAGACTCATGCTCATGCCAGGAATCGCAGCTGCCCACACGGTGGGCTGGGTGACATGCTGCCCGGACGGAGTGGGGGAACAAGCTTTGCATGTTCGGGAAGGTGGTACAATGTGGGTGTTCATACGGAAATGAGGCACGTGTTGCTGGACCCTGGAGGAAAGCAATCCTGGTTAAACAGTAACTCTAGGGTTGAGTGGAAGGTGGACCTTGTGTGTGATGAACTTGGATGTTTAGCTGAGGCGATGTCTAAGCCAAGTTTGAAGGAGCAGCTCAATTTGCTTAGTGTAAGATGAGAGAGGAGTGAGGGAAATTACAAGCAGGGCCTGGAACAGTGATTTGCATACCTGTGCTCACAGCCACATCCTTCACAGTGGCCGAGAGGTGGGAGCAACCCAGGCGGCCATCGGTGGATGGTGGATAAACAAACGTGGTCCATATGCACGATGAAGTACGATCCAGCCGACGAAAGGAAGGGAATTCTGACACAGGCCACACGTGGATGAACCTTGAGGACGTGGAGCCCGGTGAAACAAGCCAGATACAGAAGGACAAATGTGGCATGGTCCCCGTACACGCGGTTCCCAGAGCTGCCAGGTTCACAGGGACAGGAGGCAGCATGAGGCCCCAGGGCTGAGGGTCGGGAATGCGGAGTCGGGGTTCAGCGGGGACGGAGCCTCATTTTGGGAGTTGGGTGCTGGGGTCTGTCATACATCCCTGTGGAGGCGCCTGTGAATGGGATGCTCTGCACCAGACCCATAAATGGTTAAAATGGTAAATTTCGTGGTGTACATTTCAGTTTTTTTTTAATAATAAAAATATTTTTTAAAAAAAGAGAAAAGAAAGAAGAAAGTTCTCCATTGAATCCCATGCCCTGAACATTTTATATCACTCACCTGCTGGGGCCTGAAAGGCCCGTTCCTCACCATCTGCTTCCCGCCTGTCCCCACCTCCTGCCCATCTTCACCGGGATTGTCCTTCCTCTCCCGACCGCATCCTGCGACCCCAGGCCAGCCCACACCTCCCACCGCCGAGCTCCTCGCAGTTGGCGTTGCTGCGGCCTCTGTCCTGGGTTCTGTTCTGCCTGCGACAGGCTGACAGCTCTGAATCACCTGCCTCCCTCGGCGGCTGCCCGCTATTTGGCCCCGCCTGTCGGGGGTCTGTCTGTCGGTGGTCCCTGCACACAGCCCCTGCCCGGGCCCTCAGCCGCTGCAGCTTCTGCTCCTGCAGAAGCTCCACGCCCCCTCCACCTCCACCCACAGCTGCCCCCAGCATCCTCCTGGCCCCGCTGCTGCACCTTCAGTGCCCAGCACACCTGGAAGCCTGGCGGCTGCGCTCAGCATCCCCGGAGACTCCCTGAGGCCCGCTCTGTGCTGCTTCTGCCCCCGGCTCCCAGCAGGTGTTCCACCGCCACCAATCGATTGATACGAATAGATTCCAACTCAGGCAGCTGAGCCGAGCAAACATCAGGTTGTAGTCAGTCTCCAAAATGTCAGCTGTGCTATTTTAAAGCTATTTAGGATGTGCAGTCCTGCCCGCGGTGTCTGCCAGTAGCAGAAAGGAGTGAGGCCTCCGTGTTTGGGAGGAGGTGGCTCCCGGGTCACCTGAGGGCAGGGCTGGGGGCCTCTGGGAACCGCGTGGGAAGGAGCTGAAAGGTGTGAGACAGAGGGGTGCCACGCGGAGAGGTCTGCCACCTCCGAGAAGCGGCCTCTGCATGAGGGCAGCTTGGATCCCGCTCTCAGACCTCAGCAGTGCAGGGGTCTCCAGGGCGGAGGGAAGGTCAAGGTCAAAGATGCCCCGGTCTGCCACGCCCCCGCCTCTCCACCCTCCCACCCCTGCTTATTCCCCTCACCCTCCCCATCCCCTCCTACTAAAACTGCATCCATCTGGGGGGGATGGAAGTCTGAAAAGGCACAGGCATGTCCCTTGTTGGGGGGCACCTCACTTGCCCATCCTTGCTGCCATGAAGTTCTTGCATCACCCGTGCTTGAGCCCCTCTGTGCCAAGTGCTGGGGGAGAGCAAGTCCTTCAGACCAGGCTCCCAGCCCTCACAGGGCTGATGTCGCAGTGTGCGGGGCCTGGTCTAGACCCCGACGGGCCCTGATGCACAGGGAAGGGCACACGCGCGGGGAGGGCTCACGCGGGGAGAGGGCTCGAGTGGGGGAGGGGCTCGCGTGGGGGGAGGGGACCGCGGTCAGCAGGCAGGGACAACACTCACGGTGCGCGATGCGCTTTCCGGATAGCAAGGTGCCGACGACCTGGGGCTCACCTGCTACACCTGAGCAGAGGAAAGAGAACCTCTTTAATGGGGGCACATGACTTTTTCCAGTTCTTCATGATTGAAGAACAGCGCTCTTTGTAGAATCATGGGAAGGCCGGTCTCCGGCATTGCAGGCTCCCAGGCGTCTTGCCCTCGGGGCTCACATGGGAGCCAGCACATGGCTTCCCTCCTGGACGGGCCTGAGGCTTCTCGAACACCTGCTCTTGGGAAAGTCCCCGGAGGACCGGGGCGGAAGGACAGCTCCAGAAACGCGGAAGCCCCGATGTCGGGCCCCTGAGGGCTCCAGGGGTCGTGGGGTGGGGCCGGGTTCACCTGGAGCAGTTCCCTGTCCTCGGTAAGGGACGTCCGGCCCACGGCCCCACCCATACACTTCCCGCTAAGATCTTACAGAGCCCCCAAGTGACCTCATTCTGTTGTTATTTAGAGAACGAATTACGTGTCTGTTCACAAATACTTTCCCACCATCGAAACTGATGGTTGAGATTCTCACAGTTGAGCCGCTTTTCACACAAGTGCACCTGTTGGAATGTGGCTCCAGGACCCTAGGGAAGGGTTCCCGAAGGCGGCAGTGGGTCCTGAGGACGTTTCTCGAGCACCCCGGGGAGTCTTAACAGCTGAGTGGGTGGAGAACTGCTGCCTTGGGCTCCCGGGGTTCAGGGAACCCCTGATGATAGTCAGCGAGTCCCGCGGGGTCGCCCGCCTCTCCTGAGGATCTGCTCACAGCCCAGTCTCTCCAGCCAGTTAGAGATCCGACCCACTCAGCCCCAAACCCAGACCCAAACCCAACCTGAAGAGCTCAGCAAATGACACGGTCGTTACGGAAGGTTCTGTTGTGGGTGGAGGAGAGGCTTGCGTTGCCCCCACAGAGGCAGCCGATTGGAACCTGTGAACTCCTCTCCCCTTTGGAAACTGCCAAGCCTCTTCTCCATCTTCAACACCCACCTCTTCCTCCTCTCGGCCTCCCTCCCCCCAGATCTGGCAGTTAGCACTGTCATTCAGGAGCTAAGGAGTAAGACTAACTCTGTCACCCTGTGGACTGCAGCACGCCAGACTTCCCTGTCTTCCACTATCTCCTGGAGCTTGCTCGAACTCATGTCCATCAAGTTGGTGATGCCATCCAACCATCACATCCTCTGTCACCCCCTTCTCCTCCTGCCTTCAATCTTTCCCAGCACCACGGGCTTTTCCAATGAGTTGGCTCTTTGCATCAGGTGGTCAAAGTATTGGAGCTTCAATGTCAGCATCAGTCTTTCCAATGAATTCAGGGTTGATTTCCTTTAGGACTGACTGGTTGGACTTCCTTGCAGTCCAAGGGACTCTCAAGAGTCTTCTCAGCACCGCAGTTCTAAAGCGTCAGTTCTTTGGTGCTCAGCCTTCTTTATGATCCAGCTCTCACATCCAGTTAGTGTAGTCTGCTCCATCTAACAACAGCTGGGAACAGCATTGTCCAGGGGTTGTGGCTGGAGACCCCCGGCCACATCTGTGCTTGGACAGGTGGAGTCGTGACCCACTGCCTCGAGGGAGAATGTTACCATAGGAACCGTGGGCATCTGGGGAGGGAGCGTGGGAAGCACCTGTTCTAGATGCGGGCTTTGGTTGGATGACTTGGGAGCGGGTCTCAGGAAGCTGGCATGGGTCTAGATGGGAAACTGGATGCTGTTGGAAGGTGGGGGCGCTTCTCTGACCGGGCAGCTCAATAAATAAGGAGAGACTGAAGATAAAGTTGTAACTGGCAGAGTAGCAGTTACTCATTTTAGCCAAAAACAAAGTTTTTTGTGGGTGTCAGAGTGACCTCGTTTTTGTCTGTGTAGATGAAATCATAAAGTGGTCTTGCTCTGACTCGTCTCACAGTGACGCTGGGGGCTGCTGTCCAGCGAGCAGCAGTCAGGCCAACCTCCCACGGCAGCAGGGGCTCTTAAAGGCATTTTTCAGTGCTGAGCTGGGGCACTGAATAAAGAATCTGCCTGTCAGTGCAGAAGACACAGATTTGATCCCTGGGTTGGGAAGATCCCCTGGAGGAGGAAATGACAACCCACTCCGGTATTCTTACCTGAGAAATCTCATGGACAGAGGAGTCTGGCAGGCTATAGCTCATAGGGTCACAAAGAGTTGGGCATGAGTGAGCAACTGTTTAATTTATGTTGAATTGGTTCATGGTGCTTTTCAAGTCTACTGTATCCTTCTACTTTTCTGTCCATTCATTATATTTTTAAGAGTTTGATATTGAAACTACAACTAAAACTCTTAATTTATCTACTTAAAAAAATAATTGTAATATATAGTGGAACTATATGTAACCTTGTTCTGTATTTTCCAAGTCTCTTATGCATGTATTATTATACTTTCATAAATTTAAAAATAAAAAAGTAAAGGTACCTATCATGTTGGACTAGGTTCCACCCCAATGACCTCATTTAACCTCCTGGGCTGGCGCTTCAACATGGGACTCTACGGGTCGGGGGACACAGTTCAGCCCACAACAGGGGGTCAGGTTGTGGGGAGAGAGGCTGCTTCCATGCCCCAGAGGCCATGGCAGAAACCTGTTGGCCTGGGGTGGCGGTCACTGCAGGGTGGGCAGGAGTCCCAGGGACCCTGCAGTGGTGCGGGCTGGGCCTCTGCAGGTGAGCAAGCTCTCCCAAGGGCCCAGGGCCGGGTGCAGGAGCTCGGAGGGGCAGCGGGCCGCCCGCCCTCCTGGGCAGCTTTGGGCAGAGACAGGCTGTCTTTCCTAGCAGGGGTGGGCGATTCTGGGGCTCACATCAGGCAGACTGGGACCCGGCTTGGCAGACCCTTCACTTGGAGAAGCCCCTCTGCTTCCTCGGAATCCCTCTGGCTGGGGGTCCCTGGTTTGGGTCTGTCTATTCGTGCCCCGACCTCGGCCCCCAGCGCCTCACAGCGACCTCTCTGTGTGGGGCTCAGGTCCCATTGTCATTGCCCACCTTGGGCAGGTTTCATTACCTTCCTGGGCTTGGTTCCCTCGCCTGGAAATTGGGACAAGGCCTCAGCCCTCGAGGGCCGCCCCGAGGACCACGTGAATGGGGGGCAGCCCCCGGCCCGGCCCTGACGGAGCGGGGAGCGGGCAACACTGCCCAAAAAGAGAAGACACGCGCGAGGGCAGGGGCACACTGTCAGCTCCAACTCAGCAAGCTGGCGGGGCTCACACACTTGCTGCACTGGAAAGTTAAAACAGAAGACCTGCCCAGCGTGGTCACAGCCCGCAGAGACTCAGAGGGCTTCCTGCGAGCTGCAGAGGTCGCTTCGTCCTTCTGTGAAAAGGAACCTTGAACATCAACTAGCCAGTCCTCCAGTCTCATGGGAGAGGAAACCGAGACAGCTGAGGAGGGGTCTCAGAGGTGGGAGCTCACGGACAGGACACTTGGGGCGTGACTCGGGTTACCAGATGAGAGCATCTAACTAGCAGCTGGGATTGGCTCCCACTTGGCCTGAGACAAGCGCTGGGCTCAGTGCTTTGTTTTGTTAACCCTTTGATAATCCTGTGAAGCACCTACTGCCGTGATGCCCATTCTAGAGATGGGAAAACTGAGGCACCAGTAAGTGATCGTCCAAGGTCCCGCAGTGACGGTGGAGCAGGATTTGGACCCAGGCGGTCTGACTTTCAGAGTCCATGTTTTTCACCTCTCTGCTTTGCCACCTCAAAACCACTGGTTCGCAGAGAGTGGCCCCTGGCCCTGCAGGGAGCTGTCCCAGGCCCTCTGGGTGGACCCCACAGGCCCTCCAGCGGGTTCTGGTGCCTGGGCCTGAGAGCCACTGCCTTCCTGTCCCTTCATCCAGCGGAGGCCTCTGCTGGAGGTGGAGAGGCTTTTGAGAGGTCCGGGGGAGGCTGGGACGGCTCCTCCAGGACACATCAGGTCACTGCTGTTGAATTTTAATGAGCTCAAGAAATGGTCTGGGCTGGGAGGATGCCAGGCTGATGTTTGGTCTATTTCTTTCCGCAGAAGGAGGCTCGGGGCTTATTTCTATCTTTCCTTTCCCTCTTGCCAAGTACCTACCACAGAGCCAACCACTGGCAATCAATAAGCTTTTATGGTGCTCCTAAATTACTTGCCTCTACATAAAGCGAGCCCGAGAGCAATAGATCTCTGCTGGAAAAGGCGTCCTAGATGGAGGCTGTGTTTGTGGGAGAGAGGGGCTCTGCGCGGCGAGGCGGCGAAGCTCTGCAGACCCGGCGGCCCCGGTGCCAGGGGCTCGTGTCTCCTTTTTCTCTTCTCCTCTTTCGTCTGCTTCCTTCCTTCCTTCCTTCCTGCCTCCTGCCTCCCTTCCTGTGCCAGGACCCCGGATCTGGGAGACCGCGGGTGGCAGCGGGCAGGGTCCACTCCAGCAGCAGCAGCAACCCCTCGCAGAGCGGCTGCGCGGTCCCAGCAGCTCCGAACTCGCCGGTCTGGACATCTTAGCAGGGACAACCTTCCCCACCCCGGGCAAAATAATGGCCTCATGGAGTAGGAAGATGACCCTGCCACCTGGCTCTCTTGGGCCCTTGACGCCTCGCAACCACTGGGCAGAAAAAGGGGTCAGGCCACTGGCTGGAGTGACAAACTCCGGTAACCCAGGGGAGAGTGTGAATCGGGCAAGCAAGGAGTCTGGAACCCGGGGGGCTCCTAGGGTAACTCGGCGTATTCCCTGCCTGATAGGAAGGTCAACGGAAAACTACAGCAAGCAGAAAAACAGGGAAAGGCCGGATGATCCAGGCCTTAGAGCACTGCACATGAAGGTTTGGGCAGCTTCACCAGGTCGGGACCCAGCTGACGGTGGACCTTCTGACTGGGGGCGCAGGAGCCTGGAGTGGGCGGAGGGCGGAAGGAAGTCCCCGCCCGGCCACTCACAGGAGCCGAGGACCGGGGCTGCGTCCTCCCGGCTCGGATGTGTCCGTCTCTGTGCATGCACGCAGAAGTGAGCGTTTCCCTTCTCCTTCCACTGTTATCTCACGCGCAGACCAAGTTTCCCGCTTAGTCTTCCGGTGACAGAAGACTCAGCGGGACTGTGACTGAGAAGCAGTGACCGTGTCTGGATGGATGCAGGGGCTTCATGCAGCTCACTTGTTCCAAACCGCTGTCCGGGCCTCTGTCCTCACGGGACCGGGGCAATGTCCTGTGCATGACGAAGGGGCTGCCCTCCCGGGATCCAGGGCCGTACCCCCAGCCGGAGGCCTGGCAGCTCATGGGAAGCTTCCCCAGCAGCAGTGTGAGGGGGTGACAGAGGCGGGCAGGAGGTCCAGGCCAGGTGACTCAGGCATGTCCCCGGGTCCCTGCATCAGGATGGACATGGCAGTTCCCAGCCGGCAGCAGCTTGAATGCAATCAATACGCAGCATCTCTGCTGGGAGCCGAGCCCCAGGGACCTGGGAGGTGAGGGCTTGGAGGCTTCCAGCTTCTTCAGGCATGGAAGTCATGTTGGAAGGTGACTGGGACAGCGCCAGCCGGGGTCCCCTCAGATGCACAGCGCCCCCCTCAAAATGCCCCCAGAGGAGAAACGGGTCGAAAGCGAGTGAGCCTCCCGGGCACTCTCGTTTCCTTCCCGCCCCACCACGGGTCCCTTCCCAGACTTCTCCGTGCAGACCAGGCAAGGGCCGTGCTGGAGGCGCTGTGGGAGGACTGCCTTGCACACACACCACAAAGGGCTTCCACAGGCGTGACATTATCTGAAAGCAAACACACAGTTCCTGAGGGCCGACCAGGTGCTTCCCTGCGTCGCGCCTGCGGAAGCCGAGGCCCAGGAAGGTCAGCTCAGCCCTGTACCGGGGTCAGCGAAGCCGATGTGCAGCTTGGGCTTTGTGGTCTTCTTGACCACATACCGCAGAGCTTCGTGAATATTCTAGAAGGGTCATTGGTCTGAAAAAATTGTAGTCTTGTACCTGGGTTCTAATAATTGTATAGATCTCTGAAAATCTTTCAGCTCAAGGCTAAAAGCTATGTAAAATGTTTAGAAGGAAAATTTCTTTTGAGTTGTAGGCAAAATATCGTGCAGTGCTGTAAGTGCCATAGAGCTCAAGAGATTTGAAAGGGGTGTGGAAACAGTCTCTGCTGTCGCCTTGCTCTAGATAGATAGATAGATAATAGTCACTCCGCCATGTCTGACTCTCTGCGACCCACTGAACTGTAGCCCTCCAGGCTCCTCTGTCTTTGGGATTCTCCAGGCAAGAATACTGGAGTGGGTTGCCATTTCCTTCTCCAGGGGATCTTACTGACCCAGGAATTGAACCTGGGTCTCCTGCACTTCAGGAAGATTCTTTACCATCTGAGCCACCAATGATGCTTCTCTCCTTGCTCTAACCCTCCAATATCAACAGTGTCTAGGGAGGGTAGCTGTTTCCAATTTCTGCGATAAACAGCCACGGTAACAATATTCACCGTTGCACATGGATTCAGAGCCAGAAAGGCACAAAGCACATGGTCTGAGTATTTCTTAAGTAATGTGATCAAATTCTGAAACAGAGAACATAGAACAGGCTGGGTTCTGGGCTGGGGAGCCTGATTCTAAACAAATCATATGGGTTTGTTTTTTTTTAATCTTTTGATTATTTATGTATTATTTTTTATTGAAATATATGTAATTTACAATGTTTCAGGTATACAACAAAGTGATTCAGTTATACAGACATATATATGTAAATATGTATGTATATGTGCGCTTCCCTGGTGGCTCAGAGAGTAAAGGATCTGCCTGCAATGCAGGAGACCCAGGTTCAATCCCTGGGTTCGGAAGAACCCCTGGAGAAGGAAATGGCACCCCTCCAGTTTTCTTGCCTGGACAATCCCATGGACGGAGGAGCCTGGTGGGTTATAGTCCGCGGGGTTGCAAAGAGTCAGGCACGACTAAGTGACTCACACAAGCAGATTCTCCCTGATAGATTGTTATAAGACGTTGACTGTAGTACCCTGCACGACGCAGCAGGATGCAGCAGGACCGTGTGGCTCATTTCATATGCAGTGATGTGTATCTGTTAATCCCGAACTGCTAATTTATCCTCCCCCTCTTTCCCTTTTGGTAACCATGAATTTGTTTTCAATGTCTCAAGAAACCACATGTTTGGAGGAGGGAAAAAAAGTACTCCGTGGAGATAGAACAAGTTCAAAGATACCCTGAGGGAACGTAGTGACTCAGATTTTAGACAAATAAATTACACCTTTGGTTCAGACTAATTCTGCCTGTTTGCTTCTAAAAAACATCATATGCAAACAAGTGTGAGCAGTTACTCAGAGCTTAATTGGTTTAATGTATTAATCACTATGTTGCAAAACCAGGACACTAAGCTAGAAAACGTCTTGCAGAAAGAGAATCCCGCCGAAGACTGTCTCTGTCGGGGAAATATTTGCCTCTGCTCTGCAGATTTCTGTTCCGGCCGTGAGCGGTCCTCTTCAGCAAGGACTAGTGTCACCGCAGAAACGGGAACACTGTTCACCTTCGTGCCATCGAATCAGGAGAGAAATGGGCAGATGAACTGGGGTCTGCTACAAGGAGTCCCTGTCTGAAGGGAAAGCCCACAGGGCCCGGTTGACTGTTTCTTACACCTCGGTTTCTATGAAGAAAGCCAAGGTCACCCTCAAAAGAAATCTGTCTTTGAAACAGACTCATCGGCACAGAGAACAGACTTGTAGATGCCAGGGGAGCGGGGTGCAGATCGAGAGACAGGGAGTTTGGGGTGGACAGCTGCAGACTATCACATATAGAATGGATACACCTCTAAGTCTGACTGTGTTACACTGAAACTCAACATCCTGTGATAAACCATAATGGAAAAGAATATTTAAAAAGAATGCATGTGTGTGTATAACTGAGTCATTTTGCTATACAGCAGAGATTGGCACAACACTGTAAATCAACTATACCTGAAGTATTTTTCAAAAAGAGAGAGAGAAAGAAACCTGTTTTTGAAAAGAAACAGGGCCATCAGGGCGCCCTCTGCCTCTAGGCTGTGGCTCGTGCCCGGGGCGGTTGAAATACAACCTCGGAACCACACGTGGAGAAGGAAGTCCTTCATGGTCCTCCAGGATGCACTCGACACATAACTCATCTTCACTGTGTTCCATCGAGGAACCAGAGGATCTTCAAATGCTGTTCTCTGGCCTCAGGGAGCTTGAATTTTTATTCACGTCTACCCGGGGGACTCACCTTCTCCCTAAGGAAGAGAAAGAGAAAATAAAAAGCAGACAGTCTGGAGTCCCGGTTTGCCGGAGGCGTACAGAGGTCTCCGAGGAAGACCTGGCCGTCCGTTCCTCCTTCTTTCCTCCCTGCCGGGGGGTGAGTCCCAGGGAGGCCCTCGAGCCTCACGAAGAAGGCGGCAGCCCTGTGGTCAGGCACGACCCTCAGCAGCCTCAGGTCAAACTTACAGGGCCTTGGTGTCAGTCGCTCCGTCACGTCCAACTCTGCGACCCCATGGTCTGCAGCCCGCCAGGCTCCTCCGTCCATGGGGTTCTCCAGGCAAGAACACTGGAGTGGGCTGTCATTCCCTTCTCCAGGAGATCTTCCCCACCCAGGGATCAAACCCAGGTCTTCCCTCATTGCAGACGGATTCCTTACCATCTGAGCCAGCGGAGAAGCCTTAGGGAAGTCACTTAAAAGTTCTCATTAGCAAAACGGAGATAATCACATCTGCCTCTCAGGCAACCAGAAGGCCTCGGGAGCAGATAGGTAGTCTGCGGCTGCAGAGGCCCGGGGGAAGGGAGGCAGACGTGAGGGAGGAAAGGACAGGAGGAGCAGGAGAGGATGAAGCCCTGGAGGGCGGGGGGAGGGGAGCCCGGCACCACACGCCCCTCCTGCCTCCTGGACATGCTTGTGTGTGTTTTTCTGTTAATAATTATTTTATTTTCTATTGGAGGATAATTGCTTTACAATGCTGTGTTGATTTCTGCCATTGCAACAACGTGAATCAACCATGAAAGTGAAGTGAAAGTCGCTCAGTCGTGTCTGACTCCTTGTGACCCCATAGACTATAGAGCCCATGGAATTCTCCAGGCCAAAATACTGGAGTGGGTAGCCTTTCCCTTCTCTAGGGGTTCTTCCCAACCCAGGGATCGAACCCAGGTCTCCCACATTGCGGGCGGATTCTTTTACCAGCTGAGCCACCAGGGAAGCCCAAGAATACTAGAGTAGGTAGCCTATCCCTTCTCCAGTGGATTTTCCTGACCCAGGAATCAAACCGGGGTCTCCTGCATTGCAGGTGGATGCTTTACCAGCTGAGCCACCAGGGAAGCCCAAGAATACTAGAGTAGGTAGCCTATCCCTTCTCCAGTGGATTTTCCTGACCCAGGAATCAAACCGGGGTCTCCTGCATTGCAGGTGGATGCTTTACGGAAGCCCTCACTTATCTGAGCTCCCAGTGTTATACTGCAACTTCCCACTAGTGGTCTGTTTTACACATGGTGATGTATATGCTTCCATGCTGGATGCACTTGTTAAATGTTGGAGCCACAGTGAGGAAAGAGCCTTCAGCCACGCTTCTCAATATAGAAGTCTCAGTGTATATTTGGAAGACAATGGTTTCATCTTCGAGGGAGAATTTTTGGTAAAAATAGTTTACATGGGCAATTAAACTCTAACCTTTCGACACATCTGCTAAAAGCTATAGAAACAACAGTGTCTTGTATTTCCTATGAGCCCGCACTGTGCAAGGACGTCGATGACATAACGCATCCTCAGGGCCCTGTGACGTCAGGGCTGAGAGACCCACGGCCCAGCCACGCACGCTGAGCTCAGGGAGGTCAGGTCAGCGTCCAGCAGGAGGCAGAAACACCAAGATCCAAGCCGAGGTCCCTTTTATCCCGAGTCCTGTGCTCTTCACCGCTGGCCTTGGAGGCTGCGACCCTGCCACCCTCGAGGAGGAGAGTCACCGTGCGCTCAGACGCTGCGGTGTGGACGATTTCTGCGCCTCTGCCTCATCCTCATCTCCTTTATTCTCCATCCTTGGGCAGAAGCACCTCGTTCGTGGACTGAAGCGGTGGGGAAGGTCGGCACTGAGGCACCTCCTTCCCACCCGGCCTGGCCCCCACCCCACACCTGCGTCCACCCCAGCTTCCTCGTGCCTTCGGTCTCCCTTCTCTGGGCAAACTCATGACCAAAGACACGCATGTTCTTGTCTCCTACCTTCTTTCCCCAGAGTTGGCACCAAACGCACCATGCTTTTTGCACTTACTCTGTTTTCCCCTAGCCAAGTGCCCAGGGAATATTTGGCTTTTAGCTCCAAGGGAGCATCCTCTTCCCCCTCGCAGAGACAGGCCCTGGTAAAGTCATCAGGTTGTCTAGCCCGGCCCTTGGGTTCAACCATTTGCTGGTTTGCGCATGTTTTAGAATCACAAACAATCCTGCAGGGAGTCACCTGGTCAGAGGTCAGTCAGGGGTAGCCCCAGGGGCAGGTCACGGAGTTGGGGAAAGGCCGTTGGACGTCTTGCTGGTCGTGCCCCTCACAAGCAGGCGGGCACATCCACTGAGAAAGGACAACAGCGTGGGCACCCTGGCCCCCCAACAGCAGAGTGCTTGGTCAGACTCCCGCCGTCTTCCCAGCAGGCCCATGAGAGCCTGGATCCTGCTGCGCTGTTACCGCAGGGCTCTCTGACTGTGGGGCTTGCGCAAGTGTTTTGAAACATGTGCATTTCTTGTTCTGTGACCCACCTGTGACCTCGGCCTGTGTTCCTGTTGGTCTTGCGGTCTTTCTTGCTCTCATCTCCAAGAGCTCGTCACGTATTTGGAGAAAAGCACTTCTGCGTCGTGAGGTGCAATTACTTCCCCAGGTCTTGCCCTGTTCGCTTTCCCTCCTGTGTTGTGCTTTGGTTTGGTTTTCTGAATGGAAGTGGCTGCTGCTCACATTGGCAGTTTTTAAAACCGTGGGCCATTTTCAAAGTCCCTACTGAATCTGTTACAATATTGCTTCTGTTTCTTGGCTCTTTGGCTGAAAGGAACGTGGGGTCTTGGCTCCCCGACTGGGGGTCGAACCGGCACCTTCAGCATTAGCAGGCAAAGTCTTAACCACTGGACCACCTGGGAAGTCCCTATGTTTGCAACTATTCATCTCTGTGTTTTGGCTGCTGGATTTTGAGACATAGTTCCATGTGTCCGTCAACTCCAAGGTTATTCTATTCAGAGTCTGAACAGGAATTACAGGGCACAGCCAGTCTGGTGACTCAAGTGGGGGTTACATACAAAGGGAGTAATGACAAGAGCCTGGGCAAGTTTTAAGGGGCCCAGGGGCAGGACGAGAATAGGGACCCTGCAGCAACAGAGAGGCCATCACCCTGGGCCCCCAGGGATGGAGGAGTCACGCAGCCTGGAGGGAGGGAGCCGTGTAGACCAGGTGCCTAGGCGGGGACCAGGAGCAAGCGCCCTGCCCTCATGTTCCTCGTGCCCCGCTGTCTGGCCGTAGCTCCACGCTGGGAGAAGCCTGCCGCGGGTGGTGTCCCCGTGGGCAGCAGTCCAGGGTCCAGAGTGAGGCAGCGAGAGGTCTGAACTCCGTGTGGAGGACGCAGGGGGCATAGATCAGGCCCACTTGCAGACCCTCTGGCAGCACTTGCAGGGGCCGGCTTTCCCACGGACAGCTTTGCCATGGCGGCTCTCTGGATGGGCTCTGGGTGTCCCCGCTTCCCTTCCCCCAACAGCGAGCCCCTGTTCCCTGCGCTGTTTACCACAGAATCCCCTTTTGCCCCCATTTGTCATGTATTAATGTCCATGTGCACTCAGGGCTATTTCTGGACTTTCTCTGCTGTTCCCGCGGGCTGTGTGTCTATTCATATTCTGTATTAATCACCGAGGCCTTGTGAAGGTTTTAAGAACTGGGGAGACAAATGCCTCCGTGTTTGTCTCTTCTGCTTTAGAGTCTCACTGGACTGTGCTTACTTGTTTATTTTGAGTGAATCTGCTTGTCTGTTTGTGAAGGAAGGAAACTCTTTAGGTCATTTGGGGAGATTATATTAAGCCTATGCACTTATTAATAGATGACTCACATCTTTAACACGTAGTTGATTTATGCTTTGAAACAGCGATCTGGGACTTCCCTGGCAGTCTAGGGGCTGGGACTCTGTGCTTTCAAAGCCAAGGGCACGGGTCCCCTGCGTGGTCAGGGAACCAAGAACTCACAAGTCATACGGTGCGGCCAAAGGAAAAAAAAAGATTTTTTAAGAAACCAGTTTCTTCCTGGGTTTTGGCACTGAGAACAAACAAGCAAAGAAAGACACCTGGCAGACTCTACCTGGCCAGGTGAAGAAAGCCTTTGCTGGAAGTGAGGGTTCAGACCGATAGCCTAGGGGATGCAGAGACCACATCTCTCAGGCGCTGCTCCCGCCAAAATGCAAATCCCACATCTCATCCCGTGAGAGGACACGTCTGCAAAGTCAAACTGAGAGCATCCCCAAGAGAGACCCGTCCTCTTCACCAGTAGCGGGGTCGTCAACTCTCCGTCAACAGCACTGAAGACACTCAGTGTCCTTAAGGACAAAGAAGGGATGGGCATCGTCTCCGATGAAGAGAGACGGTGAGGACCTTCAACCCGCGGCACCGCGCCGCCCCGAGTGGGCCCGGGAAAGGGGACCACCGAGGGGGGAACGCACGTGGGTTAGATCACAGTGTTGCTTCAAGGCCAAATCGCCTGACCTGACCACTGCACTGTCGGTGTGGCAGGGAACACTCCTGTTCTTGCAAAACGCACGATGGGATATTTAGGGGGAAAGAACGTCCTGCTGCTGACTCTAAAACTGTTCACACACACAGAAGAAGTGTGCCATAAGTGTCGGGAGGAGTGATAAAGCGAATGTGGTCATTGCTGACAATGGAGAACTGGGTACAGAATATGTGGGAACTCTTGGTACTGTTCTTACAGCTTGATTCTGGCGCAGCTTCTGGAACATGGTCCTCGGGTTCCTCCCCACGGCATCCTCGCAACACCGGGTGCCGCTTGGGTGGGGCTCGTGAGGTGCCAGCCGGCCACCAGGCTCTGGCCACAGTAAAACTGGGAGAAACAGCAGCAGCCTCGGGGACTGGATAACTCCTGGCCTTACAGAGCGCGGACCAGGGCTCCAGCGAGCTGGAGTCCTTGATGGTCGAGAACCCAGCCTCCAGAACCCCGCCAGGCATTCGGGGAAGTTTGTACGCAGACAGCACTGCTCCGGGAAGGACACAGAAATACATCCTGTGGGTGCAGAGGAAGGCTCGGGGTCAGGGACAGAAGGAAACGGGGCTCGGGAAACGGATGCTCTTCCTCAGTCGGTCCCAGAGGCGCTAAGAGGTGGGAGCCGGAAGGAACAGCAGGGAGCTGGGGGAGGCCGTGTGCGCAGGGGCGCGGCCATCCGGGCTGGAGTCCGGGTGAGTGCGGGCCAGCCCTGCGGACTGCTCTGGCGCTGTGCTCGGAAGGCAGCTGGAGTGTGTGCGTGCATCTGGGCCGTGTGTGTGTGTGCGCGCGTGCTCATGTGTATGTGTGTGCATCTGTGCTGTGTGTATATGTGTACGTGTGTGCGTGCATCTGTGCCGTGTGTGTGTGCGTGTGCATGCGTGCATGTGTGTGTACATGAGTGCATGTGCGTGTGTGTTTGTGTGTGCATGTGTGTGTGCGTGCATCTGTGCTGTGTGTATATGTGTGTGTGTGTGCATGCATCTGTGCCGTGTGTGTGCATGTGAGTGCATGCATGTGTGTGTACATGAGTGCATGTGCGTGTGTGTTTGTGTGTGCATGTGTGTATGCATGCATCTGTGCTGTGTGTATATGTGTGTGTGTGTGTGCATGCATCTGTGCCGTGTGTGTGTGCATGCGTGCATGTGTGTGTACATGAGTGCGTGTGCGTGTGTGTGTATGTGCGTGCATCTGTGCTGTGTGTATATGTGTGTGTGTGTGCATGCATCTGTGCCGTGTGTGTGTGCATGTGAGTGCATGCATGTGTGTGTACGTGAGTGCGTGTGCGTGTGTGTTTGTGTGTCTGACAGAGACCACGAGCGGTTGGGAATGGGGCCCATCTGGGCTCCTGCTGGTGCCAGGACTAGACCCGAGTTCCAGGAGGTCATTATCCCCAGCTCTTGGCAGCCCAGATTAAGGAGCAGCCCAGCTGGGCAGCCGGGGCCCAAGGTCCCAGAGCCGGATGTCCCAGAGGGTGGCTTCTGCCCCTGACCGGCTCCACGATGGGTCAGGACAGGACTGGACAGCGGGCACCCCTGCAAGACCCCGGGTCTGTGACTGCGTGGAGTGCCGGGAACCACTCCGGCTGGATGGGTGCAGCCCCCGCTGCTGCCCCAAGGGCCTGTTAGTGACGGCAGCAGCAGGTCTGGCTAAACCCGAGTCCTCTGTGCGGCCTCCCAGCAGGCTGAAGGGGGCCGTGCTGAGGGGCGGGGGATGGCGGACTCTTGGGGCTGATGGAGTGTGGACGTCCCACACGCCCCGCAGCATCTGTCCATGCCAGCATCTGCTTACTGCTGAGCCACTGCGTTTGTCAGAGCAACGATGCGTGTGCAGGGAAGGAGCTGGACCCCAAGAACAATGACGCGTGTGCAGGAACGGGGCTGGGCACCAAGAGCTGGTGGCGTCACCCTAGGCTTTCCACCAGCAGATTCTGCGGTCCAAGGATGGGATCTCTGTGTAGCCGGAGAATGTGACTTTAGATCAAGGGTGTGAAATACACTCCAGAGAAAAAGAAGGGACTCATCTTCCCATTCTACACGTGGTCAGCCCAACTCCAGACCTCTGTGCCCTCTCCCCCTCAGCTTTGTCTGGAAATAACCTCCCAGAGTCAGGCTGCTGGGTGTGAAAGAGAAACAAAAGATGTAGTCCTTGAAAACTGGACACCGTGCACCTCCTGTGGCACAGGATTCCAGAGGGCTTATCAGCTCCGCTTGGTTGTGTGTTATCTGGTACAACCCTGCACAATTAGAAACAATATAATCCCATTTAGCTGACATTAAGCAGCAGCTATGTAGTGGGCATGCTGCTAGCTGCCAGGACTTTGAATATAACCAGGTCTCTGGTTTGTTCAGGCACTTCTGATGGTTCTGGTGGTTGTCAGGGAGGAAGTTAGTATCAGAACTGCTTAAGGAACAACCTTGTAAGTAGTCACTCGGATCTTTAAAAGAATAGGAATCTTTACATTGAACATTTACTTATTTTATAGAAGGATAAAGTGTCTCTTTACCACAAAAGAGATTATTCCTCTTAGTGTAAGAGATTAAAGAAAAATGAGTTATCGTTATTTAGTCTCTCAGTCCTGTCCAACTCTTGGTGACCCCATGGACTGTCGCCCACCAGGCTCCTCTGTCCGTGGGATTCTCCAGGCAAGAGCACTGGGGTGAGTTGCCATGCCCTCCGCCAGGGGATCTTCCCCACCGAGGCATTGAACACGAGTCTCCTGCATTGGCAGATGGATTCTTTACCACTGGGCCGCTTGGGAAGCCCTAGAGAGAAATGAGTGGGCTGGGGTTTTACACACGCGCTTGTACACACACGTCTATACTGCCCGTCTCCACCTGAGAACAGATCAGCTGTCTCTTCCGAGAGAAGACGAGGATGCTGCGGTTCTCGGGCCACTGCGCTTCCTCCCTGCTTCCTCTTCACCTTGTCATTGCTCTACTGCTGGTTGAATGGCGCTCCCCGCAAGGGATGTTCCCGCCGTGGTCCCTGGGACGGTGGGCCCTCTGAGACAGGGTCTTCGCAGGTGTAATCAGGTTAGAATGAGGCCATGGTGGTGACAGGGGGCTCAAGCCCAGGGATTGCAGTCCTTACAGGGAGACGGACACTCTGACACAGACACACAGAGGCTGAGACTGGGGCGGGTCGCTGAGAGCCTTGGAACACCCCGGGCTGCTGGTGACCCCGGAAGCTGGGAGAGGGCCTGGAACAGTTCCCCCCGGGAGCGCCCAGAAGGAGCCCACCCTGCCATCACCTTGACTGTGGGCTTCAGCTTCCAGATCTGGGAGAGGAGACATCTCTGCTGGTCCCGTCCGGGGTGCTCTGTCCCAGTGGCCCCGGCCGACCTGTGCAGTCACTGGTGCGCTGTCCCAGTTGCCGTCAATCACGGTTGGCTTGGCGACACTAGCTCCTGTTGATGCGTGACCTGTGCGTCGTCTTTAAACAGACTCGCGCTTCACCACCTGTGCCCTTACTCACACACACTCCCTTTCTCAGCGGTTAGGTTATTTCGTCTCCTCTTCGGACTCCTGGTGCGGTCCTGCTCCTCTCCTCCCCTGCCCTCCCCCTTCCTGTCCTTCCCCCTCCCCTGTCCATCCCGCTTCCCAGCTTCCTTCCCGCCCTCCCCTGCCCCCACTGCGCTGGAGGCTTGCTTAGCTGCTCACCCCTTTCTTTTCATGGACACCTGCTTAAGGAGCCCCCTCCAAACACTCTGCTCTGAATGAAAGAGGTAACTTGACATGACTTCTTCTGTCCTTGAAACCAGGCTGTTTTTCTCTGCAAGCAGCTTTAAGTCTGTTTTCCTGGTGCCTTAGAGTATGGCCCTGGTGGATGGAAGAACTTGACCTGATGGGGTTTAGGCGTCGCGCAATCTGGACTTTGTTTCATGAACCGAGACCTGCTCCGCCTCTCGGCAGGTGCGCCCGGCTCAAGCAGGAAACACTTTGGGACTCAGGGCCTTCCCCTCGGGCAGCCTGACTGCAGCCCTCGCCCACTGCATCCATCCCTTGCCCTTTCTCACAGCTGATTCCACCTGCTCAGGCAGGGAGAGAGACAGCCCCATCTCAGCTGGGGGGACCCTCCCTTGAGGCTTCTGGGCCTCGAAGACTGGCCGTGCCCTGGACTCTGTCCTGGAATCTTCCCCTGCCCTTGGTTTCCAGCTTTTAGATGCAGGTTTTTGGGTTATATTCTTTTCCTCCTTGGTGGCTGTTGGGAAATCCTATTTTTTTTTTTTGCCAGTTTACATTTTTTTCCTTGTTTTTATTCAAAACTGGGAAGGGAAATTCTGTAAGGCCATCTCATTTTAATAGTGAACTTACGTTAAACCGATGTTTGATACAATAGCCGCTAATGCAATAATCATAGTGATGATGCTGATGGGGTACGTGTATGAACACACTGTCGCTCAGACTTCCAATCCCATCACCCTCATTCTAGGGACGGGGCAAGGAGGAAGAGGACCGCCCCGGGTGAGTTTTGCTTGAGCGGCCGTGTAGTGGGCTCTCTGCAGAAGCAGAACCGACAGGGTCTCTGCATCTACCTGTCTGTGTCCATGCTGTTGTGTTTTTCAGTCGCTCAGTCGTGTCCGACTCCTTGCGACCCCGTGGACGGCAGCACGCCAGGCCTCCCTGTCCATCACCAACGCCCGGAGCTCACTCACACTCATGTCCATCGAGTCGGTGATGCCATCCAGCCGTCTCATCCTCTGTCGTCCCCTCCTCCTCCTGCCCCCAGTCTCTCCCACACCAGGGTCTTTCCCAGGGAGTTGGCTCTTCGCGTCAGGCGGCCGAAGTACTGGATTTCAGCTTCAACGTCTATATCTTTCTCTCCCTCCCTCCTTCCCTCTTTGTTTTCTTCCTTCCTTCTTTCGTTCTATCATCTATAGAGTGATTTACTATGAGAAAAAGAGCTCATCTGACGATGGAGATGGAGAGGGGCTACAAACTCAAAGGCCTAAGAACGGGAGAAATAGGTGCTGTGAGTCCCATTCCAAGTCCCAGGACAGGAGACGCACGTCCCAGCTCAACAGTCAGGCAGAGAGAGAGGGCGCACCCCTTCCTCCTGCTCCCACCCCGTTTTTTCTCTTCAGGCCTCCAAAGGTTTGGACGAGGCCCACCCACGCAGGGAGGACTACCTTCTTCACCCAGTTTATGGACTCAAATGCCAGCCTCTACTGGGGACACCTTCACAGAAACACTGAGAATAACATTTAACCAGATACCCGGGCGACTTGTGACCCAGCCAAGTTGACAGATCAGATGAACCATCACAGCCAGTATTCAGCATAACAGCCAAGAATTCAGACCCTGGGCGCAAACAAGACACAGGCTTGAACTTTTCTGCCGCTTCCAGGCTGTGTGGTCTCCTCGTAGCCCCCCTGGCCGCTCTGTGCCGTCCCTCATCTGTCAGATGAAAGTGAAAGGAGAGCCAGCTGTGAGCCTGACGGGTGATTACGAGTGAAAGCTACTTTAAGACTCGCGTTTTAGAATGCTTAAGACGGAAGGTAACTCAGAGTCCGTCTGCTCCTTTCTTCTGTAAATACTGCATGGAACAAGGAGACTGGAACTCAGAAAGTCTCAGCCTGCCTGCCTCCAGGGAGAGGGCAGGGTAACGGCGTTCGCACCCAGCACCCAGAACGGAGTTATGAGATGACAGATCTCGCCCTGTGCAGGAGCCTTTGTGAGACAGAGAGGCGGGCCAGTCTGCTTGTTCAGTCTCCTCGAGTGACCCTGGTCATCAGGGGCTGCCATGCTGCCTTGGGCCATGTCTACAGCAGGCTCTGAGGTCACTGGGTTATTCTACTTGTGTAAACTGTTTTTGTTTATGCTAATGAAGTTTTCATCATGTGTCCCCATTTCGCTATGAGTTTTATCTTTTGCTCATACTAAATATGACCTTTGACCTACAGTGCAGCACAGGGAGCTCTTCAATGTTTCCTGGCAGCCTGTCTCGGAGAGAGTTTGGGGGGAAGATGGATACATGTATATGTATGGCTGAGTCCCTTCACTGTTTACCTGAACCTATCACAACATTGTTAATCAGCTATGCGTGCAACGCACGCGTGCTCAGTCATGTCCGACTCTGGTATATCCCAATACAAAATAACGTTTGAAAAAAAACTGGAATCATCCAAGCCAGCATTGTCCAATAAAAATAATCAGCTGCAAATGTACTTTTAAATCTTCTAGCAGCAATATTTTTAAAAACATAAAAGATTAACTTAAATAAATAAATAAATATGACCTTCACTGGGAAGAATTTTTTTTTTAAAGCGGTTTGGTGAGTGCTGGGAGCTCAGCCATCATCCGTCAGGGCGTTGATACTGGCCATGATTTATTCAACACAGCAAACCTCTGAGCCCAGAGCCCCCACCTGACATCCCTCCGTACCCTTACGTGGCCTGATGACACAGCAGAAGTGGACTGTCCTCCTGTTTGGGTCGTCCGTGGGGAAACTGAGGCACAAACTTGGCCAACGTCCACCCAACGATTGCGTGTTCCAACAGCTCAGCGGCAGACGGCCCTCCTGGGACGGGAAGGGTCTCAAGCCATCACGTTCCCCCGCGGGCTGCACGGCCTGTCTGTGGTGTTCCGTGCTCAGGTGTGCGCTCAGGCATGTCTGACTCTCTGTGACCCTGTGGACTATAGCCCTCCAGGCTCCTCTGCCCATGGGATTCCCCAGGCAAGGATACTGGAGTAGGTTGCTATTTCCTCCTCCAGGGGATCTTCCCGACCCAGAGAAGATGGTGGGCACCCACCCAAAGCCAGGGGAGCAGGACCCCTCAGGCAGGGAATAGGCTGTTTGACAATATGGTTTGTGTGTCTCTCACTTTAATATGGCGTTTTCTAAGGAAATAGGTTTGCGGCTTAAAACTCCAGCCCTCTCCTCCCTCTCTTCCTGGCCACGCCCTCCGCTTACCACGCCCACTGGCCACACCCACCGGTCACATCCCCACTGGCCTATCACGTGTAGCTGCTGCGGAGGTGTCTCTCTGGCCCCGCAGTTCCCTCCCGAACACGCGAAGTATGCAGTCCACACTTGCAGAACTGACCTGGATCAGTGAATTAATTTGTATTCAAAGGATGATGGTTTCATAGCACTGCCAATATTCCAAGGAAATTTCAAAGGTAATTCTAAATGGAGATTATTTTTTGCCAGGGAAGTTCATTGAAGGATGGCTGCTGTAAGGTCTTAACACCATAATGGTTTGTCTTGCAAGCATATTTGAGTCCCAGGGTAGCTGTGCTCAAAAGGACGATTCTGTCCGGGCTGCTTCTGTCACTGGCCGTCCACAGGTTGTCCCCGGTAGAAGGCTACCTGCTGAGTTACACAGGGATGATGGAAGTTCTGACTTGTCAAAACTGTCTTGTGTCTTTATGAAAAGTGCTAGACTTGACAAGCATCCCTGGTGGCTCAGACGGTAAAGAATCTGCCTGCGATGTAGGAGACCTGGGTTTGACCCCTGGGTAAGGATGATACCCTGGAGAAGGGAATGGCAACCCACTCCATTATGCTTGCCTGGGAAATCCCATAGACAGAGGAGCCTGGAGGGCTACAGTCCATGGGGTCACAAAGAGAGCTAGGGTCCGAGGAGTCTGGCAGAGTGTGGTGAGGAGTGTCTGTTACTGCAGGACGCTTAGTTTCCATGGGGACTCCGGAGCCCACAGCCCTCGGGAGCTGTTGGTGAGACCAGCTGTGGCACACAGCCGCCCCAGGACATGGTGTGATCTCAGTCAAGGCTGCTTTCTTTAGTGGTGGGCAGTTCCTGGAGGTGACCCAGCCAAGGGCCTCTGACTTTGGGGGATTCGGTTGAGAAAGCTTAGACTCTGAATCCTGGGAATCAATTCTTCCGACGGCATGACCTGAACGTCAGCCTGGCTCTGGAGCAGCCACAGGCTAGGAGCATCGAGAGTCAACTCATTTCATCTCCAATGTTTGCGGGAACAGGAGGCTGGCAGAAGCTCACGGACAGCCCTCTCAGACCCCCGTTCCTCTCTATGGCTCTCTTAGTGGGTTTATGACCTTCTGTCCCGGCAGGCCCCAGTTCTACCAGCAGTCAGCACACTTGGTGATCTAAAATTTACAGTCTTCATTTTGTTTCAGTTCGGAGTAACTAGGCTTTGTACCAGCTGCTCTGAACCCTCCTCATTGCGGGAGGCCTTATGGAGGCAGTTGGCTTATGGGAGGTGCGTTAACACTCACTGTGCCCTGTCCGCCCCGATCCTAAGGTGCACGTCTTACTGGCGGCCACCAGGGTTCCCATGGCTGCAACCCAGTCGGCCCCCATGCAAATCTGGGAGGTGCGCTCAAGAACTACTCTGAAGCCTTTGGTCAGGCTTGCAGAATAGCCCCTTTATTCTACCATTAACCCAACCTCACAGGTCACTGGGGCCCATGAGCATCCTAGAGGGGCCCACAGCTGGCGACTGAGTGCCGCTTTTTCTTTCTTAGAGGCACGCGATCCGTCTGGGTTAGAACCCTGGCCCTGCTGTGGGACTGTAGGCTCAGGCTCCTCCTGCCTAACAGGGGAGCAGCAGCGGCTTCTAGCTCGGAAAGTTGGGACGAGCACACGGGGGGATCCCACACAGTTCTCTGCTGTTACCATCACCCCCGCTCCAGGGTGGGGAGCACGCTAGCGTCAGGGGAGCTGGTTGCGGTATCAGCACCAGATCCAGACTAGAGCTCAGGGGTCGTGATAATCACCTTTTCTTTATTTTCAAAGTGAGGTCTTTACAGCTGTTATAAAAAGACAGGCTCCTGAGCGCTCCTTGTCACCGTGGAGGCTGACATGCGTCAGACCCGGGGCTGTGCTGGAGATGCCCACTTTGGGTGCCCCAGGGCTCCAGAGCGCCCGTGTCCGCCCTGGCCGCGGGGGAACTTGCTCCTCGCCGCCTGGACCATGGGGCTGGCCCGGTCCTAACTGGGAGTCTTGGCCCTCACTCCTTTGCGGCCCTTTTTCAAAGACGGGAGCAGGAAGAATGCTCCTCATTCTCTCCACAGGGTCTATACAGATTTTCACATGGCCTCTTCCAGGAAGTGTGTTGTTTTATATCTTTCTATGTCCCGTCTTCTTGCTAACATCTAACCCTTGGCGTTGGAGCAGTATCTGCGGGGAGCAGAAAGCATTACCCAGGGGGCACCTGGGTGTGTGATGTGTATGTGTGCGTGTGTGTGTTCACTCGTGTCTGACTCTTTGTGACCCCATGGACTGTAGCCCACCAGGCTCCTCTGTCCATGGGATTTCCCAGGCAAGAATACTGCAGTGGGCTGCTACTTCCTCTTCCAGAGGATCTTCCCGACCCAGGAATCGAACCCGCATTTCCTGCACTGGCAGGCAGATTCTTTACCCGCTAAGCCATCAGGGAAGCCCTGGGGATGCCGTAAATCTGTGCTGATGAATAAAGGGTTCCGAGTGCTAAGTGAATGAATGAATCAGTGAGGCATTCAGACTCAGGCAGAGTCAGCCCGAAGCCCCACCTGAAACGGCCAGGGGATGCCATGGTCCCCAGAGGTGTCCATGAGGTTCCAGACAAGAGTGGGGGTCCCCCATTCCAGAGGGCCCTCAAGACACCCCTGGGGCTGCACCAAAGGCCCCAGCCGTGGGGCAGCACCGAGGACGTGGCGAGGCTGGCGCTGGAGGGGCGTGGGCACTCAGGACTGCGAGGGCACAGGCGGCGAGGTCCCGCAGGCACTGGTCCCCCTTCCTCTAAGCAAGTGGCCTCGGGAGCCCAAGGTCAGGGTCGGGGGTGACGCCTCCTCACTCGGACTTGCATGATTCCCGGGGAGCCCGAGAGTGGGCAGGGCACAGGCTCACAGCCCAAACCCAGGACAGGAGGTGGGGCAGCAGGGAGCCTGGGAGGCCCGCTTGTTCATTTTTGTCCTTTACCCCAAATATCTTTTAAATAAGCTTTCTGCCCCATAAACAATTGCCAGGGGCAAAAATGGGGTAGAGCCAACACAGGAATCGGCTCAGTTCAGTTGCTCAGTCATGTCCAACCCTTTGCCACCCCATGAATCACAGCACACCAGGCCTCCCTGTCCATCACCAACTCCCAGAGTTCACTCAAACTCATGTCCATCAAGTCGGTGATGCCATCCAGCCATCTCATCCTCCGTCGTCCCCTTCTCCTCCCGCCAGGAATACTCCCCAGCTTTTTCCGTGGTCACCAGCTGCCAGTGAAGACGGCGGATAGATGTCAGGAAATGCCATGGAAAACTGAAGTTTCTTATGCAAAAGGAACTTTCAAAGACACTTTTAAACTTTCAGAGTAAGGCGACATTCAAGTTTAAAAATGAAGAAAGGAAAACGGAAATTTCAGTCTCTTGTCTAACTGATCAATGAGAAAAAAGCTGGAAACTGGACCTTGGTTGGTAATCACAAGCCAGTGGAAGGGCACACTGGTGAGACCTCAGGAAGTGTGGAAAGAGAGAAACGTGTGAGACTGCCTATCCAAACCTTCGTCAGGGGTTCTTTTTACGGCTCTCCAATCTGAACAGTTATTTTAAGAGTACACGGCGTACAGTTGCTGCGTTCACAATGACGAACCATGCACAGAACGTGGAACTCTGCTCAGTGCTCTGTGGCAGCCTCTACGGGAGGGGAATCTGGGGGAGACTGGATGTATGCACATAGGTGTTTGAGTTCTTTCACTGTTCACCTGAAAATATCACAGCATTGTGAATCGGATGAGTTGTTATTCAGTCGCTAAGTTGTGTCCGACTCTTTGTGACCCCATGGACTATAGCACGCCAGGCTCCCCTGTCTTGCACTGTCTCCTAGGAGTTTGCTCCAATTCATGTCCATTAAGTTGGTGATGCTGTCTAACCGTCCATCTTCAATATAAAATAAAACGTTTCTTTAAAAAGAGAATAAGGTATTCAAAGTAGGAAGGAAAATAGCCTTCAGCCCACACGCCCTGGGGCCTTTGCTCCCTGGGACCTGGCCTGCTAACCGGAGGGAAAGGCCTGGGCGTCTTACTGGACTTTGCATCATACTGCAACTCAGCGGTGCTGAGAAAATTAGGTTCTTGACTTTATCTGCATCTAATTCAGTCTTCCTTCTGAGCCCTGCCCACTGGTTATCAGGGGAAGCATTTTTAATTATGCTATATTTTTAATTAAAAAGTGTAAATTCACGTCCACTGTGATTCAGATTTTGACCTGAAAATGTAAACAATTTCTTGGGATAATTCTCTTTTTCTGGGCAAACACGCCAGACACTGGCTGCCTCCCCTCCCCCTTCCTGCCTCTCCTCTTGTCTAACGGGTGGAAAGTGGGGGCACCAGTGATGCTGGTGTTGGCCTGCCACTCCCAGACCATGTCGTCTGCTGGGGGCCATCCCATGCCCCGCCTGTGGCTGCCCTCGGGAGCACTGAGGTCGGGGTCGGGCTCGCCTGACCTTCTGCTGGTGTCCGCCCGGCAGAGGAGCCTCGCCTGCACCCAGGCCTGCAGACCCAGAGCTCTCTCTGCACCCGGGACTCCCAGCCTCTCTGCTGGGCTCTGTGGTGGGGTCATTGTGTGCAGCTGTGACCAGCCTGTGGGGGTCTGGCCGTGCAGTGTCCGTGGCCCTCTGACACTGGGCTACCCAGGAGCACCTCTGCCTTGCCTGGCTGCCCCATGGGCGGATGTGGCCTCCCCGAGGTTGGCGGTAGCAGCTAGGCCCTGAGCCCTTTTCGGAGTCCGAGAGGGCAGCAGGAGCCAAAGCCCACCCAGAGCCCGTGCTCTGGGCTCCTGTCTTCCTCTCTGGGCCAAAGCCAAGATGGAGGAAGAGAAGTGAGACCTGCCCTTCTGACCCCTGGGGTCCCCTCTCTACCTGTCCCCACCCTCCTACATCAGACCTGTCTCACCACTGAGCTCCGGGCCCGGCCCTTGTGGGAGGGGGAGCAGAGGTGCCTCTTCGTGCCAGTGAGAGAACCCCGGGGGGAAGAGCCTCTTGCAGGCCATTGCCCTGGCTGAGCCGTCCGCCCTGTCGGTGGGCTCTCAGGTCAGCACCGCTGTCGCTTCCCTCCTGGGCTCCACGCCCTCTCTCATCCCCTCCCCTCCGCCTCCACTCTGACAGTCGATGAGCATCCCGGGGAGGGGGCGACAGCTCGCAGATGGTCCTCAGGGGCCAGCACTGCGCATCGCCGAGGTGGACCCGTCCAGTGGGCTCTCCGGGAGGGCTGCCAGCAGGAGGACCGAGCCCCTCTTACTCTGTGATGGCAGTTTTCCTTTGCTTCTTCAGCTGTTGGCTGTAAATTTGGGGGTGGGGGAGGGGAGGACCCTCCGGGTAGGAGGGCCGAGCTGTGGGGCTGGGAGCGCCAACAATGCACACGCGTGCACACACGTGTTGACGTGTGTTTCTGTTTCTGGGGGACCTTTGTGTGCATCTCTCTGTCCGCTCCAAGCTTGACGCCCTGGCCGCCTGTCGAGTGGCGGCTGAGGTGGAGATCAGGCTCTGAAGCAGCTGTTTGGGCTGAAAGCGCAGGCAGAGACACTGTCTGCGGGAAGCCCCTGAAATGGCCTGTGAGCGCAGGGAGCAGCGCGCCGGCTCTGTGAGCTTCTGCCTGGGTGCTGGGGGGTGGCTCTCTGTGGGGGCAGAGTTGTGTGAATCACATGCACCTTCCATCAGCCCTGCGGGTTCGGGGAGAGGCTCATGCCACCATGGCGCCGGACGTCCAAGGTCGAGGTGTCACAGGGTTGGTTTCTCCGAGGCCTCTGTATCCTCCGACGCCTCTGTGTCCTCCGACGACTGTCTCCCTGGAGTCTCTTCTGGTGTCCGAACCTCCTCTTCTAAGGACACCAGTCAGAACGGGTTAAAAAGCACCCTGACCGACACATTGAACTTGAACTCTTAAAGGTTCTGTGTCCCGTCACAGTGACATTCTGAGGTCCTGAGAGCTAGGACGTCAGCATGGATTTTGGAAAGGGGGACAGAATATGAGTCTGCCAGGACTCGCCTTATGGCACAGTCTATAATCTCTTCTCTTGGCCACGTCACCCTCAGCGCCCCAACCAGGCCACCACAGTGACAGCCTGGAATCCTGACCAGTAGGTCACCAGGGGACTCACTAAGTAATCTCTGCAAACAGTCTATGGACACTTTAAAAAGATTTTGTTTTATACAAAAATAGTGTATGTGTTAAATAAAGCCTATTGTGTAATTTGAATACTCTAGTCATATTCTTTTTCTACAGAATTTGTTAAATTTAAAAATGTAAATTTTTAGGGCTCATTGTGAACTTGTGAAAATGACCTTGAATTCCTAATTTTTTTTTTTTTTTTGCTTTAAGTACTTCCACACAATGTAGTCTGTGTGGAAATGCTGATGATTGCTGCACTTTGTTTAGCGGTGATATCTTTCTCCAGTAAAATTCCTCTGAGCGTTACTTGGCGTCTCGGCTTTGAAGGACCTCGACTGGCGTTTTCCTGGTAGGCTCTCCTCAGTCTTGCCTGCCTGTCTGCTGGCGGGGACGCAGGTGGGATCTTGGCTCCCATCCAGGACCAGAGCCGGCCGCACTGGGAGGCGGGGTCTCCACCGCCGGGCCGCAGGCCGCCCCTCCTGCTCGAGTCCTTGTTTTTACCTGTGCCTCCGTCGCCGGCTGCAGGAAGGCACCTTAGAGGCAGCGTCCGGCTGCTGCTTTGCTCTTGCACTAGGTCCGTCCTTCTCTCGAGCGTGAGACACAGGGGGCCGCTTCGCCCCTGCGCACTCCCGCTGTGATCAACGCTGCGCCCAGGGAGCCGCTTCGCCCCTGCGCACTCCCGCTGTGATCGCTGCACTCAGGGAGCCGCTTCGCCCCTGCGCAATCCCGCTGTGATCGCTGCACTCAGGGAGCCGCTTCGCCCCTGCGCACTCCCGCTGTGATCGCTGCGCCCAGGGAGCCGCTTCGCCCCTGCGCACTCCCGCTGTGATCGCTGCGCCCAGCCTTTCTCCCGCTGCCTTATTTTATGCCTCACGTTCACTGAGATTTCCTGTCACTTCCCGTCTTTCACATTTCCTGCTTCTGCGGTGTTTGATCACTTTACGTCTTCTTTTCTCCTCCAGGCGTATGAAAAATCACATCTAAATGCTATCCTGACATTATTACACACATATTTTATCCTGCAGTCTCCTATCAAAGTGAAGAATTGGACATTGCTCATAACTGCCAGCCTCCACATCGCCAAGAATTTGAATATGCATTCACTTCCCTTGGTCCCTTCTTATCACCTGGTTATTGCTGAGTACTCTGGGATTTTCTTCAGATTTCTCCTTCTCTTATTCATTCCTTCAAAAATAGTGTAAGACCCATGAATTGTGAATAGTACACGCAATGGTGAAGAGGGGCAGTTGCATTTGTTTCAATGTTTTACGATTGGGAAGAAAAGGATTTTGGAGTGTGTGCCACTCTGTATCCAGGACGTATGAGTTAGTGGACCCTCTAGCCATGTTGGCTTCCCTGATGGCTCAGCGGGTAAAACGTCCGCCCAAAATGCAAGAGACACAGGAGACTTGGGTTCAGTTCTGAGGTTGTGAAGATTCCCTGGAGGAGGAAATGGCAACTGGCTCCAGTGTTCTTACCAGGACACCCCATGGACAGACACGACGGAGAGACGAAGGCCGAGCTCAGTCCTGTAAGAAAAGCATCTACTCATTAGGGGAAGCCCAACCACGTGCAGCTGCTTCCAACTGATGACAAGGGTTTTGTTCCGTTCAGTAGGTACTTGTCCATCCGGATGAGGACTGGCCCATGGTGGACCCATGGGAGCACTCTGTCTCGGGAGATGCGGACTTCCTCCTCCAGGCGGCTTGCTCAGGACTCGGGCTGGTCTACAGCCCCCGTTCACGTGAAGGTTGCTTTTCTCTCCATCTCACAAGGAGGGAGTGACCGGGCCTGGCCCAGAGCTGGTGTTCGGATCAGAGCTGTCCCAGCACGCTTCTTCTGGATGGAAAGCCCAGGTGATTAGAAGAAAATCCTGTGAGTAATCCAGATCCTCCCCACTGGCCCGTGAGCATGGGGCATCGTGTTCGGGGTTGGGTGTGGATGACTCAGCAGGAAATAAAAGTCTATACTGCCAGTCACCCTGTATTTTGAATAGTTGCCTTGCTCACTGTGCATATTTTCTCTCTGCAGCTGCTTTTTTTAATGCCGTATCTAATCATTCTCTTTTAATTTTTATTTACTGGTTTATTTTTGGCTGTGCTGGGTCTTCATGGCTTTTCCCGTAGTTGTGGGGAGCAGGGGCTACTCTGTAGCTGCGGCACGTGAGCTTCTCACTGTGGTGGCGTCTTGTGTTGCGAAGCACGGGCTCCAGGGCGCACGGGCTTCAGCAGCTGTGGCTCCAGGCTGAGTCGTCAGGCTCTTGGGCTCTAGAACTCGGGCTCAGTAGTTGTGGCCCACGGGCTTAGTTGCCCCACAGCATGTGGGATCTTCCTGGACCAGAGATAGAACCCACGTCTCCTGCATCGGTAGGCGGCTTCTTAACCGCTGCCCCACCAGGGAAGCCCCCTCTGCAGTTTCTTTTAAAGCACTTAATACTGAGCTGCTTTCTGCAGCCGGTGGAGGGCTGCAGGTTCCTCTCCCAGCCTCACCTGGTTGCTCTTGGCAACTGCACCTACGTGGCTCTTCCAATCCGTGGCTCTTGAGTTAGGAATGGCCACTGAGAATCTGAGTGCAGATTCCGCTGGTAACACATGGCCTTTGGAAGCGAACGTTTATGTGTTTCCAATTAGGTAATAGGCGCCATCATTCCAAGCAGAGCCAGCTCAGCGGTTCCACTGTGTCTCGGGTGGAGGTTGGCACGGTCGAGGTGGGGTCGTGCCCAGGCAGGCAGGGTGATAAAGTCAAGGCACTGGCTGGTCTAGGGAGCACCCAGGGCAAGGCTGGCGTTACTAATACAGAGTAAGGGGGTATCAACTTTCACGCCCGCAGCCATCACTTCCTGGGAGGCACTGTGGACGCTGTTGGAAATAAGCTGTGTCACTCGGGACACGGTCCTCCTGGACTGTCAGACGCCGTCTCTAAGGCACGTGCATCGGAATTTTTCCTGCTGTGGCTTTTCTACCCTGCGTTTCGTTACCATGCTGACTTCCCCAAATCCTCTGGAGGCACTTGGGACAAATTCTTACTGACTGGGAACAGTTGTCCAAGGCGTGCAAATCCGCTCCCCTCTCGGCAACTCCTGGGACACCCGGTTGCCCCCTCCCCCTCTCCCCCCCACTCCGGGTTCCTGGAGGGCAGCGGGTGGGGGGAGTCCTGGGTTTACTGCTGAGGCTGCACCGGGATGAGTGTTTTCCTGGCACCCCAAGTTGGAGTGAGAGTAGCTTTTCTAAACAATGCTTAGAAAGGGCGATTTGGTTCTCTGCAATAGTTAGTAATGTAGTCAGAGTTCAGAAGAGCATTTAGGAGGGGAGACGCGGCGTGGCTGTCTTCAGAAACATAACCCAGGTGAGGGGAAGGACCTGGGAGAATGGGGAGGACCCTGCTTCCATCATAGTTGACAAAACTCAGTACTGCGCTCGCCAGAAACGGCATCATTTACTTCTCGTAACACTACCATTGTATAACATGCCTGATATGCCCACTTTACAGGGGAATGTGAGTCACGGAGAAAGTATATACATTTAAATGTCACCCAGTTGGTAAGGAGTGGAGTCGGGATCCCCACCCTGTCAGCAAGACTCCAGAGTCTGCTTCTCCATCACCTCTTGTATGTGCAGAGCCTATTCTGCACAAGCCCCCCATCAGTGTTAGCTGGCCTAGGGAAGAAGATACGTGCACATTTCTGAACCCAGTTCCTCCTCTTGGGTCTTGAGAAAGCTCATCTCATCTCATTAAGCTCTAACTACTGTATTTTTGTGGGATCTAAAATCCATGGCGGGCTTCCCTGGTGCCTCAGTGGTTAAGAATCCGTCTGCCAATGCAGAAGATGTGGATTTGATCCTTGTGTCAGGAAGATCCCCTGGAGAAGGAAATGGCAACCCACTCCAGTTTTCTTGCCTGGAGAATCCCTTGGACAGAGGAGCCTGGTGGGCTGCAGTCCATGGGGTCGCACAGAGTTGGACACGACTTAACGACCAAACAGCAGCAACAACATCCACGATGCTGACATTTGTAGGCTTCTCCTGTTCCCTGCAGTACGGTCTGCTTATCCTCATCATTAAAAAGATGCTGATGTTGAATTCACAGTCCATCCATCTGTGACCTTTCCCTGCTCAGCAGAGCACAGGTAATTGTATCCAGAGGTGTTTCCCAGCCTTGAAGGAAGCTGGAGGCTGTGGGGCTCCATGTGCTCCTGGAAAACTAAAGGCCTCCTCTGTGGGAGCAGCATGGGTGATGCTTCGAAATTTGCTCTAGTGGTGAAAGCAGCCCAGTTAGCCTGGCTCTGTGATCTGCAGACTGCAGTGAACCCGGCTTTTTTTCTCTTTTTCACCGAATGGAGCAGGTTAACAGATTCAGCTGCTATTCAGAGGAGTGGTGAGCGTGTGTACGTATGTGTGTGTTTTATAAAACAAAACCTGAAGTCCAGAAAAGAAGCCAGTGGACACTCCTGTTCCTTAAAGAATGACAGCGGGGTTGGGGGCGCCTCTCCCCAGCCCACAGCCCTGCAGTGGGGTTTGGGGGAGGCTAAGGCCCCCTGGACACACAGACAGCCCGTCGGGGTGAGTGGCCCATGACCAGGACAGGCGGGGCGAGGCTGAGTAGAGAGCGCCCCCTGCCTCTTCTCGGGGGGTTTCCATTTCTAGCATCTAAGTTCCCATCACTAGTCATTTTTCTGGGAAGGGCTCCAGGTTTATTTTATCTCCGCTTTTCAAGGATTTGCACACAGTGGGGGGATCACCAGATAGTTGTCGAATGAATGAATGTGAACTTTTGCCTTTTTTTATCAGATAGCTTTGTACAGTGTGACGAGGAGGCAGGCTTCGGTCTCACCAGCTCTTACTGCTGACGCCAGGATGTCAGCAGACGTCTGAGGCTGAAGCCCTAGAGTCACCTCCCCAAGCATCGGAACGGCAGGTGGACAGGCAGGTGCAGGGAGCACGGGTCACCAGGGCAGAGGGGACTGAGGACACAGGGGCTGCTCTGCGCACACACGGCCCATGTGCCTGAGGGTGCTGTCAAGGCCGCTGCGGCACACGTGGGAGTCCCGTCGGATTCTGAGGGCCGACGGTATAAGTGGAGGGCCTCACCCAGAGCCTGCCTGCCCTCATTTTCGTTACAAACGTGGTCTTTCCGTTTCCTGTGACAGGTTAGGAGCTGTCGGTCGTGTGGGGCGGGGACGGGCCGAGAAGGTGTCCTTACAATGCCCCCGCGTCTCAATGGAAGGGCCCTTTTGCCGCTGCAGGGACCACGAAGCACTCGTAGACCCAGCACTCATGTCCGTCCGAGCTGCGGGCAGCTCATGAAAACCTACCATTCTCCGCTGTTTAGAGCAGCCTCCGGGGATCTCAGAGCTTCCCTGATAGCTCAGCTGGTAAAGTATCTGCCTGCAATGCAGGGGACACAGGAGACGTGAGTTCAATCCCTAGGTCAGGAAGATCCCCTAGAGGAGGAAATGGCAACCCACTCCAGTATTGTCTGGAAAACTCCATGGACAGAGGAGCCTGGCAGGTTCCAGTCCAAAGGGTCGCAAAGAGTTGGACATGACTCAGCAACTGAGCCACCATGCACTCAGGGAGAACATCAATATTGGGCCTCGAGCTGGAGTTCTTGAGAAGGCAGCTCGACACTGTCCTCTTGGAGCGGTTTTTTTTCTTTTTAATTAAGAGAAATCTCAATTGCTCAGAGTTAATAGCTTTAATGATTTGGGATGGTTTGCAATTTGTTCTCCATTTTATTTTCCATAGTCAATCTTTCCCTTCGTAAAAGAGCAACGTTTTCGTAACTGCTATTGTGACCGTGTGTCTGCTCTCATTTCCCACTGAGGACAGGCAAAGGGACAGGCGTTCTGGTTCTGAGCACGTGTTTGTAAATAGCTTTTGTTTAAAATCATGGTGTAACTCTGTGTTTCGTGAAGGCAGGGCCAGAAAAGGATGCCGCAAAAATGTGTTTGCAAAAGGAAACCCATGGGTCAGCCCTGGGGAAGGAGAATTATTAGTACTCAGCGTTCTCTCTCTCTGAAAAGAGTCTGGCTCACAGTCTCTCTTGAGGTTGCCGTCAAGCCGTCAGCAAGACTGTATCATCTGAAGGCTCCCCGGGGGCTGGAGAAGCTGCCCCCAGGTCAGTCCCGGGATGCGACGGGAGACACGATGACCTCAGACCCTCCCCGTTCCTGACGATGTGGGGTTCTCCGTGGGGTACCCTGCACCCCTTCCATGAGTGAGAGCCAGAGAGCAAGACAGAGCCAATGCCTCTAGTAACCTGGACTCTGACTCACCGTCACTTCTGTACCGTTGGTCACACAAACCAACCCCAACCTAGAGTAGGAAGGACCACCCGGGCGTGCAGACACCCGGAGCAGCCTCAGGGAGGGTCCCCTCCTTGAAGACTGGCAGCCATAACCCTTTTCCGAGGGGCTGAGTCATGTATGTCTTTTCACAGCTGTATTAGGCACGGGGGTGGTTCGCTGGGAGGTACCCACAGAGCTCTGTGGATGGTAAAGAGATGCTGGGCACTCAACAGAAGCTGGAATCAAAATGCTCCTGAGGATACGGCATGAGCAGAAATATTTCCTAATGAGCGTAATAAATACTGCAGAATTTTTTTCCCTGATTTTCAGTTGTTTTCATTCATGTTAATGAAGTTAGGCTTGAGACCAAATAGAATAGAATTCAGTGTCTGGGGAGGCTCTGGACGGGTTCTAGCTGACTGTTTCCTGCCTGAGTACCATAATAGATGCAGATTCTGTTCAAAACCCTGCAGAAGGATGAGGCGCCATCGGAGAATGACCGCCCTCGCAGTTACACCCCACCGTTCCGTGTGGACGGACACAGAGCCCTTGCCTTCTGCGTTCTCAGAAAGCTGAAGCAGAACTTCTTGGGAAGAATGGTAAACCTAACCAGCAGCCATCTACTGAGAATCTGTTCATTTATAGATTTGACGGAAAATGTTATCTCCTCTCCTAAATTCTTTGTTCTCCATGAGTTCTTAATTCCTGAGACCAGAAAAGAAAAAAACCCAAAGTATTTTCACAGTTAGGTTGATACAAAAAATTCCCCATCATTTTCCCCACTGTTTTCCAATTTTTGGAAAAATAAAGCTGATGTTAAAATAATGACAAGTACCATTTGTTGTGTGTTTCTCACACGCCCGACATGGTGCTGGGACACGGACACACTCTTTTATTCCATATTTCACGGTGATGCAGGCCCAAGAGTCGGGAGGATAAGTAATTTGCCGAGGTTGTAAATGTACTGTGCGAGCCTTGGGTCTCTTAACCCTGCCTTATCCATCATAGTCTACAAAATGTTTAAGTCTTCCTTCAGGAGAAAATGGCACTGAATTAAAGAGCTGAAAACATCTGATACAAGAAATGACTGACAGTTACGCACTCAAGGATTGCTTTTGGTAAATGGAGTCTTACTATTCAATGTTTTAGAAAAGATGACTGCACACTGGCCTCTCTTCTACTTGAAATGTGTTTACCCCCCAGAACAAGCTTAAAAGATAGGTCTAAGCCACACAGATTCTTACTTAAGAAAATCCTACTCTCCTCTTGATAAGCCTGATGTTGGTGAGTTGAAATATCATAATAAACTAAGCCAGTAAGACCAATGTCACCAGAATCTGGCTAACAAACGATGCTGGGTCAGGCAAGATGTGTTGGAGAAGGACCAACAAAGGAAAGCAGAAGAGGCACCCACGTGTGAGCCTCGTCCTCGGGCAGAAGCAGGCGGGCGCCCAGTGCAGCCCCACTCCTCCCGTGGGGTTAGAAACAGCCCCTCAAGCAGCTTTGGACTGCCTGTCTGTTCCTTTAACAGGTACTTAACGGGGTTGCTGTGGTGAGAACTGAACAGGCTGATACATTAGAAAATCTACAGTCGTTTCTGGCACATAGTGCATTCTCAGTAAACATCTACATTTCTTGTCCATGTGACTAAGTGCTTTGCATGGAGTCCCGGGTGAGGGAGGCGCTGGGATCCCGTTTCACAGACGGTGAGATGAATTTGGAAGGAATTCTGTTCCTAGACCAAGGTCACCTGGTAGCAGGTGGAACCAGAAGATCTGAATCTAGGGATTCTGACGCCAGAAGCCAAGTCCATCATGGAGGCGACACCTGCCTCTCAAGTGGGGCTGCAGCCCCGGGGCAGGTGTGGCCTGGGAGGGCAGTCAACGGGGTCTGGACCCAGGGGGCTTCCTCTGCCCCTCTCCGCCTTCCTTCAAAGCAGCCTGGGCACCTGCCGGGATCCAGGTCCTGCCTGGGCACCGGGGGTGATGGGGAGCCGGCGGATGGCACGTGCCTCCCCTCGGGGGCTCACTGTTGATACAGAGATGGATCTCACCCCCTAGACATGATGACTGAGGCGCGAGGGCAGGGGGTTGACCCGCTCTAAGCAGTTAAGTCTGGAGCAGCAGAGTCAGAGCTGAAATCTTAGGAGGAGGAGGGGGAGGACAGACAGGAAGCAGGGGCACCGGGGAGCAGGGAAGCTGTGGGCTAGGCACTCCCAGGGCAGGGGGCCCGCGGCGGTCGTGGTCCTTAGAGAACCCAGGGCGGCTGCGGTCTGAGGAGCCGGCGGGTGAGGATGAGCTGGAGAGAGGCCTGGAGTGGGTCAGTGGCCGTTTGGCTCGTGAGGATGTCACCCGCCGCGTGACGTGAGGACGGACGTGGGATGGTATTCGGGCTTGCAGGATGGTCCGGCTGGGCGTGGAGGGTGGTTTGGGGGCAGCACCACGGAAGAGGAGGTCGCCTCGGCCTCCAGTTCGCCGCTCATCCAGCCTCGTCCCCTGCAGCCTCCCGGCCCGGGACACATCCGTGGGTCGCTCGGGTGCCTGCAGGGCTTCAGAGCGCGTCCCTCACTCTGGCCAGCCTGCCTGCTTTCTCTCCGCCCAGACAACACCCCTCTGCCGACCTTCTTCCACCTCTTCTCTCAGCCTCCCGGCCTCCACTTGCAGCTGCTGCCCTTCTTGAGATAAAAGCGGTACATGACACCGTCTCCCTGGCAATTCTCTGCTAATGTCAGAACTAATTACCTAAATTTTATTTGCATGGGGTCTCACATTTCATTTTAACATTTCTTGAATTAAAAGCATTCTAATAAATGATATTTAATATACCAAAGATGTACTGCACATTAAAATAATTTTATTTCTCCACACAGGCCGTTTTTTTGTAAGATGAAATTTTTTATCTTTCATAAAATGAGAAAGGAAAGTGTCACCGGAGTGAAAGTCCCCTCCCGTGTTCTCACCATAACCTCTGACTTCACGCGAGTCCTCGTTGCATGGCAACCCCTTCTGTAAGGAGGAGATGACAAAGAATCTCTGGAGGGTCCTGCCCCTAGAGAGTTTATTTTTATGGACCAGATAATGCATGGTACACGATAACTCCGGCTCAGGGGCTATTCCAGAACTGCATGGAGGGCTTTCAGGGCGTCGGTAGTCAGGGAAGGGGCCTCAACTCTGCACAGATAGAACTGACCCCAACAGAGCCGCCTTGGACTCACGGGTCACAGGAAGAGGTCTGCCTTCTGGATTTGCCCTCCAGGACTTCCCTGGGGGCTCAGATGGTAAAGAATGCCAGACAATGCAGGAGACGTGGGTTCGATCCCTGGGTGGGGAAGATCCCCTGGAGAAGGGAATGGCAACCCACTCCAGTGTTCTTGCCTGCAAAATCCCACAGACAGAGGAGCCTGGCGGGGCCGCAAAGAGTCGGACATGACTGAGCGACTAACACTTTCGCGTTTTTCCTTTCATCACGTCCCCCACCCCCCGTATACACAGCATTTGTCTCTTTTTTCCCTTGTGCCCAGAATAGTGTCTGCATGATGTGGAGTCTGAATAAGTAAACGGTTCATTAAAAGAGGATAACATGGGATGTGATCTTGTGCTTCTGTTTGGGTATTTTATCTTTTAAAAATCTGGGGGGAAAAAAAGCCCCATCACATTTCCCTTTCTGTCTGAGTGCAGTGCCCACGACCGTCTCCTCAGGGGCAGGCATGGCTGTGGGTTGTCAGGACCCTCAAGGGATAAACAGACTCCGCTGCAGCAGGAGCCAGGCAGGCAGTGAGCAGCGGGCTTTGTTGAATAAGGACGTTTTTAAGGTGAAAAACTCGTGAAAGAAGGAAGCAGCGAAGGAGGGCCTGGGCGGCCAGTGAGTGTGTGACGAGGCTGAGGTGGGACGTCCGGCCAGCCTCCCTCCATGGAGAGCACTGAGCGCAGGCCTGAAGGAGGGACCCGGTGGGATCTTCTGAAATGGGGGGCGGGGGGGTAGACGCCTGCCGGGAGTTCCCCTCTGGCTCACAGGGAACAGCTCCAGCAGCAGCGCTGCGCTGAGGCTTCTTGCTCAGCAAAGCATCTATAAGTTCTCCTTCTGGGCGGCCCTGCTGACATCAGTTGCTAACGCGTGATGGGTTTAGAAACACAGCCTTGCTGAGGCGACCCGCGCCCTCCCGGGACTGATGACCACGCTGCTGGGGTGACGGGGATGGCACTGGTCTCCCTGAAGTCAGAGCCGGGGGCAGGAGAGGTTCCTGCCAGGGCAGCCTCCCCAGCCATGCCTCACCGTCGGCGGGACTGGGGACCAGGCCCCGATCTGATCTGTGGAGACAGAGGTGGAGGAGGGCCAGCAAGAAGCAGGAGAAGCCAGCAGACACGGCTGGGGGAAGACGCCCCGGCCGCCCAATCACCCGGAACCTCAGTGCAGCAGAGCAGGCTCCTGGGATCCGATCTGTCCTGAAGACGGAGACACAGCAGGCAGACTCTGTTTTCATGAGAGGGGTCATGAGAGGGGTCACTCTGTAAGCTCAGCGTCGAAACGCACACACAGAAGCCGTGGGCCTGCGTCCTGCTGGGTCAGGCGGGTGGTGCTCCACCTGCAGGAAGTCAGCCTCGGGGACAGCTGCCAGGCACCGCCGTGACCCGGGGGTGGGACCTTGGGGCTGGGCACCAAGGTTCATGGAGCTCTCTCTGTTTCCCGTCTGGCTGGAGGCCGCAGCCCTTTCCATGTCCTGCTTTATTCACGCCTCTTGGCCGGGCCCACAGACGCCCGTGTGGTCACACAAAGGAGAAGGGTGACTTCACACACCTATGGCCTGGGGGTGCGCCTACCTGTGTGCGTGGACACCAGGAGCTGTTCCGTCAAGCTTCGATCACCACGGGCCTTAATGTCATCACAGGTGGGAAAACAGATGCTCAGAGCTTGGCTCTCCGCTGTGCCTTACTTGAAAGATGTGCTTTAAGAAGTTCCTGTGGTTGATGGGAAAAGGCCAGAGGGTGCCTCACGTCCTGTTAGAATCTTGTCTTCGGCTGCGAGGCACGCAAAGTTCTTAGGAAACATCACGGTGATGAATGAGACAGGAAATGCAAGCGATCACATCAAAGAGACTCAGAACGCAGGTCTGACAGTAACGGGAGTGCCTTCTCTTCTGATTTTCAATTCCAAGTTTAATCACTGCCTGGAGACACAGTCCTGGAGAGTTGTGAGGATATTGGATTTTTATTCATGCATTTCTTTGACATCCCTGACTTATAAAGGCAGCTCCACCGTTGAGCCAGGCGAGCTGGGTCCTACCTGTGGAGGCTGGGGACGGCGGGGTACCCTGAGCCTGCTCTGAGACCCTGTGGGTCCCAGGCCTCGTTTCTCCCTTTGGGAGAGTCTCCAGCCCTCTGTCCTCTGCACAGCGTTGACCTGATGCCCAGAGCTCTGGGCCTTGCACTGAAGGGTCATCCTGGAAGGTTCGGGTTAGCACTGCCTTGTTCTGAGTCTACGCACCTGTGTACACATGTCCCCGCAAGTGTTAGAACTTGTGTGCAAGTGAGGTGTAGCCCCCGGAGCAGCTGGTGTTCTCGTAACCTTTTTGACACAAGGCAGCAAGGTGATTACATGCCATTTCATTCAACGAGATGAATAACTCAAAACAAGCAGTGTCATTATGCTAATTAGAAATAACTGATAAAAATTGCTCAAGATAAGTCATGGGAAATAAAATGAACTTATAACCAGCAATGTGTCACAGGCAGAAAAATGCAATCGACAGTAAACACGAATGATGAAAAACATTGTTCTTTTATTTTTCAATACCTTCCCTGAGCAGGTCTTGAGTAACTTTTCTTTCTGAGAAAATGAAGTGCCTTTTTATTATGCTTAATATTAGCTACACTTACTCTAAGTGATGAAAAGGAAAAGCCTTATTTTTATTGTCAGGAAATCCAGCACAACACCGCTGAGAGCTCAGACAGCAATTTGCGATTTTCAAAACATTTTGGCAGCAGGAGTAGTCTGAAGCCTTAAATAAAATAATTGCATATCTCCCGGAGTTCTGAAATCTCTGAGATGAACAAAGGGAGTGAGGGAAGCCGTGGTTGGTTTTTCAGAGCCGGGACGGGCGGTTTTATTGAAATGTTGGCTTCCCCAGCTCGGATGTGTCCTCACATCGTGTCATTAGTGGAGCTTAAAAGAGGGTGAGCTCAGTGATTAAAGACTGGAATCAAGGAGCAGGAGGCATCCCGTCTCACGTGGAGAACCTGTGTGGCTCCCACGGAAATGCCTTCTCAATGTGTGCTCCGTGAAAAGCTAAGTCAGAAGGCTCTAGGCAGAGGTAAACTTCTCCCTGGCTTGAAGTGCCTCAGGTCGGTGTCTGGGGGCCAGGGGGGGCCGGGAACATGCCTTTAAACATCTCCTGAGGTACTTCTGGAGCGTGGAGCCCCATGGCAGAGGACATTCTTGCTCAGACACGGATGGGGAGGCATAGCAGCAGCCGGAGAAGGGTGGTAGCTTTAAGCAGACCCGCGGGATCCTCCTCAGTTTTCCAGAGTGACCTGGGGCTGGCTCCTGGCTGGGTACAGTCCCTTAAGAGCTTAGCACTTAATTAAAACCTTCATTGATTTTATTCAGGAAATCATCGCCCATAGGAGTAATGAGAGCTGATGCTGAGGGCGCATGGGCCCGGGGCCTTTGACGGTGGTGTTGACGTCTTCACAGGCCCGTGGGGGGGCTTGTGGTTAATTTCCTTCGTGCTTTATCAGATGCGGTCCTAAGCTCCATCTGAGGGGCAAAGGCTTGAGGAGCTAAGTTACAAGGTTTCAAATCTTGTGCGTCTTGACTCCAGGTCTGCAGTGCCTCTAACACAGATAAGGGGGTGGTAGCCGCCAGGTTCTCTCCCAGGCTCCATCTGTAGAAACGTCTTTCCACGCGACACTTTACTTGAGAACTTACCATGTGCAAACTGTGGGACAAAGCCCAGTAAACGCTGTTTAAACTGAAGGGTCTGCATTGCTGGTGGGCCAGGGGAGGCGGGGAGGCGGTGAGGCCCAGGTGCCCGGCACCCTGGGCGAGACCCCTGCGCCTGCAGAGATGGGAGGGTGGACAGAACTGCTCACTAGAGACTCTGGGGTCAAAACGTGCGCAGAAATGACAGCTGAATCTTCCATGAGCGGCTGGTAAAGTGAGCTATTAATTCTGGAAGAGACTTCGGCAAACCTGAGGACACTGCCCTGAGACAGTGCAGAGAGCGACCTGAATGTCTGGCTCTGGGAGCAATTAGGTAAACCGCTAATCACCCGCACAGCCTAGTATTAAACTAGACAGCGACTGTGGATGATGCCGCAGCGGAAGGGGCTCTGTCAACGTGGAAAGACGTGCAACCCTCCAGAAGCGAGAAACAAAGAGCTGAAAAGGTCAGGTCACAGGAGGCTAGTTGCGCATCGTCTGTTTCTGAAGAATGACAGACGCACACAGAAAGGTGCACGCAGTAGGACTGTGTGTCCGTATCTGCTGGTGCGCAGACTCTAAAAACACAGTACACACCGCGTGTGTGGCTGTAAAAGGCACATGTGACGCACACGTGTGTGTGTGCACGGGAAGGACACGCAAATGTACATGTGTACCTGCAGGTATGTGAAAGGACCATCAGAGGTACGTACATGTTTGCACACATGTGGAAGACACATAATGCAGGTGTTTATATGCTTATATACAAAACACAGAGAAGGTGCGTGTCTGCAGGCACAGGGAAGCACACACAGTGCATGCAAGTATTTGTGTGCGTACAAGAGACCCCTGGGTACGTGCATATGTTTGGGCGCCTGTGGGCAGATGCAGCATGAACTCTCCAAGAAGTTACCAGCAATCTTTTCTAGATAATTTAAATTATAACTGTTGGACACAGTTCATTTCCTCACATATATTTTCTGATGTTTCTATAACGTACATGTAACTTCTTTTGTAAAGAGAGGCAACAATCTGCAAAACTCCATTTCAGAAGCACTTGACATTCTCGGGTTCAATATCTTCCTTGATTAGGGACATGTATCTGGTTTTAAGAGAACCAGGGACCACATCACAATCTGGTCGTTAGGAGATGTCCTCATCCCTGGAAGGGTGAACCTGGAGCGAGGGGTCTTCAGAGTCTGCGGACAGCAGGGTCTGGCCGCTGGCCTGAGTGAGGGCAGGGGCGTGCTGCTGGTCCTGCCTTCTGCCCCGTCTTTGGGGAGCCTCGGGGAGGCCAAGCGCTGACACCTGACTTCCACACCCTAACCCTAACCCTAACCCTGTGGGAAGGAAGCCGGCCTCGAGCCAGCAGGAGCGACAGAGGGAGCCGACAGAGGCAGCGGGCGGGGGGAGCCCCCAGGAGGGTCACTGAGCCCCAGGGGGGCTCGGTTCAGGGCGGGGCTGCAGTCAGCGCCCTGGAAGGGGGCTGGTCGGAACCCAGACCCAGGCGGGCTGTGGCATCAGGAGTGGCCGTGGCCGTGGCCGTGGGAGGGGGAGGGGGCCGCAGCAGCCGCACTGAGCTGGGAGGCTGGCTCCTGTTCATCCTCAGGTCCCATCGCGGTGGCGTCTACACAGTCACTCACCCTGGGGCCTGACCTCCAGGAGAGGACAGGTCAGCGCTCGGGTAGTAAGCTGTCAGTGAATCATTTCAGGATGAAAGCAGAGACACTGCCGTCAAGCACATCAGGGGGCTTATTCAACCACTTCCAGCCAGAGACTCGCTCCGCTGGGCAGCCTTTCGCAAACCAGGCGCTCACTCACCACGCAAGCACACGCGTGGTCAGCGAGCGCCCAGCCCAGACGTCTTCCCTCCTGGCTGCTGCCCGCACCTCCTTCTGCTCTCACCTGTCCCCTCCCCTCAGTCCCCCACCCGCATCCTCTGGCTCTGAGTCATGACACACTTCTAAAAAGTACTGCGACCTCTCCGGCTCGGAGCTTTCTGGTCCTCACTTGGAGTCACCCCTGGAGCCCAGGAAATGCAGGGAAGCCGTCCTTAGTCTCCACGTGGGGACCCTCACACCAGGATGCTATGGGGGTACGGGGCGGGCAGGCACGGGCCGGAGTGAGGGGGGCACTTGAGGAAAGAACCTCAAAGACACCACAGTCAGCCCCACCCCGAGCTGGCCCTGGCACCCTCTTCCTGCTAAGCAGGGAGAGGGCAGCTCCTCCCACCGCAGCTCTCGGCTTCTCTTCTTTAGTGATGCCCGTAGTGTCTAGTTTAGCCACGTCAAATCACCGGGGATGAGGAGGGCAGGGCAGGCACCGCCGGCCGCGCCCAGAGCTCACCCTCTGAGAGCTGGCTGGGCCACACGCCCGGTTCTCTGGGACCCGGCAGGCACGTCCGCCGGCGAGGCCACCGCCTCACCCGAGGGCCTCCAGGCTCTGCCCCATCCCTGGGGTCGGAGAGGAAGCAGGCATCAAAGGGGGGGCTAGCCTCCGCGGAGGAGGGCAGGGAGCGCTGGGGACCCGCCGTTTCCTGGGTGAGGAAAGTTCGGGGGGGGAGGGTCCCAGGTTTTAGGGGGAGAGGGTAGAGGCCCTGCCTTGTTCTTGTGGAAGAACTAAAGGGGAGGAGAAAGAACTTGCTGGAAGCTGCAAAAGGAAAAGGAAAGAAGATTTATAAGCAGGAAAAATATTTTGGGAAAAAAAAACAAGCGCAGAATATTGCCTATCCACAAAAAAGTGGATTTTTTGGGGGGGCGGGAATTAGTTTGATATAAAATTAAAATGAGGGTGAAGAGGTGTTGCAGGGAAATGAGGAGAAAGAAGGCAAAGCCGGAAGCTCCCTGAACGTTCTTGACGCCCTCAGCTGGCCAGTCCACCTAGCCTGGGCCTGGACCCCAGGGCCCTCCTCGGGGCGCCTCCGGGCAGCCCCCCAGGTTCACTGGCCCCCAGCCTGGCAGCAGTGTGGCCGCGGGGGCAGACGCAGAAGGGGTGGGTTTCCAGGCCTCCTCGTGGCCTTTCCTCGGGGGCACCCTGAATCCCCGGTGCCAGGCTCCAGGCTGCTCTCCTGGGATGAGCGGGTTAATCCCTGAGCTTGCAGCCAGCAGCATCCCTCCCACTGCAGCTGGCCGCTGCTGGGGCACCCGCTGACTAAGCACAGGGGTGCCCTTCCCTGCGAGGCCCCGCCCGCACAAGCTCGGCTAAAGGGCGGGGTGCAGGCTCATGCTGGGCCAAGGGCAGACCTGGGACCACGGACCCTGGTACCCGGGGGTCCTCTGAGGCCAGAGCCGGGTCTCGTCTGCGATTCTCCAGCACCCGACGCGGCACCTGCAACAGCAGGAGCTCAGCGATGAGGACAAGAGGGAGAGGGGGAAGGGCCGTTGGGCTCAGTCCCAGGTGTGCAGACGGGGGTAGAGCCACAGCACTGCCTGGCTTCAGGAACTGGTCCCCCAAATACCCAGATTAACCAAACGTGGGCGGAACTGTCCTACAGCCAACGATGGGGCTGTGAGGAGCCGGAGCAGAGAAACCAGCTCGACCAGCCTCAGAGCCTCCGGAGGAAGGTTCTGGACCTGGGCCCAGGGAAGGGGCTGAGTCAGGGGTGCCAGCCAGAGGGGGCTTTGGTCCAGGGGTCACTGACATGGGGACATCGTGGTCCTGCTCTTGCCCCTCCCCCTGCTGTGATGCAGATGCTGAGAAGACAAGGATGCTCAGACTGCACTGTTTACAGGGAAGCTGTGGGCAGGGACTGGGTGGTGCTGTGCACAGCCCTGCTGCACACCCAAGTGCTTCCCACACGCTCGCTCCTTCAGCGTTAATTTTCTTGGGCTTTGCCATCCCACAAGTCAGGGTTGGAGGTGACACCGCAGAGCACAGGGAAATCTGTATGGTGCTCCATCAGGGCCTGCATGGGAACAGAGTCTGGAAAAGAGTGGGTGTTCGTATGTGCGTGGCTGACTCACTTTGCCTTGCAGCAGAAACTAACACAACGCTCTAAATCAACTCTACTCCAATTAAAAAGCTTAAAAACAAGCAAGCAGAGCCTTTGCAGAGTGGGGCCCATGAGCACGCCGAGTGTGTGATCCCCACGCAGGCGACGAGGAACAGAAATGCACCGATGCACGCTGCTCTTGCACACAAGCAGGTCTTGAGGGAGGCAAGTTCACAACACAAGTTCCCCTTTAGTCCCTACTTGTTCAGGAAGAAGAAAGGCTGCTGCTTTAACAAGAAGATGGAGTTCAGGCTTCTCGCCCTTAAACGACCTAATGGAAGAGCAGATGGGAGCCCTCCCTCGTCAGAACGGCGTCTAGCCTGACGGCTCTCATCGTCACGCGCAGAGGGTTGCTTTTGCCAAACCCATGACCATGGAGGCAGGGTCTCAGCCTCAGGTCACTGTTTGGAAGCTTTGAGCGAGCTGGGGAGAGAGATGCCTGCCTGGGTGTCCCCTGACACTAGGGACCCCCAGGTCTCCCTGCTCCCCATCACGTCTGAAGAAGGAAAGAGCAAGTCTGGCATGGGAGGGCCCTGGGAGGGACATCTTCAAGGGGCCACTCTGGGGAGACCCTAAGGCCTTGCTGTGATGGCTTCAGACTCAGAACCAAGGGCTGTCCATCTGGGAACTTCCAGACGCCGGGATGGCCAAGGCCTTGCTGGGAGACACAGGGGTCATGCGTCAGCCGCCACTTTCCATGAGGACTCTGGGCCCACTGCTCCCGAGGCAACCATGATCCACCGAGATTCACCCACAGTCCAGGCAAGTACACACCTCCCCACCCTCTGACAGCCTCCAGGACAGGAGAACAGGCTGGCATGGCCAGAGTCCAGGGCCCCCTGGGCCTTTGGCATCCACGGAGGTGCCCATGTTGCTTCGGAGGAGAGGGTGTGGGAGAGAGTTACCCGAACAGTCTCCTTGCTGCTTCCCCGGGGGCTCCTGGCTCCTCGCGAGGCCAGGCAGGGATCCTGGGCGTTCCCCAGGCTGACTCTCAGGCCCCCCTCCCCTCCCAAGGTGTGGTCCCCCCGAGTCTCTCTCTGCTGAGTAGTTAGGGTAAGACCAGGGTGCACGGCCAGCCCTTGACTCTGAGATCAGGCAGTCGGCAGGCGCGTGAGGCAACAGTCCAAGTCAGCCAGGATTATGAAAATGACGAGGGCAGCCCAGCCTCTTCTTTTCATTGAAACACGTGATTTGTTTTATTATCCACATTTTAGGTAGTTTAACTCACTTATGAGCGCCAGTAAATCGTGCGGCCTGGAAGAGGACATCTAATGAGTGCACGAAACAAATCCCTTATTTTAGACAAAAGTCATGAACATGATATTTATTTGTAGAAACTGCCACCCGTTCTAAATACATGTTGGATTGTTTTTGAAAAAACAGTGTCCAGGAATTTAAACGGCTCACAACCTATGAACCGGATTTCATCACTGATGGGTCACAACCCCAGCCTCCCGGGACCACGAGATAACACTGAGCCCGGCCATTCCCTGTGACCAGGTCTGACCGCGCCTTAACTCCATTTCTAAGTGGCTGGTGGATGCCCCCCGGGAGCCTGTCAGAGACGCAAACCCCACCAGAGACCGCTGACTCAGCATCTGGGTTTTGCCCAGGTCCCCAGGTGACTCACACACGATTCACTTTCAAGAAGCACTGGTTTAAACGGCTTCCCAGTGGAGCCCGCAGGACTTTCACAACCCCATGCAGTGAAACAGCTCTGAAATCACCCCCCAAGGAAAACCAGCCAGGCTGGGCTGCTCTCAGATTTGTTTAAGGTGCAGACGGAGCTGAGCCAGGCTGACTGCAGGGCCCCAGACTCTGGGGAGTGGCGGGGTCACTTCTGGAAGCTGTGCAAGGGGAGTGGTCCCCTTGATGAGAGGTGTAGGAAGCTTAGGGTGCTCACATAGGGTTGCCAGGCTTGGCAAACAAGAATGCAGGCGGTGCTGGGGACACACTCATGCTAAAATGCTTTTGCTGTTTATCTAAAATTCAGAACGCCCTAGGCATCCTGCATTGTACCTGCAGCCGCACAACAGAGGCCAGCCTCCATGCTCCCTCCCATCCCTACCCTGCAGTCTTCCATAAAAATGGACAGAAACGGAGCACTGGGAACCATGGTGGCCCTGGGGACACCGGGAATTCGACCCTTTCTGCCTGTCCCTCTAGCCTGGTACAAAGTCCCCCCGTACCTGGCCCTGAAGAGGGAGTGGCCCCTGCCACCCGGGAAAGGTAGCTGCCAACCCAGCCGGGTAGAAGGAGGTTTCTCATGAAGAATGCCCGTCTTTCAGCCAGCTCATCGCCGTGTTGGCCTAAGTGAAGGAGGGACTCTTGGGGGCTGGAGAGAAGTCCTGGGAGCTGAGGGGTCCTCAGGGCCAGTCGTCAGGGAAAAACACCAGAACGCACCTGGTGCACCCGATCCAGTCCGTCTGGGGCCGGTTGTCAGGGAACTGGGGTGCTTCCTACCATCCAACATGACAGGCCACCTCCACCCCAGGGCTGCCCGGAGGGATTCTGGGCACCCTGCTATTGGAGAAACCCCGTAAAGTGCCCAAAGGGGTGGCAAGTGAGGATCTAGGGGATATTTTGCAAAAGAGATGAGTGGGTGGTCAGACAAGTCACTGAAAATATACAACACGATTCTGGCTACTGCAGAGTTTATAGAAACATGTTACAAAACAAAACAAAAACCCAGTCCCTTCCCTGAAGGAAGGGAGACCAAACACTTATGTAGCTAACCCCGAAATAGAACATGGACCATAGCACGACGACCCTTTGCTGGAGGTGCGGGAAGCTCTCCACGACCTCGGAAGTATGCTTCTGATGGTTATGTCCTCTGCTGGCCATGCCACCCCCCGACCTGGCCAAAGACTCTTCTCCCCTGACGTAATATTCACTTAGGCCTTTCATTGCAAAAGCCGATGTCCTTTTTCTTGAAACATGGGTGTTTCCGATGTGTACTAACGCTGGCCCCCTGTGCATGTGAAGTCTGGAGCCTAGAGCGTGGGTTAGATTCTATTCTGCCTGGAAATTCTGCAAAACACAACGATGCACTTGTTTACACGTTTGGCAAATTTAGAAACAAATTAAGGGGGAGTAAGCAGGTTTTAGAAAAGGCAGAGGCAGCAGAGATCAAATTGCCAACATCCGCTGGATCATGGAGAAAGCAAGAGAGTTCCAGAAAAACATCTATTTCTGCTTCATTGACTATGCCAAAGCCTTTGACTGTGTGGATCACAATAAACTGTGGAACATTCTGAAAGAGATGGGAATACCAGACCACCTGACCTGCCTCTTGAGAAACCTGTATGCAGGTCAGGAAGCTACAGTCAGAACTGTACATGGAACAACAGACTGGTTCCAAATAGGAAAAGGAGTGCGTCAAGGCTGTATATTGTCACCTTGCTTATTTAACTTATATGCAGAGTACATCATGAGGAACGCTGGGCTGGAAGAAGCACAAGCTGGAATCAAGATTGCAGGGAGAAATATCAATAACCTCAGATATGCAGATGACACTACCCTGATGGCAGAAAGTGAAGAGGAACTCAAAAGCGTCTTGATGAAAGTGAAAGAGGAGAGTGAAAGGGTTGGCTTGAAGCTCAACATTCAGAAAACAAAGATCATGGCATCTGGTCCCATCATTTCATGGGAAATAGATGGGGAAACAGTGGAAACAGTGTCAGACTATTTTTTGGGCTCCAAAATCACTGCGGATGCTGATTGCAGCCATGAAATTAAAAGACGCTTACTCCTTGGAAGGAAAGTTATGACCAACTTTGATAGTATATTAAAAAGCAGAGATATTACTTTGCCAACAAAGGTCCATCTAGTCAAGGCTATGGTTTTTCCAGTGGTCATGTATGGATGTGAGAGTTGGACTGTGAAGAAAGCTGATCGCCAAAGAATTGATGCTTTTGAACTGTGGTGCTGGAGAAGACTCTTGAGAGTCCCTTGGACTGCAAGGAGATCCAACCAGTCCATTCTAGAGGAGATCAATCCTGGGTGTTCATTGGAAGGACTGATGCTAAAGCTGAAACTCCAATACTTTGGCCCCCTCATGCGACGAGTTGACTCACTGGAAAAGACTGATGCTGGGAAAGGTTGGGGGCGGGAGGAGAAGGAGACAACGGAGAGTGAGGTGGCTGGATGGCATCACCGACTCTGTGGACATGAGTTTGAGTGAACTCCGGGGGTTGGTGATGGACAGGGAGGCCTGGCGTGCTGTGATTCATGGGGTCGCAGAGAGTTGGACACGATGAGCGACTGAACTGAACTGAACTGAACTGAAGCCCATCTTTCCACCGTGCGCTCTTGGAGCGCATGCATTGCAGTAGTTCACCCAGTAGAATGAGCAAACTGAGATGCAGACCAAGGGCAAGCCCCCGAGGGCTTGGAGCAGCCTCCCGGGCCATGAAGGAACCAGAGGAAAACCCCAGAGAAGGCGGGGTCACAGGTGCCAAACCTAAAGAGGGTGTTGCTGTGGTTTTCCCCAAACGGCGGAGACGCTGTTGCAAGGTGAGCGTAGACAAGGGGTCCGGTCCCTACCCGAGCAAACTTGCTTGAGACTTAGCCCCAGTCAGTCCCATGTCCTCGTGAGGAAATCAGGACCTGCCAGCCCCCACCGCCCCAGAAGCCTGTTGAGAGACCCCACGAGCTGGTGGGCGTGAACCGCCTGGAACCAGCGGGCCTCCCTGAGGTCTGCTCCTCCTGGAGAGGACGTTCTCACAGCCTCACAGAAGCAGAGGTGACCGGACACAGTCAGCAGACCCCTGTCTACACGTTCACAGCCATCGCCGCGACTAGAACTCACCTTTCAGGGGGACACAGACAAGAGTGTCAGGCGTGCAGAGATGATACCCTGTTCCCAGGAAACTGGCGCTTGATAAAAATGTTCACTGAAAGAGTGGCTGAGCAGAAACAAATAAATAGTTACTAAAAAGGGCTACTGCTGCCCAGGTGCAGAGTTTGGGGCACAAATTGGACCCATGCACGTGGAAATCAAAGGAGATCCTTATTTGCTTGGCAGTTTTCTAAATATTTGTCTTTTCCCCAGAAGGGTTCCAGGAAGCGGGTTGAGAAGGATAAATAGGAACACCTGTGTTCTGAGGACAGGTTCGGTCAGGGGTTAGAAAAAAAGCCACAGGAAGACGTCAGTCACTCAGAAGAAGGAAAAGAACAAGGGAAAGAACAAGGCTTTGTTTGGTGACGCCGCTGTTCTTTCAGCCCAGAAATATTTGGAGAAGGATTTTCAACTTGGTGCTTTTAAAGTCAATAGTGAACACAGAGCTCGGTTTATGCTGAGCAACGGTACCCACCCTCCCCTCCCCTCCCCTCCAGGTTAGAGTCACAGGGAAGCATAGAAGGTTCTCCTCTTTGCAAAGAGGCCAGGGCGCTGGGCAGTTTCCTGCCTTTTATTTGGAGCTGAAGTTCCTTTGTGAAAGAGGCCCATGGGCCAATAGTGCTACAACGTGTGTATTTTTAAAAAATCTTGAACGTGTCAAGTTGTGAAGGAGGCATCAAAAGTTAAGCAAGCGAGATAAATGTAAGCGGGTGAGAAGGTGGGGCCTGGCCGCGCAGGGAGGGTCAGCCTGTAGCCTCGGACTTTGAACCGGAAAATCCGAGCCGAGCCAGCCTGTCCTGTTCAAGTGCAGCCTGAGTCCTCGTGTTCCACTCCCAGGCTCCCCGTGTCTCAATTCCCAGCCTCCTCAGCAGAGAGCACACACCGTCTCCTGTGACCCCGTCTCCCTCCGAGGGCCCCCCCGGAGTGGCATGTGCCGGAAGATGATCTGCCTAATTGCTGGCAATGTCACTTTCTTGAAACCTACTTTGATGGCCGAGGACCTCAGCAAACATGCCCTGTCTCACCAACCTCTTGTCAAGTGTGTATTCGTGCCTGAGGAGCCCCCACCGCTACGTTAAAAAAACTCTTAAAATAGGGATGACTGCATCCAACGAAATCTGCCCATTTTATCGCTCACCTTGAAAGTTTACTCTTCATTTCCGTCTGGTTGCCTCAGAAAAAAACGTAACCTATTAGTTTTTAGATCACTGAAACACCGCCTTCTGCTTGGGGGTATAAGCATTATTAGAAAGGAAGCAAGAAACGTTCCAAGAATAAATTAAAACACATATATTTTCTCTTCTAAAAATACAAAATGCAAATGAAGAAAATACAATTCAAACTGTTTTAGGTGAAAGAGCAAGTGACTGACTCTTGTAACGGAGGGCAGCGACGGGGTCGGCTTCAGGGACGGCTGGCTCAGGGTTCACAGGCCCCAGGTGCGCTCCTTCCCCTCCTGTCTGCTTCTCTGCACAGCGCTGATCTCTCCACCTGCAGACCCATGCTGTCCTACTGCCCCCTAAGCAGGTCCCCAGCTCTGCTAGAAGATGCTGAAAATGGACCTTGCCCACCTAAGGTCAGGCCCCTTAGCCAGTGACTGAAACCATGGGGACACTTATCTGAGAAGACATGTCGTAAGACAGAGAAGGGAAGAGCCTCCTCAAGGGAAGAAAGCCCTGGGCAGACGAAGCAGCAGCTGTCTCTTATCAATCGTGTCTTTTAATCCTCGATGTGATGCTTTGCTTTCTGAGACCTTGATAACCTTGCAGGGACCACCCCTCCCAGGGTCAGCGGTGCCTAGAGACAGTCAACAATCCACCTGCCAGGGAGCCTGTCATGTACAAACCAACCAAAACGCACTCGCTGGCTGCCAAACACCTCCAGGAAGGGGCACGACCCCTCTGCCCCAATCGCCCAGGTCCAGGGCCCAGACAGCCAAGGTGGGCTGGGTGGGCCTGGTCTCTGCCCGGCTCTGACATGGCCACGGCTGCGACGGGGTGCCCTGGGCGAGGGACCCTCCCTACTCCCGCCAGGTGTGTCCAGGGCAGTGAGACGAGGCACCTTGGGCCTCAGAGGGCCACTCTGCCCAGCACGGCCAGGCAGCATGCCAGGTGTTGGGACGGCCCCAGAACACAGACCCTCCTTTCCACTGAGTTAGAAACTCCGATACCTGAGAGGGCCGCTTGGCAGCCACACGCTGGTTCCATGGTGCAGAGCAGGGCTCCGGGGGCAGGCAGTTGCTCAATTTTTCACTTTCCACTGGGGGAAAGGAGATACGGTGGCTCATTTTCAACCATCTGGAATTTTCCAGCTCCTAGTGCGGCTTCCGTGAGGTATTCATTATTGGTTGGTGTCTTAGGGGAGGTCAGCAGATTCGAGGTTGGAAGAATGGAGACGCATGACTGAGGGGAGGGCAGGGGACCCTGGGTTCGCCCTCAGAGACCCCGGCCCACCCCCGCTCGCCCCAACACAGCCTGTAAACTCAGGTCCGAGAGCCTCCACAAGCTCCATCTTCCCGCCAGGGTAACCGGGCGATACCTCCCCATCTCACAGTCCAGCTGAAAGGTCAAGCGAGTCGTGGGCTGTGAGTGTGTTTTGTCACATATGAAAGTGAAAGTGTTAGTTGCTCAGTGTATCTGACTCTTTGCGACCCCACAGACTGTAGCCCGCCAGGCTCCTCGGTCCGTGGAATTGTCCAGGCAAGAATACTGGCATGGACTGCCAATCCCTTCTCCAGGGGAATCTTCCCATCCCAGGGATCGAACCCAGGCCTCCTGCATTGACAGGCGGATTCTTTATCGTCTGAGCCACCGGGGAGCCCATGGCCATTCACTGCCATCATTCCTATTACTAGTTCTCAGTTTTGCCCCAGGCGGTTTCCCCTGCGTCCCAGGAGGCAGCGTTATCAACCCTCTTTCAGGGTTAAGATCGGGAGCCTCGTAAGCGTGAGGCTGAGGGCAGGGGCTGAACGTGCCTCGGGCCTCCACGGGCCGTGGCGGGAGCAAGTCACCTCCCGGGCAGATTTCACATGAGCGCCCCCCCAGGCCCGTCCTGAACCCGTGTGCCCCTTCACTACGCATTTGCTCCACCAGAGCTCCATCGATCCTTCCTAGAGGGCCGTTCGAGCCTCTTCTGAGTTACTGCCACACTGAGCGGTGACCGAGGCCTAAAGGGGACCACGTGCCTTGCGGTCCTCACCTGGTCCGACCTTCTTTATTGACGGCTCTGGGCCAGGTCCTTCTGAGACATAACGTTCAGAGGGCAGCAAAGCAGGGCCTCGCTCCCTGAGCTTGCTGGACCCCTGGCCAGTCACTCGGGGAGTAAAATCTGAAATGCTCACAGCTCCAAGTGAAGCCCAGGGTCACAGGGCATCCCCCCACAGGGGTGGTTGGGGCCTCGCCGGCCTTCGAGTGTGGGGATCTGCAGGCGGGCGCTGGAGAAGACACCCAGGGTCTCTGAGGGCCTCCTTGACACAGGCAGGGCTTTCATCTCCTCCTTCCTCACACCCCAGGCTGCCACGGGGCCTGGACTTTTCTTTACTACTGAGCAGTTAATTAAGTGGGTTGGCCAAGCACACCTTTCACATCTCAAAACCCATCACTGGCTGCGTTCTCTGGTAGGTGTGTATTGATTTCCCATTAGTCAAATATGCACTCTTGGGAGCCTGAAGCTAGGCGAAGATGGGAGTTTAAAACCACATATAGGGACTTCCCTGGCAGTCCAGTGGTCACGACTCCATGCTTCCAGTGCAGAGGTACAGGTTCAAATCCTGGTCAGGAAGCTAAGATCCCACATGCCTCTAGGCCAAAAAACCAAAACATAAAACAGAACCAATATTGTGACAAATTCAATAAAGGTTTTGAAAATGGTCCAAAAAATAAAAATTCTTAAAACACACACAAAAAAACCTGTATGTTTGGTCATGTCAGCGACATGTGGAAGGAACCTTGACCCTGGATCATGTTCCAAAAATAGAGGTGGGTGCTTCCAAGTCAGACGACCACTCAACGCAAGGGTGCTTAACGTTCCCTCTCTGTGCTGTGCTCAGACGCTCAGTCGTGTCTGACCCTGTGTGACCCCACGGACTACAGCCCGCCAGGCTCCTCTGTCCATGGGATTTCCCAGGCGAGAGTACTGTGGTGGGTTGCCATTGCCTTCTCCAGGGGATCTTCCCAACCCAGGGATAGAAGCCGCATCTCCTGTGTCTCCTGCAGGTGGAGTCTTTACCAGGAGCACACCTGGGAACTCCATCTCACAGGAAGCTCACAGATCCAGAGGAGTAAGTGTGACTGCAATGTAAATATCCTAGGATCTGCCTCTGTTTTTACTTCCATTAACATGTTTAGCAGTTTCTTAAAGGCAACCGGGTATGAGAGTCAATATTCTGTCATTCCTTCTAGAAAGTCTATACCTCTAGAGCCTTCCATTTTCCATCTTATAGGAAATGGCTCTCTCTGCCAAGAAACCACTGAGGTTGCCAAGCTCTTGACTGGGCGCCTAGCTCAAGACTTTCAGGCAGTGGCCCCCGGCAGGGAAGCCATCCATTTCTCTGGGCCCCGTTTTCCTCCTGGTAACATGGGGTAACCACAGAACTCAAGTGAAAATGAAGGAATGTGTTGGTAAAACGCTTTGCCCATGTTGGTTGTCAGGAATGGGTGGCTGGACTGGGAGCAGGGCACGAGGCGGGGACCATGTGGCAGGCACAGGGCCCCTCACTCCTTCCCTGGGGTACCTCTCCTCTGCCTCATCTGAATTCACAACAAATTGTTGGTCTGGCAGAAGGGGAGAAGTGACATTAGCTTTTCAGCACGGCACACTGAGGTTAGCCTTAATGCCTTACACGCCAGCTGTGGAGTCTGCACATAGGGCAGTTCGCTCCATGGACTGTCCCCCACAGAAGCCGCGGCCGGGCAGCAAGGCTGCTGGTGAGCCCGCCAGGAAGCTCGCGGAGCACCCCCGGGCCACAGAGGGCCTGGCCCGGCCCCGGCCACAGCCCGAGCCCAAAGCCAGAGTGCCAGAGCTCCCGGCCCTGGCGGGCACCCGGAGGGAAGAAACAAAGGCCAACAACAACAACAGGAAACCGTTGAACCATGTCCGCGAGGAGAAGCCGAGCCCGGGCCCCACGGAGCCCCCCACGCCCAGCGAGCCCCTGCAGAGCGGCAAGCCGGCGCCCGCGGAGTCCCCGCAGCCCAAGGGCCGGAGCAGGAAGAGCAAGAAGAAGAAGGGGGAGTGCGCCAGCAGCTCCATCGATGACGTCTTTCTACCGAAAGATATAGACCTGGACAGTGTGGATATGGATGAGACGGAGAGGGAGGTGGAGTCTTTCAAAAGGTTCTGTTTGGATTCTGCCAGGCAGACCCGACAGAGACTGTCCATCAACTGGTCCAACTTCAGCTTGAAAAAAGCCACCTTTGCTGCCCACTGAACGAGGATGCTGGAGAGGGCGGCTCCGTGGCCGGCCCGGCCCCCCTGACGAGAGCCTGCTGCTCGGCCACGCTGTGAGCTCGTGTGCATCTCGCCCCGCCCCGCCACCTGCCCCCGGGGGGCTCCGCTTAGCTCCGCCCACGGCCACCCGAGGGCCCGGGCGGGCGGGCCTGCAGTCCTCCACAGCCCACTGTCCAGAGTGTACACGTCGCGCGTCCGTGTCTGACCCCCGACTTGTAGCCAGCTTGTGTAAGACCCCGCAGAACGAGACTGTTCCGAGCAAGCGCCCACCAGTACTCACACCATGAAGTCTGTAGAGTGTACAACTGTATTAACACGGAGCCTGCCTGGCTACTTTTTTAACATATTGTTAAGTAATATTAAAATCATGTCTTTCTTTTTGAAAGATGGAATACATTAGTACAGCAGGAAAAAAAAAAAAAAAAGCACCCTGTTGTCCTGGCACCCCCTGGGCCCCTGGGCTCCAGCCAGGGGGGTGCACACAGAAGCCCTTCCTTGGGTTTCTTCCCTATCAGAGTGCACTGTCTGAAACTGCGGTCAGTCTCTTAAGACTCGCCAAGAAACTCACAAAACGTGAGGCATGTTGATCTTATCCCTTGGCAGAGAAAATCAATTCAGTGCTTGCTGGGGAAACCTCATCTCATGGGGGCCATGTGCGGGAGTGTTTCCATCCCTGTGTTTTCTGGTCTTGACTCTTCTCCATCGGCACAGGCGCAGGGAAGCTTCCCGGGGCGCTTCTAGCTGGCGCACCCTTGCTGGGTCTTGAGTCCAAGGCTGCAGGGAAGGAGGGAGGGCCCGGAGAACTTCTCCTTGGAGGAAGGAAGAGCCCCGCTGTCCTCCGGGGGCATCTCTCCCTGCCTCCATGCAGGCCACCCTGTCTGCACCTGACTAGTTTGTAGGGCAGGAGACCCAGAGGGTGCCCACTCCCGTGAGAGATCTAAAAACGCTTGCCCATCTCCAGTAATAGAACATGGGCAGATCTTGCAGAGGCCTAAAATGCATGTGATCTTTAGGGTCAAAAAAAGTTATGTGTATTATTTAACCCATAGCCAGTGTGATGACTGAGTGGCGCAGAGTTCAGAAGGGTTATACTTGGACTCCCCTGGTGGCTCCGCGGCCAAGAATCTGCTCACCTATGCAGGAGACGCAGATTCTGTCCCAGGGTCAGTAAGATCCCCTCAGAAGAAAACGGCAACCCACGCCAGGATTCTTGCCTGGAGAATCCCACGGACAGAGGAGCCTGGGGGGATACAGTCCAGAGGGTTGCGAAGAATTGGACACGACCTAGTGACTAAACAACAGTAATACGCCTTCCGTCAGAAATCTGAATGCTGAAGATGGATCCTTCTCCAGCTCTTCCTGGAGAAGCGGCCCAGAGGGTGGACCTGTGGTTGGACATCTCCTTGGGTGGACCCGTGACCACAGTCCAATTGGGCAAATCCCAGCTTGTAAAATGCACGCAGAGGTGCTCCACTCGCACCTTAACCAAGGGACACATGTCATTAAGTGTTTCAGCGGCTCCCATACTTCTGTCTGCTCTGAGGTGGTTATGGCGTGTACGGTGTCTCACTCAGCACTTACTAAGGCGTTGAGCACAGTGAGCTAAAGATTAGGTTTCCAAGCCTGCGCTCGTGCGGGGCTGGCAGCGTTTCACACAGTCACGGAAACGTGTGGGCCCAGGGGGACTTCCCTGGTGTCCAGTGGTTAAGAATCTGCCTCCCAATGCAGGGGACATGGGTTCGATCCCTGGTCAGGGAACTAGATCCCACAGTCCATGGGGCAATTAAGTCCAAGCACCTCAACTACTGAGCCCGCATGCCGTAACTAGAGAAGCCCTCACACTGCAGGGAAGGGCCCGTGCACTGCAGCTAAGACCCAGCGCAGTCACTAAACAAATGATTTTAAAAAGAAGAGCAAAGTGCGAGTCTGGGAGTAAGCGGGGAGACACGGCCAGAGTAATCTGCGGATTCCAGATGAGGGGCTCTGCTGTCCCCGGGGGCTTTCCCCCGGTCCAAGGGAAGACCTCACAACAACAAATCCTCAAACCAAGTTCAAATCAGAGTGACAGAGCCCAGCTGGTCCTGTCAGCTTTCACACACACACACACACACACACACACACACAATGCACATCTGATACAGATTCTCATTTACACATTCTTCCTCGCATGGAGACTGCACAATTTTTGTGAGTTCTCACTGCCAGCTTAGGTTTCCGGTCATGAGTTTAATTCATTTTAATTCATTACTTTGTGCCTCCAGATTTCACACATTTCCTAGTGACGATGGCCCTGACCACAGACCTCTCCCCTCTGCCCCTGCCCTCCTCCTGCCCCTGGGAAGGGGCCATTCTCAGCCACACAGATGTCTAAGCTTCACAGGTGAGGATAGCAGGGGCTTTGGGCGTGGGGTCATTGGAGGTGCATGAGGCATCCCATTCTGAGTTCCTTATGGTAAGTGTCGAGCTTCTGACTGAGTCACACTCTTCTTAAGGCCCCCACGACCCCCACAGAGTTACACAGTCCACCCGCCCCTCAGATCTTTTTCACCAAATCTGTGCCCCTCCAATGAGTCTTAGGCAAACTCCCCTTTCATCTGGACTCTGTGTGTTGATACAGACCTGAGATCACAAGTTACCTTAATTCTTCTTCAGAGTCCCCTACCTGGACCGAGCCCCATGAAAGGACTTCAGCCACTGATTCAGTGAGGAAGCATCCGATTGCCACCAACTGTCATCTGTCAGCGGCCGAAAACATGATGTGCTTTGTTTATTAGCTACTTGCCAATGTTTTTCCCTCCCGAACTTAAATCTACCTGGGTTTTAAGGAGTTCTTCAGTACTACACGCTGGGCTTTACAGATACATGGAGTATGAAATGGCAGCCCACACCAGCAATCTTGCCTGGAGCATTGCATGGACAGAGGAGTCTGGGGGGACATAGTCCACGGACACGTACAAAGATGAAGACACAGCGCTCAGGGAGGCTGACTGCCCAAGGGATGCGCCTTGCTAGGCCAGAGCTGGGACTTGCATCCATGCCTCGTGGCCAGTGCCCCGGGGCCGCCTGCACTGGGGGGCTGAGTGGCATCCAGGACCCCGCCCTTCTGCCTGTGAGACAGCCCATCGCACAGGAGCAGTATCGGGGGCACAGAGAACAGCAAGCAGAGCTTTAAGCCTGAAAGCCACAGAACAGGCTGCAGACTGGAGGCCCTCCTGGCAGGATGCCTGGCTCAGAGCAAACGCTCAGCAGATTTCTGTGTACCAAGGGCATGACTTCCCGAGTGACTGGGGGACTTTGTCCAGAAAGCAGCGAGGAGGAGGTTGTTTGGGGACAAGAGATGTTCTTGGCGTGTGGTCCCCGCCCTCCCCCACTTAGACCTCTTGGTGGGGAGGAAGACAGACTGTACGTGACCCCTTTGCTGGCTGACAGTCACCACGGGTGTGAAACCAGAGACCTGGCCCAGATCACAGGCATTTCTCTGTACCTGGAACCTGACTGTGGACCGTGGGTTTACTGTGATGCTAAAGCCTCAAGCCTCTGACTCACACTGCCTGCTTCCAAGGTCCCAGGAAGGGCTCTGGCAGGGTGTTCATAAACTCACATGCTCCTGTGAAATTTGCCAAGCACGGTATTTTACTTTATTTTTTTCAAATGTATAATATCCTTCTTAGATATTTAGGATGATAAAAATATAGAGTCAACCTAAGAACCAAACATGCAGTGAAAATAAACTGCTTAATGTAAGTCAAGCGTTATCAATACCAAAAAGAAATGTAGAAAAGAAAGGAAAGACAATCTGTGCGTTTAACTTCTCCAAGTGCATCACTGTACCTGCAGGCGGTTAAGGCCGCCACCTCTTCCCACTCAACCACCCCCCACGCCCCTCTTCCTATGGGTGGCGTGCCAGGGCTTTGCTAGGATTCTCTGAGGGAAGCTAAGGTGGGGATACATTTAGTTTGGACTTGGTATCATATCTGAACAAGACTGGCAGCTTCTTCTAGGTATGGTTAAGATTCTGTCAGCCGCCCAAGTGCAGAGTAACTGCTTCCAGGCGGAAGCATAGAGTATTCCATTTAGAGCGAGATTTTAAAAGACTGGAACACAAAAATGCAAGCCGTTACCTTGAAAAGCCTAGATGGTCATCTAGGTGTTAGTAACGACCAAGCCGTTCAGCGTTTTCTCAAGGCCTTGGTTCTCCAGCCTCGCCCCGCCCAGGGGAGCTCCCTAAGTCGCTGGCTGCAGCTCCCTGGAAGAAATGTGATTCTCTCCTTTTGTTTCCTCCTTTTCTGCTCTCCTCACCCGCCACCTGGCCTTTTTCAAGGTGGCAGGACTTTGTTTTTATAGCTCATTTTCTTTAAAATGTGCCTCTCAGTTTATGGGCTTAAACAACTTGCACACTATATTTTTATTTGACAACATAGAAATGTCTGTGTTTGGTCATTGTGCTAAATGTTTCTTGTGGCTCAGCTGGTAAAGAATTTGCCAGCAATGCAGGAGACCTGGGTTCGACGCCTGGGTTGGGAAGATCCCCTGGAGAAGGGAAAGGCTACCCACTCCAGTGTTCTGACCTGGAGAATCCCATGGACTGGATAGTTGCAATCCATGGGGTCGCAAAAAGTCGGACACAAGAGCGACTTTCACTTTCATTTGTGCTAAAGCTTCTGTTCTTGTTTGCAATAAAAGTACAATGGATCTGAAGAGCAGGCTCAGCTTAGTTGAGCAGATAAAGTGAAGGCCAGAGACCTTTGTCTGCCAATGTAAAGGCCATCCGGTCTGCTCTGGAAAGAGGGGTGCGTGGACCAGTCTGCACTGACCAGCAGGCCATCTCACAGCATGATGTCATCTGGCTCTGCTGCTCTGCTATTTTCATCAGTAGACATCAACATGTTTCTTGTATATTTATATTTTTTGATGTATTTCTATCCTTGCCCTGGCTGTCAGCAGGGGATGCTGAAGCCTGTGACCTGAGCCTTCCTCAGTTCCCCCTGGAGGAGCTGGCTCCCTCCCCACAGTCTCTCCCCCTGACTCCCAACGATGAGAGATGCTTAGCAGGCAGCACGGCTGGTCCCCGACTCCCCACGCGGCCCCGGCTCTCCTCCATCTCCGGCTCTCCCCTTCTTCTTGCCTTTTATTATCACTTCTCAGGCTGTTGAGCATGAGAGAGATGAATCTCACCACCTTCTGTATTTTGGGCCCTTTTCCCTGACTTAGAGCTCAGTCACACCCCGCCCTGCAATGAAGCCCTGGGTCACAGGAATCTCCCACCGCTGCCCCCAGGCTTCCAAGGACTGTGTTGCAAAGGGGCCTCGTGAAGCTGGACCCTGGGGACTTACGACTCCTGGCTCCATTTTGCCAGCGGTTTCTGAAATAAAAGGTGAGAAAGGCTGCAGACTGCAGGCTACGGGGCACAGGAGGCCTGCAGTCTGGCCCCGAAGTGCCTCTCTGGTCTCGCTCCCCACCGCTCAAACTCTGTGTAACCATCTTGCGAGCAGCTCTGGGGCCGGGGCATCGCAACCAGACCCCTGTCTGCACGGAGCTGACGGTCCAGTGGGCCAGACAAACGGTAAACACGGAATTGCGTGAGTCGTCGCTCGCAGCCACGGGAAGCACAGCACACACACTAAAGCAGTGAAGCCGAACACAGTCTGCCCCAGGTCCCGGCAGTTTCCAACCCTTTGGAATCTCCTTTATCCAAGAGTGGTTTCTGGTATGCTAATGAGGTGGCTCCCAGGGGTGGGGGGGTCCCCAGGGAGCTTCCGGTCTGGTCTGGTCACCAAGAAGACCAACCGCGGGACTGCGGGCTGCTCTGAGCGGCCACCGTCCTTACCAGGATGCCAGGCTCTCCAGGAAGGGATGGAGCCAAGCGCCTACTGTCCTGTCAGCAGGGACTGTCCTGCCAGGAACCACAGGACGGCCTGCAGACCCCCGGGGGATCAGACGAGCCCCACCCAATCCGGTTCTCCTGCTGCAGAGAGAGCTCCCCTCCACTGTCAGGATATTTTTCTGAATTAAAACAAAACAAAGCATGAAAAACCACACACGCCCACACAAACCCTCTGACGTCCAGGTACTGAGTGTCCATGGGAGTGTCCATGTCTGTCCCTGTGTGTTGGGAACATGAGTGGGAGCAGAAGTCGCCTATTTGGACATGCTCCCCTCCAGCTCTCCCAGGAGACCCTGGGCGTGAACACGCCCATGTGGGCTGGAGGTAGATGTGACTTGATGACCCCAGGCGGGCTAATCCATCGTTCAGAGGAGGTCTCTCCTTTCACCCACATAGTTCTGGAAACAGACGCCCGAGTAGCTTCCCCTTTGCTGCTCCCCTGGACCCCTGGACCCCTGAAGGGCCAAAGCCCCAGGTAGCCAGCCACTCAGATCAAGAGAGAAGCAAGTTTGGAAGCACTCAGACAAGCTTAGGTAAAAAACTCAATTTGAATCAGATACAATAATCCACAGATCCCCAGCAAAGGGAAGTCTGTTCCTTTAAGGAGATTTCGAGGCCAGGATGGACCTGGTGCCCGCTCCCACCCCCTGCCCTTGGCCTTGTGATGGATTCTTGCCAAGATTGGAGGGACGTGGCTGATACGCCTGCTATGAGCCAGTTTGTGGGCATAGGTACCTGACTGGGGCTGAGCTCAGACCCTGGGATCTGGTGGCCTGGCAGGGACTGGCAGGCAGTGGGTGGCAGGTGGCAGCGGGGATGGAGATGAGGTAGTCTGGAGACAGGGTTTCACGATGGCCTGAAGGTGGGGGGACAGAGGGCCAAGAACAGTCCCTGCCTTCCCGGCTGGACATCGCTGGGAACGGGCAGGTCTTGGGGAGGAGAGAGATGGCTGCTCTGGGCGCATTAAGCCGGAGGAGGACACAGAATCAGGAGAATTTCTGGGTGCCTGGGGGCCTGAACAGGCACAGGGGCGAGGCGGGAGGCTCCGGACATCCCTGGGGTGGTTCAGAAAAACCCCGCCAGCGCGTCAGCTGAAGGGTCCACATTCGTCTGGGGCCTGGGCCCCATCTATTTTCAATCTCACACCCTCCACGCTGGGACGAGGACTTGAGCCAAAGATCAGTTTCACAACTACTACGAAGACATTTCACAACAAACGATGGAGAACGCAAACTCACAAGACGTCCGGGCAGACCTACGGCCAATCTGAGATCAAATACAATCTGGCCTCGGGAGCCAGGGCCGGGAGACAAGGTTCAGCCACTCCCGCCACTCCTGGATCTGTCTGGGGAGTGTCTGTGGGGTCACTGCTGTCTCCAGCAAGAGCCCTGAAGTCAGGGCAAGACGCAGATGCCATCAGCGAAGAGCTGGTGGGGCTTCTGTCTCCTGACCAGTGCACCTCAGGCCTCTTGTTTACTAGCAAACCCGCTCCGCACACACCAATTCATCGCCCTGAATAATTGATCCAGTGCGTTTGAATAATTCAGGCTCAGCTGGGACCCACAGTGGAGAAATCCTATAGTCCTTTGGCTTCCTCTCCCCGTGAGACAAAGCAGGGACAGACCAGGAACCATCGCCAGGGAGCCAGCCCGTAGGTGAGCCCCCCACCCACCCATGAGTGAACCCCCTGCCCCCCTGCGAGAACCCCCCCCGCCACCCCCTGCGTGAACCCCCATCCCCGTTGGAGAACCCCCTCCCCCTGCGTGAAGCCCTCCCCCCTGCAAGAACCGCCTCCCCCTGCGTGAAGCCCCTCCCCCTGCAAGAACCACCTCCCCCTGCGTGAAGCCCTCCCCCCTGCAAGAACCACCTCCCCCTATGTGAAGCCCCTCCCCCCTGCGAGAACCGCCTCCCCCTGCGTGAAGCCCCTCCCCTGGCTGAATAACAGCATTTCCCCCTTTCCTCACAGTCCAGCCCTTGGACAGGTGGCTTCTCCTGCTGGGCGTGGCTCTGGCTTCCTGGATCCGTGTTGCTGCAAAATCTTTTAAATTACAGAACATGTTTTCTTTGTGAGGGGAGCAAGATTTTCTAGGGCTTTCATACGGAGATGGGCGCCCATGGCCTCGGAAAGGAGCAAGGCCACCCTGCGCCAGCCTCTGAGGTCTCACTGTTCGCTCCCCCTCACTGCTCTCCGACAGTCTGGGGAAGAAGCTGGTCAACAGAAGCGCGGCTGCTCGAGGCCACGTTCCTTCTGCTCACAGGCTTTGCAGGTGCTGTCCCCTCTCCTGGGCTCATTCCTGCCCGCCCCTCCCCACAGTCCTCCCTTCACGTTTCAGCTTAACTGTCTCTATCTCAGGAAAGTCCTGCAGACCCCAGGGCTGCCCAAACGCGGGCAGGAGTGAAGCTTTCAGACAACACGTGTCAGCCTCCAAAGCCCAGTTTTCCTTCAACTAGCAGCAGAAGGAAGGGAGGACTTCAGAGGTTGTGACCACAGCTTCCAGCTTTATCTAAACCCACATCTTAGTGTCCTAGAAATGACCCAGAGCTGTGAGCTGCAGGTGAAGCAGAGTGAGGGCCCCCCTAGCCTGCTTGTCCTCGTCTCATGGGCCCCAGGGCAGAGCCTGGCACCCCATCTCGGCTTTGCTAAGACCAGCTGGGGGCCGTGCTCAACACTGTATCTCAGGGAAGATTCTGGTACTGTTCTGACACTGGACCCTGTCCTCACCCCTCTCACAACTGAGCCCTGGAATCCGACCCTCAGAGCCCCTTCCTTGGGGTCCGGATTTTGGTCCCTGGTCACACTTCTGGTCCCCAGGGAGGGGATGCTCCTTATGCTGTGATGAGGGTTCTGTACCTCAGGGTAAGGAAGCAACCAGGTGGCAGGTTCCACCAGCGGAAGGGAAGCTGGGAGAGTGACTCTGCCCATGAGAATGCTCGGGGGGCGACCCAGCAGGTGCACCTCTAGACGGAGTGACGGTGCAGGCCAGTCACCTTCGAGCCTGCAGCTCTGCCTGACACTGAAGACTGTGCTTCTCTGGGTTTGAACATGATGAGCCAAGCGGATTAAGTCAGAGCAAAGAGCCCGTCACCCTTTTCTCACCGTATTTTTCTCTGTGCCGTTCCTTGGGCGTATTTCTAGTACATACTGGGTACTTCTGTCTGAATCATCCACGAAAGCATGAGAAATGCCCACTGGTCGGGTCAGTGATCTGCCCAGCGAGTGGCCACCAGCGCAGAGCCTGGCATACGCTGCGCCTGTTGGATGCTTCCCTCTGAAACCGGTCGGGAACACTCCCTGGGCAAAGTCTACTATGAACCGCCCCTAGCATGGGTGGTCCGGTAACAGAACCCATCACCTATCGGCCACAGCTTGTCTTCCAGACCCTGCTAAGCATTCCCATGCCTTCTGTCACTGGATTCTGGTAACAGACTGTGAAGAACCTATAATCACCCCTCTTTCCAGGTGGGTAAACTGAGGCGCAGCGTGCTCCTGGGACTGGCTCGGAGTCACCCTCCGGGGGTGTAGCAGAGATCTGAACCCTGTCCACCTGGCTCCAAAGACGGTACAGCTGCTGCCTCGGGATTTACCACAGCAATTGCAACCCTTATCCCTAGTACACGACTGTGAAGAGGAGAATTACAGCCAGAACCGCTTCACTCCTGAACGGTAATAACCATCACGAACAGTGATTAACGTCAGTCATAGCACTTGAACCTGTTCCAGGTGGAGAATCAGGACAGGGAGTGACAGTGAGAAAGCACGGCGGGCTTGGCGACCTCGTGTGCGAGAAGGAGAGAGCCGAGTTCCCGAGAGGACGGAGTCCCCGGCATCGGGCTGCGTGCGAATCTTCCAGACACACCCGCAGTCCCGCTCAGAGCTCATTTTCGAAACTGATTACCAGGACGATAATCAAGTAAATGGTGGAGCATATTCAGGCTCCTTAGATTTTCGGAAAAGACGCGTGAAGAGAGAATTCTCTGGGATACTCCATTCAATTTATCACCAGTTTCTATTCAATGCATCACCCAAACTGGCTTTCACGTCCCTGTGCAGAGCCGGCCACACAGAATGGATTATGTGGCCTCTGAACAGAGGGCTTGGGGCCCAGTGAGACACAGGTCTGTAAACAGAACGTAGAGGTGATGAGCCCACCGGCGACCGGAAGCCCCTCAGGGTGATTGTGGAGGACCGACGGGCCAGCCATGCCACTGTGCCCGTGCGTGGACGGGGCCCCAGCCATGGGGTTCTGTGGGAGCGGAGCCCTGCCGAACAAGGGCAGGAGGTCCGGGCTCCACACAGAGCAGTGGGGTCAGGCAAGGCCTGTAGGTCTGGGGCCTGGGGGCCACAGCACATCCCAGTCCAGGCTCCCCTGGGAGCAAATGAGGCACGGGCGGCCTCCAGCCAGCAGCAGCAAGGGCACCCAGGTCATGGCCCCCTTGCCGCGGGGAGGAGTCCCCTAAATCTAGCGGTTTCCCTGGACGACTTGGGACCTTCCAAATCCAAACTTGCCTCTGGCTTCTAGTGACCCAGGAAGCCGAATGGCCTGGCCCCCGGGCCCCGGTCAGCCTCAGGGGCGGGTCCCGCCTGTCCTCCTCCTGCGAATGCGCCGGACAGAGCGTGTTGGTTGCACATCCTCATTCCTTTCTCTTAGTTTCCCTCTTGGGAAGCGCTGGCACGACCATCCCCCACCACCACCCCACACCCGCAGGTCCAGTGGAGACAGATTCCCGAGGGAGTGGACACCGCCCAGCTGGGGTGGGGGCAGGGGCAGGCTGACCTGCCCGGCTGGGGGGAGAGGAGGCCCCACACCATCCTCGAGGGGCTGGGATGACAAGCGTGAGCCCCCCACACCAGGACTCTGAGGTCCTCTAACCAGATCCCAGGGCCCCCGGGGGGGCTCCTGGGGCTACAAAACAGCTCAGCTCCTATCTGTAGGCCGGAGTCCAGCCCTAAGAAAGGAACTCTGCTCAAGTCGGCGCTGGGACCAGCTTGGACAGCAGAGAACGCTCACCTGTGTGTCCCCCTCCACAGCCTGGAAGGGATGCAGACTGCCCTGTGAGCTGCCCGGAGACTGAGCCGTCAGGCCCCGTTTCCACACGTTCAGGCCCAGGGCTGAGTCTCACGCTCGTCCGTGGCCCTTGCCTCCCTGTGACCACAGTCCTTCCTGCTCACCCTGCCCCGCCTCCCCGGCCTCCCTCACGCTCCGTTCAGAGTTTTCCACCCGCTGGATGATGTCTTCCCCTCCTCTCCTGCTCCCCGCGGTGGCCTCCCGGCCGCCTGGAAGCTGGTGACCTCAGTCCTCTCCCAGTATCGCGACCTCAGGGCTGGCAGGCCAGGGCAGCCCTGCCTAACTTCTCAGAGAACTGACTTGGCGGACTGTGCTGAAGTCTTCTCTCTGCAAAACAGCAGGCTGACTCAGTCAAAGCAGCTCCACTCACCAAATTACAAAAAACAAAACAAAACAGTACAGTGGGAGGAGGAAGAGGCTTGATCAGACTGCTCTCAGCGAGTCAACGTTTCGAGTCACGGGAGGACTTCGCACTCCTGTCATCCGGCTGTTCCAAGCTTCTCAAAGCCCTACTTTTGACATTGTCCGTTTCCATGAAATACTCGAGAAGCTGAAACGGGCAAAAATCAAACCCTTCCTGTGGGTGGGGTGGGACGCCAGAGGGGTACCTGGTCATTAAGCTCCCTTTCAGGAAAGGACAGCAAACAGTTCCAAAAATAAAAACATATTTTCAAAACCACGAAGAGGAGGTCAACGGCAGCCGTGTCTCCGGGCCCCACACACTGGCCAGACCTGCTTCTCCCAGAAGAAACGGACGTCAGCGGAAGACGCCTGTGTTCTCGACCGGAAACTGTGCGACCCGCGGCTCCAAACCCACCCAACAGCCTGGAGACTGTAATGAGGCCAAGAGGCACACGAAAAGATGCGTGGCTTCGATGACTATCAGAGAAACGCAAATCAAAACTGCAAGGAGACATCACCACTCATCAGAATGGACGTCGTGAAAAAGTCCACAATAATAGATGCTGGAAAGGGTGGGGAGACCGAGGAACCCGCCTGTACCGTCGCTGGGGGTGCAAACTGGCGCAGTTTCTGGTGTACAGCAGTGATTCAGTAGTACAAACACACCTAGTCCTTTCCAGGGTCTTTTCCAACACAGGTTATCGCAGGACACTGAGTAGCGTCCCCTGTGCTGTACAGCAGGGCCTCGGTGTCGATCTCTTCTTCATGCAGTAGCTTCTATCTGCCAAGCCCAAGCTCCTAACGCACTGGCTGACTTCTTGTGGTATCAGGCGTTTTCCATCAATGCTGCAGCCCTGATCCCGAGGCATCTACACTCTGGTGTTTGATCTCATTTCTTCCCTCCCTTGCCTCCCATGTCCACACTCACCGAACAGGCTCAACTCACTGGTGGGCTTCCCCACTCACAAGGGCGTGTGGGCCAGCGAGCAGACGGCCCACGGCCACCTAAGCCCTGGGGCATCAATTCTCTAGTCCAGAGGCCCGAAATTCCTGATTCTTTTACTTGGTCATTTCTTGCTACTTTTGCTTTCTGCAACATCTCTACACTTGGGTACTTGACATAGAAAGTCAGGTTTCCAGCTTCTGTTGAAGGGCCGGGTGGACTGGCTGCTTTGTGAACACAACATCCACGTGACCATCAGCTTCCACACAGGGCACGAGCCCAAGTCCCCACTGCCCACAGGGGCGTCCTCACCAGGAATCTGCACAGTCCCCGTTTACTGCCGTGCTTGAAAACACTGATGTGTACGTGTGCGTCTTTCAACTGTGCGCACACAACAAATGGGTCGAGAAGATCATGTTTTTCCATAAAAAAAAAAAAAGGGAGTCAGAGAACGTTGATGTATTTTATAGGAAAACATGCAAAAAGCTGACCCCTACCTTAGAGATCTCAATGCATACTGACTGGAAACCAGGAAAGCATTCTGTGTGAAAGTTGAGGTGGTCCTGGGGAGCCGAGCTGAGCCCTGAGGGGTGACATGGTCCCCGTGAGCTGAGGAGCTAAGGGAGCTGCCACCGTGACCCCACAGCTGGGGAGAAGCCCCTTGTGGAATGTGGATAACGAGGAAGATACCCAGGAACCAGCGATTGGAACCTGGACGCTGATTGTCTGAGCATGATTGATTCTAACCCTGCCAGGAGGAAGCCCCCTCCATTCAGAACTGAATTTGACCCCCAAGATAGGAAGGCAGCTGTTGACCCCGTCGGCCCCCCGACTGCCTACTGGGAAGCGGGTGGAGGCCAGGGAGGTGCGGGGGCCGCGGGAAGGCCACCTGCTGCCCGCCGGGTCACAGGAGGGGCTTCCCGGGGCTGCCAGCGGGGAGCTCACAGGAAGGGGAGACCCAAAGTCAAAAGCATACACCGCCTGCTTCCTTTCCAGTTTAGATCCCCTGGAGAAGGGATTGACTACCCACTCCAGGATTCTTGGGCTTCCCTGGTGGCTCAGCTGGTAGAGAATCCACCTGCAATACGGGAGGCCTGGGTTCGATCCCTGGGTTGGGAAGATCCCCTGGAGAAGGGAAAGGTTACCCACTCCAGCATTCTGGCCTGGAGAATTCCATGGACTGGATAGTTCATGGGGTCACAAAGAGTCAGACACGACTGAAAGACTTTCACTTCGTTTTTGCACAGATCACTCCCCAAGATGAGAATACACTTCCTAAAGGACAGCAAGTGTGGGGTGGCCGGCCGGGCCCTGTGCGGGGTCCCCTCGCCCTGGGGCAGGGACAAGAGCCATGTGATAAACAGATCAGAGGAGAGCAATGCGTTTTATTTCATGAAAATAGATTAAAAAACAGACTGTGTAAAAGAATTAGGATTCTCAATAATTTACTATTATTTACACGAGCAAATTCTGGTCATTAGTAGACTCTGTGAGGAGATGAACACGCAGAACCCAGACCCTCCCTGAGGGCAGTGGGAGACCCACCAGGGACACTCAGTGACCTCCTGCTTCCTGTCTTCTCAGGCTGACACAGTGGCTGCATCATCGCAAGCTTAGTGACGGGCAAGGGAATGGCCCCCGGCCACCTGGGGCCCCAGCATCCTCACCCCTCACGGAGGCCAGGTGGGCTCTATCCTCTCTGTGTCCCCCACATGGGCACTGGTCAGCGGGTCCCCTGTGCCCGCAGCCGACACCCCACTCATGACCAACCTTCCGCCAACACCCCTGGGCTGACACGAAGCCCGCGGCTTTCGGGAAGAAGGCAGGAGGCAGGACTGGAAGCCATGCATCTCGGTCCTGGGAAACCTGGGTGAGAGAGCGCCCCCCGTGTCATCCAGAACCCGGGGGCCCAGCAAGGTCTCACTTGAAACGTCCTGTGTGCTGGTCCAGAGGGGCACATAGGGGAGGGTGGCCGGGTGCCCTCCCAGGGGAGGGTCGGGTGTCCAGTGCTGGCTGGGCCATCTTGCAGGCACTTGTGGTCCCTCCAGGCTCGAGGGGTCACGTCCTGGGATGCAGACGCAGGCGGGAAAAGCCCTAGAAGCAGCAGGGGTGCTGGACCCCCGACCCGACTCCCAGCTGCTGGAGACATGGTTCCCTTGGGGGCGAGCGGTTGGGTGGGCCTGGCCCCAGGCCCCTGGCCCCCGGCTCCTGAACGGCAGTGGCGCCTCAGCCGTGGGCAGGCTGGGGGAGGTCCCCTGAGGGAGCCTCAGTCCAGAATGTCCGTCTCGAAGGGCACCAGGTGGTAGTAGGACAGGTTGGTGACGTAGGCCGCCGGGTCGTCCCCGTCCTCCAGCTCGGCGGGGAACTCGCCCCCGCTCTCAAACCTGCATGGGAAGGCAAGCAGTAAGGCTGGGCGGGCACCTGACCCCCGCCCGCCCAAGCCAGCCCCCAGGAGGAGAAGGGCTGCCTGTGGAGCGTGGGCTCCCGGCCCCGTGGGCACAGACAGGGCAGACCCCGCGAGCCCAGCCCGGGCCCCGCCAGCGACACTCAGCCCGCTTACAGGTGTTCCGCGGGCTCCACGGCGCTGTGCCGGTCTGTGCCGTTCGGAATACTGTGGTCAATAACGATCGTTTCCGTATTTGCTAAACAGAATCCGTTGGACCTCATGATTTCTGAAAACAGAGCAATGAGGGAGGTAATTCTCAAGGGGGTCGGGTTTGAAGTTCTGACACTTGGGGCTCACGCATCTCCTCTCGTCCACCTCCTCCGGCTGACACTTGCTGGACTGTGAGCCCAGTCCTTCCCTCAGCAGACCACAGGCCCCACGAATAGGCACTGGGGGTGGGGCTGGGGGGCATTACCAGGGCGGCAGCTGCCTGAAAGCTGGCTCGCCTCCAGCCACCAACCCTGGTCAGCAAGCCCCATGCTCAGGCCTTCCACCTACCTCACTTTAAAAATGTGCTTAAAAACACTCCAGATTCCTGCTGCTTTACCACCGTCTTCCACGCAGGCCCTGACGCATGCGGACAGCTCACAGCAGTGTTCTCTGCCCCGGTCAGGCCACAGGACGACCCATGCCGCCGTCTCAGCGGGCGTCTGATGCCCTGGTTGTCTGGGGGCACTGTTTCCTTTTATTCCTTATACTGTAATCATCATTTAGATTATTTGATTCCCATGGACAGATTTGCTCTTTTTAAACGAGTGGGACTATCCTTACAGGTATTTTAGGTACCTGGTTCTCAGTTTTCTCAGTTTCTCTCCGTAGGAAGACACTTAGGGAAACTACACAAAGAAGGCAGAGAACTAGACTTCCTCCTCTCCCTCCCAGGACAAAATGACTGTTCATCAGTCAGGTTTGCCGAGTAATGGCTGACATTTCCTCTGACTTTCTGGAGAAGGGACAGCGCATGTCTCATTGGCCCTTCTAGGAGGGCCGTTGGATCCGCACCAGCAAGTGGCTCGTCCCAGACCTCTCCTCCTGGTGGAGCCCACCCAGAGCTCACGGCCTGAGACGGCTCCTGAGTCAGAAGAAGGAGCCGAAAACCAGTGAGAAATCGGTGCTGGGAACTGCCAGGGTCAACCACACCTCCAGGTGCAAAGAAGAGGCTGACAAGAGCCTGAGTGGGCAGACAGACCCACAGAGGGCGACCCCCAGCAGCGGGACAAAGACGCCCAACCTCACAGCTCAAGACGCGGGGCAGCACAGAGCCACTTGTTTTTTTTAATTAAAAAACAATTCTGGGGGCCGCATTGTGCAGCACGTGGATTCTTAGTTCCCTGACCAGAGACTGACCCCAGCCCACCTGCCATGGGAGTCTGGATCTTAACCACTGGACCACCAAGGGAGCCCCCAGGACCACCTTCTTTTCTGCTTTTATTAACTGACTCAAATCTGCCCCAGAAAGCACGTAAAACCTCAGCAACCTCAGCACAGCCAGCTGACAACCCCAAACCCTCTCCCACCCTCTCCAGGGGAATTGGGGGTGGGTGGGAAGGACCTTACAAGTGAAAACAAACATTAGTGTTGCAAATAGAGTCACCTCGTATAGGAATCTCCTAGTCTTTATTAAATGTGAGATTTGCAATTCTAGAACATGGAATCTAGAAAATAGAACCAGACCCCAAAGCACATTTGTTGCAAATCATTCCTTAATTGTTGGTGAAGAGAAGCCAGCTGGGCCTCCAGGAAACTCCAGTTCTACCACTTAAGCCTGTGAAGAAGGTTACTCTGCTGTTTTTTAGCCTGTAAAATCGGAGAAGGCAATGGCAACCCACTCCTGTACTCTTGCCTGGAAAATCCCATGGACGGAGGAATCTGGTAGGCTGCAGTCCCTGGGGTCGCTAAGAGTCGGACACGCCTGAGCGACTTCACTTTCACTTTTCATTTTCATGCATTGGAGAAGGAAATGGCAACCCACTCCAGTGTTCTTGCCTGGAGAATCCCAGGGACGGCAGAGCCTGGTGGGCTGCTGTCTATGGGGTCGCACAGAGTCGGACATGACTGAAGCGACTTAGCAGCAGCAGCAGCAGCCTGTAAAATGGGAATAACAGTGTCTATCCTAAGGGGCACTGTGGGGGGGGGGGCGTTAAGTGAGACAGTTTTTATAAAGAGTCTAACAAACGCTGGTGAAAATTAAGGCTGAGACTGTACAAATGCCTGGCTAATAAAAAGTTAAATTATATTTCCAGGCTTCCCAAACCTGAATACTCCGGGTTCATCTAAGTAATCAGATAAAGGCTGAGGTGTATACTTCCTTTTAAGCTTCACAGCTTTCTTAAGAGTTGGTAACAAGCTTTTAGATTAACATGGGGTGAAGAATGTTTCCGGTTCCATCGACCCAAAGCCTCGCCAAAGAAGCCAGAGCACTTGCCAGAACCAAGGCCCGGGGAGGTCCTTATGCCACGAGCGCCTGGCGCCCCCTAGTGGAGGCCTGGCCCCCAGCCAGTCAACCTGGAGGCCTGCGTGAGTCAAGGCAGGGCTGCCCCGCAGGCGGCATCGCCTCCAGAGAGGCCACCTCAGAGGTGACAGAAGCTGCCGAGAAGTCTGGGAGGAAGGGTGGTGAGGGCGGGCCAGGGCCCTTTCAGGAGCGAGGGGAATTTAGTAGGACCGGAGTGGACGTGCACAGGCGGGCTTGCGGGAGGGAGGAGACAGGCCCGGCGGGGAGGAGGCTGAGGGCCTGGACCGAGGTGGGCTCTGCAGTGACGGGAGGCCCAGACAGGCCACATCCCGACCTGCCCAGGACCACAGGAAGTCAACAAATCAACGAGCCAGGAAGTCAGATCCGGGGTGGCCCCCGAGGGTCATGACGACGCGTCCCCGGGGGGAGGCCCGGCTGCTGCAGACTCCGTGCCTGGGGACCCCCGAGTCTGCACACCCCGAACACGGCCCGAGACTGGGGAGTGGGGCGGCTCTCGGCGGCCAGGACCTCAGGGGCTGGCGGCGCTGCCGGAAGGAACCGTGTCGTAGAAAGGACTTGTGAACTGACCCTCTTCTCATCTGGATACGTTCATTTCACATCTTACCTCCAGCAGGAGCACCCGCCCCCGAGGGGGTGGTCCCGCACGACCTCGCTCGGCCCAGACCAGTCCCTGGGCTCCCGGGACAGATCTCTCCCTACGAAACGCTCCCCAGAGCCTCGCCTGCAGCGCCGAGGAAAGAGTCTAGTGCTGTACTGACAGGCGCAGCCTGGATCAGAGGAAGCTGCCAGCGGGCTGAGCCCTGGCTCCCCTCGCTCCCCTGAGACCTGCAGGACGGCTGGCCATCTCCTACCGCTGCTGACTTTTGCCAGAAGGCGCGGCCCAAGGCCCACACTGAGGAGCCGCACCCTGAGTGTCCCTTTCTGTCCCACCTGCCCTAAAGCCCAGAGCAAAGGCAATGCCACGCGAGCCGAACTCGTGTTTTTGTGCTGGATGATGGATTCCAGCCATTCGCTTCAAGACGCCTCAGTAACGCTTTCCTCATAGACTGTTCCTTTTTTTAAAGTTCCGGTTTATACACCTTTGGAAGCAGGCAGCGTGCAAGCAGCAAGCCGCAGGGGGAAGCACACCGTTTCACAAGATCTGGAAGCAGGCCCTCCCCTCTGCTTCCATCCTCCTGTCGGGTCTGCTTTCCGGGCCCCGAGGTGGGCAGGCGTGCCCAGCATGGGGACAGGGGCTGGGAAGGTTTCCGGAATCCTCAGCCGCACAGGGCAGCGCTGCCCACACCCACCCGACGCCTTCCCCGCACTCTCACCTGAGATCTTCACCGGACTCTGAAAGCTGGGCTGAATTTTATGCACGTTGTCATTCTTTAACACCTGATCCAGGGGCGATCTTTCGAAGAAGGTGAGCACGACTTCTGACCTGGAGTACTGGGAAGAAACATGTTCCTTCCTACACACGTTCCTTTTGCTGGCGGGATGGCATGGACTGCATCCCTGCGCCCTGATCAGGGGCTCGGGGGGCTTGGGGCCCGGGGCAGGTGGGATGGGGACCGTGGGAACAACGCTGGCCAGGTCTGTGCTGGCGTTTCACACACGTCCCCCTCACTTTCCAGTAAACCGTGAGCCCCTTGCTTCCGCTTCTTCCCGGGGGGAGAAAACACTGGAGCTCCCAGAGCCCAAGGAGGCGCCCTCTCCTTGGCTCCTGGCCCCCCCGCCCCCCAGGAGGGCGCCCACCACCCCACCTGCCCACCCAGCGCCCCGCCGCGCCCGCGCCCCTACCTTGCGAGGCATGCTGATGATGGCCTTGAGAAGCTTCTCCACCTCGTTAAGCCTGGTCTCAATGTCATGGGCGTCCTTTATGGCGACCAGTCCTGGGGTCGAAGCAGAAACGCCTCCATCAGAGAAGCGGACCAGGACGTGGGCTCCCAAATGAAATAGAGACCAACAGGTAGCCCACAGCGGGGATGCCACCCTGGGGTCCACATGTGGACTGGCTGTGCCAGTATGGTGGCTGCAGCCAGGGAAGCTGCCTCCCCCGGCCCCAGTGACAGAGCCAAGGTGACCACAGGGCCCTTGGAAATGGAGCCCATACTAGAGAAGATGTGGGGTTTAGAAGGGAAAAATCAGAGAAAACCAGCATGGGCAGGACTCATGGCATCTTCCAGGAATCTGAGCTCCTACCGCTCACTCCAGTTACCAGACATCTTGACCGGCTACTAGAAAGCACAGTGCTTTGTCTTTAAACTATGAGAGCTAACAGGCAGGAGGCGAAGGGGACGACAGAGGATGAGCTGGCTGGATGGCATCACCGACTCGATGGACATGAGTTGAGTAAACTCCGGAAGTTGGTGATGGACAGGGAGGCCTGGAGTGCTGCAGTCCATGGGGTCGCAAAGAGTCGGACACGACTGAGCGACTGAACTGAACAGCACAGAACTGGGGTGTGTTTCTGTCTCCCCATGAGCCGTGTGGAACATCAACCTTCCCAGGACCGGTCCTTCACATCAGCTTCCCAGGGAAGCAGAAACTCGGATTCCCAGGACATTTCACATGACCTGGGATCCAAACCACAGAGGCTGGCATCCCAGAACTACTTTCGGTCACTGAATCTCAGTTTTCAGAAGTTCCGGTTTTGTTTGATAGGAAAATGGCTGTTCATTTTGAAGGCAACTCACTAAGTCCACATTGAGATAAAATTAACTTCCTAAACTGCCTGACTGAAATTCAGAGGCCCCTCGCATCAGCCAGAGTCGAGAAGGTTCAGCCGAGGTCAGGAACTGGTCCCTGAATTTCCTGGAGACAGGCCAGTGGCCCTTCACCTGCTGACACAGGGGTCTGCTCCTCAGTGGACTGTCTGGTCCTGACCAGCGCTCTCGGCCACGTGGGCCCAGGCAGCCGGCCGCAGACCCCAGACTCCGGTCCACACACCCCGTGCCGTCCCCCACGTGACGCCCCAGCGTCAGCAGAGACAGGGCTGAGCCACCCCTCTCTCCCAGGCTGCCCACCCCACCACCACCCGGCAGGCTGGGGGCAGCAGGAAGGGAGGAAGCTACACCCAGGGCCAGAGTCTCAGGGTCTCAGGACACATCCTCCCAGGCCTGTGTGCTTGTTTAGAAGTTCACACACACACACAGCTCTGTGATCTTGCTCCCGCTGAGGGCAAGTTTACAGAGGGAAAGAGGGATACTGCAAAAATCCTCTGAAAAGTTGTTTTTAGAGAGGACAGTTATATAAATCATCCCCGTAAAGTGCTTATTTGTTCTAAGACAAGAAAACCCTCACGTTTCAGTCTTTATGACACTGAGGATGCTGCTGTTAAACCACTCAGGTTCACAACACAGTTGTCGTGTTTTTATATTCTGTAAGGACAACACATGAAGATTAGCCTCGCGCACGGCCAACACACACAGCACACTTATACCCGCTTTCTAGGATGTGAAGCCCGCCATTGGGGATAGCCACCTAGGGTGCCACTGAGCCGATAAACACGCTCTGTTCTCCGCTGACCTTCCCTCAGGCTCCATCATCAGGACGCAGCGCACAGGACGCCCAGGGCAACGAGCACTTCAGACACAGTGAACAAGGCAGCCGTGCGATGGACACACCGAAGACCATTCATTGTTTATCTGACATTCAGACTTACTGGGTACCCTGTAGCTTTACCTTCCCGGTGACCTGTTTCCAGAAGGAAGCAGAGAAAGGCAGCAAGTGCCTCGTCATACTTCCGGTAACACATCGGCGTTCCGGCTTGGGGCACAGACCCTGGGGACCCTCCCCAGCCCACCTCATCAGCTTGGCCCTGTGACCCCCCACGCCCTCATTCTGAGTGGGACCCTGCGGTTCTTGCCCCACCTGTGTCCTCAGCCTGAATTCTGTCTGTGGAAGAACTTTAGCCAATGAGTAAGTTTAATCAGAGAGGTGAGAGCAAGCAGGGGAAAAAAGGAAAACAGCCAAAGGACACTAAAGAATGACAGTCACTAAGCATGGTCAAGGAGCTGTACTTTCTTCTCAAGGCCGCAGATGATATTCGGAGCCACCTCCCATGAGCTGCCTTACAGACACTGAAACCCCCAGCAGGATGACGTGTGTGTGTGAGCGCGTGTGCTCAGTCAGGTCTGACTCTTTGTGACCCCGTGGACTCTAGCCCACCCGGCTCCTCTGTCCATGGGACTCTCCAGGCAAGAACAATGGGGTGGGTTGCCATGCCCTCCTCCAGGGGATCTTCCCAACCCAGAGACTGACCCCGCGTCTCTTATACCTCCTGCATTGGCAGACGGGTTCTTGACCACTAGCGCCACCTGGGAAGCCCCAGAGGGGAAGCCAAATGGTGCTCCTAGGAAACGAAAACACACTTCAAGACAAGAGGGGCTGAAGACATTTCAGCGGGGAAAGAAGCTGCCGGAATCCCTCCGGCAAGAACAGAGGGACAGGCGACTGTGTGACACTCTGGCTTTTTGCTGGGGCACTTGTATTTCCCCTAAACAGATGCCCAGAGACCACCAAGGCCACTGGGACCACGTTCCTGAGGCAAGCCCTCCTTCCTCTGAGGGAGCCCATCCACGCGAATGACCAGGACTCTGGCCTCTTCCCAGGGCGTGAGGGCTGTGGCCAAAGGTGGAGATTCACAAGCAATAGATTCTGCTGGGTGCCTCTGAGAGGCTGTCCCCCCACCCCCACAGAGCCCCTGTCCCAACCTCACATCAGAGCAGGGAGGGGTCACCACCAGCCACGTGGCCTCCAAAGGCCGGGCCCTCTCCAAACTCCAGGGCCCAAATTTCCCTCCTCTCCTTGGCCTGGAAGGAGGTTATTTGTAAAGTAGAGGTGGGGATGGTGTGGGGAGGTGGGGAGGTAAGGGGGTGGGGGGGGACAAAACAGGAAACTGGAGCCAGCATCACCCAGGACAGATGGCCCATCGAGATCCCAGACCAAGCACACGCAGTTGGGGCTTCCTGCTCTACTTGCCCTGTTCTTCCTCTGTGACCGACAGCTCTGGCCTTTACTGACTGGTACCACTCTTCCAAATGTCACTTGTTTACAGTAAGGATTATAAATTTTAGTTTAAAAAATGTGCTGACATACAATAATTTGGGATTATCTTAGGAATGTTAGCTTTTGTATTCCAAATATTGTTGATGGAGCAAAAACTGTGGCAATTTTGTTTGACCCAGTTTTACTGTCTAAGATCGCGGTTCAAAAAACTCCAAGAGGGTAAGGTGGTGGTTTTGAATTTGCAAGGCTGGGCAGATGATGGGCTGTTGTCATTCCAGGGCCAGCCAGCAGGGGGCGCCAGCAGCCCGCGAGGAGCCGCCGCGTCCGCATCGTCCTCACAGGAAACTGGCTCGGAACACTTCGCCGTTCCGGAAAACTGTCTTATTTCTGATAAAGCACAGTCACTAATACAACCTCAATTTTAAAAGTTCACTCTACACAGCTTCTGATGTGAGAAATTTATCCAGACGTCGCCCAAAACAGTTAACAATTTGAAACCCAAAGACTGATAACATACTAAATTTCAGTATGTTGATTTCACATCCTTTTTGGGGGGTTAAAATTCAGGTGAGAGCAGCCAGGGTGCCCTTTCTGTCCAAACTGGCGCAGCCTTGAGAAGCGAGACCACGATTTGAGCTTCTGTGAGCTCCAGGGTAGGCCTTCATATGAACACGAGCACCAGCTCCTTCTCGGAACCCAAACTGAACACGCTGGCACGAGCATAAACATCAGGCTCTGAGCGGACACAGACCAGCGTCCTCGCTGCAGACACCTGGCCCCACGTCCCACTTCCCTGGCGGAGGCTCCGGAGACCGTGCCGGCCTCCAGGGATGGGCTTGGGGCTGAATCCGGCTGAGCGCCTGGGGCCCCTTCAGTTCTGGGTGTGAACACAGATCCTTCTCAGGTCAGTCGGGAAGGCGAGTCCGTTACCCAGAGAACACAAGTCTCTCGACTGGACACCCACGACAGAGCCCCGGGGACTTCTGTGACGTGAACTCTCCGACCGAATCAAGTAAGACACTGTGTTTCAAAAGTCCACCCCTCACTGTCCAGAGAAGCAGATGGGCTGGAAGAGTGAGAAACGCAGGGTCACCTTGCCTGAACAAGAGATACACAAGCTTTAAAAGCTGTTGTTGCTGTTTAGTTGCTATGTCGTGCCTGACTCTTTTGCGACCCCACGGACTGTAGCCCACCAGGCTCTTCTGTCTGTGGGATTTTCCAGCCAAGAATACCAAGTAGGTTGCCATTTCCTTCTCCAAGGGGTTTTTTCCAACCCAGGGATCGAGTGTGAGTCTCCTGCATTGGCAGGCAGATTCTTTACCACTGAGCCACCAGGGAGTGTAATACAAATTTTGGAAACAAAGCGTTTTAAAATTTCCAGGAAAATCCTCCATGATAACTTCCTAAATATGTGTTGTCTGTATAGACAGGGTAAAAGCAGCGGGGACTCACTCGGTGAGCTCAAGAGCTAACCCAGGTGATTCTTCTTGGTTACACTCAGCGTCCAGACCGCAGCCCGCTCTCCCCAGGTGGACTGCGGCCTCCCACCCCAGCAGTGGGGCTCCGGTCTCTGCCCTGAGCTCTCCCTGCTGCGCACGAGGCTCGGCCCTCCCTACCATCAGCCTCCCTGGCCCAGTGATGCTCACGGTGACACTGGAGGCCAGGAATGTCTCCCCCAGTCCTCCCAGGGACGAAGAAGGGAGGCAGAAGGGCAGAGACGAGGTAACTTGTCTGGAGACCTGGGAACCGGCTGAGGAAGGCTTCGTGTCGGCTTCTTCCCAGGCCTATGAGGTGCTCCCCTCCCACCTCCTTCCCCAGGCCGCCTCCTTCTCCTCCAAGTTGAGCAGAATTACTCCACTTCGGACTCAGCACGCCTAAAGAGCCACTCGCTGAGCCTTAGTTTGTCTTAAAACTCGGAAGGAATTTAGGGAATAAACAGCACCCGCCCCAGGCCAGGCCCTCAAACAGGAGGCCCTGGGCTGTGTCAGGTGACGGGCACTGGGTGACAAGACCCTGGCCCGGGCTGGCCGGGACAACGGGCAGGAGACCGACGTGACCACGGGGAGGCGTCCCCGGGGGGCGTGGCAGGGGACTTTTCGGGACCTTCTTTTCAGCGCTGACGACCAGAGGGCTGGGGGAAGTCTCCGGTCACCCAGGGAAGTAAACGTGAACAAAAGCGCCAATAAGAATGATTTCAGTGGGACGACAATCCCAAGCCCCAGGAACGCGGAGTCCTTGCTCACGGTCCCCGACTCACTGCTGACGGCCGCTGGGCTGCACCGGGGGGCACCCGGGGTCCCCACGGGGGACATCGCTCCTGTGGCACCTCTTGTAGCTCCAGGCAGAGCCCCACGGGGCGGGCACACCCAGCCCGCGTCTCAGGGCTCTGCCGTCACCTCTCACCGCACAGCCACCTTCCCTGGCTTTGAAGACCCCCAACCACAGGTATCTTCTGCCTCTTGGGAAAGCGCAGCTAAAAACACACAGCGGAGTCACAGCAGGCCCACGCTTATTTTACAAAGAGAAGAGGACCGTGTCCTGGGGGCCAGCCCCAGGGCAGTCGGATGCTACCAGCAGGGCCCGGTGCTGAGAGGCAGAGCCAGGCCTCTCCATGGACATCTGGTGGGATGTGACCGTGGCTGAGAAGCTCCAGAGCGAGCGACAGCCGTGAGCTTCTGACCACTCCTTCCCCAACAGAGCGCTGGCCTGGGTCACCTGGGCCCACAGCACAGCTGAGACCACGGGCCACGTGCCACCAACAGCGGACGGAATGTCTGGGGCCCGGACAGGGAGCTTGGAGCAACAGCCGGGTGTGGGTTCGGGAAGGAAACCCAGCATTAGGAAGGGAGGGACAGCGGCTCCCAGGAGGTGGGTGTGGCCAACTCGGGACCCAGGGGACAGCAGAGCCCCGAAGCCGGAGCCAGGAGCCCTATATATGGAAGAGGTTCAAAAATAGGTCTGTGAAGCAGACAGATCCCCAAAACGCCCCAGAGAAGGGAAAACGGCCCCCTCCTTGGAAGAGGGGGACCCCCTGCAGGGAAGCCAGGCTGGGAGCCATACCGGGAGCGGGCAGGGCAGGACCCCAATCCCAGTGTGGCACCCGCTGGGCGGGAGAAGGTGGCCTTCACACCGCTGCTCCGTGGCCTGGAGCCCTGCGGCCTCTGCTGCATCTTCAGCCACTTTCACCAAGAAAGTGAACTCGGGGTCCTGCAGACGGCCCCCAAATCAGACAGCGATCTCCCCGCTCATGTGGGGAAAGCACGGAGCTCCTGCCCCGTCCGCCTGAGAGCAGGGCCTGGGAGTGAGCGCCGTCCCTGGAGTTGTTGGTGGGTGGGGGTGTCCTGGCCAGTAGGCCTGTGTCTGGGCCCAGTTGGTAGGTGCTGGACACCTTCCCTCCACCCTGACAGAGGGTCTGCGAGAATGCAGGCAGATCCAGGTCCCCTGGGGGCAAGGGTGAATGGACATCACCCAACACACACCCAGGCTCTCAAGGAGGGGCCTCACTTGGAGAAACGCTGAAAACTCCGCGTTCAAAGCCAGGCCCTCTGCTCCAAGCTCTCCATCTCCAGCAAGAGCCTCGCACTGAGTGCCATCTGCCCACTCCCCACCCCCCACCTGCCCTCCAGCCACAGCAGCCCTTTCATTACTCAGATACTGGGGCTCACGCCCACCTCAGGGCCTTTGCACGTGTGCTGGCAGCCCCATCCCAGGCGCTCACGTCCCTTTCTGCCCTCTCCCCGCACCGGCCCATCTGAAAGTGAACCCTTCACCTGCCCCAACAAGTCACAGCTCCTCTCCCGCCCTCCTTGAGTTCCTTTCTTCTGAACATGTACAACCATCTACCATGTTTTTAACTTATCTTGATTATTATCAGATTCTTCAAATCGAGACACAGAATCATGAGGGCAGGGGTTTGTTTTGTTCTCCGCTGTGTCCTCAGCACCTAGAAGCTGCCCGGCACAGGGGAGGCGGCTGGGAGATACTCGTGGAGTGAACACAAAGCCAAAGTGTTGGTATTACAGTAATCAGGAACCATAGATCACCCGACCACTTTGGAAATAGAATCTCTTGCTGTAGAGATGACTGTATAGGGCCTGAAATGGGTGCTATTAAAAAAAAAAAAACACAATCAAAATAGTTCAAAAACTCCAAGGAGTCTTTGGGAAATTCTGCATGATTGTCTTTTAAAGCATAAACCTTTCCAGGCATGAGCAATGTAACAGGCAAGTGACCTTGCCACATCTGGTCAGGAAGCCCTGAACCAACGTATTATGCAGCGGGGATTTCAGTTGGAGACTTGGCCCACCTGTGTCAGAGGGTGGAAAAAAGCAGAGAGGGACGCCTTGGTCACCCAGAGATAATATGCACAGGAAGCAGCCGCCTCCCTCCCCTGGCAGGGGGACAAGGAAGCAAGGATGCGGGCATCAGATCCGGACGCAGAGGAGCGTAAGGTCAAGATGCCAAGGAAAAGGACAGAGGAAGCTGGACAAGTCCCGAGGGCCGCCTCGCCCAGACGGAAGGCCAGGGAGGTGGGCCGGCGAGCCCCGAGCCGCCACTGCACACAGGGGTTTACTGCCTCACTGGAAACACACACATTCCACGGACAGACGGCCAAGGCAGCAGCAGCGCGTGCAGAATGCAGGGACAGCACACGTTGCACAGAACACGCTCCCACCACAGCTCCCCAGGGCCCACGACAGAGGGCACAGCATCCCGAGTGCACACGGGACCTCAGAGGCAGGTCGGGGGCCCCCATGCCCCGGAGGTGTCCAGTCCTCCGCTGACAACAGCCACCAGCCCAGGACGAGCTCTGAAAGCCAGACTTGCTCACAGAACTTTTGAAAGAGACAAGAGGGCCAATCTAACCTAGCCCAGAAATACGCAATAAGTTTAAACTGAGGGCCTCTGATGGGGAATTATCCTGAGAAAACCTGCCATCTCAACATAACACACACTTCTGGATGCCTTTTGCGTGTATGGTTTGGACATCCAGTCCATCTTTTTATGCAAACAATAAATCTGCCTGGAAATAAAGTGAACTCTTCTTTGACATTATGGCGAGGTATTTTACCTAGCAAACAACTTCCCCAGACTTACGAAGACTGAAGGAAGGAAAAGGCCTTCCCGTGGGTGTACACACACGCAGGTGGTGCTGGGGGCAGCGGCGTGCCTCCAAGCAGAGAAGCAAGACCCAGACAGAGGGTTAATGTCACCCCCCCTCGGCCCCAGAGGCACTGAGCTGGCCTCGCAGGAGGCTCCCCAGTCAGATGGCGGTCTCCCCGCTTGTCTCGACTGTCAGGACGCCAGCCAAGAAGATGGTTCCCACAGCCCATCACGGGCCGTTAGAGAGCGCGCACACCCGACCCTGGTCCTCATCTGACTGCCCCGAGCCTCATCGCACATAATACCCACGTCTTTCTGATTTTCCCCTTCAGACGCTTAAAGGAAGCTATGAGATCCCTTCTGCGTCTTGGTTTCTCCCTGGTGCCCACCCTCTGCCTGTCTCCCTGTGGGTGCCTCTCTCTGCAGAGGCTCTCTCTGTGCTGACACTGAGGAAACTCAGGACTGACCCAGTGCAGCCCGCACACAGACAGAGCTGGGAGCGTGCATGCGCACAGCGGGTGTGGGTGTGCATGGCAGGTGTGGGTGTGCATGATGGGAGTATGTGTGTGTGCAAGGCAGGTGTGGGTGTACATGATGGGAGTATGTGTGTGTGCAAGGCAGGTGTGGGTGTACATGATGGGAGCATGCGTGTGCAAGGCAGGTGTGGGTGTACATGATGGGAGTATGTGTGTGTGCAAGGCAGGTGTGGGTGTACATGATGGGAGTATGTGTGTGTGCAAGGCAGGTGTGGGTGTACATGATGGGAGCATGCGTGTGCAAGGCAGGTGTGGGTGTACATGATGGGAGTATGTGTGTGTGCAAGGCAGGTGTTGGGTGTACATGATGGGAGCATGCGTGTGCAAGGCAGGTGTGGGTGTACATGATGGGAGTATGTGTGTGTGCAAGGCAGGTGTTGGGTGTACATGATGGGAGTATGTGTGTGTGCAAGGCAGGTGTTGGGTGTACATGATGGGAGTATGTGTGTGTGCAAGGCAGGTGTTGGGTGTACATGATGGGAGCATGCGTGTGCAAGGCAGGTGTGGGTGTACATGATGGGAGCATGCGTGTGCAAGGCAGGTGTGGGTGTACATGATGGGAGTATGTGTGTGTGCAAGGCAGGTGTGGGTGTACATGATGGGAGTATGTGCGTGTGCAAGGCAGGTGTTGGGTGTACATGATGGGAGTATGTGTGTGTGCAAGGCAGGTGTTGGGTGTACATGATGGGAGTATGTGTGTGTGCAAGGCAGGTGTTGGGTGTACATGATGGGAGCATGCGTGTGCAAGGCAGGTGTGGGTGTACATGATGGGAGCATGCGTGTGCAAGGCAGGTGTGGGTGTACATGATGGGAGTATGTGTGTGTGCAAGGCAGGTGTGGGTGTACATGATGGGAGTATGTGCGTGTGCAAGGCAGGTGTGGGTGTACATGATGGGAGCATGCGTGTGCAAGGCAGGTGTGGGTGTACATGATGGGAGTATGTGTGTGTGAAAGGCAGGTGTGGGTGTACATGATGGGAGTATGTGTGTGTGCAAGGCAGGTGTTGGGTGTACATGATGGGAGTATGTGTGTGTGCAAGGCAGGTGTTGGGTGTACATGATGGGAGTATGTGTGTGTGCAAGGCAGGTGTTGGGTGTACATGATGGGAGTATGTGTGTGTGCAAGGCAGGTGTTGGGTGTACATGATGGGAGCATGCGTGTGCAAGGCAGGTGTGGGTGTACATGATGGGAGCATGCGTGTGCAAGGCAGGTGTGGGTGTACATGATGGGAGTATGTGTGTGTGCAAGGCAGGTGTGGGTGTACATGATGGGAGTATGTGCGTGTGCAAGGCAGGTGTGGGTGTACATGATGGGAGCATGCGTGTGCAAGGCAGGTGTGGGTGTACATGATGGGAGTATGTGTGTGTGCAAGGCAGGTGTGGGTGTACATGATGGGAGTATGTGTGTGTGCAAGGCAGGTGTTGGGTGTACATGATGGGAGTATGTGTGTGTGCAAGGCAGGTGTTGGGTGTACATGATGGGAGTATGTGTGTGTGCAAGGCAGGTGTTGGGTGTACATGATGGGAGTATGTGTGTGTGCAAGGCAGGTGTGGGTGTACATGATGGGAGTATGTGTGTGTGCAAGGCAGGTGTTGGGTGTACATGATGGGAGCATGCGTGTGCAAGGCAGGTGTGGGTGTACATGATGGGAGTATGTGTGTGTGCAAGGCAGGTGTGGGTGTACATGATGGGAGTATGTGTGTGTGCCAGGCAGGTGTGGGTGTGCATGATGGGAGTATGTGTGTGTGCAAGGCAGGTGTGGGTGTACATGATGGGAGTATGTGTGTGTGCAAGGCAGGTGTTGGGTGTACATGATGGGAGTATGTGTGTGTGCCAGGCAGGTGTGGGTGTGCATGATGGGAGTATGTGTGTGTGCAAGGCAGGTGTGGGTGTACATGATGGGAGTATGTGTGTGTGCCAGGCAGGTGTGGGTGTGCATGATGGGAGTATGTGTGTGTGCCAGGCAGGTGTGGGTGTACATGATGGGAGTATGTGTGTGTGCAAGGCAGGTGTTGGGTGTACATGATGGGAGCATGCGTGTGCAAGGCAGGTGTGGGTGTACATGATGGGAGTATGTGTGTGTGCAAGGCAGGTGTGGGTGTACATGATGGGAGTATGTGTGTGTGCAAGGCAGGTGTTGGGTGTACATGATGGGAGTATGTGTGTGTGCCAGGCAGGTGTGGGTGTGCATGATGGGAGTATGTGTGTGTGCAAGGCAGGTGTGGGTGTACATGATGGGAGTATGTGTGTGTGCCAGGCAGGTGTGGGTGTGCATGATGGGAGTATGTGTGTGTGCCAGGCAGGTGTGGGTGTGCATGATGGGACTGTGCGTGTGCAAGGCAGGTGTGTGTGTGTGCACGATGGGGGATGTGGGTGTGAACAGCGGGTCACGTGCCTCACAGTCACCCGCCTTCTGCACCATGTGGGTGTGTGTGTGCACAGCGGGTGTGTGTGTGCACAGCGGGTATGTGTGTACACAGCGGGTGTGTGTGTGCACAGCGGGTGTGTGTGTGCACGGCGGGTCACGTGCCTTGCACTCACCCGCCTCTGCTCTGTGGAAGGCCCTTTCCTCACCAGGTCCCAAGACAACTGAAGCTGCACCCTCCTCCCCACCGCCTGTGACCCTCGTCAGAAGCCGCTGAGGGTGACAACAGAAGCCACATCCCTGGAGGGCTTACTACTGCCAGACACGGAGTACTCGCACCATCCCGCACAAGGAAAGTGCGTGCGGAGTCCCGCGCTAAGGGGAGGAGCCAGCCCGGAGGCCCCGGAGGGGATGAGGGGAGGGCAGACCCTGGGCCAACTCTCGGGGGCACCTGTTTGCTTACCGCCCTCCCCGTTCCAGAGAAGATGAAAAGCATTGAATAAAGCGCTGGTCCTTCATCTAAGCTTTCCTGATTTGGGCATCCATTTGATACATTGAAAATACAATAATACACACACACCCAAACAGCGAGTCAAGGTAAACTGCTGCCCTGTTTGGGATGGCACTAAACTCCCTCCAGAGCAGCCAACAGCCTGAGACTCCAGGGGCAGGGCCGGCAAACTTGCCAGCCTTGGGAGACTTGCCAAGTGACGCGTCTGCCAGAAGATGTGTCATGAGAATGAGCTAATTACCCAGATAATTCACACTCGGGGCGGGGCTGTCACCAGGGGGGTGGAGAGTATCCCAAGACCTCAGGGAAACGCCCCCGGAAGGTGCCCCTGGGCTGCGTTTAGAGGACGGGCCCTGTCTTCTCAGCGGGGCAGGTGGTCCCGAGTGTGGGGTGGGGAGGGGCCCCAGCCCTCCAGCCCTCCAGCCTCAACTTCAGCCTCCGCTCCCTCTCCTCCAGCCTCCTCTGCGCTCCCTCCAGGGCCAGCCCGTGGGCCGCGGAAAGGAAATGGGAAGCCACCCAGTCCCCGCGAGCCAGGAAAGTCACAAGGCCTGGAGGAGGCGGCTGGGTTAATCAAACCCAAGGCGGACCCACCCCGGCAGCCCCTCCCGGGGAGGGACAGAGGCCGCGTGGCACCTCGCACTCGGGCTGTCGGCCACCGGGGACAGGGGCAGCGGCCCCGCCGGGGTTGGGGGGCCGCCAGACAGGGCGCGCCCCCCACGGGACGCTGTCCTTAACTCTTCCCCAACGCTCCCGCAGCCCCTCCGGCCGCGGGCGCGGGGACTGACCGGTGGCTCACCCGTCCCGCCTGCCTCGGCCCGCACGCAGACTCCAGCCCGCCAGCCAATGCTCCTCACGGTCCGGGGGCGGGCGGGGATCTGAGGATCCCTGCCCCGTGCCAGGGGCCGTGGGGTCGCCATCCCGGCTTAACAAGCGCCCCTGCGGGACCCCCTCGCACTTTACACGAGTCCACCTCCTACCTCCCAGCCTTCGAGGCCCTCGGTCCCCGAGCCCCCCGACACTCCCAGCCTCCCCAGGCCGGGCCCGCGCCCACCTTGGCGCAGCGGCGCGCGCGCCAGCTCCGGCCGGTCCTCCGGGAAGGCGTCGCGGAGGCGCTGCCACAGGCGGCCCAGGTCGGCCAGGCTGCGGTGTAGGTAGAGCACGCTGCGGTCCGACCACTCGGTGCGGATCTCGAAGAACTCCTCCTCGTCGCCGCGCCGGCTGACGACGAGCCGGCGGATGCCGTTCACCCAGCAGCCGCGCACGAACATGTTCACGAGCGACGTGCCCTCAAACACCGCCGAGGCCATGCCGCGGGCCGCGCATCCCCGGCCGGCAGGGGCGCGCCCGCCCGGGCCGGGGTCCACCCGCGGCCGGGGTCCGCGCGGGGTCCGTCCGGGGCCGGGAACTGTCTGCAGCCGGGATCTATTCCGGGCCGAGGTCTGTCCGGGGTCCACCCGCGGCCGCAGTCTGTCCGAGGCCGGGGTCCGTCCGAGGTCTGTCCAGAGTCGGAGCGATCCGGGATCTGGTCGGGGTCCGTCCGGGGCCGGGAGCCGTCTGCAGCCGGGATCTATCCCGCGCTGGGGTCCGTCCGAGGTCTATCCAGAGTCGGAGCGATCCGGGGTCTGGGTTCGCCCGAGGCCGGGGCCGGGCCGAGGTCCTCCCTTAACCTGTCCGGAGACCGGCTCGGTAGGGGCCCGCCCGGGGCCGGGATCCGCGCGCTCTCCGGGGTGGCGCGGCCGCAGGCTTATAAGGCGCTTCCCACCGCGGGCGGCGCGGTCCCAACGTCGAGGCCGAGGGCGCCTCCGCCGTCCCCGCCTCCGGGCGGAGGGGTGGCCTGGCCGCCGCTCCGCGCGCCGCCTCCAGAGCCCGCGCCGCTGGGGCCGCGGGTCCCCGGGCCGCGGGGCGGAGCGGAAACCCGAGCGCCGGCCCCGCCTCCGCGCCCCGCCCGCCCGCCACCCCCTCCCCGGGCCGCTAGCCGCCCGCCCGGCCCGGAAGAGTCTGAGCCGGGCCCCGGGTGCCGACTGTTCGCGGCTCGTTTCGCGATCTTGGGAAACTCGGGTCGGGGGGCTACGCGCGGGAGTGGAAGCTGAACTTCGGCGCGGCGGGCGCACCGCTCCGGGGACCCGGCCCGGGACGGTCTGGCGGGTTCCTGCCGCCCGCGCGTCCACCCCGGGCCGGAGCCGCCCGCCCCGCGTCCCGCGCGCATTCCCGTGGCGCCTCTGCCCGGACGCGGCGAGCCCGCGCCGGCCCCCAGGGCCGCCACCCCCGGCAGGAGCGGGAGCCGCTGCCCAGAAGCGGGCCGGGCGGGCGGTGGGAGAGGGCCCCGGGGAAGAGCTCCCCGCCTGCGCCGGGCGCGAGCTGAGCCGCGGGGTTTCGGGAGTGGCCCCGGGGGAGAACCGGGGGTCGCGGCCGCTCGCGCCGCAGGGTGGTCCTCACAGGGAGGTAACTTCAAGCCAGAACTCAAGACTCGGAAGTTAGTTCAGGCGTTGGAACTCGGCTGCAGAGTGTCTTGGGCGAGGCGGGGTGGACAGACCCAGGGCGAGGCCCTCCAGGGCTCTGCGCTTCTAGAAAGTCTCAAGAAGCTCAGCAGAAACGGTGGGCGCCGAGGGCCGGTCGCCGGTCACGTGACGCAACTTGTCCGCGGGGTGTGTCCCCCACACCCCCAAAACACCCTCACACACGATCACCATCTCCAAGTTTTGCTCAGCCGGCTCCAGTGACTCGCCCATATCAGATCGTCAGCTTTCCTCCAGGTTTTCATCCAAGTTTATCTTTGCCTCCCGCTTGCCTTGTGAGCTGGGAAGAGAAGGTGTTTTCCACAGGCTGGCGACCCCCCAGAGTGGGGGCAGCCGTCGGTGCTGGTGACTGAGGGCCGACCGCCGGGTCTGCAAGAGGGACCAGAGGGTGGAGGCGGGCAGGGCCGAGTCCCCCCCCACCAAAGCCCCACTGAGGCCTCCCACCTCTGCCCCTTCCCCCTCTGCCGCTGGGCAGCATCTCTCCCACCAGAGTGCAGGAGCTTTTAGGAAGTCAAGTAACTCAGTCACATCCAACTCTTAGTGACTTCTCTAGCCAAGAGTACTGGAGCGGGTGCCATTTCTTTCTCCAGGGGATCTTCCAGACCCAGGCATCGAACTTGGGTCTCCCGCGTTGCGGGCAGATTCTTTACCCTCTGAGCCACCAGGGAAGCCCAGGAGCTTTTAGGCATCCAGCCAAATCTTTCCTGGGAGCAATCAGGTCTTGCTTTCCCTGTTGCCTAGGAGACCTAAGCCAGGCACTCTGGTCACTAAAGAAAAGGAAGCCTTTTCCTGTCAGCCATGTTTGTTTAAAGAGACCTGGAACCAGAGAGTAAAAATAGCAACTGCCCAGAACTTACTAATCATTACAGAAATTCTGGGTAAAACACAGTGGTAAAACACTTTTTAATCCATTGCTTTGATACAGATTTTTAAAAATCCATTAAGAAAAATTATCCAAAATCTGAAAATGAGACCAGAAAAACAGTGATCATTTCAATGTCCTATCAAAGGATATTTTTCAAGCCCAAGGATTACTTCCTTTTCTAGTCGAATGTACCGTTGTTTGATGCTGCTATTTACTATTAATGAAAGGCATACCAACTTGTTGATTTGTGTACAGAAGAGATACAAATAAATTTTGTCCCAAAGTAAAGTTAATGTCAAAGGTTATAATGTACTGCTCTGTAAGACACTGACCATTTTTATATCTAGCCTTGCAATCTTATTTTAATATAATCTGACTCTACGAATCATTCCACAAATGGTCTTTGAATCAGCTTTTTCATCTTATAAATGTCCTCAAAAATTAATGAGCTGAATAAACTTTTGGCACCTGTGCATGCCATATTTGTAGAAAGATTTGAGAGTCGTGTTTAATTTGGAAACCTGGGAAAGTCTGACAAGAAAGGGAGTTTTTGCCAGGTTATGGAGAACCACTATTGCCTAGAAAATCCCATGGATGGAGGAGCCTGGTAGGCTGCAGTCCGTGGGGTCGCTAAGGGTCGGACACGACTGAGCAACTTCACTTTCACTTTTCACTTTCACACATTGGAGAAGGAAATGGCAACCCACTCCAGTGTTCTTGCCTGGAGAATCCCAGGGACGGAGGAGCCTGGTGGGCTTCCGTCTATGGGATCACACAGAGTCGGACACGACTGAAGTGACTTAGCAGTAGCAGTATGGAGAAACATGTACCCTCCCTGAGTACTGATTTGGGGCATCCCATTTGGAAAGGGCTCTTTGGAAGGCAGTTCGGCAATTGTTGTTAAAACTGAAGACCGTGCAGCACTCGTGATCCAACAGTTCCTCTTTTAGAGTCAACCCAGAGAAACACTTCCACATGAACACGAAGAGAAACGTACAGTGTTTGACGCGGTAAGAAAGTGGAATGAATACCTTCCCCCACAGACAGTGGTGGGTGCATGAGGCAGAATACTATACAGCCCAGAAAATGCATCAGTCCAAAAAGGAGGACCTGTTGTTTGCTGTTTAGTCTCTCAGTTGTGTCTGGCTGTTTGCGACCCCATGGACTGTAGCCCTCACCCCCACCCCCAGGCTCCTCTCCATGGGATTCTCCAGGCAAGAATACTGGAACGGGTTGCCATAGCCTCCTCCAGGGGATCTTCCTGACTCAGGGATCGAACCTGCGTCTCCTGCACTGGGAGGCAGATTCTTTACTGCTAAGCCACCAGGGGAAGCCCCGGAAACCATGTCAATGGAAAAGCTATAGGTGGAAATGGCTGATGGGTACAGCATGGTGCTATCAACAGTCACGACAAACTTTTTGGCCAACCTAATGAATAGCCGGAGTGCACCCAGTGCTTGACTCTGAAAAGTGGGATGAGGTCCTAGTGAGGTAACAGAAAAAGCCTGAGAAGAAAACCTCACTCAGATCTCATCCCACTTTCCAGAGTCAAGCCTGGTCCAGCCCAGTCGCCAAGTCCGGTGTGTCATCTCATGGCTCACCTGAGCCCTCGGTCTGGATTTGCCTTTCCTGGTATCAGGTGAAAGTCCCTCTATCGTGTCTGACTCTTTGCAATCTCATGAACTATACGGTCCATGGAAATCTCCAGGCCAGAGTACTAGAGTGGGTAGCCATTCCCTTCTCCAGGAAGTCTTCCCAACCCAGGGATTGAACCCGGGTCTCCCACAGGCGGATTCTTTGCCTTCTGAGCCACCAAGGAAGCCCAAGAATTGAACTCGAAAATGTAAGAAGCCCACGTCTCTGAGGCCAGCTGGGTGGTAAAGGGCAGAAAGTGTGCTGTCAGACCTCCGAGGACCCATGTTATATAAAGTCAGGAACAGGCACGGAGGAGGTGGGGTGGTTTCAGGTTGTGGATCGGGCTGATTGGGTGGCTGGGCGCCTGGGGCCACATAATACACGTGAAGCGGGAACAAAGAGCCGCTCTCTGGGTCACCCGCTGGGCTGCCAAGGCAGCTTGAATTGCACAGGTGTGTCTGAGGAGCCCTGGTTGTCGGCAAGCACTTGGGAAACCAGACACTTTAATCTGATTCTTAAGAGGGAAAAATGGGACTAAAAGACTGCATGAAACGCAAGGCCTTTACCCTTGAGGGGATGATCGTTTCTCTGTTTATTTTTCTTCGGTGGCAGTTTTGTTTGGGTTTAGATTATTTTGTTAAGCTCTATCCTTTCCCAAACCCTGGCAGTTAAGAAAAGAAAGAGCAAAGGCTGGTGGTCACTCCAGGCCACCCTCCGTGTCCCTCCCGGCCTGCATCAGACAGCACGGTGGGGAGCTGGAGGCTCTAGGCAGGAAGTGAGCCGGGGTTGGGGAAGCCCTCCTGGCCCCAGGAGGACCCTAACCCCACTGTTCTGCCGTTTGTCACCCCTCCCGCCTCCGCCATAAGCAAAGTTGGAGCTAAAGCGCTGTTTTCATCACTGCCTGTGCTTGCAATGAATTGGATAAACTAGGTATGGGGACATGATTATTTTTGTCAGAGAAGGCAATGGCACCCCACTCCAGTACTCTTGACTGGAAAATCCCATGGCCAGAGGAGGCTGGTGGGCTGCAGTCCACGGGGTCACGAAGAGTCGGACACGACTGAGCGACTTCACTTTCACTTTTCACTTTCCTGTATTGGAGAAGGAAATGGCAACCCACTCCGGTGTTCTTGCCTGGAGAATCCCAGGGACAGGGGAGCCTGGTGGGCTGCCGTCTACAGGGTCGCGCAGAGTCGGACCCAACTGAAGCGACTTAGCAGCAGCAGCATTATTTTTGTTAAATTAGTGTTGGAGTATAGTTGATTTATAACGTTGTGTTAGTTTCGAGGATGCTGTAAGTGGCTCAGTTATGATACACATGTTTCCACCCTTTTTCAGACTCTTTTCCCATGTGGGCCATCACGGAGTCAAGTTTCTCATGCTATACAGTAGGTCTTTAATAGTCATCTGTGTATGGCAACCGCAATCTCCCGATTTATCAGTTCCCGCATACACCCCGGGAACTGTCTTCTCCCTCTCTGGCCCTGTTTCTGTTTCATGTGAGTTCGCTTGCACCATTTGTTCAGATCCCACGTATAAGCAGTGTCGCTTGGTGTTTGTGTCTGTCTGGCTTCAGTCCTCTGAGTCTGTCCATGCTGCTGCAGATGGCGCTATTTCATACTTGTCCATGGCTGGGTAATAATTTACTCCGAGTTCCGCCTCACGGGTGATTCTGGACACGGGTTGCAGTTCAGGACACCTCCTGCAAACACAGCTCTTCTCTGTTCTCTGCAAATGCATAGTCTTGGCAGGGCCTCAGTGAGTCTGCCGGACACATTGACTGGTCCAGCCCTCAGGATGGCCCTCGGGGGTGGGGAGAACAACTGCCCCTGCAGGAGAGGAAACTGGGTCTTGGGGAGGAGCCGAAGTGCCCCCAAACCCAGGGCTGCCCCCTACCCAGGCCTCCCGGCTGATCGCACAGCTTCCTCTGGCTGGGGTACAGCCGCACCAGCTTCCTCCCTGGCTCCCGTCATCCCGTAGGGGCCATGGGTATTGGGCCCCCTGGCGACTCCTGATGCCCGCACACTTAAGACCAGTGCTTCTCAAGCCCTGATGGGCCTGTGACTCCCCTGGGAGCTTGTGAAAGAGCAGATCCAAGTTTGGTGGGCGGGGCCGGAGGGTCTGCATTTCTGACAAGGCCCCAGAAGGTCCCAGAGCCCCTTCTCTGCAGGCGGCTCTGAATAGCAAGGCTGATCCTAGCCTCAGCCCAAGAGAGTCTGGACAGTGTCAGGAGACCAGGATGTACCCGCCCAGGGTGTCCTCATCTCCTGACTGTAAATAAGTGTTAATTACATTTTCCTGGCTGGAGTTTCATCTCCATGAGGATGGGCCCTGTAACTGTCTCCTGCATATCTATCTCCCCAACGCCTGACCCGGGGCCTGGCACGTGATAAATGCTGAGTACCCGCTGAAAGAATAAAGTGAGCAAGGGGCACGAATGCCTGAGCCATCACTGTCCTTCCCACCAAAGTGATCCATCCCCAACCCCCCAAAAGAGACATTTGGAGAGTTTTCTATTCTTATCACTCTAATCTTATCACCAAACCCAGATCTTCCAGGAGATCCAAATCCCAGGCATCAAACCATCTAGAAGGGATTCATAGAGATCATCTCTCAGGAACAGGATTATAGAGTTTATTTTCCTTTGTGAACTTTTCATGTTTTCCGAATTTAATGTGGAAAGCCAGCGCTCCTGCAGTAATTCAACGGATGTGTAAACACTCATCCAAGCAGACTCTCTTGGTCACCCCTCCTCTGTCACTGCGGAAGCCAAGTGGCCGTGCTGTGGTCAGCCAGTGTGTCTGGTGTCGCAACTTCTAGCCTCGAAAGGAAGCAGGGCTGCGCGTGACCACCGAGGCTCACGCAGACATGAATTCTCTCTGAATCTGTAATCTTCTCTGTGAGTTCCTTCTCATCCCCGTCACTCCTGAGGAGCCCCGACCCTATTCCTGTCAACCTCATCTCTGTGGGTTCTTGCCATCCTGAATACCATTCCAGGAGGCCCCTTTTCAGAGGATGGAATTTGTTAGTTAAGGCCTGAGTAGCAGACTGCTGAAGCTGAAGCTCCAATACTTCGGCCACCTGATGCAAAGAACAGACCCTGATGCTGGGAAAGATTGGAGGTGGGAGGAGCAGCGGATGAGATGGTCGGATGGTGTCACCGACTCAGGGGACATGAATCTGAGCAAACTCTGGGAGACAGTGCAGGACAGGGAAGCTTGACGAGCCGCAGTCCGTGGGGTCGCAAAGAGTTGGACACCTCTTAGTGATGAACAGCAGCAGTAGCAGACTTCTCCGCTGCCGCTGAGGTGTGTGCATCAGCTCGTCACCGTCATTTTTAACATGACACTGAAAAAAATGAATGCAAGCCTGACTGTTTAAGACTGTTAGCCTTCGTCACAGCACTGAATAGCCCCAGTGGGAAGGGCTGCTGGAGTTCTATACTCTTCAGGTGCTGCCATTCAGTAAATAATGATCATTTAACTGTAAAATGCTTGTTGGTTGTAAAATTATTCGTGCTCCTGGGGCAGAGATGCTGTCCTGAATGTACTTGCATGAGCTGCATCCCACAACACGGACTCTGGGTTGGTACCCAGGGAACATTTCATCCCATGGTGAATGAAATGGAGATGGAGGTACTCCGGGCTTGTGCAAGAAATCAGGGCGGGCAGTGGGGGGAGGTTTGGGCCGGCGTTCACTTCCTTTAACATCTGCTCACACCTACACACCCAGCACACCCTCCACTTGGCGCGGACTCCACACTCACCATCAGCCACTAGCACAAGGGTAGCGAGAATTGCTGGTTAAGACCGAGGCTGAATTCCACTGCCCCTCACTTTACGGAGCCGACATCTCTGTAATATGTGGACTAAGTTTCTATAAATTTGATTAAAATGAACAGAAATTTGCCATCGGGGGATGTATTCGGCCATTCAGCCTCACACACATAGGGAGCTTGATGTGTCCCCAGCAGCTTTGCTGAGTATGACTTCTGTTTTTTTTTTTTTTGGGGGGGGTGGGAATTACATGATTTGAATTATTTAAGAAAGGAAATAAGTGGCAGTTCTGGGGCTCAGCGGGTGTTTGGAGAGGTGGGCACCCCGTCCACAACAGAGGGCAGGCGGGGGTCCGGGAGCCCCGGCCCAGAGAGGGCAGAAAGGGCAGCTCCCCAACCTGCCCGCCCGTGTGGCTCAGCCTCTGCCGGTCAGCGTGTGTGGCTGCCGTTCACCCCCCACCCCGATGCCTGTTCCGTCCCCACTCACTTCCCAGCAGCCCTGCCCCACGCGCCCTGCCCGCCCCCCAGGTGGCAGCGTCTTCCTTTCCTCTGTGTCCAAAGGATGAACTCTTTTACTTGCCCCTTCTGTGTCCCTCCTTTGGAATCTCAAGCGCATCCTTCTGAGGTGGGAAACCGTTGTTTATTTCTCTTTTCCTTTTTGGTACGATGATCCTAGTTCTTGAGGCTGAGTCTGAGAAAATGGGGGGAAATGTGCATCAAGATAATGTCTGAAGGTGTCTGTCTTACAGAGGACTCACAGGTGACCCTCCTTTCTAGAGCGGATAGCCACTTCCCGATTTCCTCTCTGGCTTTCGCGAACATCTGTCGTCTTGTTCCCAGATGTGCTCCGTGCAGGCCAGGCCGTGCTCATAAAGCCTCCGATTTTAGTCTTCTCTCTGTCTCTCGGGTTGGCCTTGGTATTAGCTTCCAAGCGGCAGCCCCAGTGACTTCACTGTTGTCTGCACATCCCAAGTATTCCAGCTAATTGTCAAATTTCTGCCCTCCGTTCATTGTCTCGGGCCTGCGAGCACCCCACCAATGCGGCATACACAGACACAAAGCGTTCAGTGAACTGAAACCAGAAAAAAGCTCAGGGCAACGGCACAAATGCCCACGTCTCGGTTCAGGGAGTTGACTTTTATAGAAATAAGTACATTTGTATTAGTTGTTATGATGAATCGTTCTGACACTCACCCAGACAGGAAAATAATGAAAGTTTCTTTTCCCAAGGGCTCCTTAATTCAAACATTCAAAATGACCTGGCCTCAGCTGGCCAAGGGCAGAAGTCATAAGATTGAAAAAATAAGTAAATATATTTTTAAAGAGATGGAGGAACCACTGCTTTCTGATTCGGGCCAGTGATTGAAGACAAGCCAGGATACATGGAATGTTTGCTTCTTTCTTAGTTAAAAAATTGTTTAAGTTGCTCATATAGACCCTCCGACCTAGGAGAGAGCATGTCGGGAAAGTTCACACTTGAGATCTTTCCACCACCTTCCCAGATATACATATTCTAGAAAACCAGGGCTAGTTTGATGACCAGCCCTGGGCTGAGCTGCAGTTTAGAAGGTAAACCATTGCAGAGTGCTCTGTCAGGCTCTGCTTTTTGTTAATAATCTATTTAAAGTTCAGCAGACCGGCACCTCCTTTGATTCTGATTATACTCCTAAAGCTCCTCCAAGTTCACTGTCAGCAGATCCTGCTCTGACAGTCAGAGAGATTGCTGTCTTGGTTTGCTGGGGAACTGCATTTGAACGTCAGATTCCATCCAAAGCAGCTGCCATGGCGGAGCCCAGACAGCCCCTCGCAGGATGAATTTGTTAAAGACCACTTCCCCGGGAGAACTGGTCTACCCAGGTGGCTCTGTGGACCTGCTCCAGGCAAACAGAAGGTCTACATGCTCTCCATGCAGTTCACTGCTGTAACCGTGCCCTCCTGGAGTTAGGCACTGTCTAGTATCCAATGATAATAGAAAGAAAAGTGAATTCGCTCAGTCGTGTCCGACTCTTTGCGACCCCATGGACTGTTGTCCACCAGGCTCCTCCGTCCATGGGATTCTCCAGGCAAGAGTACTGGAGTGGGTTGCCGTTTCCTTCTCCAAATTTTGCTGGTTTGGGTTGCTTTCAGGGTAACGGCTTTTGACATGTAGTCAGTGTCTTTCAAATTGAGAGAAAATGGAATTGAGGAAACCGTTTTCCAATTAAACCCAACAATCTTAAGCCTTATGTTAGAAGAAATGCAATTCTTCATAGAATACAAACACAGAGGGATGGTTTGATTGCTTATTACAATCCTTTCATTCCAAAAAAGGTTTGAAGTGTCTTCCAAAACAATGAATAAAAGAATGAAATTGACAGCTAAGGGTATTGGGCAGAAACCAAGCTTATCTAGGACGTCTCATCTTTCCATTGCTCTGGCTGTTCAGTTCACCTCAAGGGGCACCAGGAAAAAGGAAGAGTGGCCGTCCGTGGAAAATGAATCTGAGAAAACCTGGAAGCGGTGACAGACTTCATTTTCTTGGGCTCCAAAATCACTGCCGACAGTGACTGCAGCCATGAAATTAAAGGACGCTTGCTCCTTGGAAGAAAAGCTATGACCAACCTAGACAGCATATTAAAAAGCAGAGAGATCACTTTGCCGACAAAGGTCCATAGAGTCAAAACTATGGTTTTTCCAGTGGTCATGTACGGATGTGAGAGTTGGACCATAAAAGATGGCTGAGTGCTGAAGAATTGATGCTTTTGAACTGTGGTGCTGGAGAAGACTCTTGAGAGTCCCTTGGACTGCAAGGATATCCAACCAGTACATCTTAAAGGAAATCAGTCCTGGGTGTTCATTGGAAGGACTGACGCCGAAGCGGAAGCTCCAATACTTTGGCCACCTGATGTGAAAAGTCGACTCATTGGAAAAGGCCCTGATGTTGGGAAAGATTGAAGGCAGGAGGAGAAGGGGACGACAGAGGATGAGATGGTTGGATGGCATCACTGACTCAATGGACATGAATTTGAACAAACTCCAGGAGATAGTGGAGGACAGAGGAGCCTGACATGCTGCGGTCCACGGGGTCAGAAAAGTCAGACACAACTTAGCGACTGAACAGCAACAACAAAATACCCTGGTTAAGTCACAGACTCACAGGAAAACAGTCTAAGTGTGTTGTTGAGACCATTTTTTGCACAATTTAACTGTTACAAATTTAGAATTAAAAGCATTTTAACAAGGTGGGTAAAAATATTTACACATATTGCGAACATCCCACATTAGATGTCCCCTCGTTCAGGAAGCATGCACTGTCCACTTCCTCTCCCTGCAAGATTTGTTCTTAACAGCTCAACTTTTCCTCTGAATTGGCCCCCAGCTGGGAGGGACAATCAGTGTTTTCAAACAAAAAGCACTTCCAGGAACTCTTAAGTAAGAACGGGTCCAGGATTCTTTCAGCTGGGGGAGTGGGCAGGAGGGGACTCCTCTCTCCTCTGGATCCAGTACTTGGTGGTTGCCCAGGTTCTTCAGTGAAACAACAAAATGGCCGGAAAACACTTAAAAAATGTTTCTATGACAACCTGGTATGAATGAGCAGACTTCCTAAGGAAATGAAACTCCTAAAAGCCTCTGTGACTTTACTGGTGATCTCGAGAGGAGAGTTTTTCCGTTTGTGTGTTTTGTTCTTTTTCATTTTTCAGTTCGCTGACTCTGAATCCAGGTTCAAAACGTGTGACTATTTACCCAGTGAGCCAGCCACGTTTAGTGTCATTTTTTTCACCCCTTCAGTTTAAGTTTTTGAAGTATTCGTCCCACACGATCTCTCTTCCCTGGAAAGGTCCCGCTTGTCACATGTCCATGCAGTGCCACCACTGACTGCTTAATTCATCCCACAGATTTTTCTTGCCTGCTGGGAGATCTGGGAGCAGCAGCACAGAAGTGAGCAGGAACTCCTCTGGCTTTTGGAGGTTCTTCATAGAAGATAAAAATTCTCTGGATCTTGAGAAGTAACCAAGTGGTCAGGGCTTTCCTTTAGGTTTTTCACTTTTATTTATTTTCAACTTTTATTGAAATATGACTGACTTACAATGTTTCGCTTGATTTCTGCTGTACAGCAAAGACCTCGGTTACACATGTATACACATATATTCTTTTTCATTTTTATTATGCTTTTATCACAGGATACTGACTACAGTCCCCTGTGCTCTGCAGTAGGACCTTTTTGCTTATCCATCCCGTGTGTAATTGCTTACACCTGCTCCTCTCAGACTCCCAGTCCTTCCCTCCTCCCCCCGCCCTGACCTTGGCCACCACAAGTCTGTTTTCTCTGTATGTAAACCTTCCTTTTAGTTTTTTAAATAGGAGTTCCTGACCCTTGAGGACTGGGATGCAGGGAAGATGACATTCTAGAAGCTGATCAGGTACCTCTGACAACTCCATCTATCAATTTTTTAAAAAGATAATTTTGTGTATTTATTTTGGCTTTGCTGGGTCTTCGCTGCCACGTGCTGGCTCTCGCTGGCGTGAGGGGCAGGGGCTACTCTCCCGTTGCGGGGCGCCAGCCTCCCGTTGCGGTGGCCCCTCTTGGTGCCGAGCGCGGGCTCTAGGGCGCAGGCTCCAGTCAATGCGGCTCCCGGGCTCTGCAGCGCAAGCTCAGCAGGTGTGGAGCGCGGGCTTAGCTGCTCCACGGCATGTGGGATCTTCTGGGACCAGGGATCGAACCTGTGTCTTCTGCATTGGCAGGGGGATTCTTTATCCCTGAGCCACCAGGGAAGCCCCATCTATCAATTTTTAATGCCAACAGGGGTTAGTTTCACAGTAGAGGTTTGTAGTAGACTGGAAGCCGTAGCTGCCGTCTCCCTGGCTGTGGTCGGTGTGAGCTCTTCGGAACCCGGTTTCGCTTTTAGGAAGTGGCCATTCTGCCTGCACCATCTGTGGAATGCTCCCTGGAGATAAGGCCTGGGGTGTTCGCCCCACGCGCAGACACCAGTCTCCTCCCCATTTTCAGGGGACCGTCTCCCTGGTAATGAGCTCACTCACCAGACTGACATCTTGAGGGGCCCCTGTTTTAGACCTCGCTAGTAAATTTAAAACAGCACGTTCAGATTGTCACAGCAGACACCTCCTGTTCTCCTTATAAAATTCACATACACAAGTCTTGTCCTGGATTTAGTTAGCCCGTTAGACTAGGGGAAGAGCTCATCAAGGAGAGACACCATAGATACGTTACTTGATGAACAGGAATGTCCCAAACTTCCAATTTCATTCTTTCAATGGAAAAAAAAAAAAAAAAAGAAGTGAGGCCCACATGGTAAACATTTGCTGTTAGAATTTTGCTAAAACCGCACTAATAATTTTCAGCAGTTAAGAGCATTGTGTCTGAAAGGAAGGAAAAGATAGGAAGTCAGCTCTCACAATAGATGGACAGTAAACGCGTGAACCCTGAGAATAAAGATGAAAATAATCGTTTCGTTCCTCCCCTTCCTTCTCACCCTAGCGTGTGGTTTGGTTGCATCTTCAGTGCCAAGGTTGGGGGGGCACGTTGGGGATGCAGGGTTTTTCCCAGGTGCCTCCCAGACCAGCCAGGAGCCTGGAGAGGAGATGCCCTCTCGGGGAGGGGGTCTCTTCTGAACCCTTCATGTCTTTTCTTTAAGGAACAGAAAGGCTTTCTTTGTATTTTTCATCACTTCCCTGACTAATACAGACACACTATATTTGCATAACATATTTTTGGTCCGCATGGGACCCCATCTCGAGCTTCCTGAATATGCATTTTATTCTGTGCGACTTCTGAAAGTTGAACCTCTAATCTCATTACCAGCCTGTGTGCTTCCACTGAGTTATTTTTCTGGGCTTCAGAACAGCACCTCCGATTTGTAAGCCGAGCTAACAATTACATTTTCATCTCTGAAAGATGTTCAATGAAAGCGCACTTTGTGGGGAGAATAAATCAAAGACCTCAGGAGGAGTGACCCCACCCCCCAAGCCGGCCTGGCTGCTTTGCTTGCTCAGTGGAGGCTGGCAAGTAAATTCTCTTTCTCTAGAATATTCATCATTGCCCAGAGAACCTTGCAGACTCTATGTTCCAAAGACAGCACCGTTTAGCCCCCTTCACCGAGCTGCTTTCACTTGATTCCCCCCCTGCAGCCTTGGAGACAGCTCAGTGAGCCAAGTGCCAGCTCAGGGAAATGGCAGGAGGCCCCAGATTGCCGGGATCCATGAAGAAACCATCCATCCTTAGAAGTAGAGGACAACAGACAAGTTAGAGCTACAAAAACGAAAATAAAAATTTCACCAAGGCAGGTTGAAATAGAGTCAGAATCACTCTTCCAAGTCATTTCCATTTCCTTGGGTTCTCACGTAGGTTCAGTTGCTTTGGGGCCCAATGCTTTGACCAGATGATTTCTTTGAACCATCCTTGGAGGTTGATGAGGCATCAGAGGCAGAGTCCCATGGGAAGAGACGGATCAGAGACAAGACCCTGGGTCGTGGGCTTGCAATAAAGTGCAGCCTCAATCGTCAGCGGCCCTGGGTCTCTCCCTTCGGTGTCTTCTGCCCTCATGCCAGGTTTCTAAGACCTCCCATGGCACAGCCACGCTCCTGTCAAACCTCCTTTTGCCGACCGTGTGCTTTGCCAGCTGACATTTCATTTTATGGCCTTATTTTTGCCTCAGGGACCTGCTTTCTGACAAGAAGGGTGTTTTCTACACCAGGCTCATCACCAGAATCATCTGGAGGTGTTTATTAAAACTAGAAATTCTCTCCCCAAAAAATAGAGGTGCCTCAGTGTCTCTTGGAGACCGATTCATGGCCCTGGGGGCAGGCAGGGGACCAGAAGTTTCTTTGTGTAATTCTGATAATCAAGTTGGGAAGGAGATGCCATTTCCCCAAAGTTTTAGACCCACAAACACTTCATGTATAACCTGAAAACTCCTTCAAAATCAAGAAAAAATATTTTTACATGGTGTTGCTGCTGCTGCTGCTGCTAAATCACTTCAGTCGTGTCCGACTCTGTGCGACCCCATAGACGGCAGCCCACCAGGCTCCTCCATCCCTGGGATTCTCCAGGCAAGAACACTATAGTGGGTTGCCATTTCCTTCTCCAATGCATGAAAGTGAAAAGTAAAAGTGAAGTCGCTCAGTCGTGTCCGACCCTCAGCAGCCCCATGGACTGCAGCCTACCAGGCTTCTCCATCCATGGGATTTTCCAGGCAAGAGTACTAGAGTGGGGTGCTATTTCCTTCTCCGTTACATGGTGTTAGCCAAAAGTTATTATTTTAATTTTAGTATCTTATTTCAGATCAGTATCATAGCAAGGATGTCATGAATGTATTATTATTGATGATTATAATTTGTAAGATACATTTTTACTTTTTCTCAATTTATGGGTGGCTTGTGCTATGTAAACACTATAATTTTATACCAAAACCCACAATTTTTTAGTAATTCACTTTAACAGTGATTTTTGTATTGTGTTTGGTTTGGGCAAACAACAAATATTACAATGAAGTTGGAAATTTAACCATGATAAGGGCATCAAAAATGGACCATGGACTAATTTTAAAGAATTTTTATGATTAGTTTCAAAATGATAAGACAATGGGGAGAGTGTTTCATTTGTTAAATTTTAATTTCAGTAAATGGAGAAGTAATTGGATGTAATAGTTACTGTTTTTTCTCTTTTGGACAATGATTTGGAGATACTGGAATGGACTTCCAATAAGATTTCCAATTTTTTTTTAAATTTTATTTTATTTTTAATTGAAGGATAATTGTTCTACAATATTGATACTTTCTACCATATATCAACATGAATCAGCAAAAAAAAAAATTCCAATTCATTGAAAGTAATGTTTTTGAAGCTGATATGAGGAATGATGATGTTATTTTTCTTCATAAACTTGGATTTAAATGTCAGTTTCCCAAATGCTTTGTTGGTTTACCTGATGACCCAGTGTGAATTAAACAGTGTAAAACCAAGATGAAGACTTGCACAAACCCGAGAGACTGTCAGGAGGGCCCACACGGCCAGCTGTTCTCAGCAAACCGGGTAACAAACTCCCACCCCACCTCCCCCCTCCGGCTTGCCTCCTGAGTTCAAGCTGTCAGGTAGTAAAGGGGAAATCTCTGAGTGGTTATCTTGTTCATTTATGATTTCAAAATGAAAGTAAAGGGGACTTCCCTGGTGGCCCAGTGGTTAAGACTCTGCTTTTCTAATGCACAGGGCGTGGCTTCCATCCCTGGCTGGGGAGTTAAGATCCCATGTGCCTAAAGCTGAAACAACACGTTAACAAATCCAATAAAAACTTTAAAAAAGTGGCCACATAAAAAAATAAATAAAATCTTCCAAAAAACAGAAGCAGATGCCATCAGCACCTCCATGACATGAGCCTCTTGCATTCAGAGACACTCCTGGAAACAGCGAAGAGTCAGCTCCCTCAGCTCGGTTCTCAGTCCTGACACCCATCAGTGTCATTGGGTCAGCTTTTCAGAGTGGGACACCCAGGACCAGCCCCTCAACCAGGCTCTTAGGCGGAAGCTTCTAGTGTCAGGAATACTTCCCCAGGTGAATCTATGGTGTGGCTGGGCTGAAAACAGGCAGCCCAAGGGGATGAATCAGACTCTGTGACAGGCTTAGTTGGGGAAGGTGTTTGGGGCCCATCAAACCATAGACCTGAGACCTCTTCAGCATCCTGGCCATCTCCACCGGGCTCTGCGTCTTCAAGGAGTCCGCACGCTGAAGGGAGGCACGCATACCCACAAAAGTATCCTGCCCGAAGGGTTTTGGAAATATGCCTGCAAGTTACTGGTAAAGGTGAGTAAAGTCACTCAGTCGTGTCCAATTCTTTGTGATCCCATGGACTGCAGCCTACCAGGTTCCTCTATCCATGGGACTTTCCAGGCAAGAATACTGGAGTGGGTTGCCATTTCCTTCTCCAGGAGATTTTCCTGACCCAGGGATTGAACCCGGATATCTCGCATTGCAGGCAGACGCTTTACCGTCTGAGCCACCAGGGAAGTCCCAAAGGTGACACCTTTGCAAATGCAGGTTGTGGAGGCCACGTCCGCCTCACTGGGCACACCGTCACTGCCCCCGACCCGGGTCAGCGGTGCTCCTCAGCCCTGCTTCAGGACAGGCTCTTGTAGGAGCTGCGAGCCCCACTCACACCCTCTCCTGGGAGCTGGCTCTGCACCAGCCCATGCAGAATGGACTGACCTCTCAGGACACACAGCTAAAGCTGTGGCCCTGCCTCCAGGCACCTCCACCCACCTGAGGACAGCAAGTAGGTCAGGGACACAGCCACTAGGCTGAGAGCAGAGACGGCTGCTGGCAGCGTCCTCACCCTGCCCCCGCCGAAGGTGACGAGAGCGGGGCATAGCCTTTGAGCCATTTCCCCTGCACTGTGCACTCAGATATGTTACATGGGAAAATATACAATATACAAAAATATGTGTGATAGATGTGTGGTCCTTCATGCGTGTTTGTGTATGTGTGTATGCTCACACAGCTTTTGTTGTTGTCTGTACAACAGCAGCTGCAAACTAGTTCACAGAAACTTCTCCTGCTGCGAGCCATGATTCAAGTAGTCCCTAAAAGTGTCATCTGTGGAGCCTGGGCCTCGTGGGGGAGGAGGCTGGGTGAGTGGGTTGGAGTTAACAGTGGGAGCTTAGCAGGCCAGGCTGGGCATTGCTTAGAGGTCTTATTCAAAGTATTATGAAGAGCATGTGTGTGCGGATGTGTGTGTGTGTGTTGGGTAGGAGTATTGGATATGTTGGGTGTTGGGTGTGTGTGGATGTGTGTGTGTTGGGTAGACATCTGTTGGGATGTGTGTGGCTGTGTATGTGTGTGTTGGTTAGGTGTATTGGATGTGTGTGTGTGTTGGGTAGGTGTATTGGGTATGTTGGGTGTGTGTGGATGTGTGTGGTGTGTGTGTGTGTGTGTGTGTGTTGGGTAGGTGTATTGGGTATGTTGGGTGTTGGGTGTGTGTGGATGTGTGTGTGTGTGTTGGGTAGGTGTATTGGGTATGTTGGGTGTTGGGTGTGTGTGGATGTGTGTGTGTTGTGTAGACATCTGTTGGGATGTGTGTGGCTGTGTATGCATGAGTTGGGTAGGAGTATTGGGTGTGTGTTGTGTGTGTGATGGTGTGTGTGCATTGCCTAGGCATGCGTGTGTTGGGGGCAAGTGTGGCTGGGGCAGACCCGCCCTGGGGGGCCTCTGGTAGCGGCTGTACCCTAGTTCTGGGACCCTGAGCCCTGTGGGGGGGCAGTCTGGGGCGCGGGGGGCAGGCAGTGAGTCAGAAAGTTCTTGTGGAAACAGAAGTAGCAGAGGGCCCAAGAGGGAACGTGGGAAGGGGCTGAGGCCAGGGTTTGGCCCCCAGCAGGCGCGGGCCTGGGAGGGGTGGGGGCTGCGGGCCGCACCCACCCGATGCTGCCTCTGATGGGGAGGGCCGCCCGAGCGGGGAGGCCCTGGGGTGAGGCTGAGTCTGAGGATGCGTGTGCCCTCGTCGCTCAAGGGAAACTGGAGTGGCAGCAGAGGTTCAGGTTCAGACGTGGGATGAGAGGACAGAGCGGGGAGGGAACTGCGGGGCCGGCCCGACGACCGCCAGCTCAGGTCCTTGGCTGTGCCAGAGGGAGCGCTCAGGACCCCGCAGTGGCCAAGAAACTAAGGGAAGGTGCCCAGAGCCCAGGGCCCTGGGACAGCAGGGCCTGTAGGCTAGCTGGCCAGCAGGGCCTGCTGGGGCTTCTTGGGGCTCTGCACCATGGGGGGACCCACACCAGGGCACTCAGGCGCAGCCCCCCAGCAGTAGCTACCCTCCAGGCCCAGGGGGTGGGTGCCATGCCCCGAGGGCCGCACCTCCTCTCAGGGCCAATCTCCAGCAGGGCAGGAAGAAAGCTTTCCCGGCCCTCAGCCTCCCATAAGGCCCCCCTCTTCCATGGAAAGCTGCTCAGGAAAGTGGCTTTGGGGGTTTGGTTCTTTTCCCGCCACCAACGTGTAATTTTCATGCAGCAGCTTGAAGTTCCTTCTAAGAAAACAGAACAAGATGGAGCCAGCAAGACGTGTGACGACATGCACGCTCGATGCTGCCAGACAGACGACCTAGGAGGGAGCCAGGCACGGGGGAGGGGGTCAGGCACGGGGGAGGGGGTCGGGCACGGGGGAGGGGTCTCAGGCATGGTGGTGGGGACCGGGCATGGGGGTGGGGAGCCCGGTGCAGGGGTGGTGGTGTGGGGGACGGGGCCGCCAAAGCCCCAGGAAGCTCCCTGCCCAGGCCACCCGCTTGGCTCGAAAGCGGAGCCTTTCTTTCCCAGAAAAGCAGCCCGAGTCTGAGTTAACCCGGTCCAGCCAGCTTTCCTCCCCTTATTCATAACTGAAATCCATTGTGATGTCCTAATCCACACTCACAGTGATTTATTATTTCTATATGACATCCAGGTATGAAGCTCTCCTGGCCTCATGCAGAGCGTGTGTGAATGTGTACAGGTGTGTGTGAGTGTGTGTATAGATGTGTGTGTGTAGATGGGTGTGTATGTGTGTAAGTGAGTGTGTATGTGTACAGGTGTGTGTGAGTGTGTGTGTGTATAGATGTGTGTGTGTAGATGGGTGTGTATGTGTGTAAGTGAGTGTGAATGTGTACAGGTGTGTGAGTGTGTGTATAGATGTGTGTGTGTAGATGGGTGTGTATGTGTGTAAGTGAGTGTGTATGTGTACAGGTGTGTGTGAGTGTGTGTATGTGTATAGATGTGTGTGTGTAGATGGGTGTGTATGTGTGTAAGTGAGTGTGAATGTGTACAGGTGTGTGTGAGTGTGTGTATAGATGTGTGTGTGTAGATGGGTGTGTATGTGTATAAGTGAGTGTGTATGTGTACAGGTGTGTGTGAGTGTGTGTATAGATGTGTGTGTGTGGATGGGTGTGTATGTGTGTAAGTGAGTGTGTATGTGTACAGGTGTGTGTGAGTGTGTGTATAGATGTGTGTGTGTGGATGGGTGTGTATGTGTGTAAGTGAGTGTGAATGTGTACAGGTGTGTGTGAGTGTGTGTGTATAGATGTGTGTGTGTAGATGGGTGTGTATGTGTATAAGTGAGTGTGAGTGTGTGTATGTGTATAGGTGTGAGAATCTCTGAGTGTGTGTATGTGTATAGATGTGTGTGTGTAGATGGGTGTGTATGTGTGTAAGTGAGTGTGAATGTGTACAGGTGTGTGTGTGTGTGTATAGATGTGTGTGTGTAGATGGGTGTGTATGTGTATAAGTGAGTGTGTATGTGTACAGGTGTGTGTGAGTGTGTGTATGTGTATACATGTGTGTGTGTAGATGGGTGTGTATGTGTATAAGTGAGTGTGTATGTGTACAGGTGTGTGTGAGTGTGTGTATAGATGTGTGTGTGTAGATGGGTGTGTATGTGTGTAAGTGAGTGTGAATGTGTACAGGTGTGTGTGAGTGTGTGTATGTGTATAGATGTGTGTGTGTAGATGGGTGTGTATGTGTGTAAGTGAGTGTGTGTGTGTACAGGTGTGTGTGAGTGTGTGTATAGATGTGTGTGTGTAGATGGGTGTGTATGTGTGTAAGTGAGTGTGTATGTGTACAGGTGTGTGTGAGTGTGTGTATGTGTATAGATGTGTGTGTGTAGATGGGTGTGTATGTGTGTAAGTGAGTGTGTATGTGTACAGGTGTGTGTGAGTGTGTGTAGAGATGTGTGTGTGTAGATGGGTGTGTATGTGTATAAGTGAGTGTGAATGTGTACAGGTGTGTGTGTGTGTGTATAGATGTGTGTGTGTAGATGGGTGTGTATGTGTGTAAGTGAGTGTGTATGTGTACAGGTGTGTGTGAGTGTGTGTATAGATGTGTGTGTGTAGATGGGTGTGTATGTGTGTAAGTGAGTGTGTATGTGTACAGGTGTGTGTGAGTGTGTGTATGTGTATACATGTGTGTGTGTAGATGGGTGTGTATGTGTGTAAGTGAGTGTGAATGTGTACAGGTGTGTGTGAGTGTGTGTATGTGTATAGATGTGTGTGTGTAGATGGGTGTGTATGTGTGTAAGTGAGTGTGAATGTGTACAGGTGTGTGTGAGTGTGTGTATAGATGTGTGTGTGTAGATGGGTGTGTATGTGTATAAGTGAGTGTGTATGTGTACAGGTGTGTGTGAGTGTGTGTATGTGTATAGATGTGTGTGTGTAGATGGGTGTGTATGTGTGTAAGTGAGTGTGAATGTGTACAGGTGTGTGTGAGTGTGTGTATAGATGTGTGTGTGTAGATGGGTGTGTATGTGTGTAAGTGAGTGTGTATGTGTACAGGTGTGTGTGAGTGTGTGTATGTGTATACATGTGTGTGTGTAGATGGGTGTGTATGTGTGTAAGTGAGTGTGAATGTGTACAGGTGTGTGTGAGTGTGTGTATGTGTATAGATGTGTGTGTGTAGATGGGTGTGTATGTGTGTAAGTGAGTGTGAATGTGTACAGGTGTGTGTGAGTGTGTGTATAGATGTGTGTGTGTAGATGGGTGTGTATGTGTATAAGTGAGTGTGTATGTGTACAGGTGTGTGTGAGTGTGTGTATGTGTATAGATGTGTGTGTGTAGATGGGTGTGTATGTGTATAAGTGAGTGTGTATGTGTACAGGTGTGTGTGAGTGTGTGTATGTGTATACATGTGTGTGTGTAGATGGGTGTGTATGTGTATAAGTGAGTGTGTATGTGTACAGGTGTGTGTGAGTGTGTGTATAGATGTGTGTGTGTAGATGGGTGTGTATGTGTGTAAGTGAGTGTGAATGTGTACAGGTGTGTGTGTGTGTGTATAGATGTGTGTGTGTAGATGGGTGTGTATGTGTGTAAGTGAGTGTGTATGTGTACAGGTGTGTGTGAGTGTGTGTATAGATGTGTGTGTGTAGATGGGTGTGTATGTGTGTAAGTGAGTGTGTATGTGTACAGGTGTGTGTGAGTGTGTGTATGTGTATAGATGTGTGTGTGTAGATGGGTGTGTATGTGTATAAGTGAGTGTGTATGTGTACAGGTGTGTGTGAGTGTGTGTATAGATGTGTGTGTGTAGATGGGTGTGTATGTGTGTAAGTGAGTGTGTATGTGTACAGGTGTGTGTGAGTGTGTGTATAGATGTGTGTGTGTAGATGGGTGTGTATGTGTATAAGTGAGTGTGTATGTGTACAGGTGTGTGTGAGTGTGTGTATAGATGTGTGTGTGTAGATGGGTGTGTATGAGTACAAGTGAGTGTGTATGTGTACAGGTGTGTGTGAGTGTGTGTATAGATGTGTGTGTGTAGATGGGTGTGTATGAGTATAAGTGAGTGTGTATGTGTACAGGTGTGTGTGAGTGTCTGTATAGATGTGTGTGTGTAGATGGCTGTGTATGAGTACAAGTGAGTGTGTATGTGTACAGGTGTGTGTGAGTGTGTGCATAGATGTGTGTGTGTAGATGGGTGTGTATGTGTGTGAGTGTGTATGTGTACAGGTGTGTGTGAGTTTGTGTATAGATGTGTGTGTGTAGATGGGTGTGTATGTGTGTAAGTGAGTGTGTATGTGTACAGGTGTGTGTGTGTGTGTATAGATGTGTGTGTGTAGATGGGTGTGTATGTGTGTAAGTGAGTGTGAATGTGTACAGGTGTGTGTGTGTGTGTATAGATGTGTGTGTGTAGATGGGTGTGTATGTGTATAAGTGAGTGTGTATGTGTACAGGTGTGTGTGAGTGTGTGTATAGATGTGTGTGTGTAGATGGGTGTGTATGAGTATAAGTGAGTGTGTATATGTACAGGTGTGTGTGAGTGTGTGTATGTGTATAGATGTGTGTGTGTAGATGGGTGTGTATGTGTGTAAGTGAGTGTGAATGTGTACAGGTGTGTGTGTGTGTGTATAGATGTGTGTGTGTAGATGGGTGTGTATGTGTGTAAGTGAGTGTGTATGTGTACAGGTGTGTGTGAGTGTGTGTATGTGTATAGATGTGTGTGTGTAGATGGGTGTGTATGAGTATAAGTGAGTGTGTATGTGTACAGGTGTGTGTGTGTGTGAGTGTGTGTATAGATGTGTGTGTGTAGATGGGTGTGTATGAGTATAAGTGAGTGTGAATGTGTACAGGTGTGTGTGAGTGTGTGTATAGATGTGTGTGTGTAGATGGGTGTGTATGAGTATAAGTGAGTGTGTATGTGTACAGGTGTGTGTGAGTGTGTGTGTGTATAGATGTGTGTGTGTAGATGGGTGTGTATGTGTATAAGTGAGTGTGTATGTGTACAGGTGTGTGTGAGTGTGAGTATAGATGTGTGTGTGTAGATGGGTGTGTATGAGTATAAGTGAGTGTGTATGTGTACAGGTGTGTGTGTACGTGTATAGATGTGTGTGTGTAGATGGGTGTGTATGTGTGTAAGTGAGTGTGTATGTGTACAGGTGTGTGTGAGTGTGTGTATGTGTATAGATGTGTGTGTGTAGATGGGTGTGTATGTGTGTAAGTGAGTGTGAATGTGTACAGGTGTGTGTGTGTGTGTATAGATGTGTGTGTGTAGATGGGTGTGTATGTGTATAAGTGAGTGTGTATGTGTACAGGTGTGTGTGAGTGTGTGTATAGATGTGTGTGTGTAGATGGGTGTGTATGTGTGTAAGTGAGTGTGTATGTGTACAGGTGTGTGTGAGTGTGTGTATGTGTATAGATGTGTGTGTGTAGATGGGTGTGTATGTGTGTAAGTGAGTGTGTATGTGTACAGGTGTGTGTGAGTGTGTGTATGTGTATAGATGTGTGTGTGTAGATGGGTGTGTATGTGTGTAAGTGAGTGTGTATGTGTACAGGTGTGTGTGAGTGTGTGTATGTGTATAGATGTGTGTGTGTAGATGGGTGTGTATGTGTATAAGTGAGTGTGTATGTGTACAGGTGTGTGTGAGTGTGTGTATAGATGTGTGTGTGTAGATGGGTGTGTATGTGTATAAGTGAGTGTGTATGTGTACAGGTGTGTGTGAGTGTGTGTATAGATGTGTGTGTGTAGATGGGTGTGTATGAGTACAAGTGAGTGTGTATGTGTACAGGTGTGTGTGAGTGTGTGTATAGATGTGTGTGTGTAGATGGGTGTGTATGAGTATAAGTGAGTGTGTATGTGTACAGGTGTGTGTGAGTGTGTGTATAGATGTGTGTGTGTAGATGGGTGTGTATGTGTGTAAGTGAGTGTGTATGTGTACAGGTGTGTGTGAGTGTGTGTATGTGTATAGATGTGTGTGTGTAGATGGGTGTGTATGTGTATAAGTGAGTGTGTATGTGTACAGGTGTGTGAGTGTGTGTATAGATGTGTGTGTGTAGATGGGTGTGTATGTGTATAAGTGAGTGTGTATGTGTACAGGTGTGTGTGAGTGTGTGTATAGATGTGTGTGTGTAGATGGGTGTGTATGTGTGTAAGTGAGTGTGTATGTGTACAGGTGTGTGTGAGTGTGTGTATGTGTATAGATGTGTGTGTGTAGATGGGTGTGTATGTGTATAAGTGAGTGTGTATGTGTACAGGTGTGTGTGAGTGTGTGTATGTGTATAGATGTGTGTGTGTAGATGGGTGTGTATGTGTATAAGTGAGTGTGTATGTGTACAGGTGTGTGTGAGTGTGTGTATAGATGTGTGTGTGTAGATGGGTGTGTATGTGTGTAAGTGAGTGTGTATGTGTACAGGTGTGTGTGAGTGTGTGTATAGATGTGTGTGTGTAGATGGGTGTGTATGTGTATAAGTGAGTGTGTATGTGTACAGGTGTGTGTGAGTGTGTGTATAGATGTGTGTGTGTAGATGGGTGTGTATGAGTACAAGTGAGTGTGTATGTGTACAGGTGTGTGTGAGTGTGTGTATAGATGTGTGTGTGTAGATGGGTGTGTATGAGTATAAGTGAGTGTGTATGTGTACAGGTGTGTGTGAGTGTCTGTATAGATGTGTGTGTGTAGATGGCTGTGTATGAGTACAAGTGAGTGTGTATGTGTACAGGTGTGTGTGAGTGTGTGCATAGATGTGTGTGTGTAGATGGGTGTGTATGTGTGTAAGTGAGTGTGTATGTGTACAGGTGTGTGTGAGTTTGTGTATAGATGTGTGTGTGTAGATGGGTGTGTATGTGTGTAAGTGAGTGTGTATGTGTACAGGTGTGTGTGTGTGTGTATAGATGTGTGTGTGTAGATGGGTGTGTATGTGTGTAAGTGAGTGTGAATGTGTACAGGTGTGTGTGTGTGTGTATAGATGTGTGTGTGTAGATGGGTGTGTATGTGTATAAGTGAGTGTGTATGTGTACAGGTGTGTGTGAGTGTGTGTATAGATGTGTGTGTGTAGATGGGTGTGTATGAGTATAAGTGAGTGTGTATATGTACAGGTGTGTGTGAGTGTGTGTATGTGTATAGATGTGTGTGTGTAGATGGGTGTGTATGTGTGTAAGTGAGTGTGAATGTGTACAGGTGTGTGTGTGTGTGTATAGATGTGTGTGTGTAGATGGGTGTGTATGTGTGTAAGTGAGTGTGTATGTGTACAGGTGTGTGTGAGTGTGTGTATGTGTATAGATGTGTGTGTGTAGATGGGTGTGTATGAGTATAAGTGAGTGTGTATGTGTACAGGTGTGTGTGTGTGTGAGTGTGTGTATAGATGTGTGTGTGTAGATGGGTGTGTATGTGTGTAAGTGAGTGTGAATGTGTACAGGTGCGTGTGTGTGTGTATAGATGTGTGTGTGTAGACGGGTGTGTATGAGTATAAGTGAGTGTGTATGTGTACAGGTGTGTGTGAGTGTGTGTATAGATGTGTGTGTGTAGATGGGTGTGTATGAGTATAAGTGAGTGTGTATGTGTACAGGTGTGTGTGAGTGTGTGTATGTGTATAGATGTGTGTGTGTAGATGGGTGTGTATGAGTATAAGTGTGTGTGAATGTGTACAGGTGTGTGTGAGTGTGTGTATAGATGTGTGTGTGTAGATGGGTGTGTATGAGTATAAGTGAGTGTGTATGTGTACAGGTGTGTGTGAGTGTGTGTGTGTATAGATGTGTGTGTGTAGATGGGTGTGTATGTGTATAAGTGAGTGTGTATGTGTACAGGTGTGTGTGAGTGTGTGTATAGATGTGTGTGTGTAGATGGGTGTGTATGAGTATAAGTGAGTGTGTATGTGTACAGGTGTGTGTGTACGTGTATAGATGTGTGTGTGTAGATGGGTGTGTATGTGTGTAAGTGAGTGTGTATGTGTACAGGTGTGTGTGAGTGTGTGTATGTGTATAGATGTGTGTGTGTAGATGGGTGTGTATGTGTGTAAGTGAGTGTGAATGTGTACAGGTGTGTGTGTGTGTGTATAGATGTGTGTGTGTAGATGGGTGTGTATGTGTATAAGTGAGTGTGTATGTGTACAGGTGTGTGTGAGTGTGTGTATAGATGTGTGTGTGTAGATGGGTGTGTATGTGTGTAAGTGAGTGTGTATGTGTACAGGTGTGTGTGAGTGTGTGTATGTGTATAGATGTGTGTGTGTAGATGGGTGTGTATGTGTGTAAGTGAGTGTGTATGTGTACAGGTGTGTGTGAGTGTGTGTATGTGTATAGATGTGTGTGTGTAGATGGGTGTGTATGTGTGTAAGTGAGTGTGTATGTGTACAGGTGTGTGTGAGTGTGTGTATGTGTATAGATGTGTGTGTGTAGATGGGTGTGTATGTGTATAAGTGAGTGTGTATGTGTACAGGTGTGTGTGAGTGTGTGTATAGATGTGTGTGTGTAGATGGGTGTGTATGAGTACAAGTGAGTGTGTATGTGTACAGGTGTGTGTGAGTGTGTGTATAGATGTGTGTGTGTAGATGGTGTGTATGAGTATAAGTGAGTGTGTATGTGTACAGGTGTGTGTGAGTGTGTGTATAGATGTGTGTGTGTAGATGGGTGTGTATGTGTGTAAGTGAGTGTGTATGTGTACAGGTGTGTGTGAGTGTGTGTATGTGTATAGATGTGTGTGTGTAGATGGGTGTGTATGTGTATAAGTGAGTGTGTATGTGTACAGGTGTGTGAGTGTGTGTATAGATGTGTGTGTGTAGATGGGTGTGTATGTGTATAAGTGAGTGTGTATGTGTACAGGTGTGTGTGAGTGTGTGTATAGATGTGTGTGTGTAGATGGGTGTGTATGTGTGTAAGTGAGTGTGTATGTGTACAGGTGTGTGTGAGTGTGTGTATGTGTATAGATGTGTGTGTGTAGATGGGTGTGTATGTGTATAAGTGAGTGTGTATGTGTACAGGTGTGTGAGTGTGTGTATAGATGTGTGTGTGTAGATGGGTGTGTATGTGTATAAGTGAGTGTGTATGTGTACAGGTGTGTGTGAATGTGTGTATGTGTATAGATGTGAGTGTCTCTGAGTGTGTGTATGTGTATTGATGTGAGAATTTCTGAGTGTGTGTACGTGTATAGGTGTGAGAATCTCTGAGTGTGTGTATGTGTATAGATGTGAGTGTCTCTGAGTGTGTGTATATGTACAGGGGTGTGTATAGATGGGTGTGTATGTATATAGGTAAATGTGTATGTGTACAGGTGTGTGTGAGTGTGTGTATGTGTATAGGTGTGAGTGTCTCTGTGTGTGTATAGTACAGGGTGTGTGTGTGTGTGTGTGTAAGAGAGAGAGTCTCCCTCGCACACTGCACTCAGCTCTGGACACCAGCAGTCCCGTCCTGCTGGATGAGCCAAGCTTTGGGTGCCAGCGCGAGGCCCAGGACAGCGCCCCCTGGGGGTGGGGCAGATCTGGGTACGATGCTCTGCTCCCCCAAGCGGTGGTTCCCAGCCCCCAGTCGCCTCTGCCCTTTAGAACGTGGCGTGGAAGGCAATATCAGTCCTAATGAATCCTGTCAACCGCCCTTAGTGTTCTCTGCCTCCAACCCGGCGTGTCCTAACCAGCCTGAGGTTTCCGTGGGTGACTGCATTTGACGGTAAACAGCGGTGCTGCGTGTGCAGCATTTTTCCGCTCACCTCTTGGAAATGACCTGAAAAGCACCACAGCAACGGAGCCACCTCTCTGCAGGGTCCGCTCGGGCGGGACAAGCCTGCCCCTGGCCCGGGGGTGAGCTCCCTCCAGCGCTTGTGTTGTTTCCAGATGGTGCTTGTCGAAGCTGCCCACCCCCGGTGGGTGAACGCTTCCCAAAGCCCTGTGCGAGTCGCCTGCTGTCACTGAGGCAGCAGCACTTTGGTGCCCAGGGGCCGCCGGCCCTGTTCGCCTACTGCTGGGGTGGGCTCCCCCTGCCACAGCAGGTGAGCGTCTGAAACTCACCTGCCGGGGCCCAGGGCCCTGCTGGCTGCTGGTGGAAGGGCTCTGGGAGGCTCAGCCAGCATGTTGGTCCCCTGTGGGTCTCCCAGCTACAATTAGTTTCTCTTCTTCTGTTTGTTCTTACCTGAAACCATCAATGCAAACGGAACTTTAGATGTTAAATACACGGCAGCAAGCAGGGCAGGGGCACTCAGGGGTCAGCCTGCATGCTAGTTGCAGAGGGTTCAGAGGCTCTTAGCTGGGCCAGCTCCTTTAGCTGGAGCCCATGGAGAGATCTGGGTTGCTGGGGGAGGGGCCGGGGAGGCCAGGGCACCAACAGGGCGCACGGCTAGTCACCCACCATGCCTCCATGCCCGAGGGCCACACAGGGCTGCACTTGGTTTCATTACCCACCACAGTCAAAAATCTAACTCCAGTCTCAAAATCTAATTTCAAAAACGCACTGTTTACCTCTTTTGGCTCTTTCAGTATCTTATAGATTTTCTGCTTTATTTACTTGGACTGAGTTCCATAGAATTTAGAACCAAAAAAAGTATGATTTTACAGACAGAATGCAAGCAGAGACTTAGTGTCCAGTTTCTAGATGAAACAAGACCCACACTAATGGACATCAAGCAGACATTTCAGATAGAACCCTAGGGCTTCCCTGGCGGCTCAGTGATAAAGAATCCGCCTGCCAATTCAGGAGACACAGGTTCGATCCCTGATCCGGGAGAATCCCACATGCCTCGGAGTAATGAAGCCGTGCGCCACGGCTATTGAACCCACACTCTAGACCCTGGGAGCCACATCTACCCAGCTTACAGGCTGCAGCTGCTGAAGCCTTCATGCCTAGAGCCCGTCCTCTGCAACAGGAGAAGCCATCGCAATGAGAAGCCCGCACACTGTGATAAAGAGAAGCCCCCGCTCACCACGACTAGTCTGCGACTAGAGAAAGCCCTCGAGCAGCAGTGAAGACCCAGCACAGCCAAAAATAAATCAAACAAATATCTTCCTCTGGTACACCTTCCCCAAGAAGGGCAGCTGGAAATTGAAAAACAAAAAAAGAATCCTAAGTCTGCCCAGGTGGCTCAGTGGTAAAGAATCCATGTACCAATGCAAGAGACGTAGATTTAATCCCCGGTTCGGGAAGATCTCCTGGAGGAGGAAATGGCAGCCCACTCCAGTATTCTTGCCCGGGAAATCCCATGGACAGAGGAGCATGGTGGGCTACAGTCCACAGGGTGGCAAAGAGTCGGACATGACTTAGCAACTGAGCACACACACACGTACGCTTATATCATGCGTTTGATACCTTAACACTGCTGCTGGGGTCATCAAAGGTAACCCCGGACCCGCGTCGCCGGGAGGAGGAGCAGGATTGGGAGTGTTAGGGTCTTTCCCTCCCCTGCGCAGCCCAGCCTGGGGGCTTTGGCACCTCCACGCCTCACAGTCCCTCCACAGTGGAGGCAGAGGTCCCCTGCCTGTCCCTTTAGCCTGCCAAGGCACATGGAATAAATAGTCTCCCTAAATAAACTCAAAAGCCTCTTGATGAAAGTGAAAGAGGAGAGTGAAAAGGTTGGCTTGAAGCTCAACATTCAGAAAACAAAGATCATGGCATCTGGTCCCATCACTTCATGGGAAATAGATGGAAAAACAGTGGAAACAGTGTCAGACTTTGTTTTTTTGGGCTCCAAAATCACTGCAGATGCTGATTGCAGCCATGAAATTAAAAGACGCTTGCTCCTTGGAAGGAAAGTTATGACCAACCTTGATAGTATATTAAAAAGCAGAGACATTACTTTGCCGACCAAGGTCCGTCTAGTCAAGGCAATGGTTTTTCCCGTGGTCATGTATGGATGTGAGAGTTGGACTGTGAAGAAAGCTGATCGCCGAAGAATCGATGCTTTTGAACTGTGGTGTTGGAGAAGACTCTTGAGAGTCCCTTATACTGCAAGGAGATCCAACCAGTCCATTCTAAAGGAGATCAATCCTGGATGTTCATTGGAGGGACTGATGCTAAAGCTGAAACTCCAATACTTTGGCCACCTCATGAGACGAGTTGACTCACTGGAAAAGACTCTGATGCTGGGAAAGGTTGGGGGCGGGAGGAGAAGGGGACGACGGAGAATGAGATGGCTGGATGGCATCACCGACTCTGTGGACATGAGTTTGAGTGTACTCCGGGAGTTGGTGATGGACAGGGAGGCCTGGCGTGCTGTGATTCATGGGGTCGCGGAGAGTCGGACACGACTGAGCGACTGAACTGAACTGAACTGAAATTAAATCTATAAACGATTCCCTATGTCCCATATTAACCCCACCTCCACCCCGGACTGAGCGGAGGGGCCAAGGAGTGACGGTCATTGAGTAGAATTTTGGCCGGTCAGGTAGCCCCCTGTCTCAGTTCTGGAAAATGTGATGTGAGAGGGAAGTCCTGCCTCTTCCCTGCCCAAGGGCAGGGGTTTCAGTATGTCTGTTTCCTCCCCTGGGAGCGGCAGAATGGTTCTGGCTCTTTCTGTTCTCACTTACTTGGAGTGAGTTTGTTTCCCTCTTTTTGCTGTTAACATGTTCAGCCTGATGGCAACAATCCTCAGGTCTGTGCAGAGACAGGGGTTTGGCAGGAGGGCGCGTGCTTCTCTGCAGGGTATTTTGTGTCTGTGTTCACAAGTTACACATCAATTTGCTCCCTCCCTGAGTCTCAGCCTCTGTCCCTCTAGGATACTATCCAGTAACCATTGAGAGCGCGCCTTTAGCAGAATAGTCTTATCATCCAGCTCCTGATTCTTCCTGAGTCCTAGTCCCCCCTGAGCTGCTTCCTGACTTTCGTCACTTACAAACCCACCTTTTCATGTCCACCTGGAGGGTCGGGTGTGTGTCTAAATGAGGATTCTTCCAGCAGACCTGAGTGGGCTGCTGATGGAGGCGCACAGGCAAGCAGATGTGGTCCTTGCTCCAGTAGAAAGTCAGACAGGTAGTGGGTAACTGACAGGGTACCTGGAGGAAAGAACGGTGAAACCTTGAATTGCTTTCTATGGAAAGTTATTCTTGCTGCACATTTGCGGAGAGGCCACAGCTTGGGCGGTAGTGCCGGACAGTGGTTCTCAGAGGCTTATTTAGTCCCAGTGGGAAACACTGAGGTACCAAAATCCAGCTCACGGTTCATCTGATGGCAGCTTCTGGGATTGTAGACAAGTTCCCAGATAGAAGTGGCTTCTAAGGACCGGTCTTGCAAACAACAAATCCATTCAGTCATTGCTTTCCCAAACTCTGTCCTATATTCCTTTTCAGGAAAGGTAGAAATCACAGTGGGGCAGGGTGGATGATGGTCTCCAATATGACTGGAACATGTTATATATGGTCATACATACCCTGGACAATTCATGACATGTGCAGGCAGATTTCTGTTCTGTTCTGTTCCATCACTCAGTCGTGTCCGACTCTAAGCGACCCCGTGGACTCTAGCCTACCAGGCTTCTCCGTCCATGGGATTCTCCAGGCAAGAATACTGGAGTGGGTTACCGTTTCCTTCTCCAGGGGATCTTCCCGACCCAGGGATCGAACCCGGGTTTCCTGCACTGGGGGCAGACGCTTAAGCAGGCAGATTAAAGACCCCCAAAGAAAAAAAGCATTCAATAAATCTCTTTAATTTTAGTTATGTTTAGTTTAAACTTGTTTAAGTAGGACTTTGTAGGGTCCCATTTTGAAATACCTGGTTGACAAATATTCTCCAAGGCACCCGTCCAGGAGTTGCTGAATGGAAAAGGTCACGGCCAGCACTGCAGGGTGATCTCAAGCAGAAACAACGAGGATGTGTGGGTACAAATCTATTGCTGTTCTAAAAACAAAAGCAGCCCCAAACACGTGATCAAAAGACTGCAGATAATAATTGAAAGTGTAGATGGATGCGCTGGTGTTTTCTTGTGTGTGGTTTACACGAGAGGCAGGTGAGCTAACCCATCACACCTTCCCTCTGCCCGTCTTAATTCACCTGAATATTTCTTATTTAAACCTGAGTCTTAATGCCCTTTGCTAACATGGAGATAAAGCCCAGCTTGCAGGCTGTCTTGAGGGTGAGGAAAAGTCATGTTTCTGGACGCACAGCAGGTTCCCCGTCAAGGACTGCACCTGTCTGTCCTCAAACCGTGGCTGAGTACTCCCAGAGCAGATTTGTTTGAAGTCTGCAGGATTTTGAAATGAAGTTGTAACTAACTGCCCAGTGCTGCAGCAGAATTGAGGGAAATGTTGCTTCGTGTTTATTCATCTTGGGCAGTCAGAGAAGAAAAGCCTAAAGTGGGTGTCTTGACTTCTGGAGCCACTTCCTTCTTAGCCCCCGATGGGTGGTGGGGCATAAACCTGGAGTCTTCAGATGGCCGAGGTGGCCTTGTTGTCACCATGGCTGTGGCCAGCCCCGGAGCCCAGGAGAGTCCCTGACCGGTCTGTGGCCAGGACTGATGTCATCCAAGGAGCGCACTTCCTGTCTCCTGGTTTTTGTTTGATGAGTCAGCTTAGATGACTTGAGAGGGAAAGTTTCTGCCAAAAAACCCAGAAGGAAGTGGCACCTATTTTTGCAGCTTTGGCATTTAGGCCTGGAAGGAAGTCTCCTCGCTAAGGTAGCTCCACTTTGAGGAAGTTGGAAACATCCATCCACCCATGGACATTTACTGGACACGGCCTGTGTATCAGGCTACCAGGGCCCCACCCTCAGGGAACCTGGTGTCTAGAAGGTTGATGTTGGCACCCAAGTCTCTTGACGAAGGGGCCCATGCACCTACTTGTAGACTCCCATGTGGGACACAGCCTTGGGTCACCAGCAACTTGGAAGAAGACATGACCAAATTGTTGCTGTCATTTGAAAGTTTCAGGATCCACTTTCAAGAGAGTAAGTGAATAAGAGTCAGCGGGCACTTAGCCTTTTGGTCTTTATCCATCAGGCAAAGTCCTGGGTTTGAGACCCTCTGATACTTAAGGAGCCATCTCTGCTTTCCAGACACAAGTGAAATTGCTGGCTCAGCCATGCTATCAATATTTACTCTCTGATATGAAGCCTTGGGCATCTGATGTAAGACATCTTTGTTTACAAGGCCCAAAGCTCTACGGATGCATTTGGTGAAACACATCAAAAGTGCCAAGGCTTCTGGTCAATCCCTGTGGGAAGCCCACAACCAGAGCACACGGCCCTCCTGAAGCATTCCCGGGTCAGGGTGGAGGAAGTCCAACCTCCTGGAAACCGGGAAGAAAAGATGGCCTGTGGAGACGGCACAGGATGGTGGGTATATTTAAGTGTCAGGCACTATAGACAGTTCACGAAATGGTTCTTGTAATCCCTGCAACAATTCCATGAAGTAGGTTGTATTTCACAAACAGAGAGCCTGAGGCTCAGAGAGATTCAGTAATTGACCAAGATTCTGATCCAGATCTATTGCCTTCCAGACGATGGTCTTCCAGCCGAGCTACACTGAACTGTGTTTGGGAGCTTGGATAAGGAGGTGGCATCTGATGAATCAGGCAGTTAAACAACGGACCCCACGCTCTAAGTTCTCTTTTTAGCGGTCGCTGCTCGTCTTCAGCCTTTGGCGTAATGGAACAAGAAGCCTTGTGTGGTTCCCCCTTTACCAGCTTGGTGGGCTTGGATGAACCAATCGTGATTGAACATCAGCTTCCTCAACCCCAGAACTGGAGTAACAGTGATGCTGAATGAAAACACCAATCAGGGCTCTAGAATAAGAGCCCGTCTGTAGACTTTGGAATAGACGGATGCGAGTTTGAACCGGAGTCTACATTTAAGAGCCCTGTGACCGTGGGGGCCACTGCTTGCATTCTTCAGGCTTCGATTTCCTCTTTGGACAGACAGGAGAAGCAGCGCCTCCCTCATGGTGTGGTCGCAGGGATTGGAGGAAGGAACGGAGGGATGCAGGTCAGCACTTCGCGGGGTGATTAGAAGGTTGTGAGAGCTCCGCAGACGTTCGCTACTGTTATCACTCACACTGACTCACCCAGAAGACTGCTGCCGCTCTGGGAACTCAGGGCTATAACTCGGACAGGGAGGTGGCTTGCAAACCGTCACATTTCCTCTATGTGTTACGCATCACTAGTGGTAATGGATGTGGCCCTGGTGACTGCTGTTTATAGTTCTCTTATGTTTATTCTTTTTAATATTAATAAGTACACTATTTTCAATCTTTTCTTTATAATTAAGATTTGTACAATTTTCACAGGAGGGTACAAATTCTATTCAAGTTCCCATAGACTATAAACGAGGAGCCCCAGGAACTTAACCAGGGACATTAAACCAGGTACAAAAGTTTCATGATCTACAGGTGTTGAAATTATACAGACTATGTCCTCTTATCACTGTGGAATTATGTTAGAAATCAATATCAAAAGATACTGGAAAGTAACCTACATGTTTTCAAGTACAATGTGACATTTACCAAGAGAAATCTTTGACTTCGCCGTTGAAAGCCTCAATAAAGTTAGAAGACTGAAAAAACACAGGGGATGACTGAAGAAAGCATTTAAGTGAGAAATTAAAATCAAAATGAGAAATTAATATCAAAGATACTTTAAAAATCCCATGTATTTGAAAATTAAACGTCCAGTTTTAAATGATGGGTGTATCTGAAAAGCCATAAAAAGGAAAATTGAAACAATATTTGTATGGAACAAAAAGGAAAAAAGAATTTACCAGAATTGGTTGCAGGCAGCTGAAGCTGCTCAGTGCAACTAAATGCAGTGTGGAATCTTTGACTCTTACACTTAGAGTTATGTTCTAAGAAAGGCCAAAGGAGTCAGCCACTTCTTACTCTGGAATCCAGAGATTTGAACCAAATATCCCTGGGTCTCAGGAGCAAAAATACTGTAGGAGATGAGCAAAATTACCCCAGAGTGGCCCTGATGGGTGAAACGAACACGTGAAGAAGAAACACTGGCCCCCGCCCATCACACAGTGGGTCTCCTCCCCCAGCCTTTAGGATCCATCCCAATCACTTCATCTGGAAAAGCGTGACCAGCAAAGGGGCCACCTGGCGGCCAGGGGGAGAACAGGGCAGGCGGATGGCTGAGAGCAGAGGGGCGCCAGGCCCACAGCTGGTGCACCAGGCTCTCCACGAGCTGGGTGGACACTTTGCAAGGAAATGAAGAGCCCAGGAGACAGGCCAGCGCCTTCCCAGACTGGGTGTGGCACGTGGTGGCACAGGCCGTGACGCTTCATCACCCTTTCCTGCTGAGCCCGGGTGGACCAGCACAGTCCTTCCCAACAGAGCCCATCAGGCATGCCATGCTGAAAGATGGCGTTATCATGCAGGGTGTCGCCCAGGGCAAGTCCCGCGTTATAGTATCAGCCCAGGAGCCCCCAGCATCTCTAAGGAGGGTGGCAATGCAGCCCTGTGGGTGGCCTGCCTAAAACTTCCTCCCCCTTCCTCTTTCTTGGCGGAGTCCACATCCCACTGTGGAGGCTGAAAGCACAGGGTACTTGGTTTCCCAGCCTCCTCTGCAGCAAGGACACAGATATGAGTCCTAATCCTGGCCAGGGGGACACAGGGAGATGCCTCCTATATAACTTCCGGGATAAGTTTTCCTTGCTGATAAAAAGATACTTGCAGAAAGAAACTCCACTCTATGCTTGGATCTTGCTAGTGTGAAGATATAACATCTAGGGTGTGGCCATCATCTCGTAATGGTAAAGCACCAAGTCCAGAAACGAAGACCAGTGCTCTGTGTGTGGAGGGGTGGGGATATGATCACACACATGTATGTCTCTCTTCACCGGCTCGGTGTCAGAATTTCCCGTATTTGACACCACTTACTTCTGAATCCTCATGATACGAGAAGAGTCCTTGTTTAAACCACTTATAGTTGGATCAGCTAGGACTACTGCAGCCGGAATCCTTCTTCCTGGTCTGAACCCTTTTCTTGTATTGGAGGCACCTCCTGTATTAAACATCAAATCACGCCCTGCAGCACAGAAGTTGGCTGTGCCAACTTCTCACTTCCCCAGCTTCCTGGGCAGCTCAGAACGGACTGACTCCACCAACCAGACAACTAGGCCAAGCCCTGAGTCAGAAGCTAGTGGTGTGAAGAAATAAGGATGGTGCAGAGTCCACACGAGCGAGAAGGCGGGGCCACACCCGGTGTCCCAGGTGGCAGTGGCCAGCGCTCTGACTGCAGTGGTACCTGGGTCTGGTGGCATCAGTCAGGAGGGCTGCTGGTGCAGCAGCAGTGGCATTTTTTTGAAGCATACTTAATTGACAATGTTGTGTTAGTTTCAAGTGTATAGCAAAGTGATTCAGTTATGCGTATAAATATATCTGTATGCATATGTGTGTGTGTGTGTGTGTGTGCTATGCTTAGTCAAAAAGGCGTGTCTCTTTGCGACCGCATGGACTGTAGCCTGACACGTTCCTCTGTCCAGGGGGATTCTCCAGGCAAGAATATTGGAGTGGGTTGCCTTGCTGTCCTCCAGGGGATCTTCCCAACCCAGGGATCTAACCCAGGTCTCCCACACTGCAGGCGCATTTCTTATTGTCTGAGCCACCAGGGAAGCCCATATATATATATATGTATGTATATATATTCTTTGTCAAATTTTTTTCCATTATAAATTGATAGAAGGTATTGAGTACAGTTCCTTGTGTTAATCAGCAGGTTTGAATTAGTTACCTACTTTATTTATAGTAGTGTGTATATTTTAATCCCAACCTCTTAAATCCTGTCTCCCCGCCCCAGGAGCATTTTTTGATGGGGGTGGGGGAAGCCGTTCCAAGGTGCTTATTAGCTTCTGATCCTGGCTCTCCATCCTTCCATGAGTTTTTGAGTTCCTCAATACCTTTTTAATCAATTTTCACTTTGCTTAAAACAACAGCCTTGATTTCTGTTGCTTACAACTAAGAATACTGACAACAGTAATCCGCAGGCAGTGGTAGCTACGGGTGACGCAGTCTGCAAGGAGCCCTCTGTTAGAAGCTGCCCGCTCTCCACCTCTTCTAAGCATAGAAAACAGATGCATCTCTAAGTTCTAGTATGTACAAAATCAAAGCATTTTCCATTTCTGTGTTTGGATTTCCATGATGAAGGAGGCATAAAATTCAGTTAAATCATTAAAGAGAGCCCTCCCAAACTCTACATGAAATGTGACTTTCTACTTCCTGAAAGGAAACACGAGGTCAGCTCTTCTCTCTGAGGGGTTGCTTGGAGGGTCCAGGGTGACCCAGTTGCCATAGCAAGAGCTTCCTTTCAAAGCCCAGCAGAGACACGGCCAGTTCAGGACGTGTCCCAAGGCCGGGTGACTCTATCGTGCTCCGTGGAGGCCAGCTTCATTGTGAGTTCCGTGCATTGTTGTCAGGGCTCCTGAGACCTTTGTGTGGGGCCAGCGGAGGAGGTTTGGGCAACAGCTGTTTCTCTCTGGATGCTGTTTTGAGCTCCGTGATAGATGAGGCTCTGAGTGAGGCTCAGAGCCCCGGGCTCACTTGTTTCGAATCATAATTTTCGGCCACTCTCCTCATCTCCTTCTTTCTTCCTGAGTTAATGATAATAATAATAATGTCCACGTTTCATTAAACAGATGCTAACAGCGTTGTTATATACTAGACGCTTTATCGACATGATTTAGTCTAACTTCCTATCCCTCCTGCAAGATATCTTACAGATGAGAAAACCAAGATACAGGGTGGTTAAGAAGCTTACAGCGGTCACTTTGAGAGGCTGACATTATCAGTCATCTTTGCATATGTCCCTGTTTTATCTCCCAGACTGACCCCTTGAAGGCAGGAACCAAGTAATATTGATCTTTCTAAAACCCCTGGTTTTAGAAATCAGGCGCCGGGCTGCTCCGTCGCTGTCTTTTGACACATTTCTGTGGGGGAAGACGAGAACTGACCAGGGGCTTCGCTGCTCCGGGTCTGAGTCGCCGCATTTGCCTGTTTCCCGCGTGTGTGTTCTCCCTGCCACGGGCCGCCGGCCCCCGGCACTGGTTTCAAGCAGCCAGTGTGACGGCGCGAGGGGCAGACGGGTGCGGCTGGTCTCACGGGCCGTGGAAGGGGCTGCGGGGCCTCCTTGGCTCCTGGCAGAGCACAGGGCGTCTAACCCAAAGCGGCCTTGTTTGGGAGGCACTCTGGCTCTGTGATCCTCCAACCAGTTCTCAAAAGCACAGAGCCTCGGGGGGGTCTGCCAACGGGGCTGGTGAATGATTTACCCAGATCTCACTCTGACATAGGAGTTCTGTGCTGCCCAGCGGAGGACACCCGAGCTTCATGCAGCCCCCAGGGGTGGACCCCAACCCAACACGGGGTTGTGTTCAGGCAGCCAAGGGCTGTGTGCCCTGTGTAAAACCCCTCTTCCTAAGAGCAAACAGAGCAAAACTTTTTTGCTGTGACTTAGAACAAGGTGAGGAATTTCTTCCAAGAATGATTAACCCTGAAGATAAGCTGAGCACGTCTGACCTGACCCCGAGTTCAGGGACATGATAGTCTTCCTGCTGGCTGGCAGATCTCGTCACTCACCGATGTCTGAGACACTCTTGTTTAAACAAAAAACAAAACGCCTCTTGTCCAAGCCTTGGTCAAACTTACCAAGAGGAATGTGTTTTAAAAGGCTTGCCATTAGAGACGCTGGACTCCATGCTTCTGAAACAACTGTTCACAGAACATTACTAGGTAATTGTGTTGTTAGCAAGGGAATGGATTTCTAATTTTCACCAAATCTAAAAAGAGCTCTGAATCTTTTAAGTTACTGAAATTGAAATAGTATTTGATTGCTTGACAACAGACTGACACCCTTGGGTGTGTACGCCCAGCAGTCTTCCTACAGACTTTGATTGCTTGTCTTTGGGTGCCAGACATCCTGTAAGAACCTGGGGATATGAAGAAGGCAAACACACAGCCTGCTGACATGGGTTTGAGGTGGCTGAAGAATACATTCCAGGGCTTGGCAAACTGCAGCCTGAGGGCCACGAACCCAAAGTCTGGGGTTTATTGGACCAGGGCCACCTCTGTCCACCTTCCCAGCTGGCAGTGATAAAGAACCCACCCGCCAATGCAGGAGGAGATGTGGTTTCGAGACCTGGGTTAGGAAGATCCCCTAGAGAAGGAAATGGCAACCCACTCCAGTATTCTTGCCTGGAGAATCCCGTGGACAGAGGAGCCTGGTGGGGTCCGTAGGGTTGCAAAGAGTCAGACACGAAACTGATTCCTTCAGTGGAGATTGAGGGAGAGAAGAGAGTCAGGAATGCTCTATCAGGAAGGAACCTGAAAGACCAACAGGAGAAAACCTAGAGAGTGTGAAAGAACGTTCCTAAGATTAGGGCTCCACTCTGCTCAGTTTCTTTAGTCTTGTCCGACTCTTTGCAACCCCACGGACAGAGGAGCCAGTAGGGTCGCAAAGAGTCGGACTCGACTTAGCACCTCTGTTCACAGACATGCTGTCTGTGGCCATTTCTGCTGTGGCAGAGCTGGGACTTTGGGACAAAAACTAGCCTTGTTACTCCGTTGCTGTCATGTCTGACTCTTTGTGACCCCATGAACTGCAGGACGCCAGGCTTCCCCGTCCATCACTGCCTCCCGGAGCTCGCTCAAACTCATATCCAAAGAGTCGGCAATGCCATCTAACCATCTCATCCTCTGTCATCCCCTTTTCTTCATGCCTTTGATCTTTCCCAGCATCAGGGTCTTTTCCAGTGAGCTGACCCTTCGTATCAGGTGGTCAAAATATTGGAGCTTCAACTTCAGCATCAGTCCTTCCGAAGAATATTCAGGGTTGATTACCTTTAGGATGGACTGGTTTGATCTCCTTCATCTATTAGGTGGCTCTTTCCAGAAGAGGTTTGCCAGGTCCTGGCCTTGAAAGAGAGGATGCAGAGCTAGACCAAGGTGCTGACATTGGGGATAAGGACGAGGAGGTGCAGCCCAGTGGGGCTGAGGAGTGAGCTTTGCAGGGCAGGGTGGGGGCAGAGAAGGGACAGACAGCGGGGAGCACCCGCTTCTCTCTTAGGGGTCGGGAGGGACCCCGTTCCCACCCCCAACACCTTTGCGTACACACCGGGTCCCGCATCTCCCAGGAGCTTAATGGCAAGCTGTTTTTCCAGATCACCCCTATATGAATGTGAGTGACCCTTTGGTCCAGAAAACCTGGGACAATATGTCTGAAATGAAACCCTCTTTTTTAAGTTACTGGTACACTTGAGTATTAACTACCTTTTCTGATGCTGCTGTAAGACTGAAAAGGGAGGGTCAGTCATTTATATAAAATATAGCAACACTGAATTTGGCAAGTTAAAATCTAGGAAAGTGTTTTTTTTTTTAATCTTTATCATCACTGAACTAATCCAAAGTAAAGCCCTATTAGATAATTTGATAGATAACAGTTTCACAAAGTAGCTGCTTGTTGACTTGACAGTAAATCTTTGCTTTATTTATTTTTTAAATCTTAATTAGAGAATGAACGACAAATTCTAGGCGGGTAAATAGGTTTGCTGTGGAGGAAAGATCACCCTGAGGAACTGTTCACTCGGCCTCCTCCTGCATCGCTTGGTTCGATGAAAACATGCAAAGATCCCAAGTCTTATAAACTTCATGAATGCGGTTACATTAAGTCCGTCCCTGCAAAATAAACTTATCAATGACTATTTAATTCTGCAAGCCTTGTCGCAGCCCCTGGGTGTCAGGAGTGGCCCTGAGGCTGCTCTCAGGACCAGGAGGGTCAGAAAGCCCAGGTGTCCCCCTCACTGGGCTCTCAGTCCTGAGTGAAGACACAGAGGGCCAGTGTGCGTCCAGCTGTGTGAGATGTGAGCCCTTCTTTTAGTTTTATTGAAGTATGGTTGATTTACAATGTTGTGCTAATTTTTGCTCTATGGCAAAGGGACTCACTTTTGCATATATACCTGCATTCTTTGTTATATTCTTTACCATTAGAGCTTACCCCGGGATACTAGCTCTAGTTCCCTGTACTCTACAGTAGGACCTTGTTGTCTGTCCAGCCCATATATAATAGTCTGCATCTGCTCATCCCAAACTCCCGATCCTTCCCTAGCCCTCTCCCCTTCCCCCTGGCCACCACAAGCCTGTTCTCTGTGTCCGTGAGTCTGTCTCAGGTGTGACCTGTTCTTAATAGAGGCAGAACCGTCCTGCTACTGGCGGCTAGCTTCCAGTCCTCCACCACGTTCTCATTCTTCTACCAATAAAGCGACCCTCCCGCCCGCCCGCCCCTGCACCTTGCAGCTGAGGTGGAACGTGACACCCGGGCCTGCGCTGACCCGTCCAAGTGCCTCCTGCTCCCGTCACAGCGAGGGACCCAGGTCCCTCCGGGACTTGCTGAACTGCTGTTGGGAGGACCGAGCCCTTCCCTCGCAGGTGTGAGGCTGGGGGCCGGGGTCAGAACATGGCCGCGTGGGCCCTCCCCTAGGGCCCAGGCTCTGGTGCAGAGCATCCCTGTCCTGCCCCTGGTTTGGCTTCCAAACCAGTAAATTGCTCCCTTTGGCCTTAGTCAGTCTGAGCTGGGTTTCTGAACGTGGCAGGAAAATTCCGACCGATAAAAATGGGGTCAAGGAAGCAGGGAGATGGGAGGGGTGGGCTCTCACTGGGGCATCGGAGAAGCGAGCATGTCCAGCTGAGTCCTGAAGACCGGCCAGGGTGTCTCCAGACAGAGGCGGGGGTGAGGACGGGCGTGCCAGGAGCATCCCAGCATGGGCAGAGGCATAGTGGGCGGGGCTGGCCCAGGTCTGCTGTGACAGGAGGCTTGGGCCAGGCTGGACAGGGCGAGGGAAGAGGAGACCCCCGAAGGTGGGTCAGAACCCCTGAGACGCTCGTGAGGAGGATGGCCCACAGCCTCGGTCAGGAGTGCCCCGCCTCGTCTGCCCTTGAGGAGAAACTGCTCCCAGGCAAGCGGCAATCTGCAAGGCAGTGTTTGGCCGGACTTCGTCTCTCATTACGACGGCTCCCACCCTGGCCTCTCTGTAATTAGGGCTTGCTTTCCTCTCCTGATAACCAGTGTCAGCCACGAACTCCCTGGGAGGAATAAGCCATCTGACTCCTACGTGACTCTGAAATACAGTATTTTGGCTGGGTTTTAATTTGCCTGGAACTGCTGCTAAAAATTGAAACATACGTATAATATTATGGGCCTGGCACTTGGAATACAGAAGCTTAGCTTGAAAAGAGCAGTTGAGTATGCGGTTCACAAGCAAACACGTTTGTTGCTAAACATGAAAACACCTCAGGTTTCTTGTAGGAGTTGGTTGACTCCCTTTGTCTTCGTCGAACAGGAGACTTTAGGTTGAAAGCAGCGCGTAATCCTTGAAGACAGCAGTTTCTGGACGTCTCGGAGTCTGACAGATCGCTGCAACAGGAAATAAAATCGGGGAAACCTAGGACCTATCTGGACTATTTCAACAGCTTCCTGAGAGCCTGGAATCATTCCACAGGAAAGTTTCTGAAATGGGGCAGGGTAAAAGCATTTGGAAAAGGCTGGGAGTGGCATCCTTCTGTTGAGGACCCACCAAGCTCCTGATTTTCTGACGGCTCTGAGAAGTCCTGCAGCAGGGGAATGAGATTGTGTGGGGGAGCCTCAGGCGACCTGGGACCCACTTTCATACGGCATAGCTACACAGGATGTGGGTTGAGTTGTGGGTTTTCTTAAGGGTCCAAGACAAAGCTTGGAGAGGCTGTGATGGAGACGAGAATTCGCAAGGGCTCTTAGCCACCTCTGCTGAGAAGTGAGCCTGTCTTGCGACGTGCTGGGCACAGATCGTCCCCAGACTCAGACACTTGGCCTTCTGACCTGTAATGAACATGCTGCTGGGCGGCCTGAGGATGCTGTGACTCATGGCGCCCCGTGAGGACGCAAGCAGAATAAGCATGGCTCGTGTGGGGCAGTGAGGAGCCGGAGTGACCAGAGAGCTTGTAGCTCCCACGTGTCAGACTGGCAGACTGTGCTGTGGGTAGATCGGGAGGTATTGTAGCCAAATAAGGTGGCTCTTGCCTTTAAGAAGCCTCACATCTGATGGGCTGGAAGTATCAGGGTAGATTAAACCAGAACACAATGAGCTGTGTTACCAAGAAGGACACGGCACACGCGGATTCAAGACAGAGGAATCGTCATTGTTTGGGAGGAGAATTATCATGAAGGGCTCCCTGGGGAGGCCGTCATCTTAAGGAGAAGCTTGAACACTGAGTGGAATTTCCAGAGAGGTGTCCATACTGTTACCAGTTAAGAGCGGTGACCACAGGGCCTGGAAAACCCAGCTGATGGCACCTTCATTATCTCATGTGAAGGATGGAGGCCAATGGATGAATCTCGACAAAATGCTAAGAGAAAAAAGCAACATTCTCAAGATTGCATTCTGTGCAATTCCATTTACGTGACATTCTAGAACAGGCAAACCTATGGCAACGGAAGACAGTTGCCGGGAGCTGGGATGGGGCTTGACTGCCAAGAGGGCAGGAGGGGGCTTGTTGGGGGAATGGGGACGTCTTGACGGTGGGGCTGGGCGTACTGCCATCTGCATGCATCACTCGAACAGCTGCTCTCTTAAAATGGGCTGCGTTTTGTATAAACCTCAGTCAACCCGATTTATTTTTTGTTACAAAAGGATATATGTTCATTGCAGAAAACGCAAAGTATACAAAAAGACCCAAAGGAGAACGTCAGGCTCCCTCATCGTGTTGAAGCACATCCTCTGGGATTTGTTATAACAGACTTGGGGTTACATTGTCGGTGCTTCATAATCGTTTCTTACAACTTGAATTTTAATGCCTCGTGAGTACTTCAGTTGCACTCGTCTCTCACGCTGGCAAAGTAATGCTCGAAATTCCCCAAGCGAGGCTTCAACAGTACGTGAACCGAGAACTTCCAGATGTTCAAGCTGGATTTAGAAAAGGCAGAGGAACCAGAGATCAAATTGCCAACATCTGTTGGATCATAGAAAAAGCAAGAGAGTTCCAGAAAAAACATCTACTTCGGCTTCATTGACTGTGCTAAAACCTTTGACTGTGTGGATCACAACAAACTGTGAAAAATTCTTAAACAGATGGGAATACCAGACCACCTTACCTGCCTCCTGAGAAGTCTGTATGCAGGTCAAGAAGCAACAGTTAGAACTGGACATGAAACAGCAGACTGGTTCCAAATAAGGAAATGAGTACATCAAGGTTGTATTTTGTCACCCTGTTTATTTAACTTACATGCAGAGTACATTATGTGAAATGCCAGGCTGGGTGAAGTACAAGCTGGAATCAAGATTGCTGGGAGAAATATCAATAACCTCAGATATGCAGATGACACCACACTTATGGCAGAAGTGAAGAGGAACTGAAGACCCTCTTGATGAAAGTGAAAGGGGAGAGTGAAAAGGTTGGCTTAAAGGTCAACATTCAAAAAATGAAGATTATGCCACTTCATGGGAAATAGATGGGGAAACAATGGAAATAATGACAGACTTTATTTTCTTGGGCTCCAGAATCACTGCAGATGGTGACTGCAGCCATGAAATTAAAAGGCACTCGCTCACTGGAAGAAAAGTTACAGCCAACCTAGATAGCATGTTAAAAAGCAGCAACATTACTTTGCCAACAAAGGTCCGTCTAGTCAAAGCTATGGTTTTTCCAGTAATCATATATGGATGTGAGAGTTAGACCATAAAGAAAGCTGAGCACCAAATTGATGCTTTTGAACTGTGGTGTTGGAGAAGATGCTTGAGAGTCCCTTGGACTGCATGGAGATCCAACCAGTCCATTCTAAAGGAAATCAGTCCTGAATATTCATTGGAAAGACTGATGCTGAAGTTGAAGCTCTAATACTTTGGCCACCTAATGAGAAGAACTGACTTATTAGAAAAGACCCTGATACTGGGAAAGATTGAAGGTGGGAGGAGAAGGGGACAACAGAGGATGAGATGGCTGGATGGCATCACCGACTCAATGGACATGTGTTTGAGTGAACTCCGGGAGTTGGTGATGGACAGGAAGGCCTGGTGTGCTGCAGTCCGTGGGGTCGCAAATAGTCGGACACGACTGAGAGTCTGAACTGAGCTGAGTACTTCATCTTATGGATGTACCAAAAGTTACTTAACAGTACGCATTTGGGGGGAAACGTGTGGTCCCCACTGTTTTCTGACTATAAGCAACACTCTGCCACACCAGTGCCCTTACATGGAGCCAGTGGATCCCCTAAGAGGTGTGTGTGGCGAAGATTTGAGTGTGTTTAGCGCTCGTGACGCATACCCAGGGGCATATCCTTTTGGTTAACCTCAGGCAAGTCATCACTTGGGCAGGTAGGTTCTGTTTTTAAGGAATTGAAACTCATGTGGAGCCAGGTCTCAGAAATGAGGAGGCAGGCAAGCTGTGGAAAATCATGTGAGCAAAATGACCAGTCTTCTGGAAAGTTCCCTAAATGGCTCCTAACGGTGGTTTAAGAAGGGGGGGAGGGGCTCCAGTGGATCAGCAGCCTCACAAGACAGCCGACCCAGAGCCGCTCTGCAGAGGGAGCGAAACCCACACGTCTGGCCCTCCGCTGAGATACCTGGGCCACAGCCTCACACGCCTTGGACCCCAGTGTCCTGCGTTTTGCAGAAGGTGGATTGCTTCTCATGTCTGCGGGTCCTTCACTTACATGACTGCTCTTACCCCATCCTCGGTGTGGTGGGGAAGGACTCACTGTCAGCTCCCATCACGGCTGGGCACTGGGGCACGGGCCCCACGCCCGGCTCTGCATCCGGGTCCTCATCTCCCGGGATGAGTAATGGGGGTGTGCACTGGTGAGTGTTCCCTGCGCTGGGCTGTCTCCTCCCAGACCCAGCTCATCAGGACAGCTGTCTGCACCAGGCGCCCCGCCTACTTCTGCGGGACTTCCTCTTAACAACCTGCAGAAACCGTGTTCCTGAATACGTTCACACTCGCAGGTACCGCAACGAGGACTTCAAACCACTGTCCTGGGGACCCAATGCAACCCAGTGACTTTTCTTTGTCCCACTTAAGCCAACTTTTCATAATTTCTGTTCACAGCCAAAAAGTTTATTGTAAATACACTCAAGTTCCCTCCTGACTGACTTTGTGAGTCCTTGGTTCCTCTTGGGGAGGGGGAAGTCTGGGGACATCTTTGGTATCATGATTGGGAGTGGTGCTCCGGGCCTTCAGCAGACAGGGGCCAGAGATGACGCTAGACAGAGGCGTGTCGTCTGGTCTAAAAGAAACATCCCACATGGTGAGACGCCAGCGTATCTTTCAGGGGGACCCAGTTCCACCCATAACGTCCCTGTATACTCTTGCCCTGCCGTCTCCCCACACCAGACACCTGGACCTTTATCACGGTGACGGATGAGGCTCAAGTCCACTTTCCTTCGGGAGGGGAGTGAAAGCTGGGTGTAACAGGAAAAGAGAAACATCTGTTTTAAGTCGTGACTCTTGATCGCTCACGTCTATGAATACCTGCCCCCAACAAAAACTAACAGTGCAAGGAGCCAGTGCAAAGAAAAGGTACAACACCCGGTGTGTGGCTCTGGAAAAGCCGCTCCATGGGAGTCACACCTGGTTCTGTGAAGTGGGGCTGACCCAGTGGATGCTCCGTGAGGGCCTGTTGGAAGTCAGGAGTATAGCAGAGGAGTTTCGAGGGAGATCCTCACCTCAGAGGCCTCACCCTCTATTACTCAAAACACACTGAAACGGCTCCAACCTCCACTTCTGGAATGTAGAAATGGGGTTTATGAGTGTGAATTGCTGTGTGAGCAGACGGCAGGGTGTGTGTGAAAGAATACGAAGCATTAGGACACATATAAGCATGAGTTTTGTAAACCACCCAACACAACAGGGCTCCGCTGGACCATGCAGCCTGTTCTGGGGGCGGAGCTGGGGCCAGGGGAGGACCTCCAGAGAGTCGGGACCAGAGGCAAGGGGTGGTCTCAGAGGCCCCGCTGGTGCCCGAGCTGGACCCCTGGACAGAGGGGCTCATGACGTGCCCCCCACCCCTCCCAGCCCCTGTGGGGGTTCAGCCCCTGCCCTGCATCCCAGGGATCCTGGTCCTGAGAGGCCTTGCCCTTGGGAAGCTATGCCCCCAGAGGCCCCACCTCGGTCCTTCATGCTCTTGACTTAGCAGTCCTCAGAGGGACAGTCAGGGGGCCAGGAGCTCAGGAGCCCAGAAGCTGGCCTCTGGGCTGGAGTCACTCAGTGGCCTTGGGCAGAGGCGTCATCCACAGAGTGCAGCCTGCAGGGGTGAACACGCTTCCACTAAGGTCGGGGACACCTCAGTCAAAGGTCTTCAAGGCAGCATGGGGTCCTGGGCCAACTTGGGGAACAATCGCCTTCCAGGTTCCCCACCGGCCCCCAGACTCATCCCTGGGCTCAGACCTTGTGCCCTCACACGGCCAGGCCCCCTCCTGTCACCGGATGTCCTGTTCTCACGGGTCAAGTCTGACCCAAGGCTGACCTCTCTGGTTCAAGGCCTTCTGCCCCGGATAGAGCCGACCTCCACAGACTCTCAGAGCAGAGGGGCTGAGGTGGGTTGTGGTTTTGTTGAAAATAGCAATGATAAGAATAAACGGACTGAGTTATCTGCCAGTCGCTGTTCCAAGTCCTTCACGTGTAGAAACCTGTGGACTCTTCCCAGCGATGGTGTGAGACAGGACACCTGGGGTCACAGACGGGGAAACTGAGGCAGACGTCCAGCCTCGCCCTGCAGAACATGGCCAGCCAGGCCCTCGTGGACGGAATCCATCTGTGTGGATTTGCTCGAAAAGTAAATCCTCCACTGACAACACTGAAAAATCCAGTGTCATTGGTGGAGGCTTCCATGGAAAAAGGCTCTTCCTCACAAACTTTTAAACGCAATCCACCTCAGGACGTCATACCGACATTTTAACGGTGGTGTTTCAGGTTCTGTGGGACCCCCTGGGGGAGACCTGCCCCCTGCCCCTCAGACCCCACCTCACAGGCACCCCTCCTCCCACCTGCTCCCTTCCCTCCCCACCCCCACCACAGGATGCTTTTGTCAGAAAGAAAATACATGAATTTTTTCCCTCATTCAGGTACATCCTTGTGAGAGCAAATCTGCCTTCATGGAAGAAGTCATCACAGAGATTATCCCCCAAAGTTGCCAGAATGGTGACACACATCAGGGTGATTGCCGCTGATAACATTGATTACATATTTGAAAGTCCCTGGGCATGTAGATCTTAGAGGTTTTCATCCCAAGAGAAACATGTGTGACTGTGGAAGGTGACGAGTGTTAACTAGATTTATTGTGCTGATCATTTCACAACGTATACAGACACCGAATATATACACATGTTAAGCAAAAGAGAAATATATCCTTACACAGACAAACATAGAGTTAGTAGCACTGAAATCACACTAGATAAATATATTTCCTTGCAACTTGAATTTTCATGTCACAAGATGTCCTGGAGACAGTTCCAAGTCTCTGCCATCTACAATCTACACTGTTGTTTTTAACTGTTCCATCAAAATCAGGGTAGAAAAGAATTGCTCAAATTTTTTACAAGAGTAGGACAGTCTTGGAGCAGCAGCACCTCCGAGGGACTTATTAGTAAAAGAAGCAACTCTCAAGAGGGATGCCCGTGAAGGACCCATGTGGGCCGAAGACAGAGGTGGAGGAAAGCTGATATGTTGCGGCAAGTGGGCGAGAGGGAGGTCAGAGCCCCGGGCGGGGATGGGGAAGGGGAGAGGCCCCCTCTGCCTAACTGCCCACCCAGTCCCTCAGCCCCCACACCCACAGCTGCCCAGAGGCCCCCTGCAGGTTCTGAGCCCGAGGTCTGAGCTTGGGCTGGCACTGCAGGAGTCAGAAATCAGGAGCTCGGTGACTCAGGACTGAGCGGTTGTGATGCTGGGCCCGTTCGGAACCCGGGCCCCGAACTGAGCCACTGAGTCCTGCCTGGTTCTTACTCTGAAGTCCCCATTCTATGAACTGAGTATCATGAAGTCGGCCCCTCTCTGAGGCCCCAGGATGGAAGGTGCTCCCCTGAGCTCGTCCTGCTCTCCCAACCAGCCTTCCTGGTACTGGCTTCACCAGCACCAGGCCTTCCTGGGCAGCCCTTCAGAGCCCCGACATGCCCACCTGACCCCCAGCCCCAGCCCTCTCCTGTGGCCTGCGGGCCTGAGTGTTCTGAATTCCACTCCCGCACAACTCTCCACTTGCCCTCCTGGGTCAGCCACCCTCCATGGGGACCAGACCCATCATATGCTCCTGGTGGCCCTGGGCCAGGGCTGTCCACACCACTGTGTCTGCCACAGGTCACACTGTCATCGCCACGTGTGTGTTAGTTGCTCAGTCATGTCTGACTCTGCGACCCCATGGACTGTAGCCCACCAGGCTCCTCTATCCATGGGATTCTCTAGGCAAGAATACTGAAGTGGGTGGCCATTCCCTTCACTGGGGGATCTTCTTGACACAAGGATCAAACCTGGGTCTCCTGCATTGCAGGCAGATTCTTTACCATCTGAGCCACCAGAGAAGCCACGTGTGCTGGGCCCCACTCAGCTCCATCCTGGGTTCCCCCATGGGCCAGGTGGAGACCTCAGGATGGCGCAGGAGCTGAGGAGATACTGGTAAGCAAAGGGATGGATGAATGGTAGCTGCAAACTGCAGTGCAGAAAAGGCAGCAGGGGAAGACAGAAAATGAGAGGCGGTGGGAGGGAGACAGAGACACTTTCCGGCCTGTCTTCCCCCGCAGGTCTGCCCTGGGGAACCTGCCCAAGGACCCAGCTCTGAGGGCCTCATGCTGGGCCCAGCGTGCAGGCAGTCTGAGCTCTGCTCAAATGTACCCCGAGGAGCAGCCCAGGGTGGGCAGGGCCCCTCCTGGCGGGCTGGGGGAGTGCCCTCTGCTTGGGGGAACAGTGGAAAGAGCTGAGGCAAAAGGAGGGGTAGAGAGGAAGGAACAGAGCCGCCAGCTCTGCAGCTCCTGCCCTCAGAGGCGGGTTTCTTTCCCACCCCTGGAATCTGGGCTGGCCTTGCAGCCTGCTTTACCAGATAGAATAGAATATGCTGGAAGTGACGTGCAGATTCTGAGCAAGGCCAGGCAAGCTCTCGCAGTGTCCGCTTCCCGCTTTCCAGCTGCGGCCACCACCATGTAAGTCGCCGAGGCTTCCGTGGCCAGGTGCAGGAGAACCCTGGCAGCTGGTGATGGCGCGTCTCACGGCCCACGTGTCCATCTCAGACCATCCCCGGTTCATCCACCCACCAGGTGGCCACAGCCGCGAGAGTGACCCCAGGAGAGACCAGCAGAAGGACCTCAGCCCAAACTGCTGAACCACAAGATTCAAGTAAATGGTAGCATTTGAATAAACAAATATTTATTTGAGCAATAAGTCCTTATTATTGAAACAAACAAACAGTTGCTGTTTTAAGCCTGTAAGTCACAGGGTAGCTCTGTTTCGTGACAAAGATCGCAGAGAGGTAAGATAACAACCCGTTACCATTATCTCAGCAGTGATCTGTTTCCCAAAACTGTGCAGGACCGAGATGCTGCTGTCAGTGTGGACGAGTTCACTCAGATCCCCGCCTTAAGTCTGTGATGTGTTTTCCTGAGGTGTTGCTGATGGGGGTGGAAGGCAACCCCTCCCCAGGCCTGCAGACGGCGGGTGGGTATCTGCTGAGACCCTCAGGCGCCGGGGCATCTCGAGGGTAGTCATCCAAAGCTGAGCTTCTGGGACTTTAGTGAACAAGCAGACCACCCCCGGGGCCTTGTTAAAACGCAGGTTCCAACTGGGGGGTCCAGGCTGGGGCTTCCTGACCCCCAAGGTGACCCAGGGCTGAGGGGCCACAGCCAACTGTGGGGGGCAGCAGGGGTCTCCGCACTGGTTCCGCACAGGGCACCTCTGCAGAACTGCACAGAAAGCTCCAGAAACTCTGGCCTCCTTGTCCGGGTGGAGCCTGGGATGGGATGTCCTGACAGTCCTCAGGGATTCGAACACGCAGCCCAGGTCGAGGACGCCTGTATGAACTCTCTGGGCCACTGTCTACGGCCGTTCCACCCCATGGCCGGCTCTTCCACCCCACGAAGACCTCGTCTGCCTCCCGTGAAGGAGCCCCGCTTACCCCTTCCTTTGGTGTGGTTGGAGCTGAGCCGAGGGCTGCTGTGGGGTTGCGGTGTGTCAGCAGATGTGGGTCCGGGGGGCTCTCACCACGCCCTCCCCGAGCAGTGAATCTCAGGCCAACCTGCGGGATGGCAGGCCAGTCTGAGGCAACTTAAGTCAAGTGCCCAGTTTGGTGAGAGACCTGGTCACCAGGAAGCCTTATTCACAAGCAGAGGGCATGAGGCCTGCAGAACCAGGGCAGAAGACTCAAGGGGGCTGAGGGCTTGGGGCAGTGTTTGCCAGTGTCTGGCGTCCAGGTTGGAAGGCCACCTCTGGTGAGCACAGGCCTTTTGCTCGGCCTGCCCTTGAATCAGGTACGACTGACACCTGCCAAGGCCTGCCCGGAGGCCAGAGCCTGAGTGGCAGTGCTTTAAAGACACGAAGAGTGGAAAACTAGAGCTTTTAGAATTGACGGTCCTCCTTGGAATGGACTTTTTCTGCATTTTTGATGTGAAAGAAAGTCATTAAAAAAAAAACAACCCAAACACCCCCGCATGAACTGGAAGCTGGGAGAGACTGGAGACGGTGGTCGATCTGTTTGTGATAAGAAGGCAGCTTTGCAAAAGGATGGAAGGCTTGGATGGGCCCTACCAGTCGTGAGATAGGGATGTCTGTCCCTCGGGCAGAAGGAACAATTCCAGCCGCGGGACATTGAAGATACTAGTTCGGGGTCGTCTGGGGTCTTTCTGCGGGGAGGGTGGTAATGTAGTGGTGTTTGCCTGGGGGGGGATGGTATGTGGGAGAGGGAGTTGGAGAGAGAAGGAAAACAGAGAAGGGGGCCCGGGCGACAGCAGTTGTAAACAGCACCGTCCTGCCCAGTCTGGGAGACTGGGCTCCTCTATCCAAGCCTCCACCCCTGCCTGTTTCTTGTTGTCCCTTCTTTCTTCTCCCAAACCTGAACTTCTTAAATTAAAAAAGTATGCAATACTGCACAAGTCTAAAAGCAGAAAGTGGACATCCGTCTTTTTGCCCACTCCCTCCAACAGTGGTGCTCATCTTTCAGCATCAGAACCGTCCAGGAGAGGGGTCCCACCCCCGGGCCGTGAGCTGGTGCCTCCTGTCAGATCAGTGGAGGCTTTAGATCGGAAACAAAGTGCACAGTAGATGTCCTGCGCTTGAATCATCCTGAACCGTGCCCGCTGCCCCAGCCTGTGGAGGAGCTGTCTTCCGTGAGGTTAGTCCCTGGTGCCTGAAAGGTTGGTGACGGCTGGCCTAGGAAACATGTTAAAAAGCACACATTCTGGGGACCCAGCCCAGGGGCCGTGAGTCACCAGGTCTGGAGCGGGTCTGGGAGTCCCCAGGATCAGCCGCCCCTGCCCGCCCCCCTCCCCCAGGGATTCTGCCCCAGGCTCAGCTGCTGGGGCTGGTCACAGGTGTGTGCCCTTCAATCACCAGTGCACACACACGCATACACACACACGCATACACACACACGCATACACACACACGCATACACACACACGCATACACACACACACGCATACACTCATGAAAACGCTGTAATGGGAAAACACGCCCAGAATACATGCCCAGAGGCAGGACCACGCTACAGACAGAGCACTGCGCTTCCAGCCTGCTGGCAGAGCCCCGAGTGAGGCCCATCCATCACAAAACCAGCGTTTCCTGTGAGAAAGGGCACTGGAGAGCCGCTTTCTGAAGCCCTCTCTGCCTCACAAAACCCGCCCACGCGGAGTCAAATAAAGCCTCGCTCTGGGGCAGCGACAAGCGGAGGCTCTGCTGGGCTTTATGTGCAGTTGGCAGGACAGAAGGCTCTGCGGCCCTGCAGACGGCCCTGAACCTCTGCCCCCGGGGGATCAGCAGTCTGTGGGAGGCAGATACTCCAGTGGGGGCTCTCTGTGCTCTGCCAAGTTCTCTGATAGAATCAGTTCCGAGTCCCCAGCGACCACGCAGGATGGGGAAAGAGCACGGATCCCGAGGTCCAGCAGCTCCGAGCTCAGATCGGCCATGCATATGTGGATAAGTCTGCCTCTGGGCCTCAGTTTTCTCACCTGTCAAACGGACACGGCGGTGCTCTTCATCGTGGGGAGGGCTCAATAAAAGGACACAGAGGGAGACTTATCCAGAGCAACGTGTCAGCAAGCCCATCCAGTCCCCACTGTTCACTGAGCACCTGTATCTTGCACCTGGTGCATTGCCTGTCTGGACCTCCCCTCCTGCGCCCTGGGAGCCAGCCGCGCAGCAAACATGCCCGCCTGGGCGGAGATCACACTTGCGGGGAGCTGTCATTATTTCATGGCCATCAGTCACTGTAAGGCTGGCTGTTGATGAATGTGAGCGGAGGGCTCAGGTTGGGGAATTAACCTGCCAAGCACCAGGCGCCTTCTCGGGGCCCAGGCTCCCCACATGCTCAGGCCTTCCGGGAACCATCGCAAGCGGGGCCTCGTTAATGCAGGCGCTCGTGGAAGCCTCTTTAGATAAATGACTCCTGGAAACCGGTCCTCTCCCCACCTGCGTGGAGAGGGAGCAGGGATCCCTTGGCTCAGCTCATATTTCCCGGCTGAGAGAACACTGAAGGTGTAGCCACAGGTCTCCGTCAGCTGAGGCCGGTTCCACGGTCAGCCGAGCTTCTGACCCCACAGAACGCACCGAGGAGGGTGTTTCCTGGGACTGAGGGGTTTGTCTCATTGTGTAAATTTCAGACTTAGTGTGTAAACAAGAAACTGTGCTCAGAAAATTGCAAAAGAAAACCCAAAAGATAATAAAGACCCCAGAAAAAATGGAAAATGCTTTTTTGGGGGTAATGAAAGCCAGGAAAAATAAATTTTATATCCATTTTGAATAAGGCTCTGTGCTATTTCAATTCTCTGTGTATGTGAATGACTCACTGTAATGCAGTCACAAGTGATGGAAAAAAAATGAAATGAAAGATGGCAACTCCAGACACAGGTTAGATGCTGTGCTGTGTTCAGTGTCTCTGACAAATCCCTAAGTGGGAAGATGGATGCAGTTTCCACCACAAGTTATTGCTTCGTTCTAAATAAACGTGGTGTGTGTGTGGGTGTGTGTGTGTGTCTTTGTGTGTGTCTGTGTGTGTATGTATGTATGTGTGTGTATGTGTGTATGTGTGTGTATGTGTGTGTGTATGTGTGTGTAGGTGTGTGTGTATGTGTGTGTATATGTGTGTATGTGTGTATATGTGTGTGTGTGTGTGCACACGTGCGCAAACATGTACACTCAGTTGTGTCTGACTCTCCGCGGCCCCGTGACTGCAGTCCACCAGGCTCCTCTGTCCATGGGATTTCCAGGTAAAAGTACTGGAGTGGGTTGCCCTGCCCTTCTCCAGGGAATCTTCCCAAACCAGGGATCGAACCCACATCTCTTGCCTCTCCTACACTGGCAGGAAGATTCTTTATCACTGAGCCACCTGGGAAGCCCTTAAATACACGCGGACTACGTAGTGAAAGAATGTTGGCTTGAAGTTGGGCTGCGCTTGTAGCTGCCCAGAAACTGTCATGTCTGGGTCCCCTCCTGCTGGACAGAGGTTCCGTCTGCATGGGATGCGGGCCTCAACTCCTCTGTTAATTTAAAAATGTAAGCCATGGTTTATGCGCTTATTAACTGAAATCCATTGATTGAGCACCTTTTATATCATAGGTACTGAGAATGCAGATACGCAAGCCTGGCCTGCCCTCACAGAGCTCAGAGAAGGGAGCCCCATCCCAGCGGGGACCGCAGGACGAGGCGGGGTGCAGCCGGGCTGTGCGACCAGTAAAGACTGTGGGAAAACCAAGAGCAGAGCCGGCCATGCCAATGCATCATTTAGGCAGATGGCTCCATGTCTGGAGGAGAGGAGCTCTGGGGTCCGAATCTGGGCGACCTCCCTGGCAGCTGTCTTGCTTTAGGCCCGGGACTCGTAAACCTTTTCTGTGAAGGTAAAATACTTCTCCTTTGTGGACCAGATGGTAGGAGCCTTAGACGCGCTCACCGAGTGGGCACGTGTGAACCCTGAACGCTCACTCCTCTGCCACCAAAGGAGGTGAAAATCCCTTCTCTTCCTCCTCTTTCTCCCGACACCAGCTCCCACACACTCACCTTCCCTCCTCACTATGTCTGGGGAATGCGAGTTCTCAGGCTGTGAGTTCCCAACTGCCCCGGAGTGACCCTCATTCAGGGGCAACTTTATAAACATCAAAAGATCATTTTTCCAAAAGCTTTTTAAAAAAAAAAAAAAAAAAGCCCAGACCCAATAAGAGCACATTGTGCTTCTCGGTGTTTGTCTGTAAGAAGTGTTTTTCCACTGGCATTCCAACTGAAGGCTTTTGTTTCTTCTCTCGTCTCTCCTTGAGTTCTTGGCTGCTGTCCACATACCAGCATTTCACCCTTCCCCCGCTCTGATGGATAAGACCTCCAAAGCCCGGCTCCTTGCTCCCAGGACTTGGCCAAGAAGCCACATAGCTTCTGTCTCCTGCGTCTCAGCTCCTCGGGGCGGTGCAGGCTGCATTTTTCCAGGACCGGACAGGATGCCGAAGCGATGATGTCACAGTCCTGGCCGCAGCCCCCGGCTTCCTGCGCCTTTCCTCCCGACACACTCACGAACTGTGTCAGCTTGATCCTTCAACTTGGGCTCACCTCCCTGCTCCTCAGACGTTCGGACTTATAGGAGGTGGGAGCCAAGTGTCATCCAAACATGAAGCCCGAGTGGTTTTTCTCCTACAAAGCTGGAACACACGTACTCCCGCCTCTAGGAAAAGCACAGCATCTGGCTTAATTTGGAGCGTCCTGGCCCGGAGCCCTGCTCCCAGGGTCAGACGGTGGTGATCTCATCTGAAAAGCTGCAGACTCCCAGGGCTAGGCGGGTGGCGTCCCAGCCAAGGTGGCAGCGGGGCCCTAGGGCCTCCAGGGGCGGGCACCCCACTGGGGGGTCGTAACACTGAACCCAAGATGAGTGCTCCAGCCCCTGACACACGCATGTGCAGGCTGTGGTCGAGTTTAGAGGCCGGCCCTGGCCCTGCCCGTGCATCTCATATCCTTGCCCTCAGGTAACACTGCTGATGGAAAAGCAAAACAAGGCCCTGCTGTACAGCCCAGAGAGCTACAGGCAATGTCCTGGGATAAACCATAATGAAGAATGTGCAAAAAGGTTGTGTGTGTGCATGTCTGACTGAGCCGCTTGCTGCACAGTAGAAATTAGCACAGTAAATCAACTACACTTCAATTTTTAAAAATAAACTGCTGTCGTTCAGTCACTAAATCATGTCTGACTCTCAGTGACCCCATGGACTGTCCTTCACCATCTCCCAGAGTTTGCTCAAACTCATGTCCATCGAGTTGGTGATGCCATCCAGCCATCTCGTCCTCTGTCGCTCCCTTCTCCTCCTGCCCTCAATTTTTCCCAGCATCAGGGGCTTCTCCACTGAGTCAGTTCTCCGCATCAGGTAGCCAAAATGTTGGAGCTTCAGCTTCAGCGTCAGTCCTTCCAATGAACATTCAGGGTTAATTTCCTTTCGGATTAACTGGCTTGATCTCCTTGCTGTCCAAGGGACTCTCAAGAGTCTTCAGCAGCACCACAGTCCAAAAGTATCAATTCTTCGGCGATCAGCCTTCTTTATGGTCCAACTCACATCCATACATGACCACTAGAGAAACCATAGTTTTGACTCTATGGACCTTTGTCAGCAAAGTAATGTCTCTGGTTTTTAATATGCAGTCTAGGTTTGTCATAGCTTATCTTCCAAGGAGCAAGCAAACTTGGAAAACTCAGCAGTGGCCACAGGATTGGAAAAGGTCAGTTTTCATTCCAATCCCAAAGAAAGACAACGCCAAAGAAAGTTCAAATTACTGGCCTCTCAGTGACACAGTCCTAACTTTTTCCTGGGTAGAGAGTCACCGTTCCTGGGCACCTCAAGGAGCAATAGCTGCCTCCCCCCACCCCCAGCCCCTGTGCTAAAGAATGCTCTGATGGACTAAATCGAAGGAGATCATCTGTCATTTCTGTGGACACCACGCTGGAAAAGGCAAGAAGACATTTATCGTGGGATCTGGGAAAGGAAACCCCTCACTCTTCTGAGAGCAAGAAAAAGAACTGTCTCTGTCTGCCTTGGGTGTGGACACGACAGCAGGGAACTCCTGGGAATTGCTAGACATTGTCTTACGACCCTAACAAGTGTTATCCTGAGGATGAAGCAGGAGGGGGGCGAAGTTACTGACCTTCCAAATCCAGCCACGTGCAAAGCCCAGAAGATGTCTAGTTTTTTCAGGTAAGTTAAGGTTAGGGTTAGGGTTAGCGAGTCACTGAACCTTTTATTTAGGCCAGTTTGAGTCAGGCTTCTCCTACCTGAAACAGAAAGATTCCCAACTGATAAAGTATGTAAACAAGCTTTGTAAGTTGCAAATCCATTAGTTTTTATTACTGCTAGTTAGAAAAAAATACCTATGGTTCAAGGAGCAGGTTGAGAAATATTCCTAAGTTTTCATTTTAATTTAGTACCTTTTGGGGGAAAAAAATATCTAAATCACCACCGTGCAGTATTTCAGAAATAGATCTCAGCTAGCGTATCTGTGTAAAAAGAAATAATTATAAGAACACTACAAAACTGAGTGAATTTTAAAATATATACTAAAGTCACAAGTCAACAAGGAAAAACTGTCAGATAATGAAAATATAAAAACTGCCATGTGACCAAAAAAATCACCATAAACTAAGTTAAAATGCAGAGAACAAATTAGGAGAAATGTTTGAAACTTATATGACAGCTAAAGAATTGGTATTCTCAACATAATACAATATATAAAGAGTTCTTACAAATCAATAAAAACATGAATCTGAGCAAACTCAAGGAGATAGAAAAGGACAGGGAAGTCTGGCATGCTGCAGTCCATGGGGACACAAGAATTGGACATGACTTAGCAGCTGAACAACAACAACAAATAAATCAATAAGAAAAGAAGAAATCTCCTCAATAGAAAAGTGGGTTAAAAATTTTTGCCATGAAATTTAAAGAACACAAGATGCTCAACTTAAAATCACAGAAAGTCAAGGGCTAACCGGTTAAAAAGGATTACTGATAATTATAATCCGTTCAGTTCAGTTCAGTCACTCAGTCGTGTCCAACTCTTTGCGACTCCATGAATCACAGCACGCCAGGCCTCCCTGTCCATCACCAACTCCCGGAGTTCACTCAAACTCACGTCCATCGAGTCGGTGATGCCATCCAGCCATCTCATTCTCTGTCATCCCCGTCTCCTCCCGCCCCCAATCCCTCCCAGTATCAGACTCTTTTCCAGTGAGTCAACTCGTCGCATGAGATGGCCAAAGTATTGGAGTTTCAGCTTTAATGTATATTAAATGCCAGGCACCGTAAGAGTTCTCTCACAGAGATTCAGGTATAAAAACAATTATTACAGAGTTTAAAAAAAAAAACACAACAACTTAAATGTCAAGCAATAGCAAACTGGTAACATATGAACTGGACCAACTAGGAAACTAGGAATGGAAAAATCTCACTATCACCTCCAAGTGAATAAAAAGGATTGATTCCTTATGTTCACTCCCCTAGAGTAAGCCCTCAGCAAATGTGTTCAGAATTGGGTCCTTGAAAATCTGAGAAGCAACCATTTGCTAGGATCTGACTGTGAAGATCAACTTAACTCCAAATCAGTAGTTTCTTGTGATTAATCTAATCCTTTCCCTGCCCTTTGGATTTACCTTTGGACTAATTTGAAAACACGTCAGTCCTGCTGTGACCAGCCAAAGTCTGATATGGTTTATGAGCTAATGCCTTTGGCTGAGCCAGAATCTTCCCACCCCGCCCCACCCCGAGAAATTTGGATTTCTAGATGACCAGCAGCCAGGAGAAATTACCCAAGGAAAGAAACTCCAGGCTCCCTGATCCTTGGCTTGTGATCAACTTAGATGCTGTTGTTGTTCAGTGTCTAAGTCATGTCCAACTCTGCGACCCTGTGGACTGTAGCCCATCAGGCTCCTCTGCCCACGCAATTCTCCAAGCAAGAATACTGGAGTGGATTACCATTTCCCTCTCCAGGGGATCTTCTCAAACTAGGGATCTAACCCCTGTCTCTTGCGTCTTCTGCTTTGGTAGGCAGATTCTTTACTGCTGAGCTGTTGGGGAAGCCCCAGTAAAAACCTTCAGTTCAGTTCAGTTCAGTTCAGTTGCTCAGTTGTGTCTAACTCTTTGCGACCCCATGAATCACAGCACGCCAGGCCTCCCTGTCCATCACCAACTCCCAGAGTTCACTCAAACTCATGTCCACAGAGTTGGTGATGCCATCCAGCCATCTCATTCTCTGTCGTCCCCTTCTCCTCCTGCCCCCAACCTTTCCCAGCATCAGAGTCTTTTCCAGTGAGTCAACTCGTCTCATGAGGTGGCCAAAGTATTGCAGTTTCAGCTTTAGCATCAGTCCTTCCAATGAACACCCAGGATTGATCTCCTTTAGAATGGACTGGTTGATATTCAGGACTGATTTCCTTTAGGATGGACTGGTTGGATCTCCTTGCCTCTCAAGAGTCTTCTCCAACACCACAGTTCAAAAGCATCAATTCTTCGGCACTCAGCTTTTTAAAAAAATCCTAATCAAGTCATTCAAAAGGCAGTAAAGAGGAAACAGAGAAATTTAAATAGGGAAAAGTAGACAATAATAAAAGGGCAGATGTAAATCTTAACATCAATAATAAATGTAAAGGGCTCCAAACATACCAATAAAAAGACAAGAATTGTCACAATGATTACTTTAAAAAGGCCTATCTATATGCTGTCTACAAGAAACCTACTTTAAATATATTTACAGAGGTAGTTTAAATACAAAGAGATGGAAAAGATGCCATGTAAACACTAATCAAAAGAAAACCGGGGTAACTCAGAAAGTCAGGAAAATTGCTAGAGATAAAGAGACATGATAATAGGTTGACCTACCAATTAGCTCCAGTACTTTGGCCACTGGATGTGAAGAGCTGACTCATTGGAAAAGACCCTGATGCTGGGAAAGATTGAAGGAGGGAGGAGAAGAGGGCGACAGAAGATGAGATGGCTGGATGGCATCACCGACTCAATGGACAAGAGTTTGAGCAGACTCCAGGAGATGGTGAAGGACGCCTGGCGTGCCGCCGTCCATGGGGTCGCAAACAGTGGGTCATGACTGAGTGACTGAAGAAGAGCAACCAGCCCTAAACTCATATGCACCCAACCAGGGAGCTTCAGATACACGAAGGAAAAGTGTATAATAAAAAAGGAAAAAAACACAATTATAATGGGAAGCCTCTATACTTCTTTCTCAGTAGTCAATAAAACAAGGATATAGGAAATTAGCAAGACATGGAACTGTACCAACTGACCTGACATTTTTAGAGCATCCCAGTCAATAAAAGCAGAACACACATTCTATATCTTTAACATAGGGAAATAGACTAACATAGTCTATTATTCTATAGTCATATTCTAACTATAACTATAGTTAGAAACTCTATAACATAGACTAACATAGACCATATCCTGGGATAGGGAAAACTCTTACAGATTTAAGAGAATAAAAATCATACAAGGTATGTTCTCTGATCATAGTGAATTAAACTAGAGGTCAAAAACAAAAAGATGACTGAAATTTCTCCAAATACTTACAAATTTAAAAATATACTTTTAAATAAATAACCCATAGGTTAAGAAAGAAATCTCAAGGCAAATTAGAAAATATTTTGAATTGAATGAAAATGAAAATGCAACAAGTCAAATTCAACAAAGATGCAGGGTATAAAATCAACATACAAAAATTTGTTGCATTTCCATACACTAGTAATGAACTGCTGCTGCTGCTGCTAAGTTGCATCAGTCATGTCCGACTCTGTGCGACCCCATAGATGGCAGCCCAACAGGCTCCTCTGTCCCTGGGATTCTCCAGGCAAGAATACTGGAGTGGGTTGCCATTTCCTTCCCCAATGCGTGAAAGTGAAGTCGCTCAGTCGTGTCCGACTCTTAGCGACCCCATGGACTGCAGCCCACCAGGCTCCTCCATCCATGGGATTCTCCAGGCAAGAGTACTGGAGTGGGTTGCCATTGCCTTCTCCAGTAATGAACTAGCAGAGAGATGGAAGTGAGAACCTGTACACTGAAAACTATAAGACGTTTGATAAAAGAAATTGAAGAAGACACAAATAGATGGAAAGATACTCTGTGCTCATGAATTGGAAGAATCAATACTGTTTAAATGTCCATACTACTCAAAGCAATCTGCATATTCAATCCAATCTCTATCAAAATTTCAGTGGCATTTTTTACAGAAGTAATCAAAATTGTATGGTATTGACATAAAAATAGAATCACAAACCAATGGAATAGAATAGCAAACCTAGAAGTAATCCCACACGTATATAGCCAATTAATTTATAACAAAACAACCAAAAATATACAATGGAAAAAGGACAGTCTCTTTAAAAAATCGTGCTGGGAAAACTGGACAGCTTCATGCAAAAGAATGAAACTGGCCCACTATCTTATACCACACACAAAAATTAACTCAAGTGGATCAAATATTTGAACTTCTGACCTGAAACCATAAAACTCCTAGAGGAAAACACAGGCTGTAAGCTCCATGACATTAGTTTTGTTGATGATTTTTTAAATTGGCGCTAAAAGGTAAGGCAGCAAAAACAAAAATAAGCAAGAGGGACGATATCACACTGAAAAGCTTCTGCCCAAAAAAGGAGACCATCAACACGATGAAAAGGGAATCTACAGAGCGGGAGAAATGTCTGCAAATAATACATCTGATAATAAGTTAATACCCCAATATATAGAGAACCCAAACAACTCAATAGCAAAACAAACTGATTGAAAACGGGGCAGGCAGCCTGAATAGGCATTTTTCCAAAGTCATACAGATGACCACCAGGTACGTGAAAAGGGCTCGACATCACTAACCATTAATCAGAAGGAAGCTGCAAAGCAAAAGCACAATGAGCTATCACCTCACACCTGTCAGAATGGCTGTCACAAAAAAGACAAGAAATGACAGCAATCGGCAAAGAAGTGGAGAAAAGAGAGCCCCTGTGCATTGTTGGTGGGAATGTAAACTGGTGCCGCCACGATGGAAAACAAAATGCAGGCTCCTCCAAAATTAAGAATAGAACTACCATCTGATCCAGCAGTTCCTCTTCTGGATATCTATCCAAAGGAAAGCAAATCACCGTCTTGAAAAGATGTCTGCATCCCTATGCTCATTGCAGCGTTGTTTACAACAACCAATGCATGGGAACAACATGGACCGTGAACGGAGAAAGAAACTGTGGTTTAATAAATGGAATATCACTTATCTATGAAAAGAAGGAAATCCGGCTGTTCATGAAAACGCAGACTGAGGGCATTCCATTGAGTGAAGTAGGTCAGACAGAAAGATACCGTATGATCTTACATGTGGATTATGAAAAAGCAAAAACAGAGAACACCAAGCTCATGGATACAAAGAACACAATGGTGGCTACCAGACGTGGGGAAGGTGGGGGCAAAGTGGGTGAGAGGGGTTAAAATATACAACTTCCAATGGCTGTCCTCAAAAAGGCTACAGACAATAAATGCTGGAGAGGGCGTGGAGAAAAGGGAGCCTTCCTACACTGGCACAGGAGTGTAAACGGGTGCAGCCACTGTGGAGAACAGTGTGGAAGTTCCTTTAAAAACTAAAAGCTACCATAGGATCCAGCAATTCCACTCCTGGGTGTATATCTAGAAAAGATAAAAACTCCTAATTTGCAAAGATACGTGCACCCCAGTGTTCATAGCAGTACTGTGCACAGTAGCCAGGACAAGGAAGCAGCCTGTGTTCGTCAGCAGATGCGCAGATCAAGACGATGTGGCGTCTCTACACAATGGACTCCTTCTCGGCCATAAAAAAGAAGGAAACAGTGCCACTTGCAGCAGCGGGGATGGACCTAGAGATTATCACACTCAGTGAAGTGAGTCAGATGAAGACAGACATGACACCACTTATATGCGGAAGACAAAAATTAATAGAAATATATCAGTGTACAAAACAGGAACAGACTCCCAGGTACAGAACGCAAACCCACAGTTATGAAAGGGGAAAAGGAAGCAGGGAGTGACAGATTCGGAGTGTGGAGCTAACCGGATACACACAGAGTCATGGGTCGTCTGTCCAGGCTTTTTCCCACTGGTATATCCCGTACTTCCCCACCCCTGAACACGTGAAGGTTCTTCCCCAAACTTTGCAGCTTCCCCAAACACTGGATTTCTCCCCAGCAAATGCTGGAAGACGTTTTAAAACTCCGATTAGAAAGGGTGCCATATGTCATCTTTGTTTGCATTTCTAAACACCTATTGAAGGACTTCTGGTCTGGCAACAGAACTCTGTAGAGGTCAGGCACTGGTTGGTTGGGAATCTTTCTGGCCATCTGCTGAGAGGTCCTATGGCTCTGTTTGAACAACTAGCTTGCAATATGTTAATGGCTGCTGGAGGTGAGGCTTGCAATATGGTGAGGCTGAGGCCCTCAGGAGACACATCTGAGACTCAAGCGGGGCCCCTGAGAAGCCTCAGCACCTTGCAGATACTGGTCCACCATCAGTGTTCCAGCTGGGTTGACTCTGGGAGGAGAGGACAGCCGGTCACCTGTAGGATTATCGTTTAAATCGGAGTTCAGGCTGGTGGGAGGTGAGCTCAAATGCAAGCCTGACAAAGGGTATCCTTTTCTGATTGGTGACTGCTGTTTGGGATGGAAACTGAACTGTTTTTTGTCTGTTTGTTTTCCTGTTAAAGTAGTAGCTTTTAGTTTGTGGAATTTTTTAAAACTTGCTGCTGCTTGTCTGTCTGTTTGTTTCACCTAAGCCCAGAGTAGAAGACATTTTCCCTAAATTAAAATTTGCCTATTTAATCAGCATTTCAGGTTCGTTAACGCAGACTGCGGCTCCTGTCCACCTTCTGCTGCTGTTCTTTGTCGATAGCTTAAAACAGGTTGAAGCAGGAGCTTTTCAGAAGATGGGTCGCTTTTCACTGAGAACTGAGGCCACACGCAGCAAGGGCTTCCCGGGTGGCTTGGTGGTAAAGCATCCTCCTGCCATGCAGGAGACTCGGGTTCAATCTCTGGGTTGGGACGATCCCCTGGAGGAGGAAATGGCCACTCATTCCAGTACTCTTGCCTGGGAAATCCCATGGACAGAGGAGCCAGGCGGGGACGCACACTGATTGAAACCACCCACCCTGGCCAGGCGCCATAGTAACCATTTGCATGAGTTGTTTTATGACAGGAGGTCCCGGTAAGGAACACGAAACTAATAAGCCACCACCAACCGGAAGAGTTCGGGAAAGGTCAAAAGGAGACACCACGTGTCCGACCACCTCCCAGAATCCTTCTCTCTGGCTTCCATTTGGCTGAACAAGGCGGGCACCAGCAGGAAGGACTCTGAGTCAGAATGATTGGCTGAGGACAACCCGGAAACTAATCCCATCACCATAAAACCCAAGACTGCAGCCACATGGCAGAGCCGTTCTCCTGGGTTCCCTTCCCCTCCTGCTCTCCACCCGGGGGCCCTTTCCCAAGAAAATCTCTTGCTTTGTTGGCACATGTGTCTCCTCAGACAATTCATTTCCGAGTGTTAGACAAGAGCCCAGTTTCAGGCCCTGGAAGGGGTCCCCCTTCCTGCAACACATGGGGTTGCAAAAAGTTGGACTGAGCATGAGCACGCAGTTAGCACCTGGGAACTCGTGGGGGAAATTCTCAAAATGAGGATTTCAAGCTCAAGAAGACAAATCTGCTCCCTCCTGCCGGTTGCTTCTCTTCCCAACCTTTTGGAGGAGTTTGAGACTAACCTCGTTAACTCTGGGAGCCGGCTGGCTCTGGGAAACAGATACTGTGATTGAGTTAAGAGGGTGGGCGCCGGATAAGAGGAAGAGAGATGATGAGCTTTGGGGGCATTCAGGCTCTGAGCAGACTGGAGGAAGGGCATTGCATGGCCGAGGCCAGCCTAGAGTTGATTGGATTAAAGTGTGACTGGTTGGATGACCTGATTGAGAAAGGAGGCAGCCAAGCAATCTGATTTATGTTTTGTTTGATAAAGGGACCAATTCGGGGGGCCTGGAGACAGGAGGGTATGGGTAACTTTGTGTATCTGAGCGGGGACAGTGCGGGGAGCTGCAGGTTTTCTGCTGGAGATCTTGAGGGTTAGGGTTAAGGAGGACTTGTGGGAAGGGCGTCTCCAAAGGTGGCAGCTATGAAAAGGCAACTTCTGTTCGGGAACAGTGAAGAGTTCCCGAACCCCGGGAGCTGCTGGATGCTGGGGTGTGCAGGCTGTTAGGAAATAGCGGTCCCATTATTAGAGACCTGATGGCTTCCCTGGTGGCCCAGCAATGAAGGAGACCCAGGAGGTGAGGGTTTGATCCCTGGGTTGGGAAGATCCCCTGGAGGAGGAGATGGTAACCCACTCCAGTGTTCTTGCCTAGAGAATCCCATGTGCAGAGGAGCCTGGAAGGCTGCAGTCCACGGAGCTGCAAAGAGTCAGGTACAACTGAAGTGACTCTGCGCACACACGTAGGATTCTACTGTCCGAGAGCATCTGTGTGTCAGTGTGTCTATACAAGAACTCTACCCAGTGGGGTGCTGGTGAGTGTTTACTGGGCAACTTGAGGGTGGAGAGAAGCAGGAGCGAGCTGGGAGGGGCGGCAAGGAGATACAGGAGGAACAGCTGTCCTGGAGAACAGGTGAGCCGCTGCATCCCTGGGGGCTTGGTGCGGCAGAACGGCTGGTTGAGACGCTGTCCAGAGCTTACGGGCTTGGGGTCTAGAGGGGGACGGAGCTGCGGTGCCCGAGGCAGGACGGTCCCGAGGGAGGGTGGGGGTCAGGCTGAGGACAGTGAATCGGGGGGGGGGGGTCTCACTCTGCTTTAGGTGAAACACCAAGAAGGCAGTTTAGGGCTCAGATCCCCTCTGCCCGCTATGGCATCCCCAGCAAGGGCTGTGTGCCCACCGCTGCTATGAATGTGATCGCTGGGCACCACAGGGGCTCGGCAGACACTCCCTGTAGCAGGAAGGACTTTTAAGGGAGAGCTAGGGACAGCGGCCTGCAGAATCCTGCCCAGCCCATAAACTCAGCTGCCACTAATGCCTCTGGGCAGGGGCCAGAAGCTGCTGTCTGATTCTCCGCCCCTCGCCGGCGTCAGTGCCCAGGGGGCCTGTGTGCCTGACTGGGGAGACCGGTGCTTTCTCACTCACTCTAATTTCCCGCAGTCAGCACACACGGGCCCAGACTCAGGCCCCGAGAAGGCCGGCTCTCCGGGTGCGCTGACCAGTACCTGGGCAGGTGACGGACCCTGAACAAGTAAGGGTTTGCTGGGTAGACCAGCAGCACTGCCCGGGGCCTCTCCCGGCCTCACACCGTGCAGCACGGGAGCCACAGTCACGTGTCGCTACTGAAGTTCAGATTAACTGAAGTAAAACAAAAAATCAGTGCCTGCTGCGTGATTTGGAGAAAACCGATGGAAAATGTGTCAGGTGCCTCTCCTGCGAACAGGGGGAACCATAGCACTTAGGCGACATCAGTTTGAGGATGGAATGAGCTCTTGCTCTTATCCTGACGCTCTTGGTTACTTTCTCTGAAGGAGCTGCTCGGTCTCTCAGTCGTGCCTGACTCTCTGCGACCCCGTGGACTAAAGCGCACCAGGATCCTCTGCTCATGGAATTCTCCAGGCAAGAATACTGGAGTGGGTTGCCATTTCCTGTGACCCATTTCAGAGCCTTCTGAGGGCAAAGGCGGACCTGCCCATCACTTTCCCAGCATCAGGGGAGGGGGTGGCTAGATCACACACTGGGGGAACAGCCCCCACCCCGAGGTGCTCCCCAGCAGGCTCCCTTAGCCCCTGGGGTCAGGGGACTGGAAACCTGGTGTGTGTGACCACTTTTACTTCTGCCTCAAGCCCCATATAGCTCTTCACAGCCTGGCCACAGGTCCCATCTTTGTTTAAGATTTTAATGTTTGATTTATCATGAAGCCCCTGGTGTTAATGTTGATTTCTTAAAACACTGCATCCTTTATCTTGACTGCTGGATCCTCAGCCCGTACCTTAACACCCAAAGCAGCTGCCTCACTCTCTCTACCCCGTCCCAGCTCCAAGTGTGGGAGGGACACTTCTTTTCTCAGAGTTCCTGCCTCAACCCACAGACGAGAGTTTGCACCAGAACCCTGGCCCTCTAGGGCAGTGGTTCTCAAGCCTTGGGTGCAGACCTCAGGCTGGGTGCCCCAGGATCTCTGTGTCTCAGAGTTGTCCGCACTGAGCTGAAGTCATCCAACAATTAGAGTTTTAAGTGTCCGTGTTGCGACACAGCTTTCTGCTGTACGTGGTGATGCTCTGTATCCAGCTGTCTCTTCAGTTTGGGGGCAGCACTTTGACCTATGACCTTGCTTCTCTGGCAGTTCTGAGAATAACTGTTCATTTTTCGGTTTGCTCACCATTTACTTGTTAGTGTGGAGTGCTGACTTCTAAGCTCCTTGCATGCCTGCACCAGAAACCAGAGCACCCACCCACAATATTTAGAAGCGTTCTAACGACCCTAGCCTCTTGAATGCACACATGCTGCAGCCCTCCGGCCTGACCCATCGGGGCTGGCACCTCCCTGCGGGGCGGGGCTGGCGCCTCGGGAACTCCTCCGCCGGCCTCACGGCTCCGCCCCGGGCTCCCGTCGCGCGTCTGCTTCTTTCTCATCTGTTCCGTCTTTCAGAGGGTGCACATCCTCCTTGGCTTTAGGATCAAGGGTTTCTGAGAAGTATTTGTGTTTAGAGCTTGAGTATCTAAAACGTATTCATTTTACCCTCCTATGTAACTAGAAGTTTGGCAGAAGGAAATCAATTCTGTCAGGACATTGAAGCCATCGCTCCGAGTCTCCTAGTTTGCTGTCTTGACTATTTCACTTAGCACCTGGGGCAGAAGATCGTGGGGGTGGGGGTCATCACATCAAACCCGGGAGAACTTCCTTCCATCCCAGACCCCCAGGGACGGTCCAGCTCCCCCTTCCCCCGTGTGTCCAGGCTGCTCCGTCTGCCTGTCCAGTGCTCCATCAGAGAGGCCTCTTGGCAGAAGCAGAAGCCCTCCTGGGCCGAATCATCTGACCCCACAGCCCCTCCCTGCGAGACCCGCACCCAGGAGGACGTCGCCTGCTTTGTCACCCATGGCACTGTGCTCTTGCCATGTGCATCGTGCGACGCTTTTCCCTCATCTCTGTGTGTTCAAGTCCTTGCACCCAGGGGCCACGGCTTTACGATTCCTGTCTCCCCAGGCTGCCTGGACCACAGAACTGTTGGTTTAACTGACTTGGATGGAGACGATATTTGCTCCCGGATAGCGGGACAAGCACAGCGACTAGTGTGGGTGCCCAGACCTCAGCTGGCCCCCAATCTTTCCGGGTGGGATTCAAGCCTGATGCTGTCAGGTTGCCTAAGCCACTGTTTCGGAGGCTCCCACCCCAGGGAACCCCGGGGGAAGGACGGCTGCTGTCTCCTCTGGTGGCACTGATGGCTCCACAGCGCACAAGGCACCGCCCCCTCCAGATGGAAAGAACGCGAACAGGGGACAGCAGAGGGAAGACTGTCCTCTCTGAGAGGTCTCCCCTCCAGGAATGGCCGAATGCAGGGTTTCCAGGCGGTGGCTTGTCTCCAGGACCCTCTGAGTCCCACACCTGCCCCCTCCTCCGGTCACATCTCTGCCCCAAACCCTCTGACTCTCTCGAGAAGGTCAGCTTCCTGGAGTCCAGATGGCTTCACTGCCCCGACACCCAGAGCCAACACTTGGATCGCTGCAGAGATCTCCATCCAGAGAAGGGGATGCAGAAACAGGGCTCCCTCCCAACCCTGGAGAGACATTCCAGCCAGAAGAAGCAAGGACGATCCGGGGAGGATGGCAAAGGCTTCGACTCAGAGACCTCCCCCAGCCTTGTGAGTCTGAGACATGTGTTCTCGGCTATCCCGGAGAAGGGAGTGGCTTTCACGCTCTATCCTTTTCCCAGCTGTCCTTCTTGCTTTTCCTAATGGGCCGTGTCAGACACCTTTGCAGTTGCACATCCTCACACGGGTGTACAGAGCTGAGATAATTTCAGGACGGTCAGGGGCCAAATGCCCACGCAAGATAGAGAGGAGCATTCACCTATAAGCAGCTTTGTAATACGCTTTTAAACGTTACCATTGTATTGAAGCCTCCTCCCCACAGCGGCTTCAGAAACACTCCACAAAATATTTTCATCTCAACTTCTTCCTTTTCATGCTTTTTAAAATATATGTGTATAATCCACGCATGTCTTCAAAATATGCAGATTTAAAAGATGCAATTTTTCAGTCGTTTTAGATTTTTTAAAAAACTTACTGTCCTCTGTAATGATGGGCAGAGAAGAAAACACAGGTTTCGCTTCTGTTTTTCTGTAGTTGCTTTCAAATTAGGCTTCCTCTCTGGTGGAAGCACGTCCTGGGCGTTCTCTGTGGTAATTTAGATGTGTATGTGTATACCCTGGGAAAGACGCCTAGAATCCTTTGCTTCCTTTCCTATTTTTTAAAAAAGTTTAGTCTACTAGCCTAAATGTGGGATGTTTTAGAAGGTAGAACAGCCACCTTTCAGATCAAGCAACAGTGAGGTTAACTTTCTCCCTTGAACCATTCAGTTCAGTTCAGTCGCTCAGTCGTATACGACTCTTTGCGACCCCGTGGACTGCAGCACGCCAGGATACCCTGTCCATCACCAACACTCAGACTCTTGTCCATCAAGTCGGTGATGCCATCCAACCATCTCATCCTCAAACCATTAGGCCATAACTCGCTGTGGCGCCTACCTGAGGCACCTCTTTCCCCGACTCGCAGACAGAGTTTCTGGAAGCTCATAGCTTACAGAGTTTCTGCCTCCCTCATAGCTGTGAAATGGGAAGCCTTCTGCACTCAGCTGATATCATTTCAGTTTGGGGGTGGGAAGCAGGAGGGAGGAAACTTTTTAAAAGTTATGAAACTACCCCTGCACCCCACCTAGCTCCCTCGTGCACCTGCAATATTGTTTTTTTTTAAGAGGATTAAAACCCATCCCCACCCAGACCTAACCACTCCTCCTTTGCTTTTTCCAAGAGCCCATTAGGACACAGGCCAAACCTTGGTCCCAGTCTGTCTGCCAAAGACGGAACCCTTCCCTGCTCAGAAACAGCGTCCCTTTTTCCTCCCTGTTGGTAACGCAGTAAGCTGCAAACTTCTCATTTCTGACATCCCTCCTTCTCCTCATCACTCCAGCCACCTTTACTGCCTCTAAATCCTAGATGCCAGCTCTAGACCTGCCCCTCCAACACAAGGCCGCCTTTGAGTAAAAGTCATTCCTTTTAAGGTCCTTTGCGCCACTTGGGCTCCCGTGAGACCAGCATGCGCTGCTCATGGGACTTTTGTGTGGCTTTGAACAAGTGTGCTCATTGACAATCAGTGGGTTGTTCCAGGTTTTTATCTGGTGAGATAAGGGGACACGGATCAATTCCTCCCATGTCTCTACGGCTGCCTAGGAACCAGGGACCCGGGACTGCCTTTGAAAGCCAGTGCAAAGCAGTATCTTCCCCAGAAAGGATATTCTGATCTGATGGGCTGCAACAGGGAGACTTTCCTCTCTCCTGTCACCAGAGGATTGGGCTGTGGGGTCAGCGCCGGGTCTGAGTGCCCGACGGGGGTGGGCTGAGACAGACTCTTTACAGGGGGAGACCCTGTCTTGTGCACACAGGACCCCGTCTGCTCCAAGGACCACAGCGGGTCTTGGAGTGGCTGGCCCTGTGTCCTGTCGGGGTCCCCAGGAATTCCTCCTTGGGAACAGTGACCCCGGGAGTCTGCACTTTCCTCCTGACACTGGCCAGCCTTTGTTATCTCCTCCGAGTCTCTGCCATAGCTACACCCTGGGGTTCCACCAGTCACCAGTCCACAACCTTGGGTTTCAGAAATGCAAATATTTAACCAGCAGATTAGGGTGTTCTGGTTTGATGTATTAGTTTAGTCTTGTCTTTTTAAGGAAATTAGGATTTTCAAGACAGCATGTTTCTAACTGTATCACCCACACAAGTCACGGATAAAATCTGTAGGATATAAGGTGATTTAGTTCAAGATAAACACTCTGAGCTTCCAAACCCGCTTTGTCTTCACACAATCATTTCAGCCTCCTTGCCGAAGAGTTCGTGGATAAGATGGATCATTCTGAACTGTGCTGCTGGGTGGAGATTCAAATCTCCTCCTTCATACTGAAAGTCTAAATACGCCAAGACTAATCTCAATTTCTATTGTAAGCAGCTATCGAAAAAAGAAAAGGGAAGTGAGATCAAAGTTTAAAAATGTTGTTCAGGACAAAAAATGTGTGTTTGCAGTCCGTCTTTTTCCGTCTTGTTGTATGTGATTTCACATCAGAAGAATTTCTGCTACAAGTCAGACTCAGTTCAGCCTTTGAAAGCGGCCCCAACATAGAGTTCTGGGGAGGTCTCTCACCTATGAGGCCAGCCTTGGAGGATGAGCTGGTGGTTCTCAGACTCATAGACCCGGTGACCATGAGTCCTGAGAGCACCTCACAATCGTGAAGCCCTGCTGACCCCCACCCAAGACGTTCAGCTCAGTTGACCTCCAGGCGATTCTACTGCAAACAAGGGCTCTGTGGGGGAAAAGTCACTCCCAGTTCTACTGGTGGCAAGATGACCACTCTCAAGGTTTAGTGCTGGGTTAATGAAACTCCAGGATAACCGTCAGTATCCTTGCTTCCCAGTAACCACATCCTCGTGAAGTCCCTCCCAAGAGGAATCAGGGCTGGTCCTGCATGACCCAGAGAATATGCTGAAGCATAATGTAAGCTTCATAATATATGAAGACAGTGTGGGACGTTCCAGGCCAGGCCGTGAAAGACACTGAAGCTTCCACCTACAACCCAGATTTTGCAACAGCAGCACTGTGACCATTTTGGACCAGCTAACTCTTCACTGTGGGGGCTGGTCTGTGCATTGTAAGGTGTTTAGTAGCATCCCTGGCCTCTCCCCATTAGACGGCATCAGCATCTCCTGCTTGGTTATAAAAATCAGAACTGTCTCCAGGCACTGCTGAACAGGCCCAAGTTGAAGACCTCTGACCTGGACTCGACTTGCTAGCTCTGGGGACAACAGGTCACCGGGCATTGCGAGAGCGCTCTGGACAGGAACTTGTGGCGGGGAGCTGAGACCCCCAGCCTACAGCTGATTCCATCTTGCCGTCCCCTGGGGGGAGCCACCTGGAGAGGGACCAAGCCACCAGAAGGCAGGGGGAGCTGGCCAAAAATTGATGGCTAACTCCACGGGAGCCAGAACCTTCCACGTGGACCACTCCCAAATTTCTGACACATAGAAACCAAGAGAGATAACAGATAATGATTATGTTGTCAAAGCCGCTGAATTTGGCGGCGACTTGCCTGATTGGTTTGTTCAGCAATTATTCTTAAGGTCTGAGATCCGGCTGGATGGAGAGCAGGCGTGCACATCCTTTTTCTTTCCCTGAGCACATTCTTTCCCTGACCCCTCGCAACCCCATGGACTGCAGCACGCCAGGCCTCCCTGTCTATCACTAACTCCAGGAGTTTTCTCAGACTCATGTTCATCGAGTTAATAATACCATTTAACCATCTTTTCCCAGCATCAGGGTCTTTTCCAATGAGTCAGCTCTTCATATCAGGTAGCCAAAATATTGGAGTTTCAGCTTCAGCATCAGTCCTTTCAATGAATATTCAGGACTGATTTCCTTTAGGATGGACTGGTTGGATCTCCTTGCAGTCCAAGGGACTCTCAAGAGTCTTCTCCAACACCACAGTTCAAAAGCATCAATTCTTCGGTGCTCAGCTTTCTTTATGGTCCAACTCTCACATCCATACGTGACCACTGGAAAAACCATAGCTTTGTCTATGACTTCATTAGCAAAGTAATGTGTCTGCTTTTTAATCAGCTGTCTAGGTTGGTCATAGCTTTTCTTCCAAGGAGCAAGCGTCTTTTAATTTCATGGGTACCATCAGTGGTACCTGGGTCTGAAGTATCTCCACAGGTTATGGAGGATGTGACTGTCCCTCACCATTTACAGACCAAACATATATGCTGTTCCTAAACCAGGCAAACGCCCTGCTCCCGCAGGTGGGACGTCAAATGTGTGGGCCTAGAGGAAGGACTGATGCTAAAGCTGAAACTCCAATGCTTTGGCCACTTCATGCGACGAGTTGACTCAGTGGAAAAGACTGATGCTGGGAGGGATTAGGGGTGGGAGGAGAAGGGGACGACAGAGAATGAGATGGCTGGATGGCATCACCGACTCTGTGGACATGAGTTTGCGTGAACTCCGGGAGTTGGTGATGGACAGGGAGGCCTGGCGTGCTGTGGTTCATGGGGTCGCGGAGAGTCGGACACGACTGAGCGACTGAACTGAACTGAACTGAGAGGAAGAACTGGGGACCCTGCTCGTTGCCAGCCCCGCTGCTCTGGTGTGGGGTTCTGGGGCCGGTTTGTTTGTCCGGAGATGTTGGCGAGGCAGCTTGGAGGTATTGTTTTTGTTGTCGCGTGTTTTACACAGTTACCATTTGACAATGAATTAAGGTCTATATGTTTCCCTTTTTAGCCACAGTGAGCTTCAAAGGGCTATTCAGCTTTCGTTTTCCATACTCTCAAGAGTAATGTATTATTCCACTTTTTTCCTATCGTCGTCAAATGCATATCACTCCATTTTTTACCGCAGTCAACAAACATGTATTATTCCATTAGCAAAACAGTCTGCTGATTTTAGAATATCTAAATTCAATTATCCAGTTCTATAATTATTAATGTGATTTTCCTTAAAATATATGAGAGGAGAGAAAACTGGAAACTAGGGAGCAAAGTACTATAGATTCTTATTCTTTGGTTTGGTTCCAAAGTTCTGCACCAACAGATGATGGAGCATTTATTGGAGAGAAAAGAACAAAAAGGAAAGAAAGAGGAATAAGAAAACCACTTAGGCCCTGGAAAGAGCCCGGCACCCTTTCTGCACATTGTCTTTAACTCTTTCTCTGATTCATAAATATTTCACATAGTTATAATCAAAGTGTACACTTTATGCATTACTTTTCCATAAGATATTATATGGTTCTCTGTTTCAAAATAAAATACATAGTTGCCATTTTAATGGCGGCATAATATTCCATGTTCTTGATATACTGTCACGTCCTTATTGTTGGATATCTGGTTTGTATGAATCAGACTTGTAACAAGATATGACTTCTGAGAAGATCTAGAAATATTGTCAAAAGATGTCTTATGAGCTGATTTTGATATTCCAGTGCCTCTATTGATTCTGCAGTAAGTAAAATGTAACTAAAGATTGCTCACAAGTCGGTTGGAAACATGGGTATTATATATACAGAGAGAGAATTTACAGAGAGATACGTGAAATTCAAAAAATGACAGAAATGAGATGTAGGTGAGACAGAAAAGCCGAAATATACATAAAAACCAAACAGAGCCAGATACATAAATAAAGACATTTTCGTCAAGTTACTCATCCACGTGTGAGAATTTTCATGGTCCAGGAGTTTCTCTGTCTGAATGCACGATTCTATTTAATCTTGAAATGCTGAGCACATCCTCCAGGTTTTATATCCCTACACAGCTAAATTGTGTCTCAGCTTCTCTCTAAGGTTTATGCTAAATCCATATTCCTAGGTTAAAGCAACGGTTTCTAAAGTGAAAGGCAGGAATGGAAAGTGGAAAGTAAGGCGTGTTCCTAGTTGGAGAAAAAAACATAGAGGATCTCAGGAGGGACTTTGACTTATGGGACAGTGGGTGTTTGAGAAGGTAACCTGGAGAGCAGCAGAGATAAAGGAAGGAACGACTTCTGTGGTCTGGGCTTTTATGAAGGGACACTGACAGAGCTACGCGATGCCCTTGCGAGACACTGAGCTGTTGAGACTACGTCTTGGGGCGTTAGGGGCTGAGGTTCTCCCTTTGAAAGAACCAGGTTCACCCCTGCCCACCCTGATCCCAGCTGAGCGACAGGGCAAATTCCATCTCCCTGGAACGCTTCAGCCGGCGGAGTGACAAACTGCAGAATCGTTCTCGCCGACGCTGCTCTGAGAGAGACCGATGCGTCTTTGTTTTTCTTCCCTCCCTCATGGGCCCAGCTGTGACTCCGGGCCAACCTTGAAAACTTACCCAAACTGGTACACAGCGAGAGGAGCTGTCTTCTAGGAAAACGGTCTCTGCAGATTATTTCTTCTCTCTGAGACTCACAGTGGTGGCTCGTGGGATGGTCCAAACCCAAATCCTAGTTCTGAGCCGGACGTCACCCTGTGAGGTCCAGTCAAAGTGCCCTGGAGTATGTGTCTGCAGTAGAAAATCCTAATAACTTACTCCTCAGTCTTACCTGCTCTGAATAAATGACAGTTATCTTCAACCCCTATGTGAAGGGACGATCAAACTGTGTCACGCAAATCGATATACTTGATTATGTACCAGCATCTACATAGTCGCTTCCCTGGTGGCTCAGCGCTAAAGAACCTGCCTGCCAAGCAGGAGAAGTGGGCTCCATCCTTGGGTTGGGAAGATCCCCTGGAGAAGGAAATGGCAACCCACTCCAGTATTCTTGCCTGGAGAATCCCATGGACATAGGAGCCTGGTGGGCTATTGTCCACAGGGTCACAAAGAGTCAGATGTGACTTAGTGATTGAGCCCAGGTGGGACAGTGGTAAAGAATCCTGCCAGTGCAGGAGACCCAAGAGACTTGAGTTCAATCCGTGGGTCAGGAAGATCCCCGGGAGTAGAAAATGGCAACCCACTCCAGTATCCTTGCCTGGAGAATGCCATGGACAGATGAGCCTTGTGGGCTGCAGCCATGGGGTCGCAAGAGTTGCATGTGACTGAGTGACAACATTCCACGTTCACATATATAAATACCTGTAACAATTTCTAGATCTAATTCTGTGTGTTCTCACACACACACTATATGAGTTCATACTGACACTTCTGATTTCATTCCAACCCCTCCTCTCCAGTGTGGGCACCTGGGGCCCCTCTCCCAGCGGAGAACCTGCCGTGGCCATGGGATCAGGGAGAGGACATGCCCAGACCTTGCAGAGGCCAGATGGACGCAACCCAGAGACCGCAGGGTTCTACTCATCTCTTAGCCACAGATTCAGGATTCGCAACACAAACACAGTGACTCACGGGTCCTGTGGTCAGGAGCCCAGGTTCAAGGAGCAGGGCAGCTGCAGGGCCTCCTCTGGCTGGAATCTGGGGTCCCCTCCGAGCTCTCTGGTGTGGATGGCTGTCAGACCCTGGGACCATCTGGGTGCAGCTCTCAAGCTCCTACAGGCCCCCTCCCTGCCACGGAGGCTGCTCCCTGATTCCAGGGGTCTGCGCGGCCAACAGGGGAGCCTCTGCTCCAAATCACCCTTGTCAGGAAGTCCTCCGTGAAAGGGCTCTCCTGCTTAGGTTAGGCCCACCCAGGACAATCTTACTTTTCGTGATCTCAAAGTCAGCTGTTTAGGGACCTGAATTACATCCATAAAATCCCTTTATCTTCACCATGTTATTTAGTGTGTTAGTTGTTCAATCATGTCTGACTCTTTGCAACCCCGTGGATTGTAGCCTGCCAGGCTCCTCTCTCCATGGGATTCTCCGGGCAAGATTACTGGAATGGGTTGCCATTCCCTTCTCCAGGGGATCTTCCCGACCCGGGGATCAAACCTGCAACTCCTTCTTGGCAGGCGGATTCTTTACTGCCTGAGCCAGCAGGGGAGACCTGTTAGTGTACAGGTAACTTCATGACAGGAGTGAGATTCCACTGTATTCACAAGTCTGGCCCCCAGTGACAGGAAGTTATCCAGAAGCTGTGCATGGTGGGGCCAGAGAAGGAATCCTGATTCCCTGAGCTAGCCTGACTTCCTAGCTTTTTTTTTTTAATGTACTTTTTAATTGTGGTATAAAGCCCAGAACATGAAATGCACTGTTTTAGTTCATTTTTACGTGTGTTGTGAGTTCAGGAGCATCAGGTGTGGTCACGGTGCTGGACTCCCAACCCCTCCCTTGGGCCCCACAACTCTCTCCAGCTTGTGAAGCTGGACCTCCATGCAGGCTGATCGCCGCTGCCCCGGCCGGCCTCCCCCACCCCACCCCTTCTGCGTTTGTGCAGCCGGGGCAGAAGCGGAGAAGCCGACAGTTTCGCCCAGCTCACTCCTAAGCGCAGTCCTGTCGGAGGCTGTTTCTTGTTCCATTCAGCGCTGGCTGCGCATCCGGCCTGCTCTTTACAGGACCCATGCAGCTCACCCCCGGAGCTGGGACCGTGAACCCCATTTGCGGGGCAGGATACAGAGGAAGAGACGAGTCAGGGGATGGAAACAGGACGTGCCGCCCGACTCTGCACTTCCCACAACTCCGGGCACAGCAGAACTTCCCACTCGGTCAGCAGGACGGGGCAGTCTCTTCGATTTGGGAAAGGAACCGAGCCCAGAAAGGAACCAAGCAAGGAACCTCGTGCCCGCCTGTGTCTCAGCGTCCCGATGACCAAACCGGGACGGCAGTGTCTACATGTGTTAAATCACCCCCCTCGTGTAGACAGCTTACATGGCAGTTATCTTCAACCCAGGACAGCTGTGAGACTCTGGAAAGGTTTCAGGGCTGCAGGAACTGTTCTCAGACTGCACAATAAAAGATCGTTTTCCAGTTTATTGGAAGCTTCCCTCCTCACGGATGTGTCATTACTGAACAGGGTGAAGAACGTGACTTTGATTCTGTTTTTAATTTGTATTTCTTCTGTTCTGTGTCTGATGGAAGCTGTGGGCTGTGGGTAAAACCTGCTTTTCATATCCCGAGAGTCTTAGGCCCAGCTGGGCCAGTACAGAAGGGAATTTGGTCCCCCTTTCTGGGGTTTGAACGCTGTGTTTTGTGTCCTGCAAGGTTTCTTTAACTCTGTTCCCGAGTCATAATTATTTCCAGACAAGATGTTGGCTTGGCCACCGGCCACGGCCGTGATGCAACTTTTGAGTTTTTCAAGCAGCAAACACAGAGCCATCCTCTCGCCTTCCATGAGTCCTTGGTAACGTGGCAGAAGGAGAAGTCGTAATTTCCAGCTGTGATAATGTGTTTCCAGGATAAAGTAACTTGTTGTTCAAATTCCAAAACCACATGCGTAGAAACTTTCATTTTCTGTGTGGGCAGGGACTCTCCTCTGCAAGCAGAGTAAGGGTGACTCTGTCAAAGGCCTCTCTCTGCTTTTGAACGATGACGCCCGTGGGGTGGCGAGCCCCCCAGGAGAGGGTGGGGCTCAGATGTATGTAAGCGTTGTGTGTGGACTTGGGCCCGGGCAGGCTGGCGCTCTGGGGGACCTTTGACAGGTCGGCCATCTGCTGGGGACCCCAGAGGTGCCTGGAGCACTGAGGATCTTGGGTGTACCTGGGCTTAACCAACACAAATTCAAAAGACTTCCTGCTTGGAAACAAGAAAAAAGAAAGAGTGGAGAAGGAAATGGCAACCCACTCCAGTGTTCTTGCCTGGAGAATCCCAGGGACGGGGGAGCCTGATGCGCTGCCGTCTATGGGGTCACACAGAGTCGGACACGACTGAGCGACTTAGCAGCAGCAGCAGGGGTTATTTATATTGCCACTTCAATATTTTCAATGTACTTGAAGATAAAAGAAAATTCCATAAACACAGAGAACTATAGCCACCAGTCCCCAAAGATACGAGTGCAGCTGTTTCCACCTCCTCCAGAGCTAGAGGGGATCCAGGGTGAGGACGTCAGCGTGCTGGTCACGTCTCTCTGTGGACGCGGCCGTTCAGGTGGACACACGCTGCGGTCGGACCGTTTCCTCTGTGTCCCAAAGGCAAGTAGAGGACAGGCCCCGCAGTTTCCGCCAGCTGTGCCGGGCCTGGGACTGCCTGCACGCACACGCACGCACACGCACCACAGACACGCACAGTGTCTGACTGGCCCAGCCTACCTCACTGAGCGTGCGGAATCTCATCTCTGTCGACAGCCTCCCTGCAGCCCCTCCGAGCCCCCGTAAGCACTGCGAGCCCCTTCACCCCAGCCCCTCACCCCCACCGTGGCCCTGGGTCACGGTTTCCTTCCTGGTTCCCGACTCTGCCCTCTCTCCTCTCCGCAGAGGCCCCAGGACCTTGACTCAGAGATGCCCTCGGGCTGCCCAGCTGGCTCCGGTGTCCGCCCGTCGGCGCAGGGCTGGGCAGCCCCGACTAGCCAGGGCAGGTGGGTCTGTCTCCACCCACGACTTCACAGGTCTTCTGTGCCCACGTCCTGCTCCCCGACTTCCTGCAAGGTCGCTCAAGGTCACTGAGATCTGCTCTCCCCTTCCTCACGGTCAGTGTCCGCCACACGACCTGGTCTCCCCATTGGCCTGACTCCAAGCTAGGATCAGAGTCGGACCAAGCCTTGGGGAGACAGGCAGCCCGGTTCAGCCTCACTGAGATACCTGTGCGTTACGGCTGCAGCAAATGTGCGGAACGTGAAAAGAACTTAGAAGATAATTCTACCAGAAACGGCACCGTGAAGTCCATTTACAGGGGACAGAGACGTGCCAGGAAGGAGGTGACACAGGACTGAAAGTAGGGGACAGGTAGGTAAGCAAAGCAGTTCCCAAGACTCAGACACAGCAAGTACAGACCCGGACACGGCAAGTACAGAACCAGGTGCAGCCTGGCCATCGAGAAAATTCTCCCTGGACACCCTACCCTCTGGTTCACACTTCCTGCCTAATACCCCCGTGAGTCGTGTGACCTCAGCCAGCAGTAAGGAGGCCCCAGAATTCACTTGGGAATTAATTCAACCCTTAATTTTTGGAATGATATCTTCATTTCCTTAGTGAGCACATGGCATTAGTCTTGAAGAGATACTGAGTTAAGTGTAAAAATAATGAAGATAAATCAAACCTATTTTTTTAAATATTGGTACCAAGAAAAAGTCTGTGGATATTTGTTTCTTTCCCCCCCCATTTGTTATGTTTATGAGTATTTTGTGTGCTGGGTTGCCAGGTCACACTTGAAATTCTAATTTAAAGCATTAGTTTAAATAGTTGACAGGTGATGATTTTATGTTGACATTTTAAGGAAATGTAAGATTCATTATGTGTCCAGAGTTTATTTGTTATTTTTCCAGGAATAATTACTTAAGTATTTGGCACGATTTGCCTGTTCATCAGACAACTAAGGAAATAAAATTATTACATTTACAAATGCTGTTTAAAAGTTATTTGGGTTTTTTTTAATAGGGCCAAAGATTAATCAGAGGCCTTCTTTGAAAAGTTATTAAATATTACTAGATTCATTGTTGAAAATAAAGTTTGCAGGTTGCATGGCTTGTAAGTGTCATGAAGGGACACTGCCATCGTGCTAATTAAGCATTCAAAACACTCACCAGCTTTTATTGTAAGCGTATTTCTCATGAAGCCCTTTGGCAAGGATCACCTTTCCTTTCACCGAAAAGGCCATTTCAGACATTGATGAGCACACGCTCACACCAGAGGCCAGGGAGTCCAGTTCGAGCTCCAGGGAGGCTGCTGTTACCTGCGAACTGAGGCACTCAGCCCCTCTGAGCCTCAGTCTCCTCATCTGTAAAATGGGACAACAGCAATTACCTCGTGCGGCCGACGCTAAGGGTAATGAGACCAGGTGGGTGAGAGAGGCCCTTGCCAAGGACCCAACAGCAGGCACCCATGCTTGTCCCATCCAGGGCGACTACCATCAAAGAAGCACAGCAACCTTTTACCTGGGCCGCAGCCTTCCTGGATTTCATCAGAAATCCATGTCGTAAGGGAAACTTACACACTGTCTTGAAAGCCTGCAACGGCTCCATCTTAGTCAGGGGATGAGCCGAGGCCAGGGCTGTGGCCCACTGCCCGCACCCTGTCCCCCGCAAGCCGCCTGCATTCCCCCTGACCTCATTGCCTGCCATTCCCCCGCTGCTCTGACCCCGACCTGCCTAAGTGACCAGCGTTTTCCCTGCCTGCAAGTGTTTCCAGCAGGTTCTGCATAACCCACCCCCTCCCACTCTCAGGCCTCTTTTCAGATGTTGCCTGAGCCCCCTAAAAAGCCCACCATATCGGCTCCATCCCCCGGATGCCCATGGCCATGCTGTTCTTTTCCTCCAAGGTCCTCGTCACCATTAGGTAAAACGCCTGTGCTGTGACTGCCTCTGCATTCACACCCCCCGATAGGACGCAAACAGAGCAGGGAGCGTGTTCCCCGCTGTGAACCTGACGGAGTGGGAGCCCGCCCCTTGAAACAGCAAAGGATGTGAGACGAGTGGGCCCAGGACTCGGCCAGGGTGGATTTCCGAGACTCACCTGTTTGGTCATCGTGTACAGATCGCTGGACCTCCTGCCTCTTCGCTTCCTCCTGTCCATGGTGGGCGAGCAATCCTATGGGACATAGGGAGCCCAGGATGACTTGGGGTATAAGGGCGCATTGGATGGAAGGCAGTGCAGACTGTTATCACTAGCTGGTGACATTTCAAAAGACTGCCCAAGGATGCACAGTTATAAACATTTTGAAGTTGAAAATTGTTTTCCCCTGTGGAACAAGGCTGTGAGCCAAGAAGGACTCGCATCAGCAGTGCTCAGCCCTGTCACATGGTGTGGGGAAGGACAGTTTCCATGAATCGTCCCAAAACTGGTGAAAACTGGGGTCGACCTGAAGATCCTGGAGACGTCTCAGGAGGGAGTCGCTTGAGTCTTGGGAGCTTGTCTCTTGGCTCTATGAATGCCTGGTCAACGTTCTCTCAGTGGGGGTTTGGAAAATTGTTTGATGGGGAGGAACTCAATGAAGTTCATTACCTCTGATGATAGAACGATTCTCTGAGTGCAACGACTGTGTCCAGCAGGATGGCGTGCAAGTCCAAGAGAGAGAACAAGGGTTCTCCTCACTGTTTATATGGGGTCATTCAGTCCGCATTTTTAAAACTCCTCTCATCAAATTCAGAGACCAAAGATCTTTCTCTCAGAAACTGAAACTTCTGTACAGAAAGAGCCCAGGCATTTTTGCAGGAAATAGGCTGGTGTGACGGAGAAGGCAATAGCAAGCCACTCCAGTACTCTTGCCTAGAAAATCCCATGGATGGAGGAGCCTGGTAGGCTGCAGTCCGTGGGGTTGCTGAGGGTCGGACACGACCGAGCGACTTCACTTTCACTTTTCACTTTCACACATTGGAGAAGGAAATGGCAACCCACTCCAGTGTTCTTGCCTGGAGAATCCCAGGGAAGGGGGAGCCTGGTGGGCTTCCGTCTATGGGGTCACACAGAGTCGGACATGACTGAAGTGACTTAGCAGCAGCAGCAGGCTGGTGTGACAGTTCACCTGGGCGGCTCTACAGAATGACAATGGTCTGATTAGCTGAGGCCACAGGTTCAAATACAGCAAGGTACTCAAACCAGCCACCCTGGCACCAGGCCACACAGCTGCGCCCGAGCTAACCTGGGGCCAGGTTCACTGGGGGGTGGGGGGGAACAGCTAAGCGTCAGGCTCCTGGGGACACAAGATCACATGTGAGAGTCTGGAATGATCTAGAGCAGGTGGGGGGAGGGTGTCAAACCAAACTCCAGTGTTATCTTGTTTTTCTGCAGTTTAAGGGCAAGATGCTCGTGGATGGGGGCCAAGCACAAGAGGTGAGCGCCACCTGGTGGATGCACCCGGAGGTTCCCCCTGGTACCCAACCTGCCCCCACTCCCAGCCCCCACCCGCCAAAGTCACCAGCTGACTGTTAACGCGGCAGATGGAGCGTCGCGGAGGATGGAGCGTACACTTGATGACATTCTTCCACATTTTTCAAAAGAAGGGTAATTTAAAAGCTAGTAATGAATTTCCCCCGGGGAACCCCCAGGGTGCTGTCTGCTTCTTGTCCTTCTAACCCCAGGGAGGTTACACAGGAATCCTCCCCTCACCCCATTCCTTGTTCTTTTGCTCAGACAGACCCTCCCTGACGTCCATCTCACACCTTTTGGCTTCCTGCCAGAAACGCTGATTTTGTGTAAATGCCACGTAGGGCCCAGAGATGCCACGTGAGCAGGGCCGGCCTCTGGCTCTGAGTCAGGAGAACAGACATGCAAGTGATGAGTGTTGGGATTTGCGGACAAGGAGCAGCAAGTATGAAAGGGCTGCCGAGGGCAGGGGGAGGGTCTGGGGAGGGTCAGAGTTCGGGGGCAGTGAGGGCGGGGGGGGGGGAGGGTCAGGGGCCACGTGCAGCGCCCCCAGAGTCCACCCCGATCGGTGCTGCCATCCAGCTGGCGCTGCAGCTGCAGTCTCACCCCGAAGCCGGCCCCCGGGGCCTCTGCCCTCCGTGGCTGCACTGGGCTGGCCCGGGTGTGGACACGGCGCTTTTCCTCTGAGTTCATCCAAGGCAGGGTTGGAATTTTCCGGTTGTTTACCAGGCAACTGGGAGGAGAAACAAAAGCAACAACATGAAGTGCTAGTTTGCTGAGGCCACTACCCAGCCCGGGGAGACAGGCGGACACCCGAACACCGGCGAAGACGGCTCGGCGATAGCAGCTCCTCTGCACGTGGCTCCTCAGCCCCCTTCACCCCTCGCTGGTCTCCAGGCGGCCAGGCCAGCGGAGGCGGAAGGCAGCTCACGAGTCTCCCGGGCTGGCTGAGATCCACAGCACCTTCCAGACGCAGCTTCCGGAGCCCCGCTCTGGGGTGGGCTCGTGGCTTTGCGCCTCCCAGCCCCACTGCAGCCCTCCGCCCTCGCCCCTACCCTCCTCCTCCTCCTTCTTCTTCAAGACTAATGAACATTTACATAAAGTAAAAATATGAATTCACGGATCATAAGCATTGCTTGTGGTATATGAGGGGCTTCCCTGTTGGCTCAGACAGTAAAGAACCCGCCTGCAATGCAGGAGACCCAGGTTTGATTCCTGGGTCAGGAAGATCCCCTGGAGGAGGGCATGTCTACCCACTCCAGTATTCTTGCCTGGAGAATCTCATGGACAGAAGAACCGGGTGGGCTACAGTCCATGGGGCCGCAAAGAGTCAGACACAACTGAGCAACTAACACATCCACCCTCCCACACACACACATAGTATATGGAGTATGCACAGACAGGTGTGATTTCATCAGTTCAATCTCGGTCGTGTCTGACTCTGCCACTCCATGGACTGCAGCACGCCAGGCTTCCCTGTCCATCACCAACTCCCACAGCTTACTCAGACTCATGTCCACCAAGCAGGTGATGCCATCCAACCATCTCATCCTCTGTGATTTCATAGTCATGAGAATAAATAATATACAAAAATATAACGTATATTTGCACCAAAAAATGTATTCCTATTATTTAAGTTTTAAACTGTAATATATTAAAAAAAAAAAAAAGACTAATGAACATTTGAGTACCTCTGAGCTTGGCGAAAATTTCTTTTGGTTCCTATGGAATCAAATCTGTAACCTAACGTACACACTTCTCGATTTCACCTTGAGATGAGACTAAACACCTTCCTTTTTACAGAGTTGATTGGGACAATTGCCTTTAGTCTGGGCGAACTGGAAATACTGCAAAGCAAGGCTGGATCTGGATGTTCACCTTGAGACTCTGCACACTGAGCAGGAAGGGAGGCCGGGTCTGGAGGCAGACGGTCCTGGCGCGAGGGACCAGCGGCCCATGGACAAGTCCCCAGCCGCCGACCTGGGCGAGGGTCCCCGGCCCGGGTCTGGGTGAGGGTCCTCAGCCCCGGATCTGGGTGAGGGTCCCCGGCCCCAGGTCTGGGTGAGGGTCCCCGGCCCCGGTTCTGGACGAGGCCATAGTCCGAGCATCCTCCCTGCTGCCCACGGTCCCGAGCGAGGGCCCCACACCCTGCGCCCCGCTTCCTTTCTGCAAAGTGGCACAGACCGTCTTGGCGGAGACGGGGCACCGTGCCCGCCCCGCAGGGCCTTGGTAAGGGCACCGCCCCCGGGGCCGCCGCACTCCCAGCCCCCCGACCGGCCCCTCGACAAGCTCTCTCGGACCCCCGGGACACCCCCATGAGGCTGTCTTTCACACTCTGCACTTTACACCCAAGGAGACACCGTTTTAAAAAGACGGACTTTCTCAAGGGTGCATTTCTAAGCAGCAGAGCTGGGCCTCAAACACCAGTTCGTGAGTTGCCAAAGCCTTGTTTTAAAGGACTGTTTTTTCTTGAGGTAAAACATGAAAAGTGCTTCAGCCACGATCCAGCTCAGTGGGTCTCCACCCTGTAAACACACGCGTGCTTGCGCATGTCTACCCCAGCCTCATCTGTTCCCTTCCCCAGGGTCGGGCCTCCGTTGTCCTCTCATGGGGCCTTTCAGACGTGAGAGCCTTGATCCCCAGAAGTGGCCACCTGGCCTCCACCCGCTGCACCACCCGCGGCTGCGGCCACCGCAGGTTGTCCTGGATCCGGGAGCAGAGGGAGGAGCTGAAGACAAACGCATTCCTCCTCACAGCAGGACAAATGCAGGGAAAACGGTACACATGACCTTACAAAACAGAGACAGAGCCACAGGTGTAGGAGACAAATGTATGGCTCCCAGGGTGTGAGGAGGGAGAGAGAGGGATTGGGAGGTTAGGGTCGACATCTACACACTGCTATGCCGAAAAGCCGTAGCTAATAAGGACCTACTCTGAACCACAGAGAACTCGACTCAATACTCTGTGATAACCTAAAGGGGAAGAAAATCTGAAAAAGTGAATATATTATATGTATAACTGAGTCACTGCCGTATAGCAGAAACAAATACAACATTGTAAATCAACTATACTCCAGTGAAATTTTAAAAACACACACACACAGAAACAAACTATTTCTATCTCTCGAGGATGGTCGGGGTCAGGAGTCAGGAGGCCAGCGGGGCAGCCTAGGACACTGCCCCCGGCTCTTCTGGGGGCCAAGGGCCATCCCAGCCACAGGTGAGGCCCAGGAGCCTGGAGCTCAGCTGGCTTTGCTCTCCCCATCCCCAGGTCTGGACACCCTTCCTCCACACAGCAGACCTCCACCCAGTCACCACACTGGGCAATGTCCACTCACAGCTGGTTCATTTCCAGGACAGAGTAAGGCTGCGCTGGCCTCATGGGAAGGACTCTGCTTCTTTCAGACCTGGCTTCTGGTTTTCTCTTCATCTAGGAGGTTGTTACGGCACAGGTGGCTCTTGGGATGGCTCCACTGTCAGAAGCAAGCTCCCTGCTCGGCTGGACCAGGACTCCAGGGCTCTCCCGGCTGGACGGTGCTTTTCCTCCCACTTCAGGCAAGAAGATGCAGGCCTGTTTCATCCTTGGTGATCGATAAGACCCGAGTAGAGCTGAGACCCCGCCATGCTTCCCCCGGGAAGCCGCTGATGGCTCTCAGACCAGCGCGTCCTCTGGACCAGACGGAACCATCCCCAGCCTGCTGAATGGCCTGAGGACACAAAAAACCGGTCTTAGAGATGTCACTGAACACTCTGCAGACTTCATGGTGGTCCAGTGGATAAGAATCCACCTGCCAATGTAGGGGTTCACGGGTTCCACCCGGGGTGAAGGAAGATCCCACGTACCACTGAGCAGTTCAGCCCGTGCTCCACGACTGTTGAGCCTGTGCTCTGGAGCCCGGGAACTGATCTCCCAGGCCTGCACACCCTGGAGCCTGTGCTCCACAGCAGGAGTGAGAGGTGAGAAGACCACACACCGCAATGAAGTGTAGCCCCGCTCACCGCAACCAGAGAGACTCCTGCGTGCAGCAGCGAAGCCCAGAGAAGCCGGAATAAACAAGTACAAATAAATTCTGCCTCCGACCCCATCATTTCAATAATTCAAATAATACTTACAGGTCATCTAACGCCTTAGCTTTCTCCCCCGTGTCACACCCATACCTACAAAACTTACTGCTTTCCCCATATATTTGACCGTTGGGCCAGTTTGGTTCTGGATACACTCCGATTCCAGAATTGCATTAGGAGGGGGTGAGCCCCATGGCAGGACTGTGGGAAGAGGGCGGTGACCATTTAACTCTAAAGGCAGACTCGCACCACATGTGGAGACCCCTTTCTTAACCAAACCCTTTGAGGTACTATTTTGCTGCAAAAATAACAGCTCTTGGGGCAAAGCCGAGGCAGAAGGGAGTAAAACTACCAGAACAAAATTGTTCTGCTTAATAAAATTCCTCAAGGCAGCCCAAGACTGAATGGATAGGAGACCGTCGACCAGAAAAACAAAAACAAAACAGATGTAAATGGAGGAGGAAGAAACAGTGGTGAGCAGAAGGGGCTGGGTAGCGGGGTCTTGCAGGGGATGCGCTCGTTTGGGGGGACTTTTGTGGGGCAGGAACACAGCACATCCCCTCCAACACCCCCTCGTGGACCCCGACTCCTCTGACCTGGAGGGGGAGCAAGCCCCCAGTAGGAGCGGGGCTGTGAATTCAGGAGGAACAGTCTGGGGACAGGATTCCAGAACAAGAAGCTGGAGCTGACTGGGAGGAATCCGGAAATGTCCCCAGCTCCCTGAAAATATGGGGAGGACGCTGGATTCCCCGGTGTTCAAACTGGGGCTGTGGGGAGCTTTTTCCGTTCCTGAGTGTGCCGTGACCCCGCAGCAGGAGGACTGGGCCCCTGTGCAGCTGACCAGCGGATGCGCCCCTCCTGTAGGCCCAGGCCCCAATTCAGCAAAATTTGTGCTGAATTAATTCTGGTTACTATGGAGATGCTGATTTTAAATTGGGTAACAAGGGCCTGCATACAGTTCTGTCTGTCCCTTTTCAGCCTAGAGTCTGGCTGGTGAACAAGATCTTTTTCATTTGGTGCCATAAATAACACATTCAGAAAGATTCTATCAATTCAGTCCTACGGAAATATTGGTGTCAAAATTAGCAACACAGCACCCTTTGTATGACACGAGGCCCGTACCTGCTAATACCTCCCAGTGGATTTTATTAATCACACCTGACAAATGAGCCCTGTTTGCTAAGAGGTCGATACAAAGAGGTTGATACGTTAGTCTGCGACTCATTTTTCTTTTCCATAAAGTTACTTTTTAAAGAAATTGAAAAAATCACCTATAATTTGTTGCATTATAAAAAATACTACAGTCACAAAACTTGGAAAGCCAAGAGGAGACACACAAGCTTCTCCCATGCTGACAAAAACAACATGAGCGTTGTAATATATTTCTAGGAACATGTTCATTTGTTTCTTTGCAGTTTTTCATTGTTTAATTTTTTTGAAAATTATGAAGCCTTTCCAACATTTCCAAAATAATATAACACCTATACCCTCCCCACTAAAATTAAAAATCTGTTAGCATTTGACTATGTAATTGTATACAAAAAATTACTGTATTCCTCTCTTTTAAAAGGGCTTCCTTAGAAAGAATCTGCCCACAATGCAGGAGATGCAAGAGACTCAGGTTCAATCCCTGGAGAAGGGAATGGCTACCCACCCACTCCAATATTCTTGCCTGGAGAATTCCACGGACAGAGGAACCTGGAGGGCTACAGTCCATGGGGTCACAAACAGTCAGACACAGCTGAGGACCTGACACTTTCACTTTTTTCTTTCTCTTTTAAACAGATAGAGGATGACAGATAAAGCTAAAGCTCTGGCCCCGAGGTCCCGTCCACCCACACATGTCCGCATGTCCGTGGCTGCATGATTCTTCACTTTTTACTGCATATTACATAGACCGATAAACACCTACTCCCTTTTTGTGTGTATCTTTGAAATATACATATATCTTTCTGCTCTTTATTTTTTCTTCCAATGTGATGTTACTGCAACTCAAGCTGTCCCCCTTCACCTGGGGCATCAGTGCAGGGCCTCCACAGTCCCCCACCTCAGCGCAGCATGCTGTCCAGCTGCAGCTGCAGCTGTCATGGCTCAAGACCGTCCCCAGCTTCACGCCTCTCTGATCGCTGCCCCAGCGGAGTCCAGCCTGGTCTGCTCGGGTGAAGGGACAGCACACCGTTCCTCTCGCAGGACCATCCATCAGTTCCCGTGCGACCGTGTGCTCACACAGTCATGTCCGACTCTTTGCCACCCCATGGACTGTAGCCCACCAGGCTCCTCTGTCCGTGGGATCCTCCAGGCAAGCATACTGGGGTGGGTGGTCATTCCCTCCTCCAGGGGGTCTTCCCAACCTGGGGATGGAACCCACGTCTCCTGTGTCTCCTGCATGGGTCCAGTTTCAGGTAAGCAGTGCTTCCAGAAGGCAAACAAGCAGCAAACAACCTGACCTCATTCTGGTCGTCAGTCAGGGATGGACAGAGAGGAAGCTGGGAGCAACATCTCAGAGTGGAGCAGGGGGCTGGGGCCGGGGGGTCTTAACTCATCTTCCGCCTCCAGCTCAGACACTCAGAAGGCCAAGGTCTCTGAGGTCTCCCATCTATGTCCTAAGTCACTTTCTTCTACTTGCTGCTTCTTAAGTGTTCTTTCAGAGCAAACCACAAATTCAAGGACTCTTGAGCAATTCCACACTCAACAGCTTGGGTGCGTCTCAGAGACACACTATCGCATGAATCCACTTAAGTTCAAAAGAAGCAAAGTCGACTCCCAGCGATGGAGGCCAGCAGAGGGTCCCCTGTGGGCGGACAGGGGTGGAAGGAGCTCGTACGGGGCTTCCAGGGCGCTGCTGATGCTGCTTCCGTAACCGGGTGCCTCGCTACATTAATGCCTTCACTTGTGGACCGTCTCGGAGCTGAATCCTCAGAGCATGCACATTTCTCTGTCAAAATTTTGCTCAGCTAAAAGGTTTACTCTTTAAAAAAGTAAATCAAAAGTATTCTGTATAGATCAGCAGATGAATGGATAAGGAAGTTCTAATACACATACACCGAGGAATATTACTCAGCTATGAAAAGGAACAAATTTAAGTCGGTTCTAATGATGTAAGTGAACCTGGAGTCTATTATACACAGACGGAAGTCAGAAAGAGAAAGCCAGTTGTCGCACATGAACGCATATATATGGTATCTGGAAAGATAGTGCCAACGATCCTGTGTGCAGGGCAGCAGAGGAGCAGAGACATAAAGGGCGGACTTTGGACACAGTGGGAGGAGAGGGTGGGGTGCTCTGAGAGAGCAGCATCGCAACACATACACTGCCATGGACCAGACAGCCAGTGAGAGTCTGCTGTGTGACGAGGGGCCCAAAGCCGGCTCAGTGATAGGCTGGAGGGGTGGGGTGGGGAGGGAGGTGGGGGAGGGGGGTTCAGGCAGGAGGGGACACAGCCTATGGCTGATTCATCTTGATGTATGCAGATCCAGCACAATATTGTAAAACAGCTATCCTACAATAAAAATAAATAAATAAAAATGTTATAAGTATTCTGTATATATATGTATATAACTGCATAAGTGAATCACTTTGCTGTCCACCTGAAGCTAACCACATTGTTATGATCGGCTATGTCCCAACATAAAACAGATTATTTTAAGTACTCTGAAAACAACTGAGGTTTTTGGCTATTCCTCCCACAGGGGAACACACTCATAAAGGGAGGAAGGCAGGGAGGAAAACAGTGAGGTGAGTGAAATATCGGGACCAGTTCGAGGCGCTGGGAACCAGGTCTCTGGAGAGAAGGACGATTTGGATGCCCAACTGGGCTTCTTTTTAAAGCAGCATTCATGCCCCTGTCAACTACGGCTAGGATGGCAGCATCCTTAACACACTTCTAAGGTGCTATTTTAGCAAGCACTCAAAAGGAAGTCTGAAGCCAGGCTGGCCATTTCCAGAGACAACTGGTAGCTTTTCCCCTTGCCTCCGGGCTCCCCTAGGCAAGGGCTGGTGAAGGTGCAGCTGCCGTCGGTGCCCGAGGTGCATCCACCCTGCCCTGTCCTATGAATCTCTCTGGCTGGCAGGTTCAGCAGTCAGCGGGGTCCTGCCCAAGACCCGTGGCTCAGGAAAACCTTTCAGGGTGGCGACCACCCTATGGAAGAGGGTGATACAGCTGTGCTGTGACCTCACCTGGGACCCTGTGCTCCCTCCAGGCACAAGGGAGACATTCCAGGCTGTCAGGGGAGCGGGCTGAAGCTCTGTAAGCTGACAGCATGGCTGCAAGAAGCGATCCGACTTGCCTAGGTCCCCGACTCTCCGGGCTGGTCTGTGATAGTACAGGTGTGTTGCAAACACAGCGCCCACCTGTTCCTGGGGAAATCTACACCCACTTCTGTGAGCTCTTTCTCCCATTCACAAAGCGGCCTGTGCGCAGACGGGAAGGACCCCGAGATGTGGAGATTTACGCTGGGACCCGCCCAGCGGAAGTCATGGGGGACCCAGGGACCCTGCGAGGCTGAAAGCAGGGCTGTGTCTGCAGTGCTCAGGGTCACGTGTGCATCTTTGTTTTCTGGTGTTTCCTGCACCAGCCCTGTGGCCTGAGGCATGGGGAGAAAGCTGAGACTCTAGTTCCTGTTTTCAAGGAAAGAAAAGAACCCATCCAAGGAAATGATTCTAGGTTCAATTCCAGCTGCAGGATGGGACTCTAGGCCCGCGCCTGAGCCTCATGGGCTACTTATCCAGTGAATAGTCTTGTAAATAACAGCCTGGCAGCCAGTCTCTGACACCTGCCGCATCCCGCAGGCTTTGAAAACTGCTTCCAGACACATCAGACTTTGTCCCTGCAGTGTTGTTACAAACTGAGGGAGAGCTGTGTGAGATTGCTGATTCCCAGCACACGCCACACGGAACAGTCACAGGGAGGGGACGCCTTGGTCCGCACGTGGCCAGAAGGGGTCCCCTCTGGCCCCGCTCAGCTTGTCACATGTTCCTGGCTCAAACCGCATCCTCCGCGCCTGCGAGGCCGTCTCTGGTTTAAAGCCTGCGGCCTCTCCAGGCAGCGATGCCCCAGACGGACCAGCAGAAGAGAGCCCGTGACGTCGGGCAGGTGCTCTTGCCCAGCGTTCTCATCCGTGCCGAGGAAGGGCCCCACTGTTTTCTCTGAGGACCGCCCTGCAGGGAAACAGAGCTTCTTGCTTCTTAATAGCTAAGCAGCTGGAGAAAAACCAACGATTTCTGCCTTTGCAGCCGTGTGCTTCTCTGGGAAACACAGAGAAACAGAGATATTCTTGCCAACTGTCCTGGAAACCTGACACTCTGCTGTACCCTGCTGTCATGCAGATACAGACCGAACTTCCCAAAGTCCAGCTGCCTGGCTCAGATCGCATCCTCTCACCACCACAGGCAACTGGCAGCTTAAAAGTCAACATCTTGATCATTTTTGCAGAGGTGACAGCTGTTAGGAATACCCACGTTTAGCCCACTCATGAGTTTTACATGTTTCCACAGGACAGCAGGCTCCTCCCTCCTTCCCAGTGTGTGGATGACACGTGAGCAGGAAACGCAGAGTCGGAGGCCCTGGCTCCCAGCCTGGCCCCGCCACAGACTCTCTGCAGAGTCTCCTGAGCCATTACTTCCACGTCTGCAAATTAGGGGTCCAAAGAATGCCTCCTTCAGAGAAGTCCAGGAATTTTAAATATATGAAAAATATATATATGGGAGAGTTCTGGAGAAACTCTAAGACTAAAATATTATGTTACCAAGCTAGGAAACACGACTGGTGCAACTTGTCGTCAGGACGAAGTGAATAAAATGACTGCGGTGCATTTTACCGCCCCCGGCATAAGGTTTCCGTGAATAACATCTAACTAACGAGAAGGCAACGGCACGCCACTCCAGGACTCTTGCCTAGAAAATCCCATGGATGGAGGAGCCTGGTAGGCTGCAGTCCGTGGGGTCGCTAAGGGTCGGACACGACTGAGTGACTTCACTTTCACTTTTCACTTTCACACATTGGAGAAGGAAATGGCAACCCACTCCAGTGTTCTTGCCTGGAGAATCCCAGGGACGGGGGAGCCTGGTGGGCTTCCGTCTATGGGGTCACACAGAGTCGGACACGACTGAAGTGACTTAGCAGCAGCAGGAACCGATGCAGTAGGGGTTCAGAACTGCTGATGGATGGAACAGAGAGCTGGGGAAAGGAAGAGGTAAAATTTTTGTTAACTTTTAAAAAAAGGAAAACATGAAGATAGATGAGCTTTAAGACACACGTACGAGCGCGACAGAAAGAATAAGCACAGCTCGGGGCCGGAGGAGTGAGGCAGTGAAGGAAGGAAGGCTGTCGCTTCCTGCATCCCGGCCCGCAGGCCCGACCGGCCGCCCGGGCCCACTCCTCCTCCCCGGCCCGCAGGCCCGACCGGTCGCCCGGGCCCACTTTTCCTCCCCGGCTGGACGGCAGGAGATGTCAGGGCAGGCCCAGGGCCCAAGCCCACGCCGGCGGGGCGGTGACTGCTCTGCAGACGAGCACAGACGCTTCGGTCCAAGGTCACCCTGCAGAGCAAAGGGGGGAGTCCAGGCAGCCACCGAGCACGTCCGCAAGGCCCGGTCCACCGAGCTGGGCCGCGGCCGCCAGAGAGGAGGTGCCTCCGGGTCGTCCGACCACCAAGGCCCGGCCCGGCCAGCTGGCGCCCGCCTGGCGGTCAGCTGTGGGGAAGGCCCGCGCCTCCCGCTGCAGCTCACTCCCCTCCCTCCTCCGCACGCCCCCGGGTCTGCCCGGCCCCTGGGTCCTCCAGGGGGTCTCCCCGGGTCTGCCCCGCCCCTGGGTCCAGCAGGGGTCTCCGCGGGTCTGCCCCGCCCCTGGGTCCAGCAGGGGGTCTCCCTCGGTCTGCCCCGCCCCTGGGTCCTCCAGGGGGTCTCCCTTGCAGAGGAGCCGCGGGAGGAGGAGCACAGCGTGTTTGCCCGCTACCCTGATGCCTCCTCTGGGTTTCATGACCGCAAACCTCCTCCCACTCTGGACGCAGGCAGGGAGGAGAGAGCCAGGCCTGCCTTTGCCCCTTAAACGTCTCCAGCAACTGCAGCGTCAGACTGCCCTCCCAGGTACTGCCGAGTCACCTGGGGAGGAAGGCACCCCCTCTCCTGACCACAGAATCCTGAAACACAGAGGCCGCCAAATTCCCCTCTGCCCATGGCCCAGTGCCAGGGAGAAACAGGCTCTATTTTCACTGAGAGGTCTTTAAAAATAGGGAAGGAGACAGGAGGAGGGTGGATTAAGTGACCTCTGGAACTCCAGGCCAGGCGCAGGAAATCCTGACAAACTCAGAAATGTAGGTTTAAGGGACCAGTGGGCTTCTCACAATGAGGCCCTGTTCAGCATTTTGCTGCTGCAGGCTGGTAAGCTGAATTAATCACTGTTCTTCGCAATCAACTAAGGAAAATGGACTTTCCTTCAAAAAAAAGAAAGAAACAGCTGTGAGCAATGACTATAAATCGGTTCATTTTATGTGGAAAGATGCCCTGTGACAGTCAGTAAAATGAAGGCTTACTTCGATGTGACTTGAAACAGAATGTTGGAAGTGACATTCTATGAGTGAAAAAGACGGGGTAGCAAACAGCAGGGTCTCAGTCACACTAAAGCAGCATGAAGATACACAAGGGGTGAATTTTGGAGCTGACGAGTAAAAACGATAATCCTAACAATGGTGATGGACAGGGAGGCCTGCTGTGCTGTGATTCTTGGGGTCGCAAAGAGTCGGACATGACTGAGCGACTGAACTGAACTGAACTGAATGTTTATTGAATGCTTGTTACATCCTTGGCATTTATTTGCCTTATCTCACCTACCGTTAAAATAAATATATTCAAACAGGTCTGTTTGCTTTTGAGACTTGGCAAGACTTCCTCAAAATCACAGGCCCACATCAATGGTCTAAACGCACCATAAAAACACAGATTATCAAGGTATTCTAATGTTTGGTGTCATGCTAGTTGAAATTTACATAATTTAATTTAGAATTAGCACTACTGGGCAAAAGACAATATTCCTCAATAAATGCTACTGCTGATAATAAAACAATAATAAAATAGTGCATTTTCTACACAGTATCCACAAAAGGGGCTGGTAAGATAAAGAAATTTTCAAAAAATTTATAAACACAAACTGCAGCAGAGCATGTACATTAATGTTCAATAGTCTTTATGATGATAATGCTTCTGTGTAAAGTAACTTGCTGGAGCAGATTACAAGTGAATTTATCCACCACAAACCAAAATCTAGTCACTTATAGCTGCATCTTAAAAATAATTTTTTTAAAAATAAAAGTTTGGGGACTTCCCTAGTGATGCAGTGGTTTCCCACTTCAGGGGGCATGGGTTCCCTGTTGTGGAAAGAAGATCCTGCATGCCTCACTTTGCAGCCAAAAAATTATTAAAAAATTATTTTAAAAAATAAAATAAACATTTGGCATTGCTTATCTTCTGCATTATACATTCAGAGTTAACTTCGAATGATTATTGGCAATGATCGAATCCAGGATTAGTGGATTAAGATCTATCACCACTGATGTTTGTTAAGAATATGCTTAAAGTTCTGAAGGGAATTCTTAAAAAGTACCACTACATGTTTCAGAAACTTCGGAATTGTTTTTTTAAAAAGTTAATTTTCAGTCGGCATATTTTGAGTACTCATGTGTTAGCCAGTGTCTTCCTGAAGCAAAAGGCTCACTCCAGGTATACAAATGTTACCACATTCATTAAACGTTGGACCAATAGTTTTAGAAAATGTGACTACAAGTAGACTTAAAGGGCATAGGCGAGCTCTCCTCTTTTGGTTCTAAAGCGAAGCCAGCCTGAGGATAGAGGCACTGCTCAGCTTATACAGGAAGGAAAGCGCCCAGGAGTGGCCAAGGCATGCAGGTCAGCAGGATCGTCCGCCTCTGTTACGGTCCAAGTGCAGTCAGGGAGGAAAGCACAGAACATGAATCCAGGCAGTTCTTTTACAAACTTCCCCTTGATGTTGTGCCAGCGCTGCTGCTGCCCTGCTTTGTTGGGTTAAGCCCTGCATAGAGATTCTTTCCTGCCTGTAAAAGAAGTCGGCTATACGAGAACAAAACAACGGGAGAAGAGGAAGCAGGAAAAAGCAGGGCTTTGTCGTCCACTCCCTGGGCAACAGCCAAGGATGGAGAAGGTAGTCGCGGAGCAAGCCTGTTTCAGTTGCATCCAGCTTAGAAGTCTACGTTATTTAATTACTTCATCAAGGGATTATTACACACTAGCTTGAACATGAACACGTAAAACTTGGAACATATTCTATACCAGTCATGTTTTCTAAGGTCCCAATAATCTAACCTGGAGGGTGTCCGCAAGTGAGAAGCTGAGTGATACATGCCTTTAGCCAATAAACTTATCACTGATGTCTTTAAAAAAGAAGTTGTGTTTTCTTTGCTAATGTGACTCAGATGCAGTGAAACATGTTATTTGAAAAAATGCCTATTTAGTTCCTCTGCCCATCTTTTAATCAAATGTTTGTTGTTATTGTAAGTTGGATGAATTCCCTATGGAGTTCTCTGAACCCTCTCAAATATCCCCTTGCTAATTCATGTCTTGATTTTCCCCAACTCTGTGTTCTAACTTTTACTGACATGAATTGTGACTTTAACTGATAGAGTAACTCAGCAACCCTAAATTTCAAATTTTGAGTTTAGTTTTCAGCTTCTTCAGCCTTAGGGTTAAAATGTAGAAAAGGTTTGATTTTTTGTTTTTGTTTTTGGCTTTGTGTGTTTTCATATTTATTTGTTTGTGTGTTTTTAAATTTAAAAAACATTTTTAATGAGCAACCATGACTTGAAGGATCTAAGTACATAAGAAAGATAAATTGAATGAAAAGGATTAGAAAGATTGAAAAGGATCGAAGATAATCTTAGAGAATGATATGATAATTTGAACAGAAAATCACAAAGAATCAACAGACATGATGCAAGAAATAGTAAGAGATTTTATTTTTTATATTTATTTATTTATTAGCTGCATTGGGTCTTAGTTGAGGCATGCAGGATCTTTCAGTAAGAGATTTTAATGAGATAGACAAGTATAAGATTTTTATACAAAGTCAAGTGTACTTCTTTATACAAGAAGAGAGAGTCCAGATATAGACTCAAATATATAGACCATGTTGTGTATTATAAAAGTGACACCTCAAATCATGAGGGAGAGATTTTTCAACAAAGGTGTTGAGAAAGAGAAAGACAAATACCATTTGATATCACTAATATGTGGCAAATAGATGTGGAAACAATGAAAACAGTGACAGACTTTATTTTATTGGGCTCCAAAATGACTGCAGATGGTGACTGCAGCCATGAAATTAAAAGACACTTGCTCCTTGAAAGAAAAGCTATGATGAACCTAGACAGCATATTAAAAAGCAGAGACATTATTTCACCAGCAAAGGTCCATCTAGTCAAAGCTATGGTTTTTGCAGTAATCATGTATGGATGGGAGAGTTGAACTATAAAGAAAGCTGAGCACCGAAGAACTGATGCTTTTGAACTGTGGTGTTGGAGAAGACTCTTGAGGTCCCTTGGACTGCAAGGAGATCCAACCAGTCAGTCCTAAAGGAAATCAGTCCTAAATATTCACTGATGCTGAAGGACTGATGCTGAAGCTGAAGCTCCAATACGTTGACCACCTGGTTCGAAGAACTGACTCATTGGAAAAGACCCTGATGCTGGGAAAGATTGAAGGCAGGAGGAGAAGGGGATGACAGAGGATGAGATGGTTGGAAGTCATCACCGACTCCATGGACATGAGTTTAAGTAAGCTCTGGGAGTTCGTGAAGAACAGGAAAGCCTGGTGTGCTGCAGTCCATGGGATCACAAAGAGTCAGACACGACTGAGCAACTGAACTAACTGATACATGGAATCTTAAATGTTGCTGTGCTTTAGCCCCTGAGTCATGTCCAACTCTTGCGACCCCATGGACTGTAGACCACCAGGCTCCTCGGTCTGTGGGATTTCCCAGGCAAGAATACTGGATCGTGTTGCCATTTCCTTCTCCAAGGGGTCTTCCCAACCCCGGGATCTAACCCATGTCTCCCGCATTGGCAGGTGGATCTTTACCACTGAGCCACCAGGGAAGCCCAGAATCTAAAATACAACACAGATAAACATATCCAAGACTCAGAAGCAGACTCACAAATATAGAGGACAAACTTGTGGTTGCCAAGGGGTGGGGGGTGGGGGAGAGAAGCATTGGAGTTTAGGGTTAGCAGATGCTGTTACGTAGGTCCTACCATACAGCATAGGGGACTGTATTCAGTATCCTAGGATAAACCATAATGAAAAAGAAATACATATATATGGATAACAGAGAATATACATAATGTATATACATATAACTAAGTCACTTTACTATACAACAGAAATTAACACAACATTGTAAACAAACTATACTTCAATAAAATAGAACTTTAAAAGATGTTGGAGCAAGAAGTCTGCCATTTTTAAAGTTCTTCAGCTTAAAATATTCAATGTGCTCAGACGCCACACACTGGGGGCATGTTCTGAATCATCAGCACACCATCAGACTGGCAAATATTTTCTTTAAAAGGATAATGTCCTGAGCCAGTAAGAATGTAGTAAAAAAGAAAAAAAAAGGTCACTATCTTGCATTTTATTTGGAGTATAAATTGGTGTACTCTTTAAGGTGATTTGCTGGTGTTTCTTAGATTTAAATCTTTCCACTCATTTGCCCTCACAGCTCCACTTCTGGGAGTTTATCTACTGAAACATTTATTCAAGGAATATTCACTGGAAGGACTGATGTTGAAGCTGAAGCTCCAGTACTTTCTTTGGCCACCTGATGCAAAAAACTGACTCATTGGAAAAGACCCTGATGCTGGGAATGATTGAAGGCAGGAGGAGAAGGGAACGACAGAGGATGAGATGGTTGGGTGTCATCACCGACTCGATGGACATGAGTTTGAGTAAGCTCCAGGAGTTGGTGATGGACAAGGGAGGCCTGGTGTCCTGCAGTCCATGGGGTTGCAAAGAGTCGGACACGACTGAGCGACTGAACTGATAATTGAACTAGGTCAGGGGAGGAAAGAGAGATGGAAGTACAAGAGGAGGTCTCTAAGAACGTCCTGGTGGTCCAGTGGTGAAGAATCTGCCTTTCGATGCAGGGGACCCATGTTTGACCCCTGGTTGGGGAACTAAGATCCTATGTTTTGTGGGAGCAGCTGAGCCTGTGTCATAACAAAGGATCCTGCAACTAAGGCCTGATGCAGCCAAACAGATTACAAACAGAAACAAAAGGAGGAGGCCGCTCATGAGAGAAAGACAGGACCGAAGGCTCAGGCAAATCGGGGTGATAGCAGGTGCTGCAAGTCCCTAAATACTTGACAGTCAGCCACCAGCCAAACTGTCTGCACATGAACACTTAAGCTTCGAATTAAAATTCTCATCCCCTCCCTGAATAATACAGTATAAGCTATTACTTTAACTTAAAAAAGGCTGCACTACTTTCCCATAATTTAGACTTTACATTAATGCCGAGGTCTCTCACTTGCTCCCTCATCTCAGCTGAAATTATCTCATGAGTGTGAATTCAGATGCACACGCTTTGCAGTGCTCCCCAAGTGCTGGAGTGTGCGTGTCTGGACCAGCGGCGCTGCAACAAGCATACAGACTGTCTGAGGAAAAATGAGTTTCACGGCTCCACCTCAGTAAAAGCGCGGACGTTCGTTCTAATATTTTGACATGAAATTTTGTACTTAAAAAAACGGAATGCTATTTCTGAACACACTCTCTCTGAATGCCGTATTGATTCTTTACACAAGTGTGTGATTACTGCCTGATGCTGCTCTTCAGTTTTGCCTCTGAAATAATCTCTCCCTTCACACACTTACCTCTAAATTCATCTCACATTGAATTTAGGCCATTAACACAACATAGGCCATCCCTGTTTAATTTGCCAATCCAAGTCATTTATTCCTAATCTTGAAACATGCTTCATTTAAGAAAAGCATTCAAGGGAATAAATGCACGGAAATGGAAGTTGCCCAAGAAGTTTCATAGGTAGGCAGATACAAAAGACTTCTGTGTAGAAATCCAGGAATCGGATCCCTCTATTTGTCATCGTGGTTCCCCCTCCCCCCCCCCTCCGCCCAAGGATGGTAAAGAAGTGGGTGTAACCATGGAAATGTTTCATCCTAAAACACAAATCTTAAACAAAACCTCAAAGCCAAGGAACATCAAGGAAACCAAAAACCCTAGCCCTCCAACAGAGAATTCAACATTACCATGACACAGGACAGCTAAGAAACTGCTTTCTACAAGAGAAAGGAAAGGCTTGCAAAGACAGGCCCTGTGCTTTCAGCCCAGGCGAGATGCCTTTTATTCTGTAAAATAAAACACTTGTCAGCAGCTATAGAATTAAAGTACGTGTCTAAAATTTTCCTAAGAAGAACTATTATTCAGGAGCTAGATTCAGCCACTTTCTATAGATGACTGGGGACTTGGGTGACGACTGCATAGGCTTGCTCCATTGTGTCCGACTCTTTGGAACCCTGGGGACTGTAGCCCGCCACGTTCTTCTGTCCATGGAATCTCCCAGGAAAGAATACTGGAGTGGGTTGCCATTTCCTACTCTAGGAGATCTTCCTGGCTCAGGGATCGAAGCCGCGTCTCCTGCATCTCCTACAGTACCTGGAGATTCTTTACTGCTGAGCCGCTGGGAAAGCATGCAAAGTAGAAGGGACAATTGGATACAGTCTCGAGTCATGAGGAGGAAATAAAATAGGGCAACAGGGGAAGGTGACTGGTGAGTTAGGGGTGAGAGGCTACTTGAGACTGAGAGGCATTGAAAACGTGACCTTCCAGCCAAGGCTTCAAAGCCAGGAGTGGGGAACACTGAAGATGAAAGGAAGAGAAGTCTTGGCAGAGGAAGAACACCCAGAAGGATTTTAAGACTAGAAGAAGCTTAGAGATTGAAATAGAGGAAAAGAGGGTGTGTCTGGAGCTTAAAGAGCTCAAGAGAAAATTTAGGGAGGACTGAACATATAAGGGCTTCTGAACCACAATAAGCAATTTGGATTTTATTTGATGTACAAGGAGAAAACCTGAGGGATCTTTGCTCTGATTAATGTTTTAAGCATCACTCTGCTGCTTTAGGAGTAAAGAAATACAAGCAGAGAGACATTCTGACATTCTGGTGGCTTAGATGAGGATGGCAGAAATGGAGATGAAGGCAAGGCAAAATCACGCCGCATACCTGACAGTAAAGTCAGCAGGCGGGCACTTGCCTTCCCCTCAACTAAACTAATTAGAACGCCATTGCAGGAGCAGGTGCGGGCTGACCTCAAATCCTGATGGCAGCAGATGTCATCATCTGAGAATTGAAGAAAACCTCTCCTCCTGGGGCCAAAAAGAGACGACTTGGAAATTTTCCATAAAAACTCACAGTCCAGTGATGAAGACTTCCTGCTCCCACTGCAGGGGTTGCTGGTTTGATCCCTGGTCGGGGAAGTAAGATCCCACATGCAGCGTGGTGTGGCCAAACAACAGCAAAACTCATTGCCATTTCATGACACAAACAAAACAATCAGAGACACACTCTGAAGATTCGGATAAATAAAAATTTCAACTTTTTTTCTTTTTTAAATCCAAGCCTGATAACAAAGCTGTCTGTTTAAAATAGATAAAAGCCAGTAAGTAAAATGAGGACAAATGCAGATATTACATTATAAAAAAATTAACCAAATGATATGAGATATGATATTCTAGTCAAGACTGGAAAAACATAAAAGATATCCGAAAACATATTTATGGGTGTGTCAGGAATGGATAAACGAGGAAAGAACAAGTAAGAACAGTATTGAAAGGTGCTGAAGTGTAATATACTACTATAGTAAAAAATATCATACTCAAAAGAGAAATGCATTGAATGTTTGAATTTAAAGCTACACAAAAACAATGAATTCTACCCAAGTATCATGGTTTCTGCTCTATCAAGAAGGAAATAAAATCAGGTACATTCTGGGTTTAAATTGGATTTTTATATGCCCAAACCACCATTCCAATCAGTTATGTATTATTACATTAATTGTGGTGATAATTTGAGAGGCCAATTACCCATGAAAACCTATGGATTTCTGATACAAATGAACTTACCTACAAAACAGAAAAAGGCTCACAGACTCAGAGAATGAACTCACAGTTACCTGGAGGGAAGGATGAGGGAAAGGGTTAGGGAGTTGGGGATGGACGTGTACAAAGTGCAGTATTTAAAATGGGTCACCAGCAAGGACCTGCTATACAGCACGGGGAACTCTGCTCAGTTATGTGGCGGCCTGGATGGGGGGGGAGTCTGGGGGAGAACGGACTCGTGTGTATGTGTGGTTGAGTCCCTTAGCCGTCCACCTGAAACCATCACTACATTGTTAACTGGCTATGCTGCTGCTAAGTCGCTTCAGTCGTGTCCAACTCTGTGCGACCCCATAGACGGCAGCCGACCAGGCTCTGCCATCCCTAGGATTCTCCAGGCAAGAACACTGGAGTGGGTTGCCATTTCCTTCTCCAACTGGCTATACCCCAATACAAAATAAAAAGTTTTTTTTAGAGAAAACCTATTGATTTCTCAAGATATCATGACATTTCAATGAAATCTGTCAAGAAGACTTTAAAATACATATTTAAGACAAAAACACTTTCTTAGAAACAGATGAAATATTATCAACAAAATGCGACATCACGTTCCATTCAAGAACGATAGCTAAGACCACTGGGGTGGGCGCTGGCATTTGGAAATCATGCTGGCCAAGCACCGGAGCAGGACCCGGGAGTCCCCCGATGGGCCAGCCATTCGCCCTGTGGCTGCCGGCGAGGTTCCGTGGGCACTGAGGACTCAGGCAGCACCACTTCCCCAGCAGTGAGGAGGTCTTTTCACAGTTTAACGACCAGTGTGGCTGTCCCTGCAGGGTGGGAGGGACGAGGAGAGCACCATTCCCGGGCAGCCTACAGCACACGGCCTCTGCAGCCACGACACGCATCGACACGGCCTATCGAGAGCTGTGCCATCATGCATTATTACAGGAATAAGGTGGTCGCACACAGCGGGCATGTTCCGACCCTTCATGAGGGTGGGCCCGTGTGTGGGGGTGGCAGACAGGACCGAGAAGATATACAGCCTCTTGTAGGATGGTGGGTGATTCTCTTCTGAATGTTTATACTTTGTAAATGCCCTGCAATAAACATACAAACAAGTTAAAACATTAGGCTTTGGATACAGGATTATACTGCTTTGAAAATTATAAAGACTGATAAGGGAAAATGTGTGCGTGAAGGAGCTCTGACCCAGTCAGAGGAAAGCTTCGATCCACAGTTGTTCCCCCAATTTCTTCCTTTTTCTATGATGGAGAATGACACTGTCTTATATACAAAACAGATGAACAACAGGGACCTATTGTATCGTTCATGGAACGATATCCAACATCTTGTAATAACCTATAAAGGAAAAGAATCTGAAAAACAGCATATGTAGATAAGTCACTGTGCTGTACGCCTGAAACAAGAGAGCAGCCCCTGCTCACCACAACCGGAGAAAACCCAGACACAGCAGCAGAGACCAGCACGGCCAAAAGTTAATTTTAAAAAATATCTATCTATATATGTCGCTACCTCTGTAACGGGCTATGCTCTCCTTTTCAGACCCTTAGCAGGATTTTTTTCCGGGGAAGCAGAGCTATCAGAATAGTCTTTTCTAGTTCTACTCGCTCATTGTTTTCAGCCTCTCCTGGCCATAAAAATTCCCTGTGCTTACTGAAACCATGTGACGGAGGGATTGCTATTCTAATCACGCCCCAGCTGTTTTGTTTTTTTTTTTTTACTAAATGGGGAAACAGCCTCACAGCATTTAAGTAGTCTTTCCAGGTCACACAGCTGGTAAGCCATGCTTCCAGCACTCAAACCCCCACAGCTGACCCCACAGCCAGCTTTCAGTTACAAGGCTCTCTCCGAAACCAAGGTCCATCGGGCGTGATACTTATACTCCGCAGTACAAACACCACGTTAGGCCGCGCGGAAGACAACACGGAAACCACGTGAAGCCATAACCGTGCCCTCTGTTTTCCTCACTCTTTGAAGATGCCTGATGTTTGTTTGCAGCGGGAGCTAGTCTCTAGTGGAAGACCGCATGAGAACAAAATCAGGATGGTCCTTTGCTGCCCTCTCGTGGAAGATGTCCATAGACACACACACACACAGAGACACACACAGAAAATCCCCAGCCAATAAAGGCAGGGTCACTTTGTCGCAACTGACTTATTTCAGATGTACTCATTGGAAAAGACCCTGAGGCTGGGAAGGATTGAGGGCAGGAGGAGAAGGGGACGACAGAGGATGAGGTGGTTGGATGGCATCACCGACTCGATGGACATGAGTTTGAGCAAAGTCCAGGATAACAGTGAAGGACAGGAAAACCTGCTGTGCTGCAGTCCGTGGCATCACAAAGAGCCAGATACAACTGAGCGACTGAACAGCCACCACCGAGCTTTAAGTGATAGATGAGTTTCTAAAGCAGCGCAGCTGGTACACGAGAGGGACTCGATGAGTATTCGTAGAACTCAACTGAAAGTTTTATCAACCGAATCTCTGATATGTACCAGGAGTTTGCTTTTTTAAGAATCTTATGATAAAATTATTCAGTTAAATAACTAAACACCTTTCAATTTAATCTTCATAGTATACAGATTGGCATATATTGTGTTTATTTAACATTATAAAATTGCATCATGTAGTCAATTTATTTGCAATAGTCATAAAATTCACAAATAAAAATCATAATCTAAAATTTTCACTTTAATCTCTTGTTCAAGCACCTTTGCTTCTTTCCTAAAATAGTTGATGTACAATACTGTTTCAGCTTCTGTTGTGAATCACAGTGATCCGATATGTTTATAGATTATATCACCAGTTAAAGTTATCATAAAACCATGGTTAAATTCCCTGTTCTGCATATTTAGATGCTCTCTAATGTTCAAAATGATCATGAAGACCAATCAGAAATACTCATTTTAATTCTACGAATTATAATTAGTACAGATACAATGTAAGTCTGTACAAATATTTACAGATTAATACACATTGATTGTATCAAAACTAAGTCCTGATGAAAAAAGTACAAAAACAAACTTACAGTTTATAAAAAGGAGCAACACTGAAAGATGGTCTCAAGATGAAGTTCACCTTGCAGACTCCGATCGCCTCTGTGTGTCTTAGGCAGCCTGTTTCTGGCAAGTGTTTGACCCTCAGCTCAGTTGCCTTCCTATCTTACTTTACTAACTTCCAGTAATATCTGTACACACCTTACAGGTTACAAAGTACTTTTCACATGAATTGTGTAATTAGGGCAACCATTCATATTATCCAAATAAGACAAACAAAGCACAATGTTTCAGATTGTCGATAGATGGTTCTTGTTGCAGAAATGTAACCATCTGTAACTTTTGTCCCTGGAAAGATGAATGAACTCATGTGTACTTAAAAATTGGAAACTGTCTCACTGGCCCCTCTCCAGTGGATACCATTTCAGGGTTTACAAGCCATTCTTATACATTAGGAATTTAATCTAAAACATGATGCTGTTGCTGGGAGAGATTGAAGGCAAGAGGAGAAGGGGGTGACAGAGGATGAGATGGTTAGATGGCATCACTGACTCAATGGACATGAGTCTGAGCAAACTCCAGGAGGCAGTGGAGGGCAGGGAAGCCTGGTGTGCTGCAGTCCACGGGGTCACAGAGTCTGACACAACTGAGCAACTGACCAACAACACTCTAAAATAATTCAAACTCTGCCCAAAACTCTACCTAGGACTTCAAGCTTGAGGCAGTGCCCACTGCTCAGAGGAAACAGACACCTTCCTGCTAGCAGGGCACACCAAAGCTGCCCTCGAGAGAGGCGAGCACGTGCCTCCAATGAAGTGAGCAGGACTCCAGCAGCCATGATCTCTTTCAAGAAGGAGGGAAACACAGGGCTACTCCCCACGTAGGAACAGGGGCGAAATCACCCAGCTCCGTAGCCGATGTCCCTGCTTCTCACATTATCTGCCGATAAGCCTCTGTGCAACAAGAAGTGGGTTCTCAGTTATTAAACCCAGAGTAGACAGGATCCAGCATTATTCATTCCAAATAGTCTGTGAAAATGGCAAGAGGCTCTAAGAAGGCAGAAAACAAGAGGAGAAGGGAATGAGAGAAACCGACCACATGCCTCCCCAGATACGAAGATGAAACGAGTCCTGCAAGTTTGGGTTTTATTTGTAATACCCAGTGGTGGCAGTGCGGTCACTCAGGCAGGTCCGACTCTTGTGACCCCATGGACTGCAGCTCGCCAGGCTCCTCTGTCCAGGCGATTTCCCAGGCACATGCTGGAGTGGCTTCCCCTTTCTTTCTCCAGATCTTCCTGACCGAGGGCTCAAACTGCAGTCTCCTGAGCCTCCTGCACTGCACGTGGATTCTTAACCCCTGAACCATCGGGGAAACCTGTAATACACAGCCATCCGGCACTTATTTACTGCTTTGGATTCACTGCTATTTGGTTATAAGTTTTAAATGATGCCTATTTCCTCCAGTATTAATTTTTAAAAGCAAACCTCTATATGATTAAGTTTTATAATAATTGTGAACGAGAAAGCATTACAGAATACATTAAGGCAAAATAATTTGACCAAAAAAAAAAAAAAAGGAAGGAAAGCAACTGTTAATAGATGAGGTTACACAAAGAGAAGCAGCAGGTCAGGCTGACGTGGAGCGGGCCACACACTCCTGTCGAGAAGGCCCTCCTGTCCACGGTCCCTCCGCCCGCTCGGTCACACATGAGCAGGACCCTTGGCCCTGGACGGTTCCTCGCCGAGGCAAAGAAGCCACACAGCCTGGTCCTTTGTTGCCTCGTGCGGGGATGGACGTCGCTGCCCCGGGCTCACCGGGAGCGCCTCTGCTCTGCTCCGTGGGTGTGGTGATGTCCGGGCGGGCTCCCAGCTTTCAGTATCTCGCACTCCTCTGGGCAGGGGCGTGCCCTTCCGCCGCAGCACGTGCGGGCCTTGTGCGGCCGTGTGCGGGCCGTCTGTCCTGCGTCGCAGCGGGTGGGACCTGCTGGGGGTCGGAGGGAAGGGGCCCAACACACCCTAAGTGTTGGAGCTGGCCTCCCTCCGTCTCCTCTCTGTGCTGTTCCCTCCAGCGTTGGACCATGTCGTGCTGAGCTCTGCTGCCCTCCGCCAGCGAGAGCCCTCCCCTGGCATTGACTAACGACCATGTCGGTTCTCCAAGAGTGGTCCACGGATCATTAGGTGCTCCCAGAAACCTTTCATGGGGTCTGCAACGTCGAAACTACTTTATAACAACACTGAGATGCTGCCTGCCATTTTGGCTGCACCGTCACCGTGCTGATGGCGCAAAATCAAAGGCTGGAAACGTGCCGCCACCTCAGTACCCACCAAGGCAGTAGCACCACACTCCCAATGCAGGGGCCCAGGTTCGACCCCCGGTCAGGGAACTAGATCCCACTTGCTGCAACCAAGAGTTTGCACGCTGAAGATTCTGCTTGCCACAACCAAGACCCAGCACAGGCAAACAAATGTATTATGGGCATATTTTCAAACAAACATTAAAAGGAGACAATATAACGCATATGCCGGAAAATCACTTTCTACCTCCACACACTTTGATTATACCGAATTATACCAAACTGCCCAAAATTATGCAAGTTACAAAAGGCTAAGGGAAACCACTTGTACCATGAAACTCAGGTGCTCTGACTGTTCACATCCAAAGTACAATTTGCTGAATTTCATTTAAAATGACTGAATAAGAATAGCAACAACAAGAAAGAAATGCTGTAAACTTTCCAGTAAGATGTCAGTTGTCATAATGAGAACTCCCTTGAGATTTCTTATATGTTCGCCATCAAGGAAAGCCACTTTGGATAATTTTTTAAAACACCATGATGACCAACTCCTTTCCTAGATGACTGATTCCCATGTTTCCCCCAACCATTTTGTGTCAAGAAAACTTTTTCTCTATCAAGCACTGACGGTTAATTTTACTAGCATGTGAAAAAAATGGTGTCTTCAATAGAAACTCGCAATTCCAAAAGGTCTCTTTTGACATATACAACATAATTTAGTACAACTGCGGTCTAAAGTAGGTTACACAAGGACTTCCCTGGTGGTCCAGTCGTTAAGAATCCACCGTGCTATGCAGGGGACATTGGTTCCGTCCCTGGTTGGGGAATAATCCCACATGCAGAGGAAGCAGGTAAGTCCCCTACCTGCAACCACTGAGCCTGCACGATGCAACTAGAGTCTGTGAGCTGCAAAGAAAGATCTCAGACCCAACACAGCCAAGTAAATTAAAAAAAAGGCTACATGGAAGGCTTCTTTCATTACATTTTAAGAGGTGAACTCGATTGTATTTCTTCCTCCTTTTCTGACTTTTATCAGTTCTCATTTTGAAACTCCTCTGGACACTGAGTTCTCCCTGGGTTCTGAGGCTGAACAGGAGAAATTCAGCACAGAACAGGTTAGGGAGGGCTCTGCTGGGTGTCTGTCTCTCCTGCCTGCTTTGCGCAGAGGACGCAAGCCACGGGAGGGAAAGGCCAGCTCACAGGAACCGTCGGGCTCCTTTAGTGTGCTCGTCTCTCCAGCCTGCGGACCATTGCTGTGACCCCTGGGGCTAGGATTGGACACGGAACTGGGGTCTGGGGCAATCAGTATACTGCTGACACAACAGTACACTGTTGCATTGTTTCCAGATTTCCTTTGTTTTCTGACTGATCTACATTCTAAAACTTGGACGTTTTCATCTGAGTGGGTTTTCATTTCTGGTTCAAAACCATAATACCACCTGTCATTCAACAGGAAATTAAAATGTGGTTCCTGAGGCTGTTCTTTGTGCTGCTGGTCATTTGATAAAGATTGTACCCACTTATCTCTAAGGAAAGTATTTCTCCCAACAGTGCAATTTGAGTTTCAAAGTCTTCCCTGAGGAAAGAAGGATTGAAGTTTTGCTTTCCTCTGCTAAATGTCAGGATCACAGGAAATGTACTGGAATTTACATTCGAATTCATTAGTTTAACAATGCATACCTACAAACAGAAATGCATAAAAAGGCATTTTTAAAAGCTGGTGTTAAATTTGTTTTTTTTCCAATTTTATTGAGATGATTGACATACAATTAGGTGTTAAATTTTCACTGCAAGGCACACAATTTTACAAACAATGTATTATAAATGTGGAGGGAAAACATTGCTGAAATGACAAATAGTTATCTGTGATTCCACCCAGTTTACAAAAACACTCCCTTCATATACTCACAACAGAGGCCTACCTCACAAAACTGATAGCTGAGTTTTTTTAAAAAACATACTTTAGGGACCTCCCTGGTGGCGCAGTGGACAGGCGACAGGGGTTCAACCCCCGGTTGGGGAAGATCCCACACCCCTCGGAGCAACCAAGCCGTAGCCGCGCCACCGAGGCCCCGCCCTCCACTGAGGCCCCGCCTCCATGGACTTCCAGTGGGCGGGGCCAGCCCTTCCTAGCGGCTCTGCCCCAGCAGCTTTCCGGTGCAAAGGCTTCCGAACGCAGGAGAGAAAAAGCAGCGCGGTTGCAACCATGGGCTTCGGGTTTGAAAATGAAAAGTCGAGCTTAAGTCTGTTGCTTTGGAAACGTCTGCTGAATATTTAAAGTAATAAGCGGACGTTTGCTTTAACTCCGCCTTCAGAGAGCGCCGCTTCTTCCAAAACTACAAACAGTTTGAAGTGAGTCCTTGACAGATCCTGTCCTAGGGCACTCTCCGAAAGCAGCACCGTGCGAGCGAATTTGGTGAGACATTTTTAAAGGAGATGTTTGCCAGCATCATTTTCTGAAGCTTGAGTTTCACTATGCTGTCTTTTAAGACTTGAATGATTTGTCCCAGTCTCAGCCTGAGCCAGCCATAATCAGGCTTCAAACCTGAACCTTAACTCCTCTGTTCCCCACCAATCCTTCCCCACATCAGGATGCTTCGTTTAATCTCCACGTTAAAGATGCTGCAAAGAGATGGAGAGTGGGGCGGGGGGCAGGGAGACCACAGAACGGCCGAGAAAACAGACTGATGTATGAGCACTCCACTAATGAACAAGAAAGAGGCCACAGTTTCTGGACCTAGAGAAAATAGGGGATTTTGGTGCCAATCTAGTACTCTCCACTGCATGCATGCCAAGTCGTTTTAGCCATGTCCAACTCTTTTGTGACCCTAAGGACTGTAGCCTGTCAGGCTACTGTCTGGGATTCTCCAGGCAAGAATACTAGAGTGGGTTCCCATGCCCTCCTCACTCTCCATAACTTATATTCAAAAAGCATTTGAAAACCAAAGAGCTGTGTGGATGGGTGCAGTATAGGGAGATGCTAAACAAACGACTGTTCTGCGGGAAACAGCGCAGACTGGAGAAATTCCAGCTCAGACCATGGCTTGGCGCCTCGGAGCTGAGCCTCACAATCAAGTCACCATACCTCTGACTGCCAGTTTACTAGGCTTCTTTTTGCCTTAAAGTCTATTACTCTACTTTATATCCAAGATGAGATCTCTTACAGGCTTGTACTCACTTCCCAGAAGAAGTCCATAATAGGTTTGTGCTACATACGCCATGTTTATTTTCACTTTAAAATTATTTATTTAAAAGTAATGTACTAATGTTATTATTTTAATAATGTATCTGAGCTATTCTTAACACAGCGACACATGGCCTTGCCTTCGTGGGACAGAGAATATAATAAACTGTAAATACAGACTGCTGTATTGCTGTATACATAATACCTTTTAAAAAGATATACCTGGGTGAGAATCTAGAAACAATTAGAATTCTGAAATCCCAACCTACACACTGCTGCTGCTGCTAAGTCACTTCAGTCATGTCCAACTCTGTGTGACCCCATAGACGGAAGCCCACCAGGCTCCCCCTTCCCTGGGATTCTCCAGGCAAGAACACTGGAGTGGGTTGCCATTTCCTTCTCCAATGTGTGAAAGTGAAAGTGAAGTCGCTCAGTCCTGTCCGACCCTTAGCAACCCCACTGGACTGCAGCCTACCAGGCTCCTCCATCCATGGGATTTTCTAGGCAAGAGTACTGGAGTGGCTTGCCATTGCCTTCTCTGAACCTACACACTACATCAATAAATATATGGGTGAAAATATAAACCATTAACATATTTCTGAACACTATTTCCTTGGAAAGAAGCCTTCTAAGTTATTATACCTGAATTTGATAATTAAGGAGAAAGAAAGAAACCCTTCATAAAGAAAACAGTTAAGAACCATTCAAAGAAATGGAGCAGTGGGTGTGGGGTGAGGGTGGGGGAACCCACATAAGTCAATAAACATCCAAGGATTTAGTATTCTGTATTAATAAAGTCCATGAGGGGAAAATGCTTAACATTTTAACACATTTGGGATTCAGCCAACTAGAGGCTTATTTTATAAGAATATTTGTAACTCTCCCCCTCTGACAATCAAGAGACGTATAAGAAGCTCAGCTATTCTGAACTCAGACTTCGAAATCAAACCCAAACTCAGTTGATTACAAGAATAAAAGTGATCTTCACCTTGCTTTCAGGCTCAAGTATGAAGAAAGTTACTCTTCAGAGAAAGAGAATGTAAAAACCTACATGTTATTGAAAGTTCTGCAAGAGACAGTTCAGTTCAGTTCAGCAGCTCGGTCGTGTCTGACTCTTTGCGACCCCATGGACTGCAGCTCGCCAGGCCTCCCTGTCCATCACCAACTCCCGGAGTTTACTCAAACTCATGTCCATGAGTTGGTGATGCATCCAACCATCTCATCCTCTGTCGTCCCCTTCTTCTCCCGCCTTCAATCTTTCCCAGCATCAGGGTTTTCTCAAATGAGTCAGCTAGAGACAGTAACTTTTAACCAAGAGACAGTAACTTTTCACATACGGTATTTCATTTCATCTCATTACTGTTCAGTTCGGTTCAGTTCAGTTCAGTCGCTCACACAAAGTTATTTGGACCAGGAGTGTTACTTAAAAAATTCAGTTTACGGGTCCAGAGAACCTGGACAGGAGTAACGGACTCAGCCAAACCTGAAACAAAGTTCCAAAAGTTTCAAACGAACGTGCCAATACGAGTAGCTCTCTATGTTCTAGGTACAGCCCGAGCTTGCAGTATTCTCAAAATGCCTGTCTACAAACTTTCTCTTAATACCGCTTCACATTGAGTTATCTAAGGGATAAGAAGGCATTCAAAAAGCAAAATCATCTTGTTTGCCCAGCTTGAAAATCTTCACCGAGTCTGGGCGCCACAACGAGACCAGTCCTCGGAACTGCGCCCAGGACGCAGAGCCCTCTGCCTTCCAGCCCCTCTCCAGGTTCCTAGAACTTGACGACCGTTTTTACCCAATCAGCGCGCACCTCTAAAGCCCCGCCCAGCGCCGCCGCGGCCCCACCCCTTCCGGAAGTGCGTCACGACGCTCGTGCGCCCCGTCCCCGGATGCACTTGTATATCCGGATTCTTCGAGCGACGCCGAGCTCCACGGGTCCCGGCGCTGTCGGCACATGCGCGACGGCCCCGCTCCCTCTTCCTCCGCCTCCCCTGGCGTCCGCCTTCCGCGGAGCCGCCGCCACCGCCGCCGAGGAGTCAGGGAGTTCAAGATGGCCGCCGCGGAGGCGCCGTCGCTGCGGGAGCAGCCCGAGTGAGTTGTCCGGGGGCGCGGAGGGCCGGCGCCGGGGGCCGGCCGAGAGCGGGCGGGCGGAGCGCCGCCCGGGCGGGAAAGTTGGCGGCCCAGCGGCCGCGGCCAAACTTTGCCTCCCGCGCGGCGCCGCGGGGGCGCGGGAGGGCGGCCTCGGCGCTCCGCCCGCCCGGGGGCCCCGGCTGCGGGGTGGAGGGCGGCCGCGGCCCGCAGCGGCGTTGCCCGGGAGGCGAGGGCGCGCGCGGCCTCCTCGGGTCCCGAGCGCGAGGCCGCGGCGCGGGCGCGCCGGCCCGCCTCTGAGGCGACGAGCGGGTCCTTCGGGGCGGCCCGCGCGGCGCCGAGCCCAGCGCGCCTCCCCGCAGGCGGCTCCCGCGCCGCCGCCCGTGCCAGCCTGCGGGGCTGGGGACCGGGAGCAGAGGGCCGCCGGGCGGAGCCGCGGCCGGCGGGGCGCGCCCTGCTTATCGCCCGGCGCGCTCGGCCGCAGCGTCCCCTCGGCGATTCTCCTCCTCCGCCGGGTGCAGCTGGTCTGCCGGCTCGCAAACTCGAGGCAAAGTCAGACCAAGTCCTCGGTTCTGAGGCCTAGAGTTTTTGACCCGAGTTTACAGCAGTCCTCTGGGAGCCCCAGTGGAATAAGGAGTGGGAATGGTCAGCTACTTGCAAACCCGAGCGTTTCGTGTCTGTAATCAAGCTAACGTAAGCATCGATGCGGCCGAGTGGACGCATCCTCGTATATTCTGCTAGGGTAACCCTTCCCTTAACTGACAGCAGTGTGTTCTGTTTCCCGTGTGTTTGCTAGGAAAGCACAGGAACCTAAGAGAGAATGGATTTTAATTCAGTATTCTTGTAGCGCCCTTTTTTTTTTTTTTGCTTGCTTCCTCATTATCTGATTTGTTTCCAGCTGTCTTAAGAAAGAGGTAGAGATAGTCTCCCAGCAACTTTGGACTGACAAGAGGAGAAATCTTTGCACCTCCCCAGCCGGCCCATCGCTTCACCGCTGTGCGTCCAGTGCCAGACTGCTCGGGGATTTGCTTTGCTCATCTAGGCAAAGAGAGTTACCAGAAGTTTTTCGTTTAGGGCCTCTGAAAGCTGTTCTATTATCTTCACAATCTGACTTAAAAGAGGGCAGGTGGGTTCTGAAGTTTTAGGTAGACTGCCTCTTTTTGTGTTTCACGGAGTTCACAGTGAGGCCTTGTCCGGGCTTCATGAGAAGATCTATGAAAACCTTAGGCTATGCAACTGATTTTTCTAGTAATCTGTTTAAAGTTCTATAGTATAATGTCCATTAATTTGATTTCAGGGGCGGTTTAGATTCCTTTTCAGGAGGAATGCAGCCATGTTTATTTAGATACTCAACACTAGATTTAATAATAGTTATTCAGGCTCCTCCAGTGTGAATGGCACTGAGATGAACTGTATTGCTCCTCCCCACTCTCACACACGTACACACACCCCACACACTTGGTACGCACAGAACATTCCATCTATGTGTGTCCCACTTCCACTTACTTGAAACGTTTTAATGTAGAAAATGACAGTTTACTAGGAAAGCAAGTATCATGGTGGCTGCCCACAGTGAATGCTGAACTGTAACATCTGAGTAGGTGTTTTTTGAAGACACACTGAGGAGTTCACAGTTACATGGACTCTACTCCAAGTGGAATATTTTGAAAGCGTAAAGCTCCCTGAATGCTTTTTAGTGGCTTTTAAATTTGTTGATGTCTTTAGCTCAGTTTTTTTTCATAGTTTCAAGCGTTTAAATTTTTATACGCATTGACTTACTTGAACAGGTACTGCACAAATACTCCCTCATTCGGTCTTTATGACAGGGCTGTGGAGGCGGTCCTGACACTCCCCACATTTTACAGTTGAGAAACTGGAAGCGCAGAGACGCTACGTTAGCTTGCCCAGGGTCACGCTGAGTGACAGGTGTAGGGGCCACCCCCGGGCAGCCCCGCTGTGGAGCCCTGCTCCTAACCAGCGTGCTTCCAGTCTCAGAGGCCTATGGTGTGGCTCCTTTTATTAAAAATATTAGTAGCCTTTAACATTTGAAATAGTTTTTATTTATTTCCAGTATCACCAAAAGGTTCATTTTTATGATACGACAGTTCCAACTGTTTGGAATTTCATATCCCATGTGGAAAGAACGGGGGTGGAATGGTTCCTTTTGAGACTAGTTGGTCTTTTGAATCCATCCTTATTTTTGCATGTACGTTAATTCTGTATTAAAGGAGTCTTTTAATTAATTAATTACTTCTGTATTAAAGTGTCAGAGAAACAGTCTTAGTTATAATTATTTTCCTTGTCGAAAGCAGTGGCATTCACTTTGCTCCCCATTGCCCCCAGCTCCAAAGCATGAATTGAATGCCTCTCATATGAAATGTAATTAGGAATATTCTTTGGAAAAAAAGATATGTGAAGAGGGAAGTTAAAATAATACTAGTGGTTGGTAATTGGTCGCTTTATTTTAAAGTTGTTCCATGGCTATTTTTATTGTGCCAGATGCCCCAAGATTCTGGGTTGTTTGAAGGACGAAATAAGCTAACCTATGAGTAAATACTGTTTGACACTGCCATGCTGTCTGCACTCGGAATGCAGCTTTTCTTCCAAATGAGATTTGAAGGATGTTACTCAGCTCTCAGTAAGTACTGGTTTATGACAAACCTGTTGTAGACCAGTTTGGTACAGAAGTATATCTACTAAATGCGTAGGGTTAGATTGCAAAATGTAAATCGTCCAAGAAGGTGATCCGGTTTCTTTACAAGAAACCTTTTCCTGAAGCTTTAGAAGGAAGTTGTTAATGAGCCTAAATTAAGTGACCAGGCACAAGCGTGCTCATTATATGCAACATGGGTGCCATTGACGTGCTGGATTCAGGTTTTCCTCATGTGCCTTGTCAGACTTCAGTTATTTTCTTTGGAATTTGCTTTAAGAGATCAACAGAAGAGGCTGGAGGTCTGCTCCCTGCCTAACCCCAGTGTAGGAGAACTCTGGAGTTAAGGTTAAGCTCGCTGGCCCTAAGGCACTTAGGTGGCATTTTATTAGTAATCTAGTCATTATTTCTTGAATTAACATTCATTAAGTTACAGTGAAAACTGGGATTACTCCTGGGACTGGCTGCAGTAACTTTGGGTACCGTGATGTTGATCCTGATTCTCGGAAACTTTCGATGCTAGGTTTTCTTTTGAAAGAAATTACTTCCTCTGAAGGTAAACCCTTCAGTATTTGGATTTGGAATGCCTTGGAAAACTTGTAAATTATAAGTAGCATTGGCAAAGGGTTAGAAGAGCAGATTTTTCTGTGGGGAGGTGATTAAATTTAAATCATTTGAGGGTATTGTGGTCAAGAAATAGGCGTCTGCGCTGGAGGCGTGAGTGAGCCAGAAACGAAGTGTTCCCCGTCAAGAGCTGAGAGCGCACAGGCAGCGTGAACCCGCTGCGGCCCGCGATGCCGCTCCACATGCTGTGGCTTAGTCGCTCAGTCGTGCCAACTCTCCTGTGACCCCATGGCCTGCCAGGCTCCTCTGTCCACGGGATTCTCCAAGCAAGAAGACTGGAGCAGGTTGCCATGCCCTCCTCCAGGGGATCTTCCCAACCCAGGGATTGAACCCACCTCTCTTGCGTCTCCTGCATTGGCAGATGATTCTTTAACACCGAGCCAACTGTTGTTACTCTGTGAATCATCCCCTTGACACAGAAGTACTTACTGAGTACCCGCTCAGGGTTAAATCATCTTCTGGGCCTCAGGGATGGAGCCGTGAGCTAAACAGATTAAGATCCTGCTCCACAGGGCTTATAATAGGAGGACACAAATAGGAGTTGTGCTGGGTGGAGGACAGTGGAGGGGAGAAAGGGCCTATGTTTGTGATGGGGCGGGGGTTGCTAAAGTGAGCTGGTCAGGGAAACTGGACTGAGAAAGTGGGACTTGAGCCAGGACCTGAGGCAGGTGAGGGACCAGCAGGGTGTCGCTTCTGGGGGGCGCCCAGGCCCTTGCGTGGTGGGGAGGAGAGCTGTGGGGGGGTGACGGGCTTAGCTGAAGGGAGGCTTGGCTGATGCTACAGGTCTTGTGAAGGGTTCGGGTTTTTACTCTGAAAGAGGCAGGAAACAGTAATCAGCTTTCTCTCAAGGATGACGGTTACCTGATGTTTTAAAAGCATCTTCAGGCAGAAGCAAGAGCCCTGACGTCAGCTGTTGCACCAGCTGGATGTGCCCGTGCCCTCAGATGAGTCCTGTCTGCCTCCTTGAATGTGACGTCACGTCTGTCCTGGGGACACAGGCAGAGACAGCACTTCTTGAGCACTTGGTGTGACTGCTTTTATGTGTATGAACTCATTGCAGTGACATATCTGTGGTTGGTCAGCAGTGTTATTTGCCCAGCTTTTACAGTGGAGGAAACTGAGGCACGGGAGTAGCTTGTCTGAGGGCACACTGGGGGTATCGCGTTGCAGGCAGCATCACAACCAGGTGGTTTGATCAGGACCCTTGCTCCTTAAAGTCACGTTCTGAGTGTCCGTGGGCAGCTCCCCAGCGCCACAAGGAGTCAATCTACCCAGTGTCTGAAGAATAAGCATGACTGACTTTGGGCATGAGGTTTGTGCAGGGCCTCATGAGCTGTACGTGTTAACTGTGCGGTCTTCGCCGTGCGCTCGGAGGTGGGTACCGTTCCTTTCTCCACTAAGCTCACACTCACTGAGGCCACACAGCTCCACCCAGCTGTCCGTTCTCTGGGGCATTCTTCGAGGGTCTTTAGATTGAGTTCTAGCTTACTGAGTAGAATTTTGTACTTTTGGGCACTTAGATTTTTATATTCCTGAAAATCATTCTCAACCTTCATAAAGGTCCTCCCTGCCTATCTCTATATCTTGAAATTAGCCTAGTTCTATTTATCTCACACTTTCCCCCTGTAAGTCAAGGTTCAGAAAAATTGACTTATACCCCTCCTTCTGGATTGTGGGACGGCGGGAGAGTCTAGGGAAGGGAGACGGCTATCTGTATGAGGCTGTAACCTATACAAGGAAGAGAGTTGGAATGCCTCTGTATCGTCACCTTAAATCTATGATGTCCCCGCTTCCTTAATAGAGCCATGGTGTTGGGTACTGTTTAATATACAAAGATACTACACTGTCTTTTTCCAGGTCTTTGAGAAAATTTGATGATCCCAGAACACTGTTTATCCTGTGTCCTCTTACAGTCCGTTAGAGAGAAGTCAGGCCAGGCTGAGCCCTGACAGAGCCTCCTCTGCAGCTCTCCACTCCTTTCTCCTCCCCCTTAACCCACACCACCTACGGACGCTGGTGGTGTGACACCCCGAATCCCAAGCTCTTGCCGTGTGGTGGTTGTGTGTTCTCCACAGCCCCTCACTACTGTGAGCCAGTGACTTTGCAGACACCCTCCACTGTGTCGTGCCCCTGCCCCGCCGAGTTTACTGAGGACTGAAACCAGGCTGGGGACCGCCCGTCGAGCAGCCTGACCTTGCAGTTCCTGGGCCTGTCCACTGTCTCAGCTGTGTGCTCCCAGAATCCTGTGCTGTATCTCTCCGTCTCCTGGAATCGCTTCACCTCAGAGCTTAGCTTCCATTAGACTAGTCTCTTCCCCAAGTTTGGCATCCTGGCAACTTCGATCTTTTTTCCTTTTTCTAAGATACCCCTTAACCTTTCTGGTTAATTTCATACTCATTCTTCAGGTCAGTGTTACTCAGCCTATTTTTTAATCCAAATAAATACCTTGTTGATAAACTTTTCTCCCCCGAAGTCCCTGCTGAACAAATCGCTTGGGTTTTTCAGTGATCCACAAGATACCGTCCTTGACCGTTTCAAAATGATTTGAAGTGATCTGTCAGCGTTCCCATAATGCCCTTACTCAGGTCTATCATTGCAGTTCTCCAGTGTGGCATGTGATTCTTTTCTACTGGAAGTTTCCTTAAGAGAAACAAAATATTTTTATTTTCCTGTTGCCTGACTTAATGCCTACATTTATGTGTAGGTGATTTTCTTCTAAATGTTAAAAGAGATTGAATAGACCCATTAATTCTTAACTTGCAAGGAGCTCTTTGTAGTATATGGTACAAACATTAAACTTATTAAAAGTACAAGAGAATATAATTTGAAGGACTTGAGCAGAATAATCCATATTGTTCTGACTGGATGTCAGGAGGAGGACCACCTGCTTCTGGTGACCCGGGAGCCTCAGCCTTGAGGATGCGGCTGGTCAGGGTCAGGAGCAGACGGTGTCCGTGGTGGGGGCCCAGGGCAGGATGGCGCGGTGATCTCATCATGCTGCCCAGAGAGAGGCGGGTACTGCTGTGGCACACAGTGGCTAAGATGCTGCTTACAGGCCCAGAATGAGTGTGTGATATGCGTGTGTGTGTGTTTCTGAATTCCAAGTGGGAAAAAGAGACTAGTGTCCCAATGTGTGTCATTATTAATATTTTGTGGAAAAAGAATGGGCAGGTTCCTTTAGGTGTGCAGTGGTATGGGAAATGCTGGTTTAAAAACCAAGTTACTGAGTGACTAAGAAAGTCAGTGTTAACTTACTGCAGAAAACTACTGGTTTGAATTTCCTTTTTCTACTAAGTATAATTTTGTTAACCTCCCCTATTATGTATTTCCTTTGATACTTTCAGTATTTGAGTTCAACCATTAGAAACAAAGTTAAATCGCTGTTCAGCTTAGTTTTTGCCATATACCTTTGAAATAAACTATTTCAGTGGCTAACCTCGTGTATCACACGGAGATATATTTTACCATTGCTATTTTGTTACGGCCGAATGCTCCATAAGTAATGTGTCTTTTCAATGTGTCTGATACATTTGTAGGATGGAAGATGCTAATTCTGAGAAGAGCGTTAATGAAGAAAACGGAGAAGTCTCCGAAGACCAGTCCCAGAGTAAGCACGGTCGCCACAAGAAGAAGAAGCACAAACACAGGGGCAAGCACAAGAAGCACAAGCGGCCTTCGGAGGAGGACGCGGAGCGGAGGCATCGGCACCGGCGCAAGCACAAGAAGCACCGCAGGAAGGAGGCGGCCGGCGCGCCCGACGCGGCCGGCGCGTCCCCGGCGAAGCGGGCGAAGCTGGACGACTGGGCCCTGCTGGAGGACCTGGAGAAGCAGAGAGCCCTGATCAAAGCCGAGCTCGACAATGAGCTCATGGAGGGCAAGGTCCAGTCGGGCATGGGGCTCATCCTGCAAGGCTACGAGTCCGGCTCTGAAGAGGAGGGGGAGATTCATGAGAAGGCGCGGAATGGCAACAGGTCGAGCGCGAGGTCCTCAGGTACGAAGGGGAAGCTTGAACTTGTGGACAATAAAAACAGTACAAAAAAGCGAAGTAAAAGCAGATCCAAAGAACGGACTAGACACAGGTCTGATAAAAAGAAAAGTAAGGGAGGGGTTGAAATAGTTAAAGAGAAGGCAGCAAGGAGCAAGTCAAAGGAGAGGAAAAAGTCGAAAAGTCCCTCCAAAAGAAGTAAGTCTCAAGATGAAGCCAGAAAGTCCAAGTCGCCCACCCTCAGACGGCGCTCTCAAGAGAAAGTTGGGAAGGCCAGATCTCCTGTCGATGACAAGGTTAAAATCGAAGATAAAGCTAAGTCAAAGGATAGGAAAAAATCCCCTGTTATCAATGAAAGTAGAAGTCGTGATCGAGGCAAGAAATCTAGGTCCCCAGTCGACTTGAGAGGTAAATCCAAAGACAGACGGTCACGGTCCAAAGAGAGAAAATCAAAACGGTCTGAAGCCGATAAAGAGAAGAAGCCAGTCAAGTCTCCCTCTAAAGATGCTTCCTCTGGGAAAGAAAACCGGTCACCCAGTAGAAGACCTGGTCGCAGTCCCAAAAGAAGAAGTTTGTCTCCGAAGCAGCGTGATAAGTCAAGGAGAAGTCGATCCCCACTCCTGAATGATAGGAGGTCTAAGCAGAGCAAGTCACCTTCTCGAACCCTGTCTCCTGGTAGGAGAGCAAAGAGCCGGTCCTTGGAAAGAAAACGCAGGGAACCCGAAAGGAGACGCCTCTCTTCTCCAAGGTAACTTGATTTCAGAGCCATAGTGGTTCCTACCTTTGCAGCAGATTTCAGTGGAGAAGCTCAGACTTGTGGACGATAAAAACAGAGGTGATAAAGAGTTTTATAGTGTTCAATATAATCCTGTCCTGTCTGCTAACTATGTTAATGTTTGCTTCTGTCAGTGTCTTGACTGTAGGTGGTTTTTAAATGTAGGACTTACTTTTTTTTAAGTTCTTAATTTAGTATCTAATGTGAAGAATCACACCTTTAAATCCAAGTAATTTGGTTGATAAGTCTGAGTCTATGCATTTTATGGGAAAGGTGTTAGTTTCTAGCGTAGGGATTGTTCTTCGAATAGTGTGGGCTGCAAATTTTTTAAGTGGAGGTATCAGTTTAAGGATTGTGACCTGTCTGTTCTTTTGAACTGATGTGATTTTGAATCCTAACAGTATAGTTGGAACTACAGTTGGTTTTTTGGTCCCCAAAATACAATTGAAAATGGTAAATTTTTTTATTAACTCATATACCTGTAGTCTCATTGTTGAAAAACATAAGAGCTCTTAAAAATGATTTTTTAATCAGTCGTAATAAAAATAATTCATATTTACGTAATACATTTGATCCACCAATTCTTGTCTCATAATTTCATGAATTCCTAGCCATCTACTGTGTATGGGTATAAATATGAATTGATGTTGAAGTTTAAATTATCCTGTATTCTGAGAAGCTTCAAGAATGCAGTTCTCATTAAGAGCTACTGTTGATTCTTTACTTCTAAGTGATGGAATGGTCCCTTGCCTGTAGCTCTGCCTAGAGACAGTGTTACTATCTTAATATCTTTTCTTAAGGATCCTATTCTCTTTCGGTTTGAAAAGGAAATTCTTACGAGTTCATTAAGGGACTAGAGTTGAATATTTGAAACAAGTTTTTAGTGTTAGTTTACAGAAGAAGTGCATGCTAATAAATGCATGCTCATTGAAGAGACGTTTAAATCCTGCAGGAAGCCTATAAACTCGCTCTTCCCGTCCCTCCTCGGCCGCCACTCCTGAGGCGGCAGTCTCGCTTCAGCCCCTTCTCTGTGCACAGACTTCTTAGAGAGGATTCATACCATCCATGGTAGCAGTGGTTTTCTTTCTCATCAAACGCTGTGTGGCAGCATATAAGGATTGTTTGTTACATAATAACAACATGACACTTCACATTGTGGATGTATCATAATGTATTTAACTTCCCTTGTTGAGACTGATGAAAATTAAGGTTGGTTCCAGTTTTTCACAATCGTGTGCAGAGATATCCATTGAGTCTGTGTAAAGCTGCTTTTAGGGTAGTTTCATAGAAGTGGAATTGCACAGTCTAAGATTCCATATGTTTATATTTCAGCAAGACACTGCCATATTTCCTTCCAGATAAGTTATACCAGTATTTACTTCCATGACTTGGTGGACTGGCGTTTTCTCTTAACTCTTACCTATAGTTCCTCTCTTCTAAGGTTAATGTTGATTGTAAAGGGATTTTATTCTTAATTGATTCATTAAAAATAAGGCTCTTAATTGCAAAGATAATGTCAACAATTTAGAAAGAAGACAGTCCTCAAACCAAGGGAATGGAATATTATTCCTTGTTTGGGCAAGTTTTATCTGAAATGAGAATCAGATAAGTCATATAAATAAATTATAAATAAATAACAATGTAATCTTTACAAATTCTGTGAGACCAGAGGAAATAGACCTGAATTTTTGTTACAAAACATATTATTCTGTGTTTGCAATCTTTAGGTTAAAGTGTTATTAACATGTAGGAGAAAGTCACTTATTCTGATTTGATTTATTCTTCTCTGAACCTGTATCTGGTTCCCTTAAGAACACGCCCTCGAGATGACATCCTCAGTAGGCGGGAAAGGTCCAAGGACGCCAGCCCGATCAGTAGGTGGTCTCCAGCTCGAAGACGAGCCAGTAGATCTCCTGTTAGGAGGAGGTCTCGCTCCCCTCTCAGACGGAGCCGGTCTCCCAGAAGAAGAAGCAGGTCTCCTCGGAGAAGGTAACGACTCCCCTTTGATCCATCAGACTGAAGCTTTTGAAGCTCAGTGGGTAGGTTTTCTTAACAACCGGTTTTCTCTGAAACGTTGTAGCTGTGATGCCATGTAGTTTTTCTGTTGCCAGCATGACATATTTTACACACACAGATTTTTGAGTTTTGCTTTAAACTTAAATCAGTGTTTATTAAAACATTTCCGCTGGCCCCTTAAAGACTTTATTTTTAGAACAGTTTTGGATTTATAACAAAATCGAGCTTTTGAAAAGTGCAGAGTTGCTGTAATACCTCTACCCCAGCACACTCGCAGCCTCCCTAACTTTAATTGACCTTTTATATGTATTATATCTCTTTGTTCTCCTCAAATAGGGACAGAGGTCGGAGGAGCAGATCACGCCTGAGAAGGCGGTCTCGATCACGGGGTGGTCGTAGACGTAGGAGCAGAAGCAAAGTAAAGGAAGACAAATTTAAAGGAAGTCTTTCTGAAGGAATGAAGGTCGAGCAGGAATCTTCATCTGATGACAAGTAAGAATGGAACTTTCCTATAACTTCCTTTTTGCAAATTAGACAAACATGGTGTGACTTGAAAGTCTTTAATTTCCATCTGTAATTTTGATCACAGCTAGTGATGACTTTTAAGCTTAAGAATTTTTCTTTTGTTTCCAGTCTTTGTGCAGTGAAATAGGTGGGGAGGAAAAGGAAACATAGAAGGGTAAATTTACTTGCCGGGATTCCAAACCAGGACAGTTTAAAAGCAACGCTAGAGTGAGGTGGCTTAAGGTTTCTGTTCAAACTTACTGATGACCGACGTTTTCCAACTTTTATTTTTTTAAATGTATGCAAGTTAATGGTTTTGGACTCTAAGGATGTTTGGAATTAACATGTGTGGATGTAACTTTTCCTAAGCCTTGAAGACTTCGACGTAGAGGAGGAGGATGAAGAAGCCTTGATAGAACAGAGAAGGATACAAAGACAGGCCATCGTTCAGGTATCGATTTCAGTCACATTCCTTAAATAACCGCTACCTAAACGAAACTAAGGGTTTTTTAACAATGAAGTGTTGGCAGAGCACTTGAATAGGTAGTGAAAAAAAAGAGAGTTTCTTAATAAAATTGAAGTCATCTTTTTTATACATAGGAGTCCCGTATAAAGCTCTACTTTGTAAGACAAAATTTGGAGTGTGCTTTCTTTTTTTTAATGTTGATAAACAGGAGAACCCTCATAAATGAGTACAACTTGGAAGAATTTCCTTTAGCATAAAAATTGTATATATTATAGCCTGTTATACATGAGAAAGGTTTTTCTTTAACACCTAGTAAAAATGGTAGATCTTCTAATACAGATGTGTATGTTTAAATGGAACGTCTCAATAAATTTAAGAGTCCTTGAAAACTGAGTAATGGAGGAGTCGGGTGGGAAAGGGCGTCACGTCGGCCTTAGACGGTGAGCTGCGCAGAAGGCTGCCGGCTCTCCCTGGCCACGCGGCCCTGCGAGCGGGCCGTTCTCGGAAAGTACCTTTCCTCACCATCATGTGATGGGAGGTGAGGGTGGAGTTGAGAGAATTCTGGAAGACGCAGAAGATGCTTGGGTGCTGTAAGGAGGACAGCAGACAAGGAAAGGAGGGTTGTAGCAGCCTGTGTGAACTTGGAGCAACCACAGCCTCTCAGAGCAAAGGGCAGAACTGAAATTGCCAGAGTACTTGGGGCGTGACTAGAATTCCAGAGGCGACTTCCCTCACTGGGGCACTGTGGGAACTGGCACTGAACAGTTACTGGGTCCCCCTGAAGACTTGGTTGAATCTTTTTCTGTTCTTACCCAGGTCCACAATCCCTTATCTCCAACCTTTTGGGCCAGATGTGCTTCAGAACTGAGAGATATGTGAATTGTAGAAAGGTAATGTGGTGCATACGTGTATCTTACTTAGCCCCTGAGTGGGGGCGAGCCAGCACCCCATTATCAGACAGCGGGAGTGTTTCGCTGTGAGGCCCCGTGTTCTCACTGGGAGCGTTCAGAGGGTCGCGTCTTCAGGTCAGGTTCTGCCGCCTGATGGATGTGCACCAACATAGGAAACCTCCCACAGTTTCGTGGATTTGGAGTTATGCATAAGGGATTGTGGATCTAACTCAGCTGGGGCATCGGTGCCTTCATTTTATTCTAGCAGTGTTGGACACTTAGGTGTCGGCGCAGCTCCCCGGCCGGCGGCGGTGACGCTCTGTGTTGTTCCTGCAGAAATACAAGTACCTGGCTGACGACAGCAACCTGTCGGTGCCGTCCGAGCCCAGCAGCCCCCAGAGCAGCCCCCGCTCCCGCTCCCCCTCTCCCGACGACATCCTGGAGCGCGTGGCTGCCGACGTCAAGGAGTACGAGCGTGAGAACGTCGACACGTTCGAGGCCTCTGTCAAAGCCAAGCATAATCTGATGACCGTTGAACAGAACAATGGTGAGTTAGAGTTCTGTTTCACCTGTGCTTTTCTCCCCCAGGTGGTTAGGTCTGCCACTTCACACAGAGGAGAAGTTCTTCGGGGCGGGGGGATGGGAAGGGGACAAGGACTGCCATGTTCAGAACACCCCAGTGAGTGTCCCCATAACCGTGACTGGAGCTCACACTTGGTCCAGCTACATGTTCAGTACCTTTGGTTCTGCTTACTAGAATATTTGAACGCAAATCCAAGCCATGATTGATTTCACCTGGGAAAAGTCCAGTTTGTATCTCTGTTAGATAAGGCTTCTAAAATACACTTGGTAAAACTGATGATCTTTAAATATCTCATGTCTATAGTTCGTTCAGTTCAGTCGCTCAGTTGTGTCCGACTCTCCGCGACCCCATGAATCACAGCACGCCAGGCCTCCCTGTCCATCACCAACTCCCGGAGTTCACTCAAAAACTCATATCCATCGAGTCAGTGATGCCATCCATCCATCTCATTCTCTGTTGTCCCCTTCTCCTCCCGCCCCCAACCTTTCCCAGCATCGTTAGTTTGAATCAAAATCCGGATATATGGTTTAACCTTCTGAGGTATGAATTGGCAATTTAAAGAGGAGCTTTCCTGGTAGTATATAACTGTTACTTGGGTGTGCTCAGTCATGTCCAGCTCTGCAACCCCATGGACTGTAGCCCTCCAGGCTCCTCTGTCCGTGGGATTCTGCAGGCAAGAATACTGATAGTAGGAGAATGGACTATGCGAGTCGTCCATCCCTCCTCGGGGGATCTTCCAAACCCAGAGGACGGGGCTCCAGTCTCCTGCATTGGCAGGTGGTTTCCTTAACCACTGAGCCACCTGGCGAGCCCAGCTGTTGCTTAGTTATTAGCATGTTAGTTCAGCGTTGGTGAAAGTGTCAGTACTAGGCTTTTTAATTTTCTGAAATGCATTGTCAGTGAAAAGTGGATAGCTTTATGTATCTTGGGCTATGAAGTGATATTCAGTTCAGTTCAGTCACTCAGTCGTGTCCGACTCTGTGCGACCCCATGAATCACAGCAAGCCAGGCCTCCCTGTCCATGGGTTTTAATGAAAAACTGATACACAAGAGGAAAAAGTTTGAATTGTTGTTAGTGATTTTCCATTGATTTATTATTTGTGTTTAAGTTTGTATCTCTCCATTTTCCAAATACTAATGCTAATTTCCATTCAGGTTCATCTCAGAAGAAGCTGTTGGCACCTGATATGTTTACAGAATCTGATGATATGTTTGCTGCCTATTTTGATGTGAGTATTTTAGTCATAAGAACATAACTGTTGAAATAAGTGCGTGTGGCAAATGCGTGTTTGGGTGGCGTTACACAGCTAGTGAGGAAAAGGAATCGGGCTTCAGGGAGGTCAGACAGAGGGACGCGAATACGCGGCCGCCCCCCCCGTGAGGCAGCGCCTTTCTCGGGGTCACAGGCCTCTGCGTGGCGCTGACGGGGGGATTTTCAGGCCTTCTACTCTGCGCTTCTGTGTGGTAGGCAATCGGAAACTTAGGATTTGGAGCTTAATGGAATTCATTGAAGAACTGGGAATGTTGTAAGGACTGGGTTAAGAAATTTTTTCTTTTAAACATTTTATCAGTTTTTTTTTCTTGAGAAATGGTCTCAAAAGTAGCAGACCATTTCCATCATAGATTTAGGAGATGTGAGAACTATGGAGGCTTTGGTGACAGGGAGTGGGGACACACACATCCACACAGAGAGCGTACAACAGGGGACAGAAAATGGACTGGGGTGAGCAGCGGCATCCAGGGCCCCGCGGACACCAGCGACCGGCTTCGATAGCAAGTCGCGTCTACTGTGAGCCGCGCACACGGAAGACGGTTAGGAGAGGACGCAGTGACTCTGAGGCAGCTGAAGTATTGGCGCCTTCGTTTGCCCGACGTGAAGGGTTTTCCGGGTGTCCTGCAGAGGGACGCGTAAGGAACACGCCTTTAAAAGTACCAGGTACTCGTGCAGTGCAGCCAGTGACGTTTCGCATGGAGACGGGAAGAGACGCGGGGTGCTCCATGAAAAGGGTGGTAGAAGAAACGTGACGGCAATGCTAATTCTTTCCATGAGCACTCCCCCGATACAAGAGGCCTAGGAGTCGTGTTTCTCATGTGTTGCATTTACGTAAGTCATAGGAAGAGTTCATTTAACTTGGCATAAAATTTTCTTGTCAAAGTTTAAAAGAAGTGCTTTAAACCTCTGCCTAAATTGGGGGTAAATAGCTCATGTTACTCCCTTAATTTCAGAGTGCGCGTCTGCGGGCTGCTGGCATTGGAAAAGATTTCAAAGAGAATCCCAACCTCAGGGATAACTGGACTGATGCAGAAGGCTATTACCGTAAGTTCACAGTCCTTACTCATTTCAGAGTTTATCATAATTGTTTGTAAAGCTGTGTGGCTCGAGGCCGTCCCACTTGGGCGGACTCTGGAGGCCACACCCAGTGCCGTCATTGAGAGTGGCACCACTAGCAGCGACGTGTGCCCGTGCCCCTCCCAGAGGCCTCGCAGACTGAGGTGCACGAGACCTGACGTGCACCTTGAATCTGTTCTGTTACTTTCAGGCCTCGGGTAATCCTCTGGAGGGGGGCGGTGCCCGTCACGCCAGACTGCAACGACCGCGGCACTGCCTCCTCGGGGTCAGGGGCGTCAGCAGTTGCCGGGGGTGCTTCCTGAAACTTCTGTAGTGCTTGGAGGCCTGCAGCTTCTAGCATGCAGTGTGGAGGCAAGGCCTTGGGACTCTGGTGTCCAGGAAGCCAAGCACACTGGAGAGATTTGGCACATATTAGCATGCTGTGTTTCCTGCCTTTTGATCTGATATGTCTCATAGTTTTGTTCATTAATGTGTCATGGTCAGAATTCTAGTGTTTTACCTTTTTAGGTGTGAACATAGGTGAAGTCTTGGATAAGCGTTACAACGTGTACGGCTACACGGGTCAAGGTGTGTTCAGTAACGTGGTCCGAGCCAGGGATAACGCGAGGGCCAACCAGGAGGTGGCCGTGAAGATCATCAGAAACAACGAGCTCATGTGAGTTCAGGGAGCTACGAAACCAGCTCAGCACAGGCGTTCACAAACACGCGTGTTTTAAGCAGTGACTGCAGTCTGTGTAGGACAGCTTGGGGCTCATAAAGCGGCAGAGCAGCTCTGTGTGGGTGTTTAATTCATAGCCACGTTTGTTCCATGTGACACTGTGGAACTGTCGGCTGGCTGTATTCAGTTCGTTTCAGTGCCTGCAGTGTGAACTGTCCGCTTAGACCCTCCTCTCTGCCCCTTATCTTACGGCTGATCGTGACTGACGGTCATGAGCCCGAGACCAGAGGTGCAGATTCGAAGAGTCGTGTTGCTTAGCTGTCACCAAGCATATGGCCTGCCAAAGGTGACAACTCAGGTCTGGGAATCCTTCGCATCATTTATCTGTTGCCATTTCTCTTTATGAACAATGAGGTCATTGCCACACTGCTTTAACACAATCTGTGCCACATGCTGAGCTGCATTAAAGTCAACTTAGCGTTGGTTTAGGAGCACTAGAAAGAAGTGTCTGGATTTATGCTGAAGTCCTGGGCTGCCCTGGGCTTAGAAGGTTAGTTCAGTGGAAGTCCTCAAGTTCTGTATTATAGACACTAGCTTAAAATATGGCCTGTTGTCAAATCGTAACTAGAATTTTGGAGGATGATCTTTGCATCAAGGCATCTTGAGATAAAATGTGCCGGGTTGATTGCCCTCTGAGCAAGGTGGGTCTGTTGCTCGGTGTTTCTGTTTTGTTCACTGATTATTTTGGAAATTAGCTCCATGAAAACAGTATTTGGCCAAGTGAGAAGTATTGTGTGAATGACGCGGAGACGTGTCCTTCCTCAACAGATTGTTTATTAGTACACATCACTAAAGACACAAAATAAATATACATAGTTTTCCTAAATTCTTGATGTATCCAGTTTTGACCTAATTTTCTTTTTCATTTCAGGCAAAAAACTGGCTTAAAAGAATTAGAATTCTTGAAAAAACTTAATGATGCTGATCCTGATGACAAGTTCCATTGTTTGCGACTCTTCAGACATTTTTATCACAAACAGCATCTGTGCCTGGTGTTTGAGCCTCTAAGGTACGACGCCTGAACCTGGACATGACCCTGAAGACTCGGCTTCCTTATCTCGCCATCCTCAGTTCAGACAAATGCTATGACCAGTTTCCTGGGTGTTTGATGTTTTTTCCAGTTGACTCTGGAGTTTGTCTTCTAACTGTTGGTGAAAGCTAGCTTCTCCACAGTTGTTAGTGTGTAAACAGTAGTTGGCTATGTGTTGTGTGTCATGTGCCCACCTTGTGTGGCCTTGAGCCCAGCAGAGTGTTCCCTGGAAGGTAAACACTTCAGGGAAAGATAAGCCAGAATGAACAGGAACAGGAGTCATGGAGTAGAAATATGACTTCAGCCTTCAAATCCATGTCTTCGTCTTTCTGCCCATTTTAGGTCAGTGGGAATTTTACCCCTGTGTATCTTCCCTTCTCTTCATTTTGGAAACTGTGTTGTGTACACGCAGTTCATACGCTCTCATTTCAGTGTGGAGTAATTTATCAAACTTTTGGGTAGTGGGCGGGAGGATTCTTGAACAGTGTTTTCATTGTATTTCATACTCTGAATTGATTTTACTTCATGCCTGAAAATGTTTTTGCTTTTTAAAATTTTCATTTTTCATTTTAACCTCTGATTTTGTTTTTTTTTTTTCCCTAAAAGTATGAATTTACGAGAGGTGTTAAAAAAATACGGTAAGGATGTTGGCCTTCATATTAAGGCTGTCCGATCCTATAGTCAGCAGTTGTTCTTGGCTCTGAAACTCCTTAAAAGATGCAATATCCTCCATGCAGATATCAAGCCAGACAATATCCTGGTAAGTCAAACGATCAGACGGCCTTGTTCATCTGTACAGCTCCTTCTGTAACATGATTACCACTGTGTCCTCGAAATTACATCTTCCAAGAGTCATTCCGTGTATGAATTACCCATTACAAATGCCTGTAGCAGTTTTTCACTTTGGAAATTGGGCCGTGAAGCGTTATAGGGAAATGCATGAAGAGAGAGGGAGTAGGCTGCTGTCGCCGACCTCTCCGGTGGATGATGGGTTTCGGGTCCACCAGCCCCGGAGGGTTCTTGGGTATGCGATGACGGGCTTCCCCTGGTGTCTGAGCAGCAGTGCTGCTGGTGGCCCTGCTGTAGTCAGGCGTACTCACCAAGGCAGGCCGTCCTTTGTTCTCAAGTTCCATGGGGCGAGGGATGTTTAAGGGAGGCGCCCTCTCTGAGCTGGATGCGTAGAGTTGAGTTTAGGGTGCCCAGGAATAACCTTGGTCCTGTGTTCTTTACTCCGTGGCAGCTGTGGCTTCAGGGGCCACGCCCAGGAAAGCCCAGGTGTGGTTGGGCCTTATGTGGAAGGCGTGCCTCTCCCAGCGCGTGGCTTCTGGTGTGGAGGTCAGGTTTCCCAGTGTGTATGTTTCTGAAACCTCACCCCAGTGGGGTGGTTGGTCCGCACACACCCCTTCCCTCCCCAGCCCTTCCTCTGCCCTGGTCATGCTGTCAAGAGTCGAGGGCATGTTCACGGTTGGGGAAGCGTAGCTTGTCTGCCCATAGTACATTCCACATGTTTACTTTAAAGTGTGTTTCAAACTCCTTATCAGTAACTTAGCGCTGAGTTCAGATTTCCGTTTTTCTTTTTAAATATCGTAGACTATTTGCTTCCAGACTGCCACATTATTGAGGCGTTCCATTTTGTTATGTTTGGCCTGAGTATGTAAGGTACTGCATTTCTGAGGTAACTTGGGGTTTGAGGAGATGAGTATTCTCAGTGAAATTGAAGGTATAGTATGAGTTGTAGTCTTGCCTAATCAACTTCATAATTGACTTTTACCCCAATTTTCTTCTCTTTTTTTGAATTACAAAATACACCATCCATACCAAAGAACGTATTAACTACGTGCCAGTCAAAAGTAATCAGTGAACAGCGTCTCAGTTAACCACTTGGAGGTTAAATAATGAGATACTTGTCATTGTCTCAGAACCGCTTGTCTTTAAGACTTCATTTATCTTTGAGTTAGTGCTTAACTAGTATAGGTTTTCACGTGGATTTCAGACAGTTTGGCATTCTTCCTAAGAAAGGAGAAAATAAATATCAGAGACCACGTGGAGCTGCTTATAATGAAAACCCCAAGCTTTTAGCTCAGGATTTCAGCTGTCGGTCTGACAGAGTAGTGCACTAGGCTCCCTGAGGGCCAGTGGATGAGGGGTGCTGGGTGTGGGTCCCCAGCTGCTGGTGAAGGCCTTCCGTCCACCCACCATCGCCTGAAAGTGGCCCCGGGGTTTTGTCAGTGATTGTTGAAACTGCATCCTTAAGGAGCTGAATGCAGTTTATGTTTAAGACCGTTGAAGCCCTTTGCGTTTGAGGATCTCTTCTCTTCCCGATTTCCCCGGGTGCAGCCTGGTGCTTGACTGTTTCTTTTGCTGTCTTAGTTATATGGATGTCACCTGTAGTGGGCCAGTCCACCACTGACCAGGCTCTAGGATAGCCTGGGAATGGCCCGGGGCTGTCTGTTTAAAGTGCTGGGTTTCTGTGGGATGGGAACAAGAGGCCAAGTTCAAGTCCCAACTCGGAATTTGTGTGTGTCTCTTTTGAAGGGGGGAAGGGACTCTGGAATGTGCCTTATCTGCACTTGTTAACCCCGAACATGCTTCTGACTCAGGATGGCAGCAGGCATGGGAGCACCTCCAGCCTTTCGCAGCAGGTGTCCCTGTCGCTGTGCATGTGGAAGCATCTGCAGAGGGAAGGGAAACCGATGACCAATAGAGCTCGTGTTTGTCACTTTCGCCAGACATGTTTAACATCTCCTGGACTAATGCTTTCTCTATACTTAAGGGGTTTAATTTTTCTTAAGACTTGAGTGCTAAATGTGGGATGCTCTAACAGCTTCAGGTGAAGAATGTTTCTCTTCTGTTTCTGTCCAGATTTAATCTGAGTCCTTCTGCTTTCGTTGCCATCCTAATTTTCTGGCAAACGACAGTGAAGTCCGGTCTCTCTTCAGTGACCATGTTCATGTTCCTTTGAGTGATAACCTGACTGTGTTTGGGTTCTGGGGGGTTTAGAAGATACTTGGCTTCAGTGCTTTCTCACTACACCCTTTTCTAAACAGCATTGGTTAAAATAATTCACTTGGTAATATCCCTTATTTCCTCGTTGAAGAAAGTTCTTTCACTAATTAGAATACTATAGCTCTTAATTATTTATAGTTAGGAAATTGAACTGTAAATAACTTGGAAAGGAATTTTTAAATGAGTGACTTTGTTCTCAGTATTGGAAATAACTTCTCAAAGCCAATTATTTTTATGATTATGTCTTAATTATTCCTGGCCTGAGTCAAACTTCCCCGATAAAATCTTTTGCAGGTTAATGAATCAAAAACTATATTAAAGCTCTGCGACTTTGGGTCAGCCTCACATGTTGCGGATAATGACATAACGCCTTACCTTGTCAGTAGATTTTACCGCGCTCCTGAAATCAGTAAGTTTCCTCCAGTGCTCCTGACCTGGGCCGTTGTGGGCGGTGGAAGCAGCTGGTTCACTGTGCACTGTTTCCTGTCGCACTTGAGCAACCACTCGGGTCATTGCTAAGGAAAGGAGCCCTGCATCCTCCTCTGGTGGGGTGACGGTAGTTAGCTGTGGCAGGAGTCGCAGATGGGCATGGAAGGCCTCGGAGTTAGAAGACTGCCCGCGTTACTCCAGTCTGGTCGTCACGTCCTGTTCACGGCTTGTCTGGGACCTGTGCGGTTTTCTCCTCTTTTTGCCTTGGCTGAGGCTGGTTAGCCCCTCCACAAAAGGTGAAATGAAAAGATGGAAGAAATACATACTTTTCCTGCCTCTTCAGTTCCTTCCCAGGCCCTCATTTGTTCAGCTTTTTAAGAGTCCCTGTTAAGAGTTAGTGGGAATGAACATGAAACTAATGCTGAAGTGTGAAGTATTAAGATAATGGTTATATCGTCCGAGTTAAATTAATGCCCCTGTTGATGGAAATAAATAGTAGTTGGTTGATAATATCATTGTATATTAAAACTATATTATGTTTTCAGTTATAGGTAAAAGCTATGACTATGGTATAGATATGTGGTCTGTAGGTTGTACCTTATATGAACTCTATACTGGAAAAATTTTATTTCCTGGCAAAACCAATAACCATATGTTGAAGCTCGCCATGGATCTCAAAGGAAAGATGCCAAATAAGGTAGGATGTTTGGGTGGGCTTGTCCTTAAGGTCTTAGCCGTACCGTCCTGTAGATTCGTGGGTGGCTGATGCTCACCCCGGTGAGTGAAGACCAGTTCCTGAGAGGCAGGTGGCTGGCTACGCTGATTCGGAGCTCTTTCTCATTTCCGGTGCTTAAATTAGTGGGTCTAAGCAGCCGAGCGCCACAGGACAGAATGGGAGAGTCCCTTTGCCCCTCTGAAGCCTGTCCCTGTGTGTAGCCCTCCCTTGTCCTGCTGACTGCCCCTGGGTGATGGGCAGAGCAGCAGTGCTCCTGGAGCGCACGCCTGACCTGGTCACCGGGGAACCACAGGGGCTATTGGAAGCGGGACTTGAGGGCACTCGGTTTATTAAAGGTTGGACGCTGCTGGGCAAAGAAAAAGGTGCCAAGAAAAGTCACATGAAATGACATCTTGTTAGGTTCTATTCAAATTCTCTTGTGTTGAACTTGTTTAGACTAAGACAGAAATTACGTTGGTTTTTGCTTTAATGAGGTCTGACCTGGTGTCATTTCAGGGTTGTTACTAGAACATAACATTTTTAAATGTCCTGAGGTTTCTTAAACTGCCAAGAGACAAGGCCCCAGTTGTGTTATGTTTTCTGGTTTAAGTGTTTAGTCTTCGATTTTGAATAATGAAAGTACAACTTGATATTGTAATGGGTTTATTTAACTCATTGCCTGGGAAAATTAATTTCATGTTACTAAGTAGTTTTAGGTACAACATTTATATTTTTCCAAATATGTTACTTTCTCAAGAGCAGGGAATCTGCGATCATTTTCAAATAAGTAAGCAAACCCAGAGAGACTAAATAGTAATATTTGTGTGACTTATGTATTAGGTTATTGGTAGATCAGACTGTTTTGTAAGAGCTCAAAATCCAACTTTTGTTTTATTGCCAGATGATTCGGAAAGGCGTGTTTAAAGACCAACATTTTGATCAAAACCTCAACTTCATGTACATAGAGGTTGATAAAGTGACCGAGAGGGTAAGTGTCTTTCAGGTGTGCTACATTAGACGGTCATCTGATAGTTCATGGATGGAGTGAGTGTTGGATGGTCTAGGAGCTATGAATATTGTGAAGCACATCTGTTCCTGTTCCTGTTGGCCAGTTTCTGAATAAGATACATCAGGTGGTGAAAAGGTGAAGAGACGTAGAAAAGTTTGCGTAGCGGGAGTTAATTCTGTCATGTTTAGGCCTTTTTCTCCTTCCTTGGATCACTTTCTTGGTCTGGCTTCACATTCAGCTTCCCTGCTGTTTCCAGATCTAAAAACAAATCTGATTGTTTTACTCTCCCTGATTAGAAATTCTTCCCTGGCGCCTCTTACCTGTAAAATACTGTACTTAATTCCTCAGAGAGCCTGCTGTCCCCAGCGGGGACGTCCCCCTCCTTGCGACTCCGTGGACCAGCCCCTCCGCGCCCGGCAGTAGGCCAGTGGGCATGCACTGTTGCAGACCCCACGCCTATGTCCACGCACCAGCTGTGTTTTTGAATTCTTGTAGAATTCCTTTCTGTTCTTACTCTGATCTTTTTATAAAATTATGGAACCATGTTTAAAAAAGCCATCATGGCTAACTTGGGGTTGACCTTTTTCATTTAAGTTTTGAGGTTATATGTGTCTAGTAATGTATTTAGAGATACACATTTAAAAAATTATTTGTAGGAGAAAGTTACTGTCATGAGCACCATTAATCCAACTAAGGACCTGTTGGCTGACTTGATTGGGTGCCAGCGACTTCCTGAAGACCAACGTAAAAAAGTACACCAGCTGAAGGACTTGTTGGACCAGATCCTAATGTTGGACCCAGCTAAACGGATTAGCATCAACCAGGCCCTGCAGCATGCCTTCATCCAGGAGAAGATTTAAATGAGATGAAGAAGCTCCAAGGGTTTGAGTAATTAAATACAAAGACTGAAGAAATTTCACAGCAGTTTATTAATGTATATAAACTTATAAATATTTCTCCAGCAGATTTGAGGAAGCATGATATATTTGAATTAACACCAAGGGTGATATTTCTTTTAGAAATGTTAGTTAATCTGTTTTGTGTCTTATGTGAAATCTCACTGTAGAACTGTTTTAATCGCCAAGACTGCACAGAATTACAGTGCTAATGTAAATGGTTGCAGTTCACATAAAAGACAAAAAAAGCATCTGTTATAAAATGAGTAGTAACATGGGTGGTTGATTATTTTAGCAAACTTGGCTTCATTTTGGTCTTCAGATAAAATGGCCAGCATAAACGCTGTTTATATTCACGTTTTCCTAGGTGTGTGTGCAGGCCACAGCAGCATGCCCTGGGTGTAGTCAGTGCCGAAGGGGTCTGTTCCTTCTTGAGCCTGCCTGCAGGGACGGCCTCCTCTTTTAAAGCAGGTTGTGTGCAGCATTCAGTACACTGGAGGTAAGCTGAGCCATCAACATGACTGGTGTGTGAGATGTCATTTTACTGGAGAGTCGAAAAGGAGGGACGCTAGTGTTGGGGCAGAATTCCCTGCATGTGTGAGGGCTGCTCTTGTTTTCTTTTTTGGCATCACAGCTGTGGAGTAGTTACAGTTTCTGTTCTGTTCATCACGTTTGCGATTTGCAGAGAGTGCGCTTGATGGAGAGCGCCTTCAGTGTACTGTTTCTTAGCAACTCATTTTTTAGATCAACTTGCTATATAGACTTTATACACGTTTTGTTAAATACAGTTCCTAGTGACAGAAACAGTGCGTAGTTTCCTCTACTGATAACAAAATGTTGAGGCCTAATTCTGGAAGTCCTCATATTTAAAAGTTAGATAGACAACGTAATGAAATTTTTAACTATTTGTATGTCATTTTGAAAGTGTATGCTTTATGGTAAAAAGTGTTTTCATTTGTTCATTGTTTTCATTATTTGTGATCATGTTGTCTTTCAATACAGGCATAAACCTTCCACTCTTGAACAAAGCAGCTGCTTTTTAAAAGCGGTAATTGCTTCTTTACCTTTTATTTCTCTTGTAAAATGAAGCTTTTCTTTAAGGATGTGACTTTAAAGTGCTGTCCACTGCGTAAACAGCTGACCCTCCCTTACTGTAAAGTGAAGATTGTTGTGCTGCATGTGGCGTGGGCCACGCAGACTTCTGTGTGTTCTCACTATGCACTGCTAGACAATAAAGGCTTTTGTGAACGAGGCATTGGCAGCCATTTTTAAAAGCTTTGGTCTTCACTGCTGGTAAGTCAGGTAAACCATGCAGAATGAAAAGCAGCCTTGCGTTTCTTCCTTTAATTCTTTAACTGAAAGAATTACTCGGTAAAGGTGTAAGCTAACCAGAAATGTGCAATTTTATTAATAATTAGGATCCTAATTATCCCATCAAAAGATTCTACCAGTATTGTCAGCTTTCAGTGTAGTGAGGTAGTTCCTGTAGGTCATGGGGTGGAGTCCAGGATTTAACTAACGTTTCTGCTGTTTTCTCACTTTTCCTTCTGATGGTGCGGAAAGAGAAAAGGAGACGGGGCACAGGCCACTCGCCGCCTTCTCCAGGGCCTGATTGGCTGAGACACCAGCTGCACCTTCTTACCAAGGTTATTTCCGACAGCATGTGTAGATAAACATTTAGCGACAGTTTAAATCACAATCATGTCAATCAGTTTGGTTTTGCAACACAAAGGAATTAGTAACTTTTTTAAACATGGTAGCAGAGAATTTTCAGAAATGTAATCTTTTCTGTTTGGGTGGTAAAATTAATGGTTGTCTCCCTGAGGAGTGTGGAAAATAATCAGATTTTTAGAGGTTAACATAATATTTTAAAATTGTAAATGGGATTTTTTTATTCACCCAGGCACCTAATTACAACAAGCATGCACATTTTGGTGCATTCAAGAATGGAAAATCAGAGTAGCAGCATCCTTCTGGTGGGTTTTGCTCCATTTAAAGGCATGAAATGACCTGCAGCCAGGAAGGTGCAGATGCTATCCTAGGCCAGCTCTGACTCTGTGCCCCCCCCCCCACTCCTTGTAGTTTAGCTGTAAATCGACGTGAACGCCAGGCGTGCTCGTCCTCAGGCGGTGAGGCCTTGTAAGCAAGGCTCACAGGTGCGGCTCTCCTGCCTGAACTAAACGTAGCGAATTCCCACCAAGTTGGCTCTGGTGGTCATATACATGCTGCACAGTCTGTTTCCTGCTGATGGTCACTCAGAGTAGTTACATCTGTATGTCTCTGGTGATTTTTCATGGCTTCGTTTTGTATACTTATTTAAATAAGTTAACTTCCACTAGAAACAGTTCATCTTATGCCTTCGAAACTGTTACGCGTTCTTTAAAAAAAACAAAGTTGCTTGTTACTTGTTCTTTGTGTTTTAGGTGCAGCTCAGTGGAAGATGAAGGCACCAGAAGACATGAGCTAAGGTTTCTGTCCTATAAGAGGTTTAAGAGACAAGACCTCCATTTAATTTCTGTCTGGGTTTCAGTTTCCAGCATGGGGATTAGGGTGCACTGCTCTTTGGTATTGAGAGCAGCGCTCCCGTGCTCATTGTAAAGCGCTCACTCACCACGCTTCCTGCCCCTGCCCTCGCCTCCCCCGGAGGGAAAGGGGCTTCAGATCTAGCAGTGTTAGCGGTGTGGATGGGGCGGACCCACATAGCGCATGGCTGTCAGGATCGGTCCCTGTGCCTGCTAGAAAAGCCACAGCCACCAGGAGCGTCCACCCAGAGGCGGTCTTCCGCTGCAGGGGTCGTGTCTTCTTGGCCGAGGCCCAGGGACAGGAGCAAGCCCTCAGCGCTGCTCAGCTCCTGGGGCACCCACTGCGGCTCACCCGCGGGGTCTGCCCAGCCGCTGCTGTCGTGGTCTTAGCATAGGCCCCATACCCGGAGCACCGCCGTGGTCCTCCTCGAGGGGAGGGAGGGGGCGTTCCCTAGGCCTCTGGTGTTCTGGGCTCAGCACTCCTCCGTTAGACTCCGTGGGCGGTCTTAATCCTCGCACACGGAGTGAGTGGTATTGGAGCCCGTGGTCTCTGAGGCAGAGCCCTGTGAGCCTGCAGTGTGGGGCCAGGTGGTGGGCAGTCCCCAGCAGGCGGGCGTGCCTGTGTGGGCCGCTCTGCCATTTCTCTCAGGAAGGTTTTATTTCACTTTGTGGCAGAAATGGTGTCAAGTGATTGTGAGACCTGAGGGTCTGTAAGTCCTAGCACGTGGCCCACAGAGTGTAGTTGGGGGAGTGGCTGAGCCTCTGCATCTTAGGATCATTCTTCGGGTGGACCTGTTGTCCTCCAAGGTTAAAGAAACTTTAAGACCCTCCCAGCGTGAGTTCACCCTCAGTTCTTATTAATAGCATCCTTCTCCTTTATTCCCCAATGACTATTTCATTCCACTCTTTTTCTCAAAATAATTTTTGTGTTTAAAAAAAAAAAAACTTTTATCACTGTAGTTACCACTTTCTTTCCCTGAGACATGCTCGGGACACGTCTTTGGTATGTGGTGGAGGCAGTGAGACGTGACTCGTGCTTGGGGCACGCCGCCTCCCCTCCACCTGTAGTTTATCGTGGTTTCACAGTGGAGCTCCAGCTAGCTGGGGAGAAAGAGCATCTCTGCAACAGGGATCCCTCGTCTTCAGATGCAGGCCAGGCAGTTAAGGAATTCCTTTCTAAATGCTGAGATAGGAAGGAAGCCAGATGGCTAATGTAGAGCCACTTAGTTAGGACAGCATTAGAAATCGAGCTTCCTAAAGTGTTTTCTTTTTCATAGCATCTTAGTTCAGATGTGAATTTTTGTACAAGTGTTCACTACAAATTCATTTGTTTTTTATGTCAGTTAATGTGCACCAAATTGACTTTTAAAATGCTTTCCAGTTACTTCGATAGATTTCATCATCGTGGCATCTTTTTCTTCTCCTTGCACGTGTAGGGTGAGGGACTGTTCTTCTGAAGAATCTTTCCATTTAGTGATCAAGATACGGAAGCTGACCTCTGAAAACACTCAATATGTGTCCTAATTATTCCCAATGTCCTTTGAGTTGTAACTTGTACTTCAGCAGCGATGTTCCTAGTTGACCTACTAGGGAAATGTAATAAACACACCTGTTACCTGCTGCCTCCTGCTGTCTCATTGCCTGCGTTTCGTGTCCGACACGCAAAGTGAGGAACACAGTGCCTAACGCGCTGTCTCCCACTGATCATAGACGTGCTCGTCCCAGAGCCCCAGCAGACGTTCTTGTCTCCCACGCCCAACTCCCGCTCCTTGTCTTCCCGAAAGACAGGCTTTACTTTCTTACTGCGCACCACGTCCCCGGTGCCTGGCACGTGCCTCTGAGAAGTGGGAATGCGGAGAGTCTGTCATGACCTTAGCCCAGGGCACCCTCTCTGCCCTCCGTGTCCTTCCTGCTCTCCTTGATATATTTCCTGAATTTGCCAGGCTCTTGATTATATGGGAGAAAAGGTTTACTACTCACTTTACAGATTAGGTAAGGGAAGAACAGAGAGGTCAGGGAACCTGCCTGAGGAGTCAGAGCTGTTAGCGGAGCCTGGGTCCGCATGCAGACGGCTGGCTGCGGGGCCAGTGCTCGCAGCTGCTGCGGAAACATCAGGAGCCTGTGTGGAGGCAGAACTCCACGTCTTAGCCAGAGACCTGAAAAGATGTCTGCAACGTGCCAGGCAACAGCCAGGACACGGCACTGAACAGGATGCACGTTCCCCCCCCGAAGGATTGATGAATGAAAAAGCTCTCACAGCTCTGAAAGTGAGGGCCCGCCCGCGATGCCCACAGGTGGCTAAGGGAGAAGTGAGAATGGATAGCAGGTCGGTGTGTAGGTTCAGGACTCAGAACCGTAGGAAAGAAGGAAGAGCTGGTGGGGAGACAGGTCAGAACTGAGTTAAAAGCACAGGCCCATTTCTGTGAAAATCTGTGGGAAGGCTGTTACACCGTTCGGCTGATGAGCCTAATTATGTGGGATTCAAGTAAAAGTCTATTATAAGGGATCCTGAACAATTTATTTTTTTTTTAATTGCTGTTGTAAGGTTCCAGAACATTCTTTGAAATTAACCTGAAAACTAAGCATCCCTGCCCCCTGCCTCTTAAATACTATTTGAATCATGTTCTTTTCCTAATGATACAATGGAGGAAACGAGTGACAGCTGCCTCTTCAACATTCCAGTTGCCCTTTAATCTTCACTCCGATATGCCACCTTATTGGGGAGATGATATGCAAAAACTTAATAGTGACTGCCTTTGTGGGAGGGGGTTGGGGGTAGGAAGAAGGGTTTTCCATTTTTTCTTTAGGTGACTTCTGAAGTTTTAATTAATTTGAATTCACTAGCCGTCTACTCGGAGAAGGCAATGGCAAGCCACTCCAGTACTCTTGCCTAGAAAATCCCATGGATGGAGGAGCCTGGTAGGTTGCAGTCTGTGGGGTTGCTAAGGGTCAGACGCGACTGACTGACCTCACTTTCACTTTTCACTTTCACACATTGGAGAAGGAAATGGCAACCCACTCCAGTGTTCTTGCCTGGAGAATCCCAGAGACGGGGGAGCCTGTTGGGCTTCCGTCTATGGGGTCACACAGAGTCGGACACAACTGAAGTGACTTAGCAGCAGCAGCAGCAGCCGTCTACTAAAACCAAAGCCCACTACCCCCTTGAAATACCCAGACTCCAGTCCAGGCAGGCTGTAGCAGTCTTCCCACTTTGTGCAGTGTTTTCCAGGTGTGTTCCAAGAGCCACCTGCATCAAACTCACCTGGGATACTGTGTTCAGAGTGGAGCCCTGGGCTCCTCCCAAAGACCCTGTTTCCTCAGGGCTCCAGGAGAAACCAGGGCCCTCTGTTGGCCTGGTTCTCAAGTGCAGAAAAGGACATCAGTTACATGTGTGCGCAGTAACTTCAACTGTCCGACTGCGACCCTATGGACGGTAGCCCGCCAGGCTCCTCTGTCCCTGGAATTCTCCAGGCAAGAATAGTGACTGGAGTGGGTTGCATTTCCTTCTCCAGGGGGTCTTCCCCACCCAGGGATCAAAGCCATGTTTCTTAGGTCTCCTGCGTTGGCGGCAGGTTCTTTACCACTCGCACCTGGTTAATTACATCGGGTTTTGCCGTGTTCGCCAGTCAATGAGTTAAGTCGTAGCTGTTTGAGTTTCAACTAACGACCCAGGGTTAAGACTCCAGCAATAGAGAGTCTTGGGGACAATTCAATGAATGAGAGATTTGGGCTATTCTGTGATCAGTGACCCCTCCCTGTTTCCCTTCAATATCCTAAAGCCATCCCATCTGTGGGAAGAGGGTTTCAAGCCTGTATATGTAGCTGGACCTCAGAAAGAACTGACCTTGCTGTCACACCTGTGACCAAGGCTGGGGAAGGGTAAGTTTCTAGGCTTCAAGAAAGGGCCCAGAGGATCTTGTATGTTAATTTAATAAAATAGCAACCTCTTTTAGCTTTTAAGGGCAAAGCAAACGCCCAAAGCTTAGGTCAAAGTGACAGACAAAGGAGACTTGTGGAGATGAGAAGGGTTAGAGAACGGGGTGCCAGTGAGGGGAAAATCACTGGGAAGGTGTAGTGAACCCTCAAGTGATGCACGTGAACAGCACCACACGCACAGACCTACAGACAGAAAACGGTCAGCAGTGCGGAAGACGGAGGGGTGCGTCTGGAGTGTGCACTGAACGTAAAGCACTGCTGGCCGTTAGAGACGGCCAGGCTCTACCGAACAGCACAGGGAGGCTGCCTTCAGGACGAACAGCACAGGGAGGCTGCCTTCAGGACGAACAGCACAGGGAGGCTGCCTTCAGGACGAACAGCACAGGGAGGCTGCCTTCAGGACCTAGTCAGTTCCGTCCAGTCGCTCAGTCGTGTCCGACCCCATGAATCACAGCACGCCAGGCCTCCCCGTCCGTCACCAACTCCCGGAGTTCACCCAAACTCATGTGCATCGAGTCGGTGATGCCATCCAGCCATCTCATTCTCTGTCGTCCCCTTCTCCTCCCGCCCCCAATCCCTCCCAGCATCAGGGTCTTTTCCAGTGAGTCAACTCTTCGCATGAGGTGGCCAAAGTATTGGAGTTTCAGCTTTAGCATCAGTCCTTATAAAATCTGAAAGAACGTTATATATATAACTGAATCATTCTGCTGTACCCCTGAAACACAACACTAAATCAACTATAACAAAAAATTACTGATTCTTATGACTGTATAATAAAAAAAATAATCGGACCAGTGATAAGTCTGTTATACCATTTATTGGTGATGGAATTACACTGGAAAATAAGCACAACAGAAGAACCACTTTGAGTAAAATGGTTTTCTAAGTGAAACATTCCTTAGAAACATAACATGTAAGAGACTCAAATTCGTCATCAGGGAAGCCCTTGGTTTATGTGGAGCCATCTCAGCTGGGACTCTCACAAGCTCCACTCCACAGCACATTCAGGGATTGTGTGTGTGCGTGTGTGTGTGTAATACCTGTATCTCGGAATGAACCATATTTTAGCTGGGCTTCTTGGAATAGATTTGCTCATGTTGAGATGCAGGGAAGAAGAGAGTTATGTTATTTTTGGTCAGTGGCTGAGCACTTATCCTTAGCTATTAATGAAGGTGATAAACAACAGTTCAACTTCTGAATACAGAATGGTCTGTTCAGCACCGCATCTTTCCGGTAAAGTTTCTTTTTGGTCCTTGGTGCCTGAATCTCATCCCTGTGACTATCAGGAAAAGACAGAGGTATGGGTGAAATTGGTGTAGGAGACTTTGGTGGCAGACACCTGGCTGAGACCGTTTTAACCAGCAGCTGAGTTGTCTGGACAGGAGCGGGCTTGACTGTGAGTTCTTGGCATGGGTTTAAAACGGAGATTTTGGGATTCTTAAAGTCATCATGAGCTGCAATGACCTGTTTTGGGGTGGATGAGGTTTTCAGCGCTGGTCTAGAAGTCCACTTGTATTTGCCAACACCATTCCAGTTCCACTTGGGAGCACTGTGTTCAGGCTTGTAAGAACCAGAACAGTTTTTTCTTTTCTCATGACTTTTCTCTACACAAGCCATCTGAAGACCCACAGCGTCAGGAGGTTTGGGCTGTCTCATTTTGGAGACAGCTTTGGAGGAAGGGGGCCGTTCGGTGATGACCGGGGCACAGGAGGTCTGTAGTCTGGGCCTTTCTCTCTGAATGGTCAGGTGCTGAAGTCTTTCCATGTCCAGCAAACGTGCCATCAGCGGCTCCAGAGAGCTGTCTGGCGTCTCCACTGTCATTTTCCAACTGTCAGATTTTGAGAGGGCTAATTTGTGCAAGTCCAAAGTACTAAACGGAGGGGGAAGAAAATCAGGATATGGAAACACTTCATTCAGATCCTCTGTGAAACGTTCTTCAACATTTTCTATTGTTTCTGGCTTTAAGTTCAGGTCCATCTTTTTTAAATCACTGAGTAAAGTATCGTTTGCTTTTTCATTTTCTGATAAATCGCTTTCATCTGTTAAATTTTCCTCCACACTGCTATTTCCATTCTTCAGATTCCAGTTTGGAGCAGTTAAAAGTTCTCCACTGTTGTTTTCTAGAGTTGAGCATAAATTAATATGAGGCTCATCCCTGTCCTTGGAAAAGTCTCCATCAGCATATGGACAGCAGAGATCTAATGGTGCCTGCAGTGCAGGGTGGGCACGGACTGGCTTGTCCACTGAAGCACTTGTCAGTGGGTGGTTCCCATCGAAGAGCCTTATGGGATTATTGGTCATATTACAGCCAGTTTCCATTGAAGATATTTTGAAATCCCTTAAAAAATGATTTATATAATGAATGGCTGGTTCCCTAGAATTAAAATGCTGTTAAAATAATGAATAAGAAAGCTTTACCGGAGACTAATGTTTAGCCCCCAATGGCATGTATCTCTATCTGTAACAGAAACATGTTAATTTTCAAATACGTTCTAACTATATACAACTATCTACATTTTTAAAAGTATAGACTAAAATAATAACTGGGCAGTCCTTTGTACATGCATAGGTGACTAGACCATTGTACCCAGAAATGGCTAACTGACTCTGAGTGGCCACGAGGCTGCACATAGCTGATTACAGCTACTTGACTATGAATATACTGTCTGTGTAACTGTGACGTCTGAGAAGGAGACGCTCCACCTCAGACTGAATATTGACCCAGAATGAGACAAGAGGAAACTCTCCAAGAGTGTAGTCAGGTTACTTAAGAAAGGCTTCTACTTGGGCCACTGTGGTTTTAAAAGACTAGTCTAACCCAAAAAGGAAGCAAAACAATGTCTAGTTATAAGCAAAAATTATCCCAGATACAGTCTATAGCAATTTTCATCTGATGGTACGCTTTCATTTTAGGGGTGATACTTCTAGACATTATATTCAAATAAAAACTGCAAAAAAGCCAGGCCACAGAATACTGAATTTACAGTTAGTACGTTTTAAACACTTACTAGAAATACTGCCATGGAAAGATCTGATGCATTAATTGACATATATACAGTTGCATTATCTTCTTGCTTCTTTTAAAGCCAGCTTACACTAAAGTCAACAAACTAGTCTTAAGGGGTTTACAAAAATACAGAAAATGGTAAAAAATTTGTTCATTTAGCTAAGCATTAGGTTTAATGACTTGCCTCTGAAAAATCACAGGAAAATCACCTTAAATCTATACTTGATTAACAGACAATACATGTAGCAACAAAAAGAGAGAGCACAGAATCTCAGTGTGGAAGACTGTGGCTGGACCCCTTGCCACCAGCGAACAAAGTGGAAATTATCCACCCTGGAGGTGGTCTGATGGTGGAGACAATTACACCAATGCACTCTGCAAACTGTTAAACACTCAGGTAAGCCGTCGCGACTTTTACTCTCTTTGTTGACATTGAGGAGAAACATCTCCTTAGCAGAATGTTTCCCTGCCCCCAAGCTTCCAGCTCTGCACCACCACCAGGCCTCGCCAGCACCAGCCGTGAACACCCATCCACTCTGTGCAGACCTCCCAGCAGCCCACGAGATCGGCGGTTTCATTTTCTCCCCTGGGCAGATCAGGGATCCCAGGCCCAGACAGGCTGAGGTCACACGTCCCGGAAGCAGAGGAGCTGGGCCCCAGCCACTGCCCTCGGCCGACTCCATCCGCGTCCTCTCGCTTCACCTGACCGCATCCCGCGAGCTCCTGCTCGTTAAAGCAGCCTTTTCCTCCACCGATCAGCACCATCAGTCCAGACACGAGCCACTACAGCCCCCTTCACGCCTGCGGCCCGCCCTCCGCTTCAGCGCGAGGAGCCGCGCCCCGAGCGCACAGAACCCTCGGCGGAGGGCGCAGCGGCTGCAGGGGAAACGCGCGACGGTCAGAGCCGGGGACGGGAGAGCAGCCCAGCTCAGCAGCGCCCGCACACGGCAGCCGTCGGACAGCGACAGACGGCGGTTCGGTCCGCGGAAACGGCCCCGTCGCTTTGACCTGCGATTCGGAGACGCCTTCCAGCTGGTTCTCACGCGCATCGAAAAACCAAAAAGGAAGAATTCGGACCCCAGAAAGGGTCTGGAGTGAGGGAGGGGGTCTGGGAGCTCGCGCCGAGCTCTCACATCCCGGTTCCACCTTCCACCGCTGGTCTCCTGCCCCGTCCTCACCCACAGAACAGGGACAGTGACGTCAGGCCTCCCAAACGGGGCTGTCGTGCAGGTTCGGAGCGAACACAGGGACGCGATGAAAACCATCGCTGGCACGTGAATTACTCCTTTCCCGGTCCAGCTCCTTTTTGTTTGGACGAGAAGGCCAGCCCGTCCTCGGCGAGGCCTACCCACGGCTTCCCCACACGCTCGGCCACTCCCTTTCTCGGGGCTTCCCCAGGATTTGCACACAGTCCTTTGTGCTTCTGGTTGTTTTTTGGCCTCCTACTCCAATTGAGGAGCTAATGCATCTGTAGCTGTCTCTATCTCGCTGAGTTAGGGGCTGACAGTCATAAACACTCCCTCACCTGAGCTCCGCGCTGCTTGCTTCATTCAGAGGGTAACTCCACAGCTGGAATAGCCTTTGTTTACTATTCTAAGAAGAGAAAAACCAGGGATGTTTTAGTAACGGCATGCCTTTTTAAAAATAATAAAATACCTTCAGAGTGTGATGGATAGAACCCCACCTGTATTCTCTGGGGCACGAACTCTGAGAAAGTGAGCTCCAGAAGGAGCTGCTCTGCTGGAATTTCCAGGTGGTTCTATAAAGCGGCAGAAGACATTTAAACACCCAGCATTTCTACTCCTGACCCTTGTTCTAAGAATGTACAGTTCTTGTTCTAACCAAGCAATATTTGCTAGAGTCTGATAACTCGCCCTCATATACATACTGGGTGTACTGACCTCATTGGAATAGTATAATTTATTGGTCTGTACTGACCTCATTGGAATAGTATAATTTATTGGTCTGTACTGACCTCATTGGGATAGTATAATTTATTGGTCTGTACTGACCTCAGTAGGGATAGTATAATCCATTTATAAAGATCAACTAAACAAAGTTAACTAGTAAGACTTGACTATCATTAAAATTCTTTATTAACAGTTAACTGTTTTACATTTTGATGAATAAAAGCAAATGAAAGATTAATTCTTTCACTACTTCAAAATACAACTGTTTCAACTGACTTAAGGCATCTTAAGAGCTGAGGCCACCTCCCTTTTGGCAGTGACTAGAACATACTATATTCATTATGTTAATTTCCATTTATGATATTGTTATATTGAAAACAGCGATATAATAAGACATCCACTTAAGGACCTACTTGCAGCTTTGTTAAACAGCAAACGAAAGCACTGACTTGACTCGTTTGAAGAGCTCCAGAGAGACAACATTTTAAGTTTAACTGAGAGGAAAGAGACTTTCTTCAAGGAACATACAATGTCATCTTAATGTGCTGTGAATTATTTAAAACCAAATATTTATCCTTACCTTGTTAATTTTGCCTGAAAGAATGTGTACGGAAAAAAATGACAATTAATAGTTACATAAAACTGGTGATACTCAAAACAAGCCCCCTTTAATATGAGTGGTTGTTCCTATTACAAATAGGGATATAAGTTTTCGTGTATTTATAAATATAAGCAGACACATCAAGGATTTCTTACCACCTGTGGCGCCATCCCTCCCAGGTGGGAGGCTTTTATTTTCAGGAACAGGTACTTCTGCATCCAAATTCCAGTGAGACAAGTTCTAAAACAATATTTGTTTTAGGATAAACTTAATGTAAGAAAATTTTACAAGCCCAAGTACATGATTTTATAGGTCCTTTGGGTAAAATATGACAAAAGGCACCAAGTTCTGTGACCCCCCCCCTCCACCCCATAAGGACACTCAGCATTTCTGAGGAGCGGGAATGTACACCTTAAACTATTATCAGCTGGATAACACCTCAGGAAATGGAAAGGTTTTTTACAAGAATTGATGGCTTCATTTCAAAACTGATTTTAAAAGTATGATAAAGTGTCCAGTTCAGTGTGTCCTGGGCACATGCTGGCTCATTCACCAGATTTTATGTATCTGAGTACCAGATCTGAGAGTCTATGAAAGTCTTTCCATCAACCGAACAAAATTCTCTGACCCTCACATACTCAACACTGACTAGCCCGCATCTCATTCCAGACTCCAGATGTTGAGAAACACGCAGGAATTTTTTTTTTTTAAGGCAAGAAACGAATAAGGAAAGGTACAATATCTACTGAGGATTCACGTTCCAGATACTGTGCTGACCACTATGGGGAAAGGCATGGGTGTGTGCAGGAGAGGGCTGCAGAAATTTATCCTAGAAAAGAGAAAGTGAAGAGGTGGGCAGTTTACTTTTTAAAAAAACTATTTGAGGGCTTCCCTGATGGCTCAGTGGTGAAGAATCTGCCTGCTAATGCAGGAGACATGGGTTCAATCCCTGATACTGGAAGACCCCACATAGAGCAGCTAAGCCCACGTAGTACAACTACTGAACCTGCGCTCCGGAGCCTGAAAACTGTAACCACTGCGGCTGCGTGCCCAGAGCCTGGCTCTGCGACAGGGAGGCCGCCGCCCTGAGAGGGGAGCAGCGCCACTTGCCCCAACGAGACAAAGCCTGCAGGCAGCGACAGAGACCGAGGACAGCCAAACTAAGTAAATAAATAAGTTTTCAAACAGTAATATTGGAGGGATGAACTCAGCAGCTCTGTTACCTCAAATGAGAACAGCCTTTGTAAACTAAACTTTAAGCAACATTCACACCAATGAAATGTTAGGTAGTATTAGGTCATCATCACTGCATGAAGGAGAAAGATGGACAAATCAACTTAAATACAGGATGAGAATTTAACTGATCCACAAGGAAGTTACCTCCTGGCAGGAAGGAGAGCTGGCCTTTGGAAGGTGGGCCTTGGTTTATCTTTTCCTAGAGGCTTTTATTTACAAAAAAAAAAAAGTTAATAAAATTCTTTGTTCTCTGAGAGAACATGCTTTGGATCTAGTCTCCGGATGAGAATCACCAGGGGTGCTCTTTAAAAATAACAGTTGAGGGCTTCCCTGGTGGTCTAGTGATTAAGAATCTGCCTGCCGAGGCAGGGGGCACTGGTTCGGTCCTCACCTGGGGAAGGTTCCACAAGCTGTGGAGCAACCAGGCCCGATCTCCACAGCTCTGAGCCCGAGCCCTAGAGCCCGCAAGCGGCAACTCCCGGCCCGCGGCCACAGCTAGGGCCAGCGCTCCGCAACTAGGGAAGCCACCGCAGTGAGACGCCTGCACACAACCAGAGCAGGCCCCGCTGCCAGAGCAAGCCTGCGAGCAGAAAGGAAGACCCGGCATGGCCAAAAGTAAATAAGTAAATACATGCAATAAAAAAGAAAAGTTGAAAAACACAGATGCTGATGAAGTAGGATGAGGCCAGACACTTGTACTTTTAGAGCCTCCTGACGGATTCTCCGTCTTCTCTCGGCTGTAATCCTGGTTCCCTAAGGCACAAAGCAACCTGTGCGAGGAACAGCTCTACAGTAACAGCATACAGGGCAGCTGATGAAAACTGTGCCACTGAGACCGCAGCACGAGAGGAAGCGAAGTCGTCAGGTAAGGACGGCCGTCAGCCGCCCACGACGTCCCCCACACTGCAAAGTCCCTACAGGTGGGAACTGGGCCCTCCTGCTTGATATCCACCTGCCTTGCCAATATTTTTCACAGAAAACATGTAAGGATATTAAACAGGTGAGCACTGTCATTGAATCAAGGTGGTACGTTTCATGGAATTCAATTGCAATCAGAAATGTTTGGAGATTTGCAGAGAAGCTGGTTAACTTGTCCTTTGTTAAAGGACATAAAAATGTTCAGGGCAGTCTACTCAGTACTCTGTAATAAGATAAACGGAAAAGAGATGGAAAAAGCCTGGAGAATGTATGACTGAGTCTCCCTGTGCAGTGCACCTCAAAGTAACACAACGCTGCTGACCAACTCAACTTCAACATAAAATTTAACACATTTTTAGAGAACTTTTCCATCTGGTCTTGCAAACGCACCTAGAGGTGGAGTGCAGACTGCTCCCAGAGAGCAGCAGGGCGCGGGGCTCCTTGCAGAGGCGCTGACCGCCGCGGGCCGGTGGGGAGGGGATGCTGCGCCCCCCCGCGCGGTCCGCTGCACCTACCTCCCAGGGGACGGCCGCGCCCAGGCCGGGGCCGCTGCTCTCACCGGATCTTCTGCCCATCTTGCTCCTCGGTTTCCTGGGAATCCTGCACAGGCGCGGGGCAGCACACGGAGGGTGAGGCCCGCGGTTGAGGCAGAGAGAGCGCCCAGAGGTTAAGAAAACGCTTTAGAAGAGGAGGGATTGGCCTGAGGGCAGGCCGGCTCACAAGAGGGGTTAACTGGGAACCCAGGCCAGCCAGACAAGGGCGGGGGCCCAGAAAAGAGCAAACGGCAAGACCTCCGTGACAGAAGACGGAAACGAAGCTCTGAAGCGAGAAGGGAGCTACTATCAGACGCGAGACGCAAGTGTGTCTCACACGGGAAGACACCTGGTGGATCGTCTGGAATTAAGACACGGGGTCGTGCAGTCTGCTTTTCGGCAGTTAAGCCAGGGGCCCAGCTGGAAAGCAGGATCCACCTTCCGCACGGACAGGGCAGATCCCCCGCGCCCCGACCCCGCCAAGTGCCTCAGATCCGGCGAAAGGCCCGTTTCCCGCCCCAGACGACCCTGGTCCCGGGCCACCGCCGCTGCAGGCAGAGGCTGCGGGCGCAGCAAGCGTCACGGCGTTGCCGCGGCGGATTAAGGCGCGGGTTCGGACCCGCTGCAAAAGCGCAGACGGACGGCAGCCACCGCGGAGAGCCGGGCGCTCGCCGGGCGTCTACGGCCGGCGGTCGCGGAGGGACGCCGCTCGGGGACGCTCGGCGCCCGGGGAGCCGCCGGGGCGGACCGGGGGAGGCGCGCCGGGGCGCGGGCGCCCGGGGGCGGGAGGGGCGGGGAGGGGGCGTCGGGCCGGCCGGCCACCGCTTACCGCTCGGCGTCGCTGGCCCCCGGCTCGTCCCTGGCCGCGTCTCCGCGCGCGCTGCCGCCCGGGCGCCCCGGCCGCTCCGCGCGCCCGGCCTCCGGCTCCGCCGGCCTGCGGGGAGGACAGAGCGCAGCGCCCGGTTGCACGCCGACCCCCGCCCCGACCTTGACCTTGACCCCCGCCCCGCTCCGGCCTCCCGCCGGACCCCGCACCAGGTCCAGGCTCCATCCTCGACCTTCAGCCCGGCCCCGCCCCCTGGCCGCAGACCTTTTGAACACCTTGAGGGTGAGACCTGGCCTTTCTCTGACTGGCAGAGTGCCTGGCCTAACAGACAGTCCGTACGTGTTTGGGTTAAATTACCCCCAAAAGGAGATTTTTCTGTGTGGTGTGGCTACCATGTTCAGGGCTCCTGTCAAACGTCTCATAGCGACTAACCAGTGCAACACTCAACAGCCCAGCGAGGGCGGCACTTCTAATGATTCCTGTTTTACAAATGAGTAACTGGCCTAGAAAATCCCATGGATGGAGGAGCCTGGTAGGCTGCAGTCCGTGGGGTCGCTAAGGGTCGGACACGACTGAGCGACTTCACTTTCACTTTTCACTTTCACACATTGGAGAAGGAAATGGCAACCCACACCACTGTTCTTGCCTGGAGAATCCCAGGGATGGGGGAGCCTGGTGGGCTTCCGTCTATGGGGTCACACAGAGTCGGACACGACTGAAGTGACTTAGCAGAAGCAACTGGCCTTAAATATTACCTTTCCCAGCTTAGAATTACTTGAAAAGTAGTGACTTGGGTACGTGGGCGTCCAGGTATTCCTAGCTAACCCTGACTAATGTATCTAAGTGGGAAAGGGTTTTCTGTTCTCTGGCCAGAAGACAGAAGTGATGTGCATATGTGGACACGTGTGTGCGTTTCACGTGTGTGTGTGCATGCCACGTGTGTAGCTGATGCAGCCCCCATCCTTGCTCTGTTTCTGCTTCTCCTTTAGCTTCAGAAATTGACCTGATTCCTAATCCCTTCAGCTGCCTCTGAGCTGTGCCATCCGGGAATAAACACATCCTCTAAGAGCCTCTCTTTTTTTCCTTGACGGAACATATTCTTAAAAACTCTCCTATTCTCTCTGTTTGACGATTCTTCCTGTGTCTGGAGACTTTTTGAAGGCTTTGCATCAGCATCAAAACCCTGCCTCCCTTCCCCCATCACTTGTTGAGCTGATAAGGTTTTTAGCATCACATGTTCAACACGGCAGTGACCGCACAGTCCCCGCAGGGTGTTCTGGGAGAGCAAGGGGCCAGGCCTCCCGAGGGGGCGGAAGGGCCAAGCCGTGGATGTGGAGGATGCAGGGCAGCAGCCAGGGAGCCTGGCTGCCTCCAGTCCAGCCCTGAGAGTCAAGGCACGGGCTGTTTTCCAGATGTGGGCTGTTTTCCAGAGCAGCTCAGGTCCTGGGCCAGCCTTCTCGACCAGCCCCAGGCCTCTGCGGGATTTAGTTCTGCTGGTAGCCTTACTTCCAACCGGTTCCTCCCTATTAACCCAGGAAGCAGGGCCAGGTCGCCTCTGTCTCGTGGCACTGGACAAGCTCTTCCATCAGTCAGGATGGAGCTGGTCCGGGCGGGCAGAAGGGGAGCTCCTCGGGCCAGTCACCCTGTGGGCCAGGGGTCTTCTCCCCACCTCGGGTGACACGGACCCTTGACAACTATTTTGGAGAGTGCTCCGACATACTTTCCTTCTCATTGTCCAGGCTTATGGACAAGGTCAGGAATGACAGTGCTTAGCTTCTCGTTCTCCTGAAGGGAACAGTTCTCTTCATCCACGCCCCTCTGTCGACACCCTCCGCGGCTCCACACGTTCCCCTCCTGCTCCCTTGATTCTCCCAGGTATTGCCAAGCTCGGGGCAGGTCATGTTCTGCTGAAGGATCTCGTGCAGTGTAACTATGGACTTGCTTTCAGAAAGTCAGGACCATCTTTTCTAATTAATAATATGCATTTCTTTGGCTGCACTGCATGGTACGTGGGATTTTAGGTCCCTGACCAGGGCTCGAACTCATACCCCTGGGAGCGCAAGCCTGAAGCCCTAACCCCTGGACCAGCAGAGAAGTCCTAATAACATGCATTTTTGCTCTCCAGTAAGACTCTATAACACTGGGAAAGATTCCAATTCAATTATGGGCAGTTTGCATTTAGTGTATCCAGGTAACTCGTTTTCCCCTACCCCATCCCCCACCTACCTCACCATTTTCCAGCTTCTGCTTTGTCTTTCGGTCAGGGCCAATTATATTTATTTCCAATTTAGGACTCCATTTCTGTGAGATTTACCTTAAATAGCCTAACTTCCTTGTATTTGTATAATTCTGCTCTAAGAAATATTCCTGGAGTTACTTTTAGTTAGAAGCTGAGTTTTTGTTTTAAAAATTAAGCTTTAACACTTTCCTTCCTTCTTTGGGAGGCCCCAGTTTTGTTGTAAGAAATCTTGTTTTAAAATCTGTTCCTAGAAGGTGTGTGATAGACATGTATGTGCATATTTTTCCAAAGGTAAGATAGGTGCAGACATCGGTAGGTCCCACACCTGCCTCTGTTGCAGCTCACAATTTTGATCCAGTTCTCAATCATATTTCCACCTTTATTTCGATTTTCCTGCAAGGTTTGATTTCTGCTGTTTGAGTTGCTTTATATGTCTCCCTGTCCTCCGGGCGCCTGTTCTCCGTAGCGGGGTTTTCTTAGCTTTATATCCCCGACTCACTCTGGGCTTGGGTTTGGGGATCAGAACTTACTCTCTGGGCGGCATTAGCAGTGAAAAACCTGCCTGCCAGTGCAGGAGACCTAAGAGACGCGGGTTCGATCCCTGGGTCGGGAAGATCCCCTGGAGGAGGAAATGGCAATCCACTCCAGTATTTTTGCCTGGAGAAACCCATGGACGGAGGAGTCTGGCGGGCTGAAGTCCATGGGGTTGGAAACAGTCGGACACGTTGGGCGACTTAGCCCACCACTTACTCTCTGCTGGCAGAAGAGCTGAGGCTTGGCTCCTCCTTCTGGTAGCTGGGGCCTTCCCACCTCAGCTGCTTGGAGCGGAACACTCTCTTCAGCACGCTCTCCTTCAGGAACCTGGAAATGATCCTCTCCCTCTGGACGTTACTGAACACCTTGCCCTCGGGAAGCCAGCTGAGCTTATCACACCCGTGGAAGAGCGGGAGCGGGAGGAGCTCGGGAGACCCGGCAGTCCTCTGTGGGAACAACGACAAAGAAAGGAATTGCTGTTACCTGGAAGTCAAGAATGAGAGACCAGCCCACCCAGAAGACCAGCGCCCAGTCCTGCAGCAACTCTGCTGCGGGCGGGCGCAATCGCTGATAACACGCGGCGCCCCCCGGGGCTGCCAGCCCTTCAGGGCAGCTCAGGGCGTCGTAGTGACCGGAGGGGCAGGGGCAGGCCGAGGGGAGGGCTTCCTGACCCTTTCTTGGGAGACAATAATAGTCGACCCGAGCTCGGTTTCGAAAGGTAAATGGACTGGTCACTGAAGAGCAGAATTGTAAGTAAGAGGAGTTCAGAGCAAGGCGCACGGGGAGGGGTCAGCACAGGTTCACAGTTCAGCATCAGCACCACAGGCTGAGAGCAATTTGGCCGGAGTGAAGGTCACAGCTGGACTTGGCGCCCCGCCTGCCCCGTGGAGACTGTTCACGCCCACCCCCAACAGCGTTCTTGCACCGCACCGTCCTCAGAGCAAAGGGACGAACGAAATCTGGCTCCTTGAAGAAGACGTACCTGTGGCAGAAAACATTTATTCCTCCGAGAGTCTATTTAAAAATAAAAGGTAATCATCGTGGCCTCCTGATTTCAGCCAAGGTCAGTAAACTTCAGATTGCTGGAAAGATTCCAACAGTTGTTATTTAGAGCAAAGAGTAAGAATATATGGGTCAACTCGCAGACTTCGAGACCCAGCTTATGGTTGCGGGGTGAGGGGGGCGTGGGGGAGATGGATGGGGAAGGGATAGTTAGGGAGCCTGAGATTGACAGGCACATGCCACTATATTTAAAATGGACGGGACTTCCCTGGGGGTCCAGGGGTTAAGAATCTACCGTGTTGGGCAGGGGATGTGGGCTCAATCCCCAGGTGGGGAATGAAGATCCCACATGCCACAGGGCCACTCAGCTCACGTGCTGGCACTGCTAAGCCTGCATGCCACAACGAGAGAGGCCTGCATGCCGCAGCCAAACCCTGCACGGCCAAAAATAGACACTGTCTTAAAAAAAAAAAAGGGTAACCACCAAGGAGCCACTGCATATCATGTGGAACTCTGCTCCATGTGATGCGGCAGCCTGGATGGGAGGTGGGTTTCGGGGAGAAGAGGCACATGTGTGAGTCCCTGAGTCCCTCTGCTGTCCGCCTGAAATTCTCACAATGTTATTTGTTAATCAGCTATACCTGAATACTAAATAAAATGTTAAAAAGAATATATGGGTCAAATGAAGAACAGGCTTGTGGTTGCCAAGGGAGAGGGGCCTAAGGGAGGAATGGATTGGAGTTTGGGGTTAGCAGATGTGAGCTATCATATACAGATGGAGAAACAAAGTCCTACTGTATAAGGGACCTGTATTCAACATCCTGTGATAAACCATAACGGAAAAGAATATGAAGAAGAATGTGTGTATATGTAGAACTGAGTCACTGTACAGCAGAAATTAGCACATTATAAATCAACTATACTTTGATTAAAAAAATTTAAAAACATATAGGTCAATTTATGTGAATTGGAAAAAATCCATTTTAATCCCTTCCTTGGCCTTTGAATGGCTTAAAACATGGTTTGGTCTTCCCTATTTATGTGAAAGAGGATTTAGAGTAACCCAGTCACATCTGCTTGGAAGAGAGAAACTTCTGGCTTCCAGAATATTCTACCCTCCCCCTCCACCAATTCCTTTCTCTCTCCAAAAGCACCCATGAAATTATGAGAGTCACACCCTATTCCAGGGGTTCTGGTTAGTTTTATACCATATTTAAAATGTATTTGTATTTAAAGTGCATCTTTCTGTTTACTTTTTAAATTTGCAAGTTGAAAATTCAGAATTGGAATTTTGTGCTGGGGACCATGATACCATCATGATTTTCTTATAGTCCTGGCCAAGGGTTTTGGAGTTTGATAAAAAGCTGGCACTCAAGGACTCCCCCTAGCAGTCCAGTGGTTAAAACACTGCACTTTCAATGCAGGAGGCATGCTCGGTTCTATACCTGGTCGGGGAATGAAGATTCCCCCATGCTGCACAGCGCCACCAAAAAATAAGGGGAAAAAAACATCAAAAACTTTCACCATGTGAAGTTGAAGTGAAGTTGCTGAGTCATGTCCAACTCTTTTCCATCCCATGGACTGTAGCCTACCAGGTGTTCCTCTGTCCATGGAATTTTCCAGGCAAGAGTACTGAAGTGGGATGCCATTTCCACCTCCAGGGGATCTTCCTGACCCAAGGATCGAACCCAGGACTCCTGCATTGCAGGCAGACGCTTTACCCTCAGAGCCACGAGGGAAGCCCAGCTTTCACCATGGCTTTTCCTGTTTCTGATCATTTGGCAGTGTGATTGTCCAGCCAGTTCATGGACTAGACCAACTATGGTGAGCCTGGCTCCGTGGGAGCCTGGCCAGGATTACCTATAATAGATTTCATTATTTGCATTTTGGCCCAGTTTCTGGGAGTAGTTCTCGCAGCTTCTGTCTTTCTTGGGGGCTGTGCTGTCAGGTGTGGTGGTTTAAGGTTAGTTAGCATGTCTGCTTTTGTTATTTTATCTATTTATTTATTTTTATTGAAGTGTAGGTAGTTTACAATGGCACTGGTGGCAAAGAACCTGCCTGCCAGTGCAGGAGACGTAAGAGATTTGGGTTCCATCCCTGGATTGGGAAGATCCCCTGGAGGAGGGCAAGGCAACCCACTCCAGTGTTCTTGCCGAAGGAGCCCGGGCAGAGGAACATACGTGTACATCAAAGCGATTCGGTTATACATGCATCACACACACACGCGCACACATATGTATTCTTTTTTCAGATTCTTTTCCATTCTGTCGAGAGGCTATTACGGGATACCGAGTACAGTTCTCTGTGCTGTACGGCATGCCCTTGCTGTTTACCTGTTTGATCTTCCATCTGCTTTTGGTCCACGACGGAGAGTGGCTTCTCTAGTAAAGCCGGAGCTGAGCATCTTCTGTTTGTTTCCTTTTGTCTCCTCGTGCTAGTCTGGGTAAGAGAATAAGCAGCAGCTGCGCTTCTTACCTGGCTTATTCTGGACATGTCCTCAGCCGCGGATGATGACGCTCTTTCCCGGGTTCTGCTTGGAGACCTCGCTGCTATGGCCACACTCCCCAGGGCCGGGCTGGTCTGCAGAGCCCTAATGAGATTCACACAAGGTGCTCGGCTTCCACTAGGGGCCGGGTGGGAAAATACCACTGAGGCGCGCACACCGGGTCCCCTCCTCTAGGAAAGCACCCTGCCTTCCTTAGGTATGGTCCGTGTCTGGACAGGAAACGGGTTTCTGCCTAAAATCCCCATCAGACTCGGGGTATTTGTGAAAGCAAACGTCCTCTGGGTGGAGGTGTGAGGCGAGTGCTCAGGGTTCCAGGCTGACTGGGCCATTGTGACCCTCAGAACGCTTGGCAGCCAGAGGGCAGCAAACAGGGCCCACAGCACCTTCCTGGAGATGACGGCGCGCCTGGAGAGGGCCGCTGCCAGGGCCTCCCCACCTCTGCTCTCCTCCCACTCCTCTCCGTAACTCAGAGGGTCATCATGGGAACAGCCAGGAATAGCCAAGTGGAGCTGAAACTCCCGCTCCTCGAGAAGCCTAAGGCCCCAAAAAACTACAGCCACCCCGAGGTTCTCCGTCACACCTTTGAGACTCTGTCCAACCTTCACAAGCTGCTTCCCAATCATCTGATGGAGCTGCTCCACTCCTACAAGAGTGAGGAGGACGAGAAAAGATGTATGTGGGCAGAGCGGGCGCCAGCTCTTCAGGGAGCCTGCACTGTACTGTGGCTCCCGCGCCCCTTCTGCAGTCGTGCGTGCCGTGTGCCAAGTCGCTCAGTCGTGTCTGACTTTGTGCGACCCTATGGACCATAGCCCACCAGGCTCCTCTGTCCGTGGGATTCTCCAGCAAGAATATTGGAGCGGGTTGCCATGCTCTCCTCCAGGGGATCTTCCCCACCCAGGGATTGAACCATCTACCTGCATTGCCGGCAGGTTCTCTACCACTAGCGCCACCTGGGAAGCCCCTCTGCAGTCATAGTGAGAAACTAGTCCTACAGAGCAGGTGTGGTTCATGCCTGAGACCTCAACTGCGTCCATCCTTCGTGCTGTGGGGCCACATGCTCAGAGCTCACGTGAGGTTCACCTACACACTGCTTTTCCCAGCGCCACCTCCTGTTCCTTTGTTTAAGTTAGTCTTTTATGAACCTGTGGAAGACAGAAAGGGGCCTAAGTGACAAACACCAGTGAATGTACAAGTTCAGCCCTAGATCTGGTTTTAAGCTTAGTGGGGTAACTTCCCAGTTAAAGGTCAGGCTTTGAAGTTTATTCCTTGGCTGTTTCCTACCCCTCCTTCTTTCTTTTTCCAGGCTTGTACCGCCCTGGAGGAACGCTGTTTTCCCCAGGCCTTATAGGCTTTGAAGTGTGGAGTGGCCTGCCCCTCCTGGATCCATCGGGGAGGGTGATAACTGGACTGGTTTGCAGAGTTGCGTGGAGCCTGCCTCCTGTGTTGTCCGAGCTCAGGTGAAGGGCAGAGGTAGATGGCAGCCACTGGCTCCCGGGGGCTTAGGGAGTGAGATGGCAGCTGCCACACCAATGAAGACGCTAGTCCCGGGTAGGAAGGCGGGCATCAGGGCGACGATCTTAGAACACAATGGCCGATTTGGCCGTTTGTCTTCTGGTGGTGGTGGCTGAGTTGCTAAGTCGTGTCCGACTCTATGGACCCCATGGACAGTAGCCTGCCAGGCTCCTATGTCCGTGGGATTCTCCAGACAAGAGTATTGGAGTGGGTTGCCATTTCCTTCTCCAGGGGATCTTCCCAACCCAGGAATCGAACCTGTGTTTCCTGCATTTTGTCTTCTGATTAATCCCTAATCCCTGAACCTACAGTATTGTGAATCAATCCTAAGATCCAGGTTATATTAAAGATTACATCAAAATCAAGAAAAGTGTAAGCACCTATAGAATAGACAGACACACACAGGCAATTCACAAAATTAAATACAAACCGCCAACAGACATGAGAGGTGTTCAAACACTCTGGTAATCAAGGAAGCAACAGAAAACCAAGGAGGGGGTTTCCCTGTGGTCTAGTGGCTAAGACTCTAAGCTCCCAGTGCGGGGGGCCTGGGTTTAGTCCTTGGTCGGGGAACTCGATCCCACATGCCACAGCTGAGTTTGCAGGTTGCTTTTAAAGATCCTGCTTGCAGAGACAAAGATGCAAGCTCTTCCTTGCTGCAACTGAGACTCAGTGCAGCCAAAGAAAGAAAGAAATATTTTAAAAAAGATAAATCGAGGAGATATTTTTAGACCATCAGAGGGGTCAAATTTTGTAAGATCAATAATGATAAACAGGTGGGGAAATTAGTACCCTCACAATTGACGGTATGTTCGTTGCTTCAGGCTTTTTCGAAGGTAATCTGAAAGTCTATCAAAGTTTAAAATGTATGTTGCTGGCTTACTGAATGAGTTGAACTCAGTAAAGAGGGCAGAGTGTCCTGGGACTGCCAGAATGTAGACCCGCAGACTGGGGGGTTAAAGCAACAAACGTGCGGTCTCGTGGCCTGGAGGCTGGAAGTCCAGAGCCGGGGTGTCAGAGGCTCTGAAGCGGCTGGGAGAGGAGTCCTCCTTGCCTCTTCCTGGCTTCCTGAGTTTGCTGGGAATCCTTGGTGTTCCTGGATTTGCAGATACATCACTTGACTCTCTGCCTCCATTGTCACAGGTGTGTCTGCACGTGTGGCAGCCATCTTCTCTGTGTGCACGTCTGTCTTCTTACAAGGAGCCCCATATTGGATTAAGAACCTGCTCTGCTCCAGAACAGGGCTTCCCAGCTGGTAACAGTGGTTAAGGGACCTGCCTTCCAGTGCAGGAGACGTAAGAGACTCGGGTTCAACCCCCGGAGTGGGAAATGGCAACCCACTCCAGGATTCTTGCCTGGAGCATCCCCATGGACCGAGGAGCCTGGTGGGCTACAGTCCATGGGGTTGAACAGAGCTGTACACGACTGAGTGACTCAGCACACACACTGCTCCAGTATGACCTCATCTAAACTACATCTGCAGGTTACTTCCAAGTGAGGCCACATCTGGGAATACTGGGGGTTAGGAAACGCTACAGCCTCGGGCACTACAGCCCCTCTGCCTAAAGAAATCCTCACGTGCCTAAAAGAATGCTTAGCTTTTTCTTATATAGATAAGTTTGTTGTTCATAGTTGGGTATCTGGCGCCACTGGATGTTTTTCAGACCGTGTGGGCCTAGGACAAAACTGAGACAACAGGAAAGTTCACATTTTAACACCCTGTTAGATATGCATGTCCTTCAACTTAGCAATTCCACTTCTACTTAGTGTCCCAGAGAAATACTGGCCTACCCTGCACACAGATGCAGGAACAAAGGTATGTGTTGAAACATTGTTTATAAAGGTGAAAAATTCTAAGCAACCTTTTACCATTCAACAACAGAATGGTAAAACAGACACATTCATACCGAGAAATACTGTTACAAAGAAAGTCGGTATTAAAATATCTACAAAACACACCGCAGAGTTTTAATAACAATGATTCCATTTTTGCCAAAAGAAGACTGCAAATTCATAGATGGAAATATGTACATAAACGTTTAGAAAAGGGTTCCAGAAGGAGACACAGCAAATTCGGGATGGGGGCAGGATAGCCATGAGAGGGAGGAAGCGGTTCCTCTGACTGTTGTTGACTTGAACTAAAAGGACCGCCCAGGATTTCTCCAGCAAAGATGGGTTTATTCGGTATCCACGGAGAATTGCAAATCAGCAAACCACAGGGAAGTCACCACCTGGCAAGGACAGGAGAACACTTTTGCGGAAGGTAAAGGAAGTTGGGAGGGCAACGAAAGTAATAAGCAAACCGGCTGAGCCCTGCGGGAGAGGAGCGGGCGGGGATTTCTGCGTCCGGTTTGGGCTTCGCTGTGGATGCGGGGCTGAGAGCGCCGCCTGCTGGGCTCCTGGCTCTGACGTTTCTGTTCATTAATTTTCTACACTAGGCACACTGCTTCCCTGGAGAAGGCGATGGCACCCCATTCCAGTACTCTCACCTGGAAACTCCCATGGACAGAGGAGCCTGGGGGGTTGCAGTTCATGGGGTCGCGAAGGGTGGGACACGACTGAGCGTCTTCACTTTCACTTTTCACTTTCATCCACTGGAGAAGGAAATGGCACTCACTCCAGTGTTCTTGCCTGGAGAATCCCAGGGACGGCGGAGCCTGGTGGGCTGCCGTCTATGGGGTCACACAGAGTCAGACACGACTGAAGTGACTTAGCAGCAGCAGCATACTGCTTCCTTGATGGCTCAGGCAGTAAAGAATCTGCCTGAGACGTGGGAGACCTGGGTTTCATCCCTGGGTTGGGAAGATCCCCTGGAGAAGGGAAAGGCTACCCACTCCAGTATTCTGGCCTGGAGAATCCCATGGACAGAGGAGCCTGGTGGACTACAGTCCATTGGGTCGCAAAGAGTCTGACACGACTGAGCGACTTTCACTCACTATAGTTAAGTTGTTTAACTTTATTTTAATGGAAGTCTTTCCATGCATCTTTTATTTTTGTAATTAAAATTCAATTTTAAAATTGAAAATGCAGTGAGCATTTATGCAAGGTTGGAGAAGTGGGTTGATTTCCCAATGATATTCCAGTTATATGTTGATATATAGTCTGTTCTCCTGGCCTTCCAGTGTAGACACACATACGTTTTGACACAACTTTAGCAGTTGGTAGTGTTCCTGCCATGTAGGCTGCAGTCCACTGAATTATCAATATATTTGAAATCCTGACAACCAAGCAAAGCCTACACTCTTGCTGTTGGGCGGGGGAGCCTGAGGGAGGCTGGGCGGCCCAGCTGTGTGGTCATGGGGTTAAGGAACCGCCGTGAGAACCCTGGCCTTCGCCCACAGGCGGGAGCCCCATACTCGGGCCTGATCTTGAGTCACTTGGTGTGATTTTCTAGCCTCTAAGGGTGAAGCTGTTCACTGTCATTATACCATTTAGTTAACTTAGTCTGCATGAGGCAATGTTCCTGGGGGTCTCCACCAATTACTCTTCCCCGGGAAGGACCTTCAGGGATCCAGCTGGTGGAATTACGGGGGCTGGATGAGCTCTGATCTAGTTCCGAGTCTGATTCAGCGCTGCTCTGAATCTCTGGAGGCTCAGCTCCTCTTCCTGCAGCAGCTGTGTGACAGCTTCTTCTTGATGAACCTGAATGGGTTGCAGAGACGGTCGGAGCATGGCCTGCAAACTGGCTTTTGCTTCTCAAAGTGTTACCAGTTGGCAATGAGCTAAAAAGCCTGCCCTGCAAGATGACTCAGCTCTGTCAGTAAACACTGTGCATTTTAATTGACTTCCCTTCTCCCTCCCTTTTTTGGGGTGGGGGAGGAGATGGTTTTGATGAAGGAGGGAAGCAGTGTCCTGGAACACGTTGACACAAGTTCTGTCTCACTGCCGACCGGCGATTTGGTTGTGGGCCATCCGGGTGAAGCAGCGCGTGTGATGTCAATGCGGTGTGTGGTTACTATCGCTGAAGCACTTAACCTCTGTTTGAGAATCACGGGCAGATTACACCAGCGACCCTCAGGGCCTGCCCTGTGCCTTCCTTCACTCCCTGCTTGCTGGGCGTCTCTCAGACGTCCAGGACCAGGCTAAGGGCTAAATGCTGCTGGCCGGTATTTTTAGAATGAAGAAATGGCAGAGCTAAATCGCAACTAAGTGGCACAAATAGCCCCTCTCAAACCAACGCCGCGTTGCTCTCCCCAGGCAGGGATGGCAGGAACATGGAGTTACTGATGCTTATTGCACCAGGGCTTCCCTGCAGGCGCACGTGGTGGAGAGACTGCCTGGCAGAGGAAATGGCAACCCCCTCCAGTACTCTTGCCTGAAGAAGCCCTTGGACAGAGAAGCCTGGCGGGCTATAGTCCAGGGGGGTCACAGAGTTGGAGACGGCTGAGCGACTAACACTAATTTATTCTATTACTAGGTGAGAATTCTGAATTTTCTGGCTTAGAAAGGATCTTGGAAAGACATCAATTTCCAGGAGAGATTAATCTGACCCCCAAACCAAGCAGTATGCCCCTGTGGAGAAGGAGACAAAACAACAACGCCAATCAGGGGTGGAAGAAATGCCGCTTGTGGAGTAAAAACACAAAGGAGCCGCCGACGTCAACCATAGTTGTCAGGTAGGCGGCTAGTTTTGTCCCAGGCGGGCCCGTTTAGAGATGTTACAGGATGACCATGAACCCTTGATGCCTTAGCTGAAAAATGACTTGAAGTTGTCTCTGGCACATGTGGTTGAGTATGAGAACAAGCTCTGCTCAAAACACACCTTTTCACCCCCCGCCCCACCCAGGCTCTATAGGAGTGGTCAGAGACAGAGCCGGCATGTGGCTTCCCCGTGGGCCACCACACTCCAGGTTGGGGAGCGGAGACCTAGCAGCGCTGCAGTGGGATTCTAGGGACCCAGCCACTGAGCTGCAGGGCTTTTATGCTGCACAAGTCAGGAAGCACCAGCCCATCCCAACACGGCCAGGGGCCTAGGGTACCACCGTGAGTGGCAGAGCCTTGCCTTTATTCCTAGTGCACCAGGTTCCTTTTCACGTAAGCACATACATTTTTCCACTCAGCACCTATTTTACTGTATCCTGTAAGTCGTGTTTTTATTAGATTACAAGGATAGTGAAGGCAGCTTTCAGATGTGTTTTTCATAAGGGACCATCTTAGAATGAAGACTAGACATGAGGAAATAACCACTGATATGGAATATCAGTGGGAAACGGTCTAATTCTCCATGTCTTTTCGGCAGATGATAGGGGTGGAATGAAATGAAGATTCTAATTGACCCTCTGATAGCCCTGCTCCTTTCTGCTTACCCACCCCCGCCAGGTGGCTGAAAAAGAACATGCAACCCACCGAAGACCTTGCCTCGGTCACGCAGAGGTTGTCGGTGTTCGGGCCGATCGAGTCGGTGACCCTGTGCGGACGGCAGAGCGCCGTGGTGGTTTTCAAACATGTGGTCTCAGCCTGCAATGCGGTGAACGCGTTTCAGAGCAGGGCGCCGGGCAGCATGTTCCACTGCGCCTGGCAGCAGCGGTTCATGTCGAGAGAGCTGACACTGCCCCTGCCCAAGAGCCAACAGGAGTTCCCCAAGCGCGCTTGACGTCGTTTGTTTCCCATCCAGGCTCCAGCACAATACAATCACAGCAACTGGTATTTAAGCACAGCAAGAAGGCACAGAGGGCTTTATTCGGCTCAGGGAGTGGCAAGCGGGGCAGCGGGACAGCGCTTCCCTGGAGGCGCACGGCCGTGCCACGCTGGTCAGAGCTTCGCCTTCCTGGACAGGAAGCTCGCGATGGCATTCATGCACTCGTCCGACTGCCACCTCTCCCTCAGGACACTGCACTCTTCCGCGTTGACCGCGTGCAACGTTTCTCTCTCCCTGTTTCTGATGATCTGCTTGGAAATTCTCATGGTCTGAAAAATGAAAACCGACAGTTAGCTGAAGAGGTGCTCTAAGAGGAGTTGGGATCATTCTACAATTCCGATGCTTGTGTTGCTCCGCTGCTCCTTTGATCCTATGACACCTTAGAAGGTAAGACAGGGCTTCTTGAGTGTTTGTGTGGGTTTGGGCATGCATCACCTTGGCAGGTATGGGGCGGGCCCTGGGATCGCATGCTTCTGGCTCCAGGACTGCATTCTGAGCAGCGAGGATATGAGAGTCGCTCACCGGCAGGTGCATGAAGAAGTCCATGCGCTCTGTGCAAGCGTCCCCGCGAAGCTCACCTGTCTGCCTGCTCACCTGGGTTTGAGGCCAGAAGTCCCAGCAGAGGCGGCCAATCAGCCGCCTCAAAGTCATGCCCAGAAGAACTGCCCCTGTCTCCGAAGCCCAGAGGTGGAACAGCCATTTGGTAAGTTTTGTAAAAAGTCAGTATTTCTAATGTTATTATGGTTACTTAAGTGCTGCACTCAATATGCCAGCACATTTGGAAAACTCAGCAGTGGCCACAGGACTGGAAAAGGTCAGTCTTCATTCTAATCCCAAAGAAAGGCAATGCCAAAGAATGCTCAAACTACCGCACAATTGCACTCATTTCACACGCTAGTAAAGTCATGCTCAAAATTCTCCAAGCCAGGCTTCAGCACTATGTGAACCGTGAACTCCCAGATGTTCAAGCAGGTTTTAGAAAAGGCAGAGGCACCAGAGATCAAATTGCCAACATCCGCTGGATCATGGAGAAAGCAAGAGAGTTCCAGAAAAACATCTATTTCTGCTTCATTGACTATGCCAAAGCCTTTGACTGTGTCGATCACAATAAACTGTGGAGCATTCTGAAAGAGATGGGAATCCCAGACCACCTGACCTGCCTCTTGAGAAACCTGTATGCAGGTCAGGAAGCAACAGTCAGAACTGGACATGGAACAACAGACTGGTTCCAAATAGGAAAAGGTGTACGTCAAGGCTGTATATTGTCACCTTGCTTATTTAACTTATATGCAGAGTACATCATGAGGAACGCTGGGCTGGAAGAAGCACAAGCTGGAATCAAGATTGCCGGGAGAAATATCAATAACCTCAGATATGCAGATGACACTACCCTGATGGCAGAAAGTGAAGAGGAACTCAAAAGCCTCTTGATGAAAGTGAAAGAGGAGAGTGAAAAGGTTGGCTTGAAGCTCAACATTCAGAAAACAAAGATCATGGCATCTGGTCCCATCACTTCATGGGAAATAGATGGAAAAACAGTGGAAACAGTGTCAGACTTTAATTTTTTGGGCTCCAAAATCACTGCAGATGCTGATTGCAGCCATGAAATTAAAAGACGCTTGCTCCTTGGAAGGAAAGTTATGAGCAACCTTGACAGTATATTAAAAAGCAGAGATATTACTTTGCCAACCAAGGTCCGTCTAGTCAAGGCAATGGTTTTTCCCGTGGTCATGTATGGATGTGAGAGTTGGACTGTGAAGAAAGCTGATCGCCGAAGAATCGATGCTTTTGAACTGTGGTGTTGGAGAAGACTCTTGAGAGTCCCTTATACTGCAAGGAGATCCAACCAGTCCATTCTAAAGGAGATCAATCCTGGGTGTTCATTGGAAGGACTGATGCTAAAGCTGAAACTGCAATACTTTGGCCACCTCATGTGACGAGTTGACTCACTGGAAAAGACTCTGATGCTGGGAAAGGTTGGGGGTGGGAGGAGAAGGGGACGACAGAGAATGAGATGGCTGGATGGCATCACCGACTCTGTGGACATGAGTTTGAGTGTACTCCGGGAGTTGGCGATGGACAGGGAGGCCTGGCGTGCTGTGATTCACGGGGTCTCGGAGAGTCGGACACGACTGAGCGACTGAACTGAACTGAATATCAGATTTACATGTGCTCAGAGCAAGCAGAGGTGTCTTGTTTTTAAATTGCCTATTTAAGGCAAATGGTTCTTGCAAGTAAAACAAACAAAAAATCCCGAATACTAACATTTGGGGGGAGCTTTGAATACGCTTTCAGCCTGGCCCAAACTTCTTTCTGAAAAGTGCCGTCGGGAAAAACTTCGGTAACGAGTCCTTGGGCACATGCTTCCTGGGCCGTTAACTTCTTCCCAAAAATGAGCATCTCTGCCGCCTGGAATGAAAAACAAGGTTAGGACGTGACTTTAGTGAGGAAAGGCTCAGTAACTCAGAGTGAGCTGCGCTCAGCAGACACGCGGCCATCTCCTTCGGTCTCTGAGATCGCCAGTATTTCTCATTAAGGGAGAAACTGATGACCCCACAGGCAATGGTGTGCAGGCTGTGTGCTGAGACCATCAGGCTTTCGAGGAGGCTTGTGGAGTTCGCTGCTTCTGTTGTGTGTCTATGTTGGGGAGGTAAGAGCTGGGACTTGGAGCAGAAATGCCAGATATTGGGTCTATGACAAATGGCAGCTATGATTTCTTCTTTTGGACACAATAAACAATTACAACAACAAAAAATGAAAACTCATGGTCACAGAGAATGACAACGAGCTTTTAGAAACAGCAATGGTCAAAATTCCCTTCCCTGGAAATTCACACAGTGGTCCCGGATTTGACAGTTTTCTTTACCTGCCCAGGGACTCAGATGAGCTCTAATTAACGGAGGAGGGTGATGAAGACTAACATTCAGGTTCTAACAAAACTGGGGTCACTGAGTGGGTATCTTTCTCTAAGTTTGCCATTTTTCTTCAAAGACTGTTCCACAGCCAAATTCTCTAAGCCTTCAAGTTGGGTCTGCCTGACTTTTCAAAGTTCAAACCTGTGTAACACTTCAGGAAATGTGTTAGAAGAAAGATTTAAAAGGGGGATTCCTCAGTGGCCTAGTGGTTAGGATTCTGGGCTTCCTCTGTCGTGGCCCAGGTTCAATCCCTGCTCAGGAAACTGAGAACCTGCAGCCGTGCAGCATGGCCAAAAAAAAAAAAAGCTTTAAAAAAATCCACATTTTTTCCCGTGGAAACCTGACAGCAACAGGCAAACGCTCCATCCCCACTCCTCTCTCGGATCTCGAGGACGTCTGCCAAGGCTCTCCCGCCCCTGATGCCCAGTCCTGTCACACTCCCCTTGGGATCCTGCACACAGACGGTGGACACCGAGGTTTCCGCCGCCACAGGGGCAGACCGGAGCGCCACCCAGCCCCTGGGTGCCCACCCTGCCCCGTGGAGCAGGCTGGAGAGGCCAGGACGGCTCCGGGGGCAGGGGCACCCAGCTCAAGAGTGAACCCCGGTCTGCGGAGCGGCAGACTGAGAGCCAACCCCCTCCACACCAGACCCTCCCCACGGCCTGGTTCCTGTCAAAACTCTCAGATCTGCAGAGCAGACCATGTGCTTCTCTGTGTAGTCCCTATTATCAAGGGAAAGAACAGGGAGTACAGGATGGCTTTTGGAGTGGAGAGACTTACTAACCTTTATTTTTAAGGATTCTGAGACCTACCTTGCTTGAGCCCATTATCTTGGGGAAAGTGTAAGAGGAACAGCCTTCCGGACTCTGGCCCAGGTGACTGAACGGGGTGTGAAAGGTTGCCTTTTTGGAGAGAAAAAGAGAAAAGAAAACCATCCTTTCACGTGTGATTTCATAAACATCACCATCTGTTTATATCCTCCTTGTGAGGGTGAAGTCGCTCAGTCGTGTCCAACTCTTTGTGACCCCATAGACTGTAGCCCACCAGGCTCCTCCGTCCATGGGATTTTCCAGGCAAGCGTACTGGAGTGGGTTGCCATTTCCTTCTCCAGAAGATCTTCCCGACCCAGGGATCGAAGTCGGGTCTCCCGCATTTTAGGCAGACACTTTACCATCTGAGCCACCAGGGAAGCCTTACATCCTCCTTACAACACTTAATTGAAGCACTTTATTGTATTAGAAGGGCAGACCTCATTCCATTGTGCTTTTGCTTTACTGTGCTTCTCAGACACTGCTTTTTTTTTTTTAAATAAATTGAAGGTTTGTGGCACCTCTGTACCAAGCAGGTCTATCCACACCATTTTCCCAACAGTGCTATTTTTAAATTAAAATGTTTTTAAAACAGCTTTTAAAACATTTAAAAAATAGCTCCTGGTTTTTTAGAAACAGTGCTATTTGCACACTCAACAGACTACACTGTAAATGAAACTTCTCAAAGTGCTGGGACATCAAACATTCCTGTGACTCGCTTGACTGTGCTGTTCGCTTCATCCTGGCGGTCTTGAGTGGACCCACAGCATCTTCACAGTGTGCCCATATACACACAGATCGATGAGTTTTAAACACATGTATACAGTTATGCAGCCATCACCAGAGTCAAGACGTAGAACATTTCTATTGCCTGTGGTGGTAAACGAACGTGCCTGCTGGAGACATGAGAGACAAAAGCTCGCTCCCTGGGTGGGGAAGACCCCCTGGAGAAGGGAATGGCAGCCCACTCATGTTCTTGCCTGGAGCACCCTGTGGTGGGCCACAGTCCACGAGGTCGCAGAGCTGGACACGACCGAGCGCCTTAGCACGCACCCTCAGTTTCCCCGCGCCCTTCGGCAGTCAACCTGTTCCTCTCACCCCTGAGGTGCCATTGACGTGTGCTCTGCTCCGACAGTTTGCCCTTTCTCAAATGTGAATAAATGGAATCATACATCCTGTCCCCTCTTCTCCCTTTTCAGGCCTCTGTCCTTAACAGAAGGCTCCTGAGTCTCCACGTTGCTGTCTCATGTACCAGGATTTGTTCCTTCTTATTTCTGAGCGGTATTCCATCGGATGGATGTGTCAGAACTCATTGATCCATTCACCAGTCGAAGCCATTGTGGTATTCCCAGTATTCTGGATAGTACAGGCTTATGATGAATCTCTGTTTTCAACTCTCTTGGGTAAATACCCAGCGTGCAATTGCTGGGCTGTGTGGTGAATGTGTGGTTTAACTCTAAGAAGTTGCCGGACTATTTTCAGAGAGGCTGCACCATTTAACAAAGCCACCAGCAGTGTGAGCTCCAAATGCTCCAGGTTCTCCCTAAACCTTGTCATCATCATCAGTCTTTTCAATTTTACCCATTCTCACAGGTGTATCATGGTGTCTTGATGAGGTTTTAATCCCTTGGTGTGTCAGCAGTAAAGAATCCACCTACAATGCAGAAGAGCTTGGTTTGATCCCTGGGTTGGGAAGATCCCCTGGAGATGGAAAGGGCAGCCCACTCAAGGATTCTTGCCTGGAGAATCCCATGGACAGAGGAGCCTGGCAGGCTACAGTCCATGGGGTCACAAAAGCATCACACATGACCAAGCAACTAAACACCAACGATTAATGATGCTGAGCATCTTTTCACACGTTTATCAGCTATTTGATGCCTTCTTTGATGAAGTAACTTGCAATACTTTGTTCACTATTTTTAAGTTGGCTTGGTTATCTTTTATTATCAGCTGGAAGAGTTCTTTCCATGATCTGTTTACAAGTCCTTTTCTTAACAGTGTTCGTCTCATATATTTAACAGCCATTTATGCGTTCTTTCCTGTGAGCTATAGTATTCCTCTCCAGCGTGTTTCTATATTACGTTGTTGATCCATCACTTTACTGATTCATTTTTAAAACTATACTAGCAAGGTTAGCCTCTATTGTTGGCTTCTCAACTGTCTTGATTTTGCCCCAGAGGTTTTTGATTGGCTTTAAATACCGAAAACTACTTTAATATTGGTTATTTAGGTTAGGGGCTTCCCTGGTGGCTCAGAGGTTAAAACATCTGCCTCCAATGCAGGAGACCCGGGTTCAATCCCTGGGTCGGGAAGATCCCCTGGAGAAGGAAATGGTAACCCACTCCAGTATTCTTGCCTAGAGAATCCCATGGACGAAGAAGCCTGGTAGGCTACAGTCCACGGGGTCGCAAAGAGTCGGACACGACTGAGCGACTGAACGGAACGGAACGGATTTAGGCTAGAGAGTCAGTCAGTGATTCGACTACAATAACTGTGTTTTCCGTGTTTTCCTAGATGTCAGAAATATTTGTGTCTCTTGATGAATGAAAAGTTCTTAGGAAATTAACATAATTGACAGCTCTGTAAACAGCATATTTAGACTTCATTTTCCATAATCAGATATGGTTAAGATTTTTTCAATGAATATTATTAGAAAATAAAAACATATGATGTGTAACACATACAAATCAAACTAATAAAAGTACATAAAGTAAACAGTTATTAAAGTCACCTGCCTTCTCTTTTGCCCCCAAAAGAAAGCCTTTTGGAGAAAATGTGCTGAGAAGTAAGGAACATAATCAGAAAACAAAGAAGGAGCCAACCTTGGTAAGCGCCACAAACAGGTACGTGGAAAGCTAAAGACAGGCAGCATTTAACTCACTTACAAACATTATTATAAGCAACACTGAGCTAACTGTCAGAAATAAGAGCAAAAGAGGTGGAGATGGTTAGATACTGGCCTCAGGCTGCCTGGTGACCCTGGAGCTTCCTGACCTCTGTGCCACGGTTTTCTCATCTGTGAAATGGGGCTTCACGGGGCCGTTACTGTGGGCACTTACCGAATACATGTAATGGGCATCAGCAGTGTCTCCTGCGGACTGACCACTCAATTACTTACTATCGTTATGATCTCACCTTTTCATGAGCTCAAAGGGGACATGTGCTGTTTGCTGATGGAGACTCTAATAGGCAGGCATGACCTACTTCCCATAATAAAGAGTAACTTGTGACATGGGTTAGCTGTGAACCCACATTTAACATGGCATACACTCACGAAGCCAGGAATGAACAGGTCCTATCAAATCAATTCCTCTCCACAGCTTCTTTCTTCTGTGTCTTTCTCTGATTTGAAATTGAGCCTTGGTTTCATTCAGTTGGGTGAACTCTCAGCACTGGTCACTGCTTGTCAAGCATCTTACTGTAGGCCCACTCTGTCAGCATATATAATACACACACATTTCCCTCTGATTTCAATTTTAAGTTGCATCATAAGACGGAGTCCTAGGAATCTTTAAAAAGATGATGCCCGTGACAATCATTTGGAATCTAGTGGGACAATCAGATGAAAATGTGACGCTATTTGGCTTTCAGGTCCTACAGAACGAGACCGCCAAGTTCAGGTCAGGAGCTTGCTCTCACCCCGCTCAAAGCAGGTCACCTGATGGGTCATTTAACATACAGAATGGGACTGAAGACTGAATTTCTGCCTCTGAGCAGAAAGTTCCACCTGCAAAGGTTAGGCAGCCAAGTGTCTAGAACCGCACTTGCCATTTTTACGGGGAAATTATTAAGTATTAGATCTGTCAATATGCCCCATCGGATTGAAAGGAATCCAGTCAAAGATGGAGTAGTGAGTAAAGGACCCTTATAAATGGCCCTGTTACTGGAGAAGGTACCTCCAACAAAATCAGGAATATCTTCAGCGGCAAAAACCAAGGATACGTGTACTTCCCTGCAAGGATATGTGTACGTCAGCGAATTTCATTGCCACAAAAGCAAGAGTCACTCTAAGATTCTGATAACCCTAAGAGGTGGTTATTAGTTCTACAGGAGAAGTTCTAGGGTCAAGGTGCTAAGATAAATGTTTATCACATCTTTAAGAAGAAAAAAACTAGACATGCTAGGGTTCCAGTGTCAGGGACTGGTTAAATTAGGTAAGCTAAATAACCCAAATGTTAGCACTGCTTATCTCTGAGTGGGGAGAGGAGAGATTTTATTTTTAAAAATATTCAGCATTTATCTGCCTGGCCACAGCAGGTTTAGTGGTAGCATGCAGGCTCTGCACTGTGGCACAAGGGGTCTTTAGCTGTGGGCATGCAAACTCTTGGTTGGCACATGGGGTCCAGTTCTCTGACCAGGGGTGGACCCAGGCCCCCTGCATTGGGAGCGTGGCGCCTTAGCCACTGGACCACTAGGGAAGTCCCAAGGAGTGATTTTTAAATCAATTCGTTTCTTTGTACTTTTTCATATTTTCCAAATTTTTATTTTCTACTATGACATCCATTATGACTATAGTGGGAACTGAAGTGAAAATCTATATAATTCAATGGTGAGCATGAGGCAGTAACTTCTCTGAGCTTTGGTTTTCTTATCTGGTAAGCTGGGGAGTGAAAGTAGATCCTGCCTGAAAGTCCTTTCTTAGTCTAGGTTTCTAGATTCCAGGGTTCCTTTACACTGAAAACAATGATCACACAACTCACCTGCATAACCTTCAAAGCTACTCTTTTTTCTACCCCTGCCTGCAAGTCTGAAGGTCTCCTGACTATTTTAGAGCAAAGCTGAATACCTCTTGTGTTACAGGATGAGAATAAGCAGAACCAAAAGGGCTGGGACGATGACAACACTGGTGTTTAGGAAATTCAGGTTAATCGTGAAGGGAGAACAAAGCGTGTCAAGGCAGACTAATTCTCTGGGAAAATGTAACTTCTATCCCTTCCACCCCCGACCGCAGGCCCACTGTTTACCACCAGCAACGACAAAGCTGCGTTTGGAGGAGCGCATCTTCAGCAGCCTGACATCACGGCTTCTGCGCCGACTTACCCGGTCGGTCGCGTACACCACGTCAAACAGCCCGAGGACGGTGACGGAGATCCCCACGGCCGGACCGTTGACCACGGCCACCAGAGGCTTCGGGAAATCAATGAAACAGTTGACGAAATCCCTGCGGACACGGAAACAGACAAGCGTGTCGAGCTGCTGCCAAGCAGCGTCACCGAGGTACAAGCAGGCTCCGGTCGGAAGGCACTTCTCTGGGCGGGGCGGAGACGCTTCCACCTCCCGGCGCCTCCCCGGCCTGCAGCCCCCGGTTCACCCGGGCCCCGTCTGCAGGGCACAGGAGGGGTGCCTGCAGGGGCCCAGGGGCCGGGCTCGGTCTGGATCCTGCGTCCCGGGCCTTCGGTCAGGGCCGGGAGTCAGCACGGGCCGGGGCTCCCGGGGTGCCGGGCAGCAGGGCCCGTCTCCAGTCCCCAGGGCGCAGCGGTCCAGGCAGCGGGGCCTCCCCCGGCCGGGGAGACGGCGCTCGGCGGCTCCGCCTCGGTGACCGACTCTGCCTGGACGCGGAGAACCGAGACGGCGCCGGCAGCCGGCACTCCGGGCACGGGAGTCGCCGCAGGAACCAGCCGCCCGTCCCGACGGCGGCCCGGCACGGACGCGTGTCGGGAGCCACAGCCGACCACGGGGAACAAGCTCAGACCCCCAGGAACGCGGCCGCTCACCTCAGGAGCACCGCCCCGCGCTGGGCCATCTCCTCCAGCCCACCGGCGGGCACGCTCGCGAAGTTGGTGAGGTCGTTGCCGCTGCAGTAGTAGTCCCCGCTGCCTGCGGACACAAGCCAGGGGCGCGCGCTCAGGCACCCGGCCTCGCGGCCGGCCCGGCCGGCGGACGCTGCCCGAGGGACACGGTGACAAACGCAGGCCACGCGGCTGGGACCCGGAGGGGCGCGGGAGCCGCAGCGGGGCTCTGCTCTCATCGGGGGGCTCGGGGAGCGGCTCTGCCGAGGCGGGACAACTCCACTGCGACCTGAAGGGCCGGCAGGGGCCGGAAACGGCGGGGTGTTCTCCGGGGTTCACAGCGCCTGCGAAGGCCCTGGGGCGGGTCACCCGGCGCTCCACGGGCCCAGAGAGGCACCATCTCAAGGTAATGGACGCCTTCAGCTTGCTCCTCTCAGTCCAAGACAGGTAACTGAGAGGGAAAGCAGAGTTCAGGGAATCTATATAGCATGAATTAGAAAGGCAAGTCTAACCGACATAACTGTAACTCTACACCTTAACAATCAAGAGTGAACTTACTTTTAATTCTTAAAATTTTTTTTAAATTTAAATGTTTATTGTTATTACTTTGCCAGGCTGTGTGGCATATGTGATCTTAGTTTCCCTGACCACAGATCAAATCTGTGTCCCTTGCATTGGGAGCAGGGAGTGACTGGACCATAAGAGAATCTTCAAGGTAGAGATTTCAATATATATCTAGTATACATGAAATTTTAACTGATTCTAAAAAAATTAGAACTGATCATCTGATTATAAGCTAGGAATTGATAATAGAAATGCAAAACAAAAATCCTTTCTGAAAACTGAATATTATTACAACGCTTAGATAAAAAGAATAAGAAACGAAAAGTGAAGTGTATATAGAACATAACTATAGAACAAGCATGTGTGCTAGGTCACGTCCAACTCTTTGTGACCCTTTGCACTGTAGCCTCCTAGACTCCTCTATCTATGGAGAGTCTCCAGGCAGGAATACTGGAATGGGTTGCCATGCCCTCCTCCAGGGGATCTTCCTAATCCAGGGGTTGAACCCGCATCTCTTATGCACTGGCAGGCAGATTCTTTACCACTAGCGCCACCTGGGAAGCCCAGAGAATAAGCACTATTTATCAGCACTTAATCTTTCAGTTTTCTTACTTGTAAAATACTAGTAATAATGGGGCCTAATCTCATAGGGTTATTGCAAGAAAGCGTAGAAGAGTTAAGAATTAAGAAAGCTACCAAACAAATTAAAATGCTTAGCCCAGTGCGCAGCAAACATAAAGTATGATACACTTGTTAGCCGTTATCACCAGTTATTATGAAACTCAGCAGTTTCACCTCTACAACATGGGTATCTTTGCACATTTACTGAAAGATGTATGTCTGAGGATACTCCTTGCAGCATGATTTTAATAGCAAAAGACTAAGTACAATCTACCTATTCACTGGCAGAGGAATGATGAAATAAATTACGGAGTCCTGAAACTTTCATACTTTGCAGTCCTGCAGAGGAAAACTTAGATGTACAGGTGCTGGCTGAGAACAGATTTTCAGGACAAGCAGTTAGGACAGAAAGGTGGGCATAGCATGAGTGTATTATGTGCTTCCTTTGCTGTTTACAAAAGGAGGGGTAGGGAGAATCACACACACACAGGCAGTTTCCAGAAGGCTCAAGAAAAGCTGAGGGTTTTTTAGGACGCAGGACTGGGGTTTTTAGTTATATGCCATTTCATAGTCTTTGGGTTTTTAAAAAACGATGTGCCTGCATTGTACGTTTAAAAAATGTTGACTAAAAAATCAGAAACCGTTCTTCTCCTGCAGCCAGCCAGCGCTGCCTCTGGGCTGTTGCCGTTGTCCTCCTCCTCCTGGGCATACACGTGGGATGCCAGAGCATCTTCGCGTCTTCCCCGCTACACCCTTTCTCATTAGCTGTTAGGTTACCTTCTCCTCACCTCTCTATTTTATTTTTTTTACTAAAAGTGCTCTGCTATATTTTACAAATTTCAATGAAAATTAAAATCACTCCTGGGAATTCCCTGGTGGTCCAGCGGGTAGGACTCTACTTTCACTGCCAAGGACAGGAGTTCAATTCCTGATTGGGGAACTAAGATCCCACAAGCCACGTGGTGCAGCCAAAAAAGAAGATAAAATGGCTCCTGCTTCTGCCACGCCAACACACAGCAGTAGCTCCCACCTCCCAAGTGCCTGTGTGAGCCGCGCCCTGCACTACCACATCACCACCTTGGCCACTCTGTGGGGTTAGGAAGACGCTGTCTTCTCCATTCAGGAAGCAGATTCACCCACACATAGTCAGAAGTGAAGCTGGATTTAAACTCAACTTGATCTGAGTCCAGAACCTTGGCCGTCACTGCTGCACACATGCCAAGCCCCACCAAGTTCAGTCGTCAAGTTCCCATCGGCCCAAGCCCACCAGCATCCATCATATTCTCCAATCATTACCACAGTGCTGATATAATTGCTAATGTTTCATTTCTTAAACGTTTTTCTATACGGTTAGTCTCTACAGTTACACTTTTTAATGCTTTTGCAATACACTCTACAGGATGTTCTATCATGTGGTTTATTTTGGTTATTTATTTAGAATGTTTTGGGAGATTCCTGTGTCAAAGTATGTGAACATTTTACATATCATCAAATGCCGTCTTTTTAAAAGGTACCTAACACTTTTTAAAGTCATTTATGCTGCTGTCAATGAAGCAGAAATAGAAATAGATGTTTTTCTGAAACTCTCTTGCTTTCTCCATGATCCAGCGGATGTTGGCAATTTGATCTCTGGTGCCTCTGCCTTTTCTAAAACCTGCTGGAATATCTGGGAGTTCACGGTTTACATACTGCTGAAGCCTGGCTTGGAGAATTTTGACTATGACTTTACTAGCGTGTGACATGAGTGCAATTGTGCAGTAGTTTGAGCATTCTTTGGCATTGCCTTTCTTTGGGATTGGAATGAAGACTGACCTCTTCCAGTCCTGTAGCCACCGCTGAGTTTTCCAAATCTGCTGGCATATTGAGTGCAGCACTTTCACAGCATCATCTTTCAAGACTTGAAATAGCTCAACTGGAATTCCATCACCTCCACTAGCTTTGTTAGTAGTGATGCTTTATAAGGCCCACTTGACTTCACATTCCAAGATGTCTGGCTCTAGGTCAGTGATCACGTTATCGTGACTATCTTGGTCGTGAAGATCTTTTTTGTACAGTTCTTCTGTGTATTCCTGCCACCTCTTCTTAATATCTTCTGCTTCTGTTAGGTCCATACCATTTCTGTCCTTTATCGAGCCCATCTTTGCATGAAATGTTCCCTTGGAATCTCTAATTTTCTTGAAGAGGTCTCTTGTTTTTCCTATTCTGTTGTTTTTCTCTATTTCTTTGCATTGATCACTGAGGAAGTCTTTCTTATCTCTCCTTGCTATTCTTTGGAACTCTGCATTCAGATGCTTATATCTTTCCCTTTCTCCTTTGCTTTTCGCCTCTCTTCTTTTCACAGCTATTTGTAAGGCCTCCTCACACAGCCATTTTGCTGTTTTGCATTTCTTTTCCATGGGGATGGTCTTGGTCCCTGTCTCCTGTACAATGTCACGAACCTCCGTCCAGAGTTCATCAGGCACTCTATCAGATCTAGTCCCTTAAATCTATTTCTCACTTCCACTGTATAATCATAAGGGGTTTGATTGAGGTCATATCTGAATGGTCTAGTGGTTTTCCCTACTTTCTTCAATTTAAGTCTGAATTTCGCAATAAGGAGTTCATGATCTGAGCCACAGTCAGCTCCCGGTCTTGTTTTCGCTAACTGTATACAGCCTCTCCATCTTTGGTTGCAAAGAATATGGGGTCGCGGAGAGTCGGACACGACTGAGCGACTGAACTGAACTGATGCTGCTGTCAGCAAAGGGCATTTATTCTACCATAACCTTGTCAAAATTTGGTATAGTATGAAATTTTGCTAATTCAGATAAGCATTAATATAAAATGGTATCTCACCAATTTTATTTGTGTTCTTGCTTATTAATCTGGTTGCATTTTCCTTGATTCTTTGATGCTAAGACTTTCTCATACAAACTGTCTATTCATTTTACTCACCATTTTATCTAACAGGTTTAGTGCTTTTCTTACCAAATTGTACCTGCTTTTTACATGATAAAGGTATCAATCCTATGTCTTACGATATTGTTTATGTATTTAAGAATTAGGGTATCTCAGCACTAGAAAAGATGACAGAGCTTATTTACTCAATTCTCTTTCTAGGAGAAAATCCTCCCCTGCCTCCAAACAGAAATTTAATTAAGAAATCCAAGGAAATGTCTTACCTGTTAAAACAGTTATGACTGACTCATCCTTGCTTGCAGCCTGAAGTGCAGCCATGATGTCATGATACATCTGCAGGGAAGAGGGGAGACGAGGAAAGGAGAAAACTGAAAACGATCATCCCCACCCGGTGGGTCCTCTCCACGTCGGTCTGCAAGCCAGCTCTCTGCAAAGTGCCAACCGCTTGCCTCCGCTGTATTTACAGACCCAAAGGACGCTGACACACTACAGTTTTCGAATGAAACAGAAGATAAGACAAGCAGGACGGACTCCTGGGGCAGACGGTGTTACCTGATTGGTGAGAGCATTTTTTTTGGTTGGACGGTTCAACCTGATGGTGGTGATGCCGTCTTCGGAGGTCACCACCAGGGTGTCGCTTTCCGGTTGCTTCCTGTCTGCTGCAGGTGCCTCTGGGCTGGGGGACTCAGAGGAAGCGCTCAGCCTGGACACCAAGTCCACGTAGTTCTGTCGGGCAGCTTCCTAAAGAGAGACGGTGATTTCAGCCCACAGTTAACAAACAAGCATTTTGAGACACTTCCTGTCCTAATCAGTATACCTGGCAATGAAGGTCCTGGTTGGATATAGGGACCTCTATTCCCAGAAGGCTCATCTTTATGTCTTAATAGGAAGAAACACCCACCTCCCTTAGGAGCACAGTACGTGAAATAAAAGCAGGATGTGAAGTCCATGTACCTTGGACAGACTGCCAAGAGCATTCCATGCATCCCATTTGGTCTTATTGATGAAGTCCAGCACACCTGGTTTGGGCACATTACAAGGTCCTTCAGTGGCCTATGAAAGGAGACGGGCAATTACTGGTCAAACGCACATGCAAACTGGGGCCTTAAACAGCTGAGACCCATAAAATGCACACCGTCAGGATTGTGCCTTCCACCCCCAGGCAGTTTCACAAGGTACAGAGACTGATCTGAACTCTCCTCTCCCTTGCCCTCTCTTTGATGCTGCTGCTAAAAATGTGCAAACAGGAGAAAGACGACTGGAAAGCCAAAATATGCTATTATGGGTTATCAGTCCTGAAAATAAGTCGTAACTGCCTGCGTATGAACATAATGCAAGATCAGGGTTTGGGGAAATGCTTTCAAAAAACTAATCGCTCGTTAAGATTTATATTGATGGTTCAAACAAACAATCTTTAAAGGAAACTAGCCAACACACATTTAGAAAACACGGTACATCCTGAAAGCTCATTCAAAGGTACCACCCCCAACCAGTTCCTCCCAAATCTGTGGTGGTGGATGTCCGGTGAGTGAGCAACAGAGCTGCACCTGCGGGGAGGCGGGTTGGGAGCCAGAGCCGCCGGCCCTTAGGACACTTAATTGAAGGACATGCAGCTGGAGGGGTGGGTGCAGTGAGTGTTTTGAGATTAAAAAATATATATGCACTTTTCTTTCCAGACATGGCAAGTTAAAACTCCATTTAATAGCCATGCTTTTAATTTTCATAATGTAACTAGCTAAAAGAGAAAGAAGAAAGAGGCTTTGAAAGACAAAGACTCAGTAAAAGAGGCTAAGACGGTCCAAAGAACAGACTTATTTCTCAAGAGTTAGCCACCGGGGATGCTAGAGGCAACACGGGGCTGTAAGACTGCCTGCCACTTCTGACACATGGGTATGAGACCAGGGGCTCCTGCAAGCGCTGACTCGGGGCAATGACGTGGAGGATGGCTCACAGGACCCACTCTCCTCTCGGTTACCAGTCATTTCGGCAGGGATGGGGGTTGGTAAAAGACAGGGACTCAGATCAGCAAGGGAGGAGCACAGGGCTGGAGTCTGGGAGAGGTGAGTGTGACCCCCCTGCCCCCCACTGCCACTGCAGAGTCAAGACTGTGTACTCTCCCAGTCCCCGAACTGACACGTGACACACACACAGAGTCCCGCTCACCAGGGAAACTCATCCAAGCCTCCTCGGTATTCAGTTTTCCCTGGGGCTCTGCCACTTCTGAGTGACTCTCTCTAACTGCAGCCTCTGCTCCAAACCCCACCGTCACTACCTGGGGGGCCAGTTCCCTCTAAATCCCATCGCTAGACTCTCCAGGCAAACAAAGACACGGTCTGTCGCGCTTGGCATCCGAAGTGCTTAGAAACTACCTCCCAGAAGCCAAGGGCGAGGGTCAGACCCCTGTGGGGCAAGGTTAGATTCCTTAATATACACACTAGTATCAAAGTAAGGCTCACAGAGATCACAGGAAGGGAAAAGGGAGGACACAGGAGCCCAGAGGGTCTGACTTTCTGGATAGTTTTCAGACACTGTAACTGAAAACTCAAGTTTTGAAATGTTTTATAAAAATTTTCAAATATATATGAGTAGAATATTATAATGAACTCCCAATAGTCAGCCCCCAAATTCAATTAACTCTCAATTTTGCTGTATTAGTTTCAACCATACTTTTCTGTTTTGCATAATTTTTTTAGAAAATGGCAAACACCACACCATTTTTCACTCCATGTACTTAGTATACACTCCTAAAAAAAAAAATCATTTTTTCTTATATAACCACGATACTATTAAGAATAGTTCCTAGGTGTCATCTAATACTCAATCTCTATTCAAATTTCCCAACTGTCTTAAGGCCACTCTTAGAGCTGATGGTTGTATCTCTGAAGTCTCCCTTACTCCACGGTTATCCTAAGGAGTGACTATCTGCCTTAACAGTACTTTGAAATCTAATCTAATAAACTCTCACGCACACACTCTTTGGAGAAAGGCAGCAACGCACCTAAAAGCACTCAGGCCGCCTTTTCAGAGCAGCCGACAGCGTGTCTGTCTGAGGACCCATGCACTCGAGATGCTTCTCCCTCAGACACCTGCGGCGCATACCTGCTTGTAGAGTGCGTAGAGTTTCAGCTTCACCTCATTGCCCGGATCCTCCTTCAGGAGCTTCACCTGGTTCACCGCGTTGTTAAAGTCCTTCTGGCTGGTTCTCATGGCGGGGCCGCCCATGTGCAGCCCAAGGGCTGGGACCTGCAGGGGGCTGCAAACCGGCACACGGGTTCCTAACTGTTTCCAACTCCTCCACGCCAGAAAGCTACATTTCTCCAGCGATATCTTCCTTGCACTTGCCCCAGCCACCTGGCTGCCAATGGTTTCCAAACTGGTCCCTAGACAAGAAACCCAGACAGAAAGCAGCCAGAGGCCTGAGGGCTGCCAAGCCACTTGCACAACTGAAATAGTTTTAACCCACGTGATGATGGCAAAGAGCAAAAAAGTGTTCTTTTTAGAAGCAAAGTTGTTTTATGAGGGACTTCCCTGGTGGTCCCATGGCTAAGATGCTGTGCTCCCAATGGAGGGAGCCTGGGTCTGAACCCTAGTCAGGGAACTAGATCCCACATGCTGCAAGATCTGGTAGAGCTAAAAACAAGCAAACAAAAAAAGCCGGTGAAGCAACTACGCAGAAGGGGCATTCAGACTGTGAATGCCCGGAGTTTGCGGGGATGGTCTCAAAGTTTCCGCCTGGGCAAAGCTTCACTGAGACCTTGGGGCACTAGTTCCTGCCGTGGTGAAAGAACTCTTATCAGGAGCGGTAAAAGCTAAACGGGGGCACCATGGAATCCGCCTGTCTGGCCACCCCAGCAAACTGCTCCAGCATCGAGAGACTTTCGAGGCTGGCGGCTGGACATTCTCTCTTGGAAAAGTGAAAGTTGCTCAGTCATGTCTGACTCTTTGTGACCCCATGGATAAACAGTCCATGGAATTCTTCAGGCCACAATACTGGAGTGGGTAGCCTTTCCCTTCTCCAGGGGGTCTTCCCAACCCACTGATTGAACCCAGGTTTTCCGAACTGTAGGAGGATTCTTTTACCAGCTGAGCCAGCCACAAGGGAAGCCCAGCTCTTGGATGGCAAAGTCAAAACTCTTTCCTGGCTTATTAAGAGACACTATCCTGTATACTTCTGGCTTGTGAAATGATTATAATTCCTGCCATGAACCCGTGTCATATATAACACTTGACAAGACAATCTCAACCTCTGAGCATAATGACAATCCACTCCAGTATTCTTGCCCAGAGAATCCCATGGACAGAGGAGCGTAGAGGGCCACAATCAATGGGGTCGCAGAGAGTCGGACATGACTTAGCACATATGCACCCTACAGACAAAATAAGATACTGAGACCACGGGGGTAAAGTATACAGGAAGAACTCAGCGTCCCAAGGTCCAGAAACAGCCTCTGCAGTTGAACCTGCGTCCCTCCAGAACCGAGTTTCCTTACTGTAAGGTCGGACCCTGGTGGTCTTCTTGGCTTCCCCTTCCCCTCTTCGTCTCCCGCCGGAGGTAAAAAGTCCCGTCAAACAGCTGAGGAATCTCTGACATAATAACCCTCTGCCAAGATCTACCCCCCTTCCTGACCTCCAGAGCGACCAACCCGGTCTCGCCACCTCGACTAGTTGACCATTCACAATCTCGCATTCCCGAGCTTTGCCTTATTTAGGCCTGTCCAGGTTATATGATGTCACTTCCTGCCCCGAAGACATAAACACCGCACTCTGCCTTTGTTCGGGGCAGAACTCCTGGTGGCCATTCTTGCGGTCAGTGGGTTCTGCCCAGGAACGCACTGCCAATAAAGCCTGTTACTTTCCCTTGGTGTCTGGGTTATTTCCTTACAGCTTGAGATGCCCATTTTCACGAACTTACACTTACCAACTGCGTGAGTCTGCCTTCTGCCCAGAATTCCACCCCCTTACTTGTCCCCTCTGACCTCAATGCTGGGCGAACTGAGCACCACGAAACCAGTCAGATGACTAAACCTGCTGTTGCCGATACTATCGCTCTTGTACTAAAACTGCCGTTCTCAACAGCCCCCAAAACATGCAAACTCAGGCTATTTCTCCAGAGCAGGATAAGCCCACAGACCTCCAAGCGACCACCTGGCCAGTGAGTCATAAACCAGAGACATCCATTGATTGCTGTCACCAGAGGATTAATTAACTTCAGCTTCTCCGCTCTCCCCCCTTCCCCCGCTCCAAAGAACCCGACGGGGTTTCTGCGGCTACTTCTCCCACTACCTTGGTGTCCTGCAATAAATCTTTACTTTCCTCCAGCTCCTGCTGCTGGAACTTGGTCTTCTGCTCCAAGGGCACGAGAGCGTTTTGCTCCATGATGTAGTCACTGATTACCAAAGTATAAACTTTTATCAGGTCAATGCCTAACTCTCTGTTCAGCAAACATGTGCGTCCCAGCACACACACAGATAACAGGAGGGAGAAGGAAGGTAAGTTTTCAGAAGGAAAACTGGTTGGTGTTGCAGATAGCGCTTCTTTCTTAAGAGAGGTGGAGGACCTACCTGGGGGAATCTACTTGGCCTGGATGCTAGGCTGTGAAGCTCACTGAGCAGACACGCTCAGTCCTCACCTCCAGAAGTCTAAAGAGCCAGCAGCAGAGTGGAGACAGCAAGCGGGGCCCGGTAAGTCCTTTTTAAGCACACACTGTAAGCAGAGGGGAGGGAAAAGCATCACAGCACAGCAGCGAGGTCACAAATAAACAATGGATGTTCACAGCAATGACTCTGAGTAATACAGTTAATAGCGTCCAAGATGATTAAAATAAATTACCAATAAATCCCAAACATAACAAATGTATCACCTCCTCGGCAACAATGTAATTTCCAAAGAGTGAGTCCAAACTTTGAGTTAATGCCATTCAGTAAAATCAGCCTTCTGGTTTCATATTAGGCTTCCCTGGTGCCTCAGTGGTAAAGAATCTGTCTGCAATGCGGGAGGCCCAGGTTTATCCTAGGGTGGGGAAGATGTCCTGGAGGAGGAAATGGCAAACCACTCCAGTATTCTTGCCTGGAGAATTCAAGGACAGAGGAGCCTGGAAGGCTATAATCCATTGGGTCACAGGAGACTCAGCGACTAAAAGGACACGTTTTATATTAAATAACTGAATCATTTTTTTCCCTATAAAAAGGAAAAACTCTGAATCATACACGAATCTGGCAGCTGGCAAGATTCAAGAAGAAAACGAATGGAAAATTTTAAATGTCCACAAAGGCCGAAATGTGCTTTTTTTTTTTTTTTTTACAAAATACAATGCAAACGTATTTATTTTAAAATCGAGTTTTAAAAACAATTACAAGCACGGTCGTTTCATACATAAACCGGGACCGTTCCGCTCCGCGGAGGCGGCCGGCGCGCCCCGCGGTCTCCCCGTCACCTGTGCGCCCCGGGGGCCGCCGCGCGCCCCGCCAGGAGTCCCCCGGGGGACGGCCTCCGCGCAGCACCCGGCTCACCCCGGACCGCGCGGCGCTCCCGGCGGGCCCGACCCGGCAGGCCGCGCGCACGGCGCCCCACCCGCCCGGCGCGGCGAGACCCGGCTCGGCGGGGAGAGCGCCCTCGGGCCGCGAGGACGGCGAGCGCGAGGCGGCGCCTGACGCCCGGCTCCCCGGCCAGCCCGCGCGGCCCGCCGCAGCAGGAGGCGGAGACAGGCCGCGCGCCCCCGCAAGTACGCGGCGTCCGGGACGTCCTGGGCCCGGCTCAGCACGTACCTGCGGAGAAGCCCGGAGCACCAGCGCCTGGCCAGCCGGCCCGCCAGACCCGCCATGGCCGCCCGAGGAAGAGGGCGGGACTGCCGGGCGGGACTGCCGGGCCGGGCGCCGGGCCTGACGCCATAGGCAGAAGCGCGGGACGGGGCGGGGGCGGGGCGGAGGCTCGGGGGGCGGGGCCTCAAGCCATAGGTAGAAGCGCGGCCCGGGGCGGGGCCGAGGCTCGGGGGCGGGGCCTCAAGCCATAGGCAGAAGCGCGGGCCGGGGCGGGGCCGGAGGCGGGGCCGGGGAACGGAGCCTGACGCCATAGGTAGAAGCGGGGGCCGGGGCGGGGCCGGGGCGGAGACGGGGACGGGGCGGGGCTTGACACGATGTAATTCAGTTCAGTCGCTCAGTCATGTGGGACTCTCTGTGACCCATGACCGCACCTCGCCAGGCCTCCCTGTCCATCACCAACTCCCGGACTTTGCTCAAACTCATGTCCATTGAGTTGGTGATGCCATCCAACCACCTTATCCTCTGTCGTCCCCTTCTGCCCTCAGTCTTTCCCAGCATCAGGGTCTTTTCAAATGAGTCAGCACTTCTCATGAGGTGGCCAAAGTTTTGGAGTTTCCTTCCAATGAATATTCATGATTGATCCCCTCTAGGATGGACTGCTTCGATCTCCTTGCAGTCCAAGGGACTCCCAAGAGTCTTCTCCAGCACCACAGTTCAAAACCATCAATTCTTTGGTGCTCAGCTTTCTTCACAGTCCAACTCTCACATCCATACATGACCACTGGAAAAACCATAGCCTTGACTAGATGGACTTTGCTTGGCAAAGTAATATCTCTCCTTTTTAATATGCTGTCTAGGTTGGTCATAACTTTCCTTCCAAGGTGTAAGTGTCTTTTTATTTCATGGCTTCAGTCACCATCTGCAGTGATTTTGGAGCCCCCCAAAATAAAGTCTGACACTGTTTCCACTGTTTCTCCATCTATTTGCCATGAAGTGATGGGACCAGATGCCATGATCTTTGTTTTCTGAATGCTGAGCTTGAAGCCAACTTTTTCACTCTCCTCTTTCACTTTCATCAAGAGGCTCTTTGGTTCTTCTTCACTTTCTGCTATAAGGGTGGTGTCATCTGCATATCTGAGGTTATTGATATTTCTCCCAGCAATCTTGATTCCAGCTTGTGCTTCTTCCAGCCCAGTGTTTCTCATGATGTTCTCTGCATATAAGGTAAATAAGCAGGGTGACAATATACAGCCTTGACGTACTCCTTTTCCTATTTGGAACCAGTCTGTTGTTCCATGTCCAGTTCTGACTGTTGCTTCCTGACCTGCATACAGGTTTCTCAAGAGGCAGGTCAGGTGGTCTGGTATTCCCATCTCTTTCACAATTTTCCAGTTTATTGTGATCCATACAGTCAAAGGCTTTGGCATAGTCAAGCAGAAATAGATGTTTTCCTGGAACTCTCTTTTTTTTTTGATGATCCAGTGGATGTTGGCAATTTGATGTCTGGTTCATCTGCCTTTTCTGAAACCAGCTCAAACATCTGGAAGTTCACTGTTCACGTATTGTTGAAGCCTGGCTTCGAGAATTTTGAGCATTACTTTGCTAGTGTGTGAGATGAGTGCAATTGTGTGGTAGTTTGAGCATTCTTTGGCATTGCCTTTCTTTGGGATTGGAATGAAGACTGACCTTTTCCAGTGCTGTGTCCACTGCTGAGTTTTCCAAATTTGCTGGCATATTGAGTGCAGCACTTTCACAGCATCATCTTTCAGGCTTTGAAATAGCTCAACTGGAATTCCATCACCTCCACTAGCTTTGTTCATAGCTATGCTTCCTAAGGCCCTCTTGACGTCACATTCCAGGATGTCTAGCTCTAGGTGAGTGATGACACCATCATGATTATCTGGGTCGTGAAGATCTTTTTTGTACAGTTCTTCTATGTATTCTTGCCACCTCTTCTTAATATCTTCTGCTTCTGTTAGGTCCATACAATTTCTGTCCTTTATTGAGCCCATCTTTGCATGAAATGTTCCCTTGGTATCTGATTTTCTTGAAGGGATCTCTAGTCTTTCCCATTCTGTTGTTTTCCTCTATTTCTTTGCATTGATCACTGAGGAAGGCTTTCTTATGTCTCCTTGCTATTCTTTGGAACTCTGCATTCTAATAGGTATATCTTTCCTTTTCTCCTTTGCTTTTGACTTCTCTTCATTTTAAGCTATTTTTTCAGGCCTCCTCAGACAGCCATTTTGCTTTTTTGCATTTCTTTTCCATGGGGATGGTCTTCGTCCCTGTCTCCTGTACAATGTCATGGACCTCCCTCCATAGTTCATCAGGCACTATCTATCAGATCTAGTCCCTTAAATCTATTTCTCACTTCCATTGTATAATCATTAGGGATTTGATTTAAGTCATACCTGAATGCTGTAGAAATATCCTGTAATAAGGTGGCAATAGCCTCTAATTTGGCTTGTTGAACAGAGGTTAGGCTAGATTGCCACACCTTCGTTATGGGTCCAGTATAACCAGCCTTGAGAGTTTTATTTGCTTCAGTGAAATAAACAGGGGCATTAGTAAGAGGACTTGTTTTAGTAATGATAGGAATTATCCATTTGTGTTTAGCAGCAATAGTAATCAAAGGTGACTTTGGAAAATGGTTATGAACCTCACCTGTGAAATCAGCAATGGCAATTTGCCAATCCATACTGGTAACAAATAATCTATGGGTTTGCTCATTAGTGAAAGGAAGAACAATTCCATACAGATCATAACCAGAAAGTTGTATACATCTGGATCTCATTTTTGAAACAAGAAGTAAGCATTATATAAGTAGTCATTATTTTCTTAGGAGTGTGGGACAAAAATCCCCATTCAAGGATACCTTGTGGTTGCCATAATAGTCCTGTAAGAGAATCTAAAGTAGGAAGAATAAGTAAAGAAATTGGCACAGCCAAATCTACTTGTTTAAGTTGTCTTGGCTGGATAACTTCCCTGGTGGCTCAGACGGTAAAGCGTCTGCCTACAATGAGGGAGGCCTGGGTTTGCTCCCTGGGTTGGGAAGATCCCCTGGAGAAGGGAATGGCAACCCACTCCAGTACGCTTGCCTGGAAAATCTCATGGACAGAGGATTCTGGTAAGCTGTAGTCCATGGGGTCACACAGAGTGGGTCAGTGGACATGACTGAGTGACTTCACTTTTACTTTCGCTGGATAGCTTGAGTCACAAGATCTAATTCCTGTTTAGCTTGTTCTGTTAGTACCTGGGGCTATTTAAATCAGAGTCTCCTTGTAGGATTTGAAATAGGTGTGTCAAAGAATGATTCAGTTCAGTTCAGTTCAGTCGCTCAGTCGTGTCTGACTCTCCCCGACCCCATGAATCACAGCACGCCAGGCCTCCCTGTCCATCACCAACTCCCGGAGTTCACTCAAACTCATGTCCACAGAGTCGGTGATGCCATCCAGCCATCTCATTCTCTTTCATCCCATTCTCCTCCGGCTCCCAACCTTTCCTAGCATCAGAGTCTTTTCCAGTGAGTCAACTCGTCACATGAGGTGGCCAAAGTATTGCAGTTTCAGCTTTAGCATCAGTCCTTCCAATGAACACCCAGGATCGATCTCCTTTAGAATGGTCTGGTTGGATCTCCTTGCAGTACAATGGACTCCCAAGAGTCTTCCCCAACACCACAGTTCAAAAGCATCAATTCTTTGGCGATCAGCTTTCTTCACAGTCCAACTCTCACATCCATACATGACCACAGGAAAAACCATAGCCTTGACTAGATGGACCTTTGTTGGCAAAGTAATGTCTCTGCTTTTTAATATACTATCAAGATTGGTCATAACTTTCCTTCCAAGGAGTAAGCGTCTTTTAATTTCATGGCTGCAATCAGCATCTGCAGTGATTTTGGAGCCCCCAAAAATAAAGTCTGACACTGTTTCCACTGTTTTTCCATCTATTTCCCCTGAAGTGGTGGGACCAGATGCCATGATCTTCGTTTTCTGAATGTTGAGCTTCAAGCCAACCTTTTCACTCTCTTCTTTTACTTTCATCAAGAGGCTTTTGAGTTCCTCTTCACTATCTGCCATAAGGGTAGTGTCATCTGCATATCTGAGATTATTGATATTTCTCCCAGCAATCTTGATTCCAGCTTGTGCTTCTTCCAGCCCAGCGTTCCTCATGATGTACTCTGCATATAAGTTAAATAAGCAAGGTGAAAATATACAACCTTGACGTACTCCTTTTCCTATTTGGAACCAGTCTGTTGTTCCATGTCCAGTTCTGACTGTTGCTTCCTGACCTGCATACAGGTTTCTCAAGAGGCAGGTCAGGTGGTCTGGTATTTCCATCTCTTTCAGAATTTTCCAGAGTTTATTGTGATCCACACAGTCAAAGGCCTTGGCATAGTCAATGAAGCAGAAATAGATGTTTTTCTGAAACTCTCTTGCTTTCTCCATGATCCAGTGGATGTCGGCAATTTGATCTCTGGTGCCTCTGCCTTTTCTAAAACCTGCTTGAACATCTGGGAGTTCACGGTTCACATATTGCTGAAGCCTGGCTTGGAGAATTTTGAGCATGACTTTACTAGTGTGTGAGATGAGTGCAATTGTGCGGTAGTTTGAGCATTCTTTGGCATTGCCTTTCTTTGAGATTGGAATGAAGACTGACCTTTTCCAGTCCTGTGGCCACTGCTGAGTTTTCCAAATGTGCTGGCATATTGAGTGCAGCACTTTCACAGCATCATCTTTCAAGATTTGAAATAGCTCAACTGGAATACCATCACCTCCACTAGCTTTGTTTGTAGTGATGCTTTCTAAGGCCCACTTGACTTCACATTCCAAGATGTCTGGCTCTAGGTCAGTGATCACGTTATAGTGACTATCTTGGTCGTGAAGATCCTTTTTGTACAGTTCTGTGTATTCTTGTCACCTCTTCTTAATATCTTCTGCTTCTGTTAGGTCCATACCATTTCTGTCCTTTATCGAGCCCACCTTGCATGAAATGTTCCCTTGGAATCTCTAATTTTCTTGAAGAGATCTCTAGTCTTTCCCATTCTGTTGTTTTCCTCTATTTCTTTGCATTGATCACTGAGGAAGGCTTTCTTATCTCTCCTTGCCATTCTTTGGAACTCTGCATTCAGATGCTTATATCTTTCCTTTTCTCCTTTGCTTTCCCCTTCTCTTCTTTTCACAGCTATTTGTAAGGCCTCCTCAGACGGTCATTTTGCTTTTTTGCATTTCTTTTCCATGGGGATGGTCTTGGTCCCTGTCTCCTGTACAATGTCATGAACCTCCGTCCAGAGTTCATCAGGCACTCTATCAAATCTAGTCCCTTAAATCTATTTCTCACTTCCACTGTATACTCATAAGGGATTTGATTGAGGTCATATCTGAATGGTCTAGTGGTTTTCCCTACTTTCTTCAATTTAAGTCTGAATTTCGCAATAAGGAGTTCATGATCTGAGCCACAGTCAGCTCCTGGTCTTGTTTTTGATAACTGTAAAGAGCTTCTCCATCTTTGGCTGCAAAGAATATAATCAATCTGATTTTGGTGTTGACCATCTGGTGATGTCCATGTGTAGAATCTTCTCTTGTGTTGTTGGAAGAGGGTGTTTGCTATGACCAGTGCGTTCTCTTGGCAAAACTTTATTAGCCTTTGCCCTGCTTCATTCCGTGCTCCAAGGCCAAATTTGCCTGTTACTCCAGGTGTTTCTTGACTTCCTACTTTTGCATTCCAGTCTCCTATAATGAAAAAGACACCTTTTTTGGGTGTTAGTTCTAAAAGGTCTTGTAGGTCTTCATAGAACCGTTCAACTTCGGCTTCTTCAGCGTTACTAGTTGGGGCATAGGCCTGGATTACTGTAATATTGAATGGTTTGCCTTGGAAACAAACAGAAATCATTCTGTCGTTTTTAAGATTGCATCCAAGTACTGCATTTTGGACTCTTTTGTTGACCATGATGGCTACTCCATTTCTTCTAAGGGATTCCTGCCCACAGTAGTAGATATAATGGTCATCTGAGTTAAATTCACCCATTCCAGTCCATTTTAATTCACTGATTCCTAGAATGTCTATGTTCACTCTTGCCATCTCCTGGTTGACCACTTCCAATTTGCCTTGATTCATGGACCTAACATTCCAGGTTCCTATGCAATATTGCTCTTTACAGCACTGGACGTTGCTTCTATCACCGGTCACATCCACAACTGGGTATTGGTTTTTCCTTTGCTCCATCCCTTTATCCCTCTAGAGTTACTTCTCCACTGAGCTCCAGTAGCATACTGGGCACCTACTGACCTGGGGAATTCCTCATTCACTATCCTATCATTTTGTCTTTTGATACTGTTCATGGGGTTCTCAAGGTAAGTATACTGAAGTGGTTTGCCATTCCGTTCTCCAGTGGACCACATTCGGCTGTGGTCCATGTGATCAGATCGACTAGTTTCCTGTGATGGACAGGAGGCCTGGCGTGCTGTGATTTTTGGGGTCGCGGAGAGTCGAACACGACTGAGTGACTGAACTGAACTGAACTGAACAACTACTTGGAGAGGATATAACTCCATTGCTAACACTAGCAAGGGGGTATTCTTTCTGCCCCCTTCTGATGCCTATGTCAGAAGCTTTCTCTATCTCCTTTATACTTTAATAAAACTTTATTTCACAAAAGCTCTGAGCGATCAAGCCTCGTCTCTGGCCCCGGATTGAATTCTTCTCCTCCAGAGGCCAAGAATCCCAACATCTTTTTGTGGTTCAGCAGCAACCTTTCAGAATCAGGTACAAAAGATTGCAATATACCTGTTTTCCCGTACTTCCAAATCCTCCAGTTCTTTTAATATGAGATTTACTAGTAGTGATATAAGGTAATAATAACAATTGAGCTATACTATCTCCTTTTATTGATAAGGATACTCTGTTTTCATCATAATAGAAATTTTGCCCTCATAATCTTCACCTAAGGAGAAGGAAATGGCAACCCACTCCAGTGTTCTTGCCTGGAGAATCCCAGGGACGGGGGAGCCTGGTGGGCTTCCGTCTGTGGGGTCACACAGAATCGGACACGACTGAAGCGACTCAGCAGCAGCAGCAGCAGCAGTCTTCACCTATGATCCCCATTAGGACTTGAACTCCCTTGCTTGTTAAACTACTGCATCCTAATATTAATCCCACACTTCCTTTAGGTATTGGACCTTTAATTCCAGTAGGGATTTTATAAATTCCCATAGCTGGCATAAGAAGTAAATTATCAATGGTGGGGATATCTAATGCTGAGCTCCCGGATGTTGCAGGAAGGACGTTTGCAACCTGGGTGCATGGTTTGGATGAGGTTGCTGTTCACTGATTGGGTACACAAAAGGAGCAGCATTCCAGGTTTGTAGAGAGCTCATATTGTTTGATGGGCCCTGAGTGGGGCCCTTCTTCCAGTTTCCCAACAAAGGGGATCTATTTTTATGAAATTTAGATCTACACTGATTAGCCCAGTGATTGCCTTTATGACAGTGAGGGCATAATCCAGGTGTCTTTTCATTTGTGGGAGTAGGCTTATTCGGTTCAGTTCAGTCGCTCAGTCATGTCCGACTCTCTGCGACCCCAGGAATCACAGCACGCCAGGCCTCCCTGTCCATCACCAACTCCCGGAGTTCACTCAAACTCATGTCCACAGAGTCGGTGATGCCATCCAGCCATCTCATTCTCCGTCGTCCCCTTCTCCTCCCGCCCCCAACCTTTCCCAGCATCAGTCTTTCCCAGTGAGTCAACTCTTCGCATGAGGTGGCCAAAGTATTGCAGTTTCAGCTTTAGCATCAGTCCTTCCAATGAACACCCAGGATCGATCTCCCTTAGAATGGACTGGTTGGATCTCCTTGCAGTACAAGGGACTCTCAAGAGTCTTCTCCAACACCACAGTTCAAAAGCATCAATTCTTCGGCGATCAGCTTCCTTCACAGTCCAACTCTCACATCCATACATGACCACGGGAAAAACCATAGCCTTGACTAGACGGACCTTTGTTGGCAAAGTAATGTCTCTGCTTTTTAATATATTATCAAGGTTGGTCATAACTTTCCTTCCAAGGAGTAAGCGTCTGTTAATTTCATGGCTGCAATCAGCATCTGCAGTGATTTTGGAGCCCAAAAAAATAAAGTCTGACATAGGTGTAATTTTACTAGTCTTGCAATTTTTCTGCACCTGTCCTCTCTTACCACAACGGAAACATTTAACCTGCCTATTCGCTTGTTGTTTCAAGCCTTTAATGGCTTGAGCCAACATTTGCATCTTATGGGCTTCTGATCCAATATCATGACAAGCCTTAATATAATCCTCTAGAGACTTTCCTTGCGTTTTGAGAGGCTGTAGAACCTTTTGACGTTCTGAATTCGTATTATCATAGGCAAGCATTGGTAATAACATACGCCTTAATTCAGTTTGAGCAACAGTTGTCACCAGATTTTGCTTTATTCGGGCGATGAAGTCAGCATAAGTTTCTCCACTGGATTTTTTGACAGTAACAGAAGGATGAGACTGTCCCGGGGGCTAACCTTTTCCCATGCTCTAAGACAAATCAGTCTAATTTGACTTGTAAGTTGATCATCGAATTGTAGTTGTCTCCCAACCCCTTGATACGCCCCTGACCCCATTAATTGCTCCACAGTAATATTAAGAGGAGGATTAGCAGCAGCATTTCTTTGAGCCTGTTGAGAGACTTCATCTTGCTACCATGTTTGGGACTGTAAAATTTCCAAAGTGGATAAGCAAGTTCTAGTGATCATTTCCCAATCATCTGGAATGAGTCGTTCAGACTGAACCAACGCCTGAATAAGACCCCTGGTGTAAGGGGATGTAGCTCCATATTGTGTGCATGCCTGTTTAATCTCCTTATTAGTTTAAAAAGAGAGAGGCGTATGCTCAAATTGTACCCTGCCTTGTGGAAGCTGAGCATTAGGGGGCACCTCAGTCATAATAACAGGCAAACCAAAGCATCAAGGTCACCTTCTCGCCTCACTGCTCCTACAGCTTGTTGAAAAGATGAGAGAGCAGGCGTAGACATCTTTGGTGTTGTGACCGTGGCTTTAAATACCCCGTCATCCCATGGTGTATCGGGGTCTAGTGGAGGGGGTTCCTGAACAACAGCGGGCTCGGCCAAGGAGCTGAAGGCTGTGAGGCTGGTGACAAAGGGAAAGCGTCAGGATGTTGCTCAGTACCACAGTTAACTTGGGATTTAGAACTCGAAAATGTAGCCTCTCTCTCCCCTTCCCAAAGGATTATATTTCCCTTTATCCAGATTTTCATAAATATGAGGCGGCCGGACAAGCGATTCCTGAGATGCAGGAAGAGCAGGAGTATCAGATTCTGAATCAGAAGAGTCAGACCATTCAGATGGTAAAGGAGCCAAAGTGTTATAAATAAGGTTACACAGAGACCACACCCCTATGGGAATGGGGCCCCAGACTGATAGGCTCAACGCAGACCACGCATCACTTCTTTCCACTCATTAAGATGCGAAGTCCCTTTTTCTGGGTCCAACCAGTGACAGTGCTGATGAATTGCCTGAAATAATTCCTGAAAATCCTCTTCTTTAACTTTCACTCCTGAGCTAAGTAGGAAGGTTTTTAGAAGCACAGTATAGTCAGCATGCTTAGAAGGAGCTGGCCCCGCTGTGTCCCTGACTGACAAATCCACGGGGGTGTCCTCACCAGGTACTTTCACTGTCCTCCGGTCTCTTGGCTGGAATTCCCTGCATCTTCTGGCGCTGTCAACAAAGAGCCTCGAAAGCTACTTGCGCACTCAGGTCCCTGTTCGGGCGTCAAGTGTCGGGACCAGCCCAACAAAGAACCGACCCGAGGGAGCGGTGGTGCAGAAGGGTAAAGATAAAGAAGACTCAGAAATAAAGGGAGCAGAGGGCTGGTGCCGTCCACAGCAAAAGCCCAGTCCCAATCCTCGCATGCCTCTTATTATGAGCTTTTACTTCTTTGTTCGTGCTCTAAAGATACCTGTTATTTACACTCTCAGGTCGGGGATAAAGACATACAGTGCACAGTCCTCAGTGTCAAACCTTCAGGCTGTTCCTGACTTTGTTTAGCCTTCTGGCTAGTGACGCCCTTTCTCAGCAGCTCCCTCAAGGTTCAGGTTAGGGAAACAGTCACTAATGGTTTTCCATCAGTCACCCAGCCCTTCGCCTGGGGGTGATGAGAAAGTCATTCTTATTTTTCGAAGAAGCCCCGTTAAGTATAGTACAGGCCTGTGCACAGCATATTCCCTTCTTTTACCCTGCCATGTTCTTGAGGGATGTGCAGCCTCGTTGGAAGCGCTCGCCTCTCGGAGCAGGTCTGAGCTGGGCACTGGGGGCAGAGGAAGGGCAGAGAGCCTGCAGGCAGGTGGCCATGGCTTCCCGGCTCCCTCCTCCTCGCTTTCTGCTCCAGAAAGTGGCAGGTTCTAGAAACCATGCAGATTTGGGGCAAGGAGGCGCTGACTGCTGGTCCTGGGGGTGGAAAATTTGGACCGCAAGGGGCTTCCCAGGTGGCGCTTGTGGTAAAGAGCCCACCTGCCATTGCGGGAGATGTTAGAGACCAGGTCCCATCCCTGGGTCGGGAAGATCCCCTGGAGAAGGAAACGGCAACCCACTTCAGGACTCTTGCCTGGAGATTCCCATGGACAGATGAGCCTGGCAGGCTACAGTCCATGGGGTCGCAAAGAGTCGGACACGACTGAAGCAACTTGGCATGCACACGCACGCTGAGGGTGTTAGGGTTCTCTAGGAAAACAGAACCAGCAGGACGTGTATGCACAGAGAGCAGGTTTAAGGAAGTGGCTCCTGTGACTGTGAAGCTTCCTAAGCCTGGTGTTCGCAAGGCGGGCTGGAAGCTGGAGGCCTTGGAAAGTGTGTCAGTCTGATGCAGGGGTGGTCGCAGGCAGGATTCCTTCTTGTTCTGGGGATGTATTCAGGCCTTCACCTGATCTGATGAGGCCCACCCACATTATGGAGGGCAATCTGCTTTACTCACAGTCTACTGATTTCAATGCCAATCTTATCCAAAAGACTCCTACACAGAAACATCCAGAATAACATTTGACCACACACCTGGACACCACGGCCCAGCCATGCTGACCGATAAAATTAGCTGTCACAGCCGGCACCAGGAAGCACTTAGAACCTGTGTTCAGTGGTCACTTGTTGGACAGGTGTGGGCCTTCAGCTCAAGAGCCACCGGCCATCGATCAGGAGCAGGCCGGCCTCTGAGGCCGGGGTGGCAGGAAGACGGCCCCCCCCGGGCCTGTGCTGTTCACAGCAGCCACGGCACAGGCAACGCCATCATAGTACATCTCCCAGGACAGGCTCCACCGTGGCTTCCTGGAGATGGCCCGCAGGAACGCGTGTGTCCGTGAGCATGAAGACACGGGGAATGGCCTCTGGGTCCAGGGCCAGAGAACAGCAGGGCAGGAGGCAGGACCTGAGGGAGTGCCCAGCTTCCTGCCCGCTGTGTGCTCCCAGGCTGCCCTGGGTCAAGGCCCACGGTGGCCATGAGACGGCCCGGGCTCATTGAGCAACCTGGCTCTGTGTCAGGTTACGTTTGCACCAATTTGCTCTTTACACAGCTCTGTCGTCAACTCCTCAGAGTGCTTAGCGACATGACATATACACGTGTGTAAATATCGATACACTGATTGAACTGAAGCTAGAATGAATTATGCAGAAGGAGTTTTTGTGGCTAATCTCGTGTCTGAAATAACTCGATGTCCTCATTTCCACATTCAGCCAGCAAAGCCCTGGGGCTCTGCCCCTTCACCTCCCGGGTCTTGCCACATCTCCCTCCCACCTTGACCCGTATCACTCTCTACCTGGACCCCACAGCAGTTTCCTAATTGTTCCGCCCCCGACCAGCGGCCATCTCCCAGCCAGCTCCAGCTCTGGCAGGGAGCTTTGTATTTTTTTTTTAAATCAGAAAATTATTGAATGCTTTTTCTTTCAATAACTAAACCTGAATAAATTTCAATTTAATTTAATCTCTTAAAATATTATCAGAAACTAATCTTCCCACTGTTCCAGTTCCATTAGTTTATAAAGTTTCGATTCTCACTGGTAAATGCATTTTTATTTTAAAAAGCATATATTTTACTCATCAGTTACATGGTTAAATATTATTATACCACAGTTTTCTTTTTTTTTCCAGTTTTGCTTTTTAAAACTTAATTTATTTATTTCAGTTAGAGGCTAATTACTTTATAATATTGTGGTGATTTTTGCCATACATCGACATGAATCAACCAGAGGTTTACATGTGTCTCCTCGCCATCCTGAACCCCCCTCCCACCTCCCTCCCTGCCCCATCCCTCTGGGTTGTCCTAGGCAGGGAGTTTTTTAAAACGCAAATCCCATCAAGTCTCAAACCTCAGACCTTCCAGGGGTTCTCCAGACTGTCAAGATAAAGCTCAGACTGGGACTCTTCCGGGAGGTTCTTTGTGGTATCACCTACTCCTGACCTTCAGCTCTAATAAACAAGCAACCGTGTCTTTGTGAAAATGCCGAGTTCTCCCCTTCCTCCCTATGGCTGATTTTCGCCCTGTGTGCTGGTCTTCTCTTAATGATCAGCACTTTTCCCTGCTTATTCTGCAGGGGATGTTTCCTCTCCAGACTTACGTGCAGGAGTGTCCATCTGCCTGTTAAGGGCTCTGCCCTCTCCTGGCCCTTGGGAGCATGTGGGACTCAGGCTTGGCCCCTGGACACTCATCTCAGGACCTGGAACGTGATTGGTGTGCCACAAGGAGGGGCAGGAAATGCTAGGAGCTCTTCCCCAGCTCTGAAGCGCTGACTGATGCTCAGTAAGTCCTGGCTGGACCCCTGGGCCCTGCGTCTGCCCTGCTCTCGTCTTTCCCAATCTGTCTTCAGATTGTCCCTAATGTGGCCTATTTTGCTGGCGTTGGCCAGAGTCAGATTCTGGGCTTGCAGCTGTCAACTACAAGCTGGCACTTACCAAGAGCACTGCAACGACTGAACAACATTCGCCATCTGCCTCTAGTGAGACAGGGTCTTCCCTGTAGCTCAGATGGTAAAGAATCTGCCTGCAGTGCGGGAGACACGGGTTCAATCCCTGGGTCAGGATGATCCTCTGGAGAAGGGAATGGCAGTGCACTCCAGTATTCTTGCCTGGAGAATCCCATGGACAGAGGAGCCTGGCGGGCTACGGTCCATGGGATTGCAAAGAGTCGGACACGACTGAGTGGCTAACACCACTTTAGGGAGACTGAACCCTATTCTGCTGTAGCTGCTTGCCTTCCATAAACCCTTGAGGGAGTTCACCCTGGAGTGAGACACTGTGCCCCAGGAAGTCTGGTGGGACAGGACTTTAGACCATCGGATCTTCCTGAGAACAGATTTTATGCTCTCAGCCCCTGCATTTCCTCATATCTAAGTGAAGTGAAGTGAAAGTCTCTCAGTCATGTCTCTTTGTGACCCCATGAACTATACAGTCCATGGAATTCTCCGGGCCAGAATACTGGAGTGGGTACCCTTGCCCTTCTCCAGGGGATCTTCCCAACCCAGGGATCGAACCCAGGTCTCCCGCACTGCAGGCAGATTCTTTACCGGCTGAGCCACAAGGGAAGCCCCCTCATCTCTAAAGAAGTACTAAATTCCTTCAAGGTGACATCAGATCCTCATGACTAACAAAAAACCTTTTGTAAAATGAGTACTTAATGGTATTCAACTCTCCCTTATATTGACCTTCTTTGGAGTCGTCTCTCAGAGCTCTGAGATGCTGCCTCCCGGGCTGCAGTCCTCATTTTGCCCCAAATAATATTTAACTTGCAGTTGTCAAGTTGTACCTCTTTAAAGCAAACCCCCCCAGTCAGCCCTCTCTCATCCTGCACAGTGCCGTCCCGGGAGCTTCCAGACCCCCTGTCCTCTGCTCCCACGGGCCTCGCTCATCTCAGCAGGGCCTGCGTGTCTTTATAGCTGCGACCCCATCGCCGCCTATGCCTGGTCACGGACGTGTGATGAGTGCTGGTCATGCTCCTTCGTTACAAATAAATAGAGAAAAAACGGGAAAGCCTTGTTTCACAGAAACGAAGGAAACAGATACTGACTCTCCACCATTTTTAATGAAAATCTTAACGGTTTCAATCCTCTACTTGAAACAGGATATTCCTTTGAAGGACTGAGGCTGAAGCTGCAACTCCGTAATTTAGCCACCTGATGGGAAGAACTAATTCATTAAAAAAGACTCTGACATTGGCAAGATTGAAGGCAGGAGGAGAAGGGGACGACAGAGGATGGCATCACCGACCCAATGGACATGAGTTTGAGCAAGCTCCGGGAGCTGGTGATGGACAGGGAGGCCTGGCGTGGTGTGGTTCATGGGGTCGCAAAGAGTCGGACACGATGAGCGACTGAACTGAACTGAGCTGCTTGAAGCGATGTAAACTGAACGTGCTCCAGGCGCTCCCGGCGGTGCGGTGCTGCCCCGGCGGCTCTGAGCTGGCATGTGACGCCGCCGTCAGCCCCTCCTGCCACCACCGTGCAGTGGCCCTTGCTGGTCCGCGCTTTCTTTTGATGTGTTATTCACGATTTTAAAAGATGTACTGATGTAATTTTTTTATATCTGTCTGCGCTGAGCCTCTGTTGTGGTGCACGGGCTCCTCACGGCGGCGGCGTCTCCTGTTGCAGAGCGCGGGCTTCGTGGCCCCGGGGCACGTGAGATCCTCCTGGAGCAGGGAGCAAACCCGTGTCCCCTTCATTGGCAGGCGGATTCTTAACCCCGGGACCACCAGGCAAGTCCCCAATAAATTCTTAATTATTTAAAAAACAATTTAAAATAAAGAACTAAATTCCAAAGAAATAGCCCAAGCTATTCTCTGTCGGGTCGCTGTCACCCACAGCGAGAAGAGCGGTGACAAATGCACTGTCCTCATCGCTGGGACCCTGACTTGCCCTGAGTCAGGGGGAGTTTGAATCACTGCTCCAAGGCATTTCCTCTGGGTTCCTCTGGCCAGTGTCCACCTTGCTTTGCCTGGCTCTGAGTCCATATTTGCTCCTCTCCGGGTCCACCCCTGTGGGTGTGGCGATCTCTTAGCCAAGATGGGTTCTAGTACAGAGGCCTCAGGGTGGGTTTGCATCACCCAGGATGGGGTGGTGCCCCTCCATTTCTGAGCCCCGAGGAGCCTTTCTGAGAATGGGTGGTCAGGACGGTCTCCTTGACCTGGAGAATGAGGTCTCTGTAACCCATTTCTCTCTTACCCGTGCAGGACTCAGCTCTCCTTGCTCCCGCTGTGGTCTTCAGCTTGCAGAGTCTGTCCGCAGGAGACAGACTCCAGTGCTCAGCCCGGGGTCCATCTGTCTCCGCCTTGGGCTAGGGGCAACAGCCTGTAGAGCGCTGAGTGGGGACATGGCTGGGAGACAGCAGCTTCAGGGATCAGGAGGAAAGTGAAACAGTCCAGGAAATTCTCACATGGAATCCACCCTTGAATTAACAAAATGTGGTTCTGGGCTAAACTGGAAAACGTTGGGAAAAATGCTGAACGATGAACAACCCACCTTGAAAGTTGGTAAGTCAGGTCTGTAGGGCTTCTCTGGTGGCTCAGCAGTAAAGAATCCCCCTGCAATGCAGGAGCTGAAGGAAATGCAGCTTCCACCCCTGGATCAGGAAGATCCCCTGGAGCAGGAAATGGCAACCCACTTCCAGTATTCTTGCGGGAGAATACCAAGGACAGAGGAGCCGGGGGACTACAGTCCATGGGGTCACAAAGAATCAGACACGACTGGAGCAACTTAGCACACACACACACAGAAAGCAGCTCTGAAGTCTGGGCAGAAGCCTAGGGGGCCCAGGTACAAACAGTGGGAGCTGGGCCTCACAGGGACCGACACCTGGATCTGAGTCAGGTGACCCAGTCTCGGTGCAAATGATGGCGGGAGGCCCCAGCTCCATCCCAGTAAAGCTTGGAGGGGATGAGCCAGGGACAAGTCCCTCCTAGCTTCCAAGGGCAACGGGCCAGGTTCCAAGGTCTATGGAACGTATTCCAGTGCTGGTAAAGGCACTGTTCAGTATTATTATTTAAATTATATTCAAGCTTAAATTGTATATTATAAACATGGACCACAGACTTGTCTAACTCAAAGAAACTATGAGCCGTGCCATGTAGGGCCACCTAAGATGGACGGATCATGGTGGAGAGCTCTGACAGAATGTGGTCCACTGGAGAAGGGAATGGCAAACCACTTCAATATTCTTGCCTTGAGAACCCCATGAACAGTATGAAAAGACAAAAACATAGGACACTGAAAGATGAACTCCCCAGGTTGATAGGTGCCCGTATGCTACTGGAGATCAGTGGAGAAATAAATCCAGAAAGAATGACGAGACAGAGGCAAAGCAAAAACAACACCCAGTTGTGGGTGTGACCAGTGATGGAAACAAGGTCCAGTGCTGTAAAGAGCAATATTGCATAGGAACCTGGAATGTTAGGTCCATGAATCAAGGCAAATTGGAAGTGGTCAAACAGGAGATGACAAGAGTGAACATCGACATTCTAGGAATCAGTGAACTAAAATGGACTGGAATGGGTGAATTTAACTCAGATGACCATTGTATCTACTACTGTGGGCAGGAATCCCTTAGAAGAAATGGAGTAGCCATCATAGTTAACAAAAGAGTCCGAAATACAGTACTTGGATGCAATCTCAAAAATGACAGAATGATCTCTGTTCGTTTCCAAGGCAAACCATTCAACATCACAGTAATCCAAGCCTATGTCCCAACCAGTAACGCTGAAGAAGCTGAAGTTGAATGGTTCTATGAAGACCTATAAGACTTTTCAGAACACTGAAAAAAGATGTCCTTTTCATTATAGGGAACTGGAATGCAAAAGTAGGAAGTCAAGAAACACCTGGAGAGACAGACAAATTTGGCCTTGGAGAATGGAATGAAGCAGGGCAAAGGCTAAGAGAGTTTTGCCAAGAGAATGCACTGGTCATAGCAAACATCCTCTTCCAACAACACAAGATATGAGTCTACACGTGGACATCACAAGATGGTCAACACCGAAAGCAGATTGATTATATTCTTTGCAGCCAAAGATGGAGAAGCTCTATACAGTCAGCAAAAACAAGACCGGGAGCTGACTGTGGCTCAGATCATGAACTCTTATTGTCAAATTCAGACTTAAATTGAAGAAAGTAGGGAAAACCACTAGACCGTTCAGGTATGACCTAAGTCGAATCCCTTACAATTATACAGTGGAAGTGACAAATAGATTCAAAGGATTAGATTTGGTAGAGTGCCTGATGAACTATGGACAGAGGTTCGTGACATTGTATAGGAGGCAGGGATCAAGACCGTCCCCAAGAAAAAGAAATGCAAAAATGCAAAATGGCTGTCTGAGGAAGCCTAACAAATAGCTGTGAAAAGAAGAGAAGCCAAAAGCAAAGGAGAAAAGGAAAGATATAAGCATCTGAATGCAGAGTTCCAAAGAATAGCAAGGAGAGATAGGAAAGCCTTCCTCAGCGATCAGTGCAAAGAAATAGAGGAAAACAACAGAATGGGAAAGACTAGCAGTCTCTTCAAGAAGATTAGAAATACCAAGGGAACATTTCATGCAAAGACGGGCTCGATAAAGGACAGAAACAGTATGGACCTAACAGAAGCAGAAGATATTAAGAAGAGGTGGCAAGAATACACAGAAGGACTGTACAAAAAAGATCTTCACGACCAAGATAATCACGATAACGTGATCACTGACCTAGAGCCAGACATCTTGGAATGTGAAGTCAAGAGGGCCTTAGGAAGTATCACTACGAACAAAGCTAGTGGAGGTGATGGAATTCCAGTTGAGCTATTTCAAATCCTAAAAGATGATACTGTGAAAGTGCTGCACTCAATATGCCAGCAAATTTGGAAAATTCAGCAGTGGCCACAGCACTGGAAAAGGTCAGTTTTCATTCCAATCCCAAAGAAAGGCAATGTCAAAGAATGCTCAAACTACCGCACAATTGCACTCATCTCACATGCTAGCAAAGTAATGCTCAAAATTCTCCAAGCCGGGCTTCAGCAATATGTGAACCGTGAATTTCCAGATACTCAAGCTGGTTTTAGAAAAGGCAGAGGAACCAGAGATCAAATTGCCAACATCCGCTGGATCATCGAAAAAGCAAGAGAGTTCCAGAAAAACATCTATATCTGCTTTATTGACTATGCCAAAGCCTTTGACTGTGTGGATCATGACAAACTGTGGAAAATCTGAAAGAGATAGAAATACCAGACCACCTGACCTGCCTCTTGAGAAACCTGTATGCAGGTCAGGAAGCAACAGTTAGAACTGGACATGGAACAACAGACTGGTTCCAAATAGGAAAAGGAGTACGTCAAGGCTGTATATTGTCACCTTGTTTATTTAACTTATATGCAGAGGACATCATGTGAAGTCCCAGGCAGGATGAAGCATAAGCTGAAATCAAGATTGCCGGGAGAAATTTCAATCACCTCAGATACATAGATAACAGCACTCTTATGGCAGAAAGCGAAGAAGAACTAAAGAGCCTCTTGATGAAAGTGAAAGAGGAGAGTGAGAAAGTTGGTTTAAAGCTCAACATTCACAGAACGAAGATCATGGCATCCATTCTTTTCACTTCATGGCAAATACATGGGGAAACAGTGGAAACGGTGACAGACTATTTTCTTGGGCTCCAAAATCACTGCAGATGGTGACTGCAGCCATGAAATTAAAAGACACTTGCTCCTTGAAAAACAGCTATGACTAACCTAGACAGCATATTAAAAAGCAGAGACATTACTTTGCTAACAAAGGTCCATCCAGTCAAAGCTGTGGGTTTTCCAGTGGTCATGTATGGATGTGAAAGTTGGACTATAAAGAAAGCTGAGCACGGACGAATTTGTGGTTTTGAACTATGGTGTTGGAGAAGACTCTTGAGAGTCCCTTGGGTTGCAAGGAGATCAAACCAGTCCATCCTAAAGGAAATCAGTCCTGAATATTCAATGGATGGACTGATGCTGAAGCTCCAATACTCTGGCCACTTGGAAAAGGCCCTGATCCTGGGAAAGATAGAAGGCAGGAGGAGAAGGGGACGACAGAGGATGAGATAGCTGGATGGCATCACTGACTCAAAGGACATGAGTTTGAGTCAGCTCCGGGAGTTGGTGATGGACGGGGAGGCCTGGCGTGCTGCAGTCCATGGGGCCGCCAGGAGTCGGACAGAACTGAGCGACTGAAGTGAATAAGCTTGTCTCCTACATGTGTATTTATTTTTTTGTTATTCGTTTAGAAAGATTTATTTTTGTCTGTTTTGGTTCTTTGATGCTGCACTGGGACCTTCTCCAGTTCCAGCAAGCTGTGGCTGCTCCCCTTGCGGTGGCTTCTCTTGCTGCAAGCACAGGCTGTAGGCACGCCGGTTCAGTCGCTGTGGCTCCTGGGCTCTAGAGCACAGGCTCAGTACATGTGTCACTCGGCTTCGTTTCTCTGTGGAATGTGGGGCCTTCCTGGCTCCCCTGTATCGGCAGGCGGCTCCTTAACCAGGGGATCACCAGGGGAGTCCCTGCGATACATTCTGATATCAGGCAAAGTCGGCGCTTCCCTTGTGGTGTTGTTTCGGCTGTTCCTACACCCTATTCCTTTGGCCTATTCCCCCCTGTCATAGCTCCCGGGGGCTGTCCTAGCTCTGGGCGAATACCGGGCCTGGTTCCATCCCCGTGTGCTTCTAACCACTCAGAAGCAGAGGTGCAGCCTCCCTGCCGCCACCAGCTCCCTGCTTGTGGACTGCCTGGGTTCCCCTGTCTCCAGGAGGAGAAAGGAGGCAGCAGAGAACTGCCCTTCCCATCGTCTGGCCGAAGGTGCCTGCAGGGTGGTGGAGGAGCCAGCGTCCGGATGGAAAGATGTGGACAGAAGGTGCTCCGAGTTTGCAAGGTCTGGACACTCGAGGCATAAAGACATGTTTGTTTGGGAACCGGTGGTGAATTGCAGGGGCAAAGAGTGGGAGAAGTTCCCACAGCTTTTCTCTGCAGTTCCTTCATATGATAGGATTTGATTGAAGTGGGAGTTTATTGGCAGATTCTGAAGGAGAGAGAGAGACAAGGTTGTTATATCAGGTGGTAGGAATCTTCTGGGTATATGGTGTTTTTTTTTCTTTCAGTTCAGTTCAGTCGCTCAGTCGTGTCCGACTCTTCGCGACACCACGAACCACAGCACACCAGGCCTCCCTGTCCATCACCAACTCCCGGAGTTCACTCAAACTCATGTCCATCAAGTCGGTGATGCCATCCAGCCATCTCATTCTCTGTCGTCCCCTTCTCCTCCTGCCCCCAATCCTTCCCAGCATCAGAGTCTTTTCCAGTGAGTCAACTCGTCGCATGAGGTGGCCAAAGTATTGGAGTTTCAGCTTCAGCATCAGTCCTTCCAATGACAAAATACTTCACAAATACTAAGTTGCCAGACAGTCACAAATCCTTGTGTGAATTTGGAAACAAATTTACAAACAAACAAAATAAATTAAAAAAACAAATAAACAAAGCAGCGTAATGGTTTGCGACGAACGCACAGGGCCCTCTACCTGCCCCCACCTCAGGAGAAGCAGTGAGTGATGGGAAGTCTTCCTTGGACACGGGGGGTCATGATAGGGGCCCTGGAGCTCCCACCCAAGGAACACCGTCGTTCACATTCTTCCAGATGCTGAAGTCCAGGAGGGTCTTGCTAGCAGCTAGATTGATGCTCCTTTTCGGAAAGAAATCCTCTCTAGGTAATCCTGTTCAGATAGAATTATGTGCTCTTGTTTTCTAGAAAAATCTTTAATTTTTTGTACAAATGCACACTTTGATGTAAATTTACACATTTACAAATTGCTTTTAAGGACACAGAAGAAAGAATCATTGACCACAGGGGTGGAGAAGCCTTGAGCCGCTAGGAGAACAAACACGGGGTCATGCTGGGCAAGAAAGGGGATCGCGGAAGGAGCTGATGGGCTGAAAGCTCAGGAGGCCTGGGTTCCGGATTTGACTCCATCCAGCTCGAGGCCCCGACAGAACAGGCAGGAGCAGCACGGCTGGCGGCTCCGTTTAGCAAAGGATGCCACCGCTGATGAAGGCGCTAGTCCGCGCTGCTTGCAGCAGAAACTGAGTCACACCCCGACGACCTCTTCATCTCTTTTTGTGAGAATTCTTTTCTTTCTTCTGCAGTACACACCCTCAGAAGCAAAAACACCGTGATGGAAACTTGAGGTCTCCTGGTGGAACCATGAACTCCGCGAATGCTCTTTCCCTGCAAAGAAGAGGATTCAGAGAAAGACGGGTCTAAACCCGGCTCTGCTCCCTGGCCCTTGTGAGACCCCAGCCAAGCTCTGCAACCCCAGCACTGGTTCACGTATCTGTAAAACAGGGACAAGAGTCATTACTATAATTATATATAATGTACAATTCTATACATGAAATTATCAAGCATAAATGTTAAATGCGATTATATCATACGCATAATTTATAGACGCAATTAGAAAATGAAATGTTATTTAAAATAATTATACATACATGCCCAATCATTAGGTCATGTCTGACTCTTTGCGACCCCATGGACTGTAGCCCTCCCCTGTCCATGGGATTTCCCAGGCAAGACTACTGGAGTGGGTTGTCATTTCCCCCTCCAGGATATCTTCCCGACTCAGGGGTCGAACCCACATCTCCTGCATCTCCTGTATTGGCAAATGGGGTTCTTTACCACTGTGCCACCTGGGAAGCCCATAAGCGTGAAGACACTTATGATATTTTAATTATATATGTAACTGTAAATAAAATAATTGCCTAGAAGAGTTAACGTTAGCAACGATCATTTGGTTATTTGTTAATGAAATAATATCATACGTCACAAAGTTGGCTTATCCCAAACTTAACAAGTCAACCTGATAGAAACTGATCACTTTTGGGGAAGAAGAATGATGTGTGCTCACGTTTTTGACATGCGCGTCAGGGGCCATCTCAGGGACAGAGATGCTCTGGACAGCAAGGACTACCTAGGCGTGGGAAACCTCTCCCCTCCCCAGTGGCTCGGATGGTAAAGAATCTGCCTGAAATGCAGGAGATGCCGGTTTAATCCCTGGGTTGGGAAGATCCCCTGGAGAAGGAAACGGCAACCCGCTCTAGTATTCTTGCCTGGGAAATCCCATGGACAGAGGACCCTGGCGGGCTGCAGTCTATCGGGGGGTTGGGCGGGGGTAATTTTCCCGTGGACAGGACCACCGCCTCAGTTGCTGGCATCTGAAATAGAGCACGCTTTCCTTTTCACCAGCCTGGTCTTGTTAGCTTTTGAGCAGCATGCCGCTGAAGCCCACTTTGGATAACACAGTGACTGCAGATAATTTGGATTTTCCTTCAAGCTGTGGCTTGGGTAGGTAGCACACAGTCTATCACTGGGGAAAAAAAAGACTTGGAGAAGAGTGCAAATAATCGGTTATTATCAACACGGTGCCTCCGGGGTCCTTCTTGGGTCTTGACTGTGTACCTCCAAGAGAAAGCTGCAGTCTCACCAGAGAACAAACAGAAGCTGGTGTGACTTGACAGTGTACTGTGTTCATCTTGTCGGGCTTGGAGAGATTATCCATGCCCTTCACCTTGCACTCCTGTACCTCACCGGGGGCACCCAGGGGAAGGCACAGTAATGATCTCTGGTTTCTTTGGAGGAATCAGAAGCGACCTTAGGGCTCACTCTACCCCTTTTATAACCGTATGTCATGACTGGAACATAATTCTCACCATGCAGTGTGTGTCCAACTCTGCAACCCTGTGGACTGCAGCATACCCTGCTTTCCTGTCCTTCACTGTCTCAGTGAGTTTGCTAAACTCACGTCCATCGACTCGGTGATGCCATCCAACCATCCCATCCTCTGTTGTCTGCTTCTCCTGCCCTCAATCTTCCCCAGCATCAGGGTCTTTTCCAGTGAGTCAGTTCTTTGCATCAGGTGGCCAAAGTATTGGAGCTTTAGCATCAGTCCTTCCAATGAATATTCAGGATTGATTTCCTTTAGGATTGACTAGTTTGATCTCTTTGTTGTCCCAGGGACTCTCAAGAGTCTTCTCCAGCACCACAGTTCGAAAGCATCAATTCTTTGGTGCTCAGCCTTCTTTGCGGTCCAACTCCTGCATCTGTACTTGACTATTGGAAAAACCATAGTGTTGGTATAGGTGCAGTCATTCTCAACTAATGCTTTTGTAGTCTTAAAGTCCTGCGTGTTTTTAAACAATACTGCTATATGTAAATATCTGGACCCTTTCCCAACCATCACGGTTGAGAATCTAAAGTCCAGAGCCAGCAAAATCAGGAAGAGAGCCCCCACTGAGAACCCTTAACACTTCCTCCTCCTGCTGAAGAGAATCACACGTTTCTACAATGCAGGGGGCAAGTCTGAGACAAAGATGTGGTCGCACGATGGTAGGGAGTGGAACCAATGCCAGGGGAAGGGCTGGGGACATTGAGGGCCAAAGGATGAAAGGTGAAGAAGAGCCGCCTTGCCCACCTCTGGGTCCGGTTTTCAGAGTGCTGGGATGCACTGTTCTTTCTGAGCTCCAATTTGGCCTGGTTCCCGTTTTCCAAGGCTCCGGCCCCTGAAACCACCCATCCCAGAGCACAGATCAGTTAAACTACACAGAAGCAAACGCACAAATTATGGTTCCAAAGAGTGCAATAAATCCCACAGGATTGTTGAGCTTTTCTGATAGCTTTTTTGCCTCTGTCTATGTTGTTGTTTTGGAGAAGGAAATGGCAACCCACTCCAGTGTTCTTGCCTGGAGAATCCCAGGGACGGGGGAGCCTGGTGGGTCCGTCTATGGGGTCACACAGAGTCGGACATGACTGAAGCGACTCAGCAGCAGCAGCAGCATGTTGTTGTTTATCTGTAGTAAACATTCTTCTTGTGATAAAGACATGGGAGTTTTACTTATTTTACTTATATTCTTCCGAAGCTAGCTTCAAACACTCTTTTCTTTCCTTTTTTTTTTTTTTTGGTGCAAATTTTGGTGAAGTTACTAATCCATTTAGTCTGTCTTCCTGGAGTGGTTTTCAGATTTTCAGATAAAGCACGTTCATTTACTTCTGCTTTGAGGCTCTTAGTGCTCATGAGCTTGCGTGTTCAGTCATGGCTGACTCTTTGCAACCCTGTGGACTGTAGCCCACCAAGCTCCTCTGTCCACGGGATTTCCCAGGCAAGGATACTGGTGCGGGTTGCCATGTCCTCCTCCTGGGGATCTTCCCAACCCAGGGATCGGACCCTAGTCTGTTGCATTGGCAGGTGGATTCTTTATCCCTAGAACCACCCCAGAAGCCCGAGGCTCTCAGTACAGTATTTTAAGTGTTGTTTACATCAAACTCACAGACTGGTTGGCCCTCCTTTCTGGGCTGGTTTGCCCCTGGCCTCCTCCATGGGGAGCTAGTGGTTTCCCGACTAGAATTCTCTGGGTGCAGTACAGCAGTGGTGGGGAAGGGAGTGGGGGTGGGGGGAGAGGGGTGCAGGGGCACAGCCACAGGCCAGCCAGGATGGGACACGGTTGTCTGAGCTGCTTTCCTATTTCTGGTGCTTTAAATTCCACTTTTACCCTGAGGAAGGACCCCTGCTTCCCAGCACACGATATGATTATTTTGCAAAGCCATGTGGACTCCAGAGAGCTGCAATTCAGGAGCAGGAGATTCCTGTTGAAATAACTGGAAGGTGGTGGCGGAGACCTGGGAGCTCAATACTTTGCAGACCATTTATCCGCACGGTTTCCTCTTCAAACGTGTGTCCCCTGCTGAGAGCACTTCATTTCTGGAGGACAAAGGGCAGTTTCGGGGGCGGAAGCATGACTTGGATCCACCTGTGATTTCCACACACTGTTGTTGGTCAGCCCTGCGGCTCAGTGTCACCTGCTCAGGGCCTGACTCAGCGAGTCCTCCCACTCAGGGCTCCACTGTTCCACTGGGAGCAGTCACCGTGGAACCCAAAGCCCCTTCCTTTTCTGCTCTCTGTGCCCGGAAGGCACGGAGGAGACTTCTGGGCTCCACTGCGTCTCTGCCTCTGCTAACTGCACATGTCACCCTGCGCTGTCAGTGCCTTGGTTTCTCCTGTCTCCCAGGGCCACATGGGTACACTCTCAGCCCTTCCGTGGCCTTCCTTGAGCCCTGGTTCTGAGGATGCCTACCCCTGCGGTCTTCAGGTGTTTTCACTGTGTGGTCACTGCCTTTCTGCTGTCCCCTCTCACCAACTGAAGGTGACAGCTCTGCCACCCTATCCAGGGCCTGGCATTTCATAGTGTCTCTCAGTCATGTCCAACTCTTTGTGACCCCATGGACTGTGACCCACCAGGCTCCTCTGTCCCTGGGGTTTTCCCAGGCGAGACTACTGGAGTGGGTAGCCGTTCCCTTCTCCAGGGGATCTTCCTGACCCGGGGATCAGCCCTGGTCTCCTGTACTGCAGGGAGATTCTTTATTGTCCGAGACACCAGGGCATTTCATCGGCCCTCAGCAAATATAATTGGCATTTAGAGAGCAGTCTGATATTATCTTTCCTTCTCTCTCTTTTGCTCCAGTTATCATGACTGGGGTACTGGGGTGAAGGGCAGATTTTAGTAAGTCTGGTTCTCCCAGGTGCTCAGAGTTTCTAGCAAGAGCAGGTCTCACAAAGTGCTCTTTCATTTATGCAGCTGCTCTTGGTGGCTAATTCCCGCAGGAGGTGTTTTTCTCAAGGACTGGATTGGAGGACATTTCAGTCGCACCACCCGAGGTCATTCCCAGGACCATCTCTTCACACCAAGTCCAAGTTTCTAGACTCAAAAGCCTCATGAATGTGCTATGTGGGCAGGGAGTCCCACCTGAGTGTGACTCGATGCTTATCTCGGGCCGGTTCCTTTCACCCAATGAACACACAGATGCAGGAGACAAAAGAGAGACGCCCAAGCGCTCTTAGGACTTATTGGATCCCAGTTCAGTTCAGTTCAGTCGCTCAGTCGTGTCCGACTCTTTGCGACCCCATGAATCACAGCACGCCAGGCCTCCCTGTCCATCACCAACTCCTGGAGTACACTCAAACTCATGTCCATCGAGTCGGTGATGCCATCCCGCCATCTCATTCTCTGTCATCCCCTTCTCCTCCCACCCCCAATCCCTCCCAGCATCAGAGTCTTTTCCAGTGAGTCAACTCGTCGCATGAGGTGGCCAAAGTATTGGAGTTTCAGCCTCAGCATCAGTCCTTCCAATGAACACCCAGGATTGATCTCCATGAGAATGGACTGGTTGGATCTCCTTGCAGTCCAAGGGACTCTCAAGCGTCTTCTCCAACACCACAGTTCAAATGCATCAATTCTTCGGCGATCAGCTTTCTTCACAGTCCAACTCTCACATCCATACATGACCACGGGAAAAACCATAGCCTTGACTAGATGGACCTTGGTTGGCAAAGTAACGTCTCTGCTTTTTAATATGCTATCTAGGTTGGTCATAACTTTCCTTCCAAGGAGTAAGCGTCTTTTAATTTCCTGGCTACAATCAGCATCAGCAGTGATTTTGAGGGCCCCCCCCCCAAAAAAAAATCTGACACTGTTTCCAATGTTTCCCCATCTATTTCCCATGAAGTGATGGGACCAGATGCCATGATCTTCGTTTTCTAAATGTTGAGCTTCAAGCCAACCTTTTCACTCTCCTCTTTCACTTTCATCAAGAGGCCTTTGAGTTCCTCTTCACTTTCTGCCATAAGGGTGGTATCATCTGCATATCTGAGATTATTGATATTTCTCCCAGCAATCTTGATTCCAGCTTGTGCTTCTTCCAGCCCAGCGTTCCTCATGATGTACTCTGCATATAAGTTAAATAAGCAGGGTGACAATATACAACCTTGACGTACTCCTTTTCCTATTTGGAACCAGTCTGTTGTTCCATGTCCAGTTCTGACTGTTGCTTCCTGACCTGCATACAGGTTTCTCAAGAGGCAGGTCAGGTGGTCTGATATTCCCATCTCTTTCAGAATTTCCCACAGTTTATTGTGATCCACACAGTCAAAGGCTTTGGCATAGTCAATGAAGCAGAAATAGATGTTTTTCTGGAACTCTCTTGCTTTCTCCATGATCCAGCGGATGTTAGCAATTTGATCTCTGGTGCTTCTGCCTTTTCTAAAACCTGCTTGAACATCTGGGAGTTCATGGTTCACATATTGCTGAAGCCTGGCTTGGAGAATTTTGAGCATAACTTTACTAGCGAGGGAGATGAGTGCAATTGTGCAGTAGTTTGAGCATTCTTTGGCATTCCCTTTCTTTGGGATTGGAATGAAGACTGACCTTTTCCAGTCCTGTGGCCATTGATGAGTTTTCCAAATTTGCTGGCATATTGAGTGCAACACTTTCACAGCATCATTTTTCAGGATTTGAAATAGCTCAATTGGAATTCCATCACCCCCACTAGCTTTGTTCGTCGTGATGCTCTCTAAGGCCCACTTGACTTCACATTCCAAGATGTCTGGTTCCAGGTGAGTGATCACGCCATCATGATTATCTTCATCATGAAGATCTTTTTTGTACAGTTCTTCTGTGTATTCTTGCCACCTCTTCTTAATATCTTCTGCTTCTGTTAGGTCCATACCACTTCTGTCCTTTATCGAGCCCATCTTTGCATGAAATGTTCCCTTGATATCTCTCATTTTCTTGAAAAGATCTCTTGTTTTTCCTATTCTGTTGTTTTCCTCTATTTCTTTGCATTGATCGCTGAGGAAGGCTTTCTTATCTCTCCTTGCTATTCTTTGGAACTCTGCATTCAGATGCTTATATCTTTCCTTTTCTCCTTTGCTTTTCGCTTCTCTTCTTTTCACAGCTATTTATAAGGCCTCCTCAGACAGCCATTTTGCTGTTTTGCATTTCTTTTCCATGGGGATGGTCCCTGTCTCCTGTAAAATGTCATGAACTTCCGTCCAGAGTTCATCAGGCACTCTATTGATCAGATCTAGTCCCTTAAATCTATTTCTTACTTCCACTGTATAATCATAAGGGATTTGATTTAGGTCATATCTGAATGGTCTAGTGGTTAGCCCTACTTTCTTCAATTTAAGTCTGAATTTGGCAATAAGGAGTTCATGATTTGAGCCACAATCAATCAGCTCCTGGTCTTGTTTTTGCTGACTGTGTAGAGCTTCTCCATCTTTGGCTGGAAAGAATATAATCAATCTGATTTCGGTGTTGACCATCCGGTGATGTCCATGTGTAGAGTCTTCTCTTGTGTTGTTGGAAGAGGGTGTTTGCTATGACCAGTGTGTTCTCTTGGCAAAACTCTATTAGCCTTTGCCCTGCTTCATTTCGTGCTCCAAGGCCAAATTTGCCTGTTACTCCAGGTGTTTCTTGACTTCCTACTTTTGCATTCCAGTCCCCTATAATGAAAAGGACACCTTTTTTGGGTGTTAGTTCTAAAAGGTCCTGTAGGTCTTCACAGAACCGTTCAACTTCGGCTTCTTCAGCGTTACTGGTTGGGGCATAGGCCTGGATTACTGTAATATTGAATGATTTGCCTTGGAAATGAACAGAGATTGTTCTGTTATTTTTGAGATTTCATCCAAGTACTGCATTTTGGACTCTTTTGTTGACCATGATGGCTACTCCATTTCTTCTAAGGGATTTCTGCCCACAGTAGTAGATACAATGGTCATCTGAGTTAAATTCACCCATTCCAGTCCATTTTAGTTCACTGATTCCTAGAATGTCTATGTTCACTCTTGTCATCTCCTGTTTGACCACTTCCAATTTGCCTTGATTCATGGACCTAACATTCCAGGTTCCTATACAATATTGCTCTTTACAGCATCGGACCTTGCTTCTAGCATCAGTCACATCCACAACTGGGTATTTGTTTTGCTTTGGCTCCATCCCTTCATTCTTTCTGGAGTTATTTCTCCACTGATCTCCAGTAGCATACTGGGCACCTACCGACCTGGGGAATTCCTCATTCACTATCCTATCATTTTGCCTTTTGATACTGTTCATGGGGTTCTCAAGGCAAGCATACTGAAGTGGTTTGCCATTCCCTTCTCCAGTGGACCACATTCTGTCAGACCTATCCACCATGACCCATCTGTCCTGGGTGGCCTCACACGGCATGGCTTAGTTTCACTGAGTTAGACAGGGCTGTGGTCCATATGATCAGATCAACTAGTTTTTTGTGATTATGATTTCAGTGTGTCTGCCCTCTAATGCCCCCTCCCAATACCTACCGTCTTATTTGGGTTTCTCTTACCTTGGGCGTGGAAAATCTCTTCACAGCTGCTCCAGCAAAACGCAGCTGCTGTACCTTATCTTGGACGAGGGGTATCTCCTCAAGGCCGCCCCTCCTGACCTTGAATGTGGAGTAGCTCCTCTCGGCCCTCCTGCGCCCGTGCAGCCACCGCCTCTTGGACATGGGACAGCTCCTCTCGGCCACCGCCCTGACCTTGGGCTTGGGGTAGCTCCTCTCGGCCGCGCTTCTGTGCGTGGTCGGTTGCGCAGGCCAGAATCCCCCGCATCTGCACCGCCGGGGCCGGCCCAGAGTTGGATGAATCAGACTTAGTTGATGTGCTGAGAACCTCGACGTTTACTGCAGCCAAATCTCTATGCAGATGTGACCTAGCATCACCATGGAAACATCCCTTCAACAGCAAATGATGAGATGGTAATGAAAGAGATGGGCTACAAGGAAGTGAAACAGAAGAGCAGTGCTGGCAGTTGAGGGAGGAAGCCAGTGGAGGGCTCAGAGAGCAGCAGCCATTACATTAGAATCAAGTGTTAGGACTGGGAACTTGAGTTCTATAGATTTAAAGCGTATTGGAGGCATCCCAGTTGACTGCTGTGAACATCAATAAGGGAAAAAGAAAGAAAATGAAGTCGCTTAGTTGTGTTCGACTCTTTGTGACCCCACGGACTGTAGCCCACCAGGCTCCTCCATCCATGGGATTCTCCATGCAAGAATACTGGAGTGGGCTGCCATTTCCTTCTCCAGGGGATCTTCCAGACCCAGGGATTAAACCCAGGTCTCCTGCATTGCAGACAGATGCTTTACCGTCTGAGTCATCAGGTGTCTAATAAGGGGAAAGTTCATGAAAGTGGGGTCTGGAGGCCAGAGGGGGAGCCCTCAATCTCCTAACCCTCCTTGTCAATACAGAACCCACCAGGAAGAGAGAGGTACCTTGCACCACAAGCAGGAAGTGGCACTGCTTTACTACCCAGCAGGAAGGAAGATTTTCTCCTTGCCTGGCAACAGCTCAGCCAATGACACACTGTGACAACGCAGCCAATGAAAAGCCACCATTCTTAAAACTCGCAGCTTCCTCCAATGGGCTCTTTATCAACAACAGCCCCTCCTAACTCCTCTTCTCTTCTATAAACAAGTTTTCCTCTGGATTTTCCTGGTGGTCCAGTGGTTAAGACTCTGTGCTACCAATGCAAGGGGTGTGGGTTCCATTCCTGGACAGCGAACTAAGATCCTACATGTTGAACTGCATGACCAAAAAAGTAAATTAAATATAAAAAGCATTTAAATGTTTCCTCTCTTTTTGCTTTATCAGACTTGCAGGTGGCTTGCCCCGGCTGCGTACCCCAAATTGCAATTCTTCCCCGCCCCTGTCTAAAGTTGTTTTGCTGGTAAAAATAACTGATTTTTATTGTTTCAGGCTAACACTGATGTGATGCCTAACAGAGCTATGATTTACAAATGTTATCCTCCTGACTTGCTGCAATGCTCAGGCCTCAGATGGTCCACAGTGGCTGAATAATGAGAGCCAGCTGATTCGGGTTCTGCTGGTCCTACTTCTCAGCTTGCTTGGGCACAATAACGGCTTTAGGGGAGCCCTCTTGTCAGACTGAAACCTATGGATCTTGACATCACTTCCAGACAAAGTGTTTTTCCCTCCTGGGCTATTTCCCCAAATTAGGGTCATCTCTTGTGGTTTCTTGCCTGGGAGTAGATACTACTCATAACTAGTGTTCAAGGTACCCGTCATGTTTCCCCCTCTGGGGGAGGGGTAGATATCTCACTACAGTAGCTGGTGGTCCCACCACTCCCACCATCTTTGGTTATAAAACTGTCTCAACACCTAGATTCTGAGCTCCTGGAAAGGAGGTCCTCAATATTATTTACCTTCGGTTCCTCAGTATCTTGCACGCTGCACGTGTATAGTTAGGTAGAAGCTCATATGTATTTATTAAGTGGTTTCAGAGAATATCTGCGTGTCATCAGAATGGTTTATTGAAAAGTTTGCTGCTGTGGTCAAAGCAACTAGAAGAGCTCAGAGATGGACGTTTCTACTGCGGTCTGGGATGATCTCTGAGAATCCTGAAATACAGCTGGGCATGTGCTTTTGTCCCTGCCTCCTCCGACAGTTGATTTCTAAATGTTCTTGATTGCCTGGGTGAAAAAGAATTAGTTATTAGGTTGGGGAGTTAGTTTTAAGGATGTTTGCATATTTAAAACCACAGTTGAAAGCATCTAAAAGTTAAGACAGCTATTATAATATCTCTACCAATCACCATTCCTGTTAGCAGTGAATCCAGGTGCATCTTTGACGCTGCACCTTAAACCTGAGTCCCTCTGAACCGTAGGTATGTTCTAGGTGGACCGGGGGCTCCATCTGCATGGTCTCTGCCCGTGCTGTCGCAGCTTCCTTCTCCATACCAACATCCCTGGGTTTTCTGAGTCTCCTTGCATCTTGGAAGACTGTGCACTAGAGTGTTTTTTTCTCATGAAGATGATGAGGAATAACTTTCCATAGCAACGGTCCCCAACATTTTTGGCACCAGGGACCGGTTTCATGGAAGACAATTTTCCCACGGACCAGGGTGGGGGATGGTTTCCACATGGTTCAAGAAGATTCCATGTATTGTGCATGTCATTTCTACTATTATTATTACTACATCAGCTTCACCTCAGATCATCAGGCGTTAGATCCTAGAGGTTGGGGACCCCTGTTCTATAGAATGACTGTGACACCTTGTGGACATGGCTGGGACTGCACCCCAGCCTTGGCTCTGAGTAACAGCCCCACCTGTCTTGCCTAGGGGCGGGCCAGGGCTGTCTTCTCCAGAGTCCCCTTCCCATCTTCCCTCCCGGAAAAGCAAGTGTTCTGGACCAGGAGCCTGCGCAGTTGGCACGCTTGACTCCAGGTGACAAGGTGACACTGTTAGTTTGCTTCTGTCTTGGGTTGAGTGTGCAGGGGTGTGCAGGCATGGAGCGTGTCAGCTTCCCTGGGGGCTGGGGCCACTCCCGCCCAACTCTGCGTCCTTCGGTGACTTCACACAGAGGCAACGAGCCTTGATGGCTCACCTTTGGCAAAAACACTTGTCTTCCCCAGAGACAGATTTCCACGGAAACCAAACCCACAGGGTGCATTCTCGAGAGGCAGTGTGTTAAGCAGAGTGTGGTAAAAACCACATGAGGCTGAGGAGACGTTTGTCTCAGGATTGCTCTAGAAATGCGAACAAAAGACGGAGGCGGCGGAAAAGCATGTTAACATTGAAAGTGTTTCTATTTAGGGGAAGTGAAAGACCCTAGAAACCTTGGAGGCCATGCGTAGAGTGTGTGCAAGGCGCGATGCAAAGTGCTGGGAGGGGTCAAGGGTCAGATGGGAGCCGGCCCCCAGGGCTTTGCACCCCAGTGCGAGCAGATGGTCACCCCAAAGAATGGCACAGTGAGGCGCACAAGAGCTGGACCGCATCACTGGGTGAACAGGCACGTAAGACTCTCGCTTCAGGGCCAGTCCAACTACTTTAGGAGGCCAACCCGTTCTCACCTGGCTGCTCCACGATGCATTAAAATAAGCAGTGAGAAGAACAAAGCCATTCCAGGGTGAGTGGAAGGAACTCAGGCTATCACCCTGGTTCTCAACTCTGTCCGAAGAGAAGCTCTAAAGCAGGTATGGGGGGAGGCAAGGCATGGTTTTACAGTGTTGGCGATAATCCAAGAGAAAGCTGGATGACTTGGGAGAGAGGACTGTGGTTTCCAACATGGCTGCGTGTGTGGGTCACTTGGGGAGTTTTAAAAAGCACTGCTGCCTGCCCCACCCCAGAGACCCTGATTCACTTGGTTTAGGGAAGGGGGAGGAGCCTGTGCACTGGGATTTATGGATTCCCCCAAATGATCGTAAGGTGCAGCCCAGTTATAGAACCACTGGAAGCTCCTGTTTCCAGCACCTTCCTGCTCCAGGTTCTGCAACAGACACACACACACACACACACAGTCTCACCTCTGCTCTTGTAATTCTCAGCTTTGCATAAAACGGATTAAATATTAAATGGTGATGCTAATGAAGACAGTGATGTCAGTTTATTTTAGAAAATTCAGGAAAATGCAGAAGTCTCTCAATCCCACAGCCCAACGATAATAATTATTAACATTTCAGATTTTTACCTTATTATTATTGTTTTTTTTATCTGGATGTACGTGTATTACTTGCAGTGTTTGGTGGGCATTTTCCTTTTCCATTTGGAAACTTTGGAAAGCATGGTTTAGAAATGATAGATGGTAGTTTGTTATAGAGATGCACCATAATCAACTGAAATTTTAATTGGCATTTAAGTTGTTTTCCAACCTTCCTACTATTGTAAATAGCATTCCAATAAAGATGATTGTATGTGAAACTTCATGGATCTCTGAATACTTTTCCTTTAGGATTAATCCCTAGGAGTGAAATTGTTGAACTGAAATATATCCATATTTTTAAAGCTTTTGATAAACATGACTAAATTTTTCTGTAAGAATTGCGCACCGATTTGCTATCATATCACTAGTGCATAAAATTCAAAATTTCTTTGGGCTGCTGTTGAAAAAAAAGTTTTACCAGTTTGATAAACCACAAAGGCATTTCACTATTATTTGAATTTGCACTGGGGTTATTGCTAGGACGACTCAATAGCGTGTCATGTACATAGTAGCCAAGAACATTTTGTTTTCAGCTGCTTCCTAGCACAGATTACTGTGAGTGGGAAGGGCTTATTCTTCTCAAGTGTCCTCACTCCACAACTCCTGAAGGAGCTGCAATCTCTGTCATTGTCAAAATGGGATTTTTAAATGACAAGATTATTTAAAATATTGTTAATTAATGAACGGTCAGCAAATTCTCCCTCACCGCTGCTGATAATAATAACAGCCGTAATTCAGTGTACACTGACTAAGCACTTTGCCAACAGTGCTTCATTTCACACAGCCTCGTGAAGTCGGCACTCGTCTCTGTGTTTCCATGACTGAGTGAGCCTCAGCTATCCCAGGCATGTTGGCCGAGGTCACGGAGCTGTGATGAAGGCAGAACCGAAGCTCGCTTTCAAGCTGGCTTTAAAATCTACCTCCTGAACCAGCATGCTGTTTCCTCTGGGGCAGAACAAGGGCTCCAGCCAAGGACACAGCATTTCGGATAGTTCTGGCAAAGTGCTGCAGAAGGCAGGGGAAGGTGTTGTTCAGAGCGGGTGGGTGCAGGCAAGCACACGTTTTGGCAGAAGGTTGCTGCTGGTCACAGGAGCAGGGATCTCCATCAGTGATCTTAGTGCTTTTCTAGATATGAGGAGATGCAAGAAATTGGGCTCGTAAAAGCGTCTCCTGAAAACATACAGCTATCTGAAGGCCTGTTCTGCCAGTTTTCCCTGGAGCACAGGGTGCCTCATGCCTGATCTCTGCCCTGAACTTCTTTCACGGGGCGTCGAAGGTCAGCGGTCTCAGCCCCTTGCAACCTAATCCTCGCAGAGGCTGAGGGTGAGTGCCAGGTTTTAGTTGGCAAGGCTCAGGGCCTTTCCCCGTTCCGTGGTTCGTGACCCTGTAGCGCATTATGATCAGTGGAGAACTTTTGAAAAGTACTGAAGCCAAGTTATATAGTCCAGACAAGTTGAATCAGAATTTTTGGGGGTGGTGCCCAATGATTTCTATATTATAAATAAAAGCTTCCTGAGTTGTCATGTGCGGCCAGGGCTGAGAGCCATTGCTAGTAAGTGTCACGCAATGTGGCTAAGAAAACAGTCGTGAATTGTCAGGTTCAAGTCCTCAGTGCTCCATGCTATTCATTTCCCAGCCTGTGTTTTGGAACAAACCCATTTCTCTGAACTCAAGTCAACATTCTTCTTACTAATCCCTCCAGTGCCCCAGCCCCCCAACACCCTGCCTCTGATCTCTCTGTCTCTCTCACACATCCACACATTAGCCTAGAATCTTTGTTCACACAAGCAGTAGTGGGATGCCAGGCCCAAGTTAGGGTGTGTTTTCTGGATGCCAAGGTCAAATACGGAGGTCAAACATTACTCATCCAAAGGCTGCAGAAGATCAAGCAAGGAAAGACAATCTGAAAGGCAAACCTTAGGAGAGACTGAATCAAAAGTTTGCCTGAGGGCTTCCCTGGTGTCTCGGTAGTAAAGAATCTGCCTGCCAATGCGGGGCACACAGGTTCGATCCCTGTTCCGGGAAGATCCCACATGCCTCGCAGCAACTAAATCCGTGCAGCTCCTGAAGCCAGTGCTCTAGAGTCCAGGAGCCACAACTGCTGAGCCCGAGTGCTGAACGACTGAGTCCCAAGCACCCTTGTCCATGCCCGGCAACAAGACCAGCCACCACGATGAGAAGCCAGTGCATCACAGCTGGAGGGCAGACCCCCTCACAGCACCGTGAGAAAGCCAGGCAGCAGCAGAGACCCAGCACAGCCAAAAAAATAAAAACAAATGAATAAAATTATATTAAAAAAAGTTTGCCTGAGCGTTTTCCACCCAAAGAAGCAAGACAAAAAATACTCTGCCGATGAGGTACCGCGTTTGGGAACCAGATGGTCTGGAAGCAAGGTATTTAGGGACCACTGGGGATGCTGGCTCTGTGAGAAAGGGAACCATCCCTGCAGAGGGCACAACCTCCTGGCTCAGAGATGTGTTTTCTTCACTTTTCCTTAACATTAAGGGAAAAAAAAAATGGAATCAAAGTTGAAACTAAGAGATTGCACACACATGTTGAGTTTCCAGTTTAAATAAAACACCAGAAGCTTTGGCAACACCAGGCCACTGTTCCCACATGGTCACAGAGATAGCCCCTGGGTGACAACTCCCTACTGCCAAGAGAAGAGGGGGTCTCCAGCCCCCCACAGCGCCCCAGGGCTCAGGACATCTGTTTAGGTGAAGTGACTACCAGTACCAACATTTGTTAGCATTCGTGGCCTCTGATGGAAGATTCCAAACCAGCCTGGACACGAAGCAGTCACCGAGTGCCAAGTTTTCATTTGTTGGTTTTTACAGCAGCCTTTGTTTGGCTCCAAACATCCCTACAAGACGTTATGGCTGCAGACCTACAGTTTCTCTCCTTCCCTGATGAGCTGTGTGGTCAGCATGCAGTGTTAGGGCCCTTTCTGGCTTGAGGTCTGAGCAGGGGAGAGACCCCCCACTGTGTGCATCATGGCTCTTCCCTGGTAACATCATAACGGCCCCAACTTGTCCAGTGGCAGACAGCCTAGCGTGCGTGGGCACACCTCCTGAGGCTGCCCCAAGGCCAAAGTTCTTAGAAAAAGTCAAATGAACTAACTGTTCCTCCCAAGGAAAAGGTTTTTTTTTTCCCCCTCTGAGTTGGCCTGACCTGTTTTCTTGAAGATCTATTTCTGTATTTTTCTTGAAAGACATGACCATCAAGTTCTTTAAATTTCACTGGTTAAGGGGAAAGTCTGAATGCTCTGAACCTTGTGCCCCTTCCGGTAGAGCCTTGACGACGTCGTGATAGCAAAGGAAGGCAGTTTAGATGTTTCCGTAAAGATCCTTCCTCCTAGGGAGCAAGACAGCCCTGGGATCACGATGCTTGTGGTAGACATCAGTCATTTTAAACAAACACACCATTAAGTACAGAAATGCCAGAGCAGCTTGTTGCAATATGTAAGTAAGTGAAAGGGCTAAATTCTTACAGCTATGCACTTAGAGCTTATTTTATTCATTGTCCTATGTATTCTAAGTCTTAAGAAAAAATACACCCAAATTGGATAAGTAAAAGGATGACAGTGTCCTTCTATCGCCATTTTCAAGCATCGTCTAAAGGGAGCCATTCCCTGTCTCACTTACTTTCTATGATTGGTTGGGTGTTAGAAGCACTTCCCAGATGGCTCAGTGGTAGAGAATCTGCCTGCAGCACAGGAGACACGGGTTTCATTCCTGGGTTGGGAAGATCCCCTGGGGAAGGGAATGGCAACCCACTCCAGTACTCTCCTCCGGGAAATCCCATGGACAGAGGAGCCTGTCCATGGGATCGCAAAAGGACCGGATGCGACTTAGTGACTCAACAACAACAACAACAACATCAGCAGATGTTAGAAATTAGGTGTTGACATGGAGATTTATAAGCTGGAAAGGAATTTGTGTGTCCAGGAGGGATACATTTTTTTTTCTTCTTTAGAAATGATAGTGACAGAAGTTTTGGTTTCATCGCCCTGCAGATAGAAAATCTGTTTTATGTCTAACTTAACAATCTTATTACAGCATTGTATCATTCAGGAATCAGTCTTTCCAGTTCTTTTTGAACGGGCTTTGCAATTCTGCCAGTTTTTTAATTAATGAATAAAGCAAATTTTGGAAGCATGTTCTTCCTGCATTAGTATAAAGCAGTCTTGCTTTTAACTTAAAAAAATGATACTTTGGCACTAGCCTTATTCTCCAGAAGAATTTTCTGCGGCCTGATCTCCTGTTCACGGTGCAGAGCTTCTTGCTGGCCTGCTGTGGCTGCATCGGCAGAGCTTTGTAAATGCTTCTGTGGTTAATGTAGTTACTGCATGTGTGTGCATGCTCTATCAGTCACGTCCCACTCTTTGCGGCCCCACGGACTGTAGCCCGCCAGGCTCCTGTCTATGGGGATTCTCCAGGCAAGAATACTGGAGTGGGTTGCCATGCTCTCCTTCAGGGGATCTTCCCAACCCAGGGGTCGAAGCCATATCTCTTGCATCTGCTGCATTGGCAGGCAGGTTCTTTACCACTAGTGCCACCTGGGAATATGAGGTCAACACTTGGTTGAGGAAGAGAGGACTGACTGATTAGCTTCCGTTTAGGTTGGGGGTCCACAGCCTCTGTGATCTAACACCTGATGATCTGAGGCGGAGCTGATGCAGTACTAATAGAAATCAAATGCACAGTAAATGTCCTGTGTTTGAATCATTCTAAAACCATCCTCTGTTCCCCGGTCTCGTGGAAAAATTGTTTTCTAAGAAACTGGACCCTGGTGCCAAAAACGTTGGTGACCGCTGGTTTAGGGGAGGAAAAGCCAGATGAGGTTATTCATGGATACAGCAACACCATATCCTACTGTCTCTGCTCTCGTCACCATCAGGACCTCCGTTTCCGACGTGGTCTTTTCAGGTTAGTCCTTGCGGTGGAAGCTGAGTATTTACTACATTTGACCCACGAGTCTTTCGGAGGTTCATTTTTATCCTCTACCCCATTTCCACGCGTCCTGACATCTGAGAGGAGTAGGCTCAGAGGCCACCTAGCTAAGCCACGAGGGAGGGTCAACAGGCTCCTAAAAATGATGCTCCTGAAAAGCTCGGGATAGTCAAAGTCTTATTTCAAATGGGTTGGGAGGTTGCCTTTATTGCAGAGGGAATGAATTACTTACTAATTGTAATGGATAACTGCAACTCTATTCTAAGATGGTGCTAGGGTCTGTTTAAATGTTTTTACATGCACTGTTAGGGAAAATACATTCTCTTCCAAATATCAGGATAGGTTTGGAAACTCACATGTAATGAATCATTTATGAAATGAAATAGCAAACAGGGAAATGCTTTGCAAACTATATAGGGTTTTATTTTGCCATGAATGTTACTTATTATCAGTACAGTAATCCAATGTAACCTGAATGTCCCAAAGTCAGCAGATAACTGAGAGGTGACCATTCTTTTGCTAACCGAATAGAATAACTCAAGTCCACACCCCACATTTGGTTTCAGTAAGTTCAGTCCCCTCCTAAGTATGTCTGAGGATTCCCAGTGAACGCATATCAGCTGTGGTCTCCGGTCATCAGCTGGTCCTGGCCACGCTGGCAGCCGGGTTCCCTCCCCGGCTCCTCCCAACACTTCTTTAATACTTCCTGTCTTCCTGTGGACAATTCACCTGCCAGCACCATCCTAGCCTTTCCTTTGTTTCCTAAGAAAGTGCCAAAATAAACCAGACCCTCGGAGAAGGCAATGGCAAGCCACTCCAGTACTCTTGCCTAGAAAATCCCATGGATGGAGGAGCCTGGTAGGCTGCAGTCCGTGGGATCGCTAAAGGTCGGGCATGACTGAGCGACTTCACTTTCACTTTTCACTTTCACACATTGGAGAAGGAAATGGCAACCCACTCCAGTGTTCTTGCCTGGAGAATCCCAGGGACGGGGGAGCCTGGTGGGCTTCCGTCTATGGGGTCACACAGAGTCGGACACGACTGAAGTGACTCAGCAGCAGCAGCAGCAAACCAGACCCTAATTAACAACTAATAAACGTTTGCTGAAACCACTGGTGGTTACTAGAGAGGAATTAAGATGCAAATTAGGAAACAACTCAAAATACTCCTCAGGCCCTGCCTCTCAGCACATTTCTGGGGTCCACTTAGAGCCAGGGTCCTTTCTATGCCCTCTGTTGACCTTTTTCCAGGAGCTGAAGGGTATTCAAAAATAGGTCATTATCCACTTTCCGGGGACTAGCCTTTCATATTACGATACACAGAACTTCAGTTCTCTCTTACTGGAGTTCCCCATTGCAGCCGGCACCTTGGGTCTTCTGTTCATAACCAACAACTCCCCAAAGACTTGCTTCTCTAGACAAAGGACCTGCTCCCCATTTGGGGGGCACCCCCTCATCCTCCTGCAACGAACGTGGAGGTGGCTCCAGCTATGCTTCCGTCTCCACTAACATCAGCTGGATGGAGAAAGTAAGGTCAAGGTTAGCTAGACTTTGAGCCACCTTCTAGAATACCTGATTGGACTTTTGTATATTAACCATGTCTGAAATAACCTTGCTAAATTCAATCGTTGATTCTGGGAGTTTATGGATGGTTTTGAGCGTTTTATGTACACAGTCATTATTTTACCTTTTCAAAAAAATTTTACAGAAACTTTATACCTTTTATTTTTCTGGCCACTTTATAGAGATTAATACAACCAACACAGTCGAAAGGAGCAATGCCTGTGGCCGTTCTTGTCTGGTTCCGTCGGAAGGTCGGGGGAAAGTGTGCAGTATTTCAATTTTATGTATATTACTGGCGGCGGGCTTTTGAATTTTCTCTTCACCAGATTCAGGAAATATTCTTCTAGGCCTAGTTTGATAAGTTCTTTTAAAATTTTATTATAAATGAGTAAGAAATTTTATCAATTACGCTTCCTGAATCTATTGAGATGATTATGTGTGTCCATCATTCTGTTAGTGTGGTGAATTGCACTGATGAGTTTTGAACGTTAAGTCAATCACGCCTTCCTGGAATAAACCATACTTGCTGGGTTTGATTTGTTACTACTCAGTTTTGAATTTTTACATCTTAGTCTGACAGAAATTGGCCTATAATTTTACTTTCCTATTATGTCTTTAACAGATCATGGTATCAAGGCCTCGTAAAACAAGTTGGAATGTATTCCCGTGTTACCTGTTTTCTAAGAGTTTGTATAAGAGAGGTATGGGGGAATTTACAAGCAGTCTTGCTTGGGACTAGACTTCTCTTTGTGGAAAGGTTTTTAATTATGGATTCAGTTACTTTTACAGATCTAGAGGGCCTTTTCTATTCTTTGATGACAATTTTAGTAAGTTGTGCTTTTCAAGAGATTTTTCCATTTCATCTATGTTGCAAATGTATTGGCATAAAATTGTTTATAATATCCTGTTATTATCTTTTTAATACATATTGAATCTTGACATTGTCCATTTATATTTTCTTCCTTCATCTTTCTCTCTTATTCTTGATAAGTCCAACTAGGGGGTTTTCAGTTTCATTATTGTTTAGTTGCTGCGTCAACTCCGACTCTTTTTTGACCCCATGGACTGTAGCCCCCAGGCTCCTCTGTCCATGGGATTTCCCAGGCAAGAATACTGGAGTGGGTTGCCATTTCCTTCTCTAGGGGATCATCCCAACCCAGGGAGTGAACAGGCATCTCCTGAGTCTCCTGCACCACAGGCAGATTCTTTACCACTGAGCCGCCAGGAGTCTTTCCAAAGAGCCAACCTCTGACTTTGTAGGTCTTCTCTCCTGCTCATTTGTTTCGCAGTTCATTGCTTCCTGCTCTTACCTTTATTATTTCCTCCCTTCTATTTTATTTGTATTTAATTTCTTATTCTTTTCTAGTTTGCTTTTTTTTTTCCATTTTTTATTGAGGTATAATTGATATGTAACATTATGTTAGTTTCAGGTACGCAACATAATGCTTGGATATTTATATTCATTGAGAAGTGATTACCAAAATAAGTCTAGTTAGCATCCATCCCTACACATAGTTAAAAAACATTTTTTTTCTTGTGTTGAGGACATTTATTTATTTTTACCAGATTGCAGCAGGTTTAATAGTGTCCCCAAAGGTATGCCTAAGTGGTAACCCCCATAACCAGCAAAGGTGATCTTATTTGGAAAAACAATCTTTGCACGTGTAATTGTGGATTTTGAGATGAGATCACCCTGGATTGAGGGTGGGCCCTTGTTTGTGCTCAGTCGTGTCTGACTCTTTGAGACTCCATGGACTGTAGCCCGCCAGGCTCCTCTGTCCAGAGAATTTTCCAGGTAAGAATACTGGAGTGGGTTGCCATTTCATACTCAAGGGGACTTTTAAAATTTACTCTCCAAGCAACTTTCAAGAATGTAATAGAGTATTATTACTAGAGTCACCACGCTGTACGTCACAGCCCCATGACTTATTTATTCTATAATTGGGAATTTGCGCCTTCTGGCCCTTCACACGCATTTCGCTCCCTCCCTCCTGCCTCTGAGAGAAGGCAATGGCAAGCCACTCCAGTACTATTGCCTAGAAAATCCCATGGATGGAGGAGCCTGGTAGGCTGCAGTCCATGGGGTCGCTAAGGGTCGGACACGACTGAGCGACTTCACTTTCACTTTTCACTTTCACACATTGGAGAAGGAAATGGCAACCCACTCCAGTGTTCTTGCCTGGAGAATCCCAGGGATGGGGGAGCCTGGTGGGCTTCCGTCTAGGGGGTCACACAGAGTCGGATACGACTGAAGTGACGTAGCAGCAGCAGCTCCTGCCTCTGCCTCTGCCTCTGGAAATCGCTGATCCGTTCTCTACGTCCGAGTGCTCTGTCTTTGCTGTTTTTCAAGATTTCACAGGTGAGGGCACACAGCGTTTGTCTTTCTCCATCTGACTTATTTGGCTTCCCAGGTGATGCTGCTGGTAAAGAATCCGCCTGCCAACGCAGAAGACACAACAGAGGAGGGAAGATCCCTGGGTCGGGAAGGTCCCCTGGAGAAGGAAATGGCACCCACTCCAGTGCTCCTGCTTGGAAAAGTCCACGGACAGAGCCTGGTGCGCTACAGCCCATGGGGTCACGCAGAGTCGGACACGACTGAGCACAGACAAGCTTGTGTCTGACTTATTTCGCTCAGCATAGGCCCTCAGTGGCCTTCCATGCTGTTGCAAATGGCAAGATCTCCTTTCTTATGGGTGAATAATATTCCATCGTGTGTGCGTGCCGTACGTGTGTGGATGTAAAATACCACATCTTCTTTATTCACTCATCTCCCAGTGTTCTTTTAAGCCAGGTTTTTAACTCTTTTCACAGGGAGCATTTGCCCAGAGAACTAACCCAGCGTTTAGAAGCATTAGGATGTGCTTTTCTTACGGGCTCACGACTGCCGTACTGCTGGGGAGAAAGAGTTCCCACAGTATGTGATTTCGTTTTCCAAGCTCCTCCTCTGAGCATATGTCTCTTAGCTGAATAGGTTGCAACTGTAAATATTTAATGATTCAAGGTTCTTTTAATCATCACTTGAGGATTTTTTTCCTGAGTAGTTTAAAATTTCTGCTCTCAATTTACTGTCCGCTGTCTTTCCCCCCTTCCCCTCTAACGTGAATCAGGCAGCTGGAACATGACCCTCTGACAGCTGTGCACTCAGCCCGCTGTGGTGATGCAGGGCAGCATGCAGCTGCAGGTTCTGCTGCAAATCACCTCGTGTTCTTTGCCTCCGTATCGAGGGCATGGAGATCAGAGGTGATTTATTGTCTTATTCACACATGAAGTGCGGGGGGAAAACCATTCCAAACTTCGCTGGAAGCGTTCACCAAAGATGCAGTCTCTGAACAAGCACTTGGGAATCAGGATTAGAAATGAATCCAGAATGGCCGCAGAAAGGTAATCTCAGCCAGTTAACAGAATCCAAGGAAACCATTATGTTCCAATGGAAGAAGCTGCCTCTTGCCAGATCTACTGAGTGGTAGTGGGGACCAGGCTCAGACCAGGCTCAGAAAGACACATATACACCTGTGGACACATGCCCACACACACTTGCCTACCTGCACAAACCCACACACTGCCAACACCCATGCGTGACTGAGTAGCGGAATTCTGGCAAGTGAGTCACTGCGTTTTGTTTTTCATTCTAGCTCTTCTTTCTAGGTCCAGAGTAACACATGTTTATCAGAGAAGCGTTGGAAAGTCCAGAAAAATCACCCATGATGCTGCTACCTAGTAAAAACAATGGCCGTTTCGTAACATGTTTTCCTTTGCACTTATTAAATATCAATCAGCTCTTCCAAGCAATTCCACTCCTTCCTGCTTTTCTCTCCACCTCACAGTTCTTTATTAGGGATCTCCTATAAACAGTATTTTAGTCATGACAACAGATCCTTTCACGTGAGTGGCTCAATTTCTTCAGTGCCCCTCACGGGCCACTGACGCTGCTACAATGTTTCCAATAATAAAGGAGTCACTGCAGGTCCACTCCCTGAGTCCCCTCTCCTGGTTCCTGTTGGTTTCAGGTGTCAGGGGCGCCCCTGAAAGGCTGGAGCTCAGGCCTCCATCTGTAATCACCCCAACATTCCCTGTGCCGCTGTCCCACCTCCAATTCCTACCTGCATTCTTGCCCCAGTGAGCTTCCCAAAGCGTTTCTCCCAACCACACGCGGTGTGCGTGCCCCTTGTGGGGAAATTCTAGTAAATCAAAAAATTCCCATCTCACGGTTTCAGGTGCTATTTTAGCGCCATTATATATATGATACTGTAGCCCCCCAGGCTCCTCCGTCAATGGGATTCTCCAGGCAAGAACACTGGAGTGGGTTGCCATTTCCTTCTCCAATGTGTGAAAGTGAAAAGTGAAAGTAAAGTCGCTCAGTCGTGTCCGACCCTTAGTGACCCCACGGACTGCAGCCTACCAGGCTCCTCCATCCATGGGATTTTCTAGGCAATAGTACTGGAGTGGCTTGCCATTGCCTTCTCCGCCAGATGGCACAGTGGCAAAGAATCTGCCTGCCAATGCAGGAGATGAGGGTTTGATTCCTGGGTTGGGAAGATCCCCTGGAGAAGGAGATGGCAACCCACTCCAGTATTCTGGCCTGGAGAATCCCATTGACGGAGGAGCCTGGGGGGCTACAGTCCATGGGGTTGCAAAGAGTCGGAAGTGATCGAGCCTTGAACACACATATACACATGATACATTCGTGCCTGGGGCCTCGACTGGTGCTTTCCGAAAGTGAATTATTCTAGATCCGCCCTGCAGGTGAGCGCAGAAACGCAACTGGGTCGGATGGAGAGACATGTTTGGGATACCAAACATGATAACGTTGGGGATATATCAGATTAAATGTAATATTAGAGCTAATTTCTTGGTATGTGTTTTTAATGTGGCTCCTAGAAACTTGACATGTATCGCTTTTGTTTGTGGCTGGTTCAGAGTTCCAGTTTGAGAGGCCAGTTTGGAGCCTAGAGTGGGAGCTGGGGCCCTCACCAGCCCTCCCCGTCTGGACTCTGCCTTCCCCTGTCTCTGCTGCAGCCGCCAGCATCCAGGTGAAGCAGACAGCAGGCTCCGCTTGTCTCCCTCTCTCCCCTCATCAGTCCAGGACTGGGCGCGAATGATGGCACGTGGGAGCAGAGGTTTGGTTGGGGCAGGGGAGGGGGTCCTGGTCTGGCTTGGGGGGATGCTGCTTTATTAATCGTGAGGCCCATCAGGCTGGTGGAGTGACAGATGCCCCCCCAGAGGACTCGACGGGGCTGGGAAGCACTCGCCAAATGCTCTGAGGGTTTGGGCTCTGACTGTAGCTTTGAGCGGCTTCTTGTTCGTCCGTCCCCTCCTGTCTCCAATCAGTCCTTTCACAAGAGTCCCGCCAGCTCCCCTTGCCTGCTGTCAGGGGTTCAGAGCCGGGACTCCAGAGACCGTGTTGCCATCTCAGCCTCCAGGCAGGTAAAGCTGGGGTCCAGCAGAGCGCCTGCTCCAAGGGCAGCAGCTGGACATAACCGAGCCTGTCTCTTTAGATGCTGAGTTTCCCAGGTCTGGGGGACCCTCGGCCTCCTGCACAGCTCAGGGACTTGCAGAGGGAAAGCTGAATTACTGGCTGGCACGTCTATGCTCTGGCCCAGGGGTGGACTGGGCTCCTTGACTGGGAGCCAGCCCAGCCCCCGGATGTGGCTGCCCCCGAACTCCCAGTTTCTGCTCTGCTAGGACTGGGGCTCAGGGCAGCGGAGGTTACTCGTCAGGGCACTAGTGGCCCTGGCTCACTTCTAAATCTGGTCAAGCGCCCACCCAACCACATGCCCTTCCTGATTTCAGTGTTTTTGTAGGGAACCTCTGTTTGCACACAGAAGCTTATTTCTTGCCATGTTTGCTTCATCTCTTTTTCTGCTGGCTCCTTTCCTGCGGCTGGTAGAGGCTTGGTGCTGACTGAATCTCTTCCAGACACGGCTGGCGGGTCCCCCTCTGAAGCGAGAACTTCCTGTCTTCCGGATTCCTTGGAACTGATGTCTGGAAGAAGAGAGAGATGTGGGCATTCCCCGTGCATGCAGGTGACCTATATCTGAGCGCCCTTGCCCAGGGCACTAAGCTCCAGGCTGGCCTCTGAGAGCGCGGATGAATCAGGTATAAATTTATCCTTGTCAGCTTCTACAGTCTGCCAAGAGTGAAGACTGCCACTGGAGATCCACCCTCGGGGGAACTGGGACTTTGGGTGTCTGAGAACAGACAGAAGGAACTGTGGGCACTTGGTGGAGGTGAAAGCTGAGCTGGCACGAAGGATGGGAACAGCTGGCTCTAGAGCAGAGATCCTCAGCCCCGGCAAAGTTGATGCTACGGTCCAGATAATTCTCTACTGTGGGGGCCGCCCTGTATATTTTAGGATGTTTAACAGCCTCCCAGGCTTCTACCCAGGAAGACCCCTCCACTGGTGACACCCCAAAATGTGTCTGTGTTATCATTTTGTTGTTTAGTCACTAAGTTGTGTCTGACTCTTTGAGACCCCATGGACTGTAGCCCACCAGGCTCCTCTGTCTATGGGATTCTCCAGGCAAGAATACTGGAGTGGGTTGCATGCCCTCCTCCGGGGGATCTTCCCAACCCAGGGGTCGAACTTGGGTCTCCTGTGGCTCCCGCATCGGCAGGCTGATTCTTTACCACTAGCACCACCTGGGAAGCTCATCGTGCCAAGGTGGGGATTTAAATCTACTCCAAGCGAATGACTAAAGTTTACGGTCAATGTGCGGTCAGCTGGAATGTGTTCTCACATGTTGGTTGCATATGTAAAGGCCACCCTAGGAATACTCTGGCTTCTTCTCTTTGATTGAATACTTGGAAAGAAGAGAACAAGAAACCTTTGTGGGAAGGGACGTCTGAGTCCTGATGTCAGTATTTGGTTTTAAGTTCTGAAGAGAAACGACAAAGCAGTGTTACATCACAGGTCATGAGGAGCGGACAGGACACTTGGGGGAAGGAAACCCGTGTGTAAAATGAATTTTAACACATTTTTTGGAGGGGAGGCACCACTGACTTCTTTGAGAAGCTGATGAAAACTTTGGATTCTTACCCAGACAGACTCACACAAGCACATAATACAAATTCCATAATGTCCTCCCGGGGTAGTCAGTCTCCTTGAAGCCCACCCATGACTCGTGGGGCAGATCCAAGGAGGCCAGGTAAGGCCCTCTGGGTCATGACAGGCTCAGAGAACTCAAGACACCCTCACTCCACTGGACGTGATGGCTGAGACAGGAGAGGGGAAGAGGCTGGACAGCCAGGCAGAGAGGCCACGTGGACGTTCAAGGGTCGTTATCATACACAGTGGTGGGTGCTGGGCTGCTCAATATTCGAGCAGGATGCACTCGGTAGACAGGGATCCTGGGTCTTGGACAAATCGCCTCTGTGGGCTTAAAAGGTCTCGTGCATGAGAACAAAGTGTGACAACAAAAGAGAAGGAGTTAGGGGCTTTCCTGGGGTCTCAGACAGTAAAGAATCTGCCTGCAGTGCCGGAGACCAGGCTTCAATCCAGAAGATCCCTTGGAGTAGGAAATGGCAACCCACTCCAGTATTCATGCCTGGGAAATCCCGTGGACAGAGGAGCCTGGTGGGCTACAGTCTATGGGGGTCACAAGAGTTGGACACGACTTAGCGACTAAACCACCACCAGGTTATGAGAGCTGAAACGGAGGTTTAGGAAGATCAACCAGGTTACAGTGTGCAGGGTGTATTCACTCACAGCCGTTGACTACGGAGCAGGGAACACCTGATGTGGTTTGAGACGATCAGTCAGGGCAAAAGGACAAGAGAACCCAAGTCCAAGTAAACCAGGTAGAACAAGCTCAGCGTTCTTGAAATGAGGGGTAATACTCCGAATAGATGATTCTCTTTCAGTGTGAATGGAAAGGTCTGGAGTGACATCAGGAAGAAGATGAGAAACATTCATCCTGCAAGACCCTGCATTTTTCCAGAGGTCTTTCTTCCAAAACCAGATGGTACATGGATTAGATCCTCTGTGAATTATAGAATATTAAATTTTATAACCAAATCAAATTGATATCTTATGCCTGGAACCAATGCACTACTGAATTGATTGGGAACTCTTCAGATTAACTACTGATTCATGAAAGAGGTTTTGGCAAATGGTCTCAGACAAGGAATCAAGCCAGAAACAGCATTTGTCAGACCGGATGGGTGGACTCACCTTTTGGACTGAAAAATTCGCCTTTTTGGGAAAATTGCCTAGTGGCCTATGATCTTATCATATATCAACGGGCCAGCCTTGACTGTCCAACGTCTAGAAGCTTCTAGGACACTTCTGTGTAGTGCTCAGTGTTATCTATGAAGCTGGTCTCTCAGAGAAACTTAATAAAAACCCAGCCAGCCACCCAAAGGTCAGCTATTTGGAAGAAGAGATGGGAAACTGACCTGTAACCACTGAGGGAGAAAAAGGAAGTTCTTAGAGACAGAGTCTCCTGAACAGAAGAGAGAAGCGAAGCGTCTGCAGGACGGAAAACAAGAGCCCGTCCCCCACTTAGGGGCCGCAGAGGGCCGTGCAATCTGACGCCTTTATCTTTGAGACCAGGTCTTTGCTGCTGCCTTCTCTAGTTGCAGCAAGTAGGGGCCACTCTCCAGCTGCAGAGCTCAGGGCTCTGAGGTGCGTGGGCTCAGTAGTGGTGGCTCAGAGCTCAGTAGCTGCAGCACTTGGGCTGAGTTGCCCCTCAGCACATGGAATCTTCCCGGACCAGGGACATAATTTGTGTCCCAGGTTTTGACAAGCAGATTCTTAACCACTGGACTACAACGGAAATCTGGGACCTTGGTGTCTTAATGCCCAAAGGGAACGTGCTAAATGGTTATTTGGATTCCAAGCTGTGCAGATGTCTCTTTTCCCAGCTCTGCCCTGGCTCTTATGCGCGTCATTTAAAGTTCGGCCCAGTGTCACCTTCCTACCTGAGCGGTAGTGTCCTGCTCGGGACACTGTCCTGTCACCTGTTCCTTGGTCCCTCACGTCTGGACAGCGGTGCCAGTTTAGGGTCCGCCTCCCTGCCCTCCCCGCCCCCGCCCCAGACTGTGTCCTCAGCCCCCAGCACGCGTCTAATGCAGATGTGTCAAATGGCAGAGTCTGTGGAGCTTTTGCAACGTTGAGACAAACCCTGACTTGCTTACCAGTGTGTAGAGTCCCAGGCCTTTTATGTCACTCAGATGAGCCATGTGGACTCTATTAAACTCGCCCGCGGGGTCTCCTGGTCCCTGGCACTGCTGTCCTTACGTCTGGACCATCGCCGCGGCCTTCCAAAAGCTCTGCCTGCCTCCGCGTTCCATCCACTCCAGGTCCTCTGTAATCCCTGGCGGGGTCCTTTTCCTCTTTCCTAGAAAACATCATCGGTCTGACTTTCCAGCTCCCTCACCTCTGCTCTTTACGGACCTTTGATTCAGTCAAGTCAAAATGCTCCTCCCAGGTCCCTGCAAACCCTGCCATTTCCTGCCTCCAAGCCCCTCCCACGTGGTTCCCTTCACCTGCCAAAGATGAGCCAACTTTTAAGACTCAAGCATTTTCTCCTCCAAAAGGTTTTTCCTGATTTCACTAAACTCAAGGTAACCCCTGCTCCTCTCAGCCTTTCTGACTCTTTTATGGGTTGTTGCTCCCCTGTTAAAGCATGAGCCGCTTGACACGGACGTCTGGCTTCTTGCCCTGGGCCGGGAAAGAGCCGATGGTGGACTAACGCCATTCATGCTGTCATCTCGGAGCACTGGGCTCTAAGCCCGGCAGAGAGGAGAGACTCGGTGAGAGCTGGAGAACGCAGGGCCGAGTCTGCATTCCTGTTTGGGTGCAGCTTTATTTTAAGGCTGGGAACATGCAAAGCATCCTGGAATATATTAGTCACGATTCTTGCCAGGGGAAAGAGATCTGGCTCTAATTTGAAGAACTGCCTATTGACGGATGGGTGGTTTCGGCATTAAAAAACAATCCCACAGAAATTTACAATTTGCAACAAGCTTTACTCTGTCTGGGGGCTTCTGTGGTGGCACAGTGGTAAAGAATCCATCCAGCCAATGCAGGACCCGCAGGTTCGATCCTGGGTTGGGAAGATCCCCTGGAGAAGGGAATGGCTACCCACTCCAGTATTCTTGCCTGGGAAATCCCGTGGACAGAGGAGCCTGGCGGGCTACAATCCACGGGGTTGTAAAGACTGAGCGACTAACACTCCATCTGATCCTATGGGCTTGTGAGGGAAGAGGTATCTCCAGTTTATGGTTGAGGATCCCAAGACTCAGAAAGAATAAACTGTGAGGATACAACAGCCAGGTGGTGGACCGGTCCTTGGGTCTCAGGACTCCCGGAGGCAAGTCTGTCTTTCTTCATTCTGCTCTCCTCCAGGCCTGTTCATGAGGGGGCTGGAGACGCTGATAAATTCTTACTGCATTTTAGGGAGATGGCCCTGGAAATTCCAGAACGCCCAGCTGAGTATTTATCCTGGGTGAGAAAGAGTGATGAGAAATAAGAGATGCTTTTAATTCAAGAAGCTGGAATAAAGAATGATTTTAAAAGTAGCAGAGTTTGACTAGACCGTGATTGAGACATTTTATGAATTAAATAGAAAGAACTCTTAACCGTGAACCACGGGCTGGTGCATCTAGTGTCTGAGCCTCGTCCATCACATTTCCTGGAAAATAAAGGCAGAAGAGGAAGATTCAGGCGTTCAACCCGGAGGTTTGCCAGCCTCATTACTCCTGGCTGCCTGGCTTTGAGAAAATACTGTCTGTGCCCACGTTTCCTTATCTGTAAGTGAAGTAGTCGTCACAAGTGTGTCTCAGAGGCTATGGATTTACTGTTTGCTGTTTAGTCGCTCAGTCGTGTTTGACTCTTGCGACCCCATGGACTACAGCCTACCAGACTCCTCTGTCCACAGGATTTTCCAGGCAAGAATACTGGAGTGGGTTGCCATTTCCTTCCCCAGGAGATCTTCCTCACCCAGGGATCGAACCTGGGTCTTCTGCCTGGCATGCAGATTCTTTCCCACTGAACCACCAGGGAATTTATTTATCCCATTCAATTCTCCCTAACTCTGAAAAGTAGGCATTATTAACTGACAAATTGTTACTCCTTCACTTTACAGACAAGGAAATCGGTTCAAGGAGATTACAAGCCAGGAACGCACGGTTGCAGAGGTGACGAAGCCTGGTCCCCTCACTCACCAGTCAAGGGACCAGCTTCCAGCTACAGAACGCAGGATAGGAAACTCCATCTCAGCAGAGTTCATGTGATAGGCAGATAAGAAACTGTTTGAAGTGTCAAGATGATGTTAATGAGACCCCTTCTCATTTATTTTAATAAATGCTTGTGAATTAATAAGTATGTCCAGGTACCTGCATTTCTTTAAGGCACGTTTGAATTATAGACCCTTTGTTTAATGATTGTAAGTAGTCAACCACGTTCATGTTGCTACTCAGGCTTTAATGAAGACCTTCCTGGGGAGGTTAACCTTCAGAGCAGGGGGCGGGGCCGAGGACTGCCCTCCACGTGGTGGCAGCCCATCCCTCTGGCGGGGAGAGGCCCTAAGTGGCCTGAAAGAGCCTCTGAAGTCTTGCTCTTGCAGAAACAAACCTATAAATGACAGCATGGTCCATAAGCACAGGAACGAACTGCCTTCAAATGGGTGTCTGCTTCCCTTATGTTTAAGGGGATAATCCCAGAAGAGCAAACCTGGAAAAAACATGGCAGAGGGATGACTGATGGAGCTGGAAAGACTCACAACTTATTTCCCATAAACGCCTTCATCAGACTTTCTCCCCCTTCCTGGTGACCATTCCAGCATCGATGCCCTGGAGGGATGCTGGTAGCAGACGACCAGAGAACATTGCAGAGGGGAGGACTTGGAGGTGCTGGGGGAGGGTGGGACCACGGGCTCTGCCTCTGGTCCGCTGCCTGACCTCCAACCAATACCTGCCAGCGGGGAGAAAGCTCTGAACATGTAGAAGAGGGCAGAGCCACAGAGGCCAGGCCCCAGGTCCTGAAATGTGACGTGAGAGGCAGCCACGCCGGAAGTGGTCTGTGGATGCGACTGCTAAGTGAACAGGGAATCAGCTTCCGTTGCGCTGAGCCACTGAGAAACCAGGGGTTATCTGCTGCTGCATCTCGTATTTCGTTCACAAACACAGATTCCTTTTGTTAGTACCAGGAGGTCATCAGGGGCCTTACTTCAGCTGTTAGAGAATCGAAAGAAATAATGTACAGGAAGCCACCAGAGGAACTCTAAAAGTCCTAATCGTCGGTGTTGATGATCAGCCCGGTCACAGAGCTAGGGGCACTAGACCCACAGGCTTCCTGTCTTAGGTCAGCACTGGGGCCAGGCTCCCCGAGCAGAAGGGGTCGTGGAACCACAAGCCACCACCTGAAGCCCAGCGGTGGGCACGGCTGACGTCCAAGGTGATGCCACACCTCCCCCTTTTGCTTCTGCCCAAGTAGGCGCTGCAGAGAAGCTGTGAGGCCAACAGCATCTTCCTGCTCAACCCCTATGGCTCATACGAGGCTGTGTCAAAATTCTGTCCTATTTTGCCACCGGATTTCATCCCAAATGAATTTTTAAATAACAAAAATATTACATACTCACTCTGCATAATCTGAAAGGAAAATGTAGACGGAAGATATCCACCCACTAAAGATGACCATTGTTAACAGTATGGCGCATTTCTTAAGTGCGTGTTTATCACGGTTGAGAAAATGACACCCATACAATCTTGTCTCCTGCATTGTTTGCTTGCCATTATCATGGGCATTTCCCCATGTCACTGCAAATTATTTATGAGCCACTATTTTCAGGAGTTCCATAATGCTCCATGGTAAGGATGCACCGTGAGTTTTCTATCCCATTCCTTATTGTTGGGTAGTTAGCTATTTCCAGTTTTCAGGGTTACAAAAAATGCTGCAAAGATTGTACCTGTAAGTTCTGGCTTGCTTCCATTGCAGTCTGAATTCTTTAAGGCCGTCAGATTTCAGACTTGGAATATGTGGAAACCGTTGCCTGTATTAGACACAGGCCGGTCTCTGGAAGGTGACAGTCTGGGGCCGTCCACAGCGCGATGTGGACCACAAGAGGCTCTGGGGAGGGAGGCTGAGATTTCTGAAGGAGCCTGACGGGAAATTCAGCCAACTGTACCAACTCTAGGGAGTGGAGTGCGAGGGGTCGGGGCGATCCTAACTCCAGTTCTCTCTCTGAGGGTCTGGTCAGCCCCTCTCTTGGGTCAGGGCTCGCGTCTCATGGGCCGATGGCTGCACTGCCGGGCCGCACTTCTCGCATGTGTCTTCCTTATTTATTTTTTTACCCACAACTGAACATTAAAAAAAAATGGAGCGATAATTAACATCCATTACACTTGGTCTTTTAAAGCGTATAATTCAGTTGCTTTAATAAAATCACAAAGCTGTGCAACCATCACAACTATCTAACTCCAGAGCATTTTCATCACCCCCAAAACCCCATACTCTTCAGCAATCACTCTTCCGTTGTCCCTTCCCCAGCCCCTGGCAACAACTAATGCTCTTTTCTGTCTCTCTAGATTTGCTGACTCCAGACTTCAGGTAAGTGGAATCTGGACGTGTGTCCTACGGTGTCTGGCTTCTCTTAGCAGAATGTTTTCCAGGTTCATCCATGTTGCAGCATGGATCAGAACCTCATTTTTTAATGGCTAAACAAGATTCCATTGTTTGGCTACACCACATTTGTTTATCCATTCATCAGCTGATGGACACTTGGGTTACTTCCACTCTTTGGCTTTTATGAATAATGCTGCTGTGGATGTTTGCATACAAGTTATTGTGTGCATATGTTTTCAGTTCTCAGGTATATACTTAGAAGTGGAATTAAGTCCAAGCCTAACTTATTGAAGAACTGCCAAACAGGATTCCAAAGAGAAACACTCTTTTCATTCCCACTGGTGATGTATAGGGCTTTCCAGGTGGCTCAGTGATAAAGAATCCACCCCTGCCAATGCAGGAGACACAGGAAACATGGGTTCAGTCCCTGGATCAGAAAGATCCCCTGGAGGAGAAAATGGCAACCCACTCCAGCATTCTTGCCTGAAGAATCCCAAGGCCGGAGGAGCCTGGTAGGCTATGGTTCACAGGGTTGCAAAGAGTCAGACACGACTGAGCAACTAAGCAGGAATGAAAGGTTCCAATGCCCCGCGTCCTCGCCAACGCCTGTCATGTGCCCATCTTTTTGATTATGGCCATCCTAGTCGCTGCGAAGTGGTATCTCATAGGGATTCTAAACAAAGATCATGGCATCTGGTCCCATCACTTCATGGGAAATAGATGGAAAAACAGTGGAAACAGTGTCAGACTTTATTTTTTTGGGCTCCAAAATCACTGCAGATGCTGATTGCAGCCATGAAATTAACAGACGCTTACTCCTTGGAAGGAAAGTTATGACCAACCTTGATAGTATATTAAAAAGCAGAGACATTACTTTGCCAACCAAGGTCCATCTAGTCAAGGCGATGGTTTTTCCCGTGGTCATGTATGGATGTGAGAGTTGAACTGTGAAGAAAGCTGATCAACGAAGAATTGATGCTTTTGAACTGTGGTGTTGGAGAAGACTCTTGAGAGTCCCTTGGACTGCAAGGAGATCCAACCAGTCCATTCTAAAGGAGATCAATCCTGGGTGTTCATTGGAAGGACTGATGCTAAAGCTGAAACTGCAATACTTTGGCCACCTCATGCGATGAGTTGACTCACTGGAAAAGACTCTGATGCTGGGAGGGATTGGGGGTGGGAGGAGAAGGGGACGACCGAGAATGAGATGGCTGGATGGCATCACCGACTCTGTGGACATGAGTTTGAGTGAACTCTGGGAGTTGGTGATGGACAGGGAGGCCTGGCGTGCTGTGATTCATGGGGTTGCAAAGAGTCGGACACGACTGAGCAACTGAACTGAACTGAATGATTAATGACATAGAACATCTCTTCATGTGCTTATTGGCATCTGTGTACCTTTAAAGAAACGTAAATTCAAATCCTCTGCCCATATAAAAATTTGGTTGTTTTTTAATTATTGATTTGTAAGAGTTCTTTATATATTCTGGACACTAGACTCTTATCACTTAGATCTGCAAATATCTTTGTCACTTTGCAGGTTATCTTCTCACTTTCTTGGTGTTATCTTTTGAAATACAAACGTTTTACATTTTAATGAAGTTTATCTATTTTTTCTTGTGTTGTTTGCGCTTTTGGTGTCATATCCAACCCAAAGTCACAAAGATTTACTCCTGTCTCCTTCTAGGACTTACATCTCTGATTCATTTCAAGTCAACTCGAATATGGTAGGAGGTACAGGTCCAACTTCGTTCTTCTGCATGTGGATATCCAGTTATCCCAGCACCACTTGTTGAAAAGACTATTTTTTTCCACAAAATAGTGGACTGTCTTAACACCCTTGGTGAGAATCAGTTACCTATAAATATATGAATTTATTCCTGGACTCTCAACATGTCTATCCTTATGCCAGTACATACGATATCAATCAGTGTAGATCTGTCCTGAGTCATGAAATAGGGAATCTGTCTTCCAACTCTGATCTTTTTCAAGATTGTGTTGGCTATTTTGAGTCCCTTGTATTTCTGTATGAATCTGTTTGTCAATTTATGCAAAAAAAAAAAAAGGCAGCTGGGATTTTCAAAAGGATCGTGCTGAGTGTGCAGACCAACCTGAGGAGCACTGCCGTCTTAACGTTATTCAGTATTGAACAGTGTGACTCTTAAAAGCCAAAACAAACCGCAAACTTCAGCAGTCACTCAGCTCACATGACCAGCAAGTATTAGGCTTTTCTGCAATAGCTCCTATTTCCTCCAGGTACTTTAAAGATGGAATACAGTATCTTTGTAGCTGAATTGTCCTCTTTTATCAAAGTTGACTGTGTGTTTACTTCGTCAACCACAACGAGTCTGTTTCAGTCATAGAAAAGCCAAGGCAAAAGACTCGCATTCAAAGCACCGCCCAACTTGCCCCAAAAGAACAGGTGGACTTGTGATGGAAACGGGAGGTTCCTGCCTCTCGCACTCCTGTGTTCTCCCGAAGTTTAAGCAAGAGCCGTTTTCATATCCTGGCCGCTCTCCATTCGTCTGCTTTTATGTGAAATTCATAAGAAGTATTGAATTTCTTTGAATCTGTTTCTTTTTCTGTATAATAGTGGTGTGATCCAGGTGCCCAGGTGAGCTCCCAGGCCTGTGTCTTTAATATAAATCACACTTCCATGATGACAGTTGCAGCTGCCTGAGCCCGCCAGGTCCAGCCCCTCACCCTGTCCCCCACGTGCTTCTGTGAGTCCCTGGAGGGCGGCTCACCCGCCTGGAACCGATCTGTCAGCCAGTTACCTGCCCCCATTGCCCCTTCTGCACCCGTCCCACACCCCTTCTCCAGGAGACGCCCATCCTCTGGTTACCAGACCAAGGGTGCTTTTTCAGATTCGTTTGACTCTCCCGACCCCGGGGGGCACCAGAGCAGAGCTGTCTCCACACAGATGGAGAACATGGTCTTCTCCACCTTAACGCAGCGACTCTCTGAGTAATTCCTGGAAAATCCAGTAGGCCTCGGGCCGTTGGACCCCTCCTCACACTCCAGTGGGACTGAAGCCTCCAGGGGGCAAGGCAGCAGCCCCCCACCCCGGACCCCCACCGTTCTCCTCTGCTTTCTGTGACCTCGGCCCCATCCCTCCTCCGTCCTCCAGGGTTGCCAGACAGAGGCTTGAACGAATGCCTGCCCACCTGGAGAAAAGGAGCATGTGCTGTGTGTGAGTGTGAGTGTCTGTGTGTGTGTGTGCAAGTGTGTGCGTGAGTGAGTATGTGTGTGAGTTGTGTGTTTTGGTGGGCATCTCACCAACAACAGCTTGGCACCTGCAGGAGTTCCTGAAGTTGAAAAAGCTGCCCACTCCCAAAGATGCCATGATGATTAACTGAAGTAAGGCAAATAAAAATAAGTTTTAAAAATGCAAAATAAACAGAGAACAATGCCCTTTCCTCCCCCAAAGCCCCTGGTACAAAGAAGACACTTCCCCCTGGGTTTTAAAATATTGAAGTCTTAAGACCCCTTTTCTGGTTAAAGGCACATTTTCCAAAGACTTCTTGAGGCCCCAGTGGAAACGTCGCCAGGCCAGTGATTCCAGGACAGGTCCCTGGGCTACCCGTTCCTACCCCGCAGCCCCGCGTCCTTCCTGAGGACTGACACGGTCCATCCAGACCAGGATGAAGGTCAGACTCGGGGTCAGAACTCCTTCCTCCGCTCACCTCCGGCCCCTGGGGATGATCCATGGTCTGTGGGTTTGGGCAGCTGGTGCCTGGACCACAGGGATTAGCGCCTCCTCCCGCTCTCTGCCTGGGCAGGAGGTGGACAGAGGGTGTCCCTGCCCCCTCGCCTGCTGCCCGCAAGGCCGGGCATTTCAGTTCAGTCGCTCCCCTTGGCTTGGGCCAAAAATAGAAGCCGGTTTCGTTCACCGGGAGCAGGGCCCTTCCCAGGGCCCTTCCTTCGCAGAAATCCCGCGGCGGTTTGGAGGCGCCCCCGCACCCCCCACACCCTCCACCTCTGCCAGCCCGGAGGCCCGCCCTGCGCTGCCAGCCCCGCTCCCCAGGCGGGCCGGCGCCTCCGCATCCCGGCGCCCTTTGGACACACGGTGCGCCCGGGCGTCGGGACAAAGCGCCCGCGCCCCAGCCCGCGCAGGGTCGGGTTAGCAAGCGGGTTAGGAGGTGCGGAGGAAGGGGTGCGGCGCGAGGACCGTGTGGGCCCGGAGCCTCAGCGCGGCGTTCGCTTCCGTCTCCGCACGCGGCTCCCGGCGGTCGGGGTGTCTGCGGATGCGGGAGAGGGGGAGACGCAGCGGCAGAAGCCGGCCCGCGCGAGCCAGGCCCCGCGCCGGCGCGCCCGTGACGGCCCTCCGCCCCGCGTCCCCTGGGGGCGCCCGAAGCCCCGAACACCCCGCCCGGGGAACCGTGCGACCCGGAGACGCGAGCCGGGCGCAGGAGCGCGAGCGCGGGGCTCCTTCCGCGCGTCTTCGGGGAGGTCTGAGCCGAGTCGGAGTTTGCCGCGGGGACGAGCTCGTAGCAGAGCGTCCCGGGAGCGCAAACAGGGCGTCTAAACCGGCGGAGAGGGCCCGGAGGGGCCGTGAGCCACGAGGGAGCCCGGGGCGCTGCGGCCCCTTCACCGCCCTGCTGCCGCTGCTGCTGCTGCTGAGTCGCTCCAGTCGTGTCCGACTCTGCGCGACCCCGTAGGCGGCAGCCCACCAGGCTCCCCCGCCCCTGGGATTCTCCAGGCGAGAACCCTGGAGTGCGTTGCCATTTCCTTCTCCAATGCATGGAAGTGAAAAGTGAAAGTGAAGTCGCTCAGTCGTGTCCGACTCTTAGCGACCCCACGGACTGCAGCCCACCAGGCTCCTCCGTCCGTGGGATTTTCCAGGCAAGAGCACCGGAGTGGGGTGCCATCGCTTAGCGCCGCCTAAAAGACGGTCAGCAGCAGCGGTGAGCTTGGCTGTGGGCTCCGCTTCAAGGGACGCCAGTCTCCTCGCCTTTGGATCCTCTGTGTTAACGTGAGCAGCCACTGGAGGGCGTAGGGGTTTGGGAGGAAAGATTGACTGGGGCAGAAGAATTTTTGTCGTTCAGTCGTTTCTGACTCTCCGATCCGTGGACTGTAGCACGCCAGGCTTCCCTGTCCTTCACCGTCTCCCGGAGTTTGTTCAAACTCCTGTCCATCGAGTCGGTGATGCCATCCCATCCCTGTTGTCCCCTTCTCCTGCCTTCAATCTTTCCCTGCATCAGGGTCTTGTCCAGTGAGCTGACGGTTGGCATCAGGTGACCAAAGTGTTCGAAGTGATACTTCACCATCAGTCCTGCCAGTGAATATTCAGGGTTGATTTCCTTCATGATTGAGTGGTTTGACCTCCTTGCAGTCCAAGGGACTCTCAAGAGTCTTCTCCAACACCACCGTTGAAGGCATCAGTTCTTTGGCACTCAGCCTTTTCTATAGTCCAGCTCTCACATCCACATATGAGTACTGGGAAAACCATCGCTTTGGCTAGACGGAGCTTTGTAGGCAAAGTGTAGACAAAAGCACAAAGGGTGGCGGATGCCGTGCTGATAGGCTTTAAACTTTATCTTGCGGGCTGCAGCTTGCAAGCCGGTGGCCGTGTGATTTTTGTTTTGTTTTTTAATCCCGGGAACTTGGTTTGTTTAATTCATAGAAAGTTTTTAAAGTCAGCACCTTTCTAGAAATATCAACAACTTCAGATATGCAGATGGTACCACTCTAATGGCAGAAAGTAAAGAGGAACTAAAGAGCCTCTTGATGAGAGTAAAAGAAGAGAGTGAAAAAGCTGGCCTAAAACTCAACATTCAAGAAACATTCCCATGGCATCTGGTCCCATCACTTCATGGGAAATAGGTGGGGGAAACGTGGAAACAGTGACAGATGTTATTTTCTTGGGCTCCAAAATCACTGGTGACTGCAGCCAGGCAGTTAAAAGACACTTACTCCTTGGAAGAAAAGCTATGACAAACCTAGATAGCATATAGAAAAGCAGAGACATCACTTTGTGGACAAAGGTGTGTACAGTCAAGGCTATGGTTTTTCCAGTGGTCATGTACGGATGTGAGAGTTGGACCATAAAGAAGGCTTAGCACCAAAGAATTGATGCTTTTGAACTGTGGTGCTGGAGAAGACTCTTGAGAGTCCCTTGGACTGCAAGGAGATCCAACCAGTCCATCCTAAAGGAAATCAACCCTGAATATTCACTGGAAGGACTGATGTTAAAGCTGAAGTTCCAATACTTTGGCCGCTGATTCGAAGAGCTGACTCACTGGAAAAGACCCTGATGCTGGGAAAGGTTGAAGGTGGGAGGAGAAGGGGGCATCAGAGGATGAGATGGTTGGATGGCATCACTGACTCAATGGGCTTGAGTTTGAGCAAACTCTGCGAGATGGTGAAGGACAGGGAGGCCTGGCGGGCTGCAGCCCATGGAGTTGCAAAGAGTCGGACAGGACTGAGTGACTGAACAGTAAGAACAGGATGCTGAAGAGAGAAAAGAGGAGACACTTAAGAGACAGACATCTCGGCGTTGCACCACTCGTGACTGTCCGCCCCCCCCCCATCTCTCCTGACCTGATGCCCTGAATGTCCATGATGAGAAACGTGGTACAGACTGCATTCAGCACCAGGGCCTTCTCACCGGGCGGCCCCAGGGTTAACAAGCGGCACACAGGTGAGGTTTTTAGCCGGTCACCACCCTCCTTTTCTTTGGCGAATTGCGGCTCTGAGCGTCAGGCTCTGCATGCGGTTCCCAGTGTGGAGGGGAAGGGCATCGCAGCAGGATGCCTGAGCAGCTGCTGTGGATTCAGAAGCATCTTTCAGAGACCAGGCCCAGAGTCGTTTTGCTGTTCCCAGTACTTACCTTCCAGGCTGATGCCGCCTGTGACCAGCACGCTTCCTGTGGCCAGGCCTGGTCCAGAGTGAACGTTCGTACTTCATCCCATTCAGGGAAGCTTCCCTGAGCATCTCCCTCATGCCAGACGCAGTGCTCTGGGCGGGGCCAGACACACGCGAACCGCCACCCACGCAAGTCAGCCCGTGACCAGGCCTCCCGAGGCCCGGACAGGAAGTGAGCGGGGGCTTGGGTCTAGCAGGAATGAGAGAGCGCTTAGACAGAGGACGTGAGCTCTCAGAGCCGGGAGGGGGTGGACCAGATGACTCCTGAATTGGCCTCAGGCTTTTTCACACGTCGGTTCTGCTGAGCGGTGAGTGGCCTTAGGAGACAGACTCAGCCACGGAAGCTCAGACATCTGCATTCGTTTTCTCAGGCTATGGAAACAAAGAGCCCTGTTCTGGGGCCTTCAGCGACAGAACCTGACCATCTCACAGCTCTGTAGGCTGGGAGTCCAAGATCAAGATTCTGGCAGGGTTGCTTCCTTCTGAGCGGGGAGAGGAAGCTGCTCCAGGCCCTCACCCTGCCCCTGGGTGTTTGCTGGGCATCTTTGGTGTCCCCTGGGCAGTGGAAGCATCGCCTCAGTCCCTTCCTCCATCTTCACGCGACGTTCTCGCTGTGTCTCTGTGTGTGTGTGTGTCTCTCTGTGTGTCTCTATGTGTGTGTGTTCGCACAAGCAAATCTCCCTTTTTAAAAAATGCTTTTATTTATTTGGCTGTGCCAGGTCTTAGGTGCAGCATGTGGGATCTAGTTCCCTGACCAGGGATCGAACGCAGACGCCCTGCATTGGGAGCTTGGAGTCTTAGCCACTGGACCACCAGGGAAGTCCCTGGCCTCTCTCCCTTTTGTCAGGTACTGGTCAGAGGAGGCGGTGCTGCTCCATAAGAGCCGTCTGAACTAATGATACCTGTAGTGGCCCTATTTCCAAATAAGGCCATTTTCTGAGGTCTTGGGGTTCAGGGCTTCAACATGTGAGTTTTTAGAGAATTCAATCCGACACATAACGAGGTCCAAGTGAAAAAACGCCATGAAAAATGAACCAAAGTCACTTCAAATTGAGTTAGGTTTCTGATCAGTCTGGAATGATTGCTGCAACAGAAGCACCCATGCAGACCACCCAAAGGGGTTCCTGAGAGGATGCTTACTAACTGCAGAGTGGCGGCTGGGCGGGAGGCACACCCACTCTACACAGTGGCCCAGCCCTAGCGGAGGCCCTGGCACTGCTGCTGAGCACAGACACACAGCTGCCAGGACGCTGCCTGAGCTGTCAGGCTGCTGCCCAAGTGGAACCCAGCCTGTGCCCAGCATGCCGCACGGCGTCTGCTGCCTCACGAGCCCCACTCCTCCCAGAGGCCCACACACGTGTGTCTCCTGCTCTCTTAGTGGGATAATTCGGACAAACTATGTTGAAATGGACAATGTGCTTACCTCTGGCTCAGCAATTCCACTGCTATGATTTCCGCCCCCCAAGGAAATAATTCAGTGAGTGCCCAGACATATTTTTATAAATATGTCTGTTTATCAGAGTGTTGCTTATATAAACCAAGAACTTCCATATCCATCAGTGGTAGATGAGTTAAATAAATCATGATACAAGTGTGCCCGGCATGAGGCTACATTAAGTGTAATGAGATAAATCAGGGATTTTCAGCTTGGTCAGATCTAAAGGCCTCCTTTCTATAATAAACGTCAGACCCAAATGCCTCTTTTCTATAATAAATGTTTATAACACTCCCCTTACTGTCCTGAAATGAAATTCATAGATAATATAACCTACACACATGACTTTTTAAAAATCCATATAATGACACAATGACTCACACACACAAGTGTAAAGAATCAATATATTACCTTAACTGTAACATAAAAGAGAAATAAAGGGAGAAGAGTCGGTAATGAAATGTTTCAATATGTAAACGCACAGACGTAGGTGCCCCGGGGAGACGTGTGGAATGTCAAGGTCAGCCCTGGAGGGATCCCCTCCAGTGACCCAGGCACATGGGCAGACCCACCACTGTGGGCGCCAGGAGTCCAGCTCTCCCAGCTTCGCTGCTATTTATGACGAGGTTTCCCACAATGAACACGGCTCTGTACAAACCATGCTCACCATGCCACCATATTGCTGTAAAACGGAGTCATGTTGAAGCCACAAAAAAATTGATTGGATCTAAATTAAAATGAATTTTGGGTCTTATATTATTCTAAATAAGCTTTTCAACCACATGAGTTACTAGTGGGATATTTCAAAATTATGAGGGATTCATCTGCATGTGGGCATTGCCTTGCACAATATAGGATGCTCAGCACCCCTGGACCACCACCTACTAAAGGCCCAGAGCCCCTTCCCCAAACAAAAAGCCCCCACAAAAATTTCCAACACACTCCCACTGTGGGGCAGAATGACCTCCTCAAGAACATCACCTTTGATCTGTGCTTGCGTGCGTGCACGCTCAGCTGTATCTGACTCTTTGCGACCCCATGAACTGTAGCCCACCAGGCTCCTCTGTCCATGGGATTCTCCAGGCAAGAATACTGGAGTGGGTTGCCATGCCCTCCAGGGGAACTTGCCTACCCAGGGACCAAACCCAGGTCTCCTGCATTGCAGGCAGATTCTTTACCATGTGAGCCAGCTGGGAAGCTGCCCTGATATGTCTCTACTGACATGGAAAGAAGTCCATAATGTGTATTTTTAGTGCAATGGATGGTGAAGTAAAAATCTTAAGGATCATCAACTACAACACAATTCCATTTTCAAAAAAAGAATAAGCTGAAGAAAGAAAAACTCCATGAAAAACCAATGTGTGTGTGCGCAAGTGTGTGTGTGTGCGTGGGTGTGTGCATGGGTGTGTGTGCATGTGTGTGCATGGGTGTGTGTGTGCATGGGTGGGTGTGTGCGTGTGTGTGCATACGTGTGTGTGTGCATGGGTGTGTGTGTGCGTGGGTGTGCATACGTGTGTCCACAGAGGAGTCAACCTGAACGCTTATAGACAAACATATTAACCAGCATTGTCTCTGGCAATGTCGTTGTTGCAGGTAATTTGCGTATTGGAGATCCAACCAGTACATTCTAAAGGAGATCAATCCTGGGTGTTCATTGGAAGGACTGATGTTAACGCTGAAACTCCAATACTTTGGCCACCTCATGCGACGAGTTGACTCACTGGAAAAGACTCTGATGCTGGGAGGGATTTGGGGTGGGAGGAGAAGGGGATGACAGAGAATGAGATGGCTGGATGGCATCACCGACTCTGTGGACGTGAGTTTGAGTGTACTCCGGGAGTTGGTGATAGACAAGGAGGCCTGGCGTGCTGTGATTCATGGGGTCGCAAAGAGTCAGACACGACTGAGCGACTGAACTGAACTGAACTGAATGTTGGTTTTTCAGAATAGACTGATTTATTTAATAATGTTATGCGATCAGAAAATTTCAACCATTTCCATTTGGCAGACACCTGCTAGCAGGCAGTCTTCTCAGCCCCAGCACTGTGGGTGTTTGGGCTGGGGCGCAGTGGTTCTTGGCTGTGCTGTGTGCTGTGGAATGTCAGCGGCCTGGCCTTGACCCCCAGGCGCACAGCGCACACGCCATGGGCGTGGATGTGAGCCTAGGGCGTCTTCAGACACTGGCGACTGACAGGCTGTTGTTATTCAGTCACTGAGTCGTGTCTGACTCTTTGCGATCCCGTGGACTGCAGCATCTGACCTCCAGGGAGGCAAACCCCCAGCCCTGGCTGAGAACCGTTGCTGCTGTCTGGGTTTTAACCACTGCTAAGCCATGCATAACCTGTGCAATTGATGAATAATCACCACCCAGATAAAATAGGTGATGACACCTCATAGGGTTGCTTGAAGACTAACTTAGCGAACGTACATTTGAATGACTAGCACAGTTACTGGAGTAGCATAAAATGCCTAAGAATGTGGGCTTTGATTATCGGAGAAAAGAATCTGCTTCTCAATATGGGGTGCGGGCAGTGCTGGAGACGCTACAGGTAGACAAACACGTTTGGTACAGGAAGGAGCTAGACCCCACAGGCCACTGTCCCCTCAAGGACTGGCCTCTCCCCGCGGGGTCCCAGCAGCCCCTCTCAGGGCTGGCTCTTTCCTGGGACCTGAATGAAGTCTCAGCGGGTACCCATGGCCACAAGCGCAGCCTCAGCCCTGTGATTACAATGCTGTCTAGAGTATAAAACTCCAGACTTCACTCGAAGGTGATGTTCTGGCTCCCCAGCCCTCCTGGGAGAGGGGACCTGGGGGCTTCTCCCTGACTCACCTTGTCCCCCACTTGGGTTGGTGGGACCCTTCAAGGCTCCTTCTCAGTGGTGAGGGGGCGAAGCCTTCAGCGGCTGGCACCCTGCCCTGCACCCAAGTCCTCGGGGCTGGGAAGATGCTCAGATGCTTCTTTTTGCAGCTGGGTGGCCTCAGTCAGGTTCTCAGGGCCTCCCCGGCAGCAGATGCCACATCCTGGGACCTGCTTCTCCTCCTGCCCCGGGAGCTCTCCTCTGGGGTCCCCCGAGCCCCCAGAAGGTCCACATCCCAGGAAGCAGCACCAGAACCCGCTCCCTGTCCCGGGGGAACCCATCCTCCACCCCGGGCCCTGCCGGGTGAGGAGCACAGCGCATCCCTCCGCCCCCTGGCCCCAGGGGCACACCTGGCTCCAGGCGAGGGACGCACCCTGCCCCTTCCTGCCCCTTTGGTGGAGCTGACAGGGCAGGGCCGAGTGGATCACGGGCTCCATCTCTTCTTCCCAAGGCTGCCGTCGCCTTGGTCCCTTCGGTGCAGGCAGCGGAGGCTGCAGGACCCAGAGGTCTGGGGGTGTCGGGGATGGTCTTGGGGGCTCAGAGAGGGGGCTTATGAGCACCCTCAGTGCCTTACCTCCTGGTCACCTGTATTCACAGATGGCTTCTCTGTGGACCCGAGGCTCCAGCCCCATCCTCTGACCTCCACAAGGCAGGCCGCAGGGAGGTCTGAGGTCCACCCGAGGCAGGCTCCTTCCTCGGTGGGAGGGATTTCCCTGGAAACCAGGCTGCCGGGCGCAGCAGGAGGCGCTGGCGGTGATGACTCGTGGCCACGAGGCTCCTTAGGAAGTCATGGTCGGTCTCCAGGTCCACACGCTCAGGGCGAACTGGGCTAGCCGTGAGCTGTGACAGGTGCAAAGCAAGGGGGCACGCTCTGGGTCATGGGTCCCGTGAGGCCTGAGAGGGCTGCCTCGGCTTCCAGAGCCGCTCAGCTGGTAGCCGGGGAACACTTACAGAGAAGGGGGCTCTGCGTTGTGCAGGGTAAGGCGGTCACGTGTTCTAGCGCATGGAAGTGACACAGATGCAGAGGGTGGACGTGGTGGAGGCAGCTAGGATTCAGCGGGGGCCCTGGGCCAATCAGAGTGGAGGTTCGTACACGGGGCCCCAGCCAGCAGCATCCACATAGCCTTGCCTGGACACTCGTTGAAAATGCAAATACAGACCCAGACCAGGAACTGTGGCTGTGGGACCCCGAGCAATGTGCCTCTTCATAAGGCGGCTCTGATGCTGTGAGAGTCCTAAAGCACATGTTAGAGATACTTGAGGGGTGGCTCCAGGGTCAGGAGCTCCCAGGGGGAGTCTGATGGAAATCTTGGTCCTCATCTGGGGTCCAGCAGGGGGTGGGTAACAGGAGAGGGAGAAACTGTCTCATTCAGCATGACCAGCTTCTCCGAGCATGCTCATGACCTCCAGGGAGAAAAGGAGGCTATGACAGAAACGGAAGACGGTACCTTTCTGGAACAGAAGCAATGCAACTGGAGTACCTTCCGGAACTCAGCTGGGAAGCAGAAGAGGGTGGTGAGGGCAAAGCAAGGAGGCGGGCCAGGCCCTGGCTGGGGCGGGGCAGCCCCTCCTGGGGACCCTGTCACTCACTCACTCATGCATTCATTCACAAATATTAACTGGACACTGATTGTGGGACATGCGTAAAGTGCTCAGCCTGGGAAATCAGGACCCAGAATCAGCCCCTGCACTTGGGAATCAGCGTGGCCCACCGGGTGAAGAGAGGGTGACGTGCAGACGACGCGCCCCCAGATCACCACTGCGTCACAGTCCAGCTCGCTCACCTGGGTGAGAGGGGCTGAAACAGCTCAGCTGGGAGAGCGTTAGACTGAAGATATCAGGTCCCTGGTTCAATCCTGGGTTTCGGCAGACTGTTTTAATTTACATCCAGGAGAAGGAGCAATTCTAGTGACCTCCTTGATCTCCATTTGCATGCTTGAAACTCCACGAAAATTCTATCTTTGGGCTTCCCTGGTAGCTTATCAGTAAAGAATCTACCTGCCAGTACAGAGGATGTGGGTTCGACCCCTGGGTCAGGAAGTTCCCCTGGGAAAGGAAATGGCAACCCATTCCAGGGTTCTTGCCTGAGAAATCCCATGCGCAGAGGAGCCTGGTGTTAGTGACTAAAACAACAGCAGCCTGGACAAGAATCCTGAGCCGTCAATAAAGGACTAAATTACTCTCATCTCTTTTCCTAACAAGACGGGAAAACATGAAACAGAGACATATCAAAAATGGCGAAAGCAGTGTATTTGAGGCCCTACTCTCTCATCACCGCTGTGCGTCTTCTAATCTCTTCTCAGATGATAATTTCTTTGAAATTGACGGTGGAAATTAAACAGAAAGTGGAATGTCTTGCTTTAGGTGTCACTATTTGGATTGTGGGGGTCATTTCATTTTCCGTGGGGAAAATAATTAATCTCTTCTTCATGGTCCTATCTATGGTCAGGTTGTAAGAGCTCCAGAAACAAGAGGGTGTCTCAATGTGTCCCATCATATTTTCTCTGCATCATAACCATAGATCACGTCAAATCGCCATTTAACCATCACTACCCTCAATTAAAAAATTGTCAAGAGTTTAATAGGGCCTTCAAAATCCATTTAGTTTAAATAATGCATCACTGAAGGGCCATTCTGCAACTGCTAAAGCCGGTTCTGAGAGACAGTTTCACTGAGTGGCCCTGGGGAGCATGCGTTTCATTTAGGCAGCGCTTGGTTTGCTGTATAGGATTATCATAAGGAGGGAATTTCCTGAAATAAGGTTTATTCCAAATATATTTTCAATCTACTTTCAACTTTTGTGTAAAAATAAGGATAGATAGATATTAGTCACTCAGTCACTTCCAACTCTCTGCGACCCCATGGACTGTAGCCCGCCAGGCTCCTCTGTCCATGGGATTCTCCAGGGAAGAATACTGGAGTGGGTTGCCATTTCCTCCTCTAGCGGACCTTCCCATCCCAGGGATGGAACCCGGGTCTCCCACACTGCAGGCAGATTCTTTACCATCTGAGCCCCCAGGGAGGCTTGTCAGATAAACTCTTCGGGGATGGTTCCTCCTGCAATTGTTTGGCAGCTCGAACAGAAGTCTGGAAGTATTTTGGACTAAAGTCTTTGACATGTGAGGCAGTCTCCCCCAGTATTTGAAACTGTGCTGGCCTAGAAATCTCCAGGTCCCTGAGCCTAAAATACAATAGAAATTCCCAGGAATAACAGCACCCTCCAATCCCACAACTCAGCTCGAGTGCCCCCATGGCCAGCCTCCAGGTCCCATCACCCAGCTGATGGGGCTACAGCAAGAGTTAGTCATTCCCAGGAAGAAAGTGAGCGCTGCTTGGCCTGGAGGTCACCCTGAGCCACGCATGTGTTCTTACCGTGCGCAGGCTCAGTGGTTTCCATGGGGACTTTCCCCTCCCTTGTCATCTTATCACAACTAAACAAATGGGCAGCCTCGCTGCCACCCCTCCCAAAGGCCCTGGTGGACTGGCCTGTCCACCCTGGTCACAGGGCAGGAGGGGACAGCGGTGTCGTGGCAGTGCCCCTGACTTTTCTGGAGCTAGGGATGGCTTGGCTCCCAGAGGGGATGCCTCTCAAGACCCCCTTCCCTTCCATTCAGAGTCCTGGTTAAGATGGAAAGTTATTCTGAGTAATAATAACTCTTTCCTTCCCCCTGACCCCCTCACGTTGAAACTGCGATGCTTCCTACCTAGGACTTCTTGCTCAGTAGACGTGACTCTTGGTTCTGGAGAAGATGGTGACTTTCTCTCTGAAGGGCAGTGGGGCTTCTGCTGCCTGCACTGACCAAGCAGCCTTCCCATCCTGGGCGGCTTTTATTGACCCCAGAGGATGCCACACCCAAACTCAGGACAGAGCCTGAACTTCTCCAACACAAGCGATGTTCCAGGCAGGCTGTGGACATTGGCAATAAATCTGCAAAAAAAAAAAATAAAAAATCCTAACTAAATGATGAAGCGCGTGCTATTTTGAACATGTAGGGACATTGCTGCCCCAAAGGCGCTGTGTCCCTGGGCTGACCGTAGGCCTACGGTTTCCAGCTCCCTCCAAGCGGGTCTCCCCACGGCCACCGCGTCTCCCACCCCACTCGGGTGTCCTAGTCGTGAAGGGCCACACGGAGCACATTTTCAAAGCCCCCATTGCTTCTAGCTGGGGACCTGCTGGAAGTCTGGTTCCTGTGTGTGAATGCTGGCCAGATGGGAACAGTCCCGGGGTTGCGGGAACGGAGAGAGGAGGCAGCCGTGCGCAGGGCTGCGGGAATGCACCTTTACTCCCCTCCCTTTTGGACCTTCCTCCCTCCATTAATCTTTATACACATGAAATACTTTAAAATTACCAGAGTATTCATGATCTTTTTTTCATAATTAAATCTGAAAACATTAAGAGAATAATGGTCTTCCCTGGTGGCTCAGCAGTAAAAAATCTGCTTGCAATGCAGGAGATGTGGGTTTGATCCCTGAGTAGGGAAGATCTCCTGGAGGAGGAAATGGCAACCCACTCCAGTATTCTTGCCTGGGAAATCCCATGGATAGAGGAGCCTGGCGGGCTAGAGTTCATGGGGTCACAAAGAGTCGGACATGACTGAGCGGCTGAGCTTTGAGAAGGCAATGGCACCCCACTCCAGTACTCTTGCCTGGAAAATCCCATGGACGGAGGAGCCTGGTGGGCTGCGGTCCATGCGGTCGCTAAGAGTCGGACACGACTGAGCGACTTCACTTTCACTTTCATGCATTGGAGAAGGAAATGCAACCCACTCCACTGTTCTTGCCTGGAGAATCCCAGGGATGGGGGAGCCTGGTGGGCTGCCATCTATGGGGTCACACAGAGTCGAACACGACTGAAGCGACTTAGCAGCAGCAGCAGCTTTGAGAAGTGTATGTTTGGGTGAAGGGCTAAACAAACGAAGCAAACAGATGAGGAGTTGGCTGTTTATCAATTACTCCCCAGAAGACGTTCTGGGAGATCTGCACGTGGTCACCATTCTCTTTTTCATCTTTGCTTTCTTCCCCATCCTTTCTTCACTTCTCTCTGTCTCCCTCAGGTGACTCTGCTTTATTTGGGGGCTCCCTTGATTAAGGCCACTGCCCCGTGTAAAAGCAAATAGGAACTATGGGTTCAGGACACTCTGAGAGCAGATGGGAAACTTGACCTGGCGGATGAGTGTGTCTGCTGTCACCATGTCACCATGGAGCCCGGTGCCTTGGTTCTGGGGTTTTGATCAGAACAGGAGGCGCCCTCAGCAGTTTTCAGCTTGCTCTTGGCATCCAGCCTTAGATCGAAAGATGAGGAAAACCAAAATCATCGGCAGTAGGGAAAGTGGAGGCTCGCTAAGATGTAGCCATGACTGCTTTATTAGAGCAGCCGTAGAGAATATTCACACATGGGAAAACACCAGCAAATATGGGGGGGGTGTTTGAATAATATAACACTTGGATCTCCAGCAAGGTTAATAACACTATACAGAATCACTTTTGAAATTGCCAGTTAGAGAACTAATTTTGCTTCTAAAACTCGCTATTTTTTGGAACACCTTTCCTGGGATTTGTAAAGAAGACAATGCATACAAATCTATCGATATTCATTTTATTTGCAGGAGTGACTCGCCCTTGGCGCAGACAAGCCCTGAGCGTGCGCACGCCCACGGGCCGCAGCTGGCACGGCCGTGATGACCGCCCCGGGGAAGTTCTGCCCCGGTTCCCCGAAGCGCCGGCCTTCACCTTCCGCTCCCCGCGGCGGCCTCTGCCTGACGCCAGTTTGTGCCTGGAACAAGCAAAACTTCTACGTAGATTTTTTTTTTCTTTTTACATTTTTTCTTCTCTACGTAGATCGTTAAGCTTTAGTCATTGCAGGAGAATTATAACACTTGTTCCAGTTTTCCCAATTTCTTGATTAGGTTTTCTCAGGACTCATTAAAATGTATGCATTCCCTAAGAAGTGCTGGGAAGACATTTCTGTAGGGAGACACCAGCCTTCTCTGGGCCTCTCTCTTGGTTGTAATGGCCACAGCAAAGATGACCTGGTACCCTCGGACGGCTGCGTGAAGTGGACAAGACTAAAAGTGATTTTATCCTCTCCAGCTCTGAGGCATTTAAAGATTTTCCTTCCTTTTAGTTCAGCCCAGGGTTTCTAAAAAAAAAAAAAGTACTACATTTGTGTTAATAATTTAATGCATGAATTTGAGCCATTTCTAATGAAGTGGATGAACCTAGAGCCTATTTTACAGAATGAAATAATTCGGAAAGAGAGAACTATATACATAGAATCTAGAAAGATGGTACCATATATATGGAATCTAGAAAGAAGAACTTATTTGCAGGGCAGCAGTGGAGAAACAGACATAGAAAGCAGACTGTGGACACGGGGAGAGGGGAGGAGAGGGTGGGGTGTATGGAGAGAGTAATGTGGAAACTCACTTCACCGTATGTAAGACGGACAGCCAGCGGGACTTTGTGGCATGGCTCAGGGAGCTCAAACAGGGGCTCTGTATCCACCTAGGGCAGTGGGGTGGGGAGGGAGGTGGGAGGGGATCTATGTACATCTATGGTTGATTCATGTTGAGGTTTGACAGAAAATGACAAAATTCTGTAAAGCAATTATCCTTCAATTAAAAAGACACAAATATAAAAAAATTAAATAAATGTGTGAAGACCAGGTAATAATTTAATGGGAAGAGGGTGGAGAGCTATCCTACTAACAGAGATTGACTAATAGGAACTTACATCAGGAAGTAACCTTTTTATCATTGTCCTGACCTGTCGCCCGACAGCAAAGCCAGTAACCTGGAACAAATGTCGTGTTCCCTCCGTCCATGCCTGTCTCCCAAGACCACCTACTCTTGAGCAATATTGTGTCTTACCTACAGAATCGGTTTGTATTGAGGGCATATGGTGCACACCCAAAATCCAAATTTCCTTGTCTTCAGATGAAAGGTGAGGTATAACAAAACACAATTAAAATTTATTCCAAAATAAACTATTTCACATGAAAAGACTATGAATTAGAGACTTTAAAATTAAATATATGCTATGAAAGTTCTCTTTTAAAATTTTAATCCAGTTACATCATAGTCTGAGTTAGACGGTTAAGAAAAATTTGTAGGGAATTTTAACAGATGATAATGCTCCAATTGAATTTAAAATATGTAAGCATTCGTTCAGTAATCTTTTGGTGTAAGGCCAAGTTCTTTTCTTTCTATACGGTCTGCTGATTGGAGTTGCTTGTTATCTTTCTTGAATAAATCTTGCCTGTGATGTGCTTTCAGCATCTTTAAGTGAAGGTAGAAATTAGTTTCAAAACAATCTAAGTGCATAAAGCTTCTGGATTTGTAAGATTAGATTTCCTCTGATTATGATACTATAAAATTAACCTTTTTTTTTTTTAGTGTATACAATTCTGTATTGACACATGTATAGATCCATGCTGTTGTATTGTTGCTGTTTAGTTGCTAAGTCATGCCGATTCTGTGTGACCCCCTGGACTATAACCCGCAGACTCCTCTGTCCATGGGATTCTCCAGGCAAGAATACTGGAGTGGGTAGCCATGCCCTCCTCTAGGGGATCTTCCCGACCCAGGGATTGACCCGCATCTCCTGCATCACAGGCAGACTCTTTACCACAGGGCCACCTCGGTCATCCCATCAGCTGGGAACGTGGTCTTCACGTCCGGCATGGCAGCTGTCCAGGCAGCCCTGCTGCCCACGGGAGCCTGTGGGAACTTACATTCTAAGTCCAGTCTCTGCAGCCCCCACACTGGGAGGACACTCACACGCCCTCGTGCTCACACACACGCCTGCGCACGGGCAACGTGAGAGCAAGCCCGGTGAACGGAACCTAGTTCAGGTACACTGACATATAGGGCTTGCACGTGGGATTCTGGGCAGCCTGGGTGCTAGGGGAGGCCTGCTTGTCAGATAGGAACACAAATCCACCCCAGTCATATTCGGCTCAGGGGCTGCTTTCCATGTTCTGCTTCTTTCTTTCTCTCTCTTTTTAAAATTCGGTGCTCAGGGCTGGTGCACTGGGATGACCCTGAGGGATGGGATGGGGAGGGAGGTGGGGGGGGGTTCAGGATGGGGGATGCATGTACACCTGGGGCAGATTCATGTCAATGTATGGCAAAACCCACACAATATTGTAAAGTAATTAGCCTCCAATTAAAATAAATAAATAAATAAAAATAAAATTGAAGTATAGTTAACTTACAGTGTTGTGATAATATCTAGAGTGACTCAGTATACATATACATATTCTTTTCCCTCATGGTTTATCACAGGATACTGAATATAGTTCTCAGGACTATACAGCAGTACCTTGCTGTTTATCCATTCTTTTTCTTTTTTTTTCTATAGACAAGGCAGCAGTTACACACATCTTCAAAAATCACCTTCAGGCTCACATTTAATGCATTCTTCTTCTCGAGAAGACTAAAGTGACACAGACACCAGCACCGCTGGAGGGAATTCTGGAACACACAGCGCCTTTGAGCCCCCCAGCAACGCTGTGGGGTTTCATGTCTCCCTGAAACGGCACACTCCTTAGGGGTTGAACCAACTGCGGGGGTGGGGGGCAGTGTCTCCTGGAAGACAGGAGGCCCACTTTTAGATGCTGGAGTTGGGAAAACTTCATTTGGGGCCATTTGTGGTCGATGAGTGGACGTGTGACATCCAAGCTTCAGCCGGTTCATGGATAGAACTTCGCGGGGCAGGGGGTGGGCACTGAATCCCCAAGGAAAAGCCAGTTGAGAGCCTCCAGCCATGTGTTAAAGACGTGCAGCTGTTTCCTGAGGATCAAGAGGGCGTTCTAGCCACAGGAGATGCGAAGACTGTTCTGTGGGAAGAAAGAAGAAAGGGAGAAAGGAAGGAGAGAAAGGGGATCACGCAAAGCTCTAGAAATAAACACTCCACTCAGAGAAGAAGGCAAGCAGGACCCCGGCAAGCCCCTGCAGCAGAGAGTCGGACAGGACCTAGCAACTGAAATCAGCAAAGAACCCCTGCTGCGATGGGACTTGCTGCCAACAGGCCTGGTCCTTCCCTCCTAATTATGTCACCCTGAGTACGTTATTTACCCCTTCTAAGCCTCAGGATCCTCATCTGTAAATTGAGCCTTTCTTCATAGGAATTTGTTGAGGAAGAGTTGACTCACTGGAAAAGACTCTGATGCTGGGAGGGTTTGGGGGCGGGAGGAGAAGGGGACGACAGAGAATGAGATGGCTGGATGGCATTACCGACTCGATGGACATGAGTTTGAGTGAACTCCGGGAGTTGGTGATGAACAGGGAGGCCTGGCGTGCTGTGATTCATGGGGTCGTGGAGAGTCGGACACGACTGAGCGACTGAGCTGAACTGAACTGAATGAATTAAACAGAGCTTCTGTATTTGCAACGATGCTACGGGCAGACACAAGGCAGCCCTTTCTAAGAAGCTATCCATGTGGGATTTGTCCAGTTTTCACAACAGTCTTGCCAAGTTCCCACCTCTTTGAAAGAGGACAAGAAGATTGAGGCTATGCTGGCAGCAGGACTGGGATTTGAACCCACAGGAGTCTGGCTCCCCGATCTGGGCTGGATCCTTCCTTCCTCGCTGTCCTAATTTGCAAGTCTTTCTTTTGACCATTTCACAGGTGAGATGTGAACTCTGGCCATTTTCAAGATTTCAAACCACACTGAAGAGAAGTGTGTTTGGCTCAACTGGGCTCAGTGCAATCTGGGGCTTCTCGGTGGCTTGCTAAAGCTGAAACTCCAATACTTTGGCCACCTCATGCGACGAGTTGACTCATTGGAAAAGAGTCTGATGCTGGGAGGGATTGGGGGCTGGAGGAGACGGGGACGACAGAGAATGAGATGGCTGGATGGCATCACCGACTCGATGGACATGAGTTTGAGTGAACTCCGGGAGTTGGTGATGGACAGGGAGGCCTGGTGTGCTGTGGTTCATGGGGTCGCAAAGAGTTGGACATGCCTGAGCGACTGAACTGAACTGAACTGAGGCTCAGTTCACTATTAATGGACATAATTGACTCACACTTGTACCTTGTACCTTGTAATCTGAGTCCCAAAAGTATAAAAATTAAATCCACCAGTATTTTCAAAGTTCAAAGTTTGCAGTAGAACAGGGGAATATAAGCTTCACAGGCAATGGCAGCTTTCTAAGAACAAATACCTTTATTAGTGGGAAAGTTGGCCTTTTGGGTCGCTTAACGTTGTTTCTTCAAGGAAGCTGTTGTTCAGTTGGTAAGTTGTGCCTGACTCTTTTCAACCCCATGGACTGTAGCCAACCAGGCTCCTCTGTCCATAAGGTTCTCCAGACAAGAATACTGGACTGGACTGTCATCTCCTTCTCCAGGTGATCTTCCTGGATCAGAGACAGAACTTGTGTCTCTTGCATTGCCAGGTGGATTCTTTACCACTGAGCCACCAGGAAAGCCCTCTTCAAGGAAGATCAACTGTGTAAAATCGACCTTACGTTGGTCATGATGGTGGGCAGCTGGGCTGTGGGACATTTTACACCAGTGTTTGAAATAAACCCCACACAGTGAGAACCGAGGCAGTCCTGGAGGGAAAGGACCCTCGGGAGTTTCTGGTTTCCTCCAGGCTGGGAGCAGACAAGAACATCTCATCGGCTCTGATCGCATCTCCAGTGTTTCGACGCTACTTCTCTCCCAGGAGGGAACGTGGTTCCCTGGAGACATCTTGGCACTCATAGACCTGCCCAGGTGCCAGCTTGAGAGTTATTTTCTTACACTGAGGATTTTCTTCCCACTTGGCAGAGAGGAGAGACGTCCAGACTTGTTTGGGAATATGATCCCATCCGTGCTCAGATATATTTAGAGTGTCTCCCTAACTCCAGCCTTTCAATAGCCCTCGAGGACGTGTTGATTTAAGTCTTATATGTTTTAGGATGTTAAAATGGGAAGTACCTGAAACGCAGATCTGGAATTTACTCCTGGGTCTGGTGCCTGCTAACTCAGGTTCACGTGAACTCTGACGAGCATAATTAAATATGTCCGCGATCCGTGTGCAGAAGAGCATTCAGATCCACACAGAGCTCCGTCCCCATCCCTCTTCCTGTCTCTTGCTCACACCCACACCCACATTCAGACTGTCATGGGCTCTTCCCCTTTCAGCCCTAATAAAACCGTTTCTTCGGGAGAGTTTCTCTGGAATCAGTACTGAGCTGAGAAGCAACTTGAGCATGAATCATGATAATGTGTCTCACTGTTTATGTAGCAGCGAAGACTCTCGAGACGAATGGAGAGGAGCCAACCACCCTCTGTTCATCTCGAAGCCATGCAGCCCCACTGTTCTTCACGCTGAGAGATTTATTGGTAATTATTGCAGCAGATAAACAGTCTTGAAGGAAACAAAAGTTTTCAAGAATTGAGGTGCTTCTGTACCAGAAGGAACTAGGATGTGCCATGAATTCTGATTCTAAATTAGATGGAAGAAATGCAAAAAAAAAAAAAACAACTAGCAAGTATTTAGAAAACAGTAATCAATATGTGTCATGTCATCTTTTTTTTTTTTTGATTGTGCCTGGCTGTATGCGGGATATTAGTCTCCTGACCAGGAATTGAACCCAGGGCCTCAGCCGTGAAAGCATGGAGACCTAACCACGGGACTACCAGGGAATGCTCCCCAGACTGGTTTATACTCCAAAGACTTCAGACACTGGGATTATCTGAAACAAAGTCCAAAACAACCAGAGATAATCTATTTAAAAATAAAAGATTATCTTAGAAGAAAACATGGGTAGAACACTCTTTGACATAAATTATAGCATCATTTTTGGGGGGTCCGTCTTCTCAGTCAGAAGAAACAAAAGCAAAAATAAGCAAATGGGACCTAATTAAACTTAAAAGTTTTTGCACAACAAAGGAAATCATTGACTAAATGAAAACACAGTCTACTAAATGGGCGGAAATATTTGCTAATGATATGACCAATGAGGGGTTAATATTCAAAATACATAAACAGCGAATACAACTCAGTATTAAAAAAAAAACCTCTTTCTGTTCATCTCACTCTTCCTTTCCTTCCATCCTTATCACTGACTATATATATATTTATTTACTTTGGCAGTATCCTCAATAGACTATAAACTTCATGAGACTACAGACATTTTCTGTTTTCTTCACCATTTATTGAAAGGTTCAATGAATAACTGGAGGAGAGCTAAATGACTGACTAGAGCAACGTGGGTGGCTCTTTCAAACACTGTGTTCAGAAAAATTGAGAAACAATGAAAAGTGTAGCACAATTCTATTAATATAAATTATAAGTGCCAGCATTGAAAAAATCCAGAGGGGGAAAGTCTTTTCAAGCAATGCTACTGGAACAATTGCATGGAAAGAAAAATGAACCTCAACCCGTACCTCATTGTACATGTAAAAACTGAAGACAGGCCATAGATTTAAACACAAAAGCTTAAATTACAAATCTTCTAGAATAAAACAGAGGAGAATATCTTCCTGAACTTTGGTGAATATATGCAATGATTTCTTAGGTTGAACAACAACAAAAAAATCAACCATAAAACAAAATTTCTTATATAATTGACTTCATTAAAGGTAGAAACGTCTGCTTATCAAAAGACACCATTAGGAAAATGAAAAGGCAAGCTACAGAGTAGGAGAAAATATTTATAGTACAGAGATCTAAAATATATATAGAACTTCAAAAAAGAAAAAAAAAATAGGGCTTTTCTGGTAGCTCAGCTGGTAACGAATCCTCCTGCAATGCAGGAAACCCCCGTTTGATTTCTGGGTCAGGAAGATCCCCTGGAGAAGGGATAGACTACCCACTCCAGTATTCTTGGGCTTCCCTTGTAACTCAGCTGGTAAAGAATCCACTTGCAATGCAGGAGACCTGGGTTCAATCCCTGGGTTGGGAAGATCCCCTGGCGCTCTAAAGTATGTATAGAACTTCTAAAAATATTCAAAAAATATAAAGAACCCAGTTTTTAAAGTAGACAAAAGGTCTGGACTCTTTATAGAAGAAGATTTGCAAATGACCTAAAAGCACGAGAAAAAAAACACCCAACATCATAAGCCATCGGGAGATGTCAAGTAAGACTGCAGCACCCACTGATGTGACACCCATCCACCTCACCAGGGTGTCCAATGGCACCGGACTTAGAAGCAGCTTCCCAATTTCTCGTAAAGTTCAACATAATTTCTCCAATGAGCCAGCAATCCCAGTGCTGGGTTTTTTATCCCAAAGACCTGAGAACCCAAGTCCATATAAAGAGTTGTGCAGAAACGTTCATAGCCGCTTCATTAATAACAGTTGGTGGAGTGATATGGATTAAATACAAATGTTTGCAGTGGATGGACAAGTCCACACACTTGTGTGATGCGATATAGCAACACGAGGGAGTGAACTGCAGGGCGCCTCTACAAACACGGCGCTGCACGAAGGCAGCCGGGTGTAGCGGGCCAGCGCTGTGTGGCTCCACTTGCAGAGTGGTGGTGGTGGTTTAGTCCCTGAGTCGTGTCCGACTCTTTGCGACCACACGGACTGTGGCCTGCCAGGCTCCTCTGTCCGTGGCATTTTCCAGGCAAGAATACTGGAGTGGGTTGCCATCCACTTGCAGAAGAGGAGACTAAAGTGGAGAGTGAAAATCTCAAAGCTGGTGCCTCTAGAAAGTAGGGATTGACTAGAAGGGGCAGGAAGGAACTCTCTGGGGAGACGAGGAAGATGCCTTGACTGGGATGACCATGCTAATATTGATACATACGTCAAGAACTCATCGAACTCTACAGATCTGTGTATTTAATGAAAGAAAATTATTATACCGTGTAATATGTATTTTATATAATAATCCCATATATTCAGGGATCATTACTTACTTGAGCGCATACATTAAACACTTTAGAGTAGGTCCTTTCTAGGGAAGGAAGGATATGAGGATGGCATACAAAGAAATTATAAAATAATAAAATAGAATGAAAACTCAGACCTGAAGGAGCGAGCAGGCTGCGAAGAGAGGGAAATGACTAGACGTAAAGCTCACTCCTGAGACAGAGAAGGCCGCCGGCAGGAAGGGAGGGGGAGTGAGGCGGGGGTGGGGGCAGCGGAGAAGGCGCCGCACAGGGAGGCCGGTGACGGCCGGGAGGGCGGGGTGGACGAGCGCCGCGTCTGCCGTCTTTCCTTCTGCGTGTCCTTTCCCACGTCCGGTCCTCAGTCCAGGAGAGGGGCACCGCCAGCTGCCGGGCAGCCCTCAGCGGCATCCTGACTGGCTGGTTCACAGACCCCAGGCGTGCATTCTGCAGCGCAGACACCTCCTTTGTTTGGGTGCCAGGGAGGAAAGTCCTGGGAGCATCTTACAGGAAGCGTGTTGGAGGCAGGGGTCCCAGGGATTTCAGGATGCAGGGCTTTCCTCCCCCAGGCCCCGGGGACCCCTGGGAGGCCCCCGTCTGACTCGGCACAGGGGCAGCTGTGGATCTGAAACCTGCTCCAGGCCTGGCGCGTCCACAGGGCCCATCCCTTGGAGCCGCCCCCCAGCACCGCAGTCCCGGGGCCTGGACCTGTGCCTGAATTCCTCTGACCTGCTCGGCACTCACCCGGTGAGTCCCACCCTCGTGCCAGCTCCAGGCTGGGCGCCGGGCGGGGAGGACAGGACCCATGGGCCCCTGAGCACTCGGGATGGCGGAAACAGAAAGAGTGTGCAAAGTGAAGTCTGCTGAGCTGCCAGGCCACCCTCAGGCCCCGGCCCAGCCAGCGTTTTCAGACAACTCAGAGCTGAGCCCTCCCCCTCTGACGCGACTCTCAGCTCGCTGCCCGTCCTCCCCAGGGCCCGCCTACGCCCGGCCACCAACATCTCATCTCACACTCACCGTGGCGTCTTTAGAGATGGGACGTTGCCCCCACCTCCCTGAGCAGCCTCACATGGCAACCGCAGGATCGAAGATGGAGGCCCACCCCGCCTTCAGTGGGTGAAACGGGAGTTTTCAAACTCTGCTTCTCGGAGACCTCTTGCAGCTGGCCATCGCAGGCATTTACAGTGGGGAGAAGGCACCCAGGTCTTTGGGAGACTGGTACTGTCATCGTTTAAGTATCTGTGGAGATGTTATTTATGAGTTCTATTTCTCTTTTCATTCTACCTGTAAATTCCACTCTTACCGACATCCTGTAGAGGTGAATCTATTCCCAAACTAATCACAGATTGCCAGAAAGCAGAAGTGCTGTCACCTCTGGGTAGGGGATTGATTACATTTGTTTCACAGTCCCCCAGATACGCGGCGAGACACACGCACGGAGAGGCGGAGGTCGAGGAAGAGGAGGAATGGGAGCGGGGAGAGACGGGAAGGGGGCGGCTTGTCTCCCAAGCTGGCAGCTCAGCTACTCGCCGCCTTCCTACTTGCTCGTACCAACCCCACCTTCATGCGTGTCGGTGGAAAGGCTTTCTGAAGCCCTGGTTCTAAGATCCCGAAGTGTCAGCACACCAGGGACCCGGCTCTAGGCTGTTCACAGAAAACCAAGTCACTGAAAGTCAGTTCATCTAAGGATCATTTCCATAAAGGCCGATCTGTCAAACGGCCCAACTTACAAACTGTGTATCCCTCTTACCTGCTTTTGAAGCTTACGGGGTTCCAGTCGCAAAGCTCTGTCAGCCGAGAGCCCTGGGGTGGGGGCACCGGGCTCCTGGGACCCCAACCTCAGCCTCCAGCCTCTGCTCTCCTTGGGCCACAGTGCAGCGGCTTCCAATAACAGTAACTATTGATTATCTCACAGAGTTGTGGGTCAGGAATTCAAGGCAGATGAGTCGGGGTGGGGTGGGGGTGGGGTCAGGGGTGGGGTTTTGGTTTTGTCATTGTTCAGTCCCGCAGGCGTGTCCTACTCTCTGCGACCCCGTGGACTGCAGCACGCCAGGCCTCCCTGTGCATCACCGACTCCCGGACTTTACTCAAACCCTTGTCCACTGAGTCGGTGATGCCATCCAGCCATCTCATCCTCCATCGTCCCCTTCTCCTCCTGCCCTCAATCTTTCTCAGCATCAGGGTCTTTTCCAATGAGTCAGTTCTTCGTATCAGGAGCTTCAGCTTTGGCATCAGTCCCTCCAATGAATATTCAGGGCTGATTTCCTTTAGAATTGATTGGTTTGATCTTTTTGCAGTCCAAGGGACTCTTAGAAGTCTTTTCCTTGAGAGCCTCACAGTTCTTATAAGGTAACTTGTCATCTGAGGGTCGAGTGGGAGCAGCTACTTCCCAGATGGCCCTTGCAGTATAGAGAGACTGACACTTGGCCTTTCTGGTTATAATGTAAGTGCCTGGTTAAGCTTCTGACTGTTGAGGCTACCACTTCAAAGCCACCTATCTTGAGTAAACAACCTCCCAGCTTCACAGCTAGCTAGCAAAAAAGCCAAGCCATCCCACCCGTGAAGTTCCCCTATTAGAAAGCCGGGTGACCCAGATAAAAAAGATAAAAGATAACATGGACCTGCTTCCCCAGCTGAAGTTTTAATTCTCATTCTTGGGTTTTAAATTCACCCATAGAGAGAGAGCCAGCAAAACCCTAAACACCCCACCCATTCTCCACCCAGAGGCCACGGAGGCCAGGGACTTGTCACATGAGGTCACTTGCAAAGAGGACGCGTAAACCTGGGTCTGTCTAGTTCGAGACTCAACTCAGCCGTCAGGACCTTGCCCTCCACTCCTGGCTCTCAGTGGGGGAACCGCTTCCTTTCCAAGGCCTCGGTCCCGATCCCGCGAGCCGGCCGTGGGCTCTGGATCCGGGACCCCAGGGAGGGGCTGTGAGAGTCCCGCCGGGGACTCTGGGTCTGGGTCCGCCTCTGCGGGGAGACCGCCTCCCTCTCGCCTTCCTGACTGTGCGCTGGGACTGAGGTCCTGCCTGTCACCTGCCGACCGGAAGTGGTTACTCAGCGGGTTGTGAGGCCCACGCGTCGAGTCCTCCCCGCTGTGACCAGGGCCTGCAGGGCCCGCCGAGCCCAGGGCCCGCTTTCCCTCCTGACACCTAGAGGCAGTGCTGCCTCGTCTTGGCAGCTGCTCTCTGGCGGATGAGTCGTTTTAAAGGAACTTTGAAGCCACCGGAGAGAAAACGTGGGAGAGCAACCTCTCAGTCTCCTCCTCCCGCTCTCCTGGTCCTTCTCCTGCCTCCCTTTCTGCCTCTGTCCCTGCCCTTCCCTCTCGCGGTCTCTCGGCGTCTCTGTCTCCCTCCTGTCTTGTGGGGTCAGGGACTAGCCTGACTCTGCCACGGGCTCCCTGAGACAGTGCTGGCAGCAGGGGCCACCCTCAGGAAAGGGGACCACGCGTGGTGACAGCCCCTGCACCTTTGGAGGCCAGCCCTGCCTCCTTCCCTAGACTTTGGGGACCTCCTTGGATTCTTGTGCCTCGGCTATGCTGACCCCTGGGGGAGTGAGCCTGGTGAGGCTGAGGGGTCCTCAGGAGCAGAGAAGGAGTGTGGGTATGAGGCTGGGAGGCTGGGGGAGCCTACCTGCTGCGGTTCCTGCTTTGCCAACAACCACAAGAGCAGACCTTGGTCTCCCAGCAGGTGGATGACAGATGGCACAGATCACCAGGTCACCAGGGCCATTTGTATGTGGCTGCAGAGTACTCTTGCTTAGAAAATCCCATGGATGGAGGAGCCTGGTAGGCTGCAATCCGTGGGGTTGCTAAGGGTCGGACACGACTGAGCGACTTCACTTTCACTTTTCACTTTCACACATTGGAGAAGGAAATGGCAACCCACTCCAGTGTTCTTGCCTGGAGAATCCCAGGGACGGGGAGCCTGGTGGGCTGCCGTCTATGGGGTCACACAGAGTCGGACACGACTGAAGTGACTTAGCAGCAGCAGCAGCAGCCCAGAGGCTGCTGTCTGTCCAGTGCATTGGAGGTGGGCAGGGGAAACTCAAGCTGTCCCAGGGGTGTATCCCAGGCAGCCTGGACCCCCATCTAGGGTCTGTCGCCAAGGGCACTGGAGGGCCCTTACCCCTTTGCATGTGGTCCAGAGGTGATGCCAGGGCAGCCACAGGCAGCAAAGGGCATCCGCGTGAGCAGCCTCTGAAAACATCAAGCGCGTCACAGGAGCAAATAAGTTAGTTGTTATTGCTCAGTCTCGAAGTCGTGTCCGACTCTTTGTGACCCCATGGATTATAGCCCACCAGGTTCCTCTGTCCATGAGATTTCCCAGGCAAGAGTACTGGAGTGGGTTGCCACTTTCTTCTCCGGGGCATCTTCCCAACCCAGGGACTGAACCCGAGTCTCCTACACTGGCAGGCAGATTCTTCACCACTGAGCCACCAGGGAAGCAAGTAAGTTAGATTGACGACAAGTTAGCAGCACCTAATTTTTATTAAAAATATCTCATTTACTCCTCCCTCCTCCCCGAACCTTGCCCTGGCTGGCAGACAGGAGGGAGGCCGAGATGGCAGGTGAGCTCACTGAGGATCAGGCTGCCTAGCCCGGTGGCGACATGCTCTCTGGGAAGATCATCCACGAGGAAATCCCAGCCAAGTCTTGTATGAGGAGGACCAGGTCTTATTTCCATGGCATTTCTCCTCAAGAACCCACGCATTTTCTGGTTATACTCGCAAAACACAAATTCCAGATTTCTGCAACAGAAGATGAAGATGAACGTCTCCTTGGACATTTGATTGTCGTTGGCTGGAAATGTGCTGCTGATCTGGTCCTGAAGTAGGTGGTGAACGTAGGCTCAGATGGTGGACAGCCTGTCTGCCGTGTTCCTCTCCACATTCTTGGAGGTCAGCAGAAGACTGGGCCTCCTGGTTAAGCGTGTTGTAGGAATAATTGTCCCTTTTCTATGCAGTGATCAGGTTTGCAGCTTCCAATTTGCTAAATAATACTTTGTTGGTCCTGTGTATGGAGAGATTGCATAAATCATTTTAAATACCATACATAATAAAAGACACTGATGCATGGTCTGAAAAAAAAACTCATTTAAAAATACTTTTCCTATTTATGAAGCTTTAATTTTCCCTCAAGTATAGTTGTCTGCTCTGTAATGCCCTGATGGTGGATTTTCAGTCCCAGTAAGGATTGTGAAAAAAGTGGGTGTCAGTCTCTCAGTTGTGTCTAACTCTTTGCCACCCCAGGACTGTAGCCCGACAGGCTCCTCTGCCCATGGGACTCTCCAGGCAAGGATACTGGAGTGGGTTGCCATTTCCTCTTCCAGGAGATCTTCCCAACCCAGGGATCAAACCCACATCTGTACATTGCAGGTGGATTCCTTACCACTGAGTCACCCGAGAAACCCATTGTGAGGATGGCGGTCATCAAATTTCCACTTCAGAGGTTATTTCTGGAATTGTCCCCTGCCTCCATGAATGTAGCTCACTTCTTCCCAGCGTGGCTCTGGCTCCTTCCCATCCCTCTCTCTCTCCTTTTAAAGGGGGACCAACTTGCTAGCTCTTTCTGCCCAATTAGGAGGGTCCGCAGTGTTTCTGCAGTGGTGGCCGACCCAGAGCAGAGGGAGTCGGAGTCTCGTGGGGCCTGGCAGCAAACAGCAGAGAAAGTGGAGTGAAGAGAACTTTCCTCCCACACCCAGCACCTAGGTTCATCTCAGGCCAAGGCTGGCCCAGGGCAGCACTGCGGAGCCGCGACGATCATCTTCAGAGTCTCAGCCCCAGCATCCACAGCCTCAGACCCTGGCGTTCCTTGAGTTTTCTACTCCTGAAAAGATACTAATTATCTACTGTTTACATGTTGCTCTTTTTTTTAAAATTACTTTGAAAGTTATTTAACCGGTCTCAGTGTCCTGCTGGGCTGGAAAGTGTGCCTCCGAAGGTCTGTCCTTCCTGAGCCCTGGTGTTCACTGTGGCCGCCCCCGCTTGAATCGGGGGATGGGTCAGCACATAGAGAGAGGACTGAGCTGGGGGGCGAGCGCCGGGCAACCACTCGGGGGGCTTGGCTGGGGCCGTCTCTGGCAGGCCCAGCACCGGTGCTGAACTGGTGTCCTCCCCTCTGGGGAGGACTTGACCTGGGGATGCTGATTTGACTGGACTGGACAGACTCCACATCAGCGCCGACAGAAACAGCTCTGGGAGGGTGCGAGGCCTGGCCCTGGCCCTGGGAGGAGACAGCAGAGCTGGCCCGCAGCGGAGATCCAGCGCACAAGGCAGCTGCCGCGAGATGGGCTCGGAGGGTGCGGGGCTCCGAGGAAAGACGCCACAGAGGGGAGGTTTTGAGGCGGGGGAGGCTTTGGCCTGAGGGCTACGTAGAGTCTCAGCACACGCGGGGCCAGGTCACACGAGAGCTTGATGGGCGGATGGAGGAAACGTCTCTATGTACCAGGTTGAGAGCATGGATGCTCCGGCCTGGGGCTCACCTCCTCCAACCCCGACTCCCACCACCCACGCCTGGGGAGATGCCAGGGGCTGACTGGCCTGTGTGCCCGCAGAATCTGTGTGCACACGAACCCTGAACACTGGTGCCCGCTGGCAGCCGCAGAGGTGTCTGCTCGTGTCCATCTTCAGGAGGGACCTCTGCGGGGAGCACAGCTGGTGAGGTGACCTCTGGATGTCCTGGGGCTCCTGGCTGGCAGCGCTTCCTCCCGCTGCTCCTGGCCAGGAGAGCACAGGTGGGCACAAGTGGGCACAGGTGGGCACGGATGAGGGAAGGGGACAGGAAGCCAGTGGGGGCCGGTGGGACACGTTCCCTCGGGATGAGCGGTGCTCAGGTGGATGAAAGGTCACGAGAACACAACCTCCCAGGGTGGGGAGGGAGTCAGCTGCAGGTCAAATCACGCCGACCTGAGTTCCATGCCCTGTTACCATCACAGGACGTGTGGGAGCAGGCAGAGGTCCGTGCCCCCATGGTATTTGCACACAAGTTTTCTCATGCCGGAAGACCCCCTGGAGGAGGGCGTGACAACCCACTCCAGGATTCTTGCCTGGACAATCCCCATGGATGGAGGAGCCTGGCTGGCTACAGTCCGTGGGGTTACAAAGAGTCAAATGCGATTAAACACAGCATAGCGTTCTCATGCTGAAGTCCCCCCGACCCTGGATCCCCTTTCAGGAATGAAGGATCTATTCCCCCAGCTGCTGGACGTGTCACCAGCATACAACCAGCTGCCGCTCTCCTGGAAAACCCGCAGCTGAAGAGAGCAGCTGTGTCACCATCGTGCTGCAGAGGGCCACCTGCAGGAGGCGGGGAGAGGCAGGCAGAGTGGAGACGGCCTTGGGTCACATCCGGCAGCTCCGGCTGTGGCGGTGTGGCAGGTGGTCTGAGCCCCAGACCTTGGGCAGGACCAGGGGCAGCAGGAGAACAGCCATGTCGGAGGCTGGTGACCCCGGGCCCACTGGTCTGAGACCACTCCCAGGGACTCCAGAGCAGTCATCTCCTCCCCCAGCGCCATGAGAGTAGGGGGTGTGGAACGCACGTGGGACCCTGGGGAGGGGCAGGGCCAGGAGCACCCTGAATTCGTGAAGATGACCCCAAATTGGCAGAGAAACCTTGAACTGGTGGAGAAAGCTCTTGACGGCCTGAGTCCCAGAATTCACTCTGTGGATAACTGGCTGAATCCGGCCTGCCACCTAGGACCGCGTCCGACCGACTCCTCACCGCTTCCCGCTGCTGGGGTTCAGGCGGGCTTCTCTCTAAGTGGGGGCCAAGGCTTGCATGGGGCCCTGCTTCCTCCTGGGAGGGAAGTCAAGTCGTCTTCACTGCTGGGAATCTGACACAGCTCAGTAAGCCTTCCGACAAAAGTCTGTCTGCAAGGGCATGGAGCCAGGCGTCTCACTCCCGGAGAACCTCTGCGGGAGCACGGCTGGCTGACGGCCTCCAGGTGCTGCATGCTGGGTCCGCCATGGCCCACACGCCAGGCCCGTGGCTCTGGGTGCCCAGGGGCTCCTAGAGTCAGGAGGCCTTGTTGGGGAGCCCTGGATCAGCCCCTCCCCACTGGCCCAGCTGGGACTCTCAGGACTCGGGCCTAAGGCTCTTCCTGCCCCTCCCTCCCTGCCAAGTGTCACACCTGTGTTGCAAGGTGAGTAGGACCTGGCCCCGGCCGTGAGCACCCAGCCTGGTGGGCAGGACAGACAGGAACCAGAGGGTCTGATCCAATCAGATGCGAGCTGCGTAAGAGCTGGGATCAGGGTGCCTTGACCGCACAGGAAGAGCGGTGAATCACTGGGTCCTGAAGATGGAAGAAGGCTTCAGGGAGGAGCAGTGATTAAACCGGATCTTACAGGCTGAGTGGGTGTCTGCCAGCTGTCCTAGTCCAGCCTGGCTGCTATAATAAAATGCCAACTGGGTGGTGTAAACAATAGACGGTTATTTCTGGAGGCTGGGAAGTCCCAGAGCAGGGTGCCAGCTGATTCACTTCTTGGTGGGGCCTCGCTGCCTGGCTTGCAGATAGCCACCTCCTAGCCAGATGCTCACATGGCCTTCCCTGGGTGCACGTGTGCAGGCGCAGGGGTGGTAAGGTCTGTCTTCTTCCTCTTCTGAGGCCACTAATCCCACCACGAGGGCCCCACCCCCCTGGGTGCGTCTAACCCTAGTTACTCCCTAAAGGCCCCATGTCCTGATAGCATCACACTGGGGGCTAGGGCTGAAGCCTACGAATTGGGGGGGGGACACAAACAGCCTGTTAAAGATAGGCACGTCCTCCAAGGGCAGGGAGGAAGGGACTCATGCCTTGCCCAGAACGTGCTGGAGCAGAGGCCAGGGTACAAGGCTGTGGATGCCACTCAGCCCTAGGCCTTCAGGCCCCCGGGACCCTGTCCTGAGGAGCCTATACTAGCCCAGAGGTACTGGGGAACCCCTGGGGTTTGTCATATTTTGTATTTCGATTATCAAAACATTGCTGCGTTATTAACTACAGAATTATCAACTACTGGCTTTCTGCACCCCTCACCCATACTCGCCCAAAGATGCCAGTTTCTAGAAATGACTGACCCCCCTCCAAACCTTTGACTCAGGGATGAAATCACCAGTTTGTTCTTTTTAAGAAACATACTACGTGGACTGGGACTTGCTTTTTCTAAGAATAAAGTTTTATTTTTCTTCTTTCAAGTTAGTGAAAGTGAAAGTTGCTCAGTCGTGTCCAACTCTTTGTGACCCCATGGACTGTATAGTCCATGGAATTCTCCAGGACAGAATACTGGAGTGGGTAGCCTTTCCCTCCAGGGGATCTTCCCAACCCAGGTCTCCCTCATTGCAGGCAGATTCTTTACCAGCTAAGCCACCAGGGAAGCCCAAGAGTACTGGAGTGGGTAGCTTATCCCTTCTCCAGGGGATCTTCCCAACCCAGGAATCGAACTCAGGTCTCCAGCATTGCAGGCGGATTCTTTACCAACTGAGCTATGAGGGAAGCAAGAGCCTCTTATTTAGACTCTGTGTTCTCTGAGGCCCCCAGACCTCACACCTAAGGAATAAGAAAAGTTTCACTAGAAATGAAAATATTTCCTTTGCTCTGACTCTACCAGCGTGGGGTGAGGGTGGGAACCCAGGGCCCCCAGACCCCTCCCAAACAGCCGGCAAGCTCCAGAGTGTGTCCCTGGGCCCTGCTGCCTGGCCCTCGCCCTCCCTGGGGCTTGGTTCCTGCTCCAATCACTGGGAGACTCCAGCCCCAGAGCTTAGCTCTGCACAGGCCTGCCTGCTGGGCCCTGCACTTCCATGCAGGTCTGAGTGCTGACCACCACCTTGATTGACTTCTGGTCGCTTCTGCTTGGAGTAGATTTTTAATCATGCCTCAAGGACTAGAGCAGGATCTGGCCAGGGATAGTAGACGGTGCTGGCAGTGGGGACGATTTGTGACCAGAAACAGCAAACCTTCGGTGCACTGTAGTTTTCTTCCAACTGGACTGTGTGTAAGTGAATTCAGAGAAGCATACGGACTGACCCAGGGCTTGAGGGGGCAAGGGAGCCTGCTGCATGGGCAGGGGGAGGGGTCCCCTTGTTGGGTTTAGAGGGGCTCACCAGAGGACCCAGGTGTGAGAGAGGGCAGGCCGGGAGGGGAAGCACCTGAGTGGGTGTGAGTTTGCAGCTGAGGGCTGGTTAGGGGGCAGGGAGGGTGTGGGGAAGGAGGCGGAGGGTCCCTGGGATCAGCAGAGTCACGTGTCGTGACTCAGATGCCCTGGATCAGAGAGCGGAATTTCATAGATGAAGTCGTGAGGTGGTCACAGGAGAGCGGAAATTCATAGATGAAGTCGTGAGGTGGTCACAGGAAAAGTCAGCACATCAGTGCAGATCTTTTATCCCCTGGGAAGCATCTGTTCTCAAAACTTACCCCCGGCCTCCCTCTCTGGCTCTAGCAGTGGAGCACAAGGACACTCTCTGGGACTTGCCAGCTGTTTGGGAGAAATCTAAGGTCCTGGGTTCCCGCCTCCCCCATCTGAGACCACTCTGAGTCTGTCTGGCATCTATTTGGCTGGACCATCAACTCGGCGATGCTGTTACAGGAAAGCTAGTCCTTTTATTGAAAGAAAAGCCAGTCCATCAGGGGCTCCTCCCTGGTCCCGGCCCTGGTGTGGGAGGGAGGACACTTCTTCCTGCGACAGCACAGTTCACCCTCTGGGCCCCGCCTGATGATCCCCAGGCAGAGCCCAAAGCCTGTTGGAGGGAATTCGGGTCATTTTGCATCGAAGTTCAGGTCACTCTGCACATGCCAGGTCGTCTGGGATGCAGTGCGGTGGACGGAAGGATGCTGCAGTTGTCACTGGGAGGTGAACTGGGATGAGGGGCCTGAGGCGTCCGGCACAGGCCCAAGCCAGAGTCACCAGGGCCACCTGTCATCCTAGGGACGTGTGCAAAGGGCCGGAAAGGCTGGAGGTGGGGCGGGAATGGGAGGGATCGTCCCCCCATTAGAGGAAACCTGTCCTGCCCAGTTACTCTTATTGAATAGTGCAGCCTTCCCTTGGAGGATTTTGCAGTTGATCAGACTTGAATCTAAATGGGTTTTGCGGCTACAGGACGAAGTTTCAGCCCTTGGATGGGCATTTAAGAGCCTCCAGGGTCGGGGCAGGGCTTCCCTGGTGGCTCGGGGTAAAGAATCCTCCTGTCAATGCAGGAGACTCAGGAGACAGCAGTTCGTTCCCTGGGGAGGGAAGATGCCCTGGAGGAGGCAATGGTAACCCACTCTGGTGTTCTTGCCTGGAGAATCCATGGACAGAGGAGCCTGGCAGGCTACAGTCCATGGGGTCGCAAAGGAGTCGGACACGGCTGTGTGACTGAGCGCCTGGATGCACTGTGGGGCTGGCCACGAAAGCATCATATATGGGAACGCGCTGGCCTGGGACAGAGGCCCCTGGAGGCTGTAACGACTGGTTTTGTTCTCCCAACAGCCTGCTCCTGCTCTCCTTCCCTCCTCTTCCTGGAGGCCAGCCCCATGGTGGTCTCTGTCCAACCTACAAACCGTTAATGCATGTGGCAAACAGAGGGGAAAGACTTTGAGATCCACAAGCAGAAGGTAAATCCCAAGGCCTCCCTCCTCCTTACTTAGCTTTCCTTCCGAGACTGGCTGTGTGGGTCTTGTGCAACACACACCTCTTCACCCTCCTCTTTCTTCTCCTGTGACAGGGGTTTCAGGTTTCCTGGAGCAAAATGAGGACGTGGGCGTGCCTGGGGCAAGGCAGGCGCCCCCCATGCTGACCGCCCCCCGGCTACACCCCCATCACTCCATCAGCGTCCATCTCATCTTATGCTTAGGTATAATCACCGCGTTATGCCTCTGTCCTGACTTCCCAGCTCAACTGATGACATGTTTTTCTTTCGTTCTTTGAAACAACTTTGGACGGAGGGGCTCATGTGCCCAGATTGTGCTGGGCAGGAGGGATTCAAAGGGCAAAAGGTGCTGTTCCCAACAGGAAGCCTTGTCTTCTGCTCCGTTTCTTTGTAAAGTCACCACAAACACGTTTTTGACACAGGCAGAGTGAAAATACACAGAAATTCTCCACCTAGTGGTATGCTAATAGGTGCCAAATAAATATTTGTTGAGTTCTGGGCTTTGGCGTTTTGGGTGAAGGTGTGAAATGCTTTCGTGGTGTTATTATTATTTTATTTCTGAGCTGAGCTTATTCCAGCTGTGACCAAGTAGGAAAGTCTGAACTTTCAAAACAGCAGTGCTGGGAAATGAGTGCTTACCACACGGGAGGGTCTGCCCTGGGCTTCCTTTAAAATCTGCCAGCCTCCCGGGGTTCCGTGTGTGGGGGTGTGTGTGTGTGTGTGTGTGGCGTGTGTGTGTGGTGTGTGTGTGTGGCGTGTGTGTGTGGTGTGTGTGTGTGTGAGTGTGTGTGTGTTGTGGGGGCTGTAGAGAATGTTCAAACAGCTCCCTTCAAAGTGAAAAATCCATCACAAGCTAACTGACTGCAGTCCCTCGATTCTAGTATAAGTCAATGGGGAAAGTTTATAAAAACTGAATTACATGCAAAATTTCAGGCACAAATCCCTCACCCGGAGCCAGGCTTTCCTCCTAATTCCCCAGCCTTGTGGTCCAAGCCGAGGCTTCGCTGCCAGAGGACAGAGCTGGTTTTATGCTGAGCGTAAGAACCCTTTGACTCATTATTTCTGGATAAGTGTCAAGGAATAATTCATGGAAGTTTTTCTAAAGGGCTAGTCTCAGGGACTTTCCTGGTGGTCCAGTGGTTAGGACTCTGCCCTCCCATCCGGTGGTGGTGGGCATGGGGGGGCTGCAGGCTCGTTCCCGGGTTGGGAGCCAAGGCCGCATGCATCCTGTAGCAAAAAAAAGGAACAGAAGCAATACTGCGGCCAATTCAATAAAGATGCTGTAAACGGTCCACATCAAAAGAAAACATAAAACGCAATGGCCGCTTTCTGGTGCAGAAGAGACCTTCTTCGGCCGTTCCTCGGGTCCTGTTCTTGTCTCTGCTCCCCCCACGGGGCCCCATCTTTTCTCTTTTCTGTGTCGACACCCGAGCGGCGTCGCTGGTGTGTGACAGTCCCGCTGAGTCGCCGGACGCCCCGGCCAGCTCGCTGCGGGGCCCGCTCCCCCAGGGACGGAATCTGCGGCCGGGCGCCCGGCTCTCTCCCGGTCTCGCGGTGGCTGCTCACTGTCACACCCCTGATTCATCACCTGCAGGCGAGGCTGTCTCCAAGAACGTGAGCTCCTACCCTGGCTCCTGTGCCCCAGGGGCCCCCAGACCCCTTCCCGCCACCCTGCGTGCTGCTGTTTCACCAGGCGCTGGGTGTCACCTGCAGCTGTCCCCGTAACAGCAACAACCGCAATAAAGCTTGACACGTCCATGGGAGATTACAGCCTGCCAGGGGCCTCCCAGCCGTCCAGTCACTCAGCCACACCTCAACCCTGTGATCTCCTGCCTGCAGTCCTGGCACGACTCCTGTGCTTGCAGGGAGGAAGCCAGACCCCTGGGCTTGGCACTCAAGGCTCTCGTGGTCACGCCTCCAGCTCTGTTGCCACCTGGCTGCACAGCCTCCCTGCCCCGCTGACCACCGCCCTCTCCCGCAAGAAAGCTGCTGACCGTTCACGGCACACGCTGCCCTTCCTCAGCCCCTTGTAGTTTGGCCTTGGCTGTCTTGGCCTGCATGTCCTTCTCCTTTTCATCTAGCTCCTTCCTGCCCACCCCGGCCACGGCTGTGCCCCTCCCGAGCCATGCCAGCCCCGTCAGAGCTCAGAACACCCCCTGCACACTCCCGACAGGTACTGCTGTGTGTGTGGTTTCTCCACTGGGGTAAAACACCCACCACGTAAACGCTGCTGTTTTAACCATTTTATTTATTTATTTATTTATTTTTAAATTATTTCTAAAAAAGAATTTTATTAAAAAAGCACAAATGCAAAGAAATGAACAGAGGAAAATTTATGCGTCGAACCTGGACTGTATAAGAGACTGCAAAAGAGACATAGGCATTTAGAACAGTCTTTGGGACTCTGTGGGAGAGGGTGAAGGTGGAATGATTGGAGAGAATGGAATTGTAGCATGTATATTATCATAAGTGACCAGTCCAGGTTCGACGTTTAACCATTTTAGGGGTACAGTTCAGTGGTGCTGATTTAGTGTCGTACAACCAACACCACCTTTTCCAGAAAGTATTCATCGTCTCAGACAGAAACTTGACCCATCCACCTGAGTACGTCCTCCTTCCAGACCTGGCAGCTCAGACAATAAGACTTGTTCTCACACACTTCCTGAGGCTGGAAATCCAAGATCAAAGTGGTATCAGGGTTGGTGTCTGGTGCGGACGCTTTTCTGGCTTAGTAGATGGCTGCCTCCTCTGTGCATCCTCGTGTGGCCTTTTCTGTGTTCATGTATGGATGGGGGACAAGCTTTGGTGTCTCCTCGTCTTCTTAAAAGGACACCAATCCTGCGTGATTAGGGCCCCACTCTCATGACCTCATTTCACCTTAGTAACCCCCCGAAAGGCCTCATCTCCAATTTCAGTCACACTGGGGGTTTCCAGGTAAGAATTTGGAGGGGACATGATTCTGCCCGTAACACCATTAACCACCAACTCCCCTTGCTCCCTCCTCCCAGCTCCTGGCCACCCCATTCTACTTTCTGTCCCTATAGCTTAGACCGCTCTAGGGACCTCTTTAAGTGGAACCGGGCAGTAGCTCTTGTTTCAGTGAGCATAAGGTCCTTAAGGTGCATCCACGGGGCAGCACGAGTCAGCATTCCCTTCCTTTTTATGACTGAATCATATTCCATCGTATGGAAGAGCCCCATCCTGCATGTCTGTTCATCCATCAATAAACACTGTGCTTCACAGGTGTCCATGTTTGTCTCTCCCACTGGACACCTTGTCTGACACGTCTGTGCGTCCATGTGCCAAACACAGGTGTTGTCTCCACAAACGTTGACTGGAAGAATGGATGGAAGAACAATCAACCAACTAACACAATGATCATCCCACGGCCCCCAGAGCTACTGCTTCCACTCCACGGAGGACCAGCCCAGACTTGGACGGGCAAAGGGACTTTCATTATCTTCAGTTGCCTTTGTGACCTTTCTGAAGATAATTTTTTAAATTTCTTGTTTCTCTGTGCTGGGTCTTCAGGCTGCGCGGGCTTTTCTCTAGCATGGCGTGTGGGCGTCTCACGGATCAGCTCTCTCCTGCTGAGCACGGGCTCTAAGGCGTGTGGGCTCAGGAGCTGCGGTTCCTGGGCTCTAGGGCTCAGTCAGCCCCAGCAATTGTGCGGCACGGGCTTTGCTCCCCCACCGTGTATGGGACCTTCCTGGATCAGGGAGTGAACTTGTGTGTCCTGCACTGGCAGATGGATTCTTTACCACTAGCCACCAGGGACGCCCTTTTTATTATCTTACTTGTAATTCAACTGAATAGAAATCAACTTGCTTTTCCTGGACACTACGCCCTATTTGAGAAATCAGCCGTAGAGCTTCATTTCTGTGATGGAATCTAAACTCTAGGGAAAGAGATGGTGCTTAGAGGAGGCACACAGAAGGGAACGTGGGGTCCCCTGAGGAGAATCAGAGGCAGGTTTCTGAGGATGAGGCCGGGGTGCCTGGTGATCTGAGATAAGGAGCCTAGCAGGTGCTGAGTGACTTGCTGACAGATTAAGTCTAATAGTTTGGTGGCCAGTATCTCCCCAACTCCTTGTGATGCTCTGTGCATGTTGCCTTTGGGGATGAAATCTTAAAGGGCTTCTATAGACTGCACCCAAACAATGTACATCATCCCTCTTGGCTCAGGAGGTCCCCAGTAAGGACCAGACTCCACCTCTGATGGTCCCCATAGCAACAACGTCTAAGGCTGTTGGTTAACTTATGTTATAAAAATCTTGGTTTGTGCCAGAACATTACTTTTTAAACCACATTTAAGTGGAATTTGACAAGGATCTAACACAGAGATATAAAGCAATTTCACCACTATGATTCATAAACATCGAGGCACATTTTACATTTATGATTATGGTCCTTAATTTATTCCATAATCATCCTCATCATCCTAACGAAACAATGAATGGCACCAAAGTCTGTGTGAATGTTTACATATTTAAGAGGTAAAGACACTCAAAGAAAATGATGCCACATGAAGAATCTTCTCGGATAAAGATCTGAAGGGTGAATTGTCGGATCAAATCCTGAGTGATAAATCTGTAACAGGAGCCTCCATTTCCCACCTGTGAAGACTCTGCTGCAGGATTTGCATCTACAGATAAAAGCGATGGAACTCTTTCTGTCAGGAAATGAGTCTCCATCGCATCTTCTGCTGTCAGGCCACCTGCATTCTACCTGGACACCATTGTCTGTTACACGTGGGTTAAAATGTACCCACCGGAGCCGGCTCATGGCTGAGCCACTGACAGCAGCTGGGATGGACCAGGTTGCCCAGCTGAGAGAAGCCCCAACACTACCTGACACTTTATCCCTTTTGCCGCCCGGAAGTCCTCCCTGCTGCTGAGTTTGAAGACACTCTGAGATGAAGAGCAGCCCAGCTGGTGATCTCATGTTTTGTGAGTAACTCTGAGCTCATTTGCATCCTTGCATCCACTGCAGTATGGGATGACCTCTAAACCCTAGAACCGTTTTCACACATGTGTGGGACCCCCCCCCCCCAACCAAAAGAAATCACACGATGGACAATGACTGCAGTTTAGGGGGAAGCAGGAGGCTCTCGGCAAGGTCACGACCTGCCAGGCAAGGACACTGGCTTCGTGGTGGAGCTCTAATCAGCAGCCACACTCACCTGATGCTGTGTCTAACCCAACAGGAGGGTAGGTCTCCAGCTGGGGTATGTGATGGCATGTGGGCTTCTCCCACTGAACTGAGTGAAGGGGGCCTCCCCCTGGTTGGACTGGTCTTCAGGGCGCTGGGCAGTGGCGGGCAGAGGCCCTTCCCTCTGTGCCAGAGAGATGAGCCTGCGGATGAAATGCAGACTCCCAGGCTGGGAAGACTCCGTAGCAACACATCCCTGCTCCAGCCCTTCCTGTCCCCAGACTTCCAGCCCAGACCCTTTAGTGGAACTTTTTCATTACAAAGAGACAGTCTTGCCTTTCTCTCTCCTCAAATCCTACTCCCTACATACCCGAACCCTAGACTCACAGGCACACATCCAGGCAACCAAACACACACACCCCTATGGGCCTTAAAGCAGAGCTCCTTCAAAGGTGCTATGTCCCAGGGCAGACATATTTATCGCAAGGGTCCTATCTCATGAAGAAGAATTAGCAGAGTCATTTATTAGTAAACACAGTGAAAGTGTTAGCCACTCAGTCGTGTCCAACTCTTTGCAACCCCATGGACTGTAGCCTGCCAGGCTCCTCTGTCCATGGGGTTCTCCAGGCAAGACTGCTGGAGTGGGTTGCCATTTCCTTCCCCAGGGGATCCTCCCAATCACGGATTGAACCCATGTCTCCTGCACTGCAGGCAGATTCCTTACCATCTGAGTCACCAGGGAAGCCCAAACACAGTTGCCATTTCAAAAGCAAAACAGGAAAGTAACTTCTCCTCCCAAATGATGGCCGTGGATCTGCTGATGACTCTGTCTTTGGGCTGGCCCCGCTCCCTAGTTCCACGGGCAGTGAACCCCGGAAACCAGCCTGTGCTCAGACAGCTCCCTGGCAAGCTGGTGGGAGGTGCTGGTAAGGGCAGGCCTTGAACTGAGTGGTGAGAATTTAAGGCCAGGGTGTCTATGGAGTGCGAGAGTCCAGTCGGCTGAAGGGTCTAACCCAGGCTGATGCAAGCAGAAGACACAGCTGGCAATTCTAGAGTCACCACAGATAAAGCGCCTTGAGCTTGGCATGAGTCAGAATCACTAGGGAGGTTTGTTGGAACATCAATCGCTGGACCCTCTTCCCAGACTTTCAGCGTCCGTGGATCGAGGATGAGCTCAGAGGATCCGGGTTTCTGGAAAGTTCCAGAGTGATGCTGGGATCCAGTGACCACTGTTCGGAACCCAGTGGTCTGGATCTTCCAGTGACCGGCCTTCCACTTTCTGCCCAGGACAGCGCTGGGGGTGCTGGGGGTGGGGTGGGGGGTGAGTGGTGAAGGTGGAGGCTCAGGCCGACGGCTGCTCGCTAGCCACGTGGCCCCCAGCAACCCTAGAGTGCGATGTGCCTTCCCGTCTCTCCTGAGGACGCAGGATCAGAGGGGCTTTTCTTGGGTCTCGCGACCAGTGTCCATCAGAGCGCGTTCTCTCTGGCCTGCGGGTGCAGTATCAGACTGTCTGGAGCTCCCAGAGGGTTGCCACACGTGGTGAAGGTTGAGAGCCCCTGGGCTGGGACTTGCCCCCAGAACCAGCTTCCAGAACACGAGGCCATTGGCCCCCACACTGTAGAGATTCTCCCCTGGGGGGTCTGCAGTGGGGCCTAGGGGTTTCCAAAGTCAGCTTTGTGAAAAGGGACTTTTTTCCATCCTAGGACTAGAGGAGTTGTTGGGAAAGGCAGGTCTCAGTGGACAAAACTTTTGGGGGAAAGCTGTTTTTAAGACAGAGGATGTGGAGGTCACCCGTGGTTGGGGGCTTCCCCTGGCTCTCGTGAGGAGTGGGCTGCAGTTCTAGGACATGTCACCAGCACCCCTGACTCCCGGGTGTGACCTGGCCAGCGCCTGTGACTCATCTGTTTCCCACCGCATCCACCGTGATCTGCGAGAGACAAGTGGCCACTCGAATGAAGGTCGTCTGAGGGTCATCAACACAGGGGCTGCTTACAAAGCTGGGGGCAAGCTGGGAAACCACAGAGACAGAGCAGTGCCCGGAAGACAGGCGTGCGGAGAAGCCTACTCCGAGAAGAACGACCTTTGGTCAAGGTCAGCCCAAAGCTGTCCCACTAGAAGGGGGTCGGCCGAATATATGTCCCACTGCCAGAGTGTGCTGGTCAGTGTCCTTAACATGTGTGACATCTGTCCCTTTTCCTGCTGTGATCTCTCTCTCCATCCCCTAATTCGAGCTACTAAGTGAGGACACTGGATGATTTTTTTTTTATCAATTTTTTTTGAATTTTGGTAAAATCACATAATATAAAACCTACTGTCTAAACCATATTTAACTGTCCAGTCCAGTGGCACTAAGGGCATTCAGACCAGTGCAGAACCATTACCGTTACCATCTCCCAGGTGTTCACCTCCCTGGACTGAAACTCCGTCCCCATTGCACACTAAGTCCGCAACCCCCAGGCCCCTGGCCCATAGGAGGCAGAACGGACAAGAGATGCACTCGGCTGGCTCCAGCCCAGCACCACCCCCACCTCACCCCAGGCTCCTGCCTGCTCTCTCCACTGACCACCCCAGCTGGGGGCGGGGGGCACCCAGGGAGGTGGTCCATGTGTAGGGTGACTGGGGGCCCGAAGTCAGGCCCCCTGAGTCTCTCCCACCCTTCCAGGGGCCCTGAGACTCCTTCCTGGGACCCAGGGCTCCGCAGGGCCTGTCTGGACGCCCTGACCTACGTGCTGATGTCAGGCTCAGCTGACACCACGGCTCCAAACAGACCCCAGGCCTGGGATTTGGGCTGTGGTCGGGGAAGGGTTAGGGGCCGTGGGGGGGCACAGACGTCCTCTGAGCCCGGCTGTGAGAATGAAATCTGGTGCCAGGGCGTTTCTGGGGAGTTGGCGGGTGAGGAAGGTGAGAACCCGTGGGAGCTGGGGTCCCTGGGAGGGGAACGCTGGAGAACGTCCCAGCTTTGACACAAGTCACTGTGGAGGGGGTCACTCTGCCCAGTCCCCTCTGTGCAGACAGACACGCTCTTTGACTCTCAGGAAGGCCAGCATCTGAGCTCCCCTGCCTGAATCAGTGAGCGATTCTTCCCTGGAGACGGGAAACCATTTCCATGAACACTAGATAAAATAATTCATACAGGATTTCATAAACATCTAGAAAACATTTTCATTTTGTACATGCATTTTTTTCTTTTTTAGGCTTCTATGAAAATTCAGAGGCGCTTTCACCAAAGGTTCTTCAGTTCAGTTCAGTCGCTCAGTCGTGTCTAACTCTTTGCGACCTCATGAACCGCAGCACGCCAGGCCTCCCTGTCCATCACCAGCTTCCGGAGTTCACCCAAACTCATGTCCATCGAGTCGATAATGCCATCCAGCCATCTCATCCTCTGTCGTCCCCTTCTCCTCCTGCCCTCAATCTTCCCCAGCATCAGGGTCTTTTCCAATGAGTCAGCTCTTTTCATCAGGTTCTTACAACTGTAAAATGTCATTGCTGTAATAATCGCCCAATACTCCATACGGATCCCAGCCGTGAAAACCCGTTTTTAAAGTCTCTTCAATCCAATTAAATGCCTTCCTGGCCCTCTGTCTGATGTGTCACAAGGGGAGGGTTATGCTTGATTCTATTACCCTGAAATGAAGCGTTTGTAAGAATGTGTGTCCAGGTGCCCGAGGGGCCAGGGATCAGGTTCCTAGCTTCTGAGCTGTGAACTCAGGGGTTGTGGGCTGTTGTAGGAAATGGTGGAGGGAAGTGATCGGGGTTTCCACGTTGGGGAGTGGGCGTGAACACAAGGCCTGCGTGTCCCTTCGTGGAGCACGGCTGCACGTGGTCCAGAAAGGACCCCCAGGAAGTAATGCCTGCCCTCCCCCACTCTTGTGAGAGTCAGCCCTCCTCCAGGAGCCCCACCACACAGACCGCTGAGTGCCCGGCCGGCTGGGACTCCAGTGGGAGGCTCACCTGTTGTTTTGGGACCGTGCCGGCTTCTACCTTCCTGCCCTCACTGAAGACCCTGAGGTCAGGGACCTCTGGGAAGGCGTATTCACCTGACCACTGGTCTCGGAGCCTCCTGCGCTGGGTGGTAACTGGCCTGGTGCTTCGATAATATTCCCTGAGAAGGCAGGCTGAGCAGTGGAAACATATGTGGACCCTTCAAGAAGGCACACCCTCTCCTCATCCACTCGTTGGGAGTTTTCAATGATGTGGCAGAGGGTACAGAGAGGGTAACAGCTGGGAGTGAGCTGGGGGAGCGAGCCCCACCTTCTGACTTGTACCATCATTTTGTCTTCAGGCACTTTCCCTGCATTGCCCCGTTTGCTCCCAGCAGCAAGAAGACCGTTACATGATGCGGGGACAGGCTCAGAGACACCATGTGACCTGCACACACTGAAGCCGCTGAGACTTAGATCCAGGCTTTCTGACTCCAAGGCCAGCTTTTGACACAGCTGGGCAAGTCTTCAGAGAGCAAAGGACAAATTGGCGCTCACTGAAGACCTACTATGCATCCGGCACATACGTTTCCTGTTCCCTCCTCTCCCAGGCCAGCCTGGTGAGTACGCACTTGTTCCTTTTAGTGAGGAGGAAGCCAGCTCAGCATTCAACAATACGACCAGCTGGAAAGTGGTGGGAGTTGGGGTTAAAAACCAGTTCTGCCTGCCTTTAAAACCACTTTCTCTCATCTCTGCTAATGTCATCCTTTTAAATCACATATGAGAGAACAGAGACCCCAGGGGTTAAGTGACCTGCAGGCTGGCACAGTGGGTCTCAGGGAGAGCTGAGACTGGACTCTGACCCACGACCTGCCAGGCTCTGGGCCGAGTGATGGTCTCATCGTGGCTGCCCCCAAATCAAACAAGACCATAATGAGGGGCCCGTTAGTCCTTCACAAGCAGCTCTGACATTTAGCAGAACTGGGTGAGGAAAGAGGCCTGGTATCAAAGCTTGCGGCCGGGGATGGATCTGGGGCAGTCCTATATATAGACGTCATTGTTCGCCAGTATTTTCAACTCGCTTGTCTGAGCCGCCTGGTAAACTCTTTCAAGTCCTATTTCTCCGCGGGCACCGTGAACCATGCGGAGAAAATCGGTGGACGCCGAATCACTAACTCTATTGATTATCTCATTGTCTGGAGTAGCCAGCTGGGACTCTGTTCTGACAAATAAAGGTCCAACAACCCAGCCACAGGCACCCGAGCGGTGGGCGCTCAGTCTGAGCGGTGTCCGCAGAGGCACGTAGCCCCAGGAGCCATGGAGAAGGACAGAGGCGCAGAGCCTGTTCTGAGACCCCCCGCAGCCCTCACAGCGGTGACAAAAAGAGACGCAGACGGAGGCGGGCGTTTCAGCAGATGGTCTCTATACAGGGAGCAGCAGCAGAGAGCTGACGTCAAGAAAACACAGGGGCTGTGACCCCATTGATGACTCTATTTCCTGTTCCAGGCGGCTTGGCAAGGATTCCTGGTACGAGGAACACTTACTTGCTGTCAAGATTTACTGGTCTCTACTCCTCACAATGATCTGAGAGGCCAAAGAGATGGAAGAGCCTGTCTTTCAGGGACACAGGTTGGGCTTTGAGTGACATTCTGCCAGCATCTCTGTGCTGTTGCAAATGTTTATAAAGACTGATTAATACAGGAGGCGAGGAGCGAGTGGATCTCTGACCCTCCTGTGGGCAAAGGATTGCAAAGCATCCCTATTACAGTGAGGGCAACAGAGGCTGAGCGAGAGCCCCAAGGGTCGCTGTGGGCAGTTGTACGGGTCGTGCACTGAACAATTCTAGGAGGAGCCATTTACTTGCTGATCTCTTTTCAGATGTGTGCAGTGCATACTGTACACATTGTATGTAGTGCCCCGAGAGTCCAGGGCATCCTAGAGTCTATCAGCTCTGAAACATGAAAATCAGAGAAGAGAACTGATTCAAGGCAGAGCGTCTTGGACTTAAATTGAAGTTCACCTGACCCAGTCGTTCTGACACCCTCCTGAACCTGGAGGAAATGGCTTCAGGTTTGTTTGAACTCTCAGAGCTGAAACATCAAGGACTCGGGCAGTTTCTACAGGCAACACCATTCTCTCCCGGAGCTCTCCAGAGCCAGGGTTGATTAAGGAAGATTGACCCCGAGGCCAGTAGGAGCAGATGGCCAAACAGGCAGCTGTGCCCTCTGGGACAGCCGGAACCTGGCCCTCCAGCCCCGGTTCGGCCGAGGGCAGCACGTGGTGACCAGTGGGCTCCCCAAGCTCTGCGAGCGCCAGCAGCTATGAGGAGGCAGAGCTGATCCCAGCCCCATTCTAGCAGCTGCCGTGCCCCGTAAGTCCCACTGACCCCGTGGGCGTCACGGCCCCGAGGACTGTCAGGGACCTGGTGGCTGTGGTTGTTCAAGTTACAGGGGCCCAAAGAGTGCCCACTGCGCTGTCCACGCGGGTCACTCAGAACCATCTGCAGAATCCAGGGCGCGCTGGGAGCCTCAGACACATCTCAGGGGGCTTGGGGGAGTGAGGATTGGGGAAGACAGTCTGGGCTCCACAGAGTTGGGCTGCGGGGATCCAGGGACGTGACCTCATTTGTACCCAGAGTCTGCCAAAGCCCGAGGCAGGCTGGCTGCACAGAGAGATTCATTTCACTGCGGAAACAGGGAGCGTATGCCGAAATGCTTTGTCCTGTACTCCTAGGGCTCCTGGGAGGAGGGGTGGTTAAGAGGAAAGGCTGGGACCCCTGCACAAAAATAAAGCAGCCTGTGCTTCCCAGGGGTCAGAGTGAAGCCAGCGAGGGGACAAGAGGACCAGGTCACGGGTCAGCAGGCATGAAGTCGGGGGCCTCAGGTGGAGACACGGCAGGTAACACTCAGGTCCTACTCCCCAGACTGTCCTGGCCTGGGACCAGGCTCCTGGTTGTCCAAGAAGAGGACCTGAGAGTCTCGTGGGATCTTCCCTGAGCTACTTCCTCAAGGTCTGGCTGGGGCCAAAATCAGGAGGAGGGTAAAACCCACCCATTAGGACGCACTGCTCTCGGAAGTCCCTGCCCGGCTGACTCCATGGCCATCGTGCTGAGTGTGTTGAGGTTGTCCGGGCCTCACCAGGAGGTACCGGCAGAGGTGTCTGAATTAAGACAATGGACAACCTTCTGTAAGAGGGAATAAAAATGGGGCCTCTTCTGCCCAGAATGATATGGCGGGGACGGAAACTCATAGAATTTTATCAGAGTCCTCCAAAGAAAAGGCAGGGCAGTGCTGTTTCAGTGCAGCCAGAAGAAAACTCGGGGATTGACTATGAGAGGGGGTGCCCCGAATGTCAGGGAGTCGGGGCCCTTTGCACAGGTGGGCCGTGAAAAGCAGCCACTCCTTCTCAGAACCTCACGCAGTAACACAGCTATCCAACAGACAGGCTTCCAGTGGTTTGTTGAAAGGGGCAAGCATCTCATTCACTTCCGTGTTTTCTTCTGCTTTAATGAGATTTACTGAATTAAGTCGCTGAGTCATGTCCGACTCTTTGCAACCCCATGGACTGCAGCCTACCAGGCTCCTCCGTCCATGGGATTTTCCAGGCAAGAGTACTGGAGTGGGTTGCCATTTCCTAATCCAGGGGATCTTCCCAACCAAGGGATCGAACCTGGGTCTCCCGCATTGCAGGCAGATGCTTTACCATCTGAGCCACAGGGAAGCTGCAGCTATCGGGAGGGGGCTACCTGCCCTGGTGGGTTGGAGCCTGATGCCCGATCATGTGAAACCTTTCCCAACTGGGCTTCCTTGTGGCTCAGAGGTTAAAGCGTCTGCCTTCGTCTGTGTGCAACGCAGGAGACCTGGGTTTGATTCCTGGGTCAGGAAGATCTCCTGGAGAAGGAAATGGCAGCCCACTCCAGTGTTCTTGCCTGGAGAATCCCACAGACAGAGGAGCCTGGAGGGGTACAGTCCATGGGGGTCGCAAAGTAGTCGGACACGACTGAGCGCGCACACATTATCCATTGCTGCCTAGAGGATTTAACTACCAGGTGATCAGGCTCCGCTTGCTGCATCATTTCCTTTGTTGTCCCAAATAATTAGCTCCCAAACCACGAGACAAAAATCACTGGCAGGGCTTCAAATCCCTCTGCACAGCACACGTCATCTGTGGATTCAGTAAATACGTATCACATGTTCTGTGGACTGTCATTTTTCACGTTGGTATTAATAAAACACTAATCTAATAGAAAACACTACAAGGTATTGACACTTTTCGTCGTGCACTTTTTCAATCAGTGGGTACTAAGTAAATACAAATGCTATTCCAAGTCTGTATCTTTTAAACTACGGTTTAAAAGCAGCATTATTCTGTTCTCTAATTGAAAAACAATGAATTCTTACCTATCATGTATTGACCCATCATTATGTGCCTGGCTATGTGTGAAACCCTTCACGTGAAACATCTCATTTTCTCCTCATAACAACTTATCCAGGGAGATGTTAATGTGTAACTCTTCTTAGAGATGAAGAAACTGCGGCCTGAAGAGTTTTGGTAGCTTGCCTATGGTCGCAAGAGGTGGAGACCTGTCCAACCTATAATTGAAGGAAATATTTCTCTCATAACACTTCTGTTCAGAGATAGGTGTGAAAACATTTTAGATTTCGTTTTCATGTCATTTTTTTTAAGCTTTTATTTTCACTAAAGTGGTTTTGTGTTTCACAAGGCGTCTTTGTGCATCAGTTTTTCTCCCTGTAATATCATGCCTTGTCCATTGTATGGTTGACACACATTTTATTTCACCATCTCCCTGTCTTTGGACATCTAGATCTCTCTCTTTTTTAAAAAATATAATTAATTTGACTGCACTGGGTCTTAGTTTCAGCTTGTGAGAACTTTAGCTGGAGCGTGGGAACTCTTAGTTCCCCACCAGGGAGGGAACCGGAGTCCCCTGCCCTGGGAGCATGGAGTCTTAGCCACTAGACCACCAAGGAAGTCCCCATTTAGATTGTTTCTAAGGTTCATTATCAACTAATGCACCGTGGGAGAGTGTAAAACTGCCCACCTAGCATTTGCCCCTACGTCTCCAACCTTAAAATCTGTGCTGGCCGTGAGACCTGACGAGCCAAGCACATCTGAGCAAGACTGGCGGTGTGCTCACACGCTGGGGTGGCTCTCTGGCTGCTTTTGGGAACCCTATAGTGGCCCCCACGGGACGAAGCCAGGCTGGTGTGCTGGAGGCCGCCACACGTGGCCCAGTCACTCCACCACCCTTGCCGACAGCCTGACCGCTGAGTGAGCTTATCCTAGGTCACCTGTGGCCAGCCTGACTGCAGACACACGACGGAAACAAGCAGGGCTCTGACAAGCTGGTCCGAATGGAGGAGCCGCCCAGCTGATTCACAGATGTGAGTGCTGAGCCACTCAGTCACCTCCAGTTCTTTGCAACCCCATGGACTCAGCCCACCAGGCTCCTTTGTCCATGGGGAATCTCCAGGCAAGAATATTGGAGTGGGTTGCCATTCTCTCCTCCAGGGGATCTTTCTGACCCAGGGCTCGAACCCAGGTCTTTTATATCTACATTGGCAGGTGGATCCTTTACCATTAGTGCCACCTGAGAAGCCCTCCAAAGAGTTTACCAATTATGAAATATTATCTTTCTCTGTGATTTAAAATGACAATTTTATCATAGATTGAACGCGGGTGCACACACGCACATCCTTGAGTCTGTTTTCTGTTATCTTATTTGACCCTAAATGATGTCAGACTTTTGTAATGGCAGTGGTTTTATAGTCCTTTTGGGCAGCTGGCAGTGCAAACACTTCCTCCTCCCCAATCACTGCTTATAATTCCTTTCAACTTTTTCTGGGCAATTCTTGCTCATTTTTTCTTCCCAGTGAACTTTAGAATCACTTTATCAGATTCTAAAAAAAAAAAAATGCCTGGGAATCATGAATTTTGATCACTATTTACATTTTTACTGTGATTTACATTTTCACTTCAGTCTCATTTGTCCAGGCTGGTTGCAGACTTCCTAAAGATAACATCCACATCTTATTTACATCTTTGACTTCTCCACAGGGCCTTATACACAGAAGATGCCCAATAAGTGTGTGCTGATACAGTGAACACTCCCCAGAAACCTCCATCACCAGGGATTTTTAAAAATGTATTTTTAAGCTACATATCAAAAGAGGAAAATAATAGCAGCTACTGTACATCTGATTTCATGATGTATTTTCAAAAGACTCAAGTGAAATAGTTTAAAACAGAAATATCAACATTTAAATGATTCTATACAAAATAAATTAATAGATCAAATTTGAAATTAATGCCAAAAACCATCCAGTCTTTTTTGTACTTCACTTTTACTGTCATGTTGAACATTGACGTGTAAGGAAGCCATCACTCGGGTTTCAATTGTTGTGTGTGTGTGTGTGTGTGTGTGTGTGTGATGAAGCCCAGTTAGACATCACTCGGGTTTCCATTGTTGTGTGTGTGTGTGTGTGTGTGTGTGTGTGGATGAAGCCCAGTTAGACATCACTCGGGTTTCCATTGTTGTGTGTGTGTGCTGTGTGTGTGTGTGTGTGTGTGTGTGAGATGAAGCCCAGTAAGGAAGCCATCACTCGGGTTTCCATTGTTTTTTTTGTGTGTGTGTGTCTGTGTGTGTGTGAGATGAAGCCCAGTTAGACTGACTTCTGTCACAGGGCTTCCCTGGGGGCTCAGATGGTAAAGAATCTGCCTGCAATGCAGGAGACGCAGGTTCGACCCCTGGGTCAGGAAGATTCCCCTGGTGAAGGGCATGGCTACCCACTCCAGTACTCTTGCCTGGAGAATCCCATGGACAGAGGGACCTGGTGGGCTACAGTCCGTGGGGTTGCAGAGTCGGACACAGCCAGGCACACGCATGCACCTGCATGCAGATGTAGGAATGTCTCCACATACAAATTCCTTACAATAGAAAACCTTAATAGCGATAAAGGAAATCTACATGACTGGTTTATACTCCTGACCCTCCAACCTCGGGTGTGTCCATTTGCAGAGAAATCTACACGTTTGACGTTGACCTTGAGAGGCAGTTCCCCCATTTAAGTCACAGGGAAACTGGGATTCTGAAGAGAAACATTGGGTCATATAAGGAACTAACAGCAAAACTGGGCCTGGCACCCCCTCCACTCGCTCCCATTCGAGCGATATTTCCATCACGTTAGGCTGTGACATGGCAAATCTCCTGACCTTTTCCCAAAACCAAATTAGAGTTACTTTGTAGAAGCACGCCTTGTACAATTTTGGCCCTTGTTTTGGGGGGAGAGGGTGTCGTGAAATCAAACAAACTGCTAATGGAGGCCTGAAAACTCTAAAAGATGGATTTTTGCTAAAAGATAAACCTGCTCTTTAAAAAGAGCAATATCTCTTTCAACGCAAAATGGCAGCCCAATAAAGCTATCGAAGACTATCTGCAACAGGCCTGAGACGTGAAAAGAGGAAAAGGAAGTGTGGCATCCAAGGACAGTGACTTTCGACCGACAGTGCAGTCCATCAGGCTGCAGAGGAGGTGGACGGAATGAAAGGGAGGCCGCCAGACGTGCCTGGAGCAGGGCTGATGCGGGAAGGGGAGGCTGAGACGCACCCAGAGCTACGCTGTATCTCAGAGGGCTTCACACAACGTGATCGCAGCTACGGAGGAAGAGCGCCGTGGGATGAGGAGTTCAGAAGACAGCTTTACCACCTAGCAAGTCAGTGACCTAACCTGGGAGAAGCACCCCTCAGTCAGAGGCTGTACCGGCCGACTGTCATCTGACCGGAGCCCATTGATCACCCGGAGGTAGGTAACCGTGGTTACAGAAGATGAATGACAGGTAGGTGACTCACAGCTTCTTACTTTCAGTGTGACAAGGCAGGAGTTCATAGATCCAGGCCCCGCACCTCGAGCAGAAGGGAGATATTTATGTTCAACTTTTAGAAAAAGAGACCCCAAGAAGCTCACAGAAAAGACATGCGCCCTCTTTGTAAGGACTGGGCTTCTAGGGACTTCCGGAACCTCCTGACACCCACACAGTTGTCAGAAAATGAGGTTTAATAGAGCCTGATGTCCTCTTTTTATGGATTGGGGTAAAAAGAGTCTTTTCTCTAATTGACGACAAAATAGCAAATAGGGAGGTTTTTCCGTGGAAGCCAGGTTTCTCTGGCTTGTCTGCCTCATTTAGCTTGAAACATCACCATGAGCAGTTTTTTGAAAGAAACAAGGCTGAGTTAATAGAAAGAATGATTCTACTTCATGCCATATACAAAACCAGTTCCAGGGTGAATTGAGGATGCAAATGTAAAGCTCTAGAAAATAACATAGGGAAATGTCTTCATAACTTTTGAGACGGACAAGTATTTCTCCAACAGAACACACGAAAAGCACTGGTTTTAAAGGAAAGACTGTTAATCTGGACTGTGTTACAATTAAGAATTTCTGGTCAACAAAATGCCTTAGTAGGGGAGAGATTTAAAAGCAAGCCGCAGAGTGAGAGAAGACATTCGCAATACATGTTTTCAGTGAAAAACTTGTGCCCAGAAAACATAAAGATTTCCTACAAATCAGTAGGAAAAAATAAGTCAATTTTTAAAAAAGAGGTCAAGGTCTTGAATAGGTGCCTCATCAAAGAAGACATCCAAATGGCCAATAAGCATCTGAAAATGTGTTCAGCCTTACTGTTCATCAGGGAAATGCAAATTAAAACTCCAATGAGATTCCATTACACATGCACCAAAATTGATGTTAAGAAGACAAACTATGCCAATAGTTGGCAAAGACATAAAGTAATTAGAACTCGAATACACAGTTACTGAGAATGCACTAGATCTGACGGACAGAGTGCCAAAGGAACTCTGGACGGAGGTTCGTGACACTATACAGGAGACAGGACTCAAGACGGTCCCCAAGAAAAAGAAATGCAAAAAAGCAAAATGGCTGTCTGAGGAGGCCTTACAAATAGCTGTGAAAAGAAGAAAAGGGAAAAGCAAAGGAGAAAAGGAAAGATATACCCACTTGAATGCAGACTTCCAAAGAATAGCAAGGAGAGATAAGAAAGCCTTCCTCAGTGATCAATGCAAAGAAATAGAGGAAAACTACAGAATGGGAAAGGCTAGAGATCTCTTCAAGAAAATTAAAGATACCAAGGGAACATTTCATGCAATGATGGGCTCGATAAAGGACAGAAATGGTATGGACCTAACAGAAGCAGAAGATATTAAGAAGAGGTGGCAGGAATACACAGAAGAACTGTACAAAAAAGATCTTCATGACCCAGATAATCACGATGGTGTGATCACTCACCTGGAGCCAGACATCTTGGAATGTGAAGTCAAGTGGGCCTTAGAAAGCATCACTACGAACAAAGCTAGTGGAGGTGATGGAATTCCTGTTGAGCTGTTTCAAATCCTAAAAGATGATGCTGTGAAAGTGCTGCACTCAATATGCCAGCAAATTTGGAAAACTCAGCAGTGGCCACAGGACTGGAAAAGGTCAGTCTTCATTCCAATCCCAAAGAAAGGCAATGCCAAAGAATGCTCAAACTACTGCACCATTGCACTCATCTCACACACTAGTAAAGTCATGCTCAAAATTCTCCAAGCCAGACTTCAGCAATACATTAACCGTGAACTTCCAGATGTTCAAGCTGGCTTTAGAAAAGGCAGAGGCACCAGAGATCAAATTGCCAACATCCGCTGGATCATTGAAAAATCAAGAGAGTTCCAGAAAAACATCTATTTCTGCTTTATTGACTATGCCAAAGCCTTTGACTGTGTGGATCACAATAAACTGGAAAATGAAAGAGATGGGAATACCAGACCACCTGACCTGCCTCTTGAGGAACCTGTATGCAGGTCAAGAAGCAACAGTCAGAACTGTACATGGAACAACAGACTGGTTCCAAATAGGAAAAGGAGTACGTCAAGGTTGTATATTGTCACCCTGCTTATTTAACTTACATGCAGAGAACATCATGAGGAGTGCTGGGCTGGAGGAAGCACAAGCTGGAATCAAGATTGCCGGGAGAAATATCAATAACCTCAGATATGCAGATGACACCACTCTTATGGCAGAAAGTGAAGAAGAACTAAAGAGCCTCTTGATGAAAGTGAAAGAGGACAGTGAAAAAGTTGGCTTAAAGCTCAACATCCAGAAAACAAAGATCATGGCGTCCGGTCCCATCATTTCATGGCAAATAGATGAGGAAACAGTATCAGACTTTATTTTTGTGGTCTCCAAAATCACTGCAGATGGTGGTTGCAGCCATGAAATTAAAAGATGCTTACTCCTTGGAAGGAAAGTTATAACCAACCTAGACAGCATATTAAAAAGCAGAGACATTACTTTGCCAACAAAGGTCCATCTAGTCAAGGCTATGGTTTTTCCAGCGGTCATGTACGGATGTGAGAGTTGGACTATAAAGAAAACTGAGCACCAAAGAATTGATGCTTTTGAACTGTGGTGTTGGAGAAGACCCTTGAGAGTCCCTTGGACTGCAAGGAGATCCAACCAGTCCATCCTAAAGGAGATCAGTCCTGGGTGTTCATTGGAAGGACTGATGCTAAAGCTGAAACTCTAATACTTTGGCCACCTGATGCAGAGAGCTGACTCATTTGAAAAGACCCTGATGCTGGGAAAGATTGAGGGCAGGAGGAGAAAGGGTCAACAGAGGATGAGATGGCTGGATAGCATCACTGACTCAATGGACATGGGTTTGGGTGGACTCCGGGGTTGGTGATGGACAGGGAGGCTTGGCGTGTTGTGGTTCATGGGGTCACAAAGAGTCAGACACGGCTGAGCGACTGAACTGAACTGAACTGAAACTGGTACAATTACTTAGGAAAATTCTAGGATAGTACCAAGATGTGGTTTCGATCCCTGGATGGGGAAGATCCCCTAGAGAAAAAACTGGCTACCCACTCCAGTATTCTTGCCTGGGAAATCCCACAGACAGAAGAGCCTGGTGGGCTACAATCCATGGGGTCGCAAAGAATCAGACATGGCTTAGCGACTAAACAGCAACACGTTGACTACAACTGAACATGTGCCAACCCCACCATTCCTGCTCCTGGGTTTGCATCACAAGTGCGCACCAAAAGGCAAGAGCAAAAGTCCTCATAGAAACGTTCATTGGGCTAGTGAAGAATATTAATCATAGTTCCAAACTGAAAACCAATCAAGGGTTCATCAACAGGATAGCAAACCTGTGCTATAGTCACACAATGGAATACTATACAGCAACGAAAAGGAACAATTACCCCAACATGGAGGAGTCTCTCAAACATGATTTTGAACAAAAAAAATCAGACACATAGGAGTGCATACGATGTCATTCCATTTATGACAAGTTCAAAAACAGGTGAACTTACTGCTGTGGTGGTAGAAGGAAGTTAGTTACCTTCTGGACGTGGGCCAGAAGTGACACGATTCAGAGGGACGTGTGGAAGCCTCCTCAGGCACTGACAGCCTTGTTCTCTGTCTAGACTAGATTACATGGGGATGTCCACCTTGTGAAAATCCTGTGTGCTTTTCTGTAGCAGACATACCTCAATCAAACCCTTATCTAAAATTGTCTGTACACAACATGAATACGTGTAGACACACATTCCTTAGCTATGCACTTAAAAATGGTCAAAATGGTGAATTTTGTTATGTGTTTTTTACAATTAAAAATTTATGCATGAGACAGGGTGCTCAGGCCTGGTGCACTGGGATGACCTGAGGGATGGGATGGGGAGGGAGGAGGGAGGGGGGTTCAGGATGGGGACGCATGTACACCCATGGCTGATTTATGTCAATGTATGGCAAAAACCACTACAGTACTGTAAAGTAATTAGCCTCCAATTAAAATAAATAAATTAAAAAAAATTTTGTAATAAATTTTATAATATGAAAAGAAGGACCAAACCCTGCTGATACCTTGTCTTTGGACATCTGGCCTCCAGAACTGTGAAGGAATAAACTCCCACAATTCAAAGCCAAATAGAATGAAGTAAAATAATACGCAGCCAACCTCTTTTCCGCCACACGGTGTAATAATATTCCATATTTAGCTCTCCTGAGTTCCTGTATCAGTACTTTTTTAAAGCTCAACTTAGTTTCTTATGTTAGCAATATCTGTTCCCCCAAATAAATGCTTTCTAGTACAAAATTTATCTCAGTTTAAATAAGGGAGCTTCTTAGAGAACAATCTCTAAGGTTGCCAAGGGGAAGAATGCAGGGAAGGGGTGGGGAGTTTGGGATGGACGTGTGCACGCTGCTATATTTAAAGTGCGTGGCCAACAAGGACCTGCACAGGGAGCCCTGCTCAGTGTCACGTGGCGGCCTGGCTGGGAGGGGAGTCTGAGGGAGAACGGGTACGTGCATACGTGTGGCTGAGTCCCTCGCTGCTCACCTGAAACTATCGCAACACTGTTACTTGGCTGTACTCCAACAGAAAATAAAAAAGTTTAAACAAATAAGGGAGTCTCGCTCCATGCCCTACTGCTAATAGAAACACTACTCAGCGCCCAGGGCCTCGTCAGGCTCTGGGATGAGACACTGTAAAGCAACTATGCTCCAATAAGAAAAAAAAAAAGGAAAAGGTCTATTCTCAGCTAAACTCCAGAGAGACGCTTTGAAGATGTAAGCCAGGCCATGTCGCTCCTTTGCTGAAAAGCTTCCGTCTCACCCCAGGATCCGTCCCAGCCGGTACCTGTCCTGTGGCTTCGTCTCCTGCCCCTCTGTGCCTCCCTGGAGAGCAGGTGAAGTCCTGCTTTGAGTTTTACTGTGCAGGGAAGCCTCGATTGGTTAAACATCAGCAACAACCACAGCTGGAGGGTGCTTCCCCCGGGATCCTGGGGCCGCGGGCCCAGAGCGTCTGCAGAGGCCCAGCCCTGCCAGCGCCGTCTTCCTCGTCCCCATGGCGTGGGGCTGGGCTGGGGCCGGCTCTGATCTCAGCTGCGGTCCCCGAGGGCCATGTCCAGACCGCACCGAGGGCTGGGACCAAGTCTCAGCTCTGCTGGGAGCCCTGTGGGATCTGGCGGCCCTGGGAAGACTGGAGGGACACAGAGGAGAAGTGGGTTTCTGCGCCTTTTCCTCCAACACGCCACGTCCCCCCCGGCCCGCCCCCCGCCCCTGTCGCTGCCTTGTGTCTGCTTCCAGAGGCACAGGGCTGAGCTTGATGGCAGCCTCCCCGAGGACTGCTGGGGGCGCGGTGGACCTGTCCCCTCGCTTACGATCATGGACACCCTTGGGATTAGCTCCGTGCAAGTCATTCTCCCTTCGTGATCACTGCATATTTGAAATTAGGGGGCCTCCATGGTGCCTCAGTGGTGAAGAATCTGCCTGCAACACAGGAGACTCAGGTTTGACCCCTGGGTCAGAAAGATCCCCTGGAGAAGGAAATGGTAACCAGCCCTAGTCCTCTTGCCGGGGAATTCCCATGGACAGAGGAGCCCATAGTCCGCGGGGTCATAAAAGAGTCGGACACGGCTGAACCACTAAACCACCAGCAAGGCATCCCCACACCAGTGCTCTGCTGGGAAGACGCTGCGCCGTCAGCGTAGCGCTTCGTCCAACCGCTGCTTCCTCCACTCCCCCATCCTCCTGCGGAGCAGAATCCCGGCTTTATGAAGGCTCCTCTCCCCGCTGCGTGATTCAGGGGGCGCCAGCTGCCATTCCGACCCCGACCCAAGAGGAGGCCCCGGGAGGCGCAGGCCTGCGGGGACTCCCTGCATCCCGCTGCCAGGGGCTGGTTTGATAGCTCTTCATCGGAGACCGTGGGGCGTGTGAGGGGCTCCCGGGAGGGCTTGCTCCTTGCGCGGAGACTGTCCACGTTTCGACGGTGTCGGGGCTGCTGCAGCCGGTTCTGGCTCCCCAGGGATAAAATCAGCCCCGGGGGAGGCCAGGCGAAGGAACCTGCCAGACGTGACATTGGAGCTACTGAATTCACCAACGCTGAGCCCCTTCCAATGAGACAGAATAGATTTCCTTTTCATTTAGGCCTACTTGAGGCAGGGTTTTTTCGCTCATCACAAATGAAGGAATCCAGCGTCTGCCCTCTCAGGGCGTCCAGGCCTTCCATGGTATATAAACCCTCTGGCCGTGTCTCCACCGCCTGTGGGAGGAGAAGGCTTCCCACCCACCCTCTGCGGGTTCCCTCTGGCTAAGGTGTCTGAGCCCTGCTCCCCGAAGCAGTTCATAAACATAACACGTCAAGTGAGGGACAGGGACCCTCCCGTCTGGGGACTCGTGCATCAGCCTGTCCCCTCCTTCCTGTGGAAGACGAGGAGAGGCAAGCAGAGGAGGAGGAGGAGGCTGGCAAAACGCAGCTTCCAGAGCCTCCCCGGATTTATGAATGCTTATCCGCACCTGCGCTGGGCGCTGAGTGCAGGTTGGAGGACCGGAGTCAGGAGAGTGAGGCAGCGTCTGGAAGCTTCGCTCGGCCTCGACCCCCACTTCCACCTCCCTCCCTGAGAACTTCCCTTCTGCAGCCTCCAGGCTCCAGGCGGCGCCCTTTGCCCTGAGCTGCCGCTTCCAAGGGGCCTGCGCTTTGGGGTGCTCAGACCTGGGGTGCAGACACCGTTTCTCAGCCACAGCCCACAGGTGCCTCACCAGCAGTGAGGACGTGCCCTGGGGGTGTGCTGCTGAAAGCAGTTGGAGATGGGCTCGTCTGAAGATCGCAGAACCCTTGGCCTTTAAAGCGCTTGTTAGAGCCGACCCGAGGCTGCCCGACCCCAGCCCCCACCCCCGGGAGATGGGGCCCCAGGCGTGCTGCCTCCTGGTCTCAGAGCTTAGGGCAGCGCCGTGCACTTGCAGAAACCACCGCTGCTCGCTGCTCGCCAGTCGGGGCAGGTGGGGAAAGGGAGACCCCTGGGCAGCCCCAGACCAGCACGTGGCTCCAGTCTTCACAGCAGGAGGGACATCCGTCCTGCCCCGGGAGAGTTGTCTGCACAGGCGGGGGGGCCAATGTTGATCTTGACCCCCTCCTCCCAGGCTGCCCCCTTCTCGGCCTTCTCTGACCAGGGGCGGCCCCACCCTCTGGTCCTTTCTGTGCCCCCCATCCCCCTCAGCACCTCCACAGTCTTCTGTCATGTTCAGAACCGGACATTGCACGTTAACAAGACTCTGTTCCTTGGACAAATGCCCAGAGGAGCAGCACCACTTCCCAGCGATCGTGTGATATATTTCTCTTAATATTTTTCAGGATCTGGCTGGTCAGTGGACAATGGGTCCAATGAAAACCCTCTGCCGCTGTGGGAACATGAGCGGGAGGGGCTGGTCAGGTGCTGGGGCACTGACGGGCATCTCCTAGACTCAGAGTCTCTGAACAGCCTGCAGAGAGATGGGGGCCACAGCCTCTGCTCCTGGAAAAGCCCTGAAGGGCAGCGGGAGGTGGTCTCAGGGTGACACTGGAGTCACCCAAGGCTAGCCCCCTGACGCCTCCAGGCACTGAGCAGCCACAGGGTGGCCCTGTCCTCAGAGCAGGCTGTGACCAGGAGTGTCTGGGCCGGTCTGTGCCTTCCCCTCCGGCCAGATGCCTCCTGCTCCACCCCTGCCCTGGAGGCACCTTCAAAATCTTCTTTCCTGAGCATCCATGTCCTCTCGGGGTGCGATTTCAGAGTGCGTGGCATCGGCTGGGACTCACTTGTCTTCTCTGCGAGTGTCCTCCCCACCCAGCGCCTGAGCCACTTTTCTGCAGGGTGGGCAAGGGGGGCACCTTCACCTCCAGGGCCTGTCGCTCACAGACACGGCGTAGGTCGCTTCATAAAAGAACAGATATGGTCCTTGTGTCTAAGCCATGAGACAAGCATCGTCACACCCATTTCACAGACGGGACCTGCCGATAAAGGCACAGAGCTGGATTAGCGATTCAACTCAAGTCTGCTCTTGGAATGACTGTATTGCTGTTAAGCTTGGTTTGACGTGACCACCAGGCGCAGGGCCTCCCTTGTAAATGAGTCCTAATAAACATGGGATCCAGGAGTGCTGGGAGAGCCAACTGGGCGTCTGGAATAACGCAGTTGTTGGCATAGCCTTCTGAAGGGGTGCTTACGCTTTAGACAGGGGAGGGTGAAGAGAAACGGATGGAGGACCCTCTGCGCTTGGTAGATAGTAGAGCTGCTTCCCGCCCTCCTTCCCTGACCCGCTGCTCAGAAGGGACTGAGTGAATATTGTCGCTTTGCCCAGCCTCCCCCAGAGGTGGGAGCCCCCGTGGGTCCCCCTGGGTCCTGGAGACATCCAGCCTGCGCCAGGTGGGAGCCCCCGTGGGGACCCCGGGTCCTCATCTTCCTCGTCCTCGCTGGTACGTGCTGGGCTCGCATCACACCAGCATCTCTGCAGCACACGGCTCTCCGTCCTCCCTTCCAGCCTCAGCCGTGCTCCCTCCATGCAGCCCCCCCGGGACCCAGGTGGTGACCCAAGGCCGCCACCCGCACAGCTGCTCCCCTCCAGCCGGGGCTCTTGCTGACCGCCCCTTCCTGCGTCCACCCGCCGCTCTGTGTCATCTGGTGGCCTGAAGCCAAGAGCCCTCTCTCCACGGCCGTCTGCTCGGGGGTTTCTCTTCCATCGCATCGGAGATGAGTGCAGCGCTGGGTTTGAGCCGAGCACCTGCTCAGTGAGGAGCCACCACGGCCAGGCTCCCCCAAGGGCTCCAGCACCTGCTCGTAAGCATCTTCCCGTGCGGCCAGCCCTTCCCGCACAGAAACGTCCTCAGAGCAGCTCCAGGAGATGGGCCGGCCCCTCGCCTGTCATCACGCCTCCACGCCCTCACCCGCTTCCAAGTCTACTCGCTTGCTGCGATTCTCATCCACAAACATTTAGGCTCTGAGACCCAGAACGTCTGCTGAGCCACAGCTGGGAGCTGGCCGTGTGGGCGTCTGTTCAGTTCCCTAAATCCACTGCCCTGCCTCTGCCTTCCCGCTCTGGCCACCTGACCTTGACCTGAGTGATTTCAGAGCTGCCGGTGGGACTCCAGCAGGAAGCGAGGCCTCCGAGGGGGACGGAGGCTCAGCTTCCGAAAGCCGCTGGGGTCACGGCACAGGCACCCCGAAGGCGAGTCTCTGCCCCATCCTGGCACATCCATGCCCCGTTGCAGGGCTGGGAGCATGTGCCCAGCCCCGTGGCCCACCACCGCGGGAGGCCAGACGGGTCACCGTGGCTGTGCTGCAAGCCAAGGGGCCGGCGTGTGGCCCTGGGGCCGCGCACGCACCCCTGCCCCTCGCTCACGTCAGCTGTCGTCTGGGTTTGGAGACCTAAGAGAGATGAGAAGACATATTTCTTCTCTTTCTGTTGCTCTTCCCGTAGCCATCCTTTCTCTTGGGTTCTTTTTTGTGGCGAGCAAAACAGAGGTAAAGGGAAAAAGAACCAAATGCAGGAACACCCTGGGCTGAATTGTAAGCCTGAGAAATGCGAACAGAGTTAAAGCTATGTGCAGCCATCTCTGTGACGCTGAGTGAATTACTAACCTGCTCTGGACCTGAGGCTGCTCACAAGATCCCACAGAGCTGTTGTCAGGAATCTCTCCTGGGTGTGTTTTCCTTGACTTGCCTGGTTTTCTGAGCCCACTCACAGTAAACGTGTGAGGTGCCCTCAAGGCACCGGGTGATGCCGTCCTACTCTCTGTGGGAGGTGCTGCGGTGTGGCCCGCCGGGAGCCGGGCCTGCCGCTGCTTCCCGTGTTTCCAGGAAGCCGAGGGGAGACGCAGAGCTCTGCTGTTGCACAGACCCCTCCTCTTCCAGTGGGGCAGGCCCAGCAGGCTCACGAGCAGCTGCCTGGCAGCGAGTCCCTGGCTTTGCCCGGTGAGACACCAGCGCCCTTTGGAAAAACCCCCAGAGCTGTTTTCTGTCTCTGCTCTCCAGCCTGAGAGCAGAAGAGGCGGCTGGATTTCGTCCCTCGGCAATCAACAAAAACAAGGCGAATGAGGGTGACTTCCAATAACAAAAATTACTCCTGCTTTCCAGGGAGACGCATGATTCGGGACATGACACGGTGCTTGCCGTTGACTATTTTATATCTGAGTGGGGAGGAGGCAAGGCAGGTGTGGGCAGGAGCGGGGAGTGGAAACCCGAAAACGCAGCAGTAGAACAGGGAATGCAGGTCACAGGGCCCACTCTGAGCGAAGGCCCACCCGCTGCAGGCACGCAGGGCAGCGACAGCGTCTGCACGCGCCTTGTCATCCCATTCTTCCCAGACCGGCTCGCTTTCAGTTTAGGATGGGGGTGGGAGGGGAGGCTGGGCACAAGACGGGCCCCAGGGGTTTCTCAGACTCCACACCTCTCTCCTTCTCCCCTCTCCCCTCTCCCCTTCCCAGAGAGTCCCCTGCCTCCTGGCTGAGAAGAGTTGCACTTTATAAGGACAGTCTCCCAAAGACAGCCCAGGGCACGCTCAGGCTATTAATGAATCAGAGATAGAAAATGAAATCCTGCTATTTCCTGCCAATCAAATTCTTCCCCAGGCCAGAACCCAAGCCCAGGTGAGGAGTCTTAGCCCCAGCTCACAGGGCTCCCCAGCCTTTGTGGGTCTGATCTTTTACATTTAATTAAAAGAGATCATTTAAGCTTACAGGCAACATTAAGTCCTTGGTAGCCGGGGAGACCGTAGGTCATGGATAATTGATATCCAGCGAAAATCCCCAGACCTCATTCGCATCAGTAATCTCAACGCCACTCTCCCCTGGCCAAACAAGTGCTCACCGGAGCTGCTAATCATGCTGCCCTGTTGCCCGGCTGGCCGCCCCGGCCCCACTGACCCCCTGCCCCGCCGGCCCCGCTTCCCCTGGCTCAGCTTCCCCTGGAAGCGTGAAGTACTGCACAGGCCCGCCGGCCGACCACCAGCCAGGAAGCAGAAAACGTTATAACTGAGCCTCTGCGTGCACCTGCCCCATTTCCCACACAGCAAACACCCCAAACCCAAGTCTTCGAGCCTCCGAAGGAATGCTTGAGGGGTACCGCAAAGACAGCTGTGCTATAACCAGGGTTTTGCTTCATAACCAGACTCACTATGCGATTCCTTAGGCCAACGGGTACTCATTTCTACAGGTTCTCCGATTCTTTCAAGAAACTGAAGAACTGTAAAGACCCACCCCCCAGGTCATGCTCACATGTATAGGCATCAAATTTCACTTACAATAGTGCGGGTTCACAGGACTGGGGAGCTTGTAGACAGTAGCTCTGATGTGAAGAGTAAACAGAGGTGTGGAAGCAACCTAGGTGTCCACGGAGAGATGGATGGATGAAATAGGGGCGGTGTGCGTAGACGCAGGCGCAGACAATGGAGTACTACCCAGCCACAAAAAGAAGAGCATTTTGCCATTTGCAGCACCGGGGACGGACCTAGGGCACGTGCTAAGTGAAATAAGTCAGGGAAAGACAAATACTGCACGACCTCACATACGTGTGGAATCTAAAACACAGCAGACTAGTGAACGTGACCAAAACAGAAGCAGTCTCACGGGTATGCAGGGCAGACTGGTGGTTACCAGTGGGGAGCGGAAGGGGCAAAGTACGGCTGGGGACTCAAGAGGCAGAAACTGCTGGTCGTGAGACGGGCTCGAGGGTGTATTGCACCACACAGGGAATAGAGCCAGTGTTTTGTAATAGCTGTAGGTGGAAAGCAACACTTGAGAAATGTATTAAAAATTTAAAATGAACAAATCGACGTGATCTTTTTCTTTTATTAGCTTGCAACCTATGGGAAAGAAGAGTGTACCTTGTAAGGCCAGCTGTGTTAAAGGCTGCCATGCCAGCGACCCAAGAGGGACTCGGTGGTCCAGTGGGACTCTGCCTGCCGATGCAGGGGACACAGGTTTGATCCCCTCTGGCAATGAGGATCCACATGCTGTGGATGCAACCAAGCCTGCGTGCCACCACTACTGAACGTGGAGAGTCAGAGCTCCGCGAACGCCCAGCGCAGCCCAAAATAAAAATAGATCAATTAAAAAAACTTTTAAAGTGCACCAATAAAACATATCTGCTTAGTCGCTCAGTCGTGTCCGACTTTGCGACCCTGTGGACTGTGGCCCACCAGGCTCCTCTGTCCATGGGGATTCTCTAGGCAAGACTACTGGGCTGAGTTGCCATGCCCTCCTCCAGTAAAAAACTGAAACATATACACAATTTAATTACATGTGTTTGATCAGGTAGAATGGACAAGGATTTACCAAATCTGTCTGGGTTACTTTAAAGACTACTCTTCAATATCCTTATAAAGATTACTTCAGAGTATATAATAAATCTGTTATTAATAACTAAACTCTATTGGCAGCCACTGCACAGCTACACACGAAGTCAGAGCAGGGATCAATTATTTCTGACAAGAACAGTGTTGTCCAGAATGACATCACAGAGAAAGTGACATTTAAATGGAGCCCTGAGTGTAATTTAAAAAGAGCTTCAGTAGGGGGAAGGACATGACATTAACGTGTTAGGAATCGAGACCAGCGGAAGGTGAACTGGTAATAAATATCCCGCCTCTCTGGAACTGAGAGTCACTGGCATTTATCAAAATTTAGAAGCACGTCAAATGCATAGGTGATGCCTATTTGAAAGCCATTTTCTCCCGCCTTTCCTCATAATTTCACTGCCGGAATGTGATCCCTACACAAAGAGTACTCACAAACTCCACCTGAAATGTTTCGTTGGCGGCACTCCAGGCCTTGGGCACAGGAGGCTTCTCCTATGGCAGGAGATTGGAAGGAAGTGCCAGGTCGACAAAAATGCACATGTGGAAATTGCCAGATGGGACCCCAGGCCGGGGAGAGAGGTGCCAAAGGAAAGTGCAGTTTTAGGGGAGACGGTTCCACAGTCGGGAGGGCCGTGGATGGAGAATTTCACTTTGCAAAAGCTGATAGCAGGCGAATCCAGCCTTCATAGTGCTTTGCAGGCTTAGGGGCTGCCCAGGTGGCATTAGTGGTAGAGCATCCGCCTGCCAGTTCAGGAGATGCCGATTCAATCTCTGGGTGGCAAAAATCCCCTGGCGTGGGAAACGGCAACCCACTCCAGTATTCTTGCCTAAGAAATCCCATGGACAGAGGAGCCTGGTGGGCTGCAGTCCATGGGGCCACAAGCTTTGCAAAAATGGTTTCTTGGATAATTGAAAACTCCATCTGTAAGGGGCTTCCCAGGTGGCGCTAGTGGTAAAGAACCCAGGAGACAGAAGAGGCCTGGGTTCGATCCCTGGGTCAGGAAGATCCCCTGCAGGAGGGCATGGCAAATCCGCTTCAGTATTCTTGCCTGGAGAACCCCCAAGGACGGAGGAGCCTGGTGGGCTATGCTCCAGTGGGTGGCAAAGGGTCAGACACAACTGAGCGAGTGAGCTCACACTCCATCTGGAAGGCAGCCCCAGAGTAAAACGCCTTCTCTTACTCTTAACAAGGGGAACTGGAGTTAGTGGGATCTCTGCCTCTTTTTAAATCAAATTTTATTATGAATCTTTAGACTAGGTGTTTTAAAAAGTTAGATTTGTTTTAAATTAAAATTGTTTTTGTTCCCGATAAAATCTAATAGGAGACTCCTGTAAAGTGGGGGGCCGCTCTGGTAAAAGCGGAGCTGGGGCGGGCAGGGCAGCCTTCCTCCTTCTGCTCGTGGACCAGGGACCAGCAGTATGGTGTCACCTGGGGGCTAGTGAGGACGGCAGCATCTCAGCCCTGCTGAGCCAGGGCCTACATGATCCTGCTGATACAAACGCACGTATCAGCCTTGTGTGATGTTTGCCCATGCAAAAGATGAACCGGAGGTGGAGGCTATCTTAACTTAGAGGTGGAAACAAATTCCAGGCGACATTATTTTCTCTGGCAGTTTATCAAACAGGGAGAGACCCTGTGATAGATCATCTCTGCCAGAGACGTGGGCAGACTAGGTCCCTGAAGAGCCCTCAGGCCCGGCTGACCTTTCCAGGAGTAACAGCATCTTGACCCTGGCCCTTCAGCTCTGATGCTGGTCTCTGCCTTGGGGGTCCAATCCTCCCCACTGAAACCACTGAGCTCATTTCAGAAACAGCAGTCTTCCACCCACCCCTCAACCCACAGTGGGCACCCACTGCGGCCCCTTTAAAGATGCTGGCATCCTGGCACCGACATCTTTTTCTGGGTCACCTTAGGGACGTAGTTAGAAGAGGGGTGGACGGGTTAATACTTTCACTCCAATCCTCCCACCTCCATGTGTTTGTATGCCTGTTTTAACCATATCTAAGTTTCTGGTATCTTCATTTAATTTCACGCAAGCTACTCACATTTCAGTCAGCTCAACAAGCAAACAGACCATCCCCAGTTATTCAAGGATAAAATAATTTCGAACCAATGTATCCATGTTGACAAATTTCATCCCAAAGTCATTGCAGAGGACCTGTGAGCCTGAAGTTCGTAGAACTAAGACAGTTCTAGGCAACCCACCAAGATCCTACTTGATTCGTATAAAAGCAAACCGACAAACAAGCCAACAGAACTTCTTGGCCTGGTGACTGGAGGCTGCTAGACTGATCCTGAGGGTTCGGGTCACTGTCACGGAGTCACGGCCACTCACCGCCCCAGGGTCAGTTCAGAGACACAAAATGAGGGGATGCAGCATTTCTGAAGCAAGATGGTGCAGCGACAGCCCAGTGCATGGGACTTATCTGCCCTCTGACCGTCCGGAAGTTAACGGCCTGTCCTTGGAGCCTGGCTCTAAGATAACGTGAATCCCCAGGGCATGGGAATGCCTCTGAGGTTTACCGGATGGAGGGGCCCCTTATGAAGTTTGCCAAATAACAGTTTGTTTCAGGTCAAACTGTCTCCTGTGAACTCAGTGGAAGGTCGTGTGTGATTACTGCCCCAGTTCCTGAACTTTTAACACATTCACACTCAGAACAGACGTGTTTGGGGCCCCTCACGTTGTCTTCCTGACCTGTAAAGGGAGGGTTATGTAAGGAAGCCCCAGGTGGGGACCTACGGAAATACGCTTCCCGGTTCAATAATCAGTCAAGGGCAGTGTATCATCCAAGGAGAAATTTCAAGGAAGGTGACTTTTGAAAGGTATAGGATAGGATTAAGGATTCCGATCACACCCTGTTCTGACTCAGCCTTGGCCTGTGTAGAAGACAGGCTTGTGGGCCCTTGTAAAATCAACCAAACGAGGATGCTAACTGCACATGCTCCTCCAGGGATAGACGAGTGACTGGAGAACATCAGTACAACTGCTAGAGCCTGGTGTACAGCTATTGATCCAGAAAATTCTCCTTCCTCTTTTCTCATAAGCAGATGACACCAAATTCATTTTCATTTCACCTGGCAAGGATGGCAGTACACTCCAATCATCCCATCTCCTTGGATCTGTATGTGTTTTTTGATAATTACGTTTATTTTAATTGAAGGATAATTTCTCTACAATGCTGTGTTGATTTCTGCCAAACATCAACATGAATCGGTCATAGGTATACCTGTGACCCCTCTCTCCTGAACCTCCCCCCACCTCCTTCCCTGTCCCACACCTCTAGCTTGTTACAGAGCCCCAGTGTGAGTTCCCTGAACCACACAGCAAGTATGTCTGTTTTAACCATCGCAGAGTCGGACACGACTGAGCGACTGAAATGAACTGAACTGAACTGAACTGAAAGAATTTCTGGAATCTTCAGTTCATCTCACACAAGCCACCTAAATTTTAGTCAACCTGACAGGCAAACAGAATCATGCCCCGCTAATCAAGAATAAAAAAAAGAAATCTCAAACAAGCATGTGCTCAGTCATTCAGCTGTGTCGGGCTCTTGGTAGCCCCATGGGCAACAGCCCATCTGGATCTCCTGTCCATTGACTTTCTCAGGCAAGAATACTGGAGGGGATTGCCACTTCCGACTCCAGGGGATCTTCCTGACCCAGAGATTGAACCTACATCTCCTGCATTGGCAGGCAGATTCGTTACCACATGGCACATTGATAAATTTCATCCCAAAGTCACTGCAAAGGATTGTCTTGCTCAAGACAACACCAGCTCTAGGCATCTGTGCTTTGTTTAGTCTGCAGACCATCTCACCCCGATGCTCTGTATTTCACGTACAGCACCGACAGGAGTGACTAGTGGGCAGGAGGCGGTACGTCCCGGGATATCTTGATGTGATACACATGCACTGGGACGTGGGAGATAAGCTCCTTGCGGTCACGAGACTGTGGGGCTTCCACCACGTTCACAGTGTCTTGGGTAGCAATGTGGGGCATGACGAAGATCCTCTTTGAAATTAAATACAAGCTCTGTGCCTTGCTCCCCCACGACGAACAATAAGGTACAAAGCCGGATGGGGGTCTTTGTATCATGGAGACAACTCACTCCAGATACGGCCTCACTGACACAGGTTATTTACTAGGTAACTACAAGGGAGCCAGTTTTGCTGCTGCTGCTGCTAAGTTGCTTCAGTCGTGTCCGACTCTGTGCAACCACATGGACTGCAGCCGACCAGGCTCCCCCGTCCCTGGGATTCTCCAGGCAAGAACACTGGAGTGGGTTGCCATTTCCTTCTTCAGTGCATGAAAGTGAAAAGGGAAAGTGAAGTTGCTCAGTCGTGTCCGACTCCTAGCAACCCCACGGACTGCAGCCCATAAGGCTCCTCCGTCCATGGGATTTTCCAGGCAAGAGTACTGGAGTGGGATGCCATTGCCTTCTCTGGGAGCCAGTTTTGAGTGGGGCCCAAAGCAAGAAGAGCCTTTTCCTTGGGACTTATGACCTCACTTGGGACTTATGACCTCACTTGGGACTTATGACCTAAGACCTCACGAGCCTGTGACAGAACAGGATGCTGGATGGAGCCTGGAGTGAGACCAGGGGTGTGCCTTGAACCAGAGGCCAGAACCAGAAAGCAGGAAGTAGACCATCAGGTCTCCCTGTCACTCCTGAGGACCACTTGTGACCAGACGCCAGACCACTCACGCATAATGATCGCCGTCACCTCCGCAGTAAAGCGTCCCAACCAACTAGGATCTGACTGAAAGAGCAAGAAACAGCGGATGGGAAGAAGAGGAAAGGAACGGACGCCTACCTCCCGCGGCCTTTCTGCACTCCACGAAGACTAACCCTGTAATGACTGTGCAGGGCTCTGAGTCACCTCTCGGCCAGGGATGCACTCATGCACACTAGCCAACTTTCCCTTTCTCGCTCACTCTTTCCTCCACTATTTTACACAGATTACTGGCACAGTTCGGAGATATTGGGGGTTTGTATTCAGACCACGACAATAGAGAGAGTATTCTAAGAAAGCGAATCACGTGAACTTTTTGGTTTCCTACTGCACATAAAAATTATGTTTACACTATAGTATAGTAAGTGTGCAATAGCCTTAAGCCTAAAAATAAATGTACGTACCTCAATTTTAAAATATTGCTTAAAAAAATGCTGTCCTCTGAGTCTTCAGCAAGTCATAATCTTTCTGCAATAATAACATCAAAGATCACTGATCACAGATCACCATAACAAATAGAACAATTAATCAAAAAGTTTTAAATATTTTGAGAATTATTGAAATATGACACCGAGATGTGAAGTGAGTAAATGCTTTGGGGAAAAACGGCACCAGTAGATTTGTTCCATGTAATTCAGTTCAGTTCAGTTCAGTTGCTGTCATGTCCAACTCTTTGCGACCCCATGAACTGTAGCATGGCAGGCCTCCCAGTCCATCACCAACTCGTGGAGTCCACCCAAACTCATGTCCATTGAGTTGGTGATGCCGTCTAAACATCTCATCCTCTGTCGTCCCCTTCTCCTCCTGCCCTCAATCTTTCCCAACATCAGGGTCTTTTCAAATGAGTCAGCTCTTTGCAACAGGTGGCCAAAATATTGGAGTTTCAGCTTTAGCATCAGTCCATCGAATGAACACCCAGGACTGATCTCCTTTAGGATGGACTGGCTGGATCTCCTTGCAGTCCAAGGGACTCTCAAGAGTCTTCTCCAGCACCACAGTTCAAAAGCATCAATTCTTCGGCGATCAGCTTTCTTCACAGTCCAACTCTCACATCCATACATGACCACGGGAAAAACCATAGCCTTGACTAGACGGACCTTTGTTGGCAAAGTAGTGTCTCTGCTTTTCAATATGCTGTCTAGGTTGGTCATGACTTTCCTTCCAAGGAGTAAGCGTCTTTTAATTTCATGGCTACAAGGGGGGACCGCAAACCTTCAATCTGTAAAACACTCAGTATCTGAAAAGCCAAATAAAGCAAAGCGCAATAAAACGAGGTCAGCTGGTCAATTGTCGGTTAACAGTGTATTTTGATGCTAGGTTTCAGGACCTCCAAACAGGGTTTGGACTGACCTGGACGAGGGGAGTCTGGTCTCTGCTCTGGGGAAGGACACGCGCGTTGGTAGGGAACAGGTGCGCTGCTGGTGAGATGCTCCGTCACAGGGACGGTGTGCGTGGAGGCCGAGCGGCTGGTGGAAGGGACCGCTGCGGGTGCCGGCGGCCAGCTCTCCTAGCATCCACTCCGGCCCCTGGTGGCGAGCCAGCCTGTCCTACAATGGCCCAGGAGGTGAAACTGCGTTTCTCAGATGGCCCTGCCACGAGGACCTGCCAACTGGGAGATGCAGAAAGAGAGGCAGGTGTGAAGCGTGCCCTTGGGCCGTGGATCCTGGCAGCGCTGGCACCAGCAGCCTGTCCAGGCATCTCCCCTCGGGGCTGCGGGGTCAGTGTTCTGCTTCTGTGGTGTCTGCGGCTCTGGAGGCAAAGCTCCCATCACAGCAGAAGCTTCGAGTGTGAGGCTGGGGCTCCCAGGGAGAGAGCCCCGCCGCTGTGTGAGTGTCTGAGACCAGGTACCAAAACCGCTTCTGCCCCAGAAGCAAAAGAGGCTTCTGTTCTCTGCCACCAGCTCCGGCTGACACTCTGGGAGCGGGTAGCGAGGGCCACAGAAGCTCCAGAAATATAAAAACTGATGCCCATTCAATTTCAACACTATGGACTATTTATGGATGCTTATAATGAGAAATAAAAAGAATATGCCCATTGTATTAGCCTGTTATGTAAAGGGCATTTTTCAAAAAGCTTCAGAAAATACACTGGTCGAGTGCGTCATTACGACCTTTCGCCTCTGAAAACAATCGTGTGTTCGGGTCCCAAGTGCACATAGTATTTGTCTTTAACGCTGCGCGATCACCGGGAAGATAAGTGTGTGGGGGGCAGAGATGTGCTGGCCCAGTGCTGCGGGCACCAGAGCAGGCGGCCTGGGCTCAAAGAGGGGTCGACCCCTCGCCAACCACAAGCCGTCGAGCAAGCTTCTTACTCTCCCTGGGCTTCATTTTAGTCTTCTGTAAATTGGAGATAATCCTAGTCACTGTATCCCCAGGGAGCCATGAAGATGAACTGGACTCACATCTGTAAAACACGGGGAGCGGCGTCCAGAGCCTGGTAAACTGTGCATCGCTGCTGTTATTACTGTTATACGTTAACACGCTGGCTTCTGGACTTATCAGCAAAATGAAGATCCAAAAAAATACGAGGACAGAAATAGAGAATCTGCTGCACCATGTTGGAGACAAGGAATATTCCTGGGGGCAAATGTCCCCTGGACACAGCTCCTTGCAGTAGCACCTGAGGCCAGGTTGCAAGCCCCCAGGGCAGGTGTGTGGGAGGACTCCCACTGCACGTCCACGAGAGGCCAAGGTGGCCGGGAAGCACGCTTCCCAGGGGTGGGAGCGCTGCGGGCAAGGCCAGCCCCAGCCGTACCCCGCCTGCTCACCGAGACTGGGGCACCCGGGGCCCTGAGTCTGCCTGCGCCAAGCAACCCTATCAGCTGGAAACAAGAAGCCGTTCTCGGCCACCCCCAGGGACGTCACCAGGCCAGGGGCCTTCACGGGTGTGAACACCCTCGTCCAGGATTGAAAGGACCCACGAGGTATAGTACCGCTCATCCCCCGCCATCACGGGGGATCCACGTCTGCGTGGCCCCCCGCGGTCAGTGCGTACTGCCGGGAGCCACGAATAGCTAACAAATGCCTCCTCTGAACAAGCAGAGAATCACTGTCCGCTTCCTGAGGAAGGCATAGGATTGAAGGAGTGCTGTCAGAACGCGCCATCTGTAGTCACTCAGACACCATCACGGCCCCTAGTGGCTTGCGGCAAAACAAAGGTACGGTCCACTTGGGCGGGTCACTTTTAACCTGATGATATGGTAACACAGTAAGGCATTTGCCATGGGAGTAACCTGTAATTAGTTTTCCTTCTCTTACGTAATTCGGTTTTAGGGCGGCCAAACCGAGACACAGGATCTGAGACTATTTGAGGGAACAGTGGTCAAGAGATACATGAAATTGGGACTGTTCCAGCAAACTCGTGATTTGTAGCCACCATGGAAGCAGGGTTCATTGCAAGCACACCTTAAGGAAATTGGTCTGTCAAAGCCTTCTGTGGTTTCACTCTCCTAGCATGAGGTTTCTACCTTTTATGTCTTGCCAATGCTATTAAGACTCCTTTTAATTAGACGTTTACTTGATTGAACTCATGTGGGAACTTCCATGGCAAACATACAAGATCTCGGTCCTGCGGAGCCTTGTCGGTGGGGAGAAAGAAACAATCACTCTGAACTAATTGCAAATGACATGAAAGAAAAGCACAGGTAGTTATAAGGCTATCACAGAGAGCATAATTTGGATGAGGGTCACAGAAGGTACATCGGTCAGGACTTTTGTTGTCAGGTAGCTGTTAGTAACTCTGGCTGATTTAAGAAGGCAAAAGAATGTGCTGAAAGGCCACTGGATACTCACTGGGTTGCTGGAGGGGCTGGAGAACCTGGCTTAGTGTAGTGCTAAATCACTTTCAGTCGTGTCCGACTCTTTGTGACCCCATGGACTGTAGGCTGCCAGGCTCCTCTGTCCATGGGATTCTCCAGGCAAGACTACTGGAGTGGATTGCCATTTCCTTCTCCAGGGGATCTTCCTGAAACAGGGATCGAACCTGTGTCTATTACGTCTCCAGCATTGGCAGGCTGGTTCTTTACTACTAGCACCACCTGGGAAGCCCATAATACAGTCCAAGGAAATTCTCCAGGCCAGAATACTGGAGTGGGTAGCCTTTTCCTTCTCCAGCAGATCTTCCCAACCCAGGGATCAAACCCAGATCTCCCACATTGTGGGGGATTCTTTCCTAGCTGAGCCACAAGGGAAGCCCCAGTTTAGAGCCTCCTTAGCCTCAAATGTCCACTCCAGTACTCTTGCCTAGAAAATCCCATGGATGGAGAAGCCTGGTAGGCTGCAGTCCATGGGGTCGCTAAGGGTCGGACACGACTGAGCGACTTCACTTTTCACTTTCACACATTGGAGAAGGAAATGGCAACCCACTCCAGTGTTCTTGCCTGGAGAATCCCAGGGTCGGGGGAGCCTGTTGGGCTTCCGTCTATGGGGTCACACAGAGTCGGACACGACTGAAGTGACTTAGCAGCAGCAGCAGCAGCAGCCTCAAATGTCAGTCATGCCAGGCTGCAGGATACGAGGTTAGTATATAATAGTGAATTGCTTTCATACCCCCAATGGACAAGTGGAATTTGACCTTTAAAATACAGAACCATGGCTCAGTGGTAAAGAATCCGCCTGCCAAGCAGGAGACACGGGATCACTTCCTGGCTTAGGAAGATCCCCTGGAGGAGGAAATGGCAACCCACTCCAGTACTCTTGTCTGGAGAATCCCATGAGCAGAGGAGCCTGGCGGGCTACAGTCCACGGGGTCGCCAAGAGTTGGACATGACTGAGCGACTAAACGATAACCCCACCACCACCATTCACATTTTCAGCACCTCCCAAAACGAAATACGTGGGTATAAATCTAACAAAGTCTATGCAAAATCTATACGAGGGAAATGACAAAACTCTGACGAACAATTTTAAAGTGGAAGTAAATAAATGGAGAGATATTCCATGTTTTTGGACGGACTCAATGTTACCAAGACGTCAGCCCTTCCCAACCTAATTGATAGATTCAAAGCAATCTCGAATTTCAGCAAGTAATCTTGTGGATTGGAGAAGGAAACGGTAACCCACTCCAGTATTCTTGCCTGGAGAATCCCATGGATGGAGAAGCCTGGTAGGCTACAGTCCACAGGGTCGCATAGAGTCGGACACGACTGAGCGACTGAACGGAACGGAACGGAAATCTTGTGGATATTGGCAAACTGATTCTAAAGGGTATGGAGAGACAGAGGACCCAGCAGAGCCCACACAGCCCTGAAGGAGGCTTTTCTGAACGAGAGGTGGACACCACGTATTGATGACCCCGGAGAATTAGGAGGGAATGAGTCTGAGCCCACAGTGGTCAGGAAGCTGCAGCAGCACACGTGGCTCGCCTGCCTTTATCTGTGAGCGAGCTCACCTCCTATTTTAAGGTCCTGCTACTTTGAACTTTCTGTTCTTTGTAGCTGGACCTAACCCTAATACACAATGTGATACCGGGAGCAGGATTCAAGAGGTGGTTTATTGACCGCTGTGTGGCAGAGGTGGCGAAGACTCAATGTGATGGTCGGAAATTGGCCTCTGCTGCTACCTCAGCTGCTGAAGAGTTGGCAAAAGCCCTGACTGTGAGCAACGCTGTGCTAAGTCATGTCGGAGCCTGAGACGAAAGGGAAGGAACCCCACCTCTGTCTCAGATTTTGATATTGTGTTCATCATAGACGTTGTTTGTACTGCTTTTAAAACATATCACATTAAAACATTATCTTGATACCTGGGGAGGAAGTTGATCAAGTTGCTAACTGGATAAAGGGAGTTGGTGTCCTTTCCATTTGGAACTTGAGGGAGGTGTCTCACGTCCTCACCCCCAGTCCCAGCCCTGCCCGGGGTTACACCACACACTGTCCAGGGGCATATCAGCAGGACAGATTTAGAACATTTCTGCATGTTGGTAACTTAGGACTTTTTTACAAGGTCCTACAAGAGAGAAATTAACTCTGGTTATAGATGGCTGGATGGCATCACCTACTCAATGAGCATGAGTTTGAGTGAACTCCGGGAGTTGGTGATGGACAGGGAGGCCTGGTGTGCTGCAATTCATGGGGTCGCGTAGAGTCGGACACGACTGCGTGACTGAACTGAACTGAGCCGAACTGATTGTGAGCTTATCTGCAGGCAGAGATGAAGAGGGTAAATTTGCAAAGTGGACTCTACTGACTGTGTTTTGCAATTTAAATTCACTGAGAGCTCATCATTGAGATCTTCTGCGCTGAAAACATCCACTGCTTCTGCATCTTAAACTTCCAAATTGTAAGCAGTGACTTTAAAGTGCCAGCCCGTGGCCACAAGTTTTTAAAATAACTTCTTTTAGGTTCTCTCTGCTGGTCAACAGGCACCTCCCCAGCACCTTACTTTGAGAAACCACACACTGAAATAAAAATCTTGTGATTTTAAGCCATCCCTTGGCACCAACATGATCAAGAATGTGAAAGTCTGACTAAAGCGTACTTATCCAGATAATCTAAAGCATGTTTACTTTATCATCACCGAAGAAAGATTGCAAAATTTAAATATTCCCATGAAGATCTCTTGAATGACACAGAATAGACCTGCACACCTCCAGGGGCCTAATGAAGAAATGCTAGCACAATGAATTTCACATTTTAAAAATTCTATCACATTTTCAACAGCTATAGAAACACTTCCTCAGGAATTTTGAATATTAGTTGCTTTTCCTATAAAAACAGAGTTAATGATGGCTACACAGTATTTCCAGACGGCACTAGTGGCAAAGCACCCACCTGCCAATGCAGGAAACTTAAGAGACACAGATTCGATCCCTGGGTCAGGAAGATCCCCTGAAGGCATGGCAACCCACTCCAGTATTCTTGCCTGGAGAATCCCCATGGACAGAGGAGCCTGGCAGGCTTCAGTCTATGTGGTCTCACAGAGTTGGATATGACTGAAGCGACTTAGCACACACACAATATTTATTGTTGAATTAAAGGAGGACTTGGGAAATTTCAAAGCTTGGTACAAATATAAAGAGCTTATGTAACATGACTTCACGAGTTCATAGCTGACTCAAATTCAAAAGATTTTTTTTTAGTATTGGAAATCAGTCCTTTACAAGATATACTTTAAAAGAACTAAAAAAAAATAATCAACAATTTATGGCCAGCAATTTTGCTGTCTGATAAACTTAACTAACATGGTGGGGTTTATCGATACTGCTTCTCTGCTAAACAGAAATATTCTAGGGACAGACACAGAGAACAATAAACAAATATGTGGGTCTGGCAAGGAGCTGAGACAAATGTGGAGTTAAAGGCCATCCAGACAAAGCCCACAATCACCTCTGGGATGTGGTGCTTCCACACACGCCAATTAAGCATCCCAAGATGCACCAGCTCCATTAACCATCACTGGTCAACTCAGAAGGCACCTGTGCTGGGTCCCTGCCAACCTAATTGGATATTTTTGTTTCTCCAAGACATAATTACAATGTACTTATCTTGTGTCATATACACATTGAGACCAGGTTCATCTGAAAATATACTAATCAGTATCCTGGGACTCACTCAAGGTGGAGAACACTTTTCTTTATAAAAACGAGGAACAATCAACCCTCCACATCTGTGGTTTCTGCATCTGCAGATTTGACCAACCATGGATCAAAAATGGTTTTTAAAAGATGCTAAAAATTTCCAAAACACAAAACTTGAATTTCCTACATGTAGACAGCTACTTACATAGCATTTACATTGCATTGGGTATTAGAAGTAATTTGAGATGATTTAAAGTATACAGGCGGAGAAGGCAATGGCAAGCCACTCCAGTACTCTTGCCTAGAAAATCCCATGGATGGAGGAGCCTGGTAGGCTGCAGTCCGTGGGGTTGCTATGGGTCGGATACGACTGAGCGACTTCACTTTCACTTTTCACTTTCACACATTGGAGAAGGAAATGGCAACCCACTCCAGTGTTCTTGCCTGGAAAATCCCAGGGACGGGGGAGCCTGGTGGGCTTCCGTCTATGGGGTCACACAGAGTCGGACACGACTGAAGTGACTTAGCAGCAGCAGCAGCAGCAAAGTATACAGGAGACTGTTCATAGGTTAGGTGCAAATATTATGCCATTTAATAGGAAGAACTTGAGCATGCATGGCAGGTCCTAACCCCAGGGACACCGAGGGATGACCAGATATTCAGGTACAGAAATGGTATCCCTGACTGTGGTCCAAATAAACAAGTGAAAGCATGTTGACGTGAAACTAAGTGGCCCAGAAGCAAAGTTGGTCACTTTAGGTCACATCACCGGACTGTCCTCTTGAAGGAGTTTTAGTGTCTAGACAAGGGTGACATGAAGTCAAATTCCTAGATGATGAAGCTGGGATACACTGGTCATCTGTCGGGAAGATGGGCGGTAAGTGTGTGGGGTAGCTAACGTGGAGGCTTCACATGGCAGAAGTGGTGGAATCTTCCAGGTGGACTTTCTTGAAAGTTACCCGTCCGGTTCTGTGGTCGTCCTATGTATATACTCACGACAAGATGACTGAAGCAAGAGGAACCTGAGACCTTAACTCTTTTTGGTGGATGAGGGACCCTCTCGGTCAGTATTGTCCAAGCAGGAGACATGAACATAGATGGTGCGTGAAGCAGTCCATTGAGATTTGGGTAAAAATATTAGAATTTCTGTTTATATTGACTTCAACTTTTTATTGTGATAAAATGTATATAACATAAAATTTGCCCTTTGCACCATCTTTAAGGGTACAGTTAAGTGACATTAAGGAACTCGCAGTGTTGTGTAACAAATGCCACCATCCATCTCCAGAGCGTTCATCTTCACAAACTGAATCCCCACACCCTTCAAATACTAGCCTCCACGCACCCCTCTCCCAGCCTCCGGTAACCTGTTCTATCTTTAGTTTCTATGAACTGTTTGATGACTCTAGGTACCTCATTTAAATGAAATGATGTAATGTTTGTCTTTGTGACTAGTTTATCTCATTGGGCATAATATCATTGTTCTCAAGGATTACCCATGCTGTAGCGTGTGTTAAAACTTCCTTCACTTTCATGATTGAGTAGAACTCCATTGTGAGCATATAGATTTTGCGTATTGATTCGTCTGTCAATGGACACTAAAACTGCCTTACCTGTTGACCACTGAGGATGACACTGCTATGAACATGGATGTGCAAATATCTGCTTGCATCCTGCCTTCATAATTTTGGATTTACACCCAGAAGTAAAATTACTGAATCATATGGCAATCCTATTTTTAATCTTTTGAGGACCCACGATGCTGTTTTCCACAGTGATTTCACTATTTTACGTTTCAAGAAACAGTGCACAAGTGTTTCCACTTTATCACATCTTCATCAGCACTTGCTTTTTTTTTTTTACAGTGGCCATCCTAAAGGTGTGAAGCAGTGTTTCATTGTGGTTTGATTTGCATTTCTCTAGAACTAACACCCAAAAAAGATGTCCTTTTCATCATAGGGGACTGGAATGCAAAAGTAGGAAGTCAAGAAACACCTGGAGTAACAGGCAAATTTGGCCTTGAAGTACAGAATGAAGCAGGGCAAAGGCTAATAGAGTTCTGCCAAGAGAATGCACTGGTCAGAGCAAACATCCTCTTCCAACAACACAAGAGAAGACTCTACACATGGACATCACCAGGTGGTCAACACTGAAATCAGATTGATTATATTCTTTGCAGCCAAAGATGGAGAAGCTATATACAGTTAGCAAAAACAAGACCAGAAGCTCACTGTGGCTCAGATCATGAACTCCTTATTGCCAAATTCAGACTGAAATTGAAGAAAGTATGGAAAACCACTAGGCCATTCAGATATGACCTAAATCAAATCCCTTATGATTATACAATGGAAGTGAGAAATAGATTTAAGGGACTAGATCTGATTGATAGAGTGCCTGATGAACACTGGACGGAGGTTCGTGACATTGTACAGGAGACAGGGACCAAGACCATCCCCATGGAAAAGAAATGCAAAAAAGCAAAATGGCTGTCTGAGGAGGCCTTACAAATAGCTGTGAAAAGAAGAGAAGCGGAAAGCAAAGGAGAAAAGGAAAGATATAAGCATCTGAATGCAGAGTTCCAAAAAATAGCAAGGAGAGATAAGAAAGCCTTCCCAGCGATCAATGCAAAGAAATAGAGGAAAACAACAGAATAGGAAAAACAAGAGATCTCTTCAAGAAAATTAGAGATTCCAAGGGAGCATTTCATGCAAAGATGGGCTCGATAAAGGACAGAAATGGTATGGACCTAACAGAAGCAGAAGATATTAAGAAGAGGTGGCAAGAATACACAGAAGAACTGTACAAAAAAGATCTTCACGACCAAGATAATCATGATGGTGTGATCACTGACCTAGAGCCAGACATCTTGGAATGTGAAGTCAAGCGGGCCTTAGAAAGCATCACTACGAACAAAGCTAGTGGAGGTGATGGAATTTCAGTTGAGCTATTTCAAATCCTGAAAGATGATGCTGTGAAAGTGCTGCACTCAATACGCCAGCAAATTTGGAAAACTCAACAGTGGCCACAGGACTGGAAAAGTTCAGTTTTCATTTCAATCTCAAAGAAAGGCAATGCCAAAGAATGCTCAAACTACCGCACAATTGCACTCATCTCACACACTAGTAAAGTCATGCTCAAAATTCTCCAAGCCAGGCTTCAGCAATATGTGAACCATGAACTCCCAGATGTTCAAGCAGGTTTTAGAAAAGGCAGAGGCACCAGAGATCAAATTGCCAACATCTGCTGGATCATGGAGAAAGCAAGAGAGTTCCAGAAAAACATCTACTTCTGCTTTATTGACTATGCCAAAGCCTTTGACTGTGTGGATCACAATAAACTGTGGAACATTCTGAAAGAGATGGGAATATCAGACCACCTGACCTGCCTCTTGAGAAACCTGTATGCAGGTCACGAAGCAACAGTCAGAACTGTACATGGAAAAACAGACTGGTTCCAAATAGGAAAAGAAGTACGTCAAGGCTGTATATTGTCACCTTGCTTATTTAACTTATATGCAGAGTACATCATGAGGAACACTGGGCTGGAAGAAGCACAAGCTGGAATCAAGATTGCCGGGAGAAATATCAATAACCTCAGATATGCAGATGACACCACCCTTATGGCAGAAAGTGAAGAGGAACTCAAAAGCCTCTCGATGAAGGTGAAAGAGGAGAGTGAAAAGGTTGGCTTGAAGCTCAACATCCAGAAAACAAAGATCATGGCATCTGGTCCCATCACTTCATGGGAAATAGATGGAAAAACAGTGGAAACCGTGGCAGACTTTATTTTTTTGGGCTCCAAAATCACTGCGGATGCTGATTGCAGCCATAAAATTAAAAGACACTCCTTGGAAGGAAAGTTATGACCAACCTAGACAGCATATTAAAAAGCAGAGACATTACTTTGTCAACAAAGGTCCGTCTAGTCAAGGCTATGGTTTTTCCAGTGGTCATGTATGGATGTGAGAGTTGGACTGTGAAGAAAGCTGATTACCGAAGAATTGATGCTTTTGAACTGTGGTGTTGGAGAAGACTCTTGAGAGTCCCTTGGACTGCATGGAGATCCAACCAGTCCATTCTAGAGGAGATCAATCCTGGGTGTTCATTGGAAGGACTGATACTAAAGCTGAAACTCCAATACTTTGGCCACCTCATGTGAAGAGTTGACTCACTGGAAAAGACTCTGATGCTGGGAGGGATTGGGGCGGGAGGAGAAGGGGAAGACAGAGAATGAGATGGCTGGATGGTATCACCGACTCGATGGACATGAGTTTGAGTGAACTCCGGGAGTTGGTGATGGACAGGGAGGCCTGGCATGCTGTGATTCATGGGGTCGCAAAGAGTCGGACATGACTGAGCGACCAAACTGAACTGAACTGAATGTTTAGTGATGTCAAGCCTCCTTTCATGTGCTTACTGGCCATCTGTGTATCTTCTTTACAGAAATGTCTATTCAAGTTCTTGGCTCATTTTCGTATAAGATTTTTGTTGTTATTGGAACTTAAGGGTTCTGTGTGTATGCTGGATAATAATCTCTTTTCAGATAAATGTTTAGTAAATATACCTTCCCATTCTGTGCATTATCTTTTTATTCTATAGTTTCCTCTGATGCATGAAATTTTAAATTTTGATGTATTCAAATCTATCTTATTTTCTCTTTGCTACTTATGCTTTTGATACCATATCCAAGAAAACATTGCCAAATCCAATGTCATAGAACTTTCTCTGTATGTTTTCCTCTGTGAGAGTTTCATAGTTTTATGTCATGGTCTTTGGTCCAGTTTGAGTTAAACTTTTGCATATGATGTAAGATAAGGGTCCAGTTTTACTCTTTGGCCTGTGGATATCCAGTTTTTCCAGCATAATTTGTTGAAAAGTCTGTTCTTCCCCTACTGAATGGTCTTGGCTCCGTGGTCAAAATCCATTTGGCTCTATATCTGAGGGTTTACTCCTGGGCTGTCTATTCTATTCTATTGGTCAATATGTCTGTCACACTGTTTTGATTACTGCAGTAAGGTCTGCAGTAAGTTTTGATATTAAGAAGTGTGTGAAACCTTCACATTTCTTCTTTTGAAAAATTGTTTTGCTTATTTGATGTTCCTCAAGATTTCATATGAATTGTAAAATAGATTTTTCTATTTCTGTAAAAAAAAACAGCAACATTTGTGGGGTTTTGATAGAGATTGCTTTGAATCTGCCGATCATTTTGGGTAGAATGGACATCTTAACAATACTAAGTCTTCCAACTGATAGCGTGAGCTGTCTTTCTATTTTTACATGTCTTCGCTAATTTATTTCAGCAACATTTCATAGTTTTCAGCGAAGAAACCTTTGTCTCCTTGGTGAAGCTTATCCCTAAATTATTTTATTCTTTTCGTACGACTGTAAACAGAATCGTTTCCTTAATTTCCTTTTCAGATCGTTCGTCACTGGTGTGTGTAGAAATGCACCTAATTTTTGTGTGCTGATTTTGATTCTGCCTGGAGGATTACTAGCATCTTGTTTCTCAGGATGTTAGCCATCATCGCGGAGCACGTGGGTTTGAGGGAGGAAGACATTTGGCTGCAAGAGACAGAAATCCAACCACAGTGACTTCAGACTGAAGGAGGTTGTTTCCCTCCTGTAGCAACAAGAACCTTGAGGCAGGCAGTCAGGGCAATTACCAAGCGCTTCAGGGAGTGATCAAGAGGCCTGGTGCCTTCTGCCTTCCACCTCTGCCTTCCTCACCAAGTGGCTTTTGTCTTCAAGACTGAAAACCCCTGCTGCATCACAGAGAACCATCTCTATTATTAACAGATGTCTCAGCTGCATCGCAGGCAGGAAGAAGGGCAACGAGAAAAACAGAGTCTCCGAGGGTGTATGCTCCAGGGCGCACAGGAGGAGCGCCCAACTGCCTTCATTTTAAGAGTCGTTTTACACGACCCAGCCATTCCCTGCTACTGAGAGCATTGGCCACTGGCTGTCATTGTTAATGAGACAGCATTCGTTTCATCATTCTTAATTTTCCATTTATCACTCTTAATTTACCATAAAACTGTATGTCAACTCCCCTCTCAGCAAACCATATCAGCAATGGCAAAATATTAACATTAATAGTGTCCCTTGGCAATATTCTGTGGTTTACTCCGCATTTCTCTAAGAAGTGCTATATGCTCCCTTCCCTACAGGGCTGCCACCTTGTGGAAGCATCTCGAGGTGGCGTTTGCCTGGCACCAGGACTCCATAGCAATGTTAAAGCATCTTCCCAGTGGTGGACCTACAACCAGGGTTCCAAGGTGACTCCTGAGCATTTTCCCTTCTAGAGAAGGAAGGACAATGCAAGCATCATTTCTGGCAGAACACCCTGAATTGTGTTATGTGTGTGTGTAACTATAAATAGCTTAAGCATGTATGCACAGCATATATGTGGTAGTGTTATGAATGACAGCCCGCATTTCCAAATGTCTGCGTTATACAACTTTCTTTACCTTCTTGGCCAGTTTACTTTCTGTTTGACTCATAAGCTACGAAGGCATGTTAGTCTCACCTTCATGAGCTTCTGCCTCCATTACAATGGCTGGCGCGTCATCGCTGGACCCTCTGCAGCAGCAAGACTTGGGGAATTATAGGCAAATCCCTCCTTTGCCATCTGACCACGAGTTGCCATGGAGACCACCCACCATCCTCAGGTCCAGATACTCTCTTCCTTTCTGAGTCATGGTGGGAAGACTGGAATCTTCTCAAAGTGGCCCGTCTCCCTAGGTGCCCCTCCCAGCGGCCTTTTCCAGGGTCTTGCCACCTCCCTGGATAGCTTTTCTGCAAACTTCTCTCCTGAGCCCAGGTAGATCTTTTTCTTGCGTGGGGACGGGAAATTCTGTGCTCTCCACGCTTTCTAGCAGGATTCTTGTCGGTGCCTTAAATCCCTTCACCTGCTCTGGGCTTGGACTTTGAGAAACCAAAGTAAAAATGGCTTATAGAATGATCCGTGCTCTCAAGCTTGACACAACCCTCCCCTCAGATGGTTGATCAAGTGTCAGTGGGTCACGTTATCTGATTGAGAGTGGCAGAAAGGAAAAAGAGAAGCGCAGGGAGGGGAAGGTCAGAGAGCCTCATGTCCAAAGATATGCTTTCGCCGTGTGCTCTGTATGTGCACGTGTTTACACGTGTGCACATGTACGGACACGTACGTCAGTGTGCGCCCAAAATGTCCTAGCCAGTGTTAATATTTACTGCAGCAGAGGAACATTTTTAAACCTATAAACTGTGCTTCTGTTAATATATCCAACTCAATGTTATTTGACTCTCACTGGAAATGGAGAGAACAAAATATTCCAAAGAATTCTAGGTCTTGCTTTTTCCCTTAAAAAAGTCTTAATTGAATTGAGGTTTAGATCCTAGCATAGAGATACATCCAAAAAATAAACAGGAAATTACAACCATTCAACATGTACAGAAGCTGTAATTCAAACAACATATGGTAATGTTGAGCAGGGAGACTCGTAATAATTAACGTTTGTAAATTGCTTTCCATTTACTTCATGTATAATTTACTCTGATGCTTGCAATAGCCCTGAAAAGTATGTTGTGATTATTACCTCTGTTTTACAGATGAGGGGGAAAAATAGGGCACCATGATGAAGAAGTTTCTCCAAATTCACACCATTAGTCAGTGGGAGTGGTTCACGTGAAAAGTTTGCCCATGTTACAGATTCCAAACAGAGGTGAGAGATGAAGGTGATAGAAACGGGTATTACAGTGGGTGTGTCTTCAGTGAACGCCTCGTGCAGACCTCTCTATCGGAAGCTGAATCGTGTAATGTGTTATGTGTGCCAAGTCACTCTGCTGCTGCTGAGTCACTTCAGTCGTGTCCGACTCTGTGTGACCCCACAGACGGAAGCTCACCAGGCTCCCCCGTCCCTGGGATTCTCCAGGCAAGAACACTGGAGTGGGTTGCCATTTCCTTCTCCAATGTGTGAAAGTGAAGTCGCTCTGGTCATGTGCAATTCTTTGGAACCCCCTGGACTGTAGCCCGCCAGGCTCCTCTGTCCTTGGGATTCTCCAGGCAAGAATACTGGAGTGGGTTGCCATTTCCTTCTCCAGGGGATCTTCCCAACCCAGGGATCAAACTTGCATCTTCTGCGTTGGCAGGCAAGTTTAACCACCATCACCACCTGGGAAGCCTTTGTTGACTTGTACAAAACCAGGGCTTTAAGTCCAACCTAATCAGGGTCTTTGGAGGTGACTCCTAGGGACTGATGTTTGAAAGTTCCCTAGGTGGTTCTTCGATCAGCAGGCAGGATCAAGAATCACTGTTTAGGGTGTATGTGTGCTGTTGCTGTTGTTTGTTACGCAAATGAAGGGTACATTGAGAGACAGGGAGACAGGTGACAGTAGCAGAGCAAAGAGAAGGTGCAGAGTGGAGAGGCTGGGTGTTTGGAGCCTCCCCGCGGCGGGGAGCCTAGGGGACTACTTGATAAACATGCTTTGAGTAACTGTGCAGGGTCATAAAGCATCACTGGTATAGGATGTAACAAAAGATCAGTTTCGTTACTTACTTTCTAGTAATATTTTCATTTACACCTGAATTTACAATAAACATGCTCAAAAAAATGTAAACCCTTTAAATGGTTTCCCAGCCCTCTGGAGTCTCTGTTGCTCGAAAAGTATAAAAGTGGCAGAGCAGTTCTCAGTGTCTGAGACAACTAGAGTAAGAAGCTATCTGTTTGCCTCAGAGATTGATAAAGTGGAACCAAATAAAAGTGGTTCTGAATGTTTCCTAAACAAAACACAAAATGGACCTTTGGTCATCACTAGTGAGCATCGCTGGACTGGTCTCATAGGAGGCGGACAGAAGCCCACGCCCAGAGGTCACGTTTCCCCGTTTCCTTACCACACTTTGTGCTACTGAACTTTTCATTTTGGCCAGTTTGGTCAAGTGAGCGAAGAAGAAATGAAGACAAGGAAACATGTACAAGAATAAAAGGCAAACTCTTCATTCGTCAGAGGATAGATAAAGAAGCTACGGATGCAATGACTGATGGAGTGCACACAGCAGTTAACATATATTAATTACATCTACCATTTCAGTGAATTAAAATTTCAGACCTAATACTGAGCCACAAAGCAAGTTGTAAAAAGTTTTAAAGTACACAAAACACAGCATATCTGTGAAGCAGTGTGTATGAAATAAAGATACAAAATCATGCATGGGAAAATACAGACCAAGTTCCAATGTTTCCTAAGGCAGGGAAAAAAGCCTGAGAGTGGACATAAACTGTTTTTGAAACATCTCATTTCCTAACACTATTACGAAAGGTGTGTATATGAAGCAGATATAAAAACATTAAGAAACAAGTCTTTCTTTTATTATTTCAAAAATAATTTTGCTTGTTTATTTATTTTTGCTTTTATTTCTGTGCTGGTCTTCATTGCCACATGGGCTTTTCTCTAGCTGTGGCGGCAGGGGCTGCGCCTATCATGGTGGCTTCTCCTGCTGCGGAGCACAGGCTCTAGGGCTCGTGACTTAGTAGTCGCAGCTCTTGGGCTCTAGAGCACAGGCTCAGTAGTTGAGGCGCAGGGGCTTAGTTGCTCCAAGGGACGTGGGATCTTCTAAGATCAGGGCTCGAACCCGTGTCTCCTGCATTGGCAGGAGGATTCTTGACCACTGAGCCACCAGGGAAGCCCAAGTCTTTCTTTTAGAAATAAGACATAATGGCAATGACCCTCATAATATGAGGGGAGAACAGGTCGAGGGTTTGCAGTGGGTGGCCTGGTCCTTTCAATGAAGTGGGCATCGCGTTCTTCTGCTGAGAGAAGGGGCTGGGGGCAAGCTGGAGGTTCCAGGCGCGTGAAAACAAGATCAACTGTGGAAGGAGGTTTGAAGGGAATTGACTGGGGGTGAAACGAAAGGTTACAGATTCTGGAAGCTCAGCTTGGCCCTGCGTAACGTGCTGCGTGTTCAAGCAGGCTCCAGCTCTCAGCTTACTCCAGTGGGCTCAGCAATACGGGATTCAGAAGAAAAGAATGAAGGTGGAGTCAGCACGGCAGAAAAGGGCTACGGCGGGAAGGTGAGGGATGTATCAGTGTTGTTCAGATTTACCTGGCAGCTGTGGAACAAGGATAGTGGGGGTCTCGGGAGGGCACAGTCAAGTAACCAAAGGCACTGGCCTGGTCAGCCTTTCCCAAAATGTGCTTTCTAGGACGCTGGACCTTTGTGCTTAGTCGCTCAGTCTTGTCCGACTCTTGCAACCCTGTGGACTGAAGCCCGCCAGGCTCCTCTGTCCATGGGGATTCTCTGGGCAAGAATCCTGGAGAACAGAATGCACTGGCCTGGTCAGCCTTTTCCAAAATGTGTTTTCTAGGACACTAGACCTTTAAAACACGCTTTAAAAAAACCAGTAGTCAAATTATTTTGGAAAACCTTGGAGCTTCACAAAGAATATGAACATACTAAAGTGTCCAGGGACTTCCCTGCGATCTAGTGCTTTAGACTTCACTTTCCAATGCTAGGGGGTGGGTTCAGCCCCTGGCTGGGGAGCTTGGATTCCACAGGCCTTGCAGCCAATAAGCCAAACCGTAAAATGGAAGCAATATTGTAACAAATTCAGTAAAGGCTTTAAAAACAGTCCAGTCAAAAAAAAATCTAAAATTTTTAAAAAAGCGGGAGGGAGGTGTCTAAAAGTCCAGAATAAACTTGTTTTGTAACCTAGCACTTAGAAAGCTTATTTGACTTGACCCAGAGATACTTTGCAGATATTTTCTCATGTAACTCATACCAACAGTGGGGGCGATTACTTCTATTGATCAGTGTAAGGCAGGCTGCGCTGCTGCTACAGATCAGCCTCAGAATCCAGCGGCTGAGCCACTTCAGTTCAGTAGCTCAGTCGTGTCCGGCTCTTTGCAACCCCATGGACTGCAGCACGCCAGGCTTACCTGTCCTCCACTATCTCTCAGAGTTTACTCAAACTCATGTCTGCTGAGTCAGTGATGCCATCCTACCACCTTTTCCTCTGTCGTCCCCTTCTCCTCCTGCCTTCAATCTTTCCAGCATCAGGGTCTTTTCCAATGAGTCAGTTCTTCACATCAGGTGGCCAAAGTATTAGCGCTTCAGCTTCAGCATCAGTCCTTCCAATGAATATTCATGACTTATTTCCTTTAGGATGGACTAGTTGGATCTCCTTGCAGTCCAAGGGGCTCTCAAGAGTCTTCTCCAACACCACAGTTCAAAAGCATGAAACATGTATATTATCATATGTGAAACAGATCACCAGTCCAGGTTTGATGCATGAGACAGGGTGCTCAGGGCTGGTGCCCTGGATGACCCTGAAGGATGGGATGGAGAGGAAGGTGGGAGGGGAGTTCAGGATGAGGAACACATGTACACCCATGGCTGATTCATGTCCATGTATGGCAAAACCACTATAATATTGTAAAGTAATTAGCCTCCAATTAAAATAAGTTAATTATTTAAAAAAAGCATCAATTCCTCTGTGCTCAGCTTTCTTTATAGTCCAACTCTCACATCCATACATGACCACTGGAAAAACCAAAGCTGTGACTAGATGGACCTTTGTTGGCAAAGTAATGTCTCTACTGCAACAGGTCAGCTTCAGAATCCAGCAGCTAAGCCAACGTGGGTCCAAACGGTTATGCAGGAACCTGAGCTGATGGAGGTGCCTGGAGGTCCCCGAGCCCTGGGACCATCTCAGCATATGGCTCCAGGGCAGGGAAGTGAGTGCCTGGAGAATCAGTGCTCACTCTGACCTGGATGGTACACATCATCGCTGCCAGCAGCTCGTCACACGACCCCACCTAACCGTGTGGGGACAACTAGTGTTTCCTGGAACACAATTTGAAGAACATCTGATGTCACAGGACACACAAGTTTTTCCAGTCCAAGGAGGGTGTGAAGAGAGTATTCTTAGGTGTAAAGAAGAAAAGGCTCTGCTCTTTCCTGTCATTGAGGCGGAGAAGAACGAGGAGAGGGAGGCGGAGGGGAGGAGGGGGAGCAGCTGGAGGAGAGAGGGGGGAAGGGAGAGATGGAGGAGAGGGAGGAGGGGAGGGAGGAGGGGGAGCCTGCCGGGCAGCGTGGCTTACCGAGGTCTTGCTCTGTTTCAGGCGTCCACTAAGCTCCTGCAGGACATGCACCATGTCATCTGTTCCCCCAAGAACCCTCATTTAGACACATGAGTACCCCCATTTTGCGACTCCGAACACTGAAGCTTAGAAAGGCCTGCTGATCTGTCCAAGGTCACTGCACAGGAGCTCGAGTCAGACCACTGCCTCCCGGATGGCAAAGCCCGCACCGACCATGGCCGTGCTCACCAACCCCACGCCGCGACCCTGAGTTCTGGACGGCCAGCCTTCTACACACAGCTTCTCATTTCATCCTCAGAACAAGCCTGCCGGCTGGACGGTGTGCATGTGGCAAGAGAGGCATTTGAACACAGTTCTCTGGCTCCCAAAGTCCAGGTGAATACACCCGCTCAGACCTCTTTCTCTGCTGCTTTGATCACGGTGTGTGGATTCTTTGCACTTCCCTTAGCTAGCTCACGCTCAGACACAATATCCTGGACCAGACCTGCAGACAGACCTTGTTTCACTGGGGCCAGAAAGATGCTCACCGCGTCATCTAGACCTCTTAGAAGGCAATGCTCTCTGAACTCTACTGCAGAAGCTCCTTCATGTTGGAAAACTTAAATCCTGGTACCTTGAAGCCCCACCCCCACCCCCAAGTTGTATCTTGTTGGGAACGCCCTTCTTCCTTTGAGGCCATCATAAAGCTTCCCTACTTTTCCCTCTGAGTCTAGCATTCACTCCCCAGGAAATCTTTGTGTCGACAGCAAACTGGAAGATTTAAACATAAGCAATTAAAACTCAAAGTCAAAGGTGACTGTCTTTGAGGAAGGAAAGTAATATGAGTAACAGGGAGCCATAGACTCCCAGCTATCTGGTTCCTCTGGGTCCAAATTAAAAAGTCCATGAAACCATCCCTCAGAGTCCCACCCCCAGGCACAGTGGGTTCAAGGAAGCCCTGAAGGCCCATTTGGCTGATGCCACAAGTGGCTGGCGAGCCCGGAGGCTTGCTTTTCAGGGCACTGAAATGATGAAAAGTCCAGGTAGAGAGCCTGGGACCCGACGGACACGGCTGCAGCTGGAGGTGGAGGGAGGACGAGTCCTGCGTCTCTCAGGGGCTGTGTGAACAGCACATCAGAAACACACTGTGGGCCAGCAGCTCACCAGGCAAGTGGTCCCAGCAGCGTGGATATTAGGATTACACAGAAACCGTGTGCGCCAGCGGTTTAACACTCAGCCTTCTGTGTGCTTGTTTGCCTGGTCTCCCACACAAACGCAGGCTAAATGTTGGCATCCGTGGCCGCAAGGCGGTTCCATGATGTCACCAGCGACCCTGCCGACTTCTCCTTTTCTGTGCCCACTCAAGGTGTCTGTCTTCGGTAGACAATGGCTGCTGCTGCTGTAGAAACATCCAGGCTGCCAGGGGGACAGAAGAGGTGGACCCCTCACCTCCTGCTGAAATCTTACGAACTGCACCATCCACGGGGAGACAAGGAAATTCAGCTTTTCAGCTGGCAGCCTTGCTGCCTTCCCCAAATTCCAACCCTGTGGAATGAGGGGGAGATGGGAGTGAGGTGGCGCTTTATGGCCCAAGCCCCTCAAGGACACCAGTAAACTGCACACACTCACAGGCGACTCCTGGAGACTCCACCCAGCCTGAGCGGATGCTCACTGAACTGTGACGTTTGCAGTCCAGGGGGCGGGCCAGGTCTCAGCCTCACCATAGGTCTCCCCCAGGGCAGACGTCACCTCTGCCTTGCCCAGTTGGCTGAGGATTCTGGACATGGGGGTGGGCTCCCCACGGCAAGATACTTCACCACCAAGTGCTGCCCAGGTCTGCCCTTCGCATCTTGCAAACCAGCCGCTCAGCTTTATCCCAGACCCCAGCAGGTGGTTCTCTTGGAAATCCAGAGGGTTCTGCTCACTGATCCCCTGTGGGGGGATCTCTGAGAACACTCCCTTCTCTCTGCCGTACCCTTCACTAGTGCTCACTGACACAGAACAAGCAGCGGTCAAGGACCACGGTGTGGCCAGCACTGTGTGGTGTGGAGTCTGCAGAGACGAAAGTACTTCTCTTCTGGAGAATTCAGATACTAGTGGGACAAAGCAGGTGCGCAAATGCATTGCAGTGCAACCCAGGAGGGCTGCAGAGGATGCGGCCAGACTCCACTTACAGAACTTCATCGTGCTGGGCAGGCTCAGTCGTGGCCGATTCTTTGCAACTCCATGGACTGCAGCACGCCAGGCTCCCCGTTCCTCACTGTCTCCCGGAGTTTGCTCTAGCTCATGTCCATCGAGTCGGTGATGCCATCCAACCATCTCATCCTCTGTTGCCCCTTCTCCTCCTGCCCTCAAACCTTCCCAGCATCGGGGTCTTTTCCAATGAGTTGGCTCTTACCATCAGGTGGCCAAAGTACTGGAGATTTTCTCATCTTACAGAAGACAGCTGTATCCCTCACCCACTCCAAGCCTTGGTTGGGATCTTTGCTGCAGGAGGATGCGTGAAACAAGATAAATTCAAGTTAACGACAAACCAAGGCCCTTAAGCTCACAAGGCTTTCTGTCCTTCCCTGTCTGGCACTTATTTCTGCAAGAAGAAAGGCAAGCTGGTCCACAGGGGCTCATAACTCAGAAGATCCAGAGCAACACAGGCTGTGATGTTGATCCATTAAAATGTAATTTTTGCAGAACTATCGGATTTTCCAAAAGACAATAAATCAAACACACAAACAAAAATTCCACCTGATATCTTTCAGATAGGGGACTCTTTGTTCAATAGAATAATGAAAATTTGTTTTATCCAATAATATGAAATATTTACTCAAATGATAGTCAATCCTGAACTTTTTTCATCTTATAAAATATTTAACACTTCTAAGATGAAAAAAGTTCAGGATTGACTATCATTTGAGTAAATATTTCATATTATTGGATAAAACAAATGGTTTCCCAGGTGGCTCAGTGGTAAAGAATCTGCCTGCCAGTGAAGGAGATGTGGGTTCAATCCCTGGGTCAGGAAGAGCCCCTTGAGAGAGAATGGCAACCCACTCTGGTATTCTTGCCTGGAGAATCCTGTGGACAGAGGAGCCCGGTGGCTATAGTCCATGGGATTGCAAAGAGTCAGACACGACTGAGAAGCAAACACTTTCACTTCCCAGGTACAAACATGGGGACCATTCAGGTCCTGGGAGAGGTAGTGTGTGATGAAGGCCGTGTCTGTGGTTCAGGGAGCCCCCCAGGAACTTGGAAGTGGGAGAACTCACAGGGGGTCAGATGGTAGGGGTTCGGGGTGTGCAAGGAGCTGGGCGGGGCTGGGGGAGGTGACTAGGATGCCGGAAGGGGGCGGGGCTTCACAGGCGGGGTGCCCGGGTGCCTGGGAGTGGACAGAGCTGACCCAAGTAGGTTGAACAGTAAGGATGGCCGCGGAGTGTTAAATGCAGGGGCTGGCCTGGCTGCTAAGGAATCATTCCTTCAGCCGGCAGGCATTCACCCGGCTCCTCTTCGGGAAGTACTGCAGAAACCCAGTGGGGCGGGCAGATCAGCTTGACCCTCACAGACACTGAGCCAGGACTGGGATGGTGAGTGGGGCTGGGAGGCCGACAATCAGATGCTTAGGAAGCCTAGGAGGGGCACTCTGACCTGGTCTGGGGCGTGTGAGAGTCCTGAGCATCAGGGCGGACTGGGAGGCGGGTGGGAGGCTGGAAAATGTGTGAGCCAGATGGGGGGCGTCTCCAGAGTCCAGGACAGGCCACTGCTCCCTGTTCCCAGCGCTCTGGGACCGCGAAGGCACCTCATGTTCTCCAGGGACGGTTAGGACCAGCCTGCAGGATTGGTGTGGACAGAGAGGCAGTGTCCACCAGTGAGCCAGTGAGGGAGATGCCGGCAGAACTTAGGGGAGAGCGCACATCCTGTGTCTTCAGGTTCCAGGACCGCAGGGAGGATGGACGCACCACACCCTTGATTTAAGAAAAGTCTGACACCACACTCCATAGACAGCCTCTAGCCACCACGGACGTGCTTCCAGGGGGCACTTGAGACCCGGGGGCACGGGGGGAACATGTGGTGTTTATAAATCTAGACAGAAAACAAACAGGAAGCAGTGCTACCATTTTGAAAGTATCATTACGTTTTCTCATACGCATTTCAAGCTATTACCAGCTTCTTTCTTTCTGTCCTTGTTTTAACATTTATTAATGTTTTTGTGGTTGATTGTTATAGTCAAAGTGTTTGCAAGGAGCCCAAAACCCACAGCTCTAAGGATCTTACCCCGGGAGGATCTGCACCTCAACAGGGCAGAGAGGAAGTGCAGAAACGGGGCAGGGGGCCCTTTCACTGCCCAGCAGTGGACAACAGCAACCCGGACCGTGGACTCACATCTCAGTCCGGCCCCTGGACCGCGAGTGAGTGCTTGGTAGCTGCATCTGGGGAACGTCCGCACAAAACCCGGTCCACGCGGGCAGGGCCGGCGCACGGGGCTGGTGGCAGCTGAGCTCTGCCCCGCTCGTCTGAGGCCGGCCCTGCTGGTCCAAAGCTGCAGGTGTGATTCCTGGGATTCCTGAGGGGTCGGCTAGCTCTGCCCGGAGGAGACCAGCTCCATCCACCAGCTGCGCCCCCAGCCTGCCCAGCGTCGGACAAGCGGAGCTGCATGGTGGGAGCCGGGGCTCAGCCTCTGGGCAGCTGAGTCAGCTTCATCGTATCTGTATCCGCCTCCTCTGTCACGTCTCCTGAGAGCTGTGCTGTGAACATCAAATTCTCCCGCTGAGATGGGGGGAAGGAGGCAGGCTCCACCGGGTGGATCAAAGGCCTGGAGCCGGCAGGAGCCAAGATTTGCTTCCCATCTTCATGGAAGATAATCGGTTCTTGTGAGAAAATATTGACGGCCAAAGGAGAGTCGGTGTGAATCGGAACCAGAGGCTCAAGGAAGCAGAGGGGTGCGACCCCACCGTCCCCCCAGGGAACACGAGTTCCTACACGTGGGGCTCCGAGCACCAGATGTTAACAGGCAGAGCGCACCGCCCGTCTCTGAAACACCCCCGGCTGTTCCTCCGACCGCCAGCTTGCTTCTGGCAAGCGGCTTGAGCTCATCACCCTAGGTTCTCTTTCTCTTTTGATGTTTAAAATGTGGGTCTGAGCCTACGTTCAGTGGCTCCTGTCTACCTGCAGGAGAGAGAAGTCGTCAGATCCTTGCCAGGCCAGATGGTCTGGCTTCATCTGAATTCTGGCTAAAAATGAGGTGAAGCCTGTTCCGGTCGTCAGGCACACCAGGTGTGTCCCTGCCGCGAGCCTCTGCATCGCTGCAGTAAAAGCTAGGCCTCCAAATGCTTTCAGGCAGTGGTTTTAATTGTTTTTCTCTAAGAAGGCATCAGCCAAAATGAAGATGTGTTATTTTTACTTGTTTAACTGGAATCTATAATTCTTCCCATGGCATTTCCTATTCTGTCCCCAAAGTGGGTGCCAAACCTTGATCTGCTTCCTAAAGATACATCTTTCTGGACTCAAACCTGAGTGGGTGGGACAAAGTAGGAAATGCAGAAAAGATGAATAAAGTGTGAAATCGTGAAATTAAAAAAAAATTAGTCCATGGGAATAATTAGCATGCCATCTTTGTTATTACTCAAATTCTTTCCAAATTATTATTTAGATACTCATTTTGAAAACCAAAACATCTATAGCAAAACATAAAAATAATTAAAGCCAACAATCTAAATATTAATATTCTTAATGCCTTTTAAAAATACTTGATTGAGGTGATAGTCAATAACTTTTTGACCTACAAAGATGTTAATTACCCTTGATTTTCCCCAGGGGACCTTCTCAGTCCAGGTCTTGAACCTGAGTCTCCTAGCTGGAGGATTCTTTACTATCTGAGCCACCAAGGAAGCCCCCTTTGATCTAATGCTAAGACCTTATTGGATAAATGGGTCAGATTATCAGTAGAAAATATAAATAGCATAAAACATGTAAAAAAAATGTGTGACCTTCCTAATAATTCAGTAGATGCAAATACAAAGCAAAAACAACCCATCTGAAGCTGTCATAAATAGCCGGGATGTGTGAGAGTCCGCCTGTTTCGGGCTGTGTGAAGGAAAACAAGGATAGCGCTGGAGGGGATACAAGAGGACACAGGCTTTTCAGGAAGCAAATCGGCAATAATGTAACAAAAATTTTTTAATGTTCAAATCTTAGTTCTAGTAATTTGTTTTGTGAATTCATCCAGGGGAAGATATGTTCTGTCCAAAGATGTACATTGCAGTATTTAGAACAGTAAAAATTTAAGGGATTTCCCTGGCAGTCTACTGGTGAAGAATCTGCTTGCCAATGCAGGGGACGTGGGTTTGATCTCTGGTCGGGGACTAAGATCGCATGCGCTGCAGGGCAGCTGAGCCCACGCGCCACAACTGCTGAGCCGGTGCCCTCGGGCCTGTGCTTCGCAACAAGACACGCCACCACGATGAGAAGCCCTCCCACCGCAGCGAAGAGGAGCCCCAGTCGCTGCAACTAGAGAAACGCCTGCGAACAGCAACAGAGCCCCCAAAATTCTGGAAGCAAACCTACGTCCAAAGATCAGAGAAATTAGGCAGTAATTAGAAGCACAGAAAGCAGAGTCAAGCAAACTTGTCTACAAATCCCTTTGTCTGTTTAATAATTGTGTCACGTTAGACAAATTGCTAAAACTCTGAGCCTCAATTTCTTACCAGTTTACATGATAAGGATAATTTCTACCTCTCTGGGCTGTTGCTGAAACGACATTTTAAAATGTTTATACGTTGCTTGGAACAGCGGAATGTAGCAAATGCTAGCTTCTCTGTATTATTCTTATTATTTGGTCATCTTCAGTTTAGTTCAGCTATTGAAAGAATGTGAAAGCATAATCTGTAGTAACAGAGGAAATGCCGTATTACGTTATATGAAAAATCAAAGTATACAGTTAAACAGAGGCCATGGTCCAGACTCTGGAAGACATGCCCAGAAAGAGAAGACAAGAATGCATGAAATATAAGCCACGACTTAACAGGGGCTATCTGGGTCTTGGAATTAGGAGAGATTTTCCTACATACTTTCAACGTCTGTGTCATTTCCAACTTAGTTATAATGAGCATGTGTTATCTTTATCATTGAGAAGGCTAACCTGTATTTTCTCGCATACAGCCCCTCTGGTGTCAGCCTCCAGACGAAACAGGTAATTATTTTTGTTCCTGGCTCCCAGGCAGCGTGGGAGAGCAGCCGGGTAAGGGGACAGAGGCCAGACAAGGGGCTGGGACACGTGGCTTTGGGACCCTGGGTCTGCCACCCCGGCCAGTGCGAGCCGAGCTCCTGTCAGGGGAGGCTTCACTCTGGGGCCTGTCACTCCCCTCAGGAGGCTGCCCGCCCCGCCGTCCCCTGGTTCTCTGAGATGCCGTGGTTCCCTCCGGCTGGTGTTGCAATGGAATAATTCCATGGAATTGTGGAAAGTGAAAGTGTTCAACGCTCAGTCCTGTCCAACTCTTTGTGACCCGATGGACTGTGGCCCCGCCAGGCTCTTCTGTCCATGGGATTCTCCAGGCAAGGATACTAGTGTGGGTTGCCATTCCTTTCTCCAGGGGATCTTCCTGACCCAGGGATCGAACACATGTCTCCCGCATTGCAGGCAGATTCTTTACCATTGGAGCCCCCAGGGAAGCTCTGTGTCTGGAATAAAGACTGCTTTGGGAAAGTGATAAAATCGGTGGATTCCTTTCTCTCGTAAGTGAACCTACACACAATTTGGCCTGACAGTTTCAGGGCTCATAAAACCCTTCCTCTGACCTCGGGGTTCTTTAAACCCTAGATACCATATTAAAGTGTGGGCAGTTTTGAAAACACTAAACGCTATTTGTTAAAGGTTCCCGGTGCAGGAAGGGAAGATGGTTTCCAACATTAGATTTATGATCTGGTAACTTAAGACACACTCCCTCACGGCTGGTCCTGGAGGCACCTTCTGTAATGAAGAAAGCCTGTCGGAATTGCTACCCAAACGGTCCACAGAACTAATTCAGCATAAATCACCCAAAGGGAGGCCATCTCCAGGTCTCCAGCCCGGCAACGCTCCTCCTCGGGCTGAAAGCCCCGCTGCTGCCGGTGAGGCGGCGTGGGAGGGAGGGCAGGGCCTGCTCCTTGGACCGGTCGGGTCTCTTTCTCAGTGGCCGCCCTGGGTGAGGCACTTCTCGCCCGGACTGTCCTTTGCCCCGAGTGTCCGCTTGTTACGGAAATGAGCCTTTTAACCCCCTCCCGGTAGCTGTGGACATTTGTGGTTGGCTTTCTCGCACGTTGCGGCTATTTGAAATTTTTGACTGCTCTTGCTTTAGGGGAAGTGCCGGAAAGTAGGTCATGATTCTTTCCCGAAATAGAGTTGAGTTCAGGCAGCCGGCTCGCAGACACACTGTGGTTTCTGTGTTATGGACTCAGAACCCCGGCTCTCTGGGAAGAGTGGTCACATTCCCTCTGTACAAGGGCTTCTCAACCTTGGCACTGCTGGCCTTTGGGGCAGAATCACTCTGGGTCGTGAGGCACTGCCCTGGCCTCTCTCCCTGGATGGCTGGACAGCACCCCTCCCGCCTCCGGGCCCCTTCCTGGTGCTGACGATCAGAAATGCCCCCCAGGGGCGAACTGCCCCCAGTTGAGCTCCACTGCTCTCCGCCAACGTGAGAACACTGTGAGAACGTCCTCTGACTCTCCTCATTGTCAAGCTGAGAAGCACGGGATGTTAGAAGTCCTAGGAGCAAAGTCACCTTCCGGAGGTTTGCCAGAACAGGCCCCCCGTGACTCAGCCTCCCCACCCCTGGCTCGGTCTTCCCTGCGACGAAAAAGGGAGAAGACAGAAAGCCAGGCTCCCTTCCAGGCGGTGGCTGGAGCTGATGCCCTCGGTGGCAACTGGTTCCCCTGAATCCCAACGACCCCGCAGGGCAGCTGCTGGGGCAGGAGAGCGCCCTGGGCGGACTGGCAGGGACACGTAGAGGCTGCTCCCCATCAGGGGGACAGGCAGTTCGCTCCCGCAGACACGTGAGGCACACGGGGCCTGGGAATCACTGCGGAGGCCGAGGGGCTCCCGCTGCCCTGGAGAGAGCGCGGGGGTGCTCCCGGGCGGAGGAGACCGGCTCGGCCGTCAGCACAGTCAACTGGGGCCTGCGTCCCAGCCTCTCCCAGCGGCCCCGAAGGGCCCCTGACCTCCCGCACACTGCGCCTCCCCTGCCCCTGGCCTCCCGCTCCCAGCACGCCCAGTCACCGCAGAGACGGTGGAGGACGGCAGCGACAGCGCGGCTCTTTCTGCAGCCTCTGCGCTGCAGCCAAAGGCTCCGCCGGCACTTCCAGAACGGGACGCCCGGGGCCGGGGCCACCTCTCGCATGTCCGGCTCCACCCCGGACTGTGGCTCAGGGGTTCTGATCGTCTGCTGCGCACAACGAGAGCCAACCACAGAGGTTAAACCCAAAGCCACAGAGACACGGAGATCAACATGTTTTAAGTACCTCTGTGGAACCCAAGGTCCTGGGCAAACCCTCCTGCGGCCCAGGTCCCGGGCTCAGCCTCCGCAGCTCCCGATAGGATTTGCCTCTCTTCCTCTCTTCCATGGTCCTCGACCCCCAACTTCCATCCAAGCCCAGCTCACCCCCTTCCTGGCTCCCCAGCCTTCCCCTCCGGGAGCTGCTAGGAAACTGTCGGGAAACTCCGTGTGCCCAGCAGTGGCGGTCATTGCGTGAGTCTGGGCAGCCTGGTGGAAACACCTCCCTACCCTTCCTAGAAGCTGGTTTTGCTGCTGCTGCTGCTGCTAAGTCACTTTGGTCGTGTCCGACTCTGCATCCCCAGAGACAGCAGCCCACCAGGCTCCGCCGTCCCTGGGATTCTCCAGGCAAGAACACTGGAGTGGGCTGCCGTTTCCTTCTCCAGTGCATGAGAGTGAAAAGGGAAATGAAGTTGCTCAGTTGTGTCCGACTCTTCGCAACCCCATGGACTACGGCCCTCCAGGCTCCTCCATCCATGGGATTTTCCAGGCAGGAGTACTGGAGTGGGTTGCTATTGCCTTCTCCGGCAGCTGGACTTACGATACCACTAACAAACCAAAACTTAAACTCAACTTTCTTTGATCCTGCGGGACCCCTGTATTCATGAAGTTTTATGCCAAAGCACTTAGGAGAATCTTGGTTTCCTCAATAAATGCTTGTGGAAAATTGCTTTTAAAGAAAAACAGGGGCTTCCCTGGTGGCTCCCTGGTAAAGGATCTGCCTGCCAATGAAGGAGACACATAGGAGACTCGGGTTTGATCCCTGGGTCGGGAAGATTCCCCTGGAGAAGCGAATGGCTACCAATTCCAGTGTTCTTGCCTGGAGAATTCTGTGGACAGAGGAGCCTGGCGGGCTGCAGTCCGTGGGGTCTCGAAGAGTCAGACACAACTGAGGAACTAGCACTTCACTTCTCCCATTCCTGGCGCACTCCCCCCGTGTAACCCCATCCCCTGGTGTGTGGGCAACGCCTGCGAATGCCAGCCATGGCATGAGATGGAAATGGATGAGGTTTCGCAGGTGAAGTGAAGACTGCCAGCAACTGACTGCAAATTAGCCAGAAGGGCGGTTGCCCTGGGTGGGCCCGGACTAATGAGGTGAACCTTCTAAAAGCTGCATTGGAGATAAGAGACTCAAAGCCGCAGAGACCTCTCCTCTGCTCAGAGAGACGGGGCAGAGGTCACGGAAGACACACAGAGAGAGGAGAGTGTGGATGGAAGGGAGGCCAGCCTCCCTGCGCTTTCACCCGCCTCGGGGAGCAAGCTGCCCTGAGACGTGCAGCAGAGAAGCCGAATTCTGCCGACACACGTGGGCACCTGGACTAGGACCCCACCTCAGCCGTCACCCTGACTGCCGCTTCGTGAGTCCCTAAACACGCCTGGAAGTGGAGACCATCAGTGTATGTTGTTTGAAGTTACCAGGTTGGTAGTAAATGTTTATGCAGCAATAGAAAACTTACACCAACATCGCTGTGAAAGTCCAGAGTAAGCCCGGTGCCCCCGCCGTCACCCTGGTGCCGTGTCATCTACGGGGCAGTCCTGGAGAGCAGGCTCGCCAAGGGTGTCAGTGAGGCAGCCTTGAACCGAGGCGGAGCAACTTGCCCAGGGCTCAGACCTTACCCCCTGCGGTCTAGCTTCTTTCGTCTCCTCCTCGTTAGAATCGAGCCTTGGGACTTCCCTGGGGGTCCAGTGGCCAAGACTCTGCACGCCCAGCACAGGAGGCCTAGGGTCAGACCCCTGGTCAGGGAACTAGACCCCGTGTGCCGCAGGTAAAGACCCCGTGTGCCACAGCTGAGACCTGCTGTAGCCAAATAAATTTAAAAAATTAAAAATAGGGCCTTTCTCCTCTCCTCTCCACACCTTCTCCTGTGTGGTTGCTGCCATTCCTGCAGCTTTAAGCGCCAACCCAAATACCCAGGCCTCCCCAGGGTCTGCCTGTGGCTTCCTCCTGAGCAATCTTTCAGTCCTCCTGCTCCTCTGCTGCTGGCAACCAGGGCTCCCACGAGGCGGCTGCTTCTGCCTCTGCGACGCCTCACATACGAGTTTGCCACTCCCCACCTCGTGGCCACTCCGCCAGCTCGCCACTGGACCATATCCTGAACCTTCTGCATTCACAGGGTCTCAAATTCTAGTGTCTGTTAGAAGCCCCTGAGATGCTTTTTAAAAGTTCTGAGGCTGCACCTCAGATGGATGAAATCAGAATTCCTGGCCTGGGGCTGGGGGACCCAGATATCAGTTTTATATTTTCCGAGGGGTCCCCATCCACAGCCAGGTGTGGGAACCTGTGTCCCCATTGGGGCGTCACGGTGCCCCCTCCCACCACCCTCCACACAGGCACCCAAGGGAGCATTTTAAAATGGAATCTATATTCTGCTCTCTGTGCTCAAAACTTGATCTTAGTTTCGGATTTTATGAGATAAACAGCCCTAAACTCCTAAGTCGGTGGGTGGATTTGCTGGGTCCCCCGCCCACCCAGCCCCTACCCCTCTGGTCCTCCTCTCCCACCGCCTCCAACCCCCAGCTCCGATCACAGCCCTCAGCCCCTCTCCCTCTCCTTCGGGAGAAGGGCTTGCTCATCCACCCCCTCCCCTTTCCAAGGAGCCCCTTGAGGCCCCTCCCATCAGCCCCCACCCCACTCACCCTCTCCTGCAGCCTTGGGCTCTTATCCTCAGTAGCATCTACCCGGAACCATAGCTGTCAGCTTCCTTGTTTGTTCCTCCCCAGGAGGGCAGAGACCACGTGAGATTTGCACCAGTGTGCTCCTAGCACAGGGCTGGCACAGCCTCTGGCCAACGGGCTGTGAATCAGAGCTTCCCCCAGCCCCTTCCTTGGGTCCCATTAATCCACCGGTTTATTACAACAGATACGGAAGGATTCAAGTCAACAGCGGATGCAGAGATGCACACGACAAGACCTGCCCCGTGGAGCCTGGGGCCCCCAGGATGGTACGCTGATGAATCTAGCTCACCCCGAGGAGCCTGGGGCCCCCAGGATGGTACGCTGATGGATCTAGCTCACCCCGAGGAGCCTGGGGCCCCCAGGACGGTACGCTGATGGATATAGCTCACCCCGAGGAGCCTGGGGCCCCCAGGACGGTACGCTGATGGATATAGCTCACCCCGAGGAGCCTGGGGCCCCCAGGACGGTACGCTGATGGATCTAGCTCACCCCGAGGAGCCTGGGGGCCCCAGGACGGTACGCTGATGGATCTAGCTCACCCCGAGGAGCCTGGAGCCCCCAGGACTGTGCGCTGATGGATCTAGCTCACCCTGAGGAGCCTGGGGCCCCCAGGATGGTACGCTGATGGATCTAGCTCACCAACCAGAAGCTCTCCAAACCGTGTCTTTCTGCGGCTTTATGGGGCTTCATCTGTTGCTGTTGTTTAGTTGCTAAGTCGTGTCCGACTCTTTTGCGACCCCGTGGACTGTAGCCCACCAGACTCCTTTGTCCATGGGATTCTCCAGGCAAGAATACTTCAGTGGGTTGCCATCCCCTCTTCCAGGGTATCTTCCTGATCCAGGGATCGAACTTGGCTCTCCTGCATGGGCAGGGCAGTTCTTTACCACTGAGCCACCACGGAAGCCCACTACAGAGGTGTGATTGATTGAACCATTGTCCAGTAAAGATTGAACTCCATCTCGAGCCCTTCTCCACTCCTGAGGGCAGATGGGACTGAAAGTCCCAACCCTCCAGTCACGTGGTTGGTTCCTCTGGCAACAAGCCCGCATCCTCACAGCTTAGAAAATCAGTCATTAACATAATGAAAGACACTACGTCCCTAGTGCATGCATGCTAAGTTGCTTCACTCGTCTCCAGCTTCGTGATCCTATGAACCATAGCCCACCAGGCTCCTCTGTCCATGGGATTCTCCAGGCAAGCATACTGGAGTGGGTTGTCATTTCCTCCTCCAAGGGATCTTCCCGACCCAGGGATGGAGCCCGTGTTCTTATATCTCCTGCACTCGCAGGCAGGTTCTTTACCACTAGCACCACCTGGGAAGCCCCAAGTACTTAGTACTTAGGAAATCCCAAGGATTTCAGGAGTTCTGTGCCAGGAATGGGACCAAGACTGAATACGTATTTCTTACTGGCAATCCCAATGCCACAGCAAAGTATCAAACTCGTACGGTTGTTTGGAGGCTCACTTATCTGAGATAATGCGTGTAAAATGCTTTACAAAGTGCCTGGCTCCTCATCATTCACGTAATGCATCATGGATATTGGCCTCTTGTTCCACGATTACTTTGCCGCTTACGAAGCTAACAAAGTAAATGTGTACACAAACTCTAACTTATCATCCAGCTGGGGTTTTGAAACAGCATTTTCAGTGCTTGATAAAAGAACTTTCCTTACCTAGCAGTGATTTAGAACACCCTGAAGTTCTGGCTGAAAAGAAAAAGTTTTAAATCCACAATAAAAGTCAAATATTAGGAAACGAGCCAAGAATCCTGGAAGCTGCTTCTTTCTGCCCAGGACCTGTCCCTGGTGCACGTTCCTCTGTTAGAGCCAGACGATGGGTCATTGTCCTCCGTCCCTCTCCAGCCCCGCCTCATCCGGGAGGAGGGGTGGTGCCTTGTGCGGTCCAGCAAGCCCTGTGTTAGCCTCCCAGGAGTCTGGGTGGCACAGACGGTGTCCTCAATCAGCTCTGGGCTCCTTCTCGCCTTGAGATTTTCACCTGAAGATTATTAGAGAGATTGGCAGCCCCTTGGTCCTTTGGACAGATGCCGTCAGTTTCATGCTTGTAGCAGAGGTCAGGGTCCCCTGTGGTCCCTGCTGAAGCATGACCGTCCTAGGACATGGGCAGGGAGGGTGGGACCCTGCCCTCCACCCTCTGCCGGGGGCCTTTGGGGTGGCCACGGGATGTGAGCATGGGTCCCTGTTGGGTCAGTTTCACCCTGGTCCATCACTGGCCTGGGGGTGATGGGACAAAGGCCAGGAAGGGGCACAGAGGGGAAAGAATGACTCAGAGGGAGGCCCACCTTCCACGCCTGTACTCAGACCAGCAGGTCCGCAGACATGTTCCCTGCTCCCCGACCTGCCCTGGTCAGTGCTCCTGTGTCAGGTCCCAGGAGACCCTGAGGCCTGGGGTTACAGTCTGGGGGCTGGGGGATGCCAGGGCTACAGAAACCAGCTCGTGGCCCCTTGTGTCTGCCGACCTCCTCACGCCTGGGGTTTTCATTCTCTGCGGAGGGATGAGGGCAGTCCTGACCTGGGTGGTTGGTGAGGACGGGGAGGATGCATTGAGTGACCATGCAAAGCATGTGGAATCACCTGGGGCCTGCTGGAGGAGCTCAGACTCTGTGGCTTCAGGCCTCGTTTTCTGCAAAACAAATACCACTGACTGGGGGCCTTAGGAACAACCGAGAAGTATTTCCCTGCAGTCCTGGAGGATGCAAAGTCCCGGCTCAAGGTGGGAAGAGTTCGCACTCCCAAGGCAAGGAGTGCAGGTTCAGTCCCTGGTCAGGTAGCTCCTCCATGCCAAGGGACAAGGCCAAAACACTACAGCAATGTCAAAAAGTGGCGGCTGATTCTGTTCCTGGAGGGGTTCCCTTCCTGGGCTTCGGGTGGCCACCTTCTCCCTGGGTGCTCCTCTGCCCCAGGAAGAGTCAGGCTCGGTCCCTTCCTCTTCTTAAAAGGGCACTGACTGCTCAGCTCAGGGCCCCAACCCCATGACCTCATTTAGCCTTAATTGCCACTCCAAACTCCACCTCCCAGTGCATCCCACTGGGGGCAGGGCTTCAGCATGTGAGCCTCAGTGGGGGCAGCACCAGCAGGAAGCCTGTCCCCTGGTTAGGGGCCTGCGTCCCCCATGAGGCTAACCCTCGGGAGAGACCCCATCTGATCCGTGCGAGCGGCATGGAGGAGGCTGCTTCCTGCTCCTGCCCCTCCGTGTCCGCCGCAGCCCCTCAGGAGTGACTCCCAGTCTCTTTGTGCCCGAAGCACCTCTGTTTATCAAGTGTGAGATGGAGGATGGGACACAGCACCTTTATTCCTGACACACGACTCGGGGAGCCTCACCTGACATCCCTGCATCCGTGCTTGCAGGATTCTTGTTGAAGAATCTGCAGGCTCTGCGGTCCCTACCCTTGGAAGGGAACGAGTGCTCCCGAAGGTGGAGACGGAGGAGGAAGAAGAGGGGAAGAAGGGGAGAGAAAGGAAAGGGAGGCGGGAGAAGCAGGCGGCTGGAGGCGCCCCTGGGGCAGCCAGAGGCTCTGTGGGCACCGGGGCAGCAGAGGGCAGGGCTGGGCTGGGCACCCGTGCGGATTCCCGGGGGTCGGAGGGGTCAGCGGGGAGCGGGGGGGTCCCTCCTGCCGGGAGGACACATTACACGTGATGCTGGATGGAGGGCAAGGCCAGTTAACCCCCCGGGACTCGGGGCCGGGAACACGGGCCAGACTCCTGCTGCCTGGCCCTCCTGCAGGAACTGCGGTGACCGCAAGCACACGTGGCTCCTGCTGCAGAAGGCGAACGGGGGCTGGCTCTCCACACACAGAGGCCGCTGCTGGTGGGGCCCGGGGACCCATCCCGGGAAGCTCACTTGAAAGGGCTCCGATTGGAGGGTGGGAGGAAGCCCCTTCCCCTGCAGGTGGCTTTCTGACACCCGCACGCGAGGTGCAGAGGACTTCGCAGGGAGGCAGCTCTCCGAACAACCAGCCCCCGGCCCTGCCCGCAACCCGGCCTGCAACCCGGTCCATCCCCGTCTCCGCAACTGCACCCGTCCGCCTCCCCGGCGACGCGGCAGTGAGTGTGGCAAGGCTGACCCAGCCTGGCGGGGATCTACCAGCGGCGGCAGGCCGATGGCCACTTCCCGACCTGAAGGAGGACCCGCTGGGTGAGCGCCCAGCGACCAGCTCCAGGGCCTCTCCTGGAAGGTGCCACCACATCTCCTCATTTAGGAGGCATTTTCTAAAAGGAGCGAAGAGCGGGTCACCTGGCAGGCTCACCCCATTCTTGCTGTCCCCGCGACTCGACGGGAGACGGTCATAAGGCAGAGGGGCCAACAGGTCCTGAGGGGCCTTGGGGACGGGACCCCTGCTGGGGTGGGGCCGCTGGGCTCAGTGACCTAGCGGGCATCCACTTCTGGGCACAGAGCCCCGAGGCCCCGCTGGCAATCAGCCCTGTTCTCAGGAGAGAGGCCCAGCATCACAGCACCCCTGGGTCCGAACGCATGCCTCACCTGCTGAGGCCAGAGCTCGGGGAGGGCGCCTGGGAGGGGTGACCGCATGCGGACCCTGGGGCGGGCAGGGACCCTGGTGTCGGCACACTCAGCAGACGCCCTCCTGCAAACCCACCCTTCGGAGACACGTCTCCTCTGGGACACAGGCTGAGGCTGCAAGGTGCTCACAACTCGTGCCCTTGGCTCCGGTCAGAACCCCCCGAATGGAGACCCGTTAGTGACGGGCGGGGAGCAGAGAGTGGGGTCCTGGGGGAGGTTCCCACCTAGAAAGGGCAGGACCCTCCTCCACCGCAGGTCTGGACCCCTGGGACCCGGGAGAGGAGGGCCGGTGGGCAGCCTGCCTTCAGGTCTAGTGTTACATAGTTACCTCAAGAAGCTGGGCTGACATTGCCAGGACTTGTTTGGGGGGTACGTCTCACCTACCCCCGTCCAGACCTTGCCTCCTCAGGTAGGTGACACCCCCACTTTTCACTCCAACTCAAAAGTGAGAGCCAGACCAAGCTTCAGGGAGAGAGGGAGGGGTGGACAGACGTCTAGTCTCTGGGAATTTTCATGGGGTATTATCCAGGATTCTTCAGGAAAAAAATAGAATGAATAGGATGTGAATATCTATACTTATATCTGTAGGGTCTATATATGAAAAGGATGCAGAAAGATTTATTTTAAGGAACTGGCTCACTTGATCGTGGGGGCTGGCAAGTCCTAAATCTCTGGGGGCAGCTGGCAGCCTGGAAAACCTGGTGAGAACTGAGAGCTCAGGCTTGAGTCACGGGGGGTCTGGGAGAAGAACGCCTGTCTTCTCGGGGAGCCTCGGTTTTTCCCAGCACTTAACCAAGTATCACTTTTGCATCAAGCAACACCCAATCATAGCTCCCAGAAGCAGCCCTCAAACCTCAGCTCGGCGATTGTCTGTGCAGCCAAAGAGCAGAGAGCCCGAGCGATTAGGTGTGAGGTGGTGACGGCGCAGGAGAGGCGGGTTCCATCTCTGGGTCGGAAAGATTCCCCTGGAGGAGGAAAAGGCAACCACTCCAGGATTCTTGCTGGGAGATCCCACGGACAGAGGAGTCTGGTGGGCTGCACTCCATGGGGTCGCAAAGAGTTGGACGTGACTGAGCAACTACACGACAAGCAGTGGGACAGTCACGCCCACAATATCCACCTGACCAGACGGCTGAGAAGTGCCCGTCTCACGAGAGATGTCCGAGCACAGTGCCCAGGGCAGCAAGGGCCCTGCTCACATTCTTGAGACCCACCTGCCCCTTGGCAGAAGCATTTTCCAGCCCCGCTCCCAGAAGCAGCCCTCAAACCTCAGCTCGGCGATTGTCTGTGCAGCCAAAGAGCAGAGAGCCCGAGCGATTAGGCGTGAGGTGGTGACGGCGCAGGAGAGGCAGGTTCCATCTCTGGGTCGGAAAGATTCCCCTGGAGGAGGAAAAGGCAAGCCTTCTGAACACTTTATCACCAGGCAGGAGTTCTCTGCTCTCATCACAATAAATTTTGAATTAAAAAAAAAAAAAGCCCGCCTGGGCTTTCATCTTAAGTGAAGCCGCTCTGAGGGTGGAGGAGACACAGTGGCTCTGACTGTCTGCTTGGCTTCTGCCTGAGGCCTCCAGGGCTGGCAAAGTGGTTGTGATTGCCGACGGCCTGGCGAAACAGGGGTCCTTCCATTCACCCTGCGTCCCTGGGGAAGAGGGGAGACCTCGAGGCTCGGGGCGCACGGGGTGCTCCCAGAGGCGCCCAGATGTTGAGATCTTGGCCCTCAGCCGTTCCCAGCCTGCGGGTCGTGGTGGAAAAATCTCGGAGTCCTCACCACAGGAGAGGCCACGGAATAAGTGGGCGGCAGTACACAGGCACGGGACATTGTGCAGCTCCAGAGGCGGGACCTGGATCCGGCCTCCATGCATCCAGGCAAGATGCTCACCTTCACTTGCCTCGCCTGTGAAAGGGGAAGACTAATAACAGCCGCTGCTCTGTGTGCCTCGCAGGACTGACAGTGGCCGTGAGTATTGAGGGCTCGGTCCCCTGTAATGTACCTTGCAAGTAGCAGGTGACACTCCTAAGCTGGGACTTTTCCCTCTTTCCCTTCCTTTTCCCTTGTTCCTTCCACCCTCTATATGGAAATTCAAAGTCGTAACTGCAACATTTATAAAACTCAGGAGGCAAGACTGCATGTCACGGGACTGCTGCTCAGAGAGCACCCCTGGTGCCTCCTTGAACCTGCCCCCGCTCCTCCCACACGCCCCTTCCATGCTTAGCACTTGGTGGTAACCACGGGGGCGGGGGTTTTGGAAGGAGGCCAAGGGGTCGGAGGAGAGTAACCCCCCTGGAATGGCCCCAGCCCGGTCTGTGTCCCTTGCCCCGACCTCCCACCTGGAGCCTCTCAGCCGGCAGGAGAAAGGACAGCGTCGCTGTGCGGTTACAGGCTGCATCGGTCAGCGCAGGCTGCTGTAAGCAGCACCACAGCCTGGGGCCGTAACCACAGAACTGTGTCCCCGCACAGCCTGGAGGCTGGGCGTCCAGGGTCAAGGAGCTGGCCTGCTTCCCGCCGAGGCCTCTCCCCTGGGCTGGTGCGCGGACTCCTCTCTGTCTTCACCAGGCTTTCTCTCTGTGCCTCCCGACCCCATCCTTTCACGAGGTCCGCTGTCACACCGAGTTAGGGCCCACCCACACGACCTCATTTTAATAGAACCACCTCTTTGAAGACCCCAAATACTGAGGCCCCACAGGTTCAGGCTTCAACATACAAATGTGAAGGGTTTCACAGCTGAGCCTGGGCATTCCTGGTGGCTCAGACAGAAAAGAATCTGCCTGCGATGCAGGAGACCAGGGTTCAATCCCTGAGTCAGGGAGACTCCCTGGAGAAGGAATGGCAACCCACTCCAGTATTCTTGCCTGGAGAATTCCACGGACTGAAGAGCCTGGAGGGCTACAGTCCATGGGGTCACAAAGAGTCGGACACGACTGACCAACAAACACACACACACACACAGAGTTAAGCCTGTAACAGACGTCCGGGGAGGTGGTGGTCTCATCAGAGAGGTGGTGTAGGCGTGGGAGGTAAGGGTCAGACTGCCCTCATCCTTACAAAAGCTGTTAGAGGGAGTAAATCAGGTCATACATGTTTGGTGTACGGCCTCTGAACAGGAATTAGAACTCTGCACAGTCTTCCGGCTTCTGCTGTGGACGAGCCGGTTTTTCTCGCTGCCCTCTTCCTATGTCGTTATGACCCCAGGAGCCAGAGCCAGACCTGTTTAGTCACCAAATTATAGAGCACTCACTTCACTGCTGCTCCTTGAAGATGATCGCATCTCCAACCGAGATCTTTATCTCTGCAGCAAATGAACCAAGGGCCAGTCTTCTCACCACCCGAAAGCAGGACCCTGGTGGGTTGGCCCGTAGAGAGGGGAGCGGGGCTGATGGGGAACCCGAGAGGGAGGAGGGATCTCCTTGTGGCTGTCGAAGAAAGCTGGTGAGGGGCCCACAGACCACAGGGAAAAACAGGCAGCCTCCAAGAGCCTCTGGAGAGGACACAGGCCTTCACTGCAAGGACCAAGTTGGACAGAGGACATGGACACGGAGCCCTGGGGACTCCCAGGGCTGGGCCAGGGGGCCTAGGAGGGCAGGGTGACTGTGGAGAGGGGTCCTTCAAGGCCGGAGAGTCTAGTCGTCCACTCAGGAGCAGAGGGTCAGGGGCCTGGGTGGACGTAATATAGGAGGTGCGCACAGCGGCTGGAAACAGAGAGGGTCGTGCCCCAGGCTCATCATCTTGTTCTCTCGGGCTCATCTGGTCCAGAGGAGGGGCGCGTGGGCCAGGCTCAGGCCTGAACTCCTCGTGGCTGCTCGGGACAGTGGGTCAGGACTGGAAAGGGACCTCTGCAAACACAGCCGTGCACACTCCTTGGAACTCCTCGTGGGGGGGCAGGCAGGCTGCTCTGGGCAGTGGGGTCGGGCCTGGAAAGGGACCTCCGCACACAGCCATGTACACACCTTGCACTATCTTCTTAGTCCCTTGTTAAGAGTCCAGTTTTATTTCAACTGAAGAGAGACGGAAACCTGCTTCATCTCCACTTGGGGCGGGCTGGGGTTGTTGTGGGGAAGGGGTCAGTCCTGTTTTGGTGGCTCCACAAGACGGGAGCGCCTGTGACAAGCACGTCGGCGGGGTGAGGTGGCAGGATCCAGGGGCAGGTGTCGGAGCCGGGGTGCTTCTGGGGCCGCCGGCACCCGTCTGCCGCTTCCAGTGGGACCAGGCAGAGAAGCACTGCCAAAGGGCAGACGCTGCCAGGGGAGCCAGTCCGTATGCAGCCAGTCACAGCCCGGCGTCCCTGGGGCTCGCCTGAGCTGAGAGTGGGTGTGTAGGAAGGACCCTGGAGCCTCCTTGGAGCATGGGCCCCGAGGGGCTCTGGGGGCCACGGGGCAGCGGGACCACCAGGAAATGAGGAAGAACTGGGAGGGGCGGGTGGGGAGCAGAGCTCACCTTGCCCCACTGGCGGAAGGCCCAGCGTCCAGCGGGAAACCCTGGTTTTCTTCTTCATTAACCCAGGAAGTGGGCCACCCCGAGGGCAGTCTTTAATTAGAAACTGAGCTCCAGACAAGTCTGGTTCCAAGACCCCAGGATGGCCAGGACCCAGAACCCCACAAGCACCCAGGCCACCCTTCTAGCGGCCTACAGTTGGGTTGCCGGATAAAACGCAGGATGCCCAGGCAACGCTGGATTTCAGATCAGCGAGGAGTCACCACTCAGTGTCAGGATGTCCCATACAACATTTGGGCTTCCTTGGTGGCTCAGACGGTAAAGAATCTGCCTGCAACATGGGAGACCCAGGTTCAATCCCTGGGTCGAGAGGACACCCCTGGAGAAGGGAATGGCTACCATACAATACTGGGGACATACGTATGCTATAAAAATTACTCATTTATGCATCTGAAATTCAGTTCAACTGTGCATCTTCTGTGTTTACTTGCTAAATATGGTAGCCCTAGCCTACAGGGTCACCAGCCATCATCATTTTTAAGCTGGAAGCGTTGGATGTGGGCTGGACAGGCTGTTGCTGCAGGCGGCCAGGCAATGTGACATCACAGATGGTTAGCAGGGCTGATCCAGGCTCGCTCAGCCCTTCCTAAATGTAGCGATTCTCTTGGCTGCCGTTTATAGAAGGACATCTGAGTCAACCGGTTTAGACAGAAGGGCATTCACTGCCTTGTAACTGGGAATCCAGATGCAGGGGATCAGTGGTGTGTGACACCAAGGACCATCCGCTTGTCCGCCCTGTCATCCTCTGCGCTGACCCTACCCCGTGGGCTCAGAACAAGGGCGGCACAACCCCAGTATTGGCCCTGTCAGCATCACCTCTCAGCTGCAGTGGAGGAAGAGGGCAAAGGTAAATGGCTCCCCAGGATCCCATGACGCCCCTGAGCCCTGTGGCCAGCCCTGTGGAAGAGCATGACAGTAAGGCCAGAATTGAGTTGGGGTCCACCTGTCAGCTGGGGGAAGTTATCTGACATATGTACTGACCTATGAAGAATTACAATAAAAGTGGGAGGGGCTCCCCTGGTGGTCCAGTGGTTAAGAATCCACCTTCCAATGTAGGGGGCGTGGTGGGTTTGAACCCTGGTCGGGAAGCTAAGAGCAGCTGAGCCCGAGTGCCGCAGGTGCTGAACCCAGGCACCTCAGCTAGACAGCCTTTGTGCTGCAACTGAGACCCGATGCAGCCAGAAGGGATAGATGTTTTTTAAAAAGACAACAGAAGTGGGAGCAGCAACTACACTTGAAGACTGGCATTGACTGGAGAAGAGCCTAAGAAGCAGGATGCTAACGGGGTGGTGTGAGCAGCATCCTTACCTTGGTTTCTAAGATGTCATATGGCTCCCAAAGAATGGATTGAACATTCAGTCTGCTGCATCCCACTTTGGAGATGTTGCTGACAAACGCACCACGTGCCAAACTCAGAAGTAGTTTCCGCTTACAAGGGAAAGAAGTGCAGGTGATTAATGGAAATGCTTTCCTGCTGGGTCATCTCAGCGAATCGGGTACCGTACGGACCTGGGCCTCATTTGCTCTGTTATTGGGCCTCTTCTTTAAGTTCCTTCAGAAAGTAGAAGACTATTCGTCCAAGGACAAAACTATATGAACAGTGCAGATGCTGTTCAAATGTCAATTAAAAGCAGTTATTTGAAAAATATTCCCGAAGCCTCCACATTTTAACACAGTGAGAGAAAATACACACTGGCTGTTGTGAAAATATTAGCTGCTCAGTCGTGTCTGACTCTTTACGACCCCATGGACTGTGGCCCACCAGGCTCCTCTGTCCATGGAATTCTGTCCAGGCAAGAATACTAGAGTGGGTAGCGATTCCTTTCTCCAGGCGATCCTGCTGACCCAGGGATCGAAGCTGAGTCTCCTGCATTTCGGGCAGATATTCTTTACCATCTGCGCCACCAGGGAGGTCCAAAGGATGTTGTACCCCCCAACTTTTTCTTGACTTCTCTAATAATAATAAATATATGGAAGATCATGTCAAATTTTGAAATAGCAAATCTGAAGTAAAATTTACCAGATTTGATTTCCAATTTTCTATGAAATAAGAGGGCAGAGCTAATTTAGAAAATAAATTCTAAACAAAAACCCTGGTATTTTATTATCTCTTCTGTGAACATAAACATCCTTCTAAGAAGCTCACATTTATAGTAGGACATACACAATAAAAGTAAAACCATTATGTTAGAAGTGTCTTCAGGTACCTTTTCTCCACCAAATCAGTCAGAAACCAGTATTTACCTAGATCTTTGCATCAGATGAGTTATTTATCAAATCGCTTCCAAAAATCTTGAAAATGTATTTAATCTCAATGTACTTTTTTCTAGACTTTTTTTCTTTTGATGTGGACCATTATTTTAAAAGTCTTTAATTTGTTAAAAATATTGTTTCTGTTGCTTACATTATGTTTCTTTTTTTTGGCCATGAGGCATGTGGGATCTTAACTCCCCAACCAGGGACCAAACCCACAGCCTCTGCAGTGGGAGGTGAAGTCTTAACCTCTGGACCACCAGTGACGTCCCTCATTTGTTACCTCTTGATGGTAACATGGCTGCTCCACCCCCAGGCAGGGAGCAGGAAGGAAGCGGCCCGGCTTCCCCAGGGCTGGAGAGCACGTCTGCACTTGCTGGGGTGTCCCAACACCCCAGCCTCACTTTTCCTACGTGCACGGGGCCTGGGGAAAGGCGTCTTTCCCTGATACTCTACAGCCCCCAGTGAAGTGAACGTTCAGCTGGGAAGGAAGGAGAGGAAAATGGGTGTTTCACTGGCAAACAGCAGCACCCGCCATGTGCCCCAGAGGAAGTGAGGGTCCCGAGCGCTCCGATTCCGCGGCTCGTTGGTCCCTGCTCTCAGCGGACGTGGGTGGGAGTGTCCTCTCTCTGCTCTGTCTTCCAGGTGCCGGGGGGAAGCACGGCTTGCCTCAGACAGAACTGGCAGAGGAATAAATCCTGACTGCCTGGACCGCTCGCCCCACAGCTGGCTCTGGACAACCCGGAGCTGAGACAGGGCGGAGGTCTCCATTTCTCCTCCAGTCTCAGCACTAGCAGGCGACGGGTCTCACCGAGGCCTGAACGGTACCTTCCGTCTGTTATTCTCTTCTCCCTTCCCTGGTTCTGGGCTTTAGAAAGCCTCCCCTCTCCCGGGGTCCACGAGTCGAGGGGATGCCTCTTGGAGGAGAGAAGATGGGATCATGAGTCCAGATCCTTTGTGGCCCATGAGGCAGACCTGTCTCCTCCCACCCGTCTCCCAGGGGCAGTGACTTAGCAGGAGAGCTTTCCAGGTGGTCCATTTCTATATCAGCATTTAAATAAAAGCTCAGTGGAGAACCCTGGGCCCTTCATCTACTGCTGCTGCCCAGAGCCAACTGTCCAGGCCTTCGGGAAGCTCCAGGGAAGTCACATCCTGAGCACCCAAGCCCTCAGGACTTCCCTGGTGGTCCAGTGGTTAAGAGCCCACCTTTCAGAGACACGTGTACCCCAATGTCCATCGCAGTGCTGTTTACAATAGCTAGGACATGGAAGCAACCTAGATGCCCATCAGCAGATGAATGGATAAGAAAGCTGTGGTACATTTACACAATGGAGTATTACTCAGCAATTAAAAAGAATACATTAGGATCAGTTGTAATGAGGTGGATGAAACTGGAACCTGTTATACAGAGTGAAGTAAGCCAGAAAGAAAAACACCAATACAGTATACTAACGCATATATATGGAATTTAGAAAGATGATAACGATAACCCTGTATACAAGACAGCAAAAGAGACACAGGTGTATAGAACAGTCTCTTGGACTCTGTGGGAGAGGGCGAGGGTGGGATGATTTGGGAGAATGGCATTGAAACATGTATATTATCATATGCGAAACGAATCGCCAGTCCAGCTTCGATGCATGAGACAGGATGCTTGGGGCCGGTGCACTGGGATGACCCAGAAGGATGGGGTGGGGAGGGAGGTGGGAGGGGGGTTCAGGATGGGGACCATGTGTACACCCGTGGTGGATTCATGTCAGTATATGGCAAAACCAATACAATATTGTAAAGTAATTAGCCTCCAATTAAAATAAATAAATTTATTTAAAAAATAAAGAATCTTTCAGTGCAGGAGACGTGGGTTCAAACCCTGGTCGGGGAATTGAGATCCCACACGAGGTAAGGCAACTAAGCCCGCTCGCCTCAACTAGAGAAGACCCAACACAGCCAAAAAGTAATTAGTTTTTTAAAACTCCATTTATATTAGCACAAAGAAATTAAAAAGAAAAAGAGGACCCAAGTCCTTACACATGCTGATTTTACTTCTGGGAGCTAAGCTTAGGAAAAATCATTCCAACCGTGGGAAAGCTTCATGCAGGAAGATGCTCACCGTGGATCTGGTGTGAGACCACGGTAGGGAAACAACCCGCCTAGTCAGTGATGGGAGAAGGCGGTGTGTGCCCTGCGTGAACCACAACACTAGCTGCGGCGGTCACAAACGCCAGCGCTCATCAAGAAAGAAGCTTCCGTGAGCGTGTGAGCGAAAACTCCAATGTGCAAACTCAGAGCTGACTTATCATTACACCCTCAGCATACACACAAGGAAGAGACGCTTTAAAGATGGTCATCGTGAATAAAGCGTTATACGAATACGGTGCTCATATTTTTAAAGGGCTTGTTTCTCATTAGTCTTCAGATCTTCATGGATGTTTCTAGGACATTTTAATGGGAAAAAGAAATTCATAATTTGGAAAAGTGCAGGGACATTAAAGGCTCTGTGACCCATTTCACCTTCTCTAGCGTGAGAGATAAGTTCTGAGAAAACATAACCATCCAGTAAGCAAGTCTTTTCTCTGGTTCGGCTTTGGAGGACGATGGCAGGAAGAGACAGGAGAAATGCAATGCTCTTCCTGAATTTTACCAAACCAGAGAGGACTCGGTTTCTTCTTTTTTCTTTAACTAATTTTGAGTGGTTGAATAGAATTTAAGAAAGCTCTTTCCCTCTACTTAAACTCCTAAATTCCAAGCCCCATTCTTCCATGTAGAGCACAGTATTACAGCAACAGCCCAGATCTGCAGGCCACCGCTGACTTCCCCTGACTCATTTGAACAAGCAAAGCAAAATATTCCCTTTTAAGCCAAGTGCAGTTTTATTTTTCAACAGAGAACAGGTTTTACCTGTTTTACTTACTCTTTTCACCAAAACTGCCTCAGCAAAGCTAGCCAATGAGTCTGCAAGCCGTGTTACGTCCACACTTCCCCAGCCTGCCCCGGCCTGCCCCGGCAGTCACGCACAGGAGGGAGGAAACGCTGTCCAACCCGTGGATGGGAGTCAGCTCAGCCTGCAGGCATGGGGGCCTCAGTGTTCCGAGTCTCCCCTCGCCTCCACTCCCAAGTCAGCCCACAGAGTGACTTCCTTAGCGCGCTGCTCTGACGAATCCGAATAGTGGTTACTTGAGTGTTTCCAGAACACCTGCCTGGTTCAGAGATCTGAGCTCAGCCTCCTACTGTTGGGACACAAGAATGGTGACGACCTTGCCTTCAAGGGGCTTACAATCCAGTCAGAAAGGCAAATGGCCACAATATATCAGACACACAACACGTGGCCATGAGGAGGAGGAGCTGGCTGGGCAAGAGACTCAGCCTCGGGGCTTTAGGTTCAGACACAGGAGAGAGAGCACGGACCACGGGGGACAGTTTTCAACTCCATTCTGGAGGTCATGTCTAGGACGCTCACAAATTCTCTATATCGAAGCATTCAGAGGAATGGTTCTAGACTTTGGAGGGGCAGGGGAGAAGGCTGGACCCTGAGAATCGGATGAGTGTTATGGAGCACTACCCCAGGAAAGCACACACCTTAGATGCACAAATAAATATGTGCACATGATTCCAGAAGATTCAGACTCACCCTTCTAGCGCCGTCCATTGGCCTCCAGACAGCACAGGACAATGCCGATGAATGCGGAGCACTTTTTGTATGTTGGGATCTGAATTCATGCTGTGCCTACATTCTTTCCTTCAATTCTTCCAACAAAAATAAGACACACGAAGCTTTGTTTCAACAGTATGCATGAAAAAAACTGAGGCTCAGAGAAGTTACCCAAATTAGAAGGCCGACCCAAGGGAAGAAGCCAAATCTGTGCTCCTTCAAACATCAACTGGCTGAGTGGATACTGACCATCACCTACCTCCATGACCTTCACCGCTTCACAGAAGACGTAACGGGTCTCGACAGGGTGACTCCCCCGTCCCAGGCCATGCGGACCACGGATTCAGAGCTCTCGACGAAGAAGCAGGACCGAAGGTCAATGCTCTGAAATCCCAAGTGGGGTGCGCTTGTGGGGAAGCTCTTGAAGCATCACATCTGGTGGCCTCCAGAGCGGATGTCTCTCCCTGCTGGGATGCAGAGGGAAGGAAGGCTGTGGGGGGGCCCTGTACCGTCCCTGTCACCCTAGAGCAGCCTACGACGCCAAGGAGCCTCACCTCCAGCCAGAGTGAGCCAGAGGGAGCTGGAGTGGGAGCCCTGTGAGAACCACACCCAGCCTGGAAGTGCTGGAGCTCAGGCTGGAGCTCAGTGCCCCGTGTCAAAGGACAGAAAGAACAGAGCCGGGTTGGGTCGCTTGGACCTGCAGGAGACGCCGGCGCACCCCGTGCGATCCACCCATCAGGGTCCTGCTCAGCGAACCTCCAGGCTCTGGCCGTCATGGGGGAGTCCAGCCCCTCCTCCAGGGCCAGGGGTGCAAAGATGCTGCAGGGACACGAGGAAATCATCGCTCCCCAGGACCGTGCCCACACCTGCGAGGTCTCCGCATGGCAGGTGTCTGCAGCGTGTCAACACACCCTTCTACTGTTGGATAAAGCACTTCCAAAGGCCTCGTCTGTAAACAATTCCAAGCCAGTACTTGAATCTCAAAACATTAGTTCAGACTGAAAGTGGGATTAACCACCACATTCACTGAGCTCGGTGCCAGGATTTATGCTGTCTTTAGAAGTCAGGTTCACTAGCAGAGGATAAACATATCCCAACCTCAAGGACAGTCGAAAAATACGGCTCTGAGAACAAGAGGTTGCTTCCCATCAGAGCCATCGGAGATGCCTGTTTTTATTAACACTTGGGTTACCAACACCATCTCTCACATTAAACTGAAAGGAGTCAGGATACGGCAGTGCTTAAATGACAAGATCTGATGGCAAATATCCCTGTCCAGTCTCTGCTTGGTTACGTACCTTTGGCCACATTCCTGCAGCCTCAGCTTTCATTCATAAAATGGAAGTTATACTGATTATTTCAAAAGCGTTGTTGGGAGGACTCAGCACAATTTTGTGAGCCAGACCTGGCACAGGACGAATCCTCAACAGAACAGCAGCTATTATTATTACAAAAAATTTTGAAGCGGGCATTATGCCCTCAGAATGTGCAGGTCAATGCCAGACACTCACATATCCAATGAATAAAGACATTATTTTGCAACGTAGAACTTTCTCCCCCAAAGTTATATTCTTTTGGTGGATCCATTTTAGCAACAGCCTAGCATTCAACTAACCAGATTTTTTTTCAAGCCAAAGAAAACCTTGCAACTATGATATGATTATTCCTGAACCTGTTTTGTGTGTGTGTATGAGGGCATTCTGTGACGCTCAGAATTTGCAATTATTTCCAGTGAAAGCAGAAATGAAACAAAATTCTTTCCTGGTAGCAGAAAGAACACTTGGAGACATTCTACCAGCTTTCTTTTTGTCTTGTTTTGATCTCATCAAATACACAGAAAAGAAAATAAACAAAACAGAACACTTCAAACGTTCCATTGCGGTGAACCCCGACTGTGTGAAAGCCTGGAGTGGAATAGAACCCGGTGCCTCCTCGTCCAGCTTTTCTGGGGAAAATCATTTAGAAGCAGAAATCTCACAGTTCCCATGACTCTGCGTTCCCAGCACCCAGCACAGTACCTGCCCAGGGGGAGCCTCAGCAGTGACCTGGGGTAGAACCTTATTATTTAATGGCTGCGCTTTAACAAGCAATGTATCATTTTTATGTGCAAAAGCCAGGCGAAGCCAGGGCTAGCTTGCTCCTTCCTTCCCTTCCTCCCCAAAGCACGCTCCACCCAGAGTGGGGCAGCCAGCAACCACCTAGGTTTGTCCTACAAGGAAACCGTGGCAGCATTCCCCCATAAGATCTCAGTTTGTAGAGATTGGGTGTTCGCGGCTTCTCCTCCATTCAGAGGGCCTGTTCTTGGCGAGATGGACTGCTCTCATCCCGCATGCGTCCCCCGGCCTTCAGAAAACAGCCTGGAATGTAGATGCTTTTGCCGGGAGGGAAGTGGAGTTTCTCCGACAGTTGGGCGCTGCCGTGTATCTTGTGTGTAGGAAAGGGTCAGCTCTATGTGCGTCCACCTTATGATCACTCATCGTTGGTCTGAAAGGCTGAGTTTCTCCTCTGCAAGCGCAGCGCCTTTGTCTCTTCTGAACTTCACTTGTGTTAGTCTCCAGGTCCCTAAGCCACCAAGGCTATTTAGAATTCTAAACCGGTTGGATCTCTGTTCAAAATGAATTTTCAACATAACCCCCATCACGCCCTGCACCCTTCTGCCCTCTGTCTGCTCCAGGTGCCAGCATCTCCAGACTGGACCACTGCAGTAGCCTCCCAAGCTCTCTTTCTTCCTCTTTGCCTAAGACCAGCGCCCACACAGAGACCCCAGCAGTCCTGTTCACGTGTTAGTGGGGCCCGTCTGCCGCCTGTATGGTGGGCCTGCCCCCGTGGAGGTGATGGTGCCTTTGGGGGAGGAGAGGCAGTGATGTTATCCCGAGGGCCCAGCTAGTTGTAGGGGACAAGGACGTGATGACAAAGGGGCCCGTGATGAAGCTGATCGCAGAGTGCCAGCGGGAGCGGGTGCTGAGCCCAGGCAGAGCCCCCAGGGTGGACAGTTAGCTGCGGTCTCTCCTCTCGCTGGGCCCAAGATCTGGGGACCCTCCACCCCCTGAGTGGATCAGGTATCAGGGGCTGAGCCATCTTTATTAAAAGAAAAAGATCACGCAGCGCTGTGATGGGGCATCTCCCCCGGGACCGGCAGTGACGGCCGTGCAGGGGAGGCTGATGCCTTCGTGGGCACAGCGGTGCTGACCTGGTCCCGATCGGTGGGGGAGGAGGAGGGGCAGGTGGGCATGCTGACCGAGCGGCGACGTGGCCCCGCCTGACCAGCCCCCCGCCCACTTCCTGACACCCTGCTGCTGGCCCGACAGCCCTGGGCGGTCAGCCACATGCTGGGCGAGGCCCCAGGAAGGGCAGAGGTTCCGTCCTCGCCCAGAGTCTGTCCGGATCTCTGAGTTTGGGGTAAACAGGAGCCACGCCCGACACTCACCACCAGCTGTGCCTTTCTCCTCAGGTACCTAGGAGGCCTTGCTGCCCACTGGGGGACCTCATTTAGTCCCAAGACCCCCAGCGGAAGCATGGTGGTACCCAGGCCACTCCAGCCAAGGCACGATGGGCAATAGGCAGCCTGGAGCCCCCAGTGTTCCCAGAGCCACTGCAGCGTCCCTTCCTGTGGTCAGAAGGGAACCCGGATGAGAGAGGCTCAGAGGGAGAGGCCTCCGCTACGGAATCCCACAGCCCAGCGACTGCACAGCAGAGTCCATGATGCCCTCAGCCCCCAGAGGGGCCCGCCTGCCCCCTCCCTTTGGGAGACGAGGTGCGGACACAGGCTTGCCTCCCAGTCCTGACTTTGGTCCCCAGGCTGCCGACAGGGAGGCACCCCCTTCTCCCTCATCTCCCCTGGACGCAGACCCCAGTCCATGCCACAGCCCGGGCAAGGGCAGGATTCCTGTCCCCTTGGGGGACCCAGTGGGGAGGACAGGTGCTTCGATCTCACTGGTGGACAGACCAGAAAGTGTGCCATGTAGACCCAGCAATTCCAGAGGTCTGAGCTCTGGGGAGAGGCCCCAGGTGTTCTGGGAGACAAGCAGGGAAGGCTGGTAAGAAAGTGGTTTGTAGCAGCAAACACGGGTAGCCCAAACATGCCCAACCAGGAGGGCAGAGTGTGGACGGGCACCGGGGGGCCAGCCCCAGACAGAGCAAGGCTGTGCCTCAGTCCCTGTCAGCTGAAAAAGCGAGTCACAGAAGAAAACATGCAGAACAGTTCAGACGAGCCCAAAGATGCATGGTGAGGGCACGTGTTTGCAACAAGAGTAGGGAAGCAGGGCGGGACCGAGACCGCCGCCGGGAGAGCGGACGCGTGTCGGGCAGGGAGAGGGTGGGATCCGGAGGCACCCGCAGGGTGGCAGGTCAGTGTTCTTCATGCTTTACCATCCCTGAAGGCAGGACAGTCTTTAAACTCCTGGCAGGGGGCGGATGTGCTTGCCTTGCCTTAGAAAGACCTCAGAGTCTCTTGACATCGATGCCAGCTTCTCCAAGGTAGAACATTCTGGAAAGGCAAAGACTCATTTCAGTGAAAATCTCATGATCTGCCTAATCACAGTCCAACCTGATTTTCAAAATTGATTTCTTGATCACAGTTAGCATCGCCGACTAGAGAGAAGCTGACAGCAGATGCCTCGGTGGGGTGATCACGCTCCATCTCCCTGGTGTTCGTGTCAGAACCGTTTCACCTGACTCTCATCCTGAGGACACCACCAGATAAATCCAGATCGTGATGCATTTTATGAAACTGGCCTGAGCGCCTCAGAAATGTCAGTATTGTAATCAACAAGGAAAGGCAGGAGACTGTTCTAAACCAAAGGACAGTGAAGCAGCTTAATAGCACAGTGACAGAAACTTGGTTCAATTCTAGGGGAGAAATCTAAAAAAGACCACTGGGAGATGATCCATCAGGAATGTTTGAATACGGACCATAACTGGATTACATTGAATTAATGGATTTCTGAGGTGTGATCCAGGCATTAAAGGCACACAAGAAGCTGTTAGTGCTTAGCGTATATATGTAGAAGTAGAGGGAACATCATGATGGCTGCAAGTTTCAAATATCTCAACAAAATAAAAAAGGCGTGGGGGAAGCAAACATGACCAGCTGTTAAGAACTAAGGAAATCTGGGTAAAAAGATGCTTCTTGCATTATCCTCCCAAATTTTTACATTTGAAATTTCTAAATAAAAAGTTTAAATAAATCAGCTTCTTCTATATCAGAGCAAAATATATACCCAAAAGAAAGGTTTATAATCCCAAGAAATATTACGGCGTTTTTGGTCTTCTTAAATAGCTCACATAATTTGAAGAATAACAAGGAAAGTGAATGCCACAGACACATAACATGCTCCCAGTGAAGCTGACAGACGAGGAGAGGGAGGAGCAGGACGTTGATAGGACCGTGATGCCCGATGTCTGAGCTGGAATCCCAGCCTTTCACCTAAAGTCTAGTCTGACCCATTCAAGCACTACAGTTTATTTCCAGCAAGAGTTAGCTGAATGAACACGTTTATAACACTTTGCAGTTGTCAGGATCTATTTGATTTTGCCAATATATGCTACCAGTAGAAAACAAAATGACTCAACATTAAAATTTATTTTAAAACTACCATTCTAAAGGAGATCAATCCTGGGTGTTCATTGGAAAGACTGATGCTAAAGCTGAAACTGTAATACTTTGGCCACCTCATGCGAAGAGTTGACTCACTGGAAAAGACTCTGATGCTGGGAAAGGTTGGGGGCGGGAGGAGAAGGGGACAACAGAGAATGAGATGGCTGGATGGCATCACCGACTCTGTGGACATGAATTTGAGTGAACTCCGGGAGTTGGTGATGGACAGGGAGGCCTGGCATGCGGTGATTCATGGGGTCACAGAGAGTCGGACACGACTGAGCGACTGAACTGAAGGTCTACACTGTCTTAAGAAAAACTGTAGAACTGGGCAGCTATTTCTACATTTCAAAAGTACTGGAACTAGTAAACACTGAAAACCATCCTTCAAAAAATGGTTTCCATGACAGCAAGCGTTGTAATGATTTTATAATAAAATATTTAAATGCAACATTCTTTATTTATTGTGATTTAAAATATGAACTACCATTTCATATGTAATACTTTTATTTGAATAATTCATCTAGGATAACTTTGCTCTAATTATTACTAAGAAGACATAATATACTCCTTTTTCCTTACTTAAAAATAGAAGAAGGACCTCTGTTCCATCCTTCACACAGTACCACTCTATTGTTGTCAGCCCTGGCTAGATTAGGTGAGCAAAGAAAGAATAATTGCAAGGAGACTAGCAAGAGTAAAACAGAGGAATAAAAAGACAGACAAAGGAGTAACAAACTCAAACCGATGTTATAAGCACATTGATATACATTTTAAAATCAAGCACCAATTAGCTTTATCCTCTTTGAAATTCTGCATGTTTTGCCTCCTTAAGTCAATTGAAACAACCAAGAGTACTTGATAATATTAGGTTTGTGAGCACCTAAATTAAGTTTGCAATCAACATTTAACTTTGGGGGACATCAAATTTATTAAATGCATAAGTTCTTTTTCATTTAATCATTGTGTGACTGGTGTCTGAATATTAAGATGGAGGTTGATTGTTTGAAGATTAATAAATTGGACATTCAACAAAATAGAAATGGCATTGACTATGTCTCTCTGTGCACAAAAAAACCCAAGGAAATTTCAAATTCCACCAAGATTCAGCACATTTCAGGATCTGATGTCTGGACTACATGTGAAAGGCTGGTTTAGGCCTAGGAGGGTACCTGGCCTGGGAACCCTGCCCAGGAGGTACACTCAACACTGAACTCTTTCCTCTCCCCTGGCGTCTAAGATAAACAGTCGATGGTCCATATGGAAAAGCAGACAGAAACAGCAGAGCAGAGATGCTTTTGCAAGACCAGGGAAGCCCCTGCAGTGAGCACCCCACCTGCATGCCGGGGAGCAGCAAGGAGGCTGGTCTCCCTGCTACTGGTAGGTCCCCAGCTCTGCTGGGTCCAGGGCTCCAGCACCTCACTGGGGAGTTGCTATGGGCTCCACTCCAGTACCCTGCAGTGCCAAGTGGGTTCATGACAGCGGGTGGGAGTCAAGTCGAGCCCAGCCTCCGAGCCAAGCAGGAAACACGCAGGGAGCATCTGTCATTGGTGCCGGTGCTGGCCTCAGCGCTGAGGGTGAACAGAATGCGCCCTATTCAATCTCAAGACACTTGTAGTTTAGCAATTAAAATACAACATCCAAGGGCTTCCTGGGTGGTCCAGGGATAAGAACCCGCCTTGCAATGCAGCAGACTCAGGTTTGATCCCTGCTTGGGGGAGTAAGATCCCACATACTGCGAGGCAACTAAGCCCAAGCCCCACAACTAGAGAGACCTTGGGCCACAGTGAAAGATCTTCCATCAGGCGATGAAGATTTCGTGTGCTTCAGCTAAGACCCAACACAGACAAATAAATAGTAAATAAATAAATATCTTAAATATTTGTGTAAGTATAACATCTAAAAGGCACCAACAGCATCTGTGAACTCAGTGCAAATAGGCCTCCTAGAAGTGAATGATGAATGCCTTGGAAGCCCGAGCAGGAGGAATTAAGGCTTAGGAAAGTCTCCAAGAGGAATGGGACATTTGGGTGGGCCTTGAAAAGAACAGTAAGGTATTTTTCCAAGATGCAAGAACTGGGAGAAGGGATGCAAACCAATAGCACAGGGGCAGCGTAGTCTGGAGCATCAGGGGACAGACTGTGTTCAGTTGCCCATTTTTAAAACCTGACCTTACAACTCACTACCTGTGTGACTTGGAGCAAGCTACATCAGCTCTCCACCACTCGTCCAGTTCAGTTCAGTTCAGTTCAGTCACTCAGTCTTGTCCAACTCTTCACGATCCCATGGACTGCAGCACACCAGGCCTCCCTGTCCATCACCAACTCCCGGAGTTTACTTAAGCTCATGGCCATTGAGTAGGTGATGCCATCCAACCATCACATCCTCTGTCATCCCTTCTCCTCTGCCTTCAATCCTTCCCAGCATCAGGGTCTTTTCAAATGAGTCGGCTCTTCGCATCAGGGGGCCAAAATATTGGAGCTTCAGCTTCAACATCAGTCCTTCCAATGAAGATTCAGGGCTAATTTCCTTTAGGATGGATTGGTTGGATCTCCTTGAAGTCCAAGGGACTCTCAAGAGTCTTCTCCAGCACCACAGTCCAAAAGCATCAATTCTTCGGTGCTCAGCTTTCTTTATAATCCAACTCTCACATCCATACGTGACTACAGGAAAAGCCATAGCCTTGACTAGATGGACCTTTGTTGGCAAAGTAATGTCTCTGCTTTTTAATATGCTGTCTAGGTTGGTCATAACTTTCCTTCCAAGGAGCAAGAATCTTTTAATTTCATGGCTGCAGTCACCATATGCAGTGATTTTGGAGCCCCCCAAAATAAAGTCTGTCACTGTTTCCACTGTTTCCCCATCTATTTGCCATGAAGTGATGGGACCAGATGCCATGATCTTAGTTTTCTGAAAGTTGAGTTTTAAGCCAGCTTTTTCACTATTCCCTTTCACTTTCATCAAGAGGCTCTTTAGCTCTTCTTCACTTTCGGCCATAATAGTGGTGTCATCTGCATATCTGAGGCTATTGATATTTCTCCCCGCAATCTTGATTCCAGCTTGTGCTTCCTCCAGCCCAGCGTTTCTCATGATGTACTCTGCATATAAGTTAAATAAGCAGAGTGACAATACACAGCCTTGATGTACTTCTTTCCCAATTTGAAACCAATCTGTTGTTCTGTGTCCAGTTCTAACTGTTGCTTCCTGACCTGCATACAGATTTCTCAAGAGGCAGGTTAGGTGGTCTGGTATTCCCATCTCTTTCAGAATTTTCCACAGTTTGTTGTGATCCACACAGTCAAAGGCTTTGGCATAGTCAATAAAGCAGAAGTAGATGCTTTTCTGGAACTCTCTTGTTTTTTTGATAATCCAACAGACATTTGGCAATTGATGTCTGGTTCCTCTGCCTTTTCTAAATCCAGCTTGAACATCTGGAAGTTCACGGTTCATGGACTGTTGAAGCCTGGCTTGGAGAATTTTGAGCATTACTTTACTAGCGTGTGAGATGAGTGCAATGGTGTGGTAGGTTAAGCATTCTTTGGCATTGCCTTTCTTTGGGATTGGAATGAAAACTGACCTTTTCCAGTCCTGTGGCCACTGCTGAGTTTTCCAAATTTGCTGGCATATTGAGTGCAGCACTTTCGCAGCATCATCTTTCAGGATTTGAAATAGCTCAACTGGAATTCCATCACCTCCACTAGCTTTGTTCATAGTGATGCTTCCTAAACCCCACTTGACTTCACATTCCAGGATGTCTGGCTCTAGGTGAGTGATCACACCATCGTGATTATCTGGGTCATGAAGATCTTTTTTGTGTAGTTCTGTGTATTCTTGCCATCTCTTCTTAATATCTTCTGCTTCTGTTAGGTCCATACCATTTCTGTCCTTTATCGAGCCCATCTTTGCATGAAATGCTCCCTTGGTATCTCTAATTTTCTTGAAGAGATCTCTTGGTTTTCCTATTCTGTTGTTTTCCTCTATTTCTTTGCATTGGTCACTGAGGAAGGCTTTCTTATCTCTTCTTGTTATTTTTTGGAACTCTGCATTCAGATGCTTATATCTTTCCTTTCCTCCTTTGCCTTTTACTTCTCTTCTTTTCACAGCTATTTGTAAGGCCTCCTCAGACAGTCATTTTGCTTTTTTGCATTTCTTTTTCTTGAGGATGGTCTTGAGCCCCATCTCCTGTACAATGTCATGAACCTCCGTCCATAGTTCATCAGGCACTTTGTCTATCAGATCTAGTCCCTTCACTTCCACTGTATAATCATAAGGGATTTGATTTAGGTCATACCTGAACGGTCTAGTGGTTTTCCCTACTTTCTTCAATTTAAGTCTGAATTTGGCAATAAGGAGTTCATGATCTGAGCCACAGTCAGTTCCTGGTCCTGTTTTCGCTGACTGTATAGAGCTTCTCCATCTTTGGCTGCAAAGAATATAATCAATCTGATTTCGGTGTTGACCATCTGGTGATGTCATGTGTAGAGTCTTCTCTTGTGGTGTCAGAAGAGGCTGTTTGCTGTGACCAGTACGTTCTCTTGACAAAACTCTGTTAGTCCTTGCCTGCTTCATTCTGTACTACAAGGCCAAATTTGTCTGTTTCTCCAGGTATTTCTTGACTTCTTACTTTTGTATTCCAGCCCCTTGTTACAAAAAGGACATCTTTTTGGGTGTCAGTTCTAAAAGGTCTTGTAGGTCTTCTTGGAACCATTCAGCTTCAGCTTCTTCAGCATTACTGGTTGGGACATAGACTTGGATTACCGTGATATTGAAGGGTTTGCCATGGAAATGAACAGAGACCATTCTGTTGTTTTGAGATTGCATCCAGGTACTGCATTTTGGACTCTTGATGACTATGATGGCTACTCCATTTCTTCTAAGGGATTCCTGCCCACAGTAGTAGATATAATGGCCATCTGAGTTAAATTCACCCATTCCAGTCCATTTTAATTCACTGATTCCTAGAATGTCGATGTTCACTCTTGCCATCTCCTGTTTGACCACTTCCAATTTGCCTTGATTCATGGACCTAACATTCCAGGTTCCTATGCAATATTGCTCTTTACAGCATCGTACCTTGCTTCTATCACCGGTCACATCCACAACTGGGTTTTGTTTTTGCTTTGGTTCTGTCTCTTCATTCTTTCTGGAGTTATTTCTCCACTGATCTCCAGTAGCATATTGGTCACCTACCGACCTGAGGAGGTCATCTTTCAGTGTCATATCTTTTTGCCTTTTCATGCTGTTCATGGGATTCTCAAGGCAAGAATATTGAAGTGGTTTGCCATTCCCTTCTCCAGTGGACCATGTTTTGTTGGAACTCCCCACCATGACCCGTCCATCTTAGGTGGGCCTAAATGCCATCCCTCAGTTTATAATAATAGTATTAATCCTTACTCAGAGGGGCTTCCCAGGTGGCTCTAGTGGTAAAGAACCCACCTGCCCATGCAGGAGACATAAGAGATGAGGGTTCAATCCCTGGGTGGGAAAGATCCCCTGGAAGAGGGCATAGCAACCCACCCCAGTATTCTTGCCTGGAGAATCCCATGGACAGAGGAGCCTGGTGAGCTGCAGTCTGTGGGGTTGCAAAGAGTCGGACATGACTGAGTGACTGAGAATCCATGCCCTCCTAAGATTATTTTGAGGAATAAGTGAGTTACAGAGTGTAGTGTCCTTGGATCCCTGCTTCACCTGTGATCAGCACTCAGTAACGTCAGCTTCTATTTCCACCCCCTGTGCTCACAAAAAGCCGCCAGCTCTCCGTCCTGCCATCCTCTGTTGGTGACTCTGAGCATGCCCAGTGCTGTGTTCCGTCCTTCTGGGCGTGTATGTTTTGGCATGGCCCGTCCAGGCCACCTCTGCCCAGGAGGGCAGTGTGCTCATGCGGATGTTCCTGGCTCACCTGTCTGCGCGCATGAGACCCTGCACTAGACTCGTCCCAAGCCTGGTCCTCCACCAACCTTGGTGGGTCAGAGACACCTTCCAATGGGAGCTCTTGATCTTGAGCTGGATTCAAACCCAACTTTATCCTTGCCTCCCTTGTGCATATTAAACTCTCTGAACTTTTGCTCTTTTGTCTGTAAGTGGACGGTAGCAACACCTACCTCACAGGTGCTATTGTAAGGTTTAAATAAAACAAGGTAAATATGCAGAGCTGTTTGACCCAGTGCCCAACACAGAATAACTGCCAAAAACAGAAGAACTGAGGCTTTCGAACTGTAATGCTGGAGAAGATTCTTGGGAGTCCTTTGGTCTGCAAGGAAAACCAGTCAATCCTAAAGGAAATCAACCCTGAATATTCATTGGAAGGAATGATGCTGAAGCTGAAGCTCCAGTATTTTCGCCACCTGATGTGAAGAACTGACTCATTGGAGAAGATCCTGATGCTGGGAAAGGTTGAGGGTAGGAGGAGAAGGGGACGACAGAGGATGAGATGGTTGGATGGCATCACCAACTCAATGGACATGAGTCTCAGCAAGCTCCAGGAGACGGTGAAGGACCGGGAAGCCTGCTGTGCTGCAGTCCATGGGGCCGTAAAGAGTCGGACTCGACTTAGCACCTGAACAGCAAGACAAGCGTTAACACGCAAACAGTAACCTTGCAGTGGCGCACAGATTGTTAGTATTTGTCCATTTTTTTCTAGAAATAGTCATCACTTTTATCAGATTATCAAAGAGGTCCTTCTTGCTGTCTGGTATCCTCCCAGCGTGGAGGGACTCTGGCTCAGACTGGAGTGTGTAGGCTGTCATCACTGGCCAGGACCCCCCTAAGTGTATAAAGCACAGAAGAGAAAGCTTCCCTGGCCTCGTCTTCGTTTGTGGAGTTGCCTTTCCTGAGCAATTTGGGGAAGACGGACGTGTCTGTGGAAAGTATTGGGAAGTGAGCTGAATGGGGCTCCCGCTGCTCCTTTCCTCTTCCTCACACCCTCACCCCCATTCCCAGGGCCCCCAGTTTGGTCAGCTTCCTACACCACCTGCACTTGTTCCAGAAAAGGATCTGAGAAATTCGCTGCTACTGAGACCACGATGAACAAGAACACAGGAGTCCCAGGAATGTCTGCCTTTGATCCATTGGGCAAAGCTACAGTCAAAGGGAAGGTCTAATTAGGGGGTTACAGGGCTCGGGAATGCCGGGGAGGAAAACTGCTGTTCCTGGGAGGTGTTCCCAGGACGCGAGACCTGTCCCCGGTATGGCAGCTGTGGCTGGCCTGAACAGGGGCACAAGAGACAAAAACACAGTTTAATGCCTGCTCTGAACATCAGGTGCTAAGTCGCCTCCAGTCAGAGCTGACTCTTCACAACCCTATGGACCACAGCCTGTCAGGCTCCTCTGTCTGTGGGATTCTCTAGGCAAGAATACTGGAGGGGGCTCCTTCTTCTCTAGGGGATCTTCCCAACCCAGAGATTGAACCTGAGTCTCCTGCATTGTCAGGCAGATTCTTTACCGCTGAGCCACCAGGGAAGCCCCATTCAGTTCTGTTCAGTTCAGTTGCTCAGTCGTGTCCGACTCTTTTCGACCCCATGAATCACAGCACGCCAGGCCTCCCTGTCCATCACCAACTCCCGGAGTTCACTCAAACTCATGTCCATCGAGTCAGTGATGCCATCCAGCCATCTCATCCGCATACATACATGTATATTTGTGCATAAATGGAAAATTCCAGAATGATACAGAGCTAATTGGTAACGATGACTACCTCTGGGGAGGAAGCCTTGGAGGGTTGGAAACCTGGAGTGGAAGAAAGGTTTGGTTCTACCGATACTTTTTACCATTTATATTCTTTTATATCACTGATTTTTTAAAGCATATATATGTATGACTCTTTCAATTTAAGAAATAAATATGAAAAGACGGTATGAGTAAAGTCGGTGAGCTATGAAATCTTTTGATAAAACCAACAGCATGAAATATTACTTTTAAAAATTCACAAGAGACCACAGTTAACAAAACAGATGCCGTAAATCAAGCCCACAGTCAAAATATTTGCTAGCATTCAGAATCCAGGTAAATTCTGTGATGCAAAGTGTCCTTAAAGGCGACTGAGGATGTCCTAGGAAAACTGAGAGGAAATAGGCCCGATGCTGGAGCAGGCTTTCTTAACAACGTGGGTTTTTACTTTAGAAAGAGCATCCAGTACATCTCCACACCTATTTTTGAATGAAGAGAAAGGGTTTCAGGAAGTTGCGTCTTCACTAGTTAGGTCAGCCCGCTCCCCCAAGCCTGCTTTGGTTCTGAGCCTGAGAACCAGCACAGCACACACCAGCTGACTCAGTCCTTATAAAGAGCATTTTCCCAGTAAGCTTGGAGTGGTCAGCATTAAGGCGGGCAGTCAGAAGCCAGGGAACGTTTGGATATGGAGTGGGAATCAGGCCTGAACGTCACGCTCAGGTTTCAGGGCCCACTCTGAGAATCTCTGCACAGTTCCTCACATTTCTGCTTTTGGGATTTGATGATTACGTTCAGGGCCCACTCTGAGAATCTTTGCACAGTTTCTCACGTTTCTGCTTTTGGGATTTGATGATTACGTTTTTCTGACAGAGAAAAACAAAACTAAAGCCCCACAAGTCCTGAAAATTAGAAGATTTCCCGGTGGAACATTCTATTAAGAAGGAGGAGAAAAATATTCCCATGTTCACTCGCCAGGCACCACCATCAGTCCCCAAAGGCGTTGAAAACAGCAGGAGAAAGTGCTCCTGCAGAAATTACAGAGGAATATTCTGCTTCACCAAATACTACACAACTGAAACTAAAGTAAAAAAAGTCTTTCTATGTTGGCTTTGAAATCACACTGCTAACATCCAAAACGCTCATACGCTCTAGTGATCGTGAAAGCAGTGTATGAATCTGTGAACTAAAAAGGCGGCTGACGAACAGCGAGAGGCAGACAGATCCACGAAGCCACACGGTACGGGCCATGTTACCGGCAGGTTCCCAGTGCATTTCCTCAAGCATGTTGGCTCAGACAAGCCTCCGACATTTGTTAAGAGAGAAAGATCCAGAACCAAATTAATCTGCCAGAGTCTCCTGTATTTGGCACAGTTGGATGTCACAGGGAGAGTCTCCCTCCTTAAGGAATTACTCTAGGAATGATTAGAATAGCACCAGAGTGTAAGCAAGATCAAAGTGAAAGCCGATTTTTTCAAATTAACGTCTATAAACAGTTTACAATATGCGCCAGGCTGTATGCTTAGTACCTCAAATGCATTATCTTGTTTAATTCTCATCCACCTGCATGCTGCTGCTGCTGCTGCTGTCTCCACGTCACAGATGATAAAACAGAGGCTTAGAAAGATCGGTAAGTACCAGTCCCAGAGCCCAGGCCCTTAACCAACCTGTTCTATTTCTTCTGCTCATTACGTCAAAAACAGTTAACAATCAGCGCTGCAGAATGCCCAAGTCACACATTTCCAGGCACTGGGTCTGTCTTCAGTTCTCAGTCAGCATCAAAGGCAAACTTCCTAAACTTACTCAATTTTTCTACAATCTGCCAGCTCTGCGTGCAGCTGTGCCAAGGCTGGGTGCTGGAACTTTCATGTCAGTCCTTTTCAGTCACTTTAGAAACAGTCCTTCTTTGCCCGTTTTGAAAAAGTAAATAAACGACTCAACCGACAGGCCAGAGGTGAATCGGAACCAAAGCCGTTCTGTGTTACCTACATCTTAGAGGTTATTCTCTTAACATCGAGGTCACATAAATTTAATTTCTTCTTCCTTGACTCAAAATGTTCTCTTACTTATGCAAGAAAAATTAGATCAAATCAAAATATGTTCATCTCATATAATGAATGGGTTTCAAGAAAGTAATGTATAAACAGAATTGTGTGCTAAATACACAGTGGAGAACTGGTTATTGGAAAGAAGTTGGTAATGATTCATTCTGCACTGCAAGAAATCCTTTTGTGTGATTTATTTATCACGCACCCCATACCAAACCCATGTTTCAGGCAGCTTAGAAAGGTACACATAATCCCAGATAAAATAAAATTTGAAAACAGTAACGGATTTAAGGCAAATTGAACACAATGACAGGCAGGGTAAAACGAGTGCACAAAATCCACGAAGGTCTTTGGCCTTCACGGGGCGGGCTCGCTGGTTAAGCCAACTGTCCAGCGGCCAGTGTCTAGACAGAAACACCATGACTGCCCAACTTTAGGTACATGGCAATCACTCTGACAAAACTGGTGGATGTTTTCCAAGTGGTTCCGGGACCTCCCAACCTTAAGGAGGTCCCTGTCTCCTCCCGCACCAGCTTCCCGGCAGCCGCCTCCGAGAGGCTGTGGTCTCTCCCGAGTCAAAGCCATCCTCTGCCTTCGCTGTTTTTTCCAGACCACTTTGTAAATACATTTTGTAAAAGCTTCTGCTCCTGTTGTCATCTTCCAGAGTCTGCTCCCTTCCCCTCACCCCTCCAAGACTGCCCCCTCCTCCCCTTCCTCCACAGGTGCTTGCATGCATCCGGGTGACCGATGGAAATGGTGCCCGCCCACCCAGCCTGCCCCGTCACTTTCCTTGGCCTGCCCCATCCCGCCGCATCAGCCGTCTGCTGTCACCTCGTGCACCCCGCCTTCCCCGTCCTGCACCTGGGAAGCCCCACATCCACCTTCCAGGGCCAGTTTCCACCCACCCTCGCTGCAGCTGCAACCACCTGGTGCCTGGGCGCCTGTGCCCGGGTACCTCCACGAGTCTCGTGTAACTGACCCAGGGTAGGACCCAGGCATCGGGCCATTCGTGGAGCAAATTCCGGCAGGCCACCTGAGCTGACGCTCCGGCGCCGGTCCCTGGCCGCCGTCAGCTATCCTCCCTGCTTCGTTCTCTGGCTCCAGCCTCCTTCAGTCCTCTGACCCGTGTCTGCTCCTGCATCACCACCATCTCTCCCCCTTCCCACCCTCATGCCTTTTGGCCTCCTACCCAGTTCTAACCCCAGGCTACCATTCCCCTCTGCCAATCTTTTGCCAGTGTCTTAAACTCTCTTGACCTACTGTATTTACATAGTAACTACTTTGGCCACCTCATGCGACGAGTTGACTCACTGGAAAAGGCTCTTATGCTGGGAGGGATTGGGGGCGGGAGGAGAAGGGGACAACAGAGAATGAGATGGCTGGATGGCATCACCGACTCGATGGACATGAGTTTGAGTGAACTCCGGGAGTTGGTGATGGACAGGGAGGCCTGGCGTGCTGTGATTCATGGGGTCTCGGAGAGTCGGACACGACTGAGCGACTGAACTGAACTGAACTGACAAAAACCGAAAACAAACAAGAAGCTCCAATCTAAAGGAATCCAGTTATTTCCCTTCTTAGAGCCTGAAACTTCTGAGCAGTGCTTGGAGGAAAAAAAAAATCAATATTCTTCATGTAAATTAAAAGTGAAAAGAAAAAATCTTAGCAAATTAAAATAGAAGAGAACGCCCTTAATTTAGAAAATGGAATTTGCAACAAACATTTTAAACAGAAAAGCTCTAGATGAACTTAGGTTAAATTATTAGAATTAAAGAATAAACTTTGCAAATTTTCTGGATAGATTGCTGTTGTTCAGTCACTCAGTCACGTCTGGCTCTTTGCAATCCCATGGACTGCAGCCCACCAGGCTTCCTTGTCCTTCGCCATTTCTCAGAGTTTGCTCAAACTCATGTCCATAAGTGATGCCATCCAACCATCTCATCCTCTGTCGTCCCCTTCTCCTCCTGCCTTCAATCTTTCCCAGCATCAGGGTCTATTCCAGTGAGTCAGTTCTTCCCACCAAGTGGCCAAAGTATTGAAGCTTCAGCTTCAGCATCAGTCCTTCCAATGAACATTCAGGACTGATTTTCAGACCGATGGACTGGTTGCATCTCCTTGCAGTCCAAGGGACTCTCAAGAGTCTTCTCCAATACCACAGTTCAAAAGCATCAATCCTTCGGCGCTCAGCCTTGCTTATGGTCCAGCTCTCACATCCATACATGACTACTGGAAAAACGATAGCTTTGGTTACACAGACCTTTGTCAGCAAAGTGATGTCTCTGTTTTTTAATATGTTGTCTAGGTTTGTCATAGCTTTTCTTCCAAAGAACAAGCAACTTTTATTTCGTGGCTGCAGTCACTGTCCACAGTGATTTTGGAGCCCAAGAAAATCTGTCACTGTTCCCCATCTATTTGCCGTGAAGTGATGGGACCAGATGCCATGATCTTAGATTGTCAGTGTACAGAACTCAGTTGTATTTTTCTATTATAGCAATGAAGACTTTGAATATGCAAAAAAAAACTAGGGTGTCATTTATTTCTTCAAAAGATATCATGGACTCAGAAATAAATATGACATTGTTTAAACTGCCCAACTGAAATGAGAAACTTATATTCACAGAAAAACCTATGCATAAAATTTTATAGTGGCTTTATTCATAACTGCCAAAACCTGGGAACAACCCAACCGTGTCTCACGTGAAGAGTGGATAAGCCAGGATACACGTCTCAGATGGACAATTACTCAGCAGTGTAGGGAAATGAACTCCCGATACATGCGCAGGCAGGGTGAACCCCAAAGGCACTGGGAGAAATAGAAGCCAGACCCAGACAGGTTTCCATTTCCACGACATTCTGGAAAAACCATGGTGACTCCCAGAGGCGGAGGTGGGAAGAAGGGTTTACTAACTTGTGAGGCAGGGGGATTGCTGGGACTGTTCTGGTTCTCGGGCTTTTTCCTAGCTTTATTGTTAACGTGCAGCATTGTGTGTATTTAAGGTACACAGTGTGGTGATTTGATAATATGTATGTATATTACACCACAATAAGGTCAGTTAGCACACACACCACCTCACCTTGTGTGTGTGTCGTGAGAAGCTTTGAGATTTTCTCTCTTAGCAAATGTCAGGCATACAATACAGCACTGTTAACTGAAGTCTCCGCGCTGTGCATCACATCCCCAGACACGTTCATCTTATAACTGGACACTAGACTCTCTGCCACCTTCATGAATTCCCCCACCGTCCAGCCCCCAGCAACCACCAAACTACTCTGCATTTCTATGATTTCAGGGTTTTTTTTTAGATTCCACAAACAGATGCGATCACACAGTAATTGCCCTTCTCTGCCCGATATATTTCACTCAAAGCCTTCAAGCTTTGAACACGCTGCTGCAAATGGCAAGAATTCCTCCTTTTTATGGCTGAATAATATTCTCCTATATTTGTGACACATTTTTTAATCCATGCATCTGTCAGTGGACACAGGATGTTCTCATGTCCTGGCTGTTGTAAATAATGCCACAATAACCATGGGATGCAAATGTCTCAAGACAGTGATTTAAGTTCTTCTCGTTTTACATCTTGACTGGCGGTGGTTACACAAAAAATACCTTTGTCGAAATTCATAGGCCTGAATAATAATGAGTGGATTTTACTGGGTGCACACTATACTTCAACTGTAAAGCTTTTAAAAGGCAAAAAATAAACACCATATTCTATATTGTTTATACAATTTTTAAAAAATCTCAGTCGTAGAACTGTTTCGAGGGGAAGTTTGTAACAATCAAAATTGCTATTTGAATGCCCCACGGTGCTACGTATTCCTGTGTTTAAATAGTAGATTTAAAATGAACAATGAAAACACAGTGATGATAAGAAAAAAAAACAGAACTTGTATTATTTAAATTGTGTCATTCTATAAGATCACTTGGAATTTTGATTGGTGTTTAAGTTTGAGGATAGTGAAAACGTGTGAGAGGTATAAAGTTTGTGCTTGATAACTGCAAATTTTAGTTAACATATAAAATATTTTATATATTTGGTTAGCATATGTTAAATTGAGGTTCATTTTATTTTATTTAAATGAAATTAATTAATTAATTAAAACTGAAACTCCAATACTTTGGTCATCTGATGCAAAGAACTGACTCCTTGGAAAAGACTCTGATGCTGGGAAAGACTGAAGGCAGGAGGAGAAGGGGACGACAGAGGATGAGGTGGTTGGATGGCATCACCGACTCGATGGACATGGGTTTGGGTGGACTCCGGGAGTTGGTGATGGACAGGGAGGCCTGGAGTGCTGCGGTCCATGGGGTCACAAAGAGTTGGACACAACTGAACAACTGAACTGAACTGATTTAAATTATTTAATAATTTAAATTTATTTGAATTTAGATTGTCCAGATTTTTAAACTTTCAATTATAGTAAATTATAATTGACTATAATTATAGTTGTGACTTGTTTTAAGACTAAAGAATAAACTAAGAAAATACAATATTACATCAGAGGTTCTATTTGGTAGTTACCTAAACTATACCTTTGGCACACTGTTCAGATTTATCAACATTCATTTGTTACAAAATATTTTTAAAGGATTTCTATGACTATTTCCATATCTGTCAGTTCACACAAAAGGAAGATTTGAAATTAAAATTAACAAAAATATTTTCAACCGATCATTAGAGAAGATAGATTTAAAAATCTGGCTACACTATCTTGAACATCAGTATACTGAAATCAGTTTTGACAGCCATCGACAAATCTGTGGAAGGACTGAAAACGGGTGGTGGGAAAGGATGGTCTTTCCATAAATGACGTCTCCCCTGTTCGAGCAGGTTTGCCTGGCCCCTGCCTTTGTGCCTAGAACTTACCACCTCCCAACACTCCGGAGAATGGACTCATTGTACTGACTGTTGGCTGCCTTAACCCCAGTGAGAATGCAATCTTTCTCCACGGAGGCAGACGTCTTAGTCCACCTGGCTCGGCTGTGTGTCCCGACCCCCTGGAACAGTGCTTGGCACCGTGCCAGGCCTCAGTGAATGTCTTTGACACGAAGGAGTGAGTGAGTGAGCGGATGAGTCGTGAGTTTGAGGCAAGCTGTAGGGCAGTCACGCGAGGCTCCGGCTGCGAGCTGTTTGTGCAGAGTCCTCCGAGATGAGGAGCCCCTTTGAGCGGGGGACCAGGTCTCGAGAGTTCTGGCCACGAAGTGACTGCACGCACGCTGGGCCACCGCTGAGCCATGAAGTCCCTCCTGTGTGAATTAGAAAGCACGGCCCTTCTTCCCAGCTGTGCGCTGCTGAGGGGTCATAAAATGGTGCTGCTACGGTGGAAAATGGTATGCAGGCCCTCAAAAATTCAAAACAGGATTGCCATACGATCCAGCAGCTCCACTTCCAGGTGTCCACCTGAGCAAATTGAAAGCAGGGCCCTGGAGAGGTGTTTGTACACCCGTGACTGCAGCAGCATTATTCACAGGAGCCCAAAGGCGTCCACCAACAGATGAACAGACAGTGCGGTCAACGCATGCGGTGACGAACCGCACTGCATCCCCTAAAGAGGAAGGGAATTCTCAACAGAGACCGTGAAGACTCGATGCTCAGTGAAACAGGCCAGCCACGAAGGGACAAGTGCAGCGTGATCCCACTACTCGAGGCTGCGGGAATAGTCAGAGCCTTGGACAGAAGGCAGAACGGGGTTGCCAGGGGCTGGGGGTAGTGAGGAGTTCATCTCTAATGAGGATGGCGTCTGGGTTTGAGAAGATGGAAGAGGTGGATGGACGGTGGGGATGGCTGCAGAATAATACGAACGTGCACATCACCGCTGAGCTGCACTTAAGAAAGGTTGAGATGGTTAATTTCATGGTATGTGTAGTTTACCGGAGAAGGCACTGGCAAGCCACTCCAGGACTCTTGCCTAGAAAATCCCATGGATGGAGGAGCCTGGTGGGCTGCAGTCCGTGGGGTCGCTAAGGGTCGGACACGACTGAGCGACTTCACTTGCACTTTTCACTTTCACACATTGGAGAAGGAAATGGCAACCCACTCCAGTGTTCTTGCCTGGAGAATCCCAGGGGCGGGGGAGCCTGGTGGGCTTCCGTCTATGGGGTCACACAGAGTCGGACACGACTGGGGTGACTTAGCAGCAGCAGCAGCAGTAGTTTACCAGAGTAAAACAAAACCTGGGAGAAAACGAGCCTCTGACTGAAGGAAGACGGCTGTGGCCTGGGAGAAGAGGGAGGTGAGAGCACTCCAGTTTGACCTCAGTCTGATGAGAAGCAGGTGTTTTCAAAACCAAGTCTACAGGGTCTCAAAGACGTGAAGAAACCCAAGGCCGGCCGTGTGTCCGCGGTGACTCCCTCCCTGGAGGGCAGTGAGGAGACACTGATGCAAGGCCTTTCACACGAGCGTGCCCTCGGGTCCAGTAATTCCACGTTTAGGCATTTCGCCTCGAGAAATGATCCAAGATATTCGCAAGATGTATCTGTAAGGATGAACCTTTGTTTACAATATCAAACTAGCAATCACTTAAAAAGTGGGGCACGGTAAAACGAACGTGTTGCACGGTCACTGTACAATTAATAAAGACCCTACACTGCCAAAGAATGGTTAGCGGCGTGGGGAAACGGTCTCAATAAACCACGAAATGTGAAACCATTTACAGAACAGCAAGACCACTCTGCATATACTTTTGCTGAAAAACTTTACCTGTATAGGTGAAGAGAAAGAGTTATAGCACAGCTGATTTCATCTTCATCTTTCCACTTTTGTGTATTTTCTAAATTCTTCATATTGTACATGTATTCTTTATGTGACTGGAAATAAAAACACTGTGTAAATATTTTCAAGTTAAATCTGAGTCTGTTTGTTCCTAATTGGTAAACACTGGGACCAATTTAGGTTGAAATTTACCTTTGTCAGATGAGAAAGAAAAGGAGAAAAAAAAATGTCTCCGTTTTTTTTTGTTGTTGCCCTGTGTCAGGTTTTACTGTCAAAAACCAGACTGTACAAGAGGGTTTAAAATATTTAAGGGAATACATTCTGCAATCACTCCAAAAGCACCTGTTTGCGTGAAATCCATTGGTATGCAAATTGCCAATCACTCCTGTCTTATTCATTAAAGCCAGTCACCCAAGTCTCTCACCAATCAATAACTGATGGGGGTGGGGAGGGCAGAGGGGGAAAGAAAGGGGACGCTCCAGAACCTGGAAGTAGAGTTACACGTCTTCAGCACCAGCCCCGCATCGTAGACGTTCACATTCTCATTTCCACGACTCCATCATCCGCGATGTTCACACCGTAACTTTTCTAGAGTCATCTGTTTGGACGTCTGCTGGTGCTATGCATTTGTTTCTTCTAACTTTTATTGGAGTACAGTGGCTTTACAATATCGCGTTAGTTTCTCTGAGCCGCAAAGTGGATCAGCGACGCATACACCTATATCCCCTCTGTTTTGGATTTCCTTCCCATTTAGGTCAGCACAGCGCTCAAGTGGAGCCTCCTGTGTTAAACTGTCGGTTCTCATCAGTTGCCTGTTTTATACGCAGCAGCAGTAATGCAGTGTCAACCCCAGTCTCCCGACTCATTTCACACACCCCGCCTCCCCCTTGGGAACCATTTTTTTTGTACCTCTGTGTCTCTACTTCTGCTTTGCAAATGAAACCATCCACTCCGTTCCTCCAGATTCCACGTATCCGCACTAACGTGTACTCGCTTCTCTCCTTTCTAACTTGCTTCACTCTATGGGACAGTCCACGTCTCTACAACTGGCACAGTTTCATCCTTTTGACGACTAAGGAGTATTCCACCGTGTGTGTACCGCTGCTTTATCCGTCCCTCTGCTGATGGGTATCTAGGTCCCTTCTGTGCCCTGGCTGTTGCGAACAGTGCTGTAGTGAACACTGGGGGCACTGGGCATGTTTCATTTGTCACAACACCAGCGTGGACTGGATTCGGGAGCTTCAGTCCAGTACGCCTTGCCGGACTGTACCTGGCTGCTGCACTTCGGTCCCTGCAAGAGGGACGCAGTCAGGGTTGGGGCAGAGATGGAGGGACGCTTGCAGCTGAAGGTGTACTGTCAGTAACTCCATCGCCCAGTTTTGAGGAATTTCAGCCTTCGTGTCTTCCGGTGTATCCAACTTAATGGATTTAGGTTTGTAAAGGAACAAGCCTTGGTAAGGCAGTGTTCTTTCAGGGGCTTTGCTTTATCTGTTCTGTGCAGCCTGGACTCCAGAATTTTGTCAGAAGTTGTCCCTTAGGCGCAGCCTGAACAGGTATCCATGCTTAACAACATCCAGAAAGGTCCTGTTATGAGTCAAATTATATTCCCCCAAATTCATGTGTTGGTCCTAACCCCATCATTTCAAAATGTAACAGGAGACGGGATCTTCAGAGAGGTCCTTAAGTCACAGGGAGGTCAGCTGGGCTGCGTCCTCATAAGAGAGGAAATAGGACGCACACACAGAGGGACGGCCCCGTGAGGACACAGCCCGAGGCAGAGTCTGCAAGCCAAGGAGGAAGACCTCGGGAGCAGCCAGTCCTGAGACACCTGGTCTGGGACCTCCGCCTCCAGACCGGGAGAACATGCGTCTCTGTGGTTTAAACCCCCAGCCTGCGGTCTTTGTCCCAGCAGCCCTGGCAGACTGATACAGGTTCTCCCCCAAAATAAATCACTAAGGAATGATGAACCTATACAGGAAAAGCAGGAGAAAACCATGCCATTGACTAAAGCATAATTTTTCACCGATCAAGCCACGATTCACACACAGTAGAGTTCTGTGACTGATTTCTAATTTCCTCTCCGGGAAATTGGGCCCGGCTGTGGTAAACACCTCTGTCTTGGTTTGGCTCAGATACATCAATCCTTTCCTACTGTCTGGTGCTTCTTACAATCGGGGTTTTTAACCGCGGTCACAGGGCACCTTTCAGTTCATCATCTACCATTCTTCAAAGCTCTGTTGTTAAGCGCCCATTTTCCATCACTGTCTGTCTAGGTTCTGGTGAAAGCAACACCCACGCGATGTTGAAATGCTCAATACGCTGAGATCGCTTCTCCTTCCTTCAAGGGGTCAGCTCCTCCCTGATCTAACTAAAGCAGTCACAGCCGCCTGTTCGCTGGGAGACTGAGTCTCTATTCACATGCTTTGCTTGGTCCTGTGATTTGGGGGTGGGGGGTGGGTGTTGATATGCGACTCCTGAGATTTGGTGGGAAGAAACAAACTCCCCGTTTTAGTGTCTGTCGCTGACAACTAGACAACTTCCCGCTGTACCCCGGGCTTCCTTGGCTCAGCCGTGTGTCTTACTTGTCACCTTGGTCAGCCTACTGTCTGCTCCCCCGTTGGGGTATTTAACTGTTTACACCCGCTCTGCGCAGGCAGCGGGGACTTTGCCGGACCATCCTTGCTGTTTGTTTTAGAATCAAAGCATTTGCCGAAAAATAAAAGAAGGAGAATTCGGCGAAGGAGGGTGGGAGAGCCTGGCACAGCTGTTGAGGGGTGGTCTGCAACAGTGCCCAGACACCTCCACCCCCTTCCTGCACAAAGCCTGGACCTCTCACTCATCATTGAGGGGGAAATCGTTTAAATAAATGGGTCATAATTACCAAAAAGAATACATTAGAAAGATAAGAATATATCTCATTTGTAAAATAGACTGTCACAGATAAAAATCTAGAAAATTCAAAAAGTAATAACTAGATGGCTTCCCCAGTGGCTCAGTGGAAAAGAATCCACCCGCAGTGCAGGTGACTCAAGAGATGTGGGTTTGATCCCTAGGTTGGGAAGATCCCCTGGAGAAGGAAATGGCAACCCACCCCAGTATTCTTGCCTGGAGAATCCCAGGAACAGAGGAGCCTGACGACATATGGTCCATGGGGCTTCAAAGAGTCGGACACGACTGAAGTGACTTAGCAGCATATGCTAAAGCATCATCTCAAAAGGATGAAACAGAGTAATTTCACCCTTTTAGATACAATGTTTGCTAAAGGAGGAGGAGGTGGCAAATACAAGACAAAGGGAGCACCCAAGGGGCCTGGGGCTGGAAGAACCCCTCTTGGGGGGCCCCAGGGGCTGCCTCCCCGGGATGTGTCTGAGGCCCAGACACCTGAAGGCACCAGCATCCGAGGCGCATCGTCCCCGTGGGCTGAGGAGTCTGGTGAGCCTGGGGCTGTTCCAAATGCTTTCCCTGGGGCCCGGCTCGCATGCAAATCCGACATGCTGTCGGCAGGCAGGATGGTTCCTCCTCACACAGACAGGACACCTGCCAGAGGGGCTCACAAGAGAGAATCTAAACTCTGCTGTTGGGACTGTTCCTGCACACGGACGGTCCAGGAGCAGGGACGCACGGACGGTCCAGGAAGGGGGGACACACGGACAGTCCGGGAGGGGGACACACAGACAGCCCGGGAGCAGGGACAGGCCTGTGACTCAGGAGGCGCTCAGGCTTCAGGAAGGACTCACGGCCGTGGGTCTGGACAGGCTTCTGGTCCCCGCCCTGTCCCTAAGCGGCCGTGGGGCTCTGGGAAGTCCGCTGCTGCATGCATGTTGCCGTGTCCTCTAAGACTGAGGGGCTCTGGGCTCACCCCGAGTGCCCTGGTATCAGGCCAGATCCACATGTTTTCCTCAGTCTGGTCTGGGTGGTGGGGGGTCCACCCTTCCACCCCCGCGCAGAGCAGGCCTGCGTCCCGCCCTTGGGCCCCGGCCTTTCGCAGAGCTAAGCCCAGGACCCGTCCCGTCCGCGCAGCAGGGCAGCCTCACCGCAGGCCGCGGGACCTGCAGCAGCTGAGGTCAAGGGCCCGGAGGAGGCGGTGAGAAGGCCCAGCCTGGCCAAGGAGGCCGAGCTGAGGGGAGCTTGGGTGGAACTCAGGAAGGAACCTGTGGGGCCCGGTCGAGGGCAGGGCTGGGGGTGAGGCTGCGCTTGGGGACGGGCAGGCCCCGCGAGGGACAGGGCACTTCCGGAGACGCCCGTGGACAGGATCGGGCTGTCAGGGCCCTGGCTGCAGGACAAGCCCCACACGCACACTCTGACCTGGGTGCCCCTGGACATGGTCACCACCGAGAAGCCCACCTGGCCTCCCTTTGAAGAAGGACGTGCTGCTCGGCCACGGGCAGCTTCAGGGCTGGTCCTGAGGCCGACCCAGGCCCGGCTGTCGGTCAGCCAGGGACACAGGACAACCCCGAGGGCAGTAGGCTCCTCCCTCCGCTCAACACGGCCTCCCCACCTGCTCTGCCCTTGTGTCCTGAGAACCCGCTCTGCCTCTGAACGGCCCCCAGCTAGCGGGCTGCATCCCCTGGGACCCCCTCCACGAGAGGTCTTAGATGGAGGTGAGCTTCAGCCAGCGCACATCTGCTCTCCAGCCGCATTTCTTCCAACTCTGCTCTGTGATGGAGGCTGGGAGCCTGGCATCGGCGGTGGGAGCAATCACACTGTGGAAGCTGGCAAACACTGCAGATCAGGGCTCTTTTTTTTTTTTCTGGAAAGCTGGTTGTTAACCATTCAACAGCACATCACTACTCCTGAATAATAGCAGGGCTAGACTCTTCACCTGGAAACTTCCATGGACAGAAGAGCCTGGTGGTCTGCAGTCCGTGGGGTCGCTAAGGGTCAGACACGACTGAGCGACTTCACTTTCACTTTTCACCTTCATGCACTGGAGAAGGAAATGGAAACCCACTCCAGTGTTCTTGCCTGGAGAATCCCAGGGACGGGGGAGCCTGGTGGGCTGCCGTCTCTGGGGTCGCACAGAGTTGGACACCACTGAAGTGACTTAGCAGCAGCAGACTCTTCACGGGCTTCCCTGGTGGCTCAGACAGTAAAGAATCTGCTTGCAGTGCAGGAGACCCGGGTTAGAGCCCTATGCCTATGGAGGACTCTAAGCGGCTGGGTTCTTCATTGCACAGAAGACAATGAACCTCTGAGCAACTTTCACTTTCACGATCAACTGAACAAGAAGAAGAATAAAGGGACCGTGTGAAGTGACTTGCGTGCATGTGTGCATTGGAGAAGGAAATGGCAATCCACTCCAGTGTTCTTGCCTGGAGAGTCCCATGGACAGAGGACCCTGGTAGACTGCCGGCTATGGGGTCACAGAGAGTCGGACACGACTGACGTGACTTAGCAGCAGCAGCAGGAGTGGCACAGCGTAGCAGGTGAGTGCCAGGCTCTGGGGCCCAGTAACCTGGGTGGGAGCCTGCTCTGTGCCATTAGGACCTATGAGGCCTTGGGCAGGTTGAGGGGCTGCTCTGAGCCTCGGTTCTGTTATCTTCAGAATGAGGACAATAATAGTGTCGTCTGCAAAGCTTCATCTGTGTTCAGTGCATAAATATTCGCAAAGTGCCTGGTCCAGAGCCAGGGCTACATAAGTTCTAGATTAAGATACATACATAAGACGCAGGGCTTTCCCTCAGGGACTGGTCATCTCATCCTCTGTCAACCATGACCAGTCTCTAGTAGACATCTGTATCTTTGGTCTAGACTTTCTCCAGAGCCCAGCTGTTTATTTCCAGCTGTCTATTGGTTATTCTGATTGTCCCACCAACACCTCAGGCACAGAACAGTTTAGTCCAAAACTAAATCGCCTGCCCTACCCGTCTGCTTTTCCACACACGTTTCCTTCTTGATCATGAGCATCACTGTCCACCCCAAGAGAAGCCTGGAGTTCAGAGCCCACGCTTCCCCACACCTGCCCAGGCCCAGTTTCCTGGGGCTTGGTAACCAGGTAACCTGAGCTGGAGATCCTCTGACGCATGGCTCCGCCTCCCAGCAAGACCAGACCTTGACTCTTCCTGCTCCTGCACCGCCCTCTGCCTTCCGTCTCCTCCACCACTCGCTGCCCGGGTCCCAGTGCTGTTCGCGCTCTGCAGGGAGGATGAGGTGAGGACGGACGCCAAGCTAGCAGTAACAGTGTCCACGGAGGAGCAGTGGAGACACGTCCCGTTACTGAGGACAAACAGCTTGCAGCCCAGCACCCGCATCCAACCGAAGGCGGGTCTCTTGCATCATCTTTCCCTTGATGGGAAGCCCAGCTCCTTGGTGCTGGAGCCAAAGGACAACGCAGTCTGACGGCTGAGAAAAGACGGATAAAGTAAACAGCGGCCACGAGCAGGAGACTATGGAACAAGGCTTTTGGAGCCGGGCCCGGGGCTCACGTCAGGGCAGGATAAATACATTCTGAAATCACCACCTATCTCAGTCCCGCTTCTGTTTGCTCTTCCCCATATAATGAGTTGAGTTAAAATGTATGTCAGTTTAAAGTGCTAAAGATGTCAACAAATTCCTATATCAAAGTGATAGATTTTTCACTCCCACCCAAATCTTGACAGATTCAAGTTTCTCCAAACCTGAGCCAAGACTGGGTATCACTGGGCTTCAAAACGTTGCCAGTCCGATAGGCAAACTTGGCACACTTTTTGATTTGCATGTCTTTAATTGCAAATAAAGTTGGACATCTTTTTGCACAGTGAAGTCATTTTCATTTGTTTCTGTGAATGCTCATTTATGCCTTCTGTCCACTTTCACTCGTTTAATTGGTTGACCTCTTTCTTACTGATTTGTAAGAGCTCTTTGTATATTGAGACAATTAACTCTTTGTAATATGAATTGCAAATATTTTTTTTCATCATGTCTCTCCCCTCCCCCACCCACCTTTTTTGTGGTAAATTTTTCCAGAGAATACTTTTTTGTTCCTATGTTATAAAATATAGTAATTTCTTCTTCATAGTGCATTGGTTTTATGTTTTACTTGCTGAGGGCTTTAAAGACCTGAAGAATTAAAGTCTGTCATCTGCTGACTCAGTTGGTAAAGAATCCGCCTGCAATGCAGGAGACCCAGCTTTGACTGGGTCAGGAAGATGCCCTGGAGAAGGGAATGGAAACCCGCTCCAGTATTCTTGCCTGGAGAGTCCCATGGACAGAGGAACCTGGAGGGCTACAGTCCACGGGATCCAAGAGTTCACACAGCTGAGCGACTGAACCTGTATCACAGAGAATGGAGCTGTAAGCGCTGCTCTTCCAGCTCCCCTGCCCGCCCCAGTAGCCTGGCTTCCATCCCCATGATTTGCACTTCCTCCAGCAAGGCTGACACTCGACTGAGGTCCTGGGTGATTGTTTCTGGGAATTCCCTGGCAGTTCAGTGGTTAGGACGCCGTGCTCTCACTGGCAGCGGCCTGGGTTCAATTGGTGGTCGGGGAACTGAGATTCCACAAGCCACACAACACAGCTAACAGAGAGAGAGAGACAGATTATTCCTTTGCTATAAACTGAGAGTCTGTCAGATGCCAGGCTGTTCTGACTTGGACAGGATAGGAAGATTCAGAGATGAGTTACAACTCTGTGGTGTGTTTTAGACTTGGAGGCAGTGTGAACTCAGGGAGACTGATACAGATACAGATAAAAATATAGATAAAGATGTCAGCATAGAAGTACAATACAGACATAAATGCAGGATACACCCCTCATTCTGCCCGCTGACAGAACCCAGAAGCAGTGACACCCAGCAGCAACAAAGGTACTTAGTATCCAAATTTTGATTCTAAATATCATTCTGGACTAAATGGAACCAGGGATTCTTAGAGAAATGGCCAATTCAATGATCCAATTAGAGACAGAATAATATGAGTCTGGAACATCTTGTTCTATCAGAAAGTACCCCCCAGTTAGGAGACATTTCAAAAAGATACAGAAAATAAATTCAAGGGGTTTCTACTGACCAAATTAGCGGCAATCTGATCATCAAAACAAATAATGATAGTTATGGATCACAGGGGATTGAGACAAACAGAAATTCATGAGTTCATACTGATACAAATATATAAATAAATAAATATTCAACATTTGATGGCGTGGTATATATTCACAGTGCCCCAATATACTTCCTACAAAATACTCATTCATTACAAAAGAAAGTAAAGTAACTCCGTGGTGGAGAAGTCTGGCAGACACAAGTGTAATCCAGTGATAAAACAAACACCTCCAATGATTACACGAATGGAAGCCACGCAGCAGGTGACAGGGTGCACGAGAGAACACAGCATCACATCTGTGCTACTCTCATCAAAGACACAAAGCCTGGATCCAATGAGGAAACCCTGAATAAACCCAAGTTGAGGCGCCTCCCAGCAAATGCTGGTCTATTCACTTTTAAAATATCAGTCAGAAAAGTCAGGAATTCTACAAAGGACATTATTGGGACTAATAGCAAAACCTGAATAGAGTCTACAGATGAGAATTTGTAGGAGAATGTGTTTGTTCATAGGAAGTATACACTAAACTATTCTGGTGAATGGAACTTCAGGGGCTTTTTAATTTTATTTATCCTATAAATATTTATTTATATTTATTTAGCTCTCCTATAACTTTTTTAAAAATAAAATTTTAATTTTGAGATAATTATAAATTCATACGCAGGTATAAGAAATAATGCAGAAAGACCCTGTGTACCCTGTATCCAGTTACTCCCAGGGGAGCATTTTGCAAAGCTATCACACTCAGGACACTGGCACGGACACAGTCGAGACACAGAACGTTTCCATCACCACAAGGACCCTTGTGTTGCCATTTTATAAACACCCCCACCCCAACCTTCTCTTCCTTCCCTCCCTTCTTTTTCCTTAGAGTTGATTTGCAACGTTGTGTTCATTTCTGCTGTACAGCACAGTGATTCAGTTATACTTCTAGGGGCTTCCCAGGTGGCACTAGTGGTAAAGAATCCGCCGGCCAGCGCCAGAGACTCAAGAGACGCGGGTTCAATCCATGGGTCAGGAAGATCCCCTGGAGGAGGACATGGCAACCCACTCCAGTATTCTTACCTGGGTAATCCCATGGACAGAAGAGCCTGATGGGTTACAGTCCGTGGGGCCGCAAAGAGTCGGACACGACTTAGGGCTAAACCACCACCAGTTCAAAGAAGAAAAGGGTTTTATACTGGGGTTTGTTTTTTTTTTCAGATTTTCTGAGAGTCTAAGTTTGTTTCAAAACAAATAAAAAAGAAATAAAAGTTTCTTTCTTCAGATACTAGGAGACAGGAAACTTTCAGTAAAGTTCCTTCTTCTCCTGCAGAGATTCTGGAAACCATTTTTCTTTCTCTTCTGGATACTGTGAGGCATTGAGGTGGGATCCAGAGCAGTGTGGTCATCCCGCCACAAGGCTGAGAGGAAGCAGAGCCCAGAGGATTACCCGCTCATGGTCCAGAGCCCCTGGATTAAGTCGGCCTGGAACCAGCCTTCCTCTGACCTTCCAGCTGCGGGCATCGTTACAATTTGTCGTTAGTCTTAAGCTAGTCATGCTGGGTTTTCAATTATTTGCCACCAAAAGCTTCCTGAATGAGTCAGTCATTGAAAAAGGATACCAGGGCCCTCTCACAATGAATCCTACTCCAAGCATAACAAATGTTATCGCTCCTGGGTAAACAAAATGTCTCTTGTTTACCAGCAAGGACCGTGGGGAAATACACACACGATGTGTCCTCTAGAGATGGTTCACTGTGACCTTCAGATTCCAAGTAAAAGGCTGACCAGGGAGTGAAGGAATGTGTTCGGTTTATCACAGAGGGAACCCAGTAGGACGGGAACCAGAGACAGGAGAGCGATTGTGCAACTAAGTCCTGATTCAAGACAGCTTTTATGAGTCTGCAAAAATTATCCCTGGTCTACCTAAAAACCTTATGTATTTCTATTTACATTTCTATTTGTTTTACTCTTCTGGTTAAAGCTTCTTTTTCTTTCCTCAGGGACCTTGAATACCTCAACAGTACCTGAAAGAGAAAGTCCTTTATCTCATCTTAATGCTCAAGGTGCTTCCTTGGCAGACCCCGAACCACCGTGCACATCTGTGCTGTCTCTCGACATACAGCATTCTCCAGCCTTAGTGTCCACCCGGGGCTGTACTGCAGGCTGAGGTCTGTGTCCCCCACCCAACCCTAAGATGCTTGTGTTGAAGCCCAATCCCCAGTGTGACAGTCTCGGGAAGTGGGCCTTTGGAGGTGACTAGGTCATGAGGGTGGAGCCCCCATGCAGGGGTTGATGCTCTTATAAAAGAGGCCCCGCGCGTAGAGCTCCTCTCTCCCTTCTGCCATGCGGGGACCCGGAGGGATGACTGTCTGTGAACCAGGAAGTGAGCTCTCAGCAGACCCCACATGTGCCGGTGCCTTGACCTGGGACTTCCGGCCTCCAGGACAGTGGGAAATAGACATCTACTGCTGATGAGCCGCCCGGAGCGGCCTAACTATCGCGCTGGAGCTGTTGTCACAGCAGCCCAAACAGACCCAACAGACTCCATCCCACCGCTGAAGACGGGAGTCACGAACAGGGAGAGGGGAAGCACTCAACGGAGCCCTGAGGGGCTGGTTGGGATCGGAAGACAGGAGCAAACATGTCGATTTCAGAATGTGCAGACGGACAGACACAGAGGTGCAGACGTGAGCACAGGGGTCTGTCAGGAGCCGCTCCCCGTCCACCGAGGGACCTAGAAGCAGTGACACTGCGGCTGGAGAACACCTCCTTCACAAGTAGCCTTTACTCTCTGACACTTTTCCTACCTTAAAACACCTTCATCATGCTCTACCAGAACTCCCCTGACATGGAATCACGGCACGTGAACAGCACGTGTCCGTCATCGGTGAGCACGCGTCCCCGCCTCCCCACCAAGGGCAGGGCAGGGACCAGGCACAGCACGCAGACTCAGACGCCTCTGGGGGAAGCGAGTCGGAATGTAGACACAACGGAGTCCAAAACAAGGGCGAAAGTCGCTCAGCCGTGTCTGGTTCTTTGCGACCCCGTGGACTATCCAGTCCACGGAATACTCCAGGCAAGAATACTGGAGTGGGGAGCCTTGCCCTTCTCCAGGGGATCTTCCCAACCCAGGGATCGAACCCAGGTCTCCCGCATTGCAGACAGATTCTTTCCCAGCTGAGCCAAGAAAAGCTCAGCCAGGGAAGCCCGTGATGCCAAGGTCGAGCTCAGATGTCGTCTGTCCTGTGAAGCCTCCTGGGATGTGCGGCAGAGAAGCACCCCATCTCTGCTCAGGGGTATCTTCCACACCTTCCTGAAGCACCGGTTCTTCCTTCCTTCCTCTTGGGCTCATCTCCCCACTCCACTGTGAATATTTGTGGACAGTATCTGACTCTTTTTCTTGGTCCCCAGCCCTCGGTTAAGGCATTTTAGATTAGATGGCGTCTCTCCATGGACCTCACCGGCCTGCCTGCAGAGCGAATCCCTGCCATTGGCATTGTTGGCTCCAGGTTCCACCGGTGGAAGCCAACCGTTCACAGGGAATCCAGGATGAAAGCCGCAGAGCCCTTTGTTCCAGCCCTATTTCTGCAGAAGACGGTTGCCCTTGGCTCAGCAGGAGGCAGTCTTCAGAGAGGTGACTCACCTGCTTGACAGGTCTGTCTCAGAAACGTTTGACTTGATGCTTTGCTTTGGCTGCAAAAGAAGCCTGGCTCTAGTCTGCAGCTGGAGGTGCCGGGCTCATGAAATGAGAGTGTTTGCCTGTTTCTGACGGTTTCCCTGGAGGCTGGCTGGGCAAGCGCCCCGCGGGGCGATGAAATGGTGATGATCCCATACACCAGGAAGGCTGCGAAGCTCCCAACATGCTGCTCTGAGGGGGCGCCCACGCTGGCAGAAAGCTGCTGTGAGAGAGACGGAAATCCCGAGCTGTAGGCACAGAAGTTTCCTCACTAACCACGCAGACCAGGCTGAGCTACAGAGAGGCACTTTGCCACTGAGAAACTTGGCTAGAAGAGGAAGCAGCAGATCTCCCCAAAGGCCCCGACCTCAGCAAAGCCCGGCGCTCACGTTTATCGCGGCCGGAACAAATCACCGCAAAGTGAGTAGCCTGAAACCACACCATTCCTCATTTCACACCTCTGCAGCTCAGAGGTCTGGGTGCAGCGTGGCTCCACCGAGTCCCCTTTCAGAGGCTGCAGGGCTGGAATCAGCAAGGCTGCAGTCCCGACCAGGGCTCTGAGCAGAGAGTCTGCGGCCAAGCTCACTCGGGCTGCTGGCCAGGTGGTTGTGCAAGTGGGGGCCCTGTTCTGTTGCTGGCTGTCAGCTGGGGGCACCCTTAGCTCCCAGAGGCCTCCCTGGAATCCTGGCACAAGGCTCTGACTTCTCAGAACCAGCAAAGGAGCCCTGAATCCCTCCCAGGACTCGAATCTCCCTGACTCCCCTTTCTGCCGCCTTCCCTCTAACTCCATCCAGAGAAAGGTCTTTGCTTTTTAAGGGCTCAGGCAATTAGATGGATAATCACAGCCTTCCCTGGTGGCTCGGCTGGTAAAGAATCTGCCCGCAATGAGGGAGACCTGGGTTCGATCCCTGAATTGGGAAGCTTCCCTGGAGAAGTGAAAGGCTACCCACTCCGGTATTCTCGCCTGGAGACTTCCACGGACAAAGGAGCCTGGTGGGCTACAGTCCATGAGGTCACAAAGAGTTGGACACGACTGGGTGACTAACACGTATATGGGCGCTGCGGCCCAGCCGAAGTGAAAAACAAAGTTAACTATCACAGCTTCCAGTTAGGACTCCTCCTTCCCGTCACCATCACAGGCTCCGGGACCACTGGCTCTCCTCCCCTCTGTGTGACTGACCCACCTCTTGGCCCGCTGGAGTCCTTCCGCCCCCGGGCCCGGCTGAAGGCGGCCCAGCCTCCTCTGCTCGCTGCGCTGAGCACAGGCATTCAGGCTTGCTTTGAGTGCATGGTTTTCCCAACCAATCATGACAGAAACAAACCAGGTATAACCAAGACTACAAATGAGAAGGTTCAAGGCTTAGAAAATTATGCTTTCTTCCCATCCAGCACCCAGGTATCGATCTCCTTTCTGAGATGGAAATTGGAAATCTCAGGCTTTTTTGTCTGTACTTACCGTTGAAAGTAGATCTCACCCAACCCCTGGTCTCTGAACACCTGAAGTTCCAACAAGGCAAAATAGGAGGCGCTTGCAGAGGCCTTTAATCTGAAGAGGATTGTCTGCATTTCTGAGGAAGTTTTAACTCCCCGCCCTGGCCCTGTTCTTCAGGGAGGAATATTCCCTTGGGCCTAGCCTCCCTGGAGGCTTATCCCTAGAGAGGAATGTATAAGATCTTCAGAACACTGTGTAACCGTTTCAAAAAGCCCAAGCGGTCAAGGTTTTTAACTGGGCGGGGAATAAAAAGTTATTATTTTCCCTCCTTGCTCCTCTTCTCCCTCTCACTTCCCTGGGGGCTCAGACGGTAAAGAATCTGCCTGCAATGCGGGAGGCCTGGGTTCCATCCCTGGGTTGGGAAGATCCCCTGGAGAAGGAAATGGCAACCCACTCCAGTACCCTTGCCTGGAAAATCTCATCGACAGAGGAGCCTGATAGGCTGCAGTCCATGGGGTCCCAAAGAGTCGGACACGACTGAGCGACTTCACTTTCCTCTTCTGCCTCTCACCCCACATCAGAAAAATCAGGAAGCCCCGCCTTTTCCAAAGAAAAGAATCACGTGGCCGCAGTGCCAAGGCCCTCACTCTGTGCTCTGGGCCAGCCTGCTCACCAGCCACGGCCCTGTGCCTGCCAACGCCCTGCCCCTCCTGACTTCCCACCAGCTACTCCACAGCCAAGCCAGACGGTCAAACAAAGGGAAGTCGAGGCCTTTTCTCTTCATCCTAACTGTTTGGAAACCTTTAAGGACTTTTTGTATTGTTATTCTGGAGAAGGAAAATATAGGCCGAATCTTTTTTTAAACTGTGTATTCCGATTGTACTTTTTGTGGGGGGTGGGACCTTTGGCCGTGGCATGCAGGCCTCTCTCTAGCTGTGGCTTGCAGGCTCCGCAGCTTGAACGGGCTCAGCAGTTGCCTTCCACAGGCTGAGTTGCCCCAGTGGCACGCAGGATCTTAGCTCCCCAACCAGGGATCGAACCTGCATCCACTGTGTTGGAAGGTGGATTGTTAACCACTGGACCACCAGGGAAGTCCTTAGGCAGAATCTTCAAAATTGCCAAGAGCATCAGAAGTGGCCACAAGGAGAAAATGTCTGTGGAGCTCCTGTTTAATTCAATCCACCAGACTGTGCCCATCTCATTACCACTGATGGCAGATGAGCCTAGAACCGCACCATCCGATGCCTTCACAACCCGGTTGCCTCCTCACTAGCCTCCGTCTGACTTATGAATCCTGTACCCTTCAAACACCCTCCATAGGGCTCTCAGGCTATTCCTTCCAAAAACACCCCCCTTCACACAGATACGTTCCCTCTCCGAAAAGTTCAGTGGGTTCCCAGCTCTCGCCCAGACCCTCCACAATCTGAACCTAACCTACCATTCCCAAGACATCCACCCACTCCCCCATTCAGTCACGCACTTGATGGACACACTGAGCATCTATTCCGTGCAGGCCCTAGAGACACAGGTCAGGCTGAGCTAGCTTGGACAGTCTCTGCTCTCAGGGGCTTACAACCCGGCTGGGGGAACAGAGGCCTCGACAAGGCGTTCCAGTGAGCGTGACGAGAAAGAAGGAGGAAGGCCACGTGCTGGCGTGCTCGCCCGCGTCCACCTGGGCCGACCCTCGGTTCCCGCTCGCCGGCTTCCTCGCTGACCAGGAAGCACACATGTTCCTTCCCCCGCGCACTGGCTCAACCACCCTACGAAGCTCCCCCCAGACCCCTTCTGTCCTTCCAGGGCCCGGTCGTGTCCTGCCGTCCCTGTTTTCCTGACCCAGGCAGCCTGTGAGGAACCTTCCTTTGTCTCCGTGGCGGGGTCCCAGGCAGCGTCTTCTAAACCCTGCAGACTCCACCTTCAGCGTTCGTTTGTCATGAGGGGTACTCATCCCTCCGCGCAACCCTGGTAGCTCACATCAGGGACACAGAGACCCCGCAACCCCACCCACCCCTCGTCCAGCCCTAAGCACTCCAGCCCTGTGCAAATGCCACCTGGGGTCTTCAGAGCTGCCCTGCGGGGGTCTATCATCCCTGCTTTCATGGTGGGATGGCAGGAGGGGGGTGGTACTCAGGCCCCCAGGGATAAGGTAACTTGCAGAGCTCACCAGGCAGTCTTCTGGCCCGCTGTAGGGCGGGACCCCACCTGTCCCCAGGAACTCTCACCCTCCCAGCAGCACCCCTCCCTGCTCTGCACCCCTGAGGGTCAGGGGCTGGTTCCCCTCCCAGGGGCAGGAGCACAGAGGGATCCCAGGGCCTCAGCTTGCTGCCTTTCTTATTGACCTGCGAGAAGGCGCCGCTTTCAATGACCCCTCCAGCCCCTGGGCTGTAAGAGACAGGCCGGATTCTCACGTCGGGAGGGTGAAGCCTGGGACCCCTATTCAGGCTCCCCCGCCCCTGGGATCTAGCCTGCACTGTCACTCATCTCCATTCAGACGCACACAGCAAAGCCCGGGGCACGGCCGCGGGGCCCCCAGGGGGTGAAAGGAACGGCAGCCCGGGCGTGGGCCAGGGCACAGGCCAGCGGGGACGCGGGGCGAGGGTCAGGCTCAGGTTCCAGCCCGTCTCCCGCGTGCTAAGAGCCGCCCTGTATGAAAGGCTAGAGTGTCAGCGCTGAGCTCAACTCTTCTCGCGTCCCGCCTTGTTCAGTCCACTCGTCACCGGGGTCTGCCGTGAGATGGGGAAGCCGGGGCCTCCAGAAACATCCTGCTCCACCCGGTGCCCGGACGAGCATTTCTCAGCCTCCTCACAGAGCCCCGGGGTCAGGCCACCAGGCACCCACCCAGTTCAAGTCAAGGGAGAAGAAAAGACACGCCCCTGAAGGTGAGCTGCTGTCCAGGGGCTCCAAGCCGTGACGGAGGAACTGTCTCCGCCTCTTTCTAAAAATACACACGCACGCCACCGCCGTCGCCTGCATCTTCCACCTGCTCTTGCAGCTCCTTAGCTGCTTCCACATCTTCTTCATTATTTTGTGAGGCCCCGAGAAGGTGGGGATCTCACCCTATGTCTACACGTGTATATGTATCACATGGATGCACGCGCATACACACACACACACGCACACACACACACTTCATCTCTTAGAACAACAGCATGGGAACACTGCTGGGATCTTTATAAACGCTCTAATGGGGGCCATACCAAAAAATTGTTCCTATCAAGAAGTATTTCTCCTGGACACTAATCCATCTGCAAAACTAAAACTGGGCATTTGAGCTGGCCTGTCCTAAGGTTCTGAAAGAGATGGGAATCCCAGACCACCTGACCTGCCTCTTGAGAAACCTGTATGCAGGTCAGGAAGCAACAGTCAGAACTGGACATGGAACAACAGACTGGTTCCAAATAGGAAAAGGAGTACGTCAAGGCTGTATATTGTCACCCTGCTTATTTAACTTATATGCAGAGTACATCATGAGGAACGCTGGGCTGGAAGAAGCACAGGCTGGAATCAAGACTGCTGGGAGAAATATCAATAATCTCAGATATGCAGATGACACTACCCTTATGGCAGAAAGTGAAGAGGAACTCAAAAGCCTCTTGACGAGAGTGAAAGAGGAGAGTGAAAAGGTTGGCTTGAAGCTCAACATTCAGAAAACAAAGATCATGGCATCTGGTCCCATCACTTCATGGGAAATAGATGGAAAAACAGTGGAAACAGTGTCAGACTTTATTTTTTGGGGCTCCAAAATCACTGCAGATGCTGATTGCAGCCATGAAATTAAAAGACGCTTACTCCTTGGAAGGAAAGTTATGATCAACCTTGATAATATATTAAAAAGCAGAGACATTACTTTGCCAACCAAGGTCCGTCTAGTCAAGGCTATGGTTTTTCCCGTGGTCATGTATGGATGTGAGAGTTGGACTGTGAAGAAAGCTGATCGCCAAAGAATTGATGCTTTTGAACTGTGGTGTTGGAGAAGACTCTTGAAAGTCCCTTGTACTGCAAGGAGATCCAACCAGTCCATTCTAAGGGAGATCGATCCTGGGTGTTCATTGGAAGGACTGATGCTAAAGCTGAAACTGCAATACTTTGGCCACCTCATGCGACGAGCTGACTCACTGGAAAAGACTCTGATGCTGGGAAAGGTTGGGGGCGGGAGGAGAAGGGGACAACAGAGAATGAGATGGCTGGATGGCATCACCGACTCTGTGGACATGAATTTGAGTGAACTCCGGGAGTTGGTGATGGACAGGGAGGCCTGGCGTGCTGTGATTCATGGGGTCGCAGATAGTCGGACACGACTGAGTGACTGAGCTGAACTGTCCTAAGGTTGTGTCTCTCCTACACTATAATCTCTATCTCCCCACGAGTCTCTGAAGGCAGGACTATGGTTTATGCTTCTTGCTAAAGTGTTATAATCTGGGCTTCCCTGGTGGCCCAGTGGTTGAGAGTCCACTTGCCAATGCAGGGGACACGGGTTCAATCCCTAGTCCAGGAAGATTCAGCATGTAAGTCAGCGTGCCTCGAGTGCTGAGCCTTTGCTCCAGAGCCTGAGAGCTGCAATTGCTCTAAGCCTCCCCCCGGAACCTGTCCACTGCAATGAGGGGCTTCCACAGTGAGAGGCCCAAGAGCCACACAGAGTAGCTCCCGCTCGCCGCAACTAGAGAGAGCCCACGCATGCAGCCAAAATAAATAAATTTCTAAAAAGCGGTATAAGCTACTTCTCACATCCATCATCTAACGCTAGAGGACTAGCCCGGCCCAGAGGGCTTCGCTAGTTGAAGGTGGGTAGGGGGAGGAAGTCCATGCCAGGTACCACCCTGCCTCTCACTGCCTCTGGATTCAGGATCGGCTTTTATTTTTTCCAATTTTATTGAGGTGTAAGTGACAAATAAAACTGTATATTTATCGTACACAGCGTAATTGATACATGTGTACATCGTGACATGATTACCTCGGTTAAGATGATTGACACATCTGTCAGATCACACAGTTCCCAATGTTTGGTGTCTAGTGGGTGATGATGCTTCAACTCTACTCCCCTCGGTTCCGTTCAGCTCAGTCGCTCTGTCGTGTCCAACTCTTGCAACCCCACGGACCGCAGCACGTCCGGCTTCCCTGTCCATCACCAACTCCCAGAGTTCACTCAAACTCATATCCATCGAGTCGGTGATGCCATCCAACCATCTCACCCTCTGTCGTCCCCTTCTCCTGCCGCCTTCAATCTTTCCCAGTGTCAGAGTCTTTTCCACTGAGTCAGTTTTTCTCATCAGGTGGTCAAAGTATTGGAGTTTCAGCTTCAGCATCAGTCCTTCCAATGAACACTTAGGACTGATCTCCTTTAGGATGGACTGGTTGGATCTCCTTGCAGTCCAAGGGACTCTCAAGAGTCTTCTCCAACACCACAGTTCAAAAGCATCAATTATTTGGCGCTCAGCTTTCTTTATGGTCCAACTCTCACATCCATACAGGACCACTGGAAAAACCATAGCCCAAGAATACTGGAGTGGGTAGTCTATCCTTTCTCCAGGGCATCTTCCCAACTCAGGAATCAAACTGGGGTCTCCTGCATTGCAAGCAGATTCTTTCCCAGCTGAGCTACCAGGAAAGCCCATAGCTTTGACTAGACAGACCTTTGTTGGCAAAGTCACGTCTTTGCTTTTAAATACTGTCTAGATTGGTTATAACTTTTCTTCCAATGAGCAAGCGTCTCTTAATTTCATGGCTGCAGTCACCATCTGCAGTGATTTTGGAGCGCCGCCCCCCCAAGAAAATAAAGTCTGTCACTGTGTCCATTGTTTGCCCATCTATTTGCCATGAAGTGATGGGACCGGATGCCGTGATCTTCATTTTTTGAATGTTGAGTTTTAAGCCAGCTTTTTCACTCTCCTTTTTCACTTTCATCAAGAGGCTTTTTAGTTCCTCTTCACTTTCTGCCATAATGGTGGTGTCATCTGCATATCTGAGGTTATTGATATTTCTCCAGGCAATCTTGATTCCAGCTTGTGCTTCTTCCAGCCCAGCGTTCCTCATGATGTACTCTTCATGTAAGTAAAATAAGCAGGGTGACAATATACAGCCTTGACGTACTCCTTTCCCAGTTTGGAACCAGTCTGTTGCTCCACGTCCGGTTCTAACTGTTGCTTCCTGACCTGCACACAGGTTTCTGCATACAGGAGGCAGGTGAGGTGGTCTGGTATTCCCACCTCTTTGAGAATTTCCCACAGCTTGCTGTGATCCACACAGGCAAAGGCTTCAGTGTCTCTATGGAGCAGAAGTAGCAAATCTCAAATATCCAACCCAGTGTTGTTAGCTACAGTCACCACACTGTCCATCAGATCCCAGAACTTCCTCGATTTGTAACTACAGTTTGTACAGGTTGACCAACACCTCCCCATTTTCAGCCCCTAGCTCCTGTCAATCTCCCTGCCACTATTTCTACAACCTTGACATTTTTATTAATAAATGTATTTTCAATTGGAGGATGATTGCTTTACAATCTTGCCTTGGCCTCTGCCATACACCGGCATGAATCAGCCACAGGGGCACACAAGTCCCTCCCTCCTGAGCCTCCCTCCCACCACCAGCCACCCCACCCCTCTGGGTTGTCACAGAGCGCCGGGTTTGAGCTCCCGGCGTCACACAGCACGTTCCCACGGGCTCTCTGTTTTACAAACAGCAACATGTATGTTTCGACGCTGCTCCCTCCATTCGTTCCACCCTCCCTCCTCCGCTGTCTCCACGAGTCTTTCTGTCTGTGTCTCTGCTGCCCTGCAAATAGGTTTCTAGATGCCGTATACACGCATTAACAGACAGGGTTTGTTTTTCTCTGACTCACTTCCCTCCGTATACTAGGCTCTAGGCTCTTCTGCCTCACTAAAACTGACTCATGTGTTCCTTTCTCATGGCTGAGTAACACTCCACCGTATGTGCGCACCACAACTTCTTTATCCGTTCACCGGCCAGCAGACATCTAGATGGTTTCCATGTCCTATCTGTTGTAAACAATGCTGCAGTGCATATTGGGGTATATGTGTCTTTTTCAATTACAGCTTCCTTAGGGTATATGCCTGGTAGTGGGGCCGTTGAGTCTACAACCTCAACATTTTCTGTTCAGCTCAGTTCAGTCGCTCAGTCGTGTCTGACTCTTTGCGACCCCACGGACTGCAGCACACCAGGCTTCCCCATCCATCACCAACTCCTGGAGGTACTCACACTCATGTCCATCAAGTCAGTGATGCCAACTTTTTTAGAAAGTATATTTATTTATTTATTTGGCTGCAGGGGGTTCTCCGTGGCGGTGCACCAATTCTCCAGTTGTGGCGAGTGGGCTTAGGAGTCGCAGCTCGGGGGCTTTTAGTTTCTCGGAGGCAAGTAGGATCCTAGTTCCCCAAGCAGGTGTTCCCTGCATTTCAAGGCAGATTCTTAGCCACTGGACCACCAGGGAAGTCCTTACAACTTCAACTTTTTTTTAAGACTCCACATGTAAGTGAGATGGTACAGTATTTGCCTGGCTTACTTCACTGAGCTTAACGTCCTCCAGGTCGTAGAATGTGTCAGAACATCTTCCTTTTTCATGCTGAATAGCGTCCCATTGTGCGTGCATAGCACTTCTGTTTCCATTCATCCTTCCATGGCATTTGGGTTGTTGCCACCTTCGGGCTGCTGTGAATACTGCTGCTGTGGACTTTGGTATGCCATTGTCCAAAACTCTGCTTTCAAATCTTTTGGGTGTACACCCCGAAGTGGAATTTCTGGATCCTATGATACTTCTATGTTTCATTTTTTCAAGCATGCTAATACTTCAGTATTTGGTTTTCATGTGAAGATTGTATAATTTCAGAAAACCTGTAAACGCCAAGCCCATGGGCTCCAGTCACGTATGCCATGCTATTTCTTGGGTTCTTAGAAACTGGTCTTCGATCCTAGAGCAACCTGATGCCAAGCGGGGAGAGGTCCTGGAGGGTACCAGGCCCCTCTCCTCACCACGCAGCCCAGAGGGGACGTGTGACTTGTCTACAGGCACGGCCTTTTGGGAAGACAGACTGGGCGGAGCCTGGACCCAGATGGTACAGCTGAGGAAGGGTCCCGAAGCCTCCGTCATCACCAGGGATGCGGAGCCCTGCGGAAGGCCACGCTTTGCATCGAGCCTGCCTCACCCAGCCCAGCTGCACAGCTAAGGTCTCACCCCTTGCACAAGTCAGCTTCCCCAAGGCCTGGGTGCTCTGCTCCATCGGGCACACACCCAGGGCCACCTGAGATGCCTGGTACCAGCCAGCCCGTCCACCCGAGGAGCCAGCCCAGCGCAAACCTGTTTCCTTGTTTTCCTTCTGGGCGTCTCCTGCCCTGCCAGTAGGTCTGTGTTATTCTTGTCGGTGGCCCACCCTCCTGCCAAGTCGGGAATAGGCACACAGGGGCTGGCAGAGGGTTTGCGGTGCTTCACCTCCCGTCTCGGTGCTGGCTGGGCGGGCCCCTGGCCAAACCTAGGAATGAAGCCTGCCTTTCCCACCTGGTGGTCTCTCCTCCGCACTCACCTGCCCTCTCCAGGTTCCCACGCACCGGGCTTGCCCTCAAGACCCCAGAAGCTCCACTGCAGCACCTTTCTCCTCCAAACTCTGCCCCTCACTGCCCGCCCGCTGCAGGAGAGGAAAGCAGGCCCACACGCTCTCCTCCAGTAACAGGAGCGAAACTGCTTACACGGTGTCAAACGGACTTCTCTGTACAAAAATCGACTTCTCGCCTGCCATCACCAATGATCCCAACTGCAGTCGTATACACGGGGAAAAGACGGAAGTCTTCACTTCTTTGACGAGAACACTGATCTTCAGGAAGGTGAGTGACCTTCCCAAGGGCACACAAGTGCAAGTCCATACTTCAGAGCACATTCCTGCTTTACCTGGGGGCTCTGCAAGGGGTCCTAAGCAAAGTTTAAAGTTCACGGCCAGAAAAGGAATGCTGAGAGATCTGGGGTGCAGCGCCTTCAGAACACCACTCCTCCAAAGCAGCCGCACCAGGAGTTTCTCTGCTCCATCCGTTGGGTACCAGTCTCCAGCAGTTCATAAGAGCACCTCACAATCAGAAGGGAAAGTGCAGATAGCACCAGCCCGTTCTGTCTGCTGCTGCAGAAGCAGGTGGTCCTGTGTCCCTGAAGGGCGGTGGGCTCTGCTGCCAGCGGCCCCCACTTGGAGCCTTTCCACCCTGGGGGGAGGCATGGCCCAACTTCGCTCCAGATGGTGGGAAGCCTGGCAAGTGGTTCGAGGCTCCGGCTTCCGCTGAGCCGGGAAAATGAATGACTCTAATGTGAGTCTCTTTAGCCACTTGACTCTCTGCCCCTTTCCTCATTCTTGACATCCAGCCAAGATACCCTCCTGACTCTCCAACCATCCTTCTGTAACAACCTAGGAAATCAGCTGTCTCCCACTCACCAGAGCGCATGCAACTTTATGCCTGGTGAGTGGAAACGAATGCTGATTTCATTCCCTTTTCAGGGAAAATGTGCAGGAATGAGGAGCTGGTTAGACCTGCTGAAAATCCTTGCAGGCTGGTCATTTCTGAGTCATACATACCTGACCCTGAATTGCCTGGTTGGGGTTTAATTGCACAGCTTGGCCTGCTGCCTCTACGGTTGGCTCCGTTTGATGATGGAGGTCACAAAAATAATGATCAGCAGCCACTGCAGATCAGACCCAGGGGCAACAACACGAAGAGGAAAGCAAGCTGCCACGTTAACCACCAAAATGACCAGCTCGATGCTCTGTGGGAAACGCAACCTGTAGAAAATTCGGGAGATCAATTCGTTTGAAGCATGAAATTGTTCATATTTGACTGCCTGACACTCTTTAAAAATGGAGGGTTAGCATCATTCAACCTCGCAGCTATGACCCCTTGATCGTCACGTCATCACTAACTGGACTTCTCGGGATTGCTCGGCTGGGAGGCAGGAGAAGGAACTAGTCTGTCTCTCACTGTGGTCCTGACATGTTCTTCTTCTCATGCACAGTTTAGAGAAAAAAAAACTTTGGTCTAGGAGTCGGGAGACCTATATTTCAGCCCCAGTTGACTTCCGATATGGCCGTGAACAAGCTTTCTCCTCTAAGCCTCGTTCTTGCCAACTGAAGCTATCCCATAAACATTCTCGTGACACCCAAATGAGCTGATGGATGGGAACATGGTTTTTTAATGTGAAAATTACACCACAGATCATTTATAAAGGCTGCACACATTAACCCTATTGATGTGTGTGTGTATACTCCCTCCAGAGAGAATAAATTTCGAAGGCAATCGTAGCCGATTACCCTGTTGTCCCAGTGTCCTTTCTGATAGCAAACAATGCCAAGATGCTAACAACTTGCCATTGTGTTTTCCATCTGTCATCAGATTTGATAAATAGTGAGAAAACCCACGGACTCTCGGGGCGGGGGCGGGGGGGGGAATCCGAGTTATTGACAGTAGCAAATTACGTTTCTTTGAAAAAGATGGTGTCACAGTTCTTAGGGATTATTTGCTTGACATAAGGAGACCCCAAGTGGCTTCTGGAGGCCCCGCCTGTAAGATGAACGGCCTGGTGTCCCCTCCTGTCCCCCCCGTTTCAGTGTTTGCGCGACACGGCTGGGCAGCTCCTCGGGCCGGCCTGGGGCCGTGTTGGGGTGGGGCAGGAGAGGAGGCTGGGGTGCTGGCTCCGCGTCCCCCGCTCCCACCCCTGCAGCTGCCTCCGGTCCTCCCGCTGCGGCGACAGCCCGGGCAGATGGCCCCTCGGAGCGGCTGCCAGCCCCACTCCACTGGCAGCTGCTGCACAGCCCCGGGGGAGCAGCGTGACCACGGGCACCCACCCGTGAGCAGACACATGTGCGGCGCGTCCCGGCCCTGGCGCCAGGCCCGCGGGCACAGCTCCCTACCGTCCCGGAGGCCTCCAGCTGGCTCCGCGGGACACGGACCCCTCCCTTCGCCAGGGAGACACGGCCTGCGAGCGTCCACCTCTGAGATGTCTTGTCTGTCCCCGCAGTGAGTGTTGCAGTGTTGCCCAGATACATACGTGTCTTTAAAATATCCATATTCGAGAATATTTTTTAAAATTCTCTCGAGGACCTTTCCAAAGTTTAAGCAGGTTAACCCTCAAATGTTAAGAGGAAGTGTTATTTTAAAGATGGAATAAAAGGATACCAAATCTTTGCGGACATCACGCTCGGTAGAATAAACCAGTCACTAAGAGATAAGCACAGGGTGACTCCGCCTCCGTGAGGCTCCTACAGAGTCAAGCTAACGGAAGTTAGAGGGTAGACGGTGTCTGCCTGGGGCGGGGGAAGGCAGGTGGGAGCGTCTGTCTTACAAGAGGTAAGAGTTCTAGAAGCTGGTTATACAACAATGTAAATACGCTTGACACTGCTGCACTGCATATTTAGAAATGGTTAATGTGGCCAATTTCATATGCATGATTTAATTTCTAAAAAAATGTTTTACAGAATCCTAAATCTGAAGTAATCAAGTTATATATATCAGAGTGGCTAGAATCCAGGAGATGTAAAACAAAATAAAAACAAAACCTTCAAATAGAAATGTCCATTATCATCCACAATAAGAAGTTTCATCTTTACCCACTGGAAATTTTCTCTAGGAAATCTGCTATTTCTAATTGCATTAATAAAAACTGTTATAAATACACAAAGTCAAAACGTAGGTGGCTGTGGGTCTTCCCTGGTGGTCCAGTGGAGTTAAGAATTCGCCTTGCAGTGCAGGGATGCAGGTCCGATCCCTGGCTGGGGAACGAAGATCTCACATGCTGTACCGAGCCCACACCACAACAAAAGATCTGTCACGATGCATTGAAGGTCCTGCATGCCACGACCAAGACCCGATGCAGTCAAAAAATATTAAAAAAAGAAAAGAAAAGTAGGTAGATGCTGTGGTCTGAATGCTTGCATTGCGTGTTGAAACCCTAAGGTGCTGGCGGGCGGAGACTTCGGGAAGTGATGACGGCTTGGGGTGAAGGCCTCGTGGTGGGATTAGTGTCCTTATTAAAGAGACCTCCCCAGGGCCCACAGCCCCTCCACCACATGAGGACACAGGCGAGGTCTGTGTCACAGCCAAGGGTCCACGCTGACCCCGCAGAGGACCCCCGGTCTCAGAATTCCCACCTGCAGAGCCGTGGGAAGTGTCTGTCGCTCACAAGCTCTCAGTAGCAGCCCAGCCTGCCTAAGAAGGCGTCTCAATCCGTCAGAGGACACCTGGAGGGGGAGAAGCATCAGGGCCTTCTCCACGGCTGCTTCTCCTCCCCTCCTGGGGCACAGATTAAGAGACAGGCTCCAGGAATCTGACTCCCGATCATTGTTCAACTTGTACCAGGAAGCGGCTCCTCATTCACAGGCCAGATTAAAGGGGGGCCTCGCTTCTCATCTAGCTCTGCTTCCCTCAGGATCAAAATTACAGCTCTTCTCAATGCTGGGTCGAGTCCTTTCATCTCGGTCTTGACCAATATGGAAACCAGGATCACGAGAATTCCTCGGGGCCAGTGTTGAAAGGAATTTCCCCTGCTCTTCTTGCCAGAGTCTCAAGGGGGGCACCCTTCCCCGGGTGAGTAATCGCAATTCCACGTGACGGAACAAACAGCATCTCCTTTTCAAAAGGGAAGGACATGCAAGGAAATCAGCTGAAGGAAGTGGAGATGAAAGCCCGTCTGGACGCAGCGTCCGGATGAGATGTTGCCTCTCGACATGCAGAGCTCTCTCAGAAGTGACTCCAAAGCCGTGAGTCCCCTTGGAAGTTAGCAGGATTTCTCTGCATCCACGCTCCAGGAAACAAACTAAACAAAAAGAAAAGGCTCAGACTCCACCCAGACGAGTGCCAGACCTTCTCTGCAAACTCTCACCAAGCTCAGCCCTGTCTAGGGCCCACCTTCCGCCCCCGGTGACCTGTGTTTCCAGACGCCTCTGCCCGGCAGTGAGGGCGCGTGGGGCCGCCTAACCGGGCCAGGAGGCTGCTCTGTGTCCACAGGCTCTCCCCGGAGGAGCGGATACCTCTCTGCCTGCTTCTGCTCTCCACCCCCACAGTCCTCCAGGACCTCCGCGGCCCTCACTCTAGCCCACAACCAGCTCCGTGCCCGACCACACCCCATCTCTGGAACCCGGCAATCAGGCTTCCGTGCTTCCAGACTCAATCCTCTCCCTGCCTTTTCTAAAGTCCCTGCCTTTCTCTGATGGACTTGGTCCCGATTCTATGGACTAACTCTGAAAATGGCTCACGGCTTCACATCACACAGAGACAAGGGAAATGAAGGGAGGGAAAGAGATGAGAGAATGAGGCCCCACGATCAAGTTGTCCCCCAAATTCATAGCTCCAGTTGGAAGTCACTCTGTGCAAATAGAGAAGGAGCAATAAAGACTTCGCTCCAAGAATGAGCAGCAGCAACAAGCCACGTCCCCTCATCCCGGCCCTGCAGTGAGCATCTCCCTGAGCTCCGTGATCACTGGTTAACTGTCGGCTCTGCGGTCCTCCCGATCGACCACCTCCTGCTGAGCCCAGCACATCCGCAGAAGGTGACACGGAGGAGCCGTTCATGCAACACTTGTCATCACGGCTGCCAGGGCAGACCGCGGGCCCAGGACACGTCAGTGCCGAGCCGCTTCCATCAGAGCAGGGCCTCGGGGGCCCGGCATCCTAGACTGGGAGTCCAGGCCACCGGCAGATTTTGCAGCCACCGTTTCCCAGTGAACGGACCGAGTGCCGGCCTGCCGGCCTCTTCGTCTCTGATCTCACCCCACGCTCACTCCATCCTGCCGGCGTTCACTGTGCTAAATCAAGAGGATGGTTTATAAAGTGGGATTCTTCTCCAAGCACAGAGCAGACTCTGGGCCTGTTGTTGCGATGAGTGTCATTCACGAAACGCTCCTTGGGCCACACTGTCTGATGAGAGGAGACCATTAGCTGCTAGACGGGGCTGTTCAGACTCAAAGGGGAGGCTCGCGATATAATCAGTCCCTGATAAACGACCACGCTGCTTGACTCCCTCCGCAGGAGGAAGCCACCAGCATAGAGTCAGGGATGGTGGGAGGCAGGAGGCTGAGGTCCTTTCCCCCGTTCTTTCCATTGTGAACACTCACTTTTAGAAGTTTTCTATTCATCCAGGTTGGGGTTTTGGAGGCAGTGTGTTGTTCATCTGCTTTAGTGATCTCTTACACAGGACTGGGCATTTTCAAAGCCCCGCTCTGGGGGTGCAGTGGAAGGTGGGGGTGGGGGTTGTGGCTTAGGTGTTGCCATGGGCTAAAGTGCGTCTTCTTCCTTTCAGAAGGAGCTGCCAGAGGAAGGGGGACTCAGAAAAGGAACTGTGGCCTCGTGGTGACGGCATCTTAGAATCATTGCTCTAGCGAGCACAGCGGGGCACATAACTTCTCATAGATTGCACCCCATGCAAATGAGTACTCGGATTAGCTGTTCAGTGACTCTGAGACCCTCCCATGGTGGAGCTCAGGAGTGAGTCAGCATCATGGTGAACACGAACTCACCATCTGAGTTCAAGTCCTCCAGGCACATTCTGCAGACTCATTACCTAAGCCAGGCAACCAGCTAGAAAACACTGTGGCAACACAAACATGCATTCCAAAGCTCCGCCCTCTGCGGCTCGGGGCAGGGTGTCCAGCCGAGTCAGAAAGAGGCGCAGGAAGGCTCGGGGGCTGTGGTGCCCTGTCTTCCCAGAACGGAGCCTTTGCCCAGCAGACAGCAGGGCAGCCAGTGCTCCACCTGCAGCCCTGAGCTGACCCCCTGCTGGAAATCTTGGCCTCGCCTGAAGTTTATCTCCGTCTCCTCCCCCGTCATCCAGACCATGGCCCAATGGCTCTCTCATTCTTCCTGTGGCTGCTCCTAGAATGCTGATGTTTGAATCCAAGCAGAGACAGGTACCTGCCGAGAATCAGCTTCAGGGGGCAAGGGATGGATGCCCAGCAACGCTTAGTCCTGGGCCCATCACTAGGGCGGGATCTGGGCTGTGGTCACTCACCCCTGGCTTCAGGGAGTAGTACTTTGGGACACCAAGGCTCATGGGCATTTTGTTAAAATGCCAGTTCCATGATGTTCAGTCGCTCAGTCGTGTCTGACTCTTTGTGACCCCATGGACTGCAGCCGGCCAGGCTTCCCAGTCCTGCTCTGTCTCCCACAGTTTGCTCAAACTCATGTCCATCCAGTCGGTGACGCCATCCAACCATCTCATCCTCTGTCGTCCCCTTCTCCCCCTGCCCTCAGTCTTTCCCAGCATCAGGGTCTTTTCCAGTGAGTCAGTTCTTCGCATCAGGTGGCCAAAGTATTGGAGCTTCAGCATCAGTCCTTCCAATGAATCTTCAGGGATGATTTCCTTTAGGATTGACTGGTTGGATCTCCTTGCAGTCTAAGGGACTCTCGTTAGTATTCTACAGCACCACAGTTCAAAAGCATCAATTTCCCCTTATCCTAGAATGTTCTGAAAATGAAGTCCTTGACTGATTAACTTAGGGCCATGGGGTCACAAAGAGTCAGACACAACCGTGCCACTGAACTGAACTGAAAGACAGTCCTCAGGGAAGATGTTCTGTGTCCAGAAAGCATTAAATCATGCCAAAATCTAGTAATGCCGGGATGGATGAAGCACAAGCTGGAATCAAGATTGCCGGGAGAAATATCAATAACCTCAGATATGCAGATGACACCACCCTTATGGCAGAAAGTGAAGAGGAACTAAAAAGCCTCTTGATGAAAGTGAAAGAGGAGAGTGAAAAAGCTGGCTTAAAACTCAACATTCAAAAAACGAAGATCATGGCATCTGGTCCCATCACTTCAAGGCAAATAGATGGGGAAACAATGGAAACCATGACAGACTTTATTTTGGGGGCTCCAAAATTATTGTAGATGGTGACTCAGTTCAGTTCAGTCGCTCAGTCGTGTCCGACTCTCCGCGACCCCATGAATCACAGCACACCAGGCCTCCCTGTCCATCACCAACTCCCGGAGTTCACTCAAACTCATGTCCATAGAGTCAGTGATGCCATCCAGCCATCCTGGACATGGAACAACAGACTGGTTCCAAATAGGAAAAGGAGTACGTCAAGGCTGTATATTGTCAAGATGGTGACTACAGACGTGAAATTAAAAGACACTTGCTCCTTGGAAGAAAAGTTATGACCAACTGAGCATATTAAAAAGCAGAGACATTACTTTGCCAACAAAGGTCCATCTAGTCAAAGTTATGGTTTTTCCAGTGGTCATGTATGGATGTGAGAGTTGGACTATAAAGAAAACTGAGCACCGAAGAATTGATGCTTTTGTACTGTGGTGTTGGAGAAGACTCTTGAGAGTCCCTTGGACTGTAAGAAGATCAAACCAGTCCATCCTAAAGAAAATCAGTCCTGAATATTCATTGGAAGGACTGATGCTGAAGCTGAAGCTCCAATACTTTGGCCACCTGATGCGAAGAACTGACTCATTTGAAAAGACCCTGATGCTGGGAAAGATTGAAATCAGGAGGAAAAGGGAACGACAGAGGTGGTTGAATGGCATCACCAACTCAACAGACTTGAGTTTGAACAAACTCTGAGAGATAGTGGAGGACAGGTAACCTGGCATGCTGCGGTCCCTGGGGTTGCAAAGTGGCAGACACGACTGAGCAACTGAACTGAACTGAATTGAATGCTGCCATAACAATGCACCACAGACCAAATGGCTTAAACACGAGAAACTCCACTGTCTCACAGTTTTGGAGGCTAGAAGTCCAAGATCAAGGTGTTGGCACGGTCAGTCTCTCCCAAGGGCTACAAGAGAAAATCTATTCCACGCTTCCCCCCTGCGCTCTGATGCTTAGTCGGCGGTCTTGGCTTTCCTTGGTTTGTAGATGCGTCACTGTGATCTCTCTTCTTCTTCTCATGGCGTTCTCTGTCCGTGTCCGTGTCCAAGTCCGTGTCCAAATCTTTCCCTTTTATAAGAACACCAGTCATATTGGATTAGGGCCCACCCAACTCCAGTACAAACTCATCTTAGCTAATTATTTCTGCAATGACTCTGTTTCTGAATAAGGTAGCATCCTGAAGTCCTGCGAGTTAGGTCTTCAACACAGGAGTTTGGAGGAGACGCAATTAACAGCCCACCCTCTGCATAATTAACGCACGTCCTTCTCCCATGCAAAATATATTCACTTCGTCCCCACATTTTCAGAAGTCTTAAATCATTACAGCATCAACTCAAGTCCAGAATCTCATCTAAATACCATCTAAATCAGATATGGGTGAGCCAGCGGGGTGTGAGTCACCCTGGGGCAAAATTCCCTCTATCTGTAAACCCATGAAACAGACAAGGCATCTACTTGCAGAAGACAGCAGTGAGATAGGCCTAGGATAGACATTCCCATTCTGAAAAGGAAAACCGGACAGGAAAAAGAATCATGGGTCCCAGGAAAGTCTGAAACCTAGCAGAGTAAATTCCATTAAATTTTATGGCTTGAGAATAACCCGCTTCGGCCTGAGGCCCTGTGTTTGGTCCCAATATTGGGCAAGGCCGCTTCCCTTAACGACACACTCTGTTAAACCTATCAGGAAAATCTCAGGGTTTCCAAGCATTCACAGATCTTTTGTTGGGCAAGCTGAGGAATCGCAACATATAACCAGTGCTTTAGACACTTCCAGAAAATTCTTTCTTTCACCTCCAGAATCAGAGTGGGAAACACTGGCCTTCTGAAGAAGCAGGTTACTATTTTTTTTTTAATTAACTTTATTCCTTGAAACCACTGGATTGCCGGGGAAGCCCCATTTACTATTTTAAACGGTGTGAAGTAGATCTGCGCTCTGCTTCTGTTAAATTCACATTCAAAGATGTCAGGGCCTCTCTGAGATGAAATGGATACGTTTCCGCGGTCACAACATCCTACTCTACACTGACCACCGAGCTGGTGATCGTGGTTCAGCAGCAGCTCAATGCACTGACCGCACACCGCCAAGTGGAAGAGGGAGACGTTCTTCACAGGCTGGTCTAGCCTGGGGTTCCCAAAGCATGTTCCACAAAACAACTGCAGCAGAATCTCCCGAGCCACATACGAACAAGCAAAAAGTGCTCGTCACTTAGTCGTGTCTGACTCTTTGTGACTCCATGGACTGTAGCCCTCCAGGCTCCTCTGTCCACAGAATTTCCCAGGCAAGAATACTGGAATTGACTGCCATTTCCTTCTCCAGGGGATGTTCCCAACCCAGGGATCAAATCCAGGTCTTCTGTGTTGCCAGGCAGATTGTTTACCGTCTGAGCCACCAGGGAAGCCCAACTGCATATGGAAAATGCATATTCCCAGGCCCTCCCCCAGGTCAATGGGGGAGCAGGATCTCTAGAGTCAGTGTCCATTTTAAACTAGCTCCCAAACAACGATAGAGCTTATGTTAAGTCTGACTCTTTGCAACCCCATGGACTGTAGCCCACCAGGCTCCTCTGTCCAGGCAAAAACAATGGAGTGGGCTGCCATTTCCATCTCCAGGGGATCTTCCCGACCCAGCGATCAAACCCCCATCTCTCATGTCTCCTGCATTGGCAGGTGGGTTCTTTTCCACTAGTGCCACCTGGGATGCCCAAAATACCTAAATAAAACTAAACTAGCTCCCATTGACTGGTGATCCTTATGGGTAAATCAGCTTGAGAACCACGGGGCTTTTAACAGTCCAGGCTTTAGTATCAAACCAGCTGAGGCCTCTGAACCAGCTCTGCCTGCAAGTAACTATATACCCTTGAGAAAATTATGTAACATCTGTGAGCTTCAAGTTTTTTTCAGCTGAAAAACAGGAATAATAATATGTGGCCAGAATTCTCAAGACAGTTAAATGAGATAATGCATGTGGATGATAAAGAAATACGTTGTCAAGAGCATCTGAGAGTCATCAGACCGTGGTTTCACAGACTGTTTCATAGCGCTGTTTTCAGAAAGGGAGACAAGGCGCGTGCAGTATTTCAGGGTTGGAGGGATGGAGTTTTGCAGAACCTATCCCAGGGGACTGTTCCGAGAAGTAAGTGAGACACGGCCGGCAGAGCTCTTACACAGCACCTGGCACACTCTTAGATAGATGATGGTGGCTCAGTCGTGTTCAACTCTTTGCGACCCCATGGACTGTAGCCCGCCAGGCTCCTCTCTCCATGGGATTCTCCGGCAAGAAGACTGGAGTGGGTTGCCATTTCCTTCCCCAGGGGCAGTAAACGTTAGCTGTCGGTGCTCCAGCTGCAAGCACTGTGAGGCCGGGACACCAGCGAGGGCCCCGCGGGAGCAGAAGGCAGCATGGCCATGCATGGGGTGGGCCAGACCAGGCGATTGCAGGCCAGGCGTGGCGAGTGCGACAGGGCCCGACCCGGAAGAGGCTGGAAGATCATCATGAGAGTGTTCGAAATCCACTGGCGTTTTTGAGCATAGGAATGACAAGATTAATCTGGCAGAAGGAGATATGAGGAAAAACTCCGAGGTAGAAAAGCTAGGCTAAGAGACCAGTGCATAAGCCAGAGAAGTTTGGAGCTAAGCAGTTAGTCCAGGCACAGCTGGACACCCGTGTATGAACTCAGAAAAACACTGCCCCCTCCAGGTGACATCCCCTGGAGGTATACAGGCCATGCCAAGCACAGGGCCTGGAAAGGACAGCAAAGCTGAGCCTCTGCCCAACTGCCCTGCTGGCCAGGGCCCTACTATAGCGATGAACAAGCATGACCGCACACAGCGGCCTCAGTGCTAGTAAGACCAGAAAGAAAGAGCGAACATTTATTATCATGCTAATCCATAAGCCCTTCACTCTTACTCCCAGTGCTATCAGAACTGCCTCAGGGACCTCCCTGGTGGTCCAGTGGCTAAGAACTCTATGTTCCCAAGGCAGGTGGCCCTGGTTCAATCCCTGATCGGGGAACCACATGCTGCAACTAAGAGTTCAAATGCCACAACTAAAGGTCCTGCTCCTGCAATGAAGACCCCGAGCAGCCGAATAAATAGATATTTTAAAACGTGTCTTAAATTCTCATCTTTAGCTCTGGCATACTGACATCCAAACTCTGATATTTTAAATGACTGGACGTTGTCCTCCAGAGGAATATGCATGAACTAGCTCCTTCCTAAGGAGCTTGACACGCTGTAAGAACCTCCCCTAGCGTAAGATGAAGTTAGCCAATCAGCAAGCACTGTACTTCCCAGTTATAAGTAACCGCCTTTTACATCCTGCGCAAGGACACAGAATGCACGGGAAGCTCCTGCGTGGGTCTAATGTGCGGGACGCCAGAAGTTCACTGTGGGCGGGAGGCGAGCCCCTGCCTTCAGGCTTGCAGGGAAGACAGTGAGCAAAACCATCAGTAACCACAAAAGCGCAGGAGCCAGACAGACAGCTGGGGGGAGAGTCATTGTGTCGTGGACTGTATGGCCGCCAAAGTCAAAGGTCTTTACTCCCCGTCCCCTTACGGGAGAAGTTTGCCCACCCCTGATTAAGAGGGTACCTTTTCTTGGAGAAAGTTGGTAATTAATTAGCCATGTGTCTGCCATGTGCTTTAGGTAGACAGGAAACTTTACCAGAAGGACATAGTTTGGAAAGTTGACCTTTTTCCCTTGCTGTAACAAGGTCATTACAGATAAACAACGATCCATCGGATACTACTTAAGACAAGTTTTCCCATTTCTAAGAAAATTATTTGCAAATATTCACATGCAAATACATAAATGATTCCACTTGGATTCTCATTTCTCATGGCTAAGATTTCTAACCATGGCTTCCATGTCTCCGCAAGACTCATTCTTCTCTTATTAGTTTATCCATTGATTACAGGATTCAGCCTTTCTGATTTTTTGACTCTCAGACTCCTGCGTGCTTTCTGACTTCTGAATCTGCTATTCCCTTTCCCTGGGTTGCTTCTTCATCAAATCCTTTAATGATCGACTCCCTTTAATCATGTAAAATTCAACTCAAGGGTCATCTCCTTAGAGTAGCCTTCACTGATCATGGTTGGTAGAGAAGCTGACTTTTTAAAAAATGAATTTGTGAAAGCAAAATGTTGCACATCCACACAATGGCGCATTATTCAGCCCTAAAAAGGAAGTCTTGGGGAAATGGAGCACCTGTGGTCCTGGCCCCCTTAGTGTCCTCTGCTTGCCTTTTGAGGTGGAAAACTTTCAGGAGAAAGTTTAATCAGAGAAATGAGAAGTGCAGAAACAAAGGAGAACAGTCGGAGGAGACCAAGGAATGAAGCCGTCATTGAGCATCGTCAAGGACCTTCAGCTCCTCCTCAACGGCCACAGAGAATATTCGGAGCCGACACCTGTGCCTGGCATGTAGGTGCTACCCCAGGGGAAGAAGGGGACTACACGATGACCAGACCGTGCCCATGATGAGAGCTGCCCCAATTCCAAGAACCGGCCTCAAAGAAATGGAACAAACGGACCCTGGAACGGAAGGTTAACTGTCCCTAAACCAAGATGATGCTGGTCAGACCATGGATGATCAGTCTGAAGATGACTGTCAGAGCTGACTGTGCTGTGAACTCTTGCCCACTGGTTGCCAGTGGAGGGAGTCGTCCTTTGGACAGATGTCCACCCCCGCCCCAAGTTGCCCAAACCTGAAATAAAGTAAACGTCCCTTCCCACCAGCCTGGCCTGTTTATTGGCTGTTGAGCAGCGAGCGGCCAGTACCCACACCTCTCAGTAACAGAGGCACGTGTCTCAGCACAAATGAACTTTGAGGACATTAAGCTGCGAGTGGTCAGTCACAGAAAGAAATATCTGATTCCACTAGTTTGACCAACCCAGAGTGGTTTAGTTCATACAGACAGAAAGCGAAATGGTGGCTTCCAGGAGCTTGGGGAGGGGAACTTTGGGAGTTGTTTAACAGGGATAGTTTCAGTTTTGCAAGAGGAAAAAGCTCTGGAGATTTGTCTTGCTGCAAGGTGAAAGTACTCACTACTGAGCTGTGCACTTTAAAATGGTTACGATGGTAATTTTTAAAAAGATTATTTTAGCGAGACCAAAATCAGGTATGGTGATGCATTGAAAAGGCACGGGACTATGGATCTGGGGGTTTCCTTTCCAATCTTGGCTTTGCCGCTTATTTACTGGAAATGAGGGTGGTCCGCTGAGGTCTGGGAAACTCCAGGAGTGGGACCGGGGCAACTGACCTCAGATCACCTGTGCGGCCTCCCCTTCGCCCTCCTCCTGGTCTGTGTCTTCCAGAGTCAGGAAGGACAGCGGTTCACCTCTGCATCGAGGTTCCCCTGTTAGAACCTCCCTAAATCAACTACTGAACTTGTTTTACAATAGACTCTGCCCTGTTGCCATCTCCACAACAGTTGTAGCAAGCCTGTGGACAGCTGCCTATTAGGTAAATGTTATATTTTGGGGTTTGGGGGGTTTTTTAACCACAATTTTAAAAATTGTTTTTCGTTTAAATGAATTTCTGGAACCTGGAGATAGGATACTAAAACATTTAGGTTTGTTTAGTGTTTCACATGAAGCATCAAGCTGAGTTTGATGATTTCTACTCTTTCTGGATAATTTATCATGAAAATTGGATGGAGAAATAGTAATGAGATCTCTCGGCGCACTTGCCAGAGACGCGCAGTCATCACAGAGCTGCATTAGCAATCACAATCTTCATTAGCAAACAGCGCTTTGGTGTGACAACTCACCCAGCTGTCCTGGACGAGACTGGCCGGGCACCACCAAGTCTCTCGTGGACACCATCTGAGTTCAGCACTGCCCACGGCCACTTCCCGCAAAGGGCTCCCTTCTGCTCCTGGCCCCGTGACCCACGCCTTCCCAAGTTTCCACCTACTGCTTCAGCTGAGTCCTCTCAGCCTCCTTCGATTGTTGGCGCTTCTCAAACCCAGACATTAAGTGTGCGGTCCCCCGAGGCTCCACCCTGACTCTCCTCTCTCCCTCTGGACGGTCTCCTCCACACGCTTTCCTTATTCCTACCTGTTAAGAATTTTCAAACTTGGTGGTGCAGTGGGTGAGAAGCTACAACGCAAAAGATGCAGGTTCTATCCCTGCTGAGATCTCGATCTCATGAGCCACGGAGCGACAGAGGCCGTGTTGCAACTACTGAGCCCAGGCGTCCCAGTGAGAGAATTCACAGGCTGGCACCCACATGCTGCCACGGAGACCCAACACAGCCAAATTAAAGATAAATAAATAAATTTAGAGAAAATAAGAATTCTCAAACTCCCACCACTTTTCCAGACTTCCCCTCTGAGCCCCAGAGTCACGAGTCCAAATGCCCACGTGACATCTCCGCATGGATATTAGGTGAAATAAGACACAGAGAGACCCCACGAGGCCATGTCTTTGCAGAGGCGTAGCCCCCCTCACATCACAGATGACAGGCAGGCGACCAGACAGAGGCTCAGCCATCCCCCTCGTGAGGCTCCCAGCTCTGGGTCCAAGATGGTGTTCCCGCCCCATCACCTGGCCAGCAGGAAGGGCCACAGCGTAAGGGGAGCACGTAGATTCCCCTCAAGGGCCTGGCCTCAGAAGCTTTGCACAGCCCTTCCACTGGCCAGAAGTTAGGCTTACGGGCACACCCGGGGCAAGGAATGCCGGGGAGTGGTTTCTCTAACAGTAGTTTCACCCAAGCCTGGTGAGATTCAGGAGGCCTTCTAACTAATAACGGGACACAGCCACATGTTACCCGTCCCTGCCCCACACTCACTTTCAGTCTAACGTCCCCGAATCCAGTCACAGTCGCCGGCCTGCGCAGCCTGGACCTCTGTTGGTGTGTCCCGGGATGAATGGCCCCGCCGTCTACCCGGCCCCTTCCCAGAAACCCCCGCAGGGGCCTGCCCCCTCCTGCCCAAGCCCCGAGCCCCAGCCCACTATGAAGCCCTGCCAGCTGTGAACTGTGAAGCCTCCTGACCCCCATCTCCTGCCATCCTACCATGAAGGACCGCGGTCTCCCACCCGGACTGGGGCCCAGCCTCCTGAACGGGTGCCTCGCGATCACCCCGGTGGCCTCCCCTCCTCTGCGGATGCTGCGGCTGGGGTGGGGGCCTTCCCCAGTGCTGGTGGTGAGCCAGTCTCCCCGGTAAAACCTTCCATTGGTCTCAGTGTTTGTAACAGAACCTACAAAACCCTGCGCGGGGGCCTCTCCCTGTGGGGCAGCCCGCCCAGCACCGACCCTGCTCCACCCTGAGTCACACCCAGCTGCTCGCCCCTCTCGCTTCTCCCAGGGCGGTCCCTCTGGCTGGAACCCACGCTGCCTTCACTGGTCAACGCCCAGCTTCCCTCAGGGCGCAGGGCACTGGCCACTCTGGAGGGAGGCCTCTATCGTCCTCCCCACTGGACCAACGGCCCCTGTGAGGCTCTCACGAAGCCACGCAGCCGCTCCCTGCAGCATCTCCTCTCTGCTGCTTGCACTGGGGGCCTGGCCCCGAAGCCCGTCGTTTCTGTAGGACCTTCCGCCACGCGGGGCCAGACGCTGAGCCTCCCTGTCTCCTTTTTACCGTGCCATTCCCATGCACACAGCCCAGTACCTGGCAAATAGAAACTTCTCAAAAATACTGGATGAATGAAAGCAAGAATTCAGCACGACCGGAAGAAAGTGGGTCTGAACTGCCTCATCCGCATCTCAGCATTCCATGGAGAAGCTCAGCAGCGTCGCTGATGAGGACAAGCTCCTGAGTGGACGACACGGGGCTACACGAGCTGCTTCTGTGTGCTCAGAGTTGCTGAAACACTGAAGTCCGGGAGGGGAAAGGGAAGGGGGAAGACCTGGTGTCTGTTCCCCACCAGGACTCAATGGAGATTCACAGAGCAGTTACAGCAGAAAGCGAAAACAGAACTCATAAAATGGTATTTCCAAAAGATAGCGCATGACTCAGAGAAACGCTCACACAGAGTCCAGTGGAGTGCAGATGCGAGAAAGGTCAGCACAGCCCGGAAGATCTGGGAAGTCTGTGAACAAGGTCATGACCCGCAGTGGACCGTGAAGGGCAGGGAGGGGGTTCGGGTGATGACATCCGAGGCACTTGGCAGGAGAGGGCCAGGCACCCGTGTGAGGGGAACTCGATCCTTGGCAGGCATGATGACTGCCTCGTTTTCAGGGAGGGTGCAGTGGGAGCTGAGCTGGGGACCAGGCTCTAAAGTCCCGTGAAGCATGTTTGCTCTTTATCCAGAGGACGGTGAGAAACTGCTGACATTTGGGAGTGAAGTGGCTGAAGAGAAAGTTTGAGAAGGACTGGTCTGGAACGTGCAATGCAAGCTGGAGGCTGTCACCTGGGGTTTCTCAGCTGAGAACTGTCACCCAGCAAGGAGGCATTGCGCCAGGCCGGCCTGCTCTGCAGGGCTGTGTATCCAGGGGCAGGGAAACCACGCCAGGACCCGTGCTCTGGCTGAGAAGGGAGGGCTCTGTCTCCCCCAGAGCTTGGGGGTGGCACTGGCATCACCGACTCTGTGGACATGAGTCTGAGTGAACTCTGGGAGTTGGCGATGGACAGGGAGGCCTGGCTGCTGCAGTCCGTGGGGTCGCGGGGAGTCGGACACGACTGAGCTGACCTGACCTGGGGGCGGCAGGAGGGGCCGTTTATGCTGCCGGTGTCCACCTGCCAAGCGCTGACCTCTAGAGCTGAGCCTGGGCGCTAAGACCTGGGTTTCCGGGTGAACCATCAATGGACAGGGAGAGACCTGCCCTCCTTCTCACCAGACAGGGTCCTGGCTCACAATCTCAGCCAGTTCAATGCACAGAACATCTGAAACGCAAGCCCTTACTTCTTCCAGTCCTGGGATGCAGCTGTGTCCCACAGGGACTTTTGTAGATGGACAATTCTTGTTTTGTATTTCCACCAAATGTGCAACCATTTATCATCAGTCACACATTGGCTGATCGTGACGCTCTAGGGAGTCTGGCCTCTGTCCCCCTGCCTTCCTACAAGAACCTGCCATGAACAGAGCCAGTTCTGGGGGGAGGACAGCTCCCGCTGACTCAGGAAGGGCACAGAGAACTCCATCAACACCTTCTTTTTAAATCAACAGTGAAGCAAACAGAGACAGAACTTTTGTTTCTAGATGAACAATTCTTGAGAGAGACACTGACAGGCTTCTGTAATGAGCGTGGGGACACTCTGTGAGGAAATCGGCCCTGTTAATGAAGGTTTCCGGGACTCCATGTGTGTGTGCGCTGTCGTTTCACTTGGGTCCAACTCTTTGCGACCGATATGGACTGTGGCCCACCAGGCTCCTCTGTCCGCGGGATTCTCCAGGCAAGAATACTGGAGTGGGCTGCCATGCCCTCCTCCAGGGGATCTTCCCGACCCAGGGATCAAACCTGAGTCTCTTACCTCTCTTACATTGGCAGGAGGGCTCTTTACCACTAGTGCCACCTGCAAAGCCCCTTCAGGAGCCCACCAATCTCCAATTCAAACACGAAAAAGGATTAGCCAGGGCTTACAGTTACAGAAGCACAAGAAATATTCAGGATAAATAATTGAGACTTGATTCTATTTTTAATGAACAGAATTTCTTCCTAGGCACATAGGAGTGACTCCAGTCTGGCACGGGTGCCATGTGGCAAAGTGCTCTCAGCAAAGAAACCAATAAACTACACTTGAGCAACTAAACTACTGAACACGGTGTTTGATTTTTATAACCTTATTTGTATATTTTCACTTTTAGGTGAAGGCATGTCTGAATCATAAGAAATTTATGTAAAGTCAGAAAGCAAGAACTTCTTTCCTGATAAATCTTGACAGTTTATAAATCTCCAAGAGACTTTACTTTTAAAGGGTGCTAGGGCTTGGGGGTTATTTCAAAGAAGTTCATTCAATGACTACACTATGTTTCTTAAATCATCAGATAGGTGAGAAGGTAACTACAGTAATTTTCTAATAGGAAAATAGGCAAAACACAAAAACCCTGCTAAGGCATTGATAGGGAAATTAAGTCTTTCAAAGAAAAAAAAAAAAACAACCCCAGAGGAAATCTGGCAAAGGATACAAATAAGTGATTTATAGAAGACAATATTTAAGTATCCAAAAAAAAAAGGATGCTCAACACCTATAGTAGCAAGAGAAATGCAGATTTAAAGGAGATACTGTTTTTCACTGGCGAAAAGAGTGGTAATATTCAGTGCTGATCATGAAGCAGGAAAAAGATACTCTCGTATATTGCTGGCAAGACCGCAGGATATGTGAGTAGGGCTTTCCAATAAGATCAACCATCTTTAGCGTATGAAAGATGAATTAATCACCAAATTTAGAATAACCAAATGTCTCTAAGCAAAAGCCCTTGGGACATGTATGCTATTTCTGCCAACAGTTTCTGAGCACCCATCATGGGCAGACACCATGCTTCTGAGCCAGGCACACCACACGGCACAGCAGGCTTAGGGATGGACACGCTGTGACCTGTCCTTAAGGACACACCGAGGGACTTCCCTGGTGGTCCAGTGGCTAGGGTTCCGAGCTCCCAACGCAGGGGCCCGGGTTCGATCCCTGGTCAGGGGACTAGAGTCCACAGGCCACAACAAAAGGTTTCATGTGCCACAACTGAGCCCCAGGCGGCGGCCAGATAAATGCATAGATATTAAATAGTAATAACTTTGAAACAGAGCACACTGAGCTGGGGAGAGACTGGGACACGTCTCAGTCTGCTCGAGCTGCAGCGGCAAAATGCCACACACCGGGCAGCCTAAAAACAGACCCGTTTCTCACAGTTCTGGGGGTTGGGGAAGCCCGTACGCAGGTGTCCCAGATTTCGTTCTTAGGGAGGGCCCACTTCCTGACTGGCAGGGGGCCCCCTGCCCACCGAGTCCTCTCACGGAAGAAGAGGGTGAGAGCAAGCCTGTTGATTCCTCCTCCTCTTACGAGGGCTCTAATGCCCCCCTGGGAGCTCCACACTCACGACTTTTTCTAACTCTACCTCCCAAAGGCCCCACCTCTTAACACCATCCCAGTGAGGGTGAGGCATTGAACACAGGAATTTGAGGGGACACCAAACACTCAGCCCATAAGCGTTCAGTCAGCTGTGGTCACTCGCTAATAAACAGATAACCTCAGATACATCGTCTGCATCAAAGGGGACTCCTCAAATGTTTAAGCACTCTTCCCAAGTCTTATTTACTCTATTAATTTATTTCACAAACCCTTTCTTAGCAAATAACGCAAACAGGGAACTTAGCAAGAATAAGTGAAGTCTAAATTAAAGCAACTTTCCTCCATCAATTTTTCTTTCCATTTTTTCAGATAAGGCAACAGAGAGTCATATGCAAGAGTGTGGCCGTGAATAAAATCAACTGAAGAACTAACCATCCCTGATTTTCTTGAAAACGAAATATGGAAATATCCCCATTTGTGGAGAAATAAGTGTAGGATCCTCAGAAGAAAATAATCAATTAGAAAATCACTTACTATTGATTGAGGGTTTAATATGCACCAGATCACCTTCCCTCTTTCCGTGTTTAGCTGGGTAGCCTTGGACAGGTTGCTTCACCTCTCCGAGCTCTGGTGCCCACATATGTAAAGTGGGCCTTGTGATAAAGCCTCATGTTTTGTGATGATTAAATGAGATAAACACCGAAAGAGGAAAGGTTAAATAAATCTCAGGTCTGAAAGCTCATGCTCGTAATCAAATGGGTAAGAATAAGAATATAAATACGGCTATCACCTGCTGCGTGCTTATTGTATGCCAGGAGCTGTGTTAAGAATCTCATCACAAATGAGTCATTATCTTCTTCAGAGTTCTCTGACATTTCCTCCCTTGAGCTTCTCCAGTAAATCTGAGGGAGACAAAAGGAGTGAGTCCAGGAGAACAGGAACCCGTGGACGGAGCCCGTGATTTGATCGGCTGTGGGACTTTTTGTCTTAGTTCCGTCTTTCTCAGCAATCTCTCCATTAAGCTGCATCCTGTTACAGAAGAGAGCAGGAGCTTCCCCCTACAAACCACGGAAGGAATAATCAAGAGCAAAGGGTCCCCGACCTCTCTGAGCCTCAGCTTCTTCATCTGCAAAATGGTGCAGCGAAAACACCCCACCCCTTCCCTCACGGGGGTATTGTAAAATCAAGTGCGACAAGGGCTGCAAAAGCACTTCATACCTTTTTAAAACCCTCCGTTTAAGGGACTTCCTGGTGGTGCAGTGGGCAGGGATCTACCTGCCAGTGCAGGGGACATGGGTTCGATCCCTGGCCCGGGAAGATCCCACGTGCCTGTGGGCCACAGCTACTGAGCCCACGAGCTGCGGTTATTGAAGCCCAGAGGCCTAGAGCCCGTGCTCCAGAGGAGGCCCTGCTCTCTGCAACTACAGACAGCCCAAGCAAGCAACGAAGGCCCAGCACAGCCGTCAATAAATAAACAGCTACGAGTTCAAGCCTAAGGCCCAAAATTGATTCATCATACTGTGATATTTACATGAGCTTGACCACTCAGATGCTATAAACACCGTGTAAAAGAGTGGGCATTAATAATTGAAGCCGCTTGGTGCTGGCACGAGAATACAGAATACATACATAGATGGAGGGAGAGAGGCTGGAAACAGACCACCCACATATGGGAATCTGGTGGATGATAAAGCAGAATTCAAACCGCTGGGGGAATGAGATACTTCAGTGAGTATGTCAGAACAACTGGGCATCCAAATGGAAAAACCGTGAGTGTGATGCCGACTTTATCACTTATTCTAGCAGAATTCCCAGATGTGCCAAAGATTTAAACGTGAAAATAATCAAACTGCAAATTCCTAGGAGATAACACAGGAGAGTTTACTTACTTTTAGAAATGGCTATCTTTCCAAGTAAGACACAAATGTACAAAAACTACAAAAGAGAAAAGACTTCCAAATTTGACTGCATAAAAATTAAAACCTCCTGCAAAGGAAATAAAGACCACAAACAACTTCAAAAAGCAAACGAGAAGCTGGGAGAGAATATGGCAACATACATGACAGACAAGGGACTAACTCCCTTAGGAATTAATTAATAAACTGACAAATGTTTAATGAGCAACTGTTACATGCCAGGCATCATTCTAAGCTTCTGGGGATTCAAACCAATTAAAACTTCCTGCCTCTTGGAGCTCACATTCTGTGGGAAAGTCCACAGAGGGATCTTGGATATTAGTAGAAAAAGAAGCAACAATGAGCAAAGACCATAAAGAGTCTGCACAGTTGACAATACAGATGGTGTTTAAACATATGAAGTGCTTACTCATCCCCATAACAAGTGAGGTACCAGCTAAATTTCAATAGGCTACCATTTCATCCGCCAGATTTTCCAAAATCAAAAGTGTGATAACTTACATGTTGACAAAGGTACAGAGAAAGAGGCATCTTCTTGTGTTTTGGTGGCTGCGTGACTGGCTCACGGTCTTTGAAAAGCGTTTTGTCATCGTGTGTGATTTCCAGACCAGGGGTGTGGGTGCTCAGTCATTGACTCTTTGCGATCCCATGGACTTTTGCCCGCCAGACTCCTCTGTCCAGGGGGTTTCCCAGGCAAGAATACTGGAGTGGGTTGCCATTCCCTTCTCCAGGGGATCTTCCCCACCCAGCGATCAAACCCACGTCTCCTGCACTGGTAGGCGGATTCTTTACCATTGCGCCATCTGGGAAGACTGATTTGTCACCATCGATCACGACTACAAATGCACCCACTTTTTAGCCCAGCAATTCTGCTTCTAAAAACTGAGGCTACAGGTATATCTATGTAGGCACGCCGTGGCAAATATATGAGAACATTCACTATAGTATTGCTTCTAATAGTGAGACTCACAACAGCCTAGATACCCATCAACAGGACCGTGGTTAAAAAAATATTAAGTGAAAGTGAAAGTCACTCAGTCATGTCCACCTCTTGCGACCCCACAGACTGTAGCCCGCCAGGCTCCTCTGTCCATGGAATTTTCCAGGCAAGAATACTGGAGTGGGTTGCCATTTCCTACCCCAGGATAAACAAACATGAAACACACCTAAAACAGTACCAATTGTTAAAAAGAATATAGTTTCAGGAATTCCCTGGCAGTCTAGTGGTTAAGACTCTGCTTTTACTGTCCAGGGTCTGGGTTCAGTCCCTGGTTGGGGAACTAAGATCCTGCAGGTTGCAAGACTTGGCCAAAAAAAAAAAGAATATAGCTGCTGAAAATAATGTATGAAAGATTCTTCAAAATACATTGTGAATAAAAGTAAGGGTCTAAATAGTTATATACAATGCTGAGCTGAAAAATGTTTAATAATGTAAAAAAATTGTATGTTTATATTATATAATTACAAATTATACTAAATAAAGGATTTTCATGTACAGATAATAAATAATAGAATAAACAATATTCTTCATTGTAGATCCCATCCTTTAACATCAATGTGATGTGCCATTTCTTACAAAATTTTTGTCAGTTTTATAAATCTATCACCAACAATCATGTCACAAAATCGAACCATGAATAAAGCTTGTGAACTATTCAATCAGCAAAGAAATCGCTCAAATTAATAATGTGTGGTTCAAACATGAAGATCAATTGATAGCTTAGTTTTATTTGTGAGGAAAACAGACAGGAAGCAACAAGTACGTGTGTTGAAACTTCACTGTTTATCAGCGACATGGGCTGCTTGGCCCAATCAGGTCACGGTTTCTGAAAACTAAAGAGTATTTCCTGGGGCTTCCCTGGTGGTCCAGTGGCTAAGACTCCACGCTCCCAACACAGGGGGCCCGAGTTCAGTCCCCGGCCAGGGAACTAGATCCCACATGCCACAGCTAAGACCCAGGGCAGACAAATAAATTAAATAAATAAATCAACATTTTTTAAAAAAGAATGTTTCCTCACCTTTCTGTTCTTTACAACATAGCAGAGTCAGACCCAGCACTCTCACACCGAACCCGTATCTCTACCGTTTTCCCCACCGCTGTCTCAAGTCTAGAACAGGACAGCCAAATCCTTGAGCCACATCCGGCAGCCGTCTGGTCTGTAAGTGCAGTTTGGAGCACAGCCCCTCTGCATCTAGACGCCTCTAAGGCTGTTTGTGTGCTCCAACGGCAGAGCTGACTGTTGCAACAGAGGCCGTGTCGCTGCAAACGCTCGGATAGTTACTATACGGCCCTTCAAGAGAGCGTGTGCAATCCCCTGGTCTAGATCTCCAACAGAGCAACAAACAACACTCTGATTTGCCATGTTTGCTCATTTCCAGGGTGTAAATATTCCCTCCATGACCAGTTCCGAGCCACCAACGCATCCTCACGATAGGCAGAGTTGGGAGAGTGTGTGTGGCCTTTCCACTCTACAGATAAGGACAGGTGTCAATGACCTCAGGGAGGCAGGTAACAGCAACACGCAGTAAAATAGTTAGGAAGCCATGAGGTGTAAGTATTTGTTTTAATATGATTTATTCAGTAATAAGGTCACACAGTTTACTTTTTAATAACGGCTGTGTTTGACAACCAGCTCACCGAATTCCTGCAAATGGAGCAGCGGTCTCCTGTGAGCTGACAGGGCTGGCTCCAGCACGCTGCTGGACGTGATGCACAAATGTTTGGAAATGTGTGAGCAAGGGCACGGCCGCCCGTCCTTATACGCCTCCACGCGCACAGAATATCGGAAGATGCCTGAGAAGCCGAGGTGGACCACGGGTCTGGAGATGGAGTGACATGCAGACTTATTTTTTTACTGTAGCTTCTTTTTGAATTTTTATGCCCATGTGACCCCTGAAAGCCCAATTTGTTATTGCTTTTCGGGGGGCTATTAAATCTCTATTTCTGCATCTCCCTTCGACCCTGGAGCGCTGGCATGGCTGGCGGAGCGCTCGGGCACAGCCGCACCCCCACTGGGACCAGAGGGCTTCCTCCCCAGGCCCAAGAGCACTGGGGCAAGGAGCCCTGGAGGCCGCGTGGCAGCCTGTGAATCAGCGCACTTCCCAGATGGAAGCCCTGCTAGAAAGCCGTCTCAAGGGCGCCGGCCCCACTGCGATGCCCTGATGTCTCTGTCCCTGTTTGGTCATCTCGCCTGGAAAAAAAGAAGCAAGCTTTTCCCCATCGCCAGTTTCCCGGTGTTTTGCAAGGCAGGCCACAGCGCCCTGCCTGCCAGCTCCACCCCACGCAGCACAGCTTCCTGCCTGCATTTACCCCAGGCTCCAGTGCCCTGGGTTGCGTCTGCGCCCACAGATGAGTGGGCAGGGGCAGCTGCCAGCCCAGGTCTGCCCTCCCAGCTGGGGACCCCGGGCATCTCTGCTGGGAAGACCAGCCTGGCGGTGCCTGGAGCTGCGTCCTCAGGAGCCAGCTAGAAGACTCAGCCAAGAAGAAGAGAGGTCGCCTCAGCCCACAGGGCCTCTGAGGGGCTCTCACCGGCTTTGCCAGCTCCCTGACTCCACCTTGAGCTGCCGCTTCGTGCTGGTCGCCGGCTCCTTTTCATTCTCTGCGTTTATGACCCTCTTTCCGCCGCACCTGGTCCTCACCTGGACACCAGCCTCGTGGCGAACTCCGCCCACAAACCCCACGTGGACGCACCGTCCACCTCGGCCCCTCGCAGCCCCTGCCCCGTCCTCCGCCCCTCGGTCCTGGCTCCCCTCTCCCTTGATTCCACGACCAGGTCACCTCACTCGCCAGCCTACTGACTCGGGGCCAAGGACGCACCCAGGTTTGTTTCCCAGGGGAAGGCCTCCTCAGGGATGACATGACAGGCAGCGACAAGTGTGACTACACTCTTCCCTCTCGCCCCTGGAGATCCTTCCTCCCAGACCCAGTGTCCAGGTTAGACAAGGCTGGGGGTGTCTTAGGCTCCCCCCAAGGCTGTGTGTGTGACCGGGGTTTACTGGGCTGTGTTCCCCAGAGATGTCGGAGGAGAACGGAAGGAGGCCAAGCCAAGCAAGGATGCAGCGCTCTGCGTTCCAGGTTTCCATCGTGGAGTGACGGGCATCCACCTCGGTGGCGGAAATCACCTGCTGCTCCCTCGTGCCCACAGACTCCGCGGGTCAGGAAGGTGGGCACGCCAAACGGGACAGCAGCTGGTTTCTGTCCCACGTGTCTCGGGCCTCAGGTTGCAACACTCGAAGGCTGGATGGCTCAGTGAACAGGGACTGGATCCATCGAGAAGTTGCCTGGCTTGCAAGTATGACTGAACTGGGATGCATCACACCAGTGGGTCTGCATGCGGCCTTTCACGTGGCTTTGGGCTGCTCACTGCGTGGCTGCTGGGTTTCGGGAGCAAGCCTTCCAGGAGGCGACGTCTCGGAGAAGAAGAGTTGCAAGAGAACACGGCAAACGCTGCAAGACTTGTTCTGACCCAGTTCCGCAGTCAGCAGCAAAGTTCTGCTGATTCAGCTGCATTCCACCGGTCTCAAGTTATCGCTCAGCCCAGTCCAGACGCACGGAGAAGGGGCTTGTGTCTAAGTATCAGTGAGCGTTAGACAAGATCACTCTGCAGGAGAGCACGCGGTGGGAGGCACTGTCGTGCTCATCTCTGAAACTGCCATCTCCCACATGCTCCGCGGGAGCCTCTGCTTGATCCCACGTGAGAAGCTCCGGGGAGACTGCAAGTCGTACCTCGGGGTCGCCCAGTCTGGGACTGAGGACCTACACCGTCCATACCCATGCGCTCATGTGCCGTTGCCCACAGGCCGCCCTTGGGAGAGCACAAATTTCCAGACACTCCTGTCTCTTGGTGAGCAGACGGAGCAGACTCTGGCAGGTTGCAGGCAGCCCCCGTGACCGTGTGTGTGACAGAGACGCAGGCACTGGCCTTGGCATTGAGAGCAGTGTAGGAACAGAGGAGCATAAACTGGAAAGGGATCCCCGTGCTGTGGGCAGGCTCCATCCTTATAGCTGCTGTAACAAAGGACCCTGCCCTGCAGAGACGGGAGGGGGCTTACAGTAGCAGAGATGTCTGAGTCCTGGGGGCTGGGAGTCCGAGGTCAGGGTGTGAGCGCCATCAGGCCACGGTGAGAACCCTGTTCCAGGCGCAGATGGTCGTCTTCTGGTTGCCCCTCAGGCGGCCCAGAGCACAAAGGGGGCACACACTCTCTGGTTATGCCCGCAGGGCACAAATCCCCTTCCGAGGGCTCTGCCTCGCAACCTCATCAGATCCTAGTCACCTCCCAAAGGCTTCCCCTTCAAACTCCAGCGCAGTGGAGGGTGGGGTTTCCACGCCGCCACCAAGTGCCAGCTGGGCGGGGGTCTCGGTGCAGACCCCACACTCAGGAAGCGGTGTGGCGAGGTGGTGCCCCGGTGTTCAATTAGACGGCTCCTGGCGCCGCTGTGCAAGCTCTTTGGTAACAGGGGCAATAAGCGTGCTCCCTGCACAGGCGCTGGAAAGATGAAACGACGCGGCACGGGAGAACCGTGAACGCAGGGCCTCCGGCGCCCGGCGAGGGCTGAAAGCGCTGCCACTTGGTCCGGTTGTTTTGGTAAAGGCACAAGAAAGGGAGCTATCCACCCAGCGGGGAGTGGAGCAGGGGCAGACCGTGGGCCCTTCACGAAGGTCTGACAGAGCTGGGGTGTGACGGCGACATGACGCGGCTCCTTGGGGTGCAGACGAGGTGTCTGCACCTGCACGGGAGCCCACGGCTGCAGGGAGCACCCGCCGGCGGCCGCAGGGCGCCCACATCCGCGCCCTCCCAGCTCAGCGCAGCTGGCCACCCTCGGGGTTTCTCCGGTCAGGCCTACCTTTTCTTCTTTTTATAATTTTATCTATTTTTTAATTGGTGGAAAATTGCTTTACGATTTTGTGTTGGTTTCTGCCATACAACAAATCAGTCATAATTATACATATACAATGATGTAATACTTAATATACATGATATATAAAAGTAAGGTGTGTGTGTGTATATATTTATTTATAAGCACCTGCTGTCTCTGACCTCATTCACTTCCCAGCTGCCAGGAAACCTAACACTTGCATTTTTTTCCATTTATCTGGTCACAGTTGTTTGGGTTTTTTGTTTGTTTGTTTTAATAAAATAGTTCCTAAATACCAAAAATGTGTACATGTGTACGTAACACAGATTTATAGTTTTTTTAATAATAAAATTAACATACAGGTGCTTGATTCCAAATTAAAAATAAATAAGCAAACCACCACCAGCATCATTAAGGTATGCGTGCTCCCTGCCTAATTTCTTCTTGTCTCCACCCAAGAAGTTACCATCATCCTGAAATTTACATTGATCATTCTCTTGCTTTTTCTCTATGGTATATTGTATTAGTTATCTACTGCAGTGAAATGAATTATTCCCAAACTTAGCAACTGAAAACAACACATATTTATTATTACTTAGGTTTTGTGGTCAGGTATTTGAGAGAAACTTCATTGGTGGTTCTGGATCCAGATCTCTCATGAAGTTGCCATCAAGACTTCAGCCAGGGAAGGGGCCTTCCCTGAAAGTCCAATGGTTAAAACTCCACATTTACAATGCAGGTGTGCAGGTTCAATCTCTGGTCAGGGAACTAAGATCCCACCTGCCAGGCAGTGCAGCCAAAAATTTAAAACTTTTTGAAACAGATGTCAGCCAGGGCCATAGTCATCTGAAGTTCTGGCTGGGGCTGCAGATTCATTACCAAGATGGCGCACTGGCATGGCTGTTGGCAAGAGGTCCTTGCCACGTGAGCTACTTGAGTGTCATGACACCTGGCTTCCCCAGAGCAAGTGATTCAGGCAAGGGCATGAAGGAAGTCACACAGTCTTTCATGACCTAATATCCAACGTCACACACTGTCACTTAGGCTTTATTCTGTTCTTTAGATGTAAGCCATTGAGTCCAGCCCATATTCAAACAGAGGGAAATTAAGCTCCATCTTTCAAAGGAGTGTCAGAATGTAACAATTTGGTGTGTCTGTGTCTGAATGTGTCTGTGTCCCTAAACTACATATGTCTTTTTTTTTTTTTTAGTTCAGTTCAGTCGTTCAGCTGTATCCTACTCTTTGCGACCCCATGAACTGCAGCACGCCAGGCCTCCCTGTCCATCACCAACTCCCAGAGTCTACCCAAACCCATGTCCATTGAGTTGGTGATGCCATCCAACCATCTCATCCTCTGTCGTCCCCTTCTCCTCCTGCCCTCAATCTTTCCCAGCATTTTTAATTTTTACCTAAATGGAATCACACTGTTAGTGTTCTGTGATTTGCAGTTTTATCCAACCTTGTATTTTTGAGATCCATTCATATTGGCATTGTATTAGTCCACTAGGGCTGCCATATGAAGGCGCCACAGCCTGGGTGACTTGCACAGCTGAATGTGCTTTCTCACAGTTTTGGAGGCTGGAAGTCCGAGATCACGGTGTCGGTGGGGTTGGTTTCCTCCGAGGCCGCTCTTCTTGGCTTGTCGATGGCTGTCCTCTCCCTGTGTCGTCACATGATCTTCCTTCTTCATGGGTTTGTGTCCTGATCTCCTCTTCTTACCAGGGCATGGGTCACACGGGATCACGACCCACCCTAACGATCTCATTTTAGCTGAACTGCCTCTTTAAAGACCCTGTATCCAGACACTGCCACACTCTGCAGTGCGGGTGTTAGGACCGGAACAGATGAATCTCACGGCGCACGATTCAAGCCGCCACACACGTGGCATCGCTGTTGGCTCATCCTCACTGCTCTGCAGTATCCATTGCGTGAACAGACAAAAATAATTGTTTCTATTCTACTACTGATAGACATTTCCATTCCAGTTTTGGTATTATAAACTGCACCACACCTTCTGGCGCCCTGAAGATATAAGACAATTACATCCTCACATTTACTAAGCCAATGCTGATATTTTTTCCCAAAGGTTGCACTAATTTATGTTCCCATATCAGGACATAGAGTTCTTACTGTCCCCACTCTTTTCAATATTTGATATTGTCTCTAACGTTCTGGTTTAGAGAAATGATATCTTCTGTGTGCACGGGTGAGAAATGATATCTTCTGTGGCTCTATTTAGCTTTTCTCAGATCGCCAATGGGGTTGAGGACATTTTCATTCGTTTATGAAATGCTTTCTCCCTTCTTTTGTCCCCGTGTCCATCGGGGGGGTGTTCACTTTTACTGCACTGATTTGTTGAAGTTCTTCACATATTAGCACTAGATCTAGTGGCTCAGACAGTAAAGAATTTGCCTGTAATATGGTTTGGCCCCTGGGTCGGGAAGATCCCTTGGAGAAGGGAATGGCTATCCAGTATTTTGCCTAGAGAATCCCATGGACAGAGGAGCCTGGCGGGTACAGTGCATGGGAACGCACAGAGTTGGACACATTGGTAATATACATATTTTCTTCCAGCTATGGCTTGTCTTTTTATTACTGTTTTCTCTTTCCAAATTGCATAAGTCTGGACTCTTCTTCTTTTACTTGTCTCTTGTTTGTGTTTCTCTCAGGTCCTGTTCTTTCCTTGTTCTACATACTGTCCTTAGTTAATCATCCAAGGAGTGAACTTGTCATCTACAAATGCCACTGAATCCTAAACTGCATCTCGAGACAGCTCTACTGAACATCTTAAAGTTCACTGAACACTGCACGCTTTTTCTAACTTGTGAGCTCTCGCACATGCTTGCCACTCAGTGGGATAACATCTCCCACCTTCGCCTGCGTTCCTCCATACACTTTTTTCACTAACGCTTACTAAACTTCAAGTCTCAGGTTTCAGCTTAAGGTTCTTCTCACTGTGCCCCCATAAGTGCCATAATATTGTCCTGCCACGCACTTAGCACACGGTATTACAATTTGTCTTTTTACTTTCCTGTCTCCTGAACCAGACTGTGAATCGCTATGACACCTTACCTAGTACTTGTGTTTCTGTTCATAACTGACATGCAATAAATACTGTTAAACTAATTAATAATTTTCATTCATTTTTATGCACAATAATAGAAGCAGAATCATTTGTTATTAAAACATGAACATAAATTTTACACAGTAATCATCAAAATGAAGCTAAAATAACCTCTGAACCTTGGTCCCTCCCACCAAATAAAAGTATTATAAACATGTACAACAATAGTTAAGGTTCATCAACAGCTTCTGCTCAGCCAAGACCACAACCGTGGCAAGAAAATCCATGTTTTCAGGATCCCTCAAGATTTCACCTTGGCCCTCTGTCCCTTCCCGACCTTGGCCAAACTAGCTGCATTTCCTCCAGAGAGAAATGGGGACTAGAAGGCTTGCCTAACCTGGTCACACCTGGGAAGCTGGGAACTCGTCATACACACCAGGGAAAAATTAAACAAGTTACCCAGATGACGGTGCTTCTTGGCAAGGACTCAGTGGCGTGCCTTCCCCGAAGTCATTTCTTTGGCACTGATGCCCTGCAGAGTCTTGTGTGTATTCCTGCCACCTCTTTTTAGTATCTTCTGCTTCTGTTAGGTCCCTACCATTTCTGTCCTTTTTCGAGCCCATCTTTGCATGAAATGTTTCCTTGGCACCTCTAATTTTCTTGAAGAGATCTCTAGTCTTTTCCATTCTATTGTTTCCCTCTATTTCTTTGCATTGTTCACTTACGAAGACTTTCATATCTCTCCTTGCTCTTCTACAGTTGCCCTGTCTTTTGCCCCCTTCTCACATAAGGGCTACTCAATCAACAGATTATTTTAATAAAGAGAAGGCATAAGCCCATTGAACTGAACATTTAGAAATGATTCTCTTCTCCTAAATTTGGCCTTTGTTCACACAAATCATTTTACAGCCCTGCTCCAAACCGGGGAGTGATTCCCATCAACAGAAAGTTCACATTCCTAAGCCACCTCTTCCAGGAGACCCACAACCTGGGTTTGGAAACTTTGGGAGAATTGTGCTGAGCGGAGACAGAGGTTGGACATTCTAGGAGACATGGCATTGGCAAAGGTGGTGATGGAAAGGGGAGAGAAGTTTCCATGGGTGCACAGACCATGGCAACTGGAGGGGAGAGTTTCTACCCAGGAGCATCCGAAGATTCGCTTTAGCAAAGACCCACTCACACCACTCTGCGGTCCCTTCCCTGATCTCACCAACCCGTGTGCTTGTGCCTGCCTCTGGCTTTCTGCCAACTTGTGTTCCCACCTCTAGTGTCACAGTTAACTAACACTGCTTCATGCTGCTAACCATGTCATTTTTCTACAGCATCTATAATGTATTGTTTCACTTCAGTGGTGAATCCCTAAAGGACAGTAACAGTATCTAGGGCAAAAGGGTACACAGAGGAGAAGCTTGGAAAGTTTAAGTTGAAACAACTGATTCCTTAGAAAACAAGGAGGGGCTGCCCAAATTAGATAGTTGGGTTATGTTCACCTCTGGAATGAAAAAAGTTGGCTAAACTTAGTTGGAAATCACTTATGCTGATTAGCAGCCAAGGAAATAACATAGAAGTTTATCAGCCTTACTCAAAATTTAATTTAAAAACCATTCCATCATCCAATTAATTTAACAGTCTGGTGGCACTGGAGTAGTTTTCACACTAAGTGGGAAAAAACAACGTTCCTTTTTTAGGTGGAGAAGATTAGACCAGACAAATGCCTGCAAGTGGTCATACGCATGTGACCGTCTGAATCTGGATCTAGCTCTGGATTAGAGCCAATGTCGTTTCACCCAAGCCCCAACCAGTCACATCCCACGTTGAACAACATGTGTCTGGACTTGTTACTTTGCAATCTCGCAGTGACCTTTGAAATAGCCTCTTATTATTGGATGAAAGCTGCTTTGAAGCAAGGGAAGCTGATTGTAAATGCCACGTTCAGGAACCCAGGCCAAGTTCATCTTCACAAAAGTTCTACCATATCGTTGACAAACATGAAATAATTGCTGCATGTTGACTACCGCAAACCAGAAGTGCACCTTCAGCTACATCCAGGGGATGGGGCAGGAGGCCTGTGAGACCAAAGAGGCCCACCTGACAGCGGCAGCCCCTGCGACTGCACCGAGTCCAGCACTCTCCTCTGAACTCGGCTTCTCCAACCTCATTACCTCTGGGTTGGACTCCTTCACCTGCAAGAGTTTCTCTTCACAATTATGGCGCCTCGAGACATTCGAAAGTGAGTCAACCTCCCTTTAGAATATTTAAATGTTTTTTTTTTAAAAACAAAGGAATGTAATTGTTTACTTTTTCAAACAATTAACCAAAAATGGCAAAAGTAGGCGAATTCATGAAAGAAAGAATAAAGGGAAGATGAAAGAAAATCAGTTGAAAACTTTAGGTAGACAGTTACACGCATTCTTCAAAAACAGATCTGAGGCATTTTACAATAAAAAATGTTAATGAAAAGTAAATTTAAAAATGGCCTCCTGGTGCCTCAGTGGTAAAGGATCCCCCTGCCAGTGCTGCACACAGGAGACGAGGCTCGATCCCTGGTCGGGAAGGTCCCCTGGAGGAAGAAATGGCCGCCAGTCCAGTGCTCTTGTCTGCAGAATCCCATGGACAGGGGAGCCTGGCAGACTGCGGTCCAGGCTGCAAAAAGGCGGACATGACTCAGTGACTAAATGACAAGAACAAATTAAAGAGCAAGAGATGAAGCATGAAAAGGGAGTAAGCGTTCCATCCAAACCCTCAGCAAAAGGAAGCATCTTGGCCCATGCCGGTTGCTAAAAGGGAACAGCACAGACGGGTGACCTGTAAACAGCGGTTTTATTGCTCACAGTTCTGGAGGCCGGAAGTCCAAGCTCAAGGCCTCTGCAGCCTCAGTGTCTGTCGCGAACTCGCTTTCCTCTCGCTGAGTCCACACCTGGTGGACGGAGGGAGAGAGCTCCCGGGGTCGCTTATAAAGATAAAAATCCCATTCATAGGGGCTCGCCCTCATGGCCTAGAGACCCCAGCTCCTAAATCCATCCCATTAGGTATTGGGCTTCAACATTTGAATGAAGAGGCACAAACATTCAGTCCACAGCAGGGAGCTGTAACTGACCGTGAATCTCAGCTCAGTGAGGCCAAAGGATCTGGGCACCCGGGGAAGGTAAGTAGCCCCAGGAGAAGCCCCTGGGCCCCCTGTGCTGCAGATCCATGGAGGGAGGGGGCATTTCTAGCACAGTTATCCGACCCTCCCCGCACTTACTGACTCAGAGTCCCCAGGCAGGAAGCCCAGATGTCCGTCTAACGGAAGCATGAAGAAAGACCACCTTTTCCTTCGCTCTTTGACTATCCGTGACAGATGGTTTCTCTGAAGGCCTCGGGACAGTGAAACGCACACTGTGGATCGCATGGCTGCTCCTCACGCTGAGCTTCAGCAGAGGCTGAGACGCAGCCTGATCACAGCGGGTGAAAGATGCGGGTGCGTCTCACCGGCGCAGCTCCTGGACAAGCAGAGGAACGGTGCACTCGCGTACATGGCCTCTCCTTCGGCGGGCAGTGAGGAGCGGGTAGGGCCATGCATGTGTGAGTGTGTGTGCTGGCTCAGTCGTGTCTGACTTTTTGGGACTCCAGGATATAATCCCCACCCAGGTTCCTCTGTCCATGGGACTTGCCAGGCAAGAACACTGGAGTGGGTTGCCATTTCCTTCTCCAGGGGATCTTCCTGACACAGGGCTCAAACCTGGGTCTCTTGTATTGCAGAGGATTCTTTACAGTTAGCGACACCTGGGAAGCCATGCACAGAGCCGGTCCCCAATAATAAATGTTAGCAGTTTTTACGGTTATCCTCAAAGGTCACTGTTCTTACTGGACCCTGGCAGGGGCTGAAAATGTCAGATAACCAACAAGAAGCACCAATAAAAACCATCCCTGCTCTCACTACACCTGCTGTGTAGCACTGTCGCCTGCAAAACCTATTACTGATTCCTGGGGCCATGAAGAGAGGATCTGGGTAATAAAGGCAAAGCTTCTTTTCTTTCCCTCTGTGCTGAGTGTAGCATCACTGGCTCACAGCAGGACATGTGCAGAGGCCTTGCAACTGGGGCCTCAGCCCAGGGTTCCTGGTAGGGAATGCCAGGGTCCACACCTTAACTCAGGGCTTCCCAGGTGGCTCAGTGGTAAAGAATCTGCCTGCCAATGCAGGAGACGCAGGTTCGATCCCTGGGTCGGGAAGATCCCCTGGAGAAGTGGCAACCCACTCCACTGTTCTTGCCTGGGGAATTCCATGGGCAGAGGAGCCTGGTGGGCTACACACAGTCCATGGGGTCGCACCGAGTCCGATATGACTGAAGCAACTGAGCACACACACACACACCTCAACTAAGGACGTGGCCGCAGGGCCACCTGAGACAACATGATTCAAGGGGGCGCACGGGGTTGCAGCGGGGCCGGGAGGCGTCCTGAGAGCCCCTCCCAGCGTCTGGAGCCAGAGCAGCACAGCCCCGCCCCTCGCTATGAAGCAGCCCCGCCCACCGGCTGATCTGGAAGACAACACTTTGCTTTGTTCAGAGCCAACTTCGGTCTTGTTCTGTTGGGCCCAGCGACACTGGGCAGGAGGGCCTTGTTGGGGATCCACTCAGGAGGGTGGCAGACAGTACCACCAACAGCACAGAGCAAGATCCTTATTTCACTCAGCTTCACAACCACCCTGTGAGAGGTACCCATTTTACAGATAGAAAGACCAGGAACGAATGGGTTCAGAGTCATCACTGGTGCGTGAGAGAACTGAACGTCCACCTTCAGCACGGACGGACACTGTGCTCTTAGGACCCAGTTCTGCAGCTCCGCCCGGGGAAGGACTCAGGCTGCTGGTTGCGGGGAGAGCCATATGCTGCAGGCACTTGGAGGGACATGTCCAAGCGGTGGCTTTGTTGTAAAAATTGAAGCCTAAGTGACATCACCAGAGTCCCTGTATATGCAGCCACACTTCTCAAAAAACAACTTGAATGGGGTCAAATGTCAAACTGGAGAAGACTCTTAAGAGTCCCCTAAATTCAGGAAATCAGTCCTGAATATTCATTGGAAGGACTGATGCTGAAGCTGAACTTCCAATACTTTGGCTACCTGATGGGAAGAGCTGACTCATTAGAAAAGACCCTGGTGCTGGGAAAGATGGAGGGCAAGGAGAAGGGGACGACAGAGGACGAGACGGTTGGATGGCACCACTGACTCGATGGACAAGTTTCAGCAAATTCTGGGAGCTAGTGAAGGGCAGAGGAGCCTGGCGTGCTGCAGCCCATGGGGCCACAGAGCTGAATACGACTGAGCGACTGAAGAACGACAAAATGCTCTCACTCTGATCTTGGCCTGGAAGACTTTAGGAACTGAATTTGTCACACGTCCACATCTACAAGGCAGAACCCGTCAGAAACCCTCAGCTGATTCCCCAGAATCTGAGTCATTGGGTAACCTCATCAACTTTCCCCTTTGTTCAGAACATGGCCAGTGACATCCTTTTTTGAAAATTTCTCAACTCTTTCTAAAGGGCAGTCACCCCAGAAGTCATTTGTTGTGAAGTTTCACATTCAAGCCAGCATAAAAGTGGAGAATGAAACACTGTGTGGGTCTTGTGAACTTGAATCCAGATAGTCAGAGCTCATAAACTCCCAGTGGGGGTGACCCAGGCTCCCCGGGGGTGGGGGCGGTGTGTCATAGCCTGGCCCCCAGAGCACGGCCAGCTCCTTGTTCGGTTCCTAAACCCTCATCACAAGCCAGACACTCGCGAAGGAGGCAGTGGTGTCGTCACCTTCAAAGGAGTAGGTGCCCGGACTGCTTTTATTTACATTCCCAGGGACCCATCCGTCACCGGGGAGCATCTAGAAGAAGTGACACCCCTTGGACATCCTCCCGGATAGAGAGCTTGTCGACTCGGAGAAGGATGACATTTTAAGACCGTAGTAAGGTGAGATCTGAAAGCATCTGAAACTCTAGGGCCCTCGGAGCAGCTGCTGGACACCGAGCTCAGAGCCCTCGGAAGAAGCAAACAGCCCTGGGACGCAGGAAGCCAGCCTGCTCCTCCCACAGCGGTTGGAGCCAAAGCCAGCCTCTCCCAGCGCCTCCCAGCGCGGGAGAGCAGGAGCTCCAGAAACAACGGAAAAGGCGAAAACACGGAGGGCCGGAGCTCCGGAAGGGAGCCTCGGACAGACCCGGATGGGCCAGCAAGGGTCCGAAAGGGGGAGTTGAGTCCAGCGTTGGCTTTAGGGGTAACGCTTAGGCATGATGAAAGGCAGAGTTCGAATGCCATCTTGGGGTGTGAGATAATAGCCAAGTCCCTTTTGAATCTCTGTTTACAAATACGTTTAATTAAAACGGTTTTGACAGCAATAATGTCCTCAGGAGGTCGCGTTCGAGGCTGGAAAGACTAGCAGCGAAACCTCACCTTTAAAAGGAGCACACTTGCTCTCACCCTAAAACGTGTTGGCTCCCAGGCCTGGAGAGAATGAAGGGACACAGCGCTATGGAAACCAGATGCAAATTCTAGGACACAAGTGGCTCACCGGTGCTTACAGAAATGCCGGATCTAGAGACCACTCCACTGAGGTCAACTCCAGGAAGACTGCAGAGCATCTGGGAAGAAATGATCTCGAGGAGCCCGCGTGGAGCAAGTCACATCAAACTTCTCTGATAAAAAAAAAGTTTGTTTTTCATATAACTAATTTTCAATCATATTCTTTCTTTCAGATTATAAAAGTAGTATCCTCTCAGTGTTTTTTACTTTTTAATTGGCGTATAATTGCTTTCCGATGCTGTGTTAGCTTCTGGTACACAACAGCATGGATAAGCTGTCTGTGTACATGTATCCCGTGTCTCCTGAGACTCCCTTCCACTCCTTCCTCCCACCCCATAGGTCATCATCATTATTTTAAAAGCACTAAAAAACAAACAAACAGGTGAATGGCCCCACCGTTATCCCAACCCTCAGAGATGACCGCCATTAACTGAGTTATCCACGTTTTTCTCTGCATGTATACCACTGTACAAAAAACAGGACTCCTACAGATGTAGCTCGATTCTCACAAGATTCCTATTCCTGGAAAGGTGATCTCCAAAAGCAAACGCTTAAAATACTTTCAGTCTAACTTTGACATTCACCTATGCATGCTTCATTTGTGAAACTGAGTAGTCCACTAGGAAAACTTAATATCATCATTTTGATAGTGGGTCAATATTCCTGTTCCCATATACAAAGTGTTAATCATTAAGTAGTTTCAGTTATTTGCATAGTTAACGAAAACGATCATACTATTAAGCAAAATCCAGTTCCTGTTAAAGCATTTTATGCATGTTAACTTAAGAAAACCCTATGAGGAAGGTAATCATATCCTATTTCAGGTGGAGAAAAGGAGGCTCAGATAAATTAATGTTCCCAAGGTCAGGCAGCAAGCAATTGTGATATCACTTATTCAAACCTATTCAAACCAAAGTCAATGTATGTTCCATCCTACTGCCTACCATTCAAGTAATTGGGTCATGGTTATGCATATATGCGGGTAAATAAATCAACATGCTCAAAGTTGTTTTGTGATGTGACTGTGCATATTATAGAATAATTAGTAGAGGCAGTGAGTTTGGAGTCCATTCTCTGGCACTTAGCACCAGTGTGACCTTGAGCAAATCCTTTAACCTAAACTCAGCGACAAACTGAAGATCCTATCCAAAGCAATAACGGCCTCACAAGGCTCTCAGAAATGGAAGAGGGAAAATGCCATAGATCCTACAAACATTTTTAAGAATTAGTAAGGAAAGAGTATGAACAAGAATATGTCTCCCCAAAGGTAAATTAAACAGTCACATTCTTAAAAGATACAGATTACTAAAACAGACATGAGAAGAAATAAAATGTAAGAGTAAGCCCATATTTATTAAACAAATGGAATTGTAATTAAAATCCTTCATAAAAATACATAGCCAGGTCTAGATGGCTTCTCTGACCAATTCCATCAAATATTTAAGAACGAAATAATACAAACCCTACACAAATACTTTCAGAAAATATAGGAAGAAGAAAATTTTCATTTCATTTTATGAAATCAGCGTCACCCCAATACCAAACAAAGTAAACGGCACTAAGACTATGGCAAATATTCTTCATGAACTTAAAGGCTCAAAGTCCTAAAAGAATATTGGCAAGACAAACCAAGCAATATTTTCTAAATGTACTACATCATGTTCAAGTGGGACATGTTCAGAACTTCAAAGTGAGTTCGACATTTGATAATCAATCAGTGTACTTCCTGTAAGAAGGGAAAGAGTTGAACAAACGCTTTAGAAAAATATGTTATACAAATGTTTACAAGCATATGAAAAGGTGCTGAACAGATCACTAATCAGGCAAGCAGACACTAAAAAGATGGACAACACCAAGTGTTGACAAGCATATGGAGCAATTGGAATAAATACTTATTTTTGATGGGCGTGTAAAATGGTATTCACTGTGGAAAACAATTTGGTAATTTCTTATACAATTAAACGTATACTTACTATGACCCGTCAATCCTGCTCCTATATATTTACCCAAAGGAAATGAAAACATATGTCCACATAAAAGTCATATTCATCAATGTCCCAAAGCAGACCTCTTCATAATCGCCCCCAACTGGAAACACCCCAACTGTTCCTTCACTGCGTGACTAGATAAACAAACTGTGGTACATACATGCAGTAGAACTCTTCAAAGCAATAAAAAGGACTGAATTACTGATGGATGAATCACACAAACACCATGCCAAACAAAAGAGGCACGATCCAAAGGGCTATCAACAGTATGATGCCGCTTGTGGGAACTTCTAGAAAAAGTAAAACCACAGTGATAGGAAGCAGATCGATATTTTCCCTGGTGGCTCAGACAGTAAAGAAGTCGCCTGCAATGCAGGAGACCTGGGTTCGATCCCTGGGTTGGGAAGATCCCCTGGAGGACGGAATGGCAACCCACTCCAGTGTTCTTGCCTGGAGAATCCCCATGGATGGAGGAGCCTTGCGGGCCAGAGTCCATGGTGTCGCAAAGAGTGGGATTACTGAGCAACCAAGCACAGCAGAACGTAGAGGAATTAACTGTAGAGGGAACCGGAAACCTCAGGTGAGAAATGCTCCCGATCACAATCAGGGTTGGCAATTACACGTCTGTTTTCAAAGCTGGGCTTTGTCAGCCCTGGCTCTCCTGACGTTCTGGGCAGCGTGGTTTTGTTCTGGAGGAATGGCCTGTCCATTCCTGGATGTTCAACAGCATCCCTGGCCTCTGTCGCACTGTAACTGCCCCACCCCTCAAGTTGTGACAACCAAAAGCGTCTTCAGACATTGCCAGATATCTACACTGGGAGGCAAAATCGCCTCTGGTTGAGAACCGCTAGTCAAAACTCATTAAACAGTAGACTTAAAATTAGTTAATGCTTTTGTATACAAATTGTACCTCCTTAAAGCTGCTTTTTAAAATGTAGGTGGCAGTTTGGGACTACATGCCTTACACCCAAGAGATGTGATTTTATTTTTATGCATTTTACATATCCTTCAATATAATCATTTGCCTCTACCTTACTGAAATAATTTTTCTCCAGATTTTTTGAAATGTTATCTAATATTCAACATTGCTACTGAAAAATCCTATGTAATCTTAATTTTTTTTCATCTTTTGGCCGCAACACACGGCCTGTGGGATCGAACCTGGCCCCCGGCGTTGACACTGCAGTCTTAACCCACTGGACCAACAGGAAACTCCTCAGGTGCAATCTTAATTCTTGAGCTTTTGTGACCTTTTCTATCTCTTGGAAAGTTTTTACCCACTTTTTGTCCGTCACTATGCTAGGTTCTAATGGGTTATTCAAACTGGAAAATTATGTCCTTCAGTTCTAGAACATTTCCTAGCAAGATGTAGTTTTTAAATTCCTCCAGTCTACTTTCTCTGTTTCTTTCCCTAAAACTCCAGGACGACACTGAACTTTCCAAATACAGGCTTCAATTTTCTCATCTTTTCTGTCACTGGGTCATCTTTCTGTCTGTTCATTACTTTCTAAAAGACTCTTTATCTCGCAAGTCTTACTGGAAATTTTGTTTCACTTTCAAGTTTTTTATTTCAAAGAGCTCTTTCTTTTTCTCAGATTGTTTCTCTTTTCTAAGGAAATTACCGTAATTCAACTATTTTTTCTTCCAATCTTTGCAGTTGTGTCTCCTCTAGAGACAATGCGAATTTCAGTCTCTAATATAACAGACTGTCCTCAAATGTGTAGTGATCCTTAGCTGTGGGTCCATCAAATATAGAAGTTTTAATCCACCAAGAAGAGAGCAACTGTACATATAAATGTACATAAAATAGACTCAAATATATTAGATATAGTTGTATAGAACAAGGGTGAATTTAGCAAGGCTTTTTCAGTTATTGATGGGTCAAAAAGAAAAAAAATCAGCTAGAATATGGAAAGTAGGCCCCATTCAGTTAGATTTATGACTCACTTAAATAACATTTAACTGTAGAGTTCTTCCGAACATAAAGAATATACATTTTTTTCTCAAGCACATCTGGAATATATGCAAAAATCTGATCATGTATGGGCCATTTAGAAAGTCTCAATAAATTTCTGTCTCTATTATAAGCAGACTAGCAACTTTGACCACAATGAAATTAAATCAGAAGTGTAAAATATAAATTAAAAAGTCACATATTTAGCAGTATTGCTAAATAGCTCATGAATTAAAGGGGAAATATAAAAATAAAAAAGTTTTAATATCTAAAACTATACGTTAAAATTTCTGGGATGCAGCCAATGTATACTTTGAGGAAAATTTATAGCTAAATATTTACATTAGAATGGAAGAAAATCTCAAAATTAATAAGTTAAGTGTTCTTAAGAGCTTCAGGGGACAAAACACAACAAGCACAAGGGAATTGAAAGGAATTAGAAAATAACAACAGAGACATAAATCAGCAAAATAAAAAACAGCACAACAGAGAAGAGACAAAAAGGTAAATGCTGGTTCCTTGCTAAAACTAAATATAAATTTCTAACATAAATTTACTAATATAAATTTCTCAAAGTTTATCAAATAAGAAAAAAGTTAAAATAAGCAATATCATGAGTTAAAGGGAAAGTGAAAGTCGCTCAGTTGTGTCCAACTCTTTGGGACCCCATAGTATACAGTCCATGTAATTCTCCAGGCCAGAATACTGGAGCCTTTCCCTTCAGGGGATCTTCCCAAGCCAGGGATCGAATCCAGGTCTCCCATATTGTAGGCAGATTCTTTACCAGCTGAGCCACAAAGGAAGCCCAAGAATAGGGAGTGGGTATCCTATCCCTTCTCCAGAGGATCTTTCTGACCCAGGAATCAAACCAGGGTCTCCTGCATTGCAGGCGGATTCTTTTCCAACTGAGCTATCAGGGAAGCCCTCATGAATTACAGGGAAGAACACATAAAGTGTACATAATAAATAACCCAAATATGGTCAAAAATGATATGCCGACACTTTTGAAAACTTAGAGAAATTTCTACAAAACTATAACTTTCTAAAACTGACTCAAGCAAAATGTTTTAAATAGTTATGTGATCATCAAAGAAACTAAAACTCCAGCTAGAATTATTTCCCCCTAGACACAAAGTACCTGACCCAGATGGACAGACTGCTGCTGCTGCTAAGTTGCTTCAGTCGTGCCCGACTCTGTGCGACCCCACAGACAGAAGCCCACCAGGCTCCCCTGTCCCTGGGATTCTCCAGGCAAGAACATTGAAGTGGGCTGCCATTTCCTTCTCCAATGCATGAAAGTGAAAGTGAAAATGAAGTCGCTCAGCTGTGTCTGACTCTTCGCCACCCCATGAACTGCAGCCCACCAGGCTCCTCCATCCATGGGATTTTCCAGGCAAGAGTACTGGAGTGGGGTGCCATTGCTTTCTCCAAGATGGACTGACAGATGAGGCCAAAGTTTCAAGGAACAAATCATCTCAAGTTGATACAGGTTCCTCCAGACAACAGGAGAAGACTGGAACTTCCTGGGAGGTCTGGTGGCTAAGACTCTGCACTCCCAATGCAGGGGACATGGGTCTGATCCCTGGTCAGGGGACTGAGATGTCACGTGCTGGGCAACGTGGCCAACAAAGAAGGAAAACAGAGACTCCTCCCCAGCTCGTCCTCCCAGGGGAGACAGAGGAGGAGAGCGGGCCATGTAAAAAGGGAAGGCGCAGCTGGCTCTGGTGGCACCTCTGCTCCAGGGCGGGTGTGGGAAGGACACGCAGTAGACGAGCCTGGTAGAGGATGGCCGCTGCTAAAGGGAGAAACAAATCAAGGGAGACGATCGGGAAACAGCTCGCACGGTTTAAGATCGGGTAAGCAGGTAGGCAGGCCTCCCGTGTGAGGACGACCTGAAGGAGGGAAGAAAAGGCTGTCCGGGGGAGGCGCGGGGTGGTCAGGGAGCAGACGTGCAAAGGCCCGGGAGTGGGAGCCTGGCGGCAGTGTCCGAGGGGTGAACGGGACGCAGACACACCCCCAGGACTGGGGGCCAAGGTGGGGGACAGGGTAAGATGCAGCCCAGGCTTTGCCTCAGAGCACTGGGGGAGAGAGAGGGACGTCTAGGACACCCCTCTCGGGAGAGTAGCCCCCCAGAGTCACTCACGAGGCCCCGAGGGGCTGTTCCAAGCAACACAGAAGCAGCATTTTCAGATGTGCATGACGCAGCAAGTCAGCAGAGCCTGCCCACACGGCCAGAGAGCAAGGGAGTCCAGTTTGACGGTATCCATACTTTAATTCTGTTCACAGAGATGGACTTGAAAGCTGCTCAGTGAGGCTGACCAGGCTTACAGATGGGAGAAAGTGAGGTCCAGAGAGGCAAAGTGACTGGTGAGCGCAGAGCTGGGCGAAGCCCAGATTTCCTGTCCAGGGCTGCATCCCCTCTGCGGTGGCCCCGGCTCAGAGTCTGCGGGCAGCGCCCTCAGACAGTGCCTGTCGCCCTCCTATAATTCAGCATTCTCCCTCACTTTTTTCCCCCGCTTTGCAGTTTGTTTTCCCCAGCCCCTGGTCCCGTGTTTGCTTTTACAAGTAGCCTCGGGTAACCTCCATAGCTATGCTTCCACCGACAATAAAAGAGCTTTACTCCATGAGTCTCTTTCAACTCTGTGAGCCTTTATTTGTTCAAAATAACATCTTCAGCAACCCAACCCTCCTAACACAAAATGAACCACGGCCACCAGCTACCTGGGTATTTGAGGGTCAGCCTGTGGGACTGGCCGTATCTGAGGGAGCCCAGCCCATGTGGGACAGGCAGGCACCCCCTGCCCCCGACCCTGGGCAGAATCCTGGGAGGGAGGGAGCCCGCATTGAGCTGAGCTGGACGCTGTGCCGACTTTATAAATAGCCCTTCCTAGGAACAGGCTCTCAGATTAAGCTCCTGCCAACCTCCTATTGGTGGCCATATTTTATTTTTTTAACTTACAGTGGCCACCGTGAACTGACCCCCACCCCATCCTAGAAAAACTCCCATGTGGGATGCGTAGCCCCACAGCCCTCCCACCACCACCACCCCGGCGGTCCCATCTTTCCTCCTGTGCGAGCTGGTCCAGCAGCCTTGCCGGTGGGCACAGAAGGCTGACCAGGAGGCCCCTTGTAGGGGGCGTGGTGGTGGGGTGGCTCCCAGCCCCTCCCCATCAGTCCTCCCCGCCCCAAGCACCTCCACCTCCTGCAGGGTGATCCCATCTCCCCACCCCACATCTGACGCCTGCTCCTGAAAGAGGAGGGGCCATGATTTCCACAAGGAAAGGTAACACCTGCGTTACAATATTCACGGTTATCCAGCTCACACGCAGGGCCTCCACAGCCCCTGGGGCAATCCAGGCACCATCCTGGGCTCACCAGGGCCCTCGAAGTTCGGTCTTCCTCCCGAGCTCCGGCCAGGCCTCCACCAAGCACTGTTGCGATGGGCAGTCACCGCCGCTTCGAGCAGCCTAAATTCATCTGCAGACAGCACTCCCCACCAGAAAGTTCATTCAAGGAAGCTGAATCCTCACACCTCATCTGGGCCCCTCGGGGGCTTCTGCCCAAGTGTCAAGCTCCCCAGCCCTGCCACGGCGGCCCCCGGGTCTCAGAGGAGGACCGGCGGGCACCTGCTCCATCAGTCCCTTCTCCGGAGTCTGGGTTCTGACCTTCGCATCTGGGGCTCCCTCCTGTCTTGTTCCCCGTTTGTGCCAAGTGAGCTCCTCTGATTCGTTCCATCAGGAGCTCCCGGCCGTGGGCGTCTGCACAGCCCGGAACCTGAGCACCTGCTTGTCCCGTGTACCCACGCGGGAAGCCCACCAGCTCCGTCAGCGACGGGCTAACCGTCTCCCCACCCAACAGCCGACGGCCAAGGTGGGTGGAAGTTCCACAGTGAACCGGGCAGCCTGACGGCAGAGCCAGCACCCGGCGCTGAAAAAGCCCACGGACGTGAAAGAGCCAGAAGTAGCAGCCTCAGCAGCTACAGAAGGTGAACCCTGAACTCCGGGCTCCGAGCCGGCAGAGGCCATCGAGAGAGGCGTGAAAGGAGTGCCCCGGAGATGGAGTCAAGGATGCTCTGGATTCCAAGTGGGTCAGGCAGGTTCCAGAAAGAAGACACAGAACCAGCAAAGGCATGTGGGGTGTGTCCTCGGAACATCTGCCATTTGGACAAAAATGCAGGAAAAGGATAAACTGGGAGATCGGGTTGGATGGAGGATTCTTTGACAAATCCCCACAAAGTCTTGCTGGGCTGGGCTCCCCCCTGCCAAGGCCAAGGTCACGGGTTCTAGAGCTCTCAGGGGGTCTGGGGTAGCGAGCAGGTGATGGCTGGCACCACACTGACTCATCCACCCTTGCTGCCCACTCGTCTGGCCACCCGGGCAGGAGTCTCCTCTCCCACAGGCCGGCAGCCCACCCCGGACACGCCACCCCCGACAGCAAGCTGGGAGCGGCCCAGCAGACCCCCTGGCACCAGCTCATACTTTTCATTTCCTCCTTTTCGCCTCAACTCAGACTAGTGCCAATGAGACCTCAGCCATGAATGGGACAGATACACGCGAACATTTTTACTGCAAAATAATGTCTTCCTTGCATTCACATTCAAAACTGAGGGTCACAGACCAGCAATCAGCCGACTGGAAACACCATCCCTGGTTGACCTGTTGACAGAATAATTCACAGGCCGTCCTCAGGCCTCAGCCACAGAGCTCTGCACAAGCTCCCAGCTGCTGAATGAACCATAGCAGACACCAGATAAAACCATTCATCTTACATCTCAGGACCCGGGAGTGCTTCTCAAAGCAAGTTCAAATGGTCACGTGCTAGCACAAAAGACCAATCCCAGATCACCACGTCTCTGCTTTACTAAGGTTTTATACTTTTTCTGCAGGCCATCTAGGCCCTGCCGTGTGGCTGAGAGTCTGGGAAGGCTGGTGAGAAGGTGGGTCCACCGGGGCCCCAGGAAGTATCACCAGCCAGCACTGCTGCCATGAAAAGTCCCTCCAAGTTCCTGTCTTGCTTCGTATGTGACAATGCGGTTGCAATGTTTTGACCACCTCCCAGGCCAGCAGGATTCTCTGGGTCTCTCTCATGTCTCCAGGACTTGCGGAAGAGCGTCACCATCTCACAGGTCAGCCACTCCATCCAAGCAGGTGCCCTGAGACTTCTCAGGACACACCTCCTGGTTTGGGATGGGAGAACCCACCCTTTCTGCAGGTGTGGGGTGAGCAAAGCTAACTGTGTGCTCACCCCGCCCTGCATGTGTTTGCAGCCCACAGAGGGGTTGTGGAATTGTGACAACTTTCATACAAGCAGAGGTGCAGTGAAGGGGGTCTCAGGCAAACAAGCAACAGAAGCAGGGAAAGAATAACTGCAACTCAGGAGGGCTCTGTAGAAGAGGCGCCCTTTCCCTGTGGCTTAGAGTGTGAGTGGGATTCCCGGAAGTAGGTAGGGGCTGGGAGAGGAGTGTTCCCGCCTGAGGGGATGGGACTGTGCCTGGTGCACCTAGGGACCGTAGGCGATGCTCCCCTGGGCCTCGGAGTCAACCACCAGGAAGATGGACTGGAAAAGGGGGCTGGGTTTCACTGTGCGAGGTCTACAATGCTGGGACCACCAGAGCCTGGAAAGCTTGTCCGTTCCCCCTTGACCCGCTAGACCACCTCCCAGAGCCTCCCTCAGAGCCAGGTCCCGCCACCTGACCCAGTTCTGCCGACAGAACGTGGAAGAATGACATATCGTGCAAGGTCCAGGCCTGGCCCGAGTCCTACCTCTTCAGGCCGCAGCCTGGCCTCCATCCAGGCACTTCTGTGGGCTCTGCCTGTTTGGACGGCAGTGTCCACGGCAACGTGGAGCCACACCGTGGAGACGGCCGGACCTCCACCACCTCCCCTGCCCGTGACGTGGATCACAGCCCTGCCTGTGTCCCCAGGGCTGGGTGAGAGGCTCCCGCACGCAGTGCTGGCCCCCGGGTCCGGCTGCGCAGGCTCTGAAGCCAGCATCTCTCCAGCGGAGAAGCCGGGCCTGGGGGCGCATGCTCCCCCTCGCCCCGAGAGCTGGGCTTGAGGAAGGTGGCAGCGTGGGTGCTGCTGCGGACCGAAAGGAAACCATGGCAGATGCCTGGCTCGGGAGCTGCTGAAAGGCTGGTGAGGGGGTGAATGACAGAGGAACGGGACGTCCTCCGCTGGCCTCCTCCCGTTCGCTGTGCTGCCTGTCTACGGGAGTGGGCCTTGCGCAGGTCTCACCCGTCTACTCTCTTCGTTAGCATCGTTAGCATGGGACACCGCTGCCCCCCAGCGCTTCCCTGCTGCGCCCGCCCCCTCCCCGCCCTCTGCTCCCTCTGCCCCCGCCCTTCCCCCCTCTGCTCCCTCTTTCTCCCTCCGTCCGCAATTCTTTTTGCACCAGGCCCCCAACACGAGTCAGCCCGTTGCTTCTGGCTTCTGTCCTCCAGACGTGTGGAGAACTGGGGGTCTCACTCCCCCATCTGGTCACTCCCTTCCCGCCCCACAACCCCCGAGCTCCCTCACCAGGCCAGGCTTCGTTCCTGAGCTCCAGATCAAGGCATCCAGTACGCCAGCCGAGTGGTCGCCTGCCTGGGACAGAATCCCGTCCCCATCTCTGCCACTCTGCGCTCGCCGCTCTCCGGGCACAGCTGCCCCTCTGGCTGTGGCTGTCTGAAACCAGGGGGACGGGGCCAGCGAGTCCTGAAGAGGAGGTCTCACTTCCCTCAGCTGCAGGGGAAGTCACTCTGCAGCTCCCCTGGCCACCCACTTTCCTTTAGAAACAAAAGTAATAGTACCCACACTTAGGGTGGTATAATAATACCCACCCTTAACACTTAGGGTGAGGCAGCTTTATATGTATTCATGCATGAAGTCCCGCTGTAGTTCTATGGCCCCTATTACTATTCCCATTTAACAGATGTGGAAACTGAGGCCCAGGGAGACCCAGGAATTTGCCCATGTCACAAACCGGTCTGTAGTGAGCCTGCGTGAGAACCCACACTCCAGGAAAGGGGTGACACGGCATCACTGAGGAGCTGCCAGGCTTTCGGCCTGAAGCAGTCTGGCAGGTGTGGCGGGCTCTCGATGAGAGGACTCTGCTCACAAGGGGACTGGGAGCACTTTGATGTGGAAGCCAGACCGCCCGCTCCTGAGGGCCCATGCAGATGACCGCACCCAGGCCACCGTGAGCCCTGCTTGTTCGGCTCCTGCTGCTGTTTCTCTCGTGATGAGAACTTAACTCTGTGATGATGTGGCCGCCCGCCGACCCCCTGGGGACGCTGACCATGGCTTGGGGAGGACAAGTGGCCTCAGAGCGATCTGACTTTCCCCGCTGTCTTCTCCCCAAATTTATTTCTAGGTGAATGACTAGCATCAGCTTCCCTATGAGGTTCAGCAGTAAAGAATCTGCCTGCAGTGCAGGAGACCCGGGTTCACTTCCTGGGTGGGGAAGATCCCCTGAAGGAAGACATGGCAACCCACTCCAGTGTTCGTGCCTGGAGAATCCGATGGACAGGGGAGCCCGGTGGGCCACAGTCCGCGGGGGAGCAAAGAGTCAGACATGACTGAGCAGGCACACAACGGATGGCAGAGCGTGAGAAGGACCCGTTCGAAGGGCAGTAGATTTACTAACAGCACGTGGGCGAGGGAGTTTCTGAGGGTGGAGACATGAGGGGGTGCCAGAGGGAGTGAGATCCTTCCGGCTGCAGGAAGCCCCGGCCAGGGAGGAAGCGAGGTGCCTGAGGCGCATTCAGGGTGCAGAGAGCTCTACCTGAAGTTTCCTCTTCTCACCTTCCCCTCCTCCAAAAGGCGGTTTTCTCTTTTCCGGACTAATTCCTCACACCTCAGTCTCTTCCTGCCAAGTTGATTTTGTAACTTCAGCCTGTGCCAGAGGACGCAACGCCCTCTCGACCCAGGCCTCCCGCTTAGCTCCCGGGTCCAGCCGAGCCACGGGGTCACAGGCGCGGTGGGGAGCACGTCCTGGGAGTGCAGCCCCTCAGCAAGACACAAATCCAGGGGATGAGAGAGGAGCGACCGGAGTCTCCAAGCTCGCTTTCCTTGGCAGCACAGTCAAAGCTCAGTGCCTAGATTGCATTTTAATGGTCTCAGATTAGCACAAAGGACTTTTTCCCCCTGTGGTGAATAATTAACCCAATTCTCCCAGGCACCTTTTTAAAACTGCGGAAGCCATTCGTGCTCATTCAAGGTGACACAAAACCATCAGGGCCCTCAAATACTGCGGTTCCTGCATCTTCTCGCTCCACCCCTGTAACCTAGATGTCGGGACAATGTACGCCTCGTAGGGGGACATCTGCCAAGACCAGAAGGAGGCCAGCCCCCTTGTAACCTTCAAAGCCCAGAAACAGCCTGCAGAAACCTCGGGGAGGGGCGCTCAGGGCCAGCTAGTCTTGACCACCAGGACTTGTCATGATTCTGAAGGGAGAACACAGGGTGGGTTTTCTGTCTTGTCTTACTTCAAGATTTGCAAAGTGGAAAATTTGCAAGAAAGAAAGGAGCGGGAAAGCAGAGCTGAGGACCAGAATCCCAGAATCCCCAGAATCCCGAAGGAAGGAGGAAGGGACGGAGGAGGGAGGTGGGAGGAGGGAGCAGCCGACTCAGCTGGGCTTTGCTTTTCTGCAGTATCTGCGCTTTAAGATTGTTTTTCTGGTGCAGACCAACTGAACTTGTTACATTGTTGCTTCTGTTTTAGGTTTTGTTTGCTTGCGGTGAGGCATGTGGACTCTCGGCTCCCTGAGCAGGGATGGAACCTGCGCTCCCTGCGTTGGAAGGTAAAGTCTTCACCATTGGATCACCAGGGACGTCCCTCTCGTGTCTGTCCACTTCCCAGGGGCTTTCCTGTGCTCATCACGACAGGCTTACAAGGTCAGACGGGCGAGGAGACAGACCCCGGCCACAGATGACCCAGCGCGGTGACGAGACCGCTCACTCAGCCAGGCTGGCGCTGTGGGTTGTGGCCTTGATCCTCAGTTGACAGGTCCTCTGTACAAGCCCCGAGTGACCCACTGCGGCCCTGCGTTCTTCAGGACAAGCAAAATAAGTAATCGATAAACTTGACTGAATGCATGGATGATGATGGATTTTAAAAACCATTTTGTTGAGGAAATTTTAAGCTTATAAGAGCTGGAGAGACTAGTGTGAAGAATTCCCTTGTACACAGTTTCAGTCATCAGCTGTCTCCCTTACTACTTTTATCTACCCTCCTCCACAAACACTCACCCTTTCTTCTGGAGCTTAAAACACAGCCCAGTCACTGCACCATCTCGCCTGTAAGTACTTCACTGTGCGTTTCTAACAGATAGGACTTTTTAAATATAGCCCCATTCAACAAAAGCAACAGCATCTAACACACAGTCCATGTTGAATTTCCCCAATTGTTTCAGAGATATCTTTTTCCAGCTGGTGGCTGATGCTCAAAGGAGAATCAAAACAGAAATAAAAGGTTTTGCCTTGAACTTCTTGGCCGCCCGTCCCTTCCTCCCAAACTCTGCCCACCTGTTACCCTCTAAGCGGAACCAAGGGCCAGGGGTACACTTTCAGAGTTGGTGAGCAGGTGTCCAGAACCGTGGAGGTAGGCCTCGGAAAGGTGTGGTCCTGACACCAGGTCCCCCTCCTGGAGATCCCCTCCGCATCAGAAAAGGTGGACCCTCTCCATCTGCACTCTCCACGTGGGGCCAAGAGGTCAGAGGGCCGGCTTTTCCTGAAGAGCCAGAATCCACTGCAGATCTCGTGACTCCACATGGACTGCAATCAGGAATCCTAGGAAACACTTAGGATGGGTCCCTGAAGAACGGGGGTTCTGAAGGGTGAGGGGAAGGGCCACACTCGATTATTCACAGGAGCAAAGGCGTAACTGCCCCGCTCTGAAACAGAGCGCTCTACGTGTGCAGAAGCCCTTGTGCGCAAGCCACAGAGCAGACACCAGGGGAAGACATCCGGGAGGCAGGGACTCCCTGCCACAAGCAGAGGCCACGTGCGACAGAGCCCGGGGGCTCCTTCCTGGGGTTCTGTGCCCTTAGTAACCAGATCTGCGTTCAAGCCACGAGTTCTAATAGAAGTCATACTGTGTGTTAATTATAGGTTTAAACAAAGAAAGGATTTTGTATAAACTTGACCAGGTCATCTGATAAAAATAGTTCTTGACACTTTAGTAAACCTCATTTCCAGCCTGTGTTTGCTTTCCCATGTATGAAAAGTTAACTCATCTGCTTACAGATATTCTAGAAATCCTCCCCTTTTTTATCAAATGAGCTCTTGGTTCCAGAGGGATAAATCCTGAAGGTAGTATTACTGGGGATTAAGCTCAAGGCTCCGGAATCGGAAGCCAGCACTGATGTTCCTAACAGTCCTTTCACTTTGAACGATCTAACTAGCCTCTTTGGTGTCATTCTCCCGCCTATGAAATGAGGCCAAGCTTATCTCCACCCCACGTGACAAGATAACATGTTCTCAGTCATCAAACCCTTCCTGAGCGCCAGGCAAGGTTCTAGGTGTCAAAGACACTCCCGTCAACAAGTCCCACAGGGTCTTGCGCTCTCAGAGCTTTCATTCTGGTTGGGAAAGCAAAAATCAAGAGAAACGCAACCATCAGAATGGGCATGAACTCCATTCTGACAATTTTTTGAAACTCTGTGCCATAGAACGGGTCTAGGTGACCCTAGGGAGGCTTCGTCAAGGTGGTGGTCATTAAACAGAGACCTGAAGGATGGATGAGGAGCCAGCCGTGCAGAGATCTTGGGGGGAAAGCATTTTAGGCAGAGGGAACAGCCAGCTCCAAGGCCCGAGGGAGGTACAAGTTCAGTTTGCTCGAGAGGCAGAGACCAAGGGGCAGAGTGTTTGACGTGTGGATGGTGAGGAGGGCAGGGCCTGAGTCGGAGTCTGCAGGACTTCAGGAGACTGAACGTACTCTGTCACGTGACCCAGGAGGAGGCATGGATGCTCTGTCTCACTTCAAAATGATCTCTGTGTCCAGTGCAGAGATATGTTGGGGAAGGGGAGGACTGGTCAGGAGAATGTTGGAGCAGACCAGCTAGGAAGACAGTGGCTTTGACTAGAATCTGAGCTTTGCTGATGGGGGAAGTGATCAGGCTTGGAATATATTTCTGAAATAAATCTGCCAAGATTAGGTGGCTGAATGAAAAGAGCCAGAGAAAGAGATGCATCAAGAATGATTCCTGTGGGAAGCATTTGTTTCAAAGTTATGTGTGTGTGTGTGAGTAGAATTATGTGTGTAATGGGTTCCTTAGAGAAGATCATTACCAAAATCTTTAAAAAGGATATGGCTAGAAGTAAAAAGTTCTTAAGATCATAAACAGAATAATCCATTTCACCCTAATTTTCATTTATTTTGTTAAGTGCATTTTTCACTGCTTCAGTTTGATCAATTTAAATGCAGTGAACTGAGGATATTTCACATGTGCAGTCTGATGTTTTAGCATATGATTATAATAACATGCTTTGTAAAGATACTTAATAAATAGTACATGATCATTTGTTTACCAAAAAATAAAAGATTCCTGTGGGACCTCCTTGGAGGTCCAGTGGCTAGGACTCTGAGCTTCCACTGCTGGGTGTTTGGGTTCTATCCTTGGTCAGGGAATGAAGATCCTATAAGCCACATGGCACAGCCAAAAAAAAAGATTCCTGTGTTTGAGGTCCCAGAGAGTAAGATGGAGGTGCCATTTACTTAGTGAGACAGAGAAAACCCAGGAGAAGCCGCTGTGAAAGGGTAGAAAAGTGAGAATTCATTCTGGCCACCTGAGTCTGAGATGCTTAAAAAACACCTCTGAGTAGGTGCTAAGTTGGAGAAAGAAATGGCAACCCACTCCGGTGTTCTTGCCTAGAGAATCCTGTGGACACAGGAGCCTGGTAGGCTGCCGTCTATGGGGTCGCACAGTCAGACACGACTGAAACGACTCAGCAGCAGCAGGTGTCAAGTGAGCAGGAAACTAAGATCCTGGGGGAAGTCAAGCTACTGGGGTCTTCGACGGGCTCTGTCGAAAGCAGAGGAAGTCAAGACTGCAGATGAGCTCACTGGGGAGAAAACAAGGAGGAGAGAGGACCCAGAGCTGAGTCCTGGAATGCTCTCGCATTTAGAGGTCACACACACACTGAGAAGCAGCAGCCAGCCAGGTGGCAGGAAAGCCAGCAGAAAGGGACGGGGTGGAAGCTCAGAGACGTTTCCAGCAGGAGGGCGTGGTCAGCCTTCCAAACGCTGCTGAAAGGCTCAGCGCAAAGAGGGCAGCAACCGACCGCCGGGCTCGGCGGGTCAGAGGTCTCTGCTGACCTCGATGACCACGGTCTCCGCGGTCCGGAGGGGCTGGAAGCCAGGGGAGCGGGATGCGGAGAGAGGGGAGGCAGACAGGCGGAGCAGACAGTGAGGTGGCGTTTCACTGGGAAGGAGAGCAGAGACGTGAAACGCTCGTGAGACCATCATGGACAGAAAAGAGAGGAGTCAGGGCCCTGACAACGCTGGACGGAAAGGTTGTCTTTGCACAGATACCACTTTGTTAATAATGGTAATATACACACAATAATATACGGTAATATACACATAATATGGGATATACATATTTATGTATTTAAATGTATTAAATATATATATATAGCCCACTGCACAGCTTGTGAGGGTATCAGTTCCCCAACCAGGAACTGAAGCCCTGCAGGCCCTTGGCAGTGAAAGCAGAGTCCCAACCACTGGACCACTGGGGAATTCTCTGTATGCTTTTATTTATATTGTTTATTTCACCTAGGTATGTTTTTTAGCTTAGAGAGTATTTCTCTGGTTACTAATATAGTACCGGAGATATATTAAAAAGTTACCCTTTTTAATAGGAAGAATATCTAACCCTCCATTTGTGAGAAGATGCCCCAGAGGACTGGTTTAATTGGATGTATGAGAGCCTTACACATGGAAATTCTCACAGCCCTAAAATTATTCATTTCCAATGTTCTCTACACACGGCAGATAACACGCGGTCACTCCCGTTTACGACCCAGCCTCTGACAGGCTGAATTACTCACAAGTCCCTGAAGGCCACATTGTTCCGGGCTGCTGTACCTTGTCCCCTCACACCCCCGTGGCGTGTCCGCCCCTGGAACACCCTCCTGTCACGTTCCCGGAGAAGCCTTCCTCCCTTGGGACTGTGCTAACCCCTGCAGGCTTCTTCTCCTTGTTTTCTTTTTGTAAAGGTAACGGGGGTCCCCAAGAGAGTGTTCCAACCAAGGATTGCAATTAAGCCAACTCTATGAAAGAGTGGTCCATTTTTTAAAAAAACACAATAATGATTTATTTCGGAGAAGGCAATGGCAAGCCACTCCAGTACTCTTGCCTAGAAAATCCCTTGGATGGAGGAGCCTGGAAGGCTGCAGTCCATGGGGTCGCTAAGGGTCGGACACGACTGAGCGACTTCTCTTTCACTTTTCACTTTCACACATTGGAGAAGGAAATGGCAGCCCACTCCGGTGTTCTCGCCTGGAGAATCCCAGGGACGGGGGAGCCTGGTGGACTTCCGTCTATGGGGTCACACAGAGTCGGACACGACTGAAGTGAATTAGCAGCAGCAGAATGATTGATTTAAAAAGGAATAATGTGCATGCTTGTGAAACAGACAAGCAATACCACAGCAATGAATAAAGAAGGGACAAAAATCCAAGCAAGATCCCACCGTCAGAAACAACCATCATGACCATTTCGCTCAACATTCCGTAGACCCTGTAATCCCCCGTTCCCTGTGCAGCTGAGACCCATCCAGGGGGAATGAATGCTGCTGGATCTGTCTCCAGCTTACTGACGTGACTGCCTTGCTCCGGTTTCTTTTGTATTCCCAGTGTTTAGCACAAACCCGGGCACCACAGAGGACTCATACACGCCTGTGGAGTTAATGAAGAAGAGCGTATCAGGCTGCAAAATAGCAAAAGGGCAAGAATGACGCCTTTCCCTGACGTCACTGACAGATGCAGACAGACTCGGAAAGAAACAGGGACTCAGCTGTTCTGAGGGGAGCATGGGATACTGAGGGCCCGTGGGCTTTGCTCCGAAACATCCAAACAAAAGTGATGCTTCAAGTCAACGTGGAAATATATTTAAAACAGTGCTGTTGACATAAATGGTGAATAAGAAAAAGACTAAGCTAGAGCATTACTCCACGCCTTATGAAGCCACACAAGATCTAAAAGACCGCGTAGGTAATAAGCGCAGCCTTGGGGTAAGAACAGAATAACGAAGACACAGAGATACAAGAAAGAACCAATTGCCTAACAGCACAGTATGAAGACTATCTTTAAAAACTGAAAGGCAGCAGGAAAATCATTTTGAAGTACTGGGTCATAGCCTTCATATATTCTTATGAATCAATATAATAAAAACACTAATTGGAAATAGGCAGAAAAAATGAGAAATGTAATTCATTAAAGAAGAAATACAAATTGACAGTTCACACCAGATTTTATAGGATTATGTGTAGTATAGGACTTAAGGTTATTAGGATTTGTGTTTTGGTTGCTCATGCCTGTCGACACTTTGTGACCTCATGAATTGTAGCCTTCCAGGCTGCTCTGTCCATGGAATTCTCCAGGTAAGGGTTGCTATTTCCTCCTCCAGGGTGTCTTCCCCACCCAGGGGTCAAACCCAGGTCTCCTGTATTGCAGGCGGATTCCTCACTGTCTGAGCCACCAGGGAAGGATTTAACAAGGGCAGATTAAAAACAGACACTTTTTTTTCCCTCAGTTCAGTCCAGTCACTCAGTTGTGTCCAACTCTTTGTGACCCCATGAACTGCAGCACGCCAGGCCTCCCTGTCCATCACCAACTCCCAGAGTTTACTCAAACTCATGTCCATTGAGTCGGTGATGCCATCCAACCATCTAATCCTCTGTCATCCCCTTCTCCCGCCCTCAACCTTTCCCATCAGGGTCTTTTCAAATGAGTCAGTGCTTTGAATCAGATGGCCAAAATATTGGAGTTTCAGCTTCCACATCAGTCTTTCCAATGAACACCCAGGACTGATCTCCTTTAGGATGGACTGGTTGGATCTCCTTGCAGTCCAAGGGCCTCTCAAGAGTCTTCTCCAACACCACAGTTCAAAAACATCAATTCTTCTACACTCAGCTTTCTTTATAGTCCAAACTCTCACATCCATAAATGACTACTTTTTTCCCTACAAGACTGCAAAAGTTTAAAAATGAATACTAACCCTTTTTGATGGCAACATTTAAAAAATAAGTGCTGGTTGATTGCGTATGGCAGTAACTCTTCCACGGGTCACCCTGGCAATATATGTCAAAAGTCTTTAGCATGCACATGCTAGTTAATCCATCATTTTCAAAACTGAGAATTTATTGCAAAGAAGTTGTTTAGAGTCACATACAAAGGTGTTAACTATGGTGACCTCTGATGATGAGATTTGGGAAGGTGGGGGTGTTATGCCCTGAGTCCGGTCCCCCCATACTGGTAGAATAAGACACTCGCAGCAATGCAAAAGCAAGAATGGGGTTTATTTCTAGCTCCAGCTAGGGCTCATGCCTCCTCCAGCACAGTGGAGTGCTGACAAGAGCCCCGAGCCCAGGTCACAGCGGTTTTTATAGTCTTAGATTACATAAGCACCTATTTTTGTTCAAAAGATCAAGCTGGCAGAAGCTCATTGGCCAGTTCATGTGCACGCAGAAGCTCATTGGCCAGTTCATGCGAGCGCGCGGGGTTTTTCTGGGGGATTTCCCTTTTTCCTCTGATTGGCCCGATTTTTGGCGCCCCCCGGGACTTTTCTAGGGAGGAGTTTCTTATTTTTGGCGCCAGCGGGATCTTCTTAGGGAGGAGTTTCTATAAACTTAGCCTCCACCCTGTCTCCAGGAAATCGAAACTTAGGCCTAAGCAAGGTCTGAGGCCTATCCTGGCTACTCAGATGTTAGGGCTCCTAACAGGGGGTGGTTTCCCCTTTGTCTTTTTCATTATTTTCTAAGTGTTCTGAATTGAACTTACGTCTCTTAATGCGACAGAAAAAAAAAAAAAATGACGAAACTTCCTTGGTGGTGCAGTGGGGGAGAATCCGCCTGCCAGTGCAGGGGACGCTGGTGCCATCCCTGGTCTGGGAGGCAACTAAGTCCGGGTGCCACAACTACTGAGCCCGAGAACCACAACTACCCAGGCCACTCACTGCAGCTCCCGAAGCCCGCACACCCTGGAGGCCACACGCCCTAGCAAGAGAAGCCCAAGCTCCACAAGGGAGAGCAGCCCCCACCCACTGCGGCTAGAGAGGCGCCTGGGCACAGCCAAGAGGACCCAGGGCAGCCATAAATAAACCAAAAATAAAAGTCTAAGTGACAACTTTCGCTTAAGGATGATTAAACGTTAACATTTGCTTCCATTTCCTCCCGAAACCAAAGGAACGGTAAAGAGATCTTCAAAGCGTAGACCCACGAGGACCCAGGGGCTGGGGAGAGGCAATTTTGGAAGCTTCTAAGGTGAAAGAGGAGAAGGCACTGATTTAGCAAACCTGAGCCACCAGAGGGGAAAGTCAGGATTCACACCACAGACCTGCAAAAGGCTCAGGTGCAGCGCCGGGGTCCTTTAAAAGTGGAGGAAAAGATGGGGCTGAAGACAGGTTTGGTTGCAAGGCTGCTTGAGACTTGGGAATCACGTGTGGGTTCAGCTACCAAGTATATTGGTCACTAGCTTGTGTGACTGTGGCCAGCCCTCAGCTTCCTCATCTGCAAATAGGAATGAAAACAGCCAACAGCGCGGGGCGGTTAAAGGATAAAATGAGCCAATACCTTTACAGCAGAGTCACCTCGTAGTTACTTTGCGAGTTCTCCACTTTCCTTTAGCAATTGGCATCTATGTGTGTAGGGTAACTTAAGAAATAAACTCACACTTTGTGTTTCAGCGTTTTAAAGGAAAATTTACAGATTTGTGGTTTAGTTCCTTGGTTTCAGATATTCAGTGCATCCAAACAGCCTCTCACGGCTTCAATAACTTTATCCATTTCCTGATAATTGCCTGGTGCCTGCCCTACCCTGCCCTTCCCTGGCTTCAACACCAGAAGGCCCCAAAAATCCCCAGTCCCTGCACGTACCCACCCTATTAAAGCGGAATTCAAGAGCCCTTTTTGGCCACAGATAAGCTGGAATTACCGGCTTCCCGGGTGTTCCCGGGTGGTGCTAGTGATAAAGAACCCACCTGCCAATGCAGGAGACAGAAAAGAAGTGGGTTTGACCCCTGGGTGGGGAAAATCCCCTGGAGGAGGGCATGGCAATTCACTCCAGTGTTCGTGCCTAGAGAATCCTGGGTGGGCTATACTCCATAGGGTCGCAAAGAGTCAGACACAGCTGAAGCAACTTAGCATGCAAGCAGGAATTACAAGGAGACAGGGAGAATTTTTTTAAACTATGTGTTCCTCACGGGGGCGATTAAAAGAGCAGTAAGGAAATGCATGCGGAAGAGAGGGCTTTAGAAGATGCAGGGACGGTTCTGAAGAGGGTTTGTGTCGGTGACACACACTAAAGGGCTTTTCAAGCTGCCTGTGGGACGTGATGAGTCCACCGCCGACCGGCACCTGTCAAGTGCGAGCTCACTGCTGTGTCCGAACCTCCCGCGGCCTCTCCGCCGCCGTCAGCAGGGTGGCCCCCCTCTCTGCTGGCAGCTCTTCCTGTCCCGCCGTCAAGACGCGCGTTCTCCTGGGGACCGTGCCCCATGTCACCCTGCTGTCACCCGCCCCCACCTCGCTCTTACCTTAGACCCGGCAAGAGGAGGCTCCTCGCGGCTCCCAAGGGCCATCCTCGATTATCTCTGGTCATTCTCCACTCAGCAGGGAGCGCTGACCGTTAAACCCATCAACCAGGGCGTGACCCCCCCAGGATGGTTTTGCGCTGCAGTTAAATCAGAGCCAAACCTCCTACACCTGGTCGCTCTCTGATCCGAGCCTTCCCCTCCGACCCGCTCCCACGCCGTCACACTGCTGGTATCAGATCTCTGTCCCATTCTAAAAGAAGCCTTCCCAGCCACTGGCTACAGAGGGCCCCCGCCTGTGACTGACTCTCACGCCACCCTGCTCTGCTTCCTTCATGGCACACACACAAACTGACGTTCCTGTTTATTTATTGATTTGCCTGATAATTTTGACCTCTTCCCTACTGCGCAAGCTCCATGGGGGTTGGCACCTAGCCTGTCTTGCTCAGTGTCTGGCTCAGAGAAAGAACTAAGCGAATAGCATTCTGAACAACTAACTGATAATTAGAGGGGGAAAATTAACCACCCAAGAGAGATGGAATAAGATGAACAAAAAACAAGATACCCCAGAGGAAGCGGGTGGTATAGGCAACCAGAGGAGAGACCTTCAAAACTTTCTAGTCGGCATCTCAGAAAAGTAGCATGAAGCAGAGGAGGAGGAGGAAGAAAAGTTGGGAGGAGGAGCAGAGAGAAGAGGAGGAGGAGGAAACAGCGTGGTGTGTTCACAAAAATCACATAAGAATAAAGCCTTGAATTTTAAACATATATTTGACAACATAAAATATTCGATGGAAGGGCTAGAAGACAAACACTGATATCTCAGATTATAAATTAAATATGCAGAGATTTACAAAAAATACCTTCAAAAGGTTAAGAGACTTAAGGGGGATAAATTCAGGAAGTCTAACATCACTAATAGATGTTCAAGGGAAAGAACAGAAAACATACAAGACAGTAAATTATTAACATTTTCCAAAGCAAAATAAAGATACATCATTTTGCAGACAACACCAGGTCACGAAAAGGAAAACCACACAACCACACACACACACATACATGGCCCTAGGGCAATCATCTTGAAATTCTAGAATGACAGATAAAAGGTTTACGGAAAGAAAGAGTAAGTTACCTATAGAGGAACCAGAATCATATTGGTATCAGATTTCTCATCAGCAACATTTAATGCCACTAGATAATGAGTACTGTCCTTAAGTTTTGAAGAAATTTTTTCTTAAACATAAAAGGTTGTATATTTCTGAGTTTTCACAGATCATAATAAAATCTAGACGTTAATGCATGTGCAAGGACTCAGTTACTTATCACATAGTGACCTTCTGTGAAAGTATTATTCAAGCACATACCACAGTCAGACAAGAAAGAACGACAAAAAGTGACAGACAAGGCCTGCGGGAAACTTAACCCGGAAGAGAACAAGAAGAAACCCCAGGATGATAGCTATCCAGGAGGCCTGGAAAGCAGCAGGTCCAAATTAGAGCCTAGAAAAATTAGAAAAATTCAGCAAGTTCTTTTAAAAAAAAATGCATTCATAAAGAAAATTGGTTCCCTGCAAGACATTATATAATTAAAAAGCTGGATAACTGTATTTATAAGATGGATGTGTAAGGTAGGGATCAAGGTAAGTAGTTCCAATACGCTGGGCATCTTCACTGGAAGTCATCCTTCTGGCCGGTTTTTGAGAGGTTCCTCCTTTAAGAACCGGCATTGGTTAAGATCGTGTTTCATCTGCTTCTCTAGTTTAACAGTCACGTTTATATTATCTTAATAATAAACTCTGGATAAATTATAAACACTTGGCTTTCAGTTCTTAGAACCAAACTACAGGGAAAGCATAGAGGACGTATATGGCTATAGAACAGGAGCTTATGTTACGAACCAAGACACTGAAGCGTAATGGTATGGATGGCGGGGGTTAGGAGACCGCTGGGGGTGGAGAAGGAAGGCGAAAGTGGAGGAAGCAGTCTTCTCATCTTACGTGGTGAGAACCCCAGGGAAACTCTCAAACGGATAGGTCGAGATCCAGAAGTTCCAAAGTGTTACGTAAATATCTCATATTATTAAATATTATTGATTTATTATTAATGATAGTGTTAAATATTAATATAGCAGTAACCAAGAGAAGGGCCACAAACAAAATGTGACCAGCAGACAGTGGAGAGGAGTAAAGAAAAGATAAATTCATCGCTGTGGTGGGGAGGCAACAGATACTGTCTGAAAAGTTACAAATCAAGGAATAGCAGTCCTGTAGAATTGTGGCAGGGGTTATCAGAAAGACTGAAAAGAGAAAGTTAAAAAAGTTATCCCTAAGGAGGAGAACAGGATGAGGTGACCGGAGAAAAAAGAAAAAAATGTTGTGTACGTGTGTGTACCTCTCGTGTCGTTTAAAATCTCTCCTGTCCCTATAAGAAGGTATTACATTTATAAATTAAAACCCACATGCAAAAGTTAATGTCAGACTTACAATGAGGCTTCCAAATCCCTGGCCTCGGTTCATACCTTCTCGGCCGCGGTTCCCCAGTGACTGGACGTGAGCCCTGCCCAGCCCTGACAGTCGGTGACTCAGTGACCTGGGCCCTCTTGGAGGGTCTGAAGGAGGAGTTAGACCTGTGACTTCAGAAGCTGCCAACACCTTCTTTTCTGGAAGCACACTGACAGTGCTTCTGCCCAGCTCAAGACTTTAGCAGAAGTCTCTCCACATCCTCCCTCTGATTTCTATACAGTATCACAGAGGGAATAATCCATGGGGTGGTTTCCCCAAAGCCACCGTTGGCAGGCATTACCTTCCCTATAGGATTTACACTGCACTTTGGCAGAAAGTATCCCGTTCAGTGCCCACAGCAATGCAACAACCCTCTGAGGCAGGAGAGTGTGTCCATTTAGCTGATGGGGTAACTGAGTCCCAGAGATGCAAGCTACCAGCCCAAGAGCTCTCAGCTACTCAACAGTAAGAAGAGAGCTCAAGCATGTCTCTGACTCCAAGTGCTGGGCTCTCCCCTAAGCCGATTGGCTCTAGCATCTGTAAGACCCAACAATCCAAACTTATGCCAAGTAGGAGACTCAGGCTCAGTCCCTGCATCAGAAAGATCCCCCAGAGAAGGAAATGGCAACCCACTCCAGGGTTCTTGCCTGGGAAATCCCATGGACAGAGGAGCCGGGTGGGCTACAGTCCATGGGCTCACAAAGAGTCGGAAACAAGTTAGCAACTAAACAGCAACAAAGACCCAACAATCCAAACTTACGCAAACTCTTTAGAGAACAGGAAAAAAAGGAACAGATTTCCCTGACTCAGGCAAGGACCGAACTAGAGAAGAAACTGAAGATAAGTCTCATTCACAAACATGAATGTAAAAGTCCTGAGCAAAATATTAGCAAACGGAATCCAGCAACTTAAAGAAATGAAAATAAATCATGACCAAATTGGGTTTATGCTGGGATTGAAAGGTTAGGTCAGCATTAACCCTAATCACGATGATGTGATCACTCACCTAGAACCAGACATCTTGGAATGTGAAGTCAAGTGGGCCTGAGGAAGCATCACTACGAACAAAGCTAGTGGAGGTGATGGAATTCCAGTTGAGCTATTTCAAATCCTGAAAGATGATGTTGTGAAAGTGCTGCCCTCAATATGCCAGCAAATTTGGAAAACTCAGCAGTGGCCACAGGACTGGAAAAGGTCAGTTTTCATTCCAATCCCTAAGAAAGGCAATGCCAAAGACTGCTCAAACTAATGCACAATTGCACTCATTTCACACGCTAGCAAAGTAATCCTCAAAATTCTCCAAGCCAGGCTTCAGCAATATGTGAACCACGAATTTCCAGATGTTCAAGCTGGATTTAGAAAAGGCAGAGGAACCAGAGATCAAATTGCCAACATCCACTGGATCATTGAAAAAACAAGAGAGTTCCAGAAAAGCATCTATTTCTGTTTTACTGACTATGCCAAAGCCTTTGACAGTGTGGATTACAATAAACTGTGGAAAATTCTGAAAGAGATGGGAATACCAGACCACCTGTCCTGCCTCTTGAGAAATCTGTATGAAGGTCAGGAAGCCAGTTAGAACTGGACATGGAACAACAGACTGGTTCCAAATAGGAAAAGGAATAAGTCAAGGCTGTATATTGTCACCTTGCTTATTTAACTTATATGCAGAGTACATCATGAGAAATGCTGGGCTGGATGAAACACAAGCTGGAATCAAGATTGCTGGGAGAAATATCAACAACCTCAGATATACAGATGATACCACCCTTATGGCAGAAAGTGACGAGGAACTCAAAAGCCTTTTGATGAAAGTGAAAGAGGAGAGTGAAAAGGTTGGCTTAAAGCTCAACATTCAGAAAACAAAGATCATGGCATCGGGTCCCATCACTTCATGGCAAATAAATGGAGAAACAGTGGAAACAGTGTCAGACTTTATTTTCTTGGGCTCCAAATCACTACAGACTGTGACTGGAGCCATGAAATAAAAAGACGCTTACTCCTTGGAAGAAAAGTTATGACCAACCTAGACAGCATGTCTAGCATTACTTTGCCAACAAAGGTCCGTCTAGTCAAGGCTATGGTTTTTGCAGTGGTCATGTGTGGATGTGAGAGTTGGACTATAAAGAAAGCTGAGTGCCAAAAAATTGATGCTTTTGAACTGTGGTGTTGGAAAAGACTCTTGAGAGTCCCTTGTACTGCAAGGAGATCCAACCAGTCCATCCTAAAGGAGATCAGTCCTGGGTGTTCTTTGGAAGGACTGATGCTGAAACTGAAACTCCAATACTCTGGCCACCTGATGGGAAGAACTGACTCACTGGAAAAGACCCTGATGCGGGAAAGATTGACTGCGGGAGGTGAAAGGGACGACAGAGGATGAGATGGTTGGATGGCATCACCGACTCAGTGGACATGAGTTTGAGTGAGCTCTGGGAGCTGGTGATGGACAGGGAGGCCTGGCGTGCTGCAGGCCATGGGGTCGCCGAGAGTCAGATGCGACTGAGAGACATAACTGACCTGAAAACATGTGTCAGTGTAATTTCTATTGTTAGTAGGAGAAAAACTACATTGTGACCTGAATTGATACGGGATAAGCATTTGATAAAATTCAAAAGAGCATTCATGAGGAAAAAAAGTTTTAATTTCTTTACAAACTAGAAAGAGAAAGGAATGTCCTTAACATGGCAAAAGCTCTCTTCAAACTAATAATGCAAATCTTGTTCTCAGTTGTGAAATATTAACACATGCTCTTTAAAATCAGGAATAACAAAAGGACACACACTGTGCCCACCTGTTCTCGCAGTGTACTGGAAATCTGACCAGTGTACTAAAGCAAGGATGATACAGGTCAAAACAGAAGGAAACCAAACTGTCATATGCAAATATTAAGTTCTTCATAGAAAACTTCCAATTATCTGTAAACTCTGAGAATTAACAAAAGACTTTAGTAAGTTTGCTAGATATAAAATTAATGTGCAGGTCAACTGCATTTCTACATACCAACAAAAAAAATAGTTAGGAAATGCAATTTGTAAAAATGTCTTTTGCAATAGCAACAACAAAATAAGGTACCAAGGAATAAACTTAATAAAAGATATACGAGACCTTTTTGGCGAAAGCTATAAAACTTTGGTGGGAGACATTAAATAAGACCAAAATAAACAGAATGACAAAATTTTTCTAAGGACAGGAAGATTGAATAGCTTCAAGATCTCATTTCTATCAAAACTGTCATATATACTCAATGAATTCCAATAAAAATCTCAAGAAGATATGTTGTGGAACTTTGTGATCAATTCGAAAAGGGCCAATAATAAGTGAAAAGATGAGCCTGTTCCACCAGATTAAAGACATATCATAAAGCTTCAGTGACTAGGATGGTGTGTTACCAATACAGGGATGAAAAACAGACCAACAGAAAAAAAAAAAAAAAGAGAGCTCAGAAACTGACCCACACTTTAAAGAGACACATGATCGACCAGGCATTGCAGACCAGAGGGGTTACCCATAAATGAAAATGGGTTCCTGTCTCACACCATACATAAAAATCAATTCCAGGCTGGTCAGGAAGTAAAATAAGAAAAGTAAAGTTTTGAAGCTTTTTAAAAAAATTAATACCTTAATGATCTTTGTAAACGAGTGAGAAAAGCACAAATCATAAAGAAAAAATTGACAAAATTAATTAACAATAAGGACTTCTGCTCAGTAAAATCACCACTTGAAAAGGGAAAAGATCCGCTTCAGTCTAAGATGATATTTGTGAGACACAAATCACGAAGAATCATTATTCAGAATATGAGAAGGATCCCAATGAATAAGAAAGAAAAAGAGCAGGAAATATACAGCAGACATAAACAAGCTTAGCTGTGAAAAGGAAACCAGAATGGCCAATATATATGAATACGTATATATGAAGACACATTCAACCTTATTATTAATCATGGGACCATAAATTCAGATTACAACAAAGTAGCTTTTCAAAAAAAAACCCCCACAAAACCCAATGATGGCAAGAATGTAGAACCACAGGTATTCCCCTGCTTTGCTGGCAAGGGTAGAGACCGGCTCCACCCCACTGGGAAGCAATTTGATATTAACTCTGAACTAGTTTGCTCTGCGTTCGTTCTGGCCTCCTTCTGGGTGCCATTCTGTATTTCAAAGGACAGAAAACTAAAGTCAACGGTTCCAAGACACCCCCACAGCCAGGGTCCTGGGTATGACGAAGCCTTGGTCTGTCCAGTGCGTTCAGTGAGACCTGAACTCCATTAAGTGGGGAGCGAGGCAGAGCTTGGGGCATTCGTTTTACTGGCAGGGATTATAATGGCGGCTTCCCAGTTATAAAAATCAGTTTCAGGCCAGAGGTAGCGTGGTTCTGGAGCCAGAAGGTCTAACAGCAGCTTCCTGATTTAGCTGAAGTGGCTTCCAAATTGTACGTAGCGCTCTGTGGCTTTGCAGCCAGAACTACCCTGGCAGCTTTCCAGTCCAAAACATAACTTCCTGATGAAGGGGCAAGTGGCAGCTTTTTTGGTGGCCCAGTCCTTTGGTGTGGCTTTAGGAATCATCCCTAGAAGCTCAGCCTAGAGTCTGTTCCCTCAATGCTTCCAATATCTCTGCAAATGATCTATAACCTATAATAAATCCCTTTCTGTTTTGATGAGCTAGGCTCTTGTGTTCTTTGTAACTGTACCTTGACTGATGCACCTGGCAAAGGTGTACTCGCAGACACCATCCATACCCCTGCAATTACATCCCTAGATATACACCCTAGAGAAACTTCTGGACAAGTAGACCACAAATATGCATGAAGGTATTTACTGCAGTGCCATCTGTAATAATAAACATGGAAAAAATCCAATGTCAACCAAGAGTAAGTGTAAGTAAGTGTTAGTCACTTAGTCGAGCCTGACTTTGCGACCCCATGGACTGCAGCCCACCAGGCTCCTCTGTCCACAAGATTTTCCAGGCAAGGATACTGGAGTGGGTTGCCATTTCCTTCTCCAATCAAGAGTAGGATGAATAAATAAGTTGTGGGATAGTCATGCAAGAGAATAGAACACAGACATGAAAATGAATGACTTGTAGCTTCACATATCAATTGGAAAAATTGCAGAATCAATGTTGTGTGAAAATTATTATTTCATTTATACAAACTTGGTTCCTGGGGTCGCAAAGAGTCGGACACGACTGAGCGACTGAACTGAACTGAACTGAAAGCTAAAAAATGTATTACTTGGAGGTATGCATACTTATGTGATAAAACTAAAGAAAACACAGCATGTAGGATAACAGAAAAGGTACAGGGGTTATTGGAAAGGGACACACAGGAGGTGTCAAAGACACGGGAAATGCGTTGTCCTGACAGCATCAGCTGTGTGGTTCTGAAGCTACGAGCAACGTGAAGGGCACCGCATCCCCCATGAGGTGTTCTTGCCAAATATATTGAACTGTAATCGAATCAAGCCGTTGGTTCCTTTTAAGTTCCAGATGCAGGAAAATCAGAGGACAGAGGAGCCAGCTGAGCAGTGCTGTAAGGAAACCATCCGACAAATCCAGACTGTGGGCACGCAAGGGAAGCGGTCCAAACACTTCAACAAATCAGGGTATTTGGGAGGAAGAGCGGGAGGGGGCAATTATTCTAGAAAGAGAGGGACGTTCTTGACTGGATCTTGTTTTGAACAAACCAGATATGCAAACTATGCGGGGGACAGCTGAGGACAGTTAACTGTGGACTGTGGAGTTATTCGTTTAGTTCGGTGATATTGGTATCGCGGTTATGTAAGAGAATGTCATTTTTAGAAAGGAGCACTCAAGTATTTAGAGGTGAAGCTTTGGGGTGTATAAAATTTAACTTTCAAATGGTTTATAAAGATATTAAATATATATATTTAACATGTATATATAAGGATTATATATAAAGCAAATATGGGAAAATATTAAAAATTACTCAATCTAGGTATATATTATATGTACTTGTTCTTTTCTATTCTTCAGTATTATTTGAAATTTTTCATAATAAAAGGACAAAGTAAAAAATGAAGGCGGAGAATGCAAAATTGATAAAAGTGCTAAACAGTGTAGTCAACAGTTGTTTAACAAATATTTGACACCTACACATACAAAACATTTTCAATGTTAAAATAAAATTTGTCCTAGAAAGAAGGCTTTCAGATGGAAATTATCTCAATGGAGTCCCTGGAGGGAAACATTTGGAAACCCCTGCTCTGGATACGATATTTTCTAGATCAAATCAAAATAAGTGAGTGCTTGACCCATGCTCTGGTCCCTGGAAACCTGTTCGTCTGCCTCATTTGTTGAGAGCCCCTCAGCCCCACAAAGGATGCTCCAAGCAGCAGCAGTTGATAACCGCTCCACAGCCAGCAGAGGCATGGTGAGGGCACATATTACATCACAGAGGGCCTTCTATGAGGCAGGGTCCCTGCCTGAGGAGGGAACAAGCAGAAGAGGGGCTGGCCAGAGGCCCTGTGGACGGGGACGCATGCTGGGTTTAGTAACCACTGGTTCTTTGAGCAGATCACCTATCTCTACCTTCCAGGAAGAGCGTTCCTCCTGGAAGGCGATGAATTTCCAATGGTAGTCTCTTCAGGCTCATCTCAGGGGACCACGCAGGTAGGTAGAAAGCAGGCCGTGGGGTGACGGGGGCGGTGGAGAGGCAGTCAAACCCCACCCCTGATTCACCCGAGACCTCCACTTTCATAGGCTTGGCTTACAGAGCCCCCATGCTTTGAACAAAACGTTCCGTTTGAGCAAGGGTTCTGTAGCTTGACAAGAGTTTTAGAACTACTGTTACGGGGAGCAGAGCGTGACACGGAAGATGGCAGACAGACCGCAGAAGGCCTCAAACTCAGGTTTTCACGTCAGGTCAGCGGGGAATCCCTGCACTTGATCTTGGCCAAAAGGCCGTGAAGCGATTGGTGAGCAGGGAATCCCTACAGGTTTCCTCAGGAGGCACAGAATGGTGAACACGGAGTTTCAGAGACTAACTCTTAGTTACAGGGCTCGGGACGAGGACCAGAGCTGGGAGATAAAGGATCCAAGGATCACATAGAAGAAGGTCCTGAATTAGAGGAAAAAGAGATGAAAAGATGCAAGCGACATTGCAAAGAGAAGATTCCAGACGTGGTGATTAATTTGAGTAGGGCATGGAAGCCAAGTGGAAGTCCCAAAGTCCATTCAGGCTTTCAGTGGACTGACTGGACAGTGCTCAGGTCGTGAGCAGGTAGAGCTGCCCTAATAGAATAACACTCCCTGGGCGGCTGCAACAACACGCGTTTGTTTCTCACCGTTCTGGAGGCTGGAAGTCCAAGATAAGGTGCAGGCAGATTTGGTATCTGGGGGATGGGGTTCGCTTCCTGGTTCATAGACCGTGTCCTCCTACAATGGGAGGGATGAGGGAGCGTCTGGAGTCCCTGTTGTAGGGGCAATAATCCCACCCGTGAGGGCTCTCCACCTCATGACCTCACCGCCTCCCAAAGCCCCCATCTCCTAACACCATCGCACTGTGCGTCAGGTTTCAACATTTGAACTTGGGGGACCAGGCATTCATCTCTAGGAAGCCAGAGAGAGAGACTTGTAGATCTACAAAGAACTCCTTCTGGGGCCTGGGGGGTGACGGCAGGACTCAGCAGGCACCGCTTATAGGCAGTCAGTCAATCCATTGATTCCCGCCATCGTTTCTATTGATAGTTCAGCACCCGGGACTCTCGACTCGGCTTCCTCATTACCCGGCTCATTTCTGTCTTCAGTACGTCCCGTGGAGCTAGCCACCGCCACCCCTCACCTGAACTACACCCCAAAGTACACCGACCCTTCTCTGATTTGTCCTTAGGGCTTCCCAAGTGGCTCAGTGGTAAAGAATCTGCCTACAGTGCAGGAGACAGGGGTTTGGTCCTTGGGTTGGAAGATCCCCTGGAGGAGGGAATAGCAATGCGCTCCAGTGTTCTTGCCTGGAGTATCCCATGGACAGAGGAGCCTGGCGGGCTACAGTCCACAGGGTCGTCAAGAGTCAGACATGACTTAGCAACAAAACAACAACACAACTTGTCCTTTCACAGTAGCCACGTGATATTTTCAGACTGAAAATCTAATTTATTTTATCTCTTTTTGCATTTGCATTAAGAAGGAACTCTAGATTAGGAAATGGTTGTTGGTTCCAGGCTCGAAGATCCAAAAGGCAAGATAAAGCTAGCCAGCTCTTCCCCCAGGCTCGGCCCCAGGGGGAGCTAAGCGCTCTGGAGCCCGCAGCCAGCTGGAAACCCCTACGCTTTCCTGACCTGCCCCTCCCAGCACTGCCTGTTCCCCAGAGCCACCAGGAGGTCGTAGAAAGCCTTCCAAGAGTTGCTCCTTAAGAGCCAGGTCAGGAAGTGCGGGCACATTTATCTCTGTACGGAATGCAGGGCCTCCTGCAAGCAGGCATGAACCAGCCTTCATGTGGATGAGCCTACAAACACCTGGAACCAGTCTCACCGCTGCCCCCTCGGAATCAGACCCCACCTGCTGCCCACGCACGGCTCTGCACAAGCTGCCTCCCTGATCCAAAACCCACATGGCCCCCACTGCCTACACTGGCGATCTGGCCCCAACCGGAACGCTTCTCCAACGTGGAGAAGACTGTGGTCCCCCCTGGAGGATTCTGATGGCTAAGACAGAAAGTGAAGTCACAGCCCTTACGTCTCTCTTACATGTCAAGCATTTTATGTCCAGCACTTTATCTGATCTTCCCATATTCCCCTAAAGGCTTAGTCTGGTCACCTTTGACACTGAGACTCGAGTAATCTGTCCAAGATCACATCACTTCATTAGCAAAGCGATGGAACTGTAATTCAATGCCAAACCTCTTGATTTTTTTATCATATGATCCCTGGCCATCCACATCCCTTTCCTGAGCATTCAACAGCTTAAAAAATCTGACTCTTAAATGGGTGCCTTGTTTTGTACACAGTTCAGTTCAGTTCAGTTCAGTCGCTCAGTCGTGTCCGACTCTCCGCGACCCCATGAATCACAGCACGCCAGGCCTCCCTGTCCATCACCAACTCCCGGAGTTCACTCAAACTCATGTCCACAGAGTCGGTGATGCCATCCAGCCATCTCATTCTCGGTCGTCCCCTTCTCCTCCCGCCCCCAAACTTTCCCAGCATCAGAGTCTTTTCTAGTGAGTCAACTCGTCGCATGAAGTGGCCAAAGTATTGCAGTTTCAGCTTTAGCATCAGTCCTTCCAGTGAACATCCAGGATTGATCTCCTTTAGAATGGACTGGTTGGATCTCCTTGCAGTCCAAGGGACTCTCAAGAGTCTTCTCCAGCACCACAGTTCAAAAGCATCGATTCTTCGGTAATCAGCTTTCTTCACAGTCCACCTCTCACATCCATACATGACCACAGGAAAAACCATAGCTTTGACTAGATGGACCTTTGTTGGCAAAGTAATGTCTCTGCTTTTTAATATACTATCAAGGTTGGTCATAACTTTCCTTCCAAGGAGTAATCGTCTTTTAATTTCATGGCTGCAATCAGCATCTGCAGTGATTTTGGAGCCCAAAAAAATAAAGTCTGACACTGTTTCCACTGTTTTTCCATCTATTTCCCATGAAGTGATGGGACCAGATGCCATGATCTTTGTTTTCTGAATGTTGAGCTTCAAGCCAACCTTTTCACTCTCCTCTTTCACTTTCATCAAGAGGCTTTTTAGTTCCTCTTCCCTTTCTGCCATAAGGGTAGTGTCATTTGCATATCTGAGGTTATTGATATTTCTCCCAGCAATCTTGATTCCAGCTTGTGCTTCTTCCAGCCCAGCATTCCTCATGATGTACTCTGCATATAAGTTAAATAAGCAAGGTGACAATATACAGCCTTGACGTACTCCTTTTCCTATTTGGAACCAGTCTGTTGTTCCATGTCCAGTTCTAACTGTTGCTTCCTGACCTGCATACAGGTTTCTCAAGAGGCAGGTCAGGTGGTCTGGTATTCCAATCTCTTTCAGAATTTTCCACAAGTGACACCTTAATTTGTAACCATTAATATTATCCTCACAACACTTAGTTTTTTGATGACTTCAGTATACCCATCACCCACCTTGCCCACCAAGCCTTACACACACACACACACACACACACACACATGCATCCTAGGGATCAGGCTGCTCCTCTGCCATCCTTGACACCCGGCCATCGCCACACCTGACCACGTGTTTCTCCGGACCCTCTGCCTCTGGCCTGCCATCCACTCTCCCCTCTGAAAACGCCTCTTGGCCCCACTCCTGCTCCCCCGGGACTGGGAATGAATGCAGTCCTAGGCTCCAACTGAGCACCTTGTTACTGTTTCCTCATTTTCTGAACTTTTGTTTAAGACGTTATGCTTGTGTCTAATACAGCATAGGACACTTCAAGACGTGGAGAAGGAAATGGCAACCCACTCCAGTGTTCTTGCCTGGAGAATCCCAGGGACGGGGGAGCCCGGTGGGCTTCCGTCTATGGGGTCGCACAGAGTCGGACACAACTGAAGCGACTTAGCAACAGCAGCAGCACTTCAAGAAGAGAACTACCTTCTTGTCATCCTTACGTACCCCAGCCTATTAGAAAAGATAAAGAAAGCCAGTGATGGAGTCAGTCCTTATGTTGTGATGTGGACACAGTTCCGTGACCAAAAATGACAGCTTTCCACCCTCCTGACATCCTCAGGTTACTCCTTAATATATTGTAATACTTCTTGCACGTCGCAGGAAAACAAGATACTGACATCTATTGTGGAGAGGAAGAGCAGGTCTGACAGCTTTAAGCACCTTTTCTTTATCATTTTCAAGGCGATGCTCCTTCTGACGCAGTGTGAATGACGCCTATAGCCCAAGCACAGAAGCCAGGCTTGTTCACAAACTCCATCCGGACCTCAGGAAGAAGCGACATCCTGGGAGCCCCCATTTTGACCTGGACTTTAGTAAATTCCTTTCGTCGGGACTGTAATTGCAGGTGGTGATCAGAGGCTCCAGAGACCCTGGAAGAATTTTATGACATTCCAGACAGGACACAGGCCAGCTTGGAGGAGAAGCAGCAATAAGTCTTGGGAATACAGGGAGGGCGTGGAAGTTATTTCCGAGGAGAGACAATGGTAAGACCAACTGAACTGGTTCTGGCATAGGAGGGCAGAATTCTTAGAGGGGCACCTTTTATATCAAGACAATGATTTCACTGGTCTGAACTCAGAAGCTGTTCAACACCAGCATTCTGGAAACCAAGCTCTCCTCTTCTGGTACCTTTAAATCTTCTCCCATCTGGTGTCTCTAAATTAATTTTTTTGTAGCCAGAACTTCCATTTTATTTCAACGGCTACTTTCGTGTCTCTTACTGCTGTCTTTAATAACTTTTAATGACCTAAGAAATAGTTGGCTGAGTTCCATTTTCCACTTCCTCCAAGTCCAACGATGGTGCATCCTACGCCCTGTGTGTACAAATACAGAGGAGGCAGCGCTAATTCTTTCTGCCTTATCTTCACCCCAGCATGCCTGGACTCTTGACACGGCAAAACAGAGTGGGAAAGTGGTTTTCTACCTTGCTAAGAAATAGCAAGCAAGTCCAGATCTCGTGAGCACTCCCAACCTACAGAAGTCACCCGTCTGTTGCAGCATGTACTTCCTTGCCTATGTTTTTCAGTACCTCTCATCAGAAAATCCCGGGGCAGGGTGACTCAGGGTGGACAGCCACGGGTGAGACCAAGGCCGTCTCGAGGAGCTCTCACTCTGCAAGGGGAATCAGGCAGGTGCCCAGATCTATTCAAGACACAGGTAGCAGGAGGTTGACGCCCCAAGAAAGGCAGAAAGGGCTGTGCAAGATGGAATGAGAGAGAGATTTCAACCCATCAGGGAAGACTTGGTGGAGGTCCCAGTCAGTCTGGGGGACGTTGAGTTTGCAATCGGTTCGCAAGCAATTCAAGTGCAAGGACTCACAGGCAGTAGGGGCATGGGCCAGAAATCAGGAGGAAGAGGGTGTGTCTGGGAAGTAAAGTTACGATGGGAAGAGTTCATTCTCAGTTCCCCAACTTCTGTTTTGACCCCAGTTAAATCCACTACATATGAACCTTCAAGTTTCAAACTTTTCAAAGTCGTGAACGTGCGTTCACATGTCCAGTCAGTTTGCTCTTGTGTCTGACTTGCGTTGTCACGTGCCTGCATCCTCTGCAAGTGCTTGTGCTTTTGTGTGCTTTCCTGTACAGAGTACAGTATAGACAGTATCTTTATTTCAAGCCCAGGATGCCCAGAAGCAAGCATAAAGCAGGAATGATGCGGCTGGTACGACTGTACTTTTTAAGGAACTGGACTATAAGCGCTATTGTTGTTCAGTCACTCAGTCGTGTCCAACTCTTCGTGACCCCATGGACTGCAGCACGCCAGGCCTCCCTGTCCTTCACCATTTCCCGGAGCTCACTCAAACTCATTGAGTCAGTGATGCCATCCAACCATCTCATCCTCTGTCCTCCCCTTCTCCTTCTGCCTTCAATCTTTCCGAGCATCAGGGTGTTTTCCAATGAGTCGGCTCTTCTTATCAGGTAGCCAAACTATTGGAGCTTCAGCATCAGTCCTTCCAATGAACATTCAGACTTGATTTCCTTTAGAACTGACTGGTTGGATCTCCTTGCTGTCCAAGGGACTCTCAAGAGTCTTCTCCAACACCACAGTTAAAAGCATCAATTCTTTGGCGCTCATTGGTGGTGGTTTAATTGCTAAGTTGGGTCCGACTCTTGAAACCCCATGGACTAGAGCCCGCAAGGCTCCTCTGTCCATGGGATTCTCCAGGCAAGAATACTGGAGTGGGTTGCCATTTCCTTCTCCAGGGCACTAGTTAAAAACGTTTTATTTCTGGGTTCATTCTTTATATATTATTTGTTTGAGAAGTATTATAAACCTATTAAAATACACTATTTATAACCATTTGTGTTAGTTGGGTACCTAGGCAAACTCTGTTGGACTTGACAAGCCAACTGGACTCACGCACGCACTCTCAGGATGGAGCGCCTTTGCATGTAGGATTCACTGCTGTGGGGAGCCTTTGTCCAAACCCCATGTGCAACTGGGGCTGTTCATTTCCCAGCAGAGAGACTTATTCCTGCAGCTGAGATCAAGGACTTCTGCTTAGGCAAAAGTGCAACTCGGTATTTAAAGTGAAACCTTTTTTGGTTTGTTCTTGTTTATTTCAGATTTTTAAGGTAATACCTTTAGTTTCTTTTTTATTTTAAAAGTACAAAATTTCTTCTAAAAAGTCATTTATATCCCTGCCACCCTGCAATGATAGGCTTCATAGTACCAAAATTCTCTTTTTAGTTAATGCAACTAATTCAAATTAATACCTCCATACTGATTTTTTGTTACTTGCATTTTTTTTTTTAAAAAACACCTAGACATTGGTAGTCATGACTTTTGGTATTATTTTCTCTTTAAGTAGAATGCAGTGGCCTTCTTTGACATACACATCTATAGCGCCATTTTGGATTTCTGTACTGTGTTCTATCTCCTTATTGACAGATAGTCAGGTTCAGTTCAGTTCAGTTCAGTTCAGTCACTCAGTCGTGTCTGACTCTCTGCGACCCCATGAATCACAGCACGCCAGGCCTCCCTGTCCATCACCAACTCCCGGAGTTCACTCAAACTCATGTCCACAGAGTCGGTGATGCCATCCAGCCATCTCATTCTCGGTCGTCCCCTTCTCCTCCCGCCCCCAACCTTTCCCAGCATCAGAGTCTTTTCCAGTGAGTCAACTCGTCGCATGAGGTGGCCAAAGTATTGCAGTTTCAGCTTTAGCATCAGTCCTTCCAATGAACACCCAGGACTGATCTCCTTTAGAATGGACTGGTTGGATCTCCTTGCAGTCCAAGGGACTCTCAAGAGTCTTCTCCAACACCACAGTTCAAAAGCATCGATTCTTTGGCGATCAGCTTTCTTCACAGTCCAACTCTCACATCCATACATGACCACGGGAAAAACCATAGCCTTGACTAGATGGACCTTGGTTGGCAAAGTAATGTCTCTGCTTTTTAATATACTATCAAGGTTGGTCATAACTTTCCTTCCAAGGAGTAAGCGTCTTTTTATTTCATGGCTGCAGTCACCATCTGCAGTGATTTTGGAGCCCAAAAAAATGAAGTCTGACACTGTTTCCACTGTTTTTCCATCTATTTCCCATGAAGTGATGGGACCAGATGCCATGATCTTTGTTTTCTGAATGTTGAGCTTCAAGCCAACCTTTTCACTCTCCTCTTTCACTTTCATCAAGAGGCTTTTTAGTCCCTCTTCACTTTCTGCCATAAGGGTAGTGTCATCTGCATATCTGAGGTTATTGATATTTCTCCCGGCAATCTTGATTCCAGCTTGTGCTTCTTCCAGCCCAGCGTTCCTCATGATGTACTCTGCATATAAGTTAAATAAGCAAGGTGACAATATACAGCCTTGACTTACTCCTTTTCCTATTTGGAACCAGTCTGTTGTTTCATGTCCAGTTCTGACTGTTGCTTCCTGACCTGCATACAGGTTTCTCAAGAAGCAGGTCAGGTGGTCTGGGATTCCCATCTCTTTCAGAATGTTCCACAGTTTATTGTGATCCACACAGTCAAAGGCTTTGGCATAGTCAATGAAGCAGAAATAGATGTTTTTCTGAAACTCTCTTGCTTTCTCCATGATCCAGCGGATGTTGGCAATTTGATCTCTGGTGCCTCTGCCTTTTCTAAAACCTGCTTGAACATCTGGGAGTTCATGGTTCACATATTGCTGAAGCCTGGCTTGGAGAATTTTGAGCATGACTTTACTAGCGTGTGAGATGAGTGCAATTGTGCGGTAGTTTGAACATTCTTTGGCATTGCCTTTCTTTGGGATTGGAATGAAGACTGACCTTTTCCAGTCCTGTGGCCACTGCTGAGTTTTCCAAATTTGCTGGCATATTGAGTGCAGCACTTTCACAGCATCATCTTTCAAGATTTGAAATAGCTTAACTGGAATTCCATCACCTCCACTAGCTTTGTTCGTAGTGATGCTTTCTAAGGCCCACTTGACTTCACATTCCAAGATGTCTGGCTCTAGGTCAGTGATCACATTATCGTGACTATCTTGGTCGTGAAGATCTTTTTTGTACAGTTCTTATTGCCAAATTCAGACTTAAATTGAAGATAGTAGGGAAAACCACTAGACCATTCAGATACAACCTAAATCAAATCCCTTATGAGTATACAGTGGAAGTGAGAAATAGATTTAAGGGACTAGATCTGATAGATAGAGTGCCTGATGAACTCTGGACGGAGGTTCATGACATTGTACAGGAGACAGGGACCAAGACCATCCCCATGGAAAAGAAATGCAAAAAAGCAAAACGGCTGTCTGAGGAGGCCTTACAGATAGCTGTGAAAAGAAGAGAAGCGAAAAGCAAAGGAGAAAAGGAAAGATATAAGCATCTGAATGCAGAGTTTGAAAGAATAGCAAGGAGAGATAAGAAAGCCTTCCTCAGTGATCAATGCAAAGAAATAGAGGAAAACAACAGAATAGGAAAAACAAGAGATCTCTTCAAGAAAGTTAGAGATTCCAAGGGAACATTTCATGCAAAGATGGGCTCGATAAAGGACAGAAATGGTATGGACCTAACAGAAGCAGAAGATATTAAGAAGAGGTGGCAAGAATACACAGAAGAACTGTACAAAAAAGATCTTCACGACCAAGATAGTCACGATATTCAGGTTATGTCCACTTTTATACTGCCTTTGGAGAAGGAAATGGCAACCCACTCCAGTATTTTTGCCTAGAGAATCCTGTGGACAGAGGAGCCTGGTGGGCTGCTGTCTATGGGGTTGCTCAGAGTCGGACACGACTGAAGCAACTTAGCAGCAGCAGCCGCAGCATACTTCTTTTAGATAATGCTGTGATGAACATTCTTGTATGTGCACCCCTATGCATGTATCTGGACATTTTTCCTAAATACAAATTTTTAGAAGTAGAATTACAGGGTCCAAGAGAACACAGATCTGTTTAATCTGTATAAAACAGATGTGTTTAATACAATTGAATACATTTAATGAAAGAAATTAAAACATAATTAAGAGAATTAAAGGCATATTTCACTGTATTAATGCACACTGTCCTTAGAAATTAACACAAGTGGGGTAAGCGTTGGCCTCATCTCACTTCAGTTTAAATACTTCCCACCAATCACGTGGCCCCCCTCCCCATCCATACACCCCTCTTGAACCCCCCATTCTTGCAAGGCCTGAGCTATTGGCTAATCTCTTAATCAATAAGAGGCTCGCTCTGCACGGCATTTAGTGGCCCATTTTCATGCACATTGGGATGATGGGTAAAGCCACAGGAATGGCGATGTAACACAGACAACAGAGGCAGGGAATTGTTATGAGGCAGCCCCCAAAGCAGCCTGTTTCCACTCAGATGAGGTATTCTCAGAATTAGGTCATCAGTGTGAAATATTCTTGATCTTTTATCAGCATAATCTTTTCATTAAAATGGTCACCAGAATTTTCACTTTGGGGAGCTCTTCCCACTTGCCCTAGTGCACCTTCTTTGGTCATCACAGAGAAAGGAAATGTCTCTGCCACCACGAACTCTGCCCACTGCCGGGCCAAGTCACAGGTCCTTTGGCATCTGTCCTCCTTTCTGCAGTGCGTTTCAACTCAGGATGGCGACCTCCCAATTACTAAGTCCGCTGAATTCAAACTCTATCACATTATCAGCCACAAACATCACGTCCTGCCCCACCTGTGGCCAGCTGCAGAAGTCAGGGAGAGTTTACGATGGGAGCCTGGGACCTTAGTTCATGCCCTTGCAGCTCCGTGAAGAAAAAAAGACTTGTTACTTTTAAATGCTGAGTCAAATTCTTACAAATTTCACAAGAGGACAAGAGAAAAAGATAATCAAGTCTTAAAAATTTAGCCTAATATATATATATATATATATATGAATATATGTAACATAATATAACTGTTAAAAACCTAACCAAAATGAGTGGCTACTGACTTTTTCTTTCCCTGAGTTTGATGTTTGAATTAGTACCTTCCCAATGTCAAATTTTATTTTCTATTATCCCCTTACATGTAGTGGGTATTCAATCAATGTTTATTGCTGCTGCTGCTGCTGAATCACTTCAGTCATGTCCGACTCTGTGTGACCCCATAGACGGAAGTCCACCAGGCTCTGCCATCCCTGGGATTCTCCAGGCAAGAACACTGGAGTGGGTTGTCATTTCCTTCTCCAATGTGTGAAAGTGAAAAGTGAAAGTGAAGTCGCTCAGTCGTGTCCGACTCTTAGCGACCCCATGGACTGCAGCCCACCAGGCTCCTCCGTCCACGGAATTTTCCAGGCAAGAGTACTGGAGTGGGGTGCCATTGCAGGGGACTAAAGTTAATACAGTTAGGTCAAGATATTTCATGCATTCCTAGTGGTTGTTTATAGTTGGAAAACAATATTAACAACAACCATTTCAGTGTAGAGATAATATCAAAGAGGGCAATCCTGAGACACCCAAAGTGAGTCATTAAATTCTAATCTTACCAAAACCAGTATCACAAATTTGTTATAACTCATCCAACTCTTAGAAGGGAACGATGATTGGGGAGCAAAAGTGGATCAAGAAAATTGATATTCAAAGACAGGGGTAAAAAGATATATATGTGAAATTCCGGCTCCCTACGGTGAATAGTCAAAAACTCTCCTACCAGAAAATAGTACTTTGAATTGAGAAGCATTCAAATCACAGTAAATTTCTAACCCAATTAAATTTCTCCTCCCAGGTAGCCTATGTACCAGAGCAGTGTGACAGATGTTAATACTGTCATTTAATAAACATTTCTCTAATGGAAAAAGATAAAATAATAAAGCTATATTCCAACATGTAAACAAAGATTTCTTCTCAAAATGTTAGCTTTGTTTGTAGTTGCTGGGATTTTTTTTCCCCCAAAACTGGTCTATCTCTTAGGAATTAAAATATTACCAGTAAATACTGGCAAACGTATCAGTAAATATGCCAGTAAATAGTAACACAAGGAAATGAAACACGCTCTTCGTAACTTGTGAGTACCTTCCTATCTTTTCCACAACACACTGGAAGGACAGGGAAACAGGAAACGATCAATTCAAATGCCTGCAAGTATCTTTGAAATCGAGAACTATATTCTAGAAGCCCGGTTTTCTACTGCGAAGCTCTTTGCCACCCTCTTCTTTTCAAACTTCCTAATAAGCCCCTACGCATAACTCTTTGATTCTTACTAGTCCCTCAGGTGACTTCCCCTGGAGAGTAAACAGACTTTTGATCAGATAGAACTCAATAAAGCATGGTCCCTTCACATTTCACACTTTGCCTTTAAGAAAGCATTTCAGACACAGATTTTCCTCAGAAGTGGGAAATATTCTATTATTGTTTAGTAAAACAACTTTAGTTTAAATATCATCATAGAAAGCTTTTGAAAGATAATGATCTTCAAAAACCATTAGGAAACGCTACAAGAGTCCTTGCCACTGGGAGCACCTCATCGGGTGCGCCCAAAACTGTGCCCCAAGTACCCTCAGGTCCAAACAGTCGGGGACAATCGGTCACCCTACTATAAGCCATCTTTGAATGAAAATGTCGGAAAAGTCAGACAGCTCCATTTAATTGAATTAAAAAGCTTTTTTGTGTGTGTTAAAATAGCCAGTGGGAATGACCCAGGGTGCTCCCCCTGCGCTGTGACAACCTGGAGGGGTGGGATGGGATGGGAGGTGGGAGGGAGGCTCAAGAGGGAGGAGACATGTGGATGCCTACGGCTGACTCTGTTGACGTATGGCAGAAAGCAGCACAACAGGGCAAAGCAATTATCCTCCAATTAAAAATAAGTCAGTTTTTTGAAAGCCTTTTTTCAATGTCCTGCTGTATATAAAGCAGGGGGCTGAATCAGTCCGGGTTCGGTCAGGGTCCAGGCAGGAGACAGATGGAACAGCCAAATGGGGTAATTTGAAACGAGTTTCATTAAAAAAAAAAAAAAAATTTACCCGCAGAGCTGTGGGCTGAGTCAGGGAAACCTACAGGATGCATCTAGGATCTGGGCGGATGCATCTAGCGCCTGGAGAGGCGGGGCAGGGATGGTCTGCAGAACCTGGAGACCCCTGGGGTCCCCTCCCCCTGCAGGCAGGGGCTCCACGCCTCCCTGCGCCCACCCTGGGCAGGGCTTGGCCGGCAGTGTCAGTGCCTCCCATTGGTGGGTCCCCCTGGCCGGCGGAGGAAGGGGTCCTGTGGACTCCAGTCCTCCACCCTCAGCATCCTGGCCACTGAGCAGACTGGACAGTGAGTCTGGAGGGGCCCAGAAAGACGTGATTTTAAAAACGGGAGAAATTGTAGAGCACCCTTTTATTGTTGCTCAGTTGCTAAGTCGTGTCTGACTGTCTGCGACCCCGCGGACGGCAGCACGCCGGGCTTCCCTGTCGTCCACTGTCTCCCGGAGTCTGCTTACACTCGTGTCCACTGAGCCGGTGGCCATCGCCGAGTAGCCGTCCAGGAAGACGTGGGATGGGCTGGGGCAAATATGGCCGGCTGACGCCTCGGGCAGGGGGCGCGGTGGAATCGTCCCTGTTTCCAGAGAGGAAATCGGAGGGCTCCTCTCACACTCAGCAGGAAGACCCTCTTGCCCATCCGTAGGGGGCTCCCCCGGGGGCAGCCTTCTGCAGCCCAGCTGCTGTGGGGAGCGTGAATTGAGACAGAGCAATGGTGACAGCAGCAAACTCATCCCTCTCCACGGGATCTTACCAAGGACCCTCTGCTTTTTCCAAGCTCAGTTTTGTTTTGGGCTCCATCCATCCTTATCCTTCAGCACTGCCAAAAGAAATTAAGATTTTTCAAGTACCTCCTTTTGATACTGCGTTTAATGGAAGCTCTGACTGGTCACGGATTCTCCTTCTTGAATTTTCACTGACAAACTGCTTCCAGCTGCCCTTTCGGGTGGGAGGCCACCACAATAAAATGCAGTGTTAGCTGGGGATTTCAGCTGCCACCTGGGGTCTAGAGGCTCTCAATGGACACTATTTAGCAAGGCCGGTGGTGAAATGGTGACAAATGGTATGCTGGCTTTTTTTTTTCTCGAGTCTGTGGTTTAGGACTGGTTGGTTTCAATCTTGCTGGCTCTTTTTTTTTTTTTTCCTGTTACCAATCTTTTCCACATTTAAAAGCCGTTACTGCCTCTCCTACGGGGATATGGCAGCAAGCTTGGTGCTGTCGACAGAAGCCATTTGTTGGTGAGAAGGTTCATGTGTTTAGACTCCTGGCAAGTACTGATTTTTAGAGTTCATCCACGCTATGGAATTGATGTTTATTTTCTTAAGTTTTCCTTCAAATTGTTATCACTGCACTGACATGAAATGACCTAGACAGTTGCTTCTTTTATCTCTGCTCACAGCCGGTCAAATTAGGCTCGTTGGCATCTGATTAGCCATAGACGGGTCCACATCTGAGCCCCTTTGACTCTCCCAGCATCCCCGCCGGCTTCACTGGCTGGTGGGCCTTCGCTTCAGGCTCTGCCCCCGAGCAGTCTCCCTCCTCCTCCCCACCCAGAGCCACTTCTTTTATGACATTTTTTTTCACACTTAAGCAATTCTTCATTAATACTATAACTTAATGTCAACCTTGATGAAAATCCTCCAAACTGTCCCCATATGTCATTTACTGTTTTTCGTTACTGTCAGGTTTTTATCGGAGCGTAGCTGACTCCCGGTGTTGTGTTAGTTCAGGTGTTCAGCGCAGTCCTTCAGTTATAGACATTTCCTGGCCTTCCGCCTTGGCCGGAGCTCTGGAGGCTCCCTGGCACAGCCTTCGCCTGCATCCTTCCTGGTTCTCAGTTCAGTTCAGTTCAGTCGCTCAGTCGTGTCCGACTCTTTGCAACCCCATGAAACACAGCACGCCAGGCCTCCCTGGTTCTAGAATACTTCTAACCTGCGCTGATCACTGGCTGCGCTACAAAATGGGAAAGGGAGGGGGGCTGGGGAGAGTGGCCGTTGAGCTAAACTGTGCAAAGTTCATGAGAGAGCGTGGTCTCTGCTCCATGCCTGATGAGGGGCCCCAGACTCCTGTTTATTAAGGGGAGGGAGGTCAGGGTCACTGGAGTTGTGGCAAGGCTGGCAGAAGACGTCTGGTGCTGGGGTAGCTTTCTGCTTCTAGCAGCAGAGAGAGCTGAGACCATCTCTCCCTTCAAAGAGACGTCATGGGCTCAGGGCCCCTTCTGTGCAGGTCATATCCTGTCCACCACAGCCCAACAAGGGCAGGTGCCATTTGAAGTGGAGAAACGATTTTTCTACAGTCCAGAGCCACTTGGGGTATAATCAACAGGCAACTTAAACTGTTTGCACCACGTCCGTATCTCCAGACCATATACCCTCTTGTCCATCTGAAACCCAGACAACGGCAATCACGTCACATTACATAAATGTATCAAATCAACATGTGCGTGCATGCTCAGTTGTATCCAACTCTCTGTGACCATGGACCATAGCTACCAGGCTCCTCTGTCCAAGGGATTTTCCAGCCGAGAATAATGGCATAGGTTTCCATTTCCTCCTCCAGGGGATCTTCCCGATCCAGGGATGGAACCTGCATCTCTTGCACTGGTAGGCAGATTCTTCACCACTGAGCCACCTGGGAAGCCTGTGATACACCTTAAACTTACACAATGTTGTAAGTCACGTAGGTTTCTATTTAAAAATAAAAATAAAGCCTAAACAGAGTCGGGTTGCTCACCCTTTCAGAGGAGGGAAGAGTTGCCACACGGAGACAGGGATCTGACAGAAGTGCTGTCTTCCGTCTCTGCGCAGGAGGCTCAGTCCTCACGTAAAATGAGTGACCCCATCGCTTTTAGACTCTAAGGGCCACAGGCTGGAGACGGTGACGGAGGTGACCTGAAACCTCCAAAGATCCCAGAGCTGCTTCTCTATTCCAAAGGCATCAGGTGACTGTCTTCCAGCAAGTGTATTTTTCTCATGTTTGATTGAGTCATTTTAGAGTAAACCCCAGGAGTCTGGAAAATGGTCAAGGTGACTTCTGGGTGGCAGAGTGAACCCAACCTGAGATGATTAAAAGTGTCTGATCACGTAAACCTATTTTTGTGTTTTTCTGAGGCTCTGTGACCAGATAATGTAACTTGTATGCTCCCAAGTGACAGAAGGGAGTGCTTGGGGAGACAGAGCTCCGTGGTTTCAGTAGTGGCACCAAATGTCTTCCTGCTCAGCAAGTCAGTTTTGAGGTCTTGTTCATGAACTGAGCGGATGGAACACACAGGGGCTGAAAGTGATGAGTCAGGGACACGGATAGCATTGGTTCCCTGCTGCTGCTGCTGCTAAGTTGCTTCAGTCGTGTCCGACTCTGTGCAACCCCATAGACGGCAGCCCACCAGGCTCTGCTGTCCCTGGGATTCTCCAGGCAAGAACACTGGAGTGGGCTGCCATTTCCCTCTCCAATGCATGAAAGTGAAAAGTGAAAGTGAAGTCGCTCAGTCGTGTCCGACTCTTAGTGACCCCATGGACTGCAGCCCACCAGGCTCCTCTGTCCGTGGGATTTTCCAGGCCAGGAGTACTGGAGTGGGGTACCATTGCCTTCTCCGCATTGGTTCCCTACAAACAGGTGAATCAGCCATCGTGCATCTACACCATGTCTGTCCTGAGAGGGAGGGACAAAAGGGCACAGGTTTTCTGACCTCAAGGATCTTAATGTCTTGAGGACCCTGAGGGATGGGGATGGAGAGGAGCCAGGAGTGAGGAGCCACTTCGGGAACCGAACCTGGCAAAACCCAGTGGATGCCTGCACACACCTCCTTTCCACACCAGCTCTGCAGGTCTGCCCCCAGTCCCCACCAGCCATGAGACCCCGCAAGGTCTTTTCTGAAAGGACACTGGAGCTGGGCTCCCTCCCTGCTGCTGAAGTTAAGCCCCTCGCTCCCCGCCCCATCCTGGCTGCCTTCCTCCTTGCACGAGTTCACTGCCCTTCCTCCTTTTCAGGTTCTGTTTGGCAAATATACTGGAAGGACATTTCCAGAAAACGTGCTGTGAATGTTTGGATTGGTGCAGTTACCCGGGACAGAGGTGTTTTCGCCTTCAGTGTGTTCAGAGTGTGGGCGTGGGCCAAGTGTTACTTTGGTTGTCTGACCAGGACGTTCAGGTGTGAGCGCAGCAGAGCTGGTGTCGCATGTGTCTGGAGTGCCACACTTCCGGTTACACAATCTGGACGGCGCTTGTCTTCTCCAAAACCACCTCACACTTTTGGCTTAGCCAATCCTGTAGTTCCCTAAAGCCCCCAGGTCTCTCTACGTGAAGTGCTGCTAAATCACGAATCTCCCATTCTATCTTCTTCTTTATGAGTAGTTAAGGCATAAATTCTCTCTAGAGTCGTAAAGGGTGCCAGTGCGTTAGACCAGTCTAACCAGCAGCATGCCTTAAAGGGAGTCCCTGTGACCTAATTCAAATGGTGAGAATTCCAGGGAGCGGGTCAGGCCTGCATCTAAGGCGTGTGCTTGGTGAGCAGAATGGGATTTTGAGATTTCTTGTTTGCTCGTTGGTTGGTTTACTGACGTACACTTGATTGAATAATATTGTGTTAGTTTCACGCATACAGCAAACTGATTCAGTCATATATTTTTTTCTCAGATTCTTTTCCCTTATAGGTTTTTATATAAGATACTGGATATAGTTTCCTGTGCTATACGGTAAATCCTTGTTGCTCACCTACTTTATATAGAGTAGCGTGTATGTGTTAATCCCATACTCCTAACTTATTCTTCAGCCCACCTGCCTCTCCCCTTTGGTAACCATAAGTTTGTTTTCTATGCCTGTGAGCCTGTTTCTATTTTGTATGTGTATAGATTCATTTCTGTTTTTTAGATTCCATTTATATACAAATGATAGAATATCTGTGTTACTTCACTTGGTATCTAATGTCTAGGTCCATCCACGTTGCCACAAACGGTAATACTTTATTCTTTTTGATGGCCAAGTAGTACTCCACTGTACATACGCACACCACATTTTCTTAGGCCAGTCATCTGTTGATGGACACTTAGGTTGTTTCTATGTCTTGGCTACTGTAAACAGTGCTGCTGTGAACGTCAGTAGTGTTCGTCATTCCGTCGTGTCTGACTGTGACCCCAGGGACTGTAGCCCACCAGGTCCTTCTGTCCATGAATGAAATTCTCCAGGCAAGAATACTGGAGTGAGTTGCCATTTCCTTCTCCAGGGAACATTGTGTTGCTTGTATCTTTTTGAATTAGAGTTTTCCAGATGTATGCCCAGGAGTGGGATTGCTAGATCATACGGTCGCTCTAGTTTTAGTTTTTTAAAGATCCTCCATACTGTTTTCCCTAGCAGCTGCACCAATTTGCATCCCCACCAGCAGTGTAGGAGTGTTCCCAGAAGGAGAACTTTGACTACAGCTCCTTCTGCCCACCATCCTTCCATCCCAGATTCACAAAACATTTCTTGGAATATTACCTCCTGCAAAAGTTAGCATGTAAGAAATTCAAAGTTGTGGTACGCTATGAAGGGGAGGGAGGGAGATGCTCATGGTTCTTTCTATGGCGTATCAAACACAAGGGGACCGTTTTATTTTATATCCTCTAGTATGTATGAAGTACTGCATGATAAAAATTTTAAACATATAATAGTTTTAAAAGGAATATGTAAGGTTGGTTTAAAGTGGGGAGAAAATGCTCAGTACCCTTTTGAGTTTTAAGTAAAAATAAAAGGTGACAGACAAAAATGAGGAGAGAGAAAGCATGAAATAAACAAAAGGAAGGGGAAAAGATGGGAGACCGAGAAGGAAAATGAAAGAATTAAAGTGATCAGAAAGATGCAGGCTGGGGTTGGATTGGGGGTTGGTGGCTGGGGAACACGGGAGAACCGGAGAGAGGGCAGGGACGGTGTGGAGGACCCGCAACCCTGCAAGTGGGGAGACAAGGCCTCAGGAGCGGCCTCACACCCCCCAAACCTCGGCAGGTGTTCCTACCCCCCAGCCAGCGGCCTCGGCCCTCTGGGAGCCTCCCTTCTCCACGGTCCAGACGGGCCCTGTAGCCAGGGGCTCCTGCCAGGCCTGCCTCGCAGCCCTGCCCACAACCCAGACTGCGACTCGAACCCACCATCTTTATTAAAAGGTACTTTTATTGCTTGTGTGTTTATGGCTGTGCTGGATCTTCCTTGCTGCGAGGTCTTCTCTCTAGCTGCAGCAAGCGGGGGCTGCTGCTTGCAGCGATGCTCAGCCTCCTCATCACGGCGGCTCCTCCTGCTGCCAAGCAGAGGCTCAAGGGCCATGGGCTTTGGTAGTTGCAGCAGGGTAGTTCTGGTTCCCGGGCCCTGGAGTGCAGGCTCAGTAGCCTTGGTACACGGGCTTGGTTGCTCTGCAGCACGTGGGATCTTCCCGAATCAGGAATCAAACCCGTGTCTCCTGCATTGGCAGGCAGATTCTTTACCACTGAGCCACAAGGGAAGCCCAGACTCACTGTCTTCCAACACCACCCACCACTGTCTTTTAATTGATATCACACACCTGATCTCAGGATTTAATGAAACTCAGGTTCCTGATATCTCACTGCAGGAAGAATTCAGTGAGAGGCAGTGACAAGTTGCAGGTGGATTTATTCAGAGAGGAAACACTCCACAGAGTGTGGGCTGTCTCAGAAGGCGGGGGCCTGAAATACGGGGGGGTAGTTTTCATGGACTGAGTCATTTCTGAGGCTAATGAGTAGGAGAATGATTCCAGCTACGTTGGAGAAGGGGCAGGGATTTCCGGGCTCGGGCCATTGCCCACTCCTTGGCCTTTTATGGTTGGCCTTGGCACCTGTGGGCGTGCCATTTAGCTCGTGTACTGCAGCGAGTGTATAATGAGGCCCAAGATGCACTGGAAGTTGAGTCTTCTGCCGTCTCGGACCTAATCGGTTCTAACCGCTACTGTCGTATCGACAGTGGCGGTGTCATTGTTTTAAAGTTTGCGCCCTGCCCCCTCCCCTCTTAGTCCAGCTCTGGTACAGATTCTGCATAAACATTGGTTGCCTCCACATGACTGGTTTGTCCATCCTTCCCTCCCCCCAGGGCCTCAGCAGCAGCCTGGCGAAAGGCAGCCCAGCAGAGCCCGACAAGCCTGGGAAGGAAGAGCAACTCCCTCCCAGGGAAGCCCTCAGGGTAGGTGTGCAGGGCCTGCATGGGCCTGCCTTGGTCACTCGGGAACACCTGACCTCAGGGAGAAGGCACGCTGCCCCCTACCCACCCCCTCGCCCACAGTATGGCAAAACCCCACTGGTGTTAGAAAGTGACATTTTCAAAAAATGAAACTGTAAAAACACACTTGACTCAGAGAGGTAAGTAAAAAATGTAAGTTCTGTTTAAAGGGGAAAAAAAAAAAGGAAGAAAGGGACTCACAAGTACAGCAGACCAGTACAGACGGGTGGTCCACACTGGCAGGGAACATGCGAATGGCGATTGTTTCTCAACCGCCGTCTTCAAATCCTCCTTCCTCGTCTCGTCTTGAGCCCTCGGGCTGAGCACACAGCGCCTTAGTCTCTGGTTGTAAAAAAGCAGCCTCGTTCTGGTCATTAAGATTCTACTTTAGGCTTTTAAAAGTCAGGCCAGGCTAAGCTGAAGACGGACTTCACGTCCGTTCAAGGAGTTTCTAAACGTCCATCTCTGGGGGACCTGTGGCCCGAGGGTCCTCTGGGAGGAGATCGAGGCTGCTTTGGCCTGGTGCTCTTCTCCCCCACCCCTGCTGCTTCTCACCCCTCAGGGCTTTGTGGACGAATGGAGCCAAAAAGCAAAAACCAAGACAATGTATTAAAAAGCAGAGACGTTACTTTGCCAGCAAAGGTCCGTCTAGTCAAGGCTATGGTTTTTCCCGTGGTCATGTATGGATGTGAGAGGAGGACTGTAAAGAAAGCTGAGTGCCGAAGAATTGATGCTTTTGAACTGTGGTGTTGGAGAAGACTCATGAGAGTCCCTTGGACTGCAAGGAGATCCAACCAGTCCATTCTAAAAAAAATCAGTCCTGAATGTTCATTGGAAGGACTGATGCTGAAGCTGAAACTCCAATACTTTGGCCACCTGATGAGAAGAGCTGACTCATTAGAAAAGACCCTGATGCTGGGAAGGATTGAGGGCTGGAGGAGAAGGGGACGACAGAGGATGAGATGGTTGGATGGCATCACCGACTCGATGGACACGAGTTTGAGTAAACTCTGGGAGTTGGTGATGGACAGGGAGGCCTGGCGTGCTGCAGTCCATGGGGTCACAAAGAGTCAGGCATGACTGACCGACTGAACTGAGCTGATTTTTGCCATGCGTGTTCATGGACGCCGTGAATTCTACCCACAAATCCCTGAGGACTCTGGATCAAGAACCCTATCCTGGAAGATTCGTTGTTCTGGAGAACCCTCTCCCGACAGCCTTCCTGCCTCTGCTTGTAGGTCAGCAAGGGGAGAGGGGGGCGGCTACACGGCCGGTGTGGTGGCCTTTTAGTGAAGCCTGCGGCTCCCTGCAGACTGGAGAAAAATTTGAAACCAATAGTCCTCAGCTTTGAAACATGCCACTCTGAGACGACAGAAAAAGTGCCCCGAATGACCTGCTGCTGTGAATTCATTTTCTCTCCCACATTCGTGAAAATACACTGGAATCAATACCCAAGAAACTGTTAACATTGATTGGCTCTGAGGAGTGGAGATGGGAGGCTGGGAAGCGGAGAGTGGAGTTACTATTCTTGCTAAATTCTTTTGTACCCTCTGAAAAATAATAACAACAATAAAATATATTTTGTTTATATAATGGAAACAAATTTTAAAGAACACCTAAAAAGTTTTTCTGAAGAAAACTAGACGTGATTTTAACTGATCCAAGTCTAGTGAGGGCAGCTTTCTAAGCATAACATTTATAAAAGAAATGATGGGGAAGGTAGGTTTGATTATGCAAAAAGATATGTCAGACATAGTGATATCACAGACAAAGCTAAAAGGGAAAAGTGACAAACATGAAGAAATATTTGCAATAAAAATTACCGTAAAGGAGCTAATAGGCTTCCATTATGCAGCAACCTTATAAATCAATGAGAAAAAGAATAACAGGCTTTATACAGCTGTTTTGGGGTTTTCAGGACCCCTCTTCCTGGTTTTTGTTCTTGATTCACCACCTACAGAGAACAACTGGGCAGCAAAAGGGAGAAGGAAAGCCCTGAACGTATAGATGGAATCCCAGGAATCTGTGGTGGCGAAGGCCACATCACTTCACTTTTATTCCCATTCTAGGTGAGGTTAGGTTATTGAGCACCATTGCTTCAGGCCACAGAAGGCTTGGAGGATCCTGTACCGAAGTGGACCAAAACTTCCACAATTTCCTTCCACACTGGAAGAAAAATGAGTTAACCTCAGAATCTCCACTCAAGCACATCCTTAGAGATAAATGATACCCTCTCTAAGGATGCAGGAAATTTTCTTGAAAAATAAAGTATTATGTTCATTTGCACGTGGCCTTCTGTGACAGCATCGTGCCACGTGGGAAGCTGCATGGACTTTGGAGACCAAACAAACGTTCCACTCTCATAGTATTAGAAAAAAATTAAAAATTCAGTAATACCAAGTGTTGGAGAGGATTGTGTGGAAAATAGGTTCTCCGCACTGTTCCTCGGAATATTAACTGATCCAATCACTTTGGAGAACAATTTGGCAGCATCCAGTAAAGTTAAAAATAGGCACAGTTTCTGATCCAATAATTCTATTTCTGAAGACCCAATTTCATGTAGGTGAAAAGAGACATACAAAGATGCTTACTGAGGCATTACTCACAACAGAAATTAACCAGAACCAGCCGAAATGTCCATCTGTACAAGGATGGGTAAATAAAATCATAGCCCGTTTATATAATAAAGACCACACACGAGTCAAACTAAATTAACCAGATTTGTATGTCACAACATGCAGGGATCACAAAAAATACATAATTTTAAGTAAAAAAAAATTTGCCAATGGTTACATACAATACGATACCATTTACGTAAACATTCTTAAAAATGCAGAGGAACCCTAAGTGTTGTTTACAGATGATCTTTGCAGTGAAAGTATGAAAATCAAGGCCTGGATATATACCAAAGTTCAGATGGGAAGGAAATATAGGAGAACTGCTATTAAATTTTCATATACGTTTTTTGAAGCACATGAATCATTTTTGTTGAAATATAGCTGATTTACAATATTGTGTTAGTTTTATTGTGTTAGTCTCTATCTATGCAGCATAGATAGAAATACATATCGTGTTGCTATTTAGTTACTAAGTCGTGTCCGACTCTTTGTGACCCCATGGACTGTAGCCCCCAGCCTCTTCTGTCCATAGGATTTCCCAGGCGAGAATACTGGAATGGGTTGCCATTTCCCGCTCCAGGGGATCTTTCTGACCCAGGGATCAAACCCACATCTGCTGCTTGGCAGGTGGATTCTTGCCCACTAAGCCCCCTGGGAAGCCCCGTGGTCTTTATTAGGTGCCTGTAAAACTACAACTCTGGATACTTTCCATCCAGTACAGGTAGCCAGAATGTATTCCTGTCCTGCCTGCTGATGACACCAGCGAGTAGCTTCTCCCCTCCTAGCACACCAGCTGGCAGCAGGCTCTGTTGTCTTCACACTAACAACACGAAGTTAGTGTGTTGAACATCATTATTTGGCCAATGGTTCTCAACTAGGGACACTTTCCACCCCCAGGAGGCACCTGGCAATGTCTGGGGACATTCTGGTTGCCACCACTGGGGTGGGGGCATTGTTACCGACATAGAAGGCTGAGCCAGGGAAGCTGCTGAGCATCCTGGGAGGCACAGGGCAGCCCGCAGGGCAGAGACCCACCTGGTAGAAACTGTCACGAGTGTGGAGCTTGAGAAGCACCACGTAAAGCCCATCGAAGTCAAATATCATTGAACTGAATTTAAGAGAGTAAATCTGACTATTTTTCCAATGAGTCCTTCCTCTAAATTACCAGACATGAGAAACCACCCATTCTCAATAACAGTGGGCATTGGGGCTGGATCAGAGAGAATGGGTGACAGAGCTGCTCCCACTCAACCCTGACCCCTGATTCTTCCCTGTCTCCACACCAGGCAGGATGCCGTCTGCCAGACAGGGTGTCCGCTCTGTAATCACTTTAATTTGGCAAATCACTGTGGAATCTTTTCTGATCCTGAACATGTTATCAGGCTTGCATCTTAATTCAGTCTAACCCTGACTGTTTCCAGAGCTAAAGGAAGAAACATATACTTCTTTCCAACCTCCCAAGTAACAGTTCAGCTCATCAATGGACAAGACCTCCAATCCACATCGCTAATCAACTGCCCCTTATTCTTGAAGTTCAATTGGTCAGATCCCACAGAAAGTATCAATCATGATGAGATTCAGCTTCCTGCATTGGGGGAATTCAAAACCCTCCAAATACAGTGGTTTAAATAAGACAGAGCTTTATTTAGTTCTGGGTTCAGTGACATCAAGAGGGAGGCAATCTAGGGCTGGTGTGGCAGTGCCATGATGCCATCACGCTTCCTGAGCACTCCGTGGTCCGCATCCTCATGGTCCAAGATGGCTGCTGAAATTCCTGCCAGAACACCGAGGTTCAAATCAGCAGCATGGAAGAAAACTCCCTTGCCCACGCTTCCCACAGCCTTTGGCCATGCCCTCTAGAAGGTTCTTCCTTGTCTGTTTTCCTCCATGGCTGTCTCTGAGCCGTGGGCACTGAGGATGTGGTGGTCTTTGGAGCTGTATGGTTTTCATGGCCAACTTCTTGCTTGTGCAGGTGCAGAGACCCAGGGGTCCTTTTGAGAGCTGAATAATCGTAAGCTTTTGCTGGCCAAGCTGAGGGCTTCTGTCCAAATACAGTCCAATACAAAGCCACCAACCCGTTTGCTTCCAGTGGGTTCCAAGTGTGAGTTACCTCACCCTAAAGCTGTGTCTAGAAACAGTCTTTAAGCCTAAAGTCACTGATTATTCATTTTATTTGGAGCTCTTAAGCCCTGCCCATCCCTTTCCTCTCACACTGACATTGGCTCTCCTTGAGACTGACAGAAACTAAGAAAGAAAAGCTGGGTGGGATGCAAGCCCCTCCTTCCATCTGATCTTCTTGCCTGGGCTTGTTCCATTGTCTGGAAGGGAGTCCCAGGGAAGATGCCTGAGAAGGGCCGGGGGCCACCTTCTCCTCTCCTGCCAAGGCTGGATGGGCTTGCAGCCACTGACTGCAGCCTCAGTCTGCGTCAAGTAGTCCTGTCGGCCCTCCACACCCACAGGTGCTGGATCATGGATTCAGTCAATCTCGGATAGAAAATATTTTTTTATTGGAGTGTAATAGCTTTATAATGTTGTGTTAGTTGCTAATGTACAACAAAGTGAATCAGCTATATGTATAAATATGCATAAATATATATATATGTACACCTCCCTCTTGAGCCTCCCTTCCACCCACCCCCGTGCCACCCCTCTAGGTCATCAGAGCGCTCAGGTGAAAAATTCTGGAGAGTAAAGCAAAACCTTGAGTTTGGCACACTCTGGCAACAATTTGCGTAGAATTTACATGGTGCTGTATCAGTTGTAAATAATCTAGAGTTGATTTGAAGTGCATAGGAGGGTAGGCACAGGCTACATGCAAATACTAGGCCAGTTTAGAGAAGAAAACTTGGGCATCGGCAGATTGTGGTATCTTTAGGGTGTCCTGGAACCCATCCCCATGAGTAATTGAGGGACAATGTGTTGGATTTTTCACCCCTGTAAGACTCCCAGGTGTAAGACTCGGTCAATTCAGACCACGGGCAGAGATGTCACTTAGCAAAGGCATTTTCCCACCTGTCTGTGCTGGCAGCAGGGAGAGCTCCAGCCCAAGTTCGTGTCTTGGCTAAAAGTCACAAGAAGCAACCAATACAAACCACCATTTTATAGGTGCTCCCTTTCCCCCTGGCTGCACGTGTTTTTTTGGCTGCTTCAGCAGGCGATGGTTGGATCAAATGTTTGCTAAGCATCACAACATCACCAGGGCTTCCCTGGGGGCTCAGACAGGAAAGAATCTGCCTGCAATGCAGGAGACCCGGGTACAGTCCCTGGGTTGGGAAGATCTCCCTGAAGAAGGAACTGGCAACCCACTCCAGTATTCTCACCTGGGAAATCCCATGGACGGAGGAGCCTGGCGGTCTACAGTCCATGGCGTCTCAAAGAGTCGGACACGACTGAGCGATTAACACTTTCACAGCATCATCGGGGTCACTAACTTCCCAACTAATGAGCTCTGTTTCATGACTATTCAAGTCCTGATTTTCTCTGCAAAGCCGATGCCACTCATAGATTTTATAATATCACCCAACTCCCAGGTGTCACATTTCCTATCAATTAGGATGAGGTTCAGCTGCATCAGGGGCTTCCCTGGTGGCTCAGCTGGTAAAGAATCTGCCTGCAATGCGGGAGACCTGGATTCGATCCCTGGGTTGGGAGGATCCCCTGGAGAAGGAAAAGGCTACCCACTCCAGTATTCTGGCCTGGAGAATTCCAAGGACTGTATAGTCCATGGGGTCACAAAGAGTCAGAGATGACTGAGCGACTAACTTTCACTTTCACTTTAGCTGCATCAAACGTGAAGATGCTGAATAATAGAGGTTTAAACACAGAACAAGTTCTGATACCCAAAGATGTGACTAGTCAGATGATAGAATAGGTAGAATAGATGATAAGAAACATATACATGTTTGTTAATTGTAACAGTTCTAGTGCTGAGCATTTATGACTGAGATGAAACACCCATGAGTGAGTGTAATAACAGCGGCTTTCCCGAGTTGGAATAGGATTTGAAATGCTGTTTCTCACAAGAAGAGTTACACAGATGCCATGACTGTATTCATTAAATCCTGACTCAGAAGAATTTTGGAACTAAATTCTTTACATACCTTCGTATACACCATTTTATAGATAAGAAAACTAAGACCTAAAGAGGTCAAAGAATGCACCCAAGGTCAGAGCAAATGGCAGACAGAGGCCTGAACTCAGCATCTCAGAGGCTAAACTGTAAGTTGCTCACTCTTGTCTAGGACTTCCCTGGTGGCTCAGACGGAAAAGCGTCTGCCTACAATGCGGGAGACCCGGATTGGATCCCTGGGTCAGGAAGATCCCCTGGAGAAGGCAGTGGCAACCCACTCCAGTACTCTTGCCTGGGAAACCCCATGGACGGAGGAGCCTGGCGGGCTACAGTCCACAGGGTTGCAAAAGAGTCGGACACGACTGAGCGACTTCACCTTCACTCTCTGATTCTCTGTGACCCCGCGGACTATAGCCCATCAGGCTCCTCTGCTGGCAAGAAAAGATTCTCCAGGCAAGAATACTGGAGTGGGTAGCCATTCCGTTTTTCAGGGGGTCTTCCCAACTCACTGATCAAACCCAGGTCTCCCGCATTGCAGGCAGATTCCTTCCCATCTGAGCCCCCAGGAAAGCCCTTTAAGCACTGAGGTATATCGTTCACAGTGACTGATTTCTGGTTTTGGTTGCTTCCCTCAAAGGAATAACTCCATCATGTTAAGTATTCAGTCCAAAGCAGTCATTCATTACCTGCACAATCAGTCTGGTCTTATCAGGAGGAAGGTCACTCCAGCTCTAGATTATTAATCGATATTTTTAAACCACACGTTACAGTGTTAATGAGCAGAAGGGGGGTGGAGAGGAAGAAGACGTTCGCTTTTAGGAAAATAAAGAGACTGAGAACAGTGTGAAGAGCTTCCCCCCCCTTCCCTCCCTCATTCCTTCCTTCATCAAGTTGGCCCATCCGCTCTGCATCAGCTACCAGGAGCATCCCCGCACTCAGAGCCGGCTCTGGGCTCATGGGTCAGGACGGTGGTGCCAGCGAGCTGAGGGGAGGTGCCCCTGAGCACACACGGGCAATGTCAGCATCCCATCTGGTGGGGAGTGGGGGGAAGAAAAGGCTTCCTTTAGGGCGATGATGCCTAGCAGAGACCAAGGAGGATAAACACAAGTTAGCCAAGTTCAGGCAGGCAGGAGGGCCACTTGTGCAAAGGCCCAGGAGAGAGAGCAAGCGTGGGTTCTGGGTGCTGTTGGCAACGGCTGGCGGGTGGTGGGGGGCATGGCAGGGGAGTGACAAGGGCCAGCCCGATTGCTGCATTCAGATCCTGATGGTTCCAGGGACCTGCTCCCCAGTTTGTAGTTTATCCTGAGGGTGACACGAGAGGGACTCCTCAGACGTGGGCATGGAGAGCTCACTGCAGCTCCAGGCCTCCAGGAAGGTGTCTGGAAAGATGATTTTCAGTGGAGAACCCCGTGAACGGTCTCCCTGGTTAAAGCAGTCTTGAGATGATTTGGCTAGAACTCAGGTGCCGGCAACAGGAGTGGACAGAACTGGACAGACTGGAATGCCTGCTTAAGGATGGCAGACGAGGGAGACCCAGAGGCCAGGCCCAGGACCCTGGTTTCTGGTTTGGAAAACTCAGTGGCGGGGTGGAGGGAACCTGGGGGAAGAAGCGGGTCTGGGCCAGGCCCTGGGAGTCTCTAGGTCCCTGGAGAGGCCTGGCCTGGGGCGGAAGCTCTGCTGTGCTCGGTGTCCAAAGCCACTGGAGCCAGGGAAGGGCTGAGCGTGCACGGGGGCGGAGGTGGACCTTCTCCCCAGGGTGGAGTCCCGGCCCCCCTCACCTTGTGCGGCCCCCCTCACCTTGTGCTCCCCGCCGCGGGCCGCGTCCTCTGCCAGGGTGGCCCCTCCCAGGTTGCTCTTTGGGGTCTTACCCGCTTCTTGGATAGTTGCCCTGATCCCCATCCAGAATGAAGTCCTTGCTCTCAGACTTTCCTTCCTACTCAGATGAATGGTTTACTGCTAAAAATCCACAGACATTAACGGATTATGACCTAACACACTTGTGAATTTTGATTGAAGAGAGTCAATAGGATTTAAATCCGTCACAACCTCAGATTTTCCTCTTTTGCTCCTTCTTTCTTTCTCCTTTCCTCCCTTCCGTCCCCCTCTCTTCCTCCCGTCCTCCTTCCTTTCTTCCTGTTTGGGTAGGTAATCTGTCCTGAGGCGCCCTGCCCCTTAAGACCCCGCCCCTGCCACTGTAAGGCCCATTTCCTGAACCATGGATTTTCCCCAAAATTGAGGATGGGGTTTTTCGCTTTTGAAAGCATAGGTCTAACCTGCCTTTCTGTACTCTGATCCTCTTTTTGTCTAAAGAACATGTACCCACGCCTGGTACATTTATTTGCAATGTGGAAACCTCAGATGGTGGTGATTCTGGCATAGACCAAACAGAATCGGACCATGTGTCTGTTCCACCATTGCAAAGCCCCCAGGTCAGGAACGTGGGCAGGGTGTGGCAGAGAAGAAGCCACCGTGTTTGAGGCCCCCTGGATTCATCAGGAGTTCCTACAGCTGTATGGTGTTTCTCACACTGCGTCCTAATTCCTTTGCTTACAAGTCCGTCTTTTCCCCTGTATCTTAAGTTCTAAGAAGAGAAACATAGCTTACCCTTCTTTGGGTCCCCTGTCCCTGGGCCTTGACACAGTGCTGTGAATAGCAGTGGTTAATCCGTATCTCTTACGCCAATGAATGAATGAGTCTGCCGTTCACAGGCGGTCAGGCAGCTTCCTGATACATCAAGTCACAGGGGCAGCTTTTCCAAGCTGCGGGAGGTTCCTGCTGCTCCATCTGCCCCTGAGAAAAAGCATAAAGAATGTGTATCAATAATGCAGGTTATGTGGCGCGTGTGTGAGAAAGAGTTCTGAGTCCACAGACGTGGAAGCTGACAGCGAGAACTGGGACAGGAGCAAAACCGAGACCTGAAGGCTTCGGGAGGGAAGGAAGCCGAGAGGATGGACAGACAGGACAGGGAGCCAGGAAAGGGAAACTGCGCGGCTGGACGGAGAGACTGATGGCAAAGGAATGAAACACGGATTTTCATGAGAAAAAATAAAAGGAAATATTGGTAAACTGATGACAGAGTTGAGAAAGATAAAAAAAAAAAGGCGTACGAAAGCTAAGTGCCCACCCCAAAGACCGCTACCATCTTATTCCCTCTGCTGTTCAAAGCTTTTCTTTTTTAAAAAAAGTTTATTTATTTATGTACTTATTTATTCTGTTTTATTTTTTGTTGCCTGTGCTGGGTCTTCGTTGCTGCACGGGCTTTCCTCTATTTGCAGCGAGCAGGGCCCACCCCCCAGTTGCCCTGCGCGGGCTTCTCAGGGCGGTGCCTTCCGGTGGTGCGGAGCTCCGGCTGTAGGCGGGGAGCGCCGGCTGTAGGCGCGGGGCGTTGGTAGTCGTGGCCTCACTGCCCTGAAGCATGTGGAATCCTCCCGTACCAGGGATAGAACCTGTGTCCCCTGCATTGCAAGGGAGCGTAGACCACCAGGGAAGTCCTCTTCAAAGCTTTTCTAAACTCCTCTTCCTAGAAATCTTCAGCAGGAGCGAAGAAAGCATCTTAACTCCTATAACAGAAGTGTAAGATTAGAAGGAGCCCTGACAGTTTTGAAGTGCCTTTATTTCACACACGAGGCAGCCGAGGCCCGAGGACGGCGGGACGTCTGTGCTGGCAGAGTCATGATCTCTGTGCTTCCAGACCCTTGTTCATTCGCAGCAGATACTCACTCACTGTTCCCAACTCTCCAAACAGAACTGGAAAAAAATGTTTGTTTTAAAAAATAAGTCGATAAACATCTCTATCTGAAGGAGCAAGAAGTCTCGGAGGCAGAGGCTATGTTTCGATTGCTGTTGTATTTCTAGGACCTGGCCCAATGCTTGGCACAGAATGGCTCTCAGGAAGGTTTTTTTTTTTGGATAGATGGGAGGATGGAGGGGTGGGTGGGTGGATGGATGGACAGAAGGGTGGACAGCTTGGGTGGGTGGACGGATAAATGTGCTCTACCAGGGCTACCAGCACTAACCAGAGATGAGTGACCAGACTTGTGTTGTCTGAGGCTAAGCAGTCTCAGACTCCACTTGTAGTTGCATATGGACCGTGCCTTCAGGTGCTTTTGAAGAATGTTCCATACACATTGATCAAGTGAGTGAATGGGATTATTGATAATCTAAAGGAGACTATAATTTCAGTGGAAACCTAAGACAGGGACATGGCAGAAATAATTAGCAATACAGGACAACAGTGTTGAATGTCAGGAGACTCCACAAGCAGTATGGGCTGTCTGTAGAGTGATTCTCTGAGTTTCTTTACTTTTGAAACTGGGATGCTTTTGGGAGTGAACGGGGTTCTTATTAATAAATAAACCAAGAGAGCAGGAACCAAGTAGACCACATGGCCAAGGCAGGGATAAGGCGTTCATTTGCAAGAACAAATTCTCCATGAGGGAGTCTCTGGGCCTTTGCATAAACCATTCCCACCATTTGGAACACCTGCCATCTCATTGCTAATTAGGAAACTAATACTTAATCTTCTTAAATTAATAAGTATGATCATGCTGTGTGTGCTCCGTTGGTCAGTCACGTCTGACTCTTTGCGACGTTATAGACTGTAGCCCGCCAGGCTCCTCTGTCCATGGAATTCTCCAGGCAAGAATACTTGAGTTGGTTGCCATGCTCTCCTCCAACGGATCTTCCCAGACCAGAGATTGAACCTGAGCCTCCTGCACTGCAGGCAGATTATTTAACTCACCACCAGGGAAGCCCCTAATGAGTTAATAAGTATTAAATGGGAACATAAACTGTGTGTGAATGATAAAGGCTAGAGGAATAATTTTTAAAGGATTCTGTACATGCGTCAAGTTTGTAGTAATGAGTTAGCTGTCTTAAACACACACAAAATCAGACACGTCTTTCTAGAGTTTTTAATTACAGACATTTGGATTAGAGCAAAATGCCTCTTTTAATGATCTAATGAAGGTAATCTAGAATTTTTTTTAAAAGAGCTAGAAATGTTCCTAATAAGGGTAGCTTTATACCCTTCCTATATAATGTGTAAGGGTTTCCCTGGTGGCTCAGTGATAAAGAATCCACCTTCGATGCAGCAGTTGCGGGTTCAACCCCTGGGTTGGGACAATCCTCTGGAGAAGGAAATGGCAACCCACCCTAGTATTCTTGCATAGAGAATTCCATGGACAGAGGAGCCTGGCAGGCTACAGTCCTTGGGGCCACAAAAGAGTCAGACATGACGGAGTGACTAAATGACAGCAATATCCAAGGTGTCGTCCCTGGACCACAGTGTCAGCATCACTTGGAGATACGCTAGAAATGCAGGTTCTCAGGTCCTGTTCCAGACCTACAGAGTCAGAATCCGCCTTGAACAAGGTCCACGGGTGGTTTGCAGGCACATCAGTGTTTGGGAAGCACTGTTCTGTACCACATTAATTCTTCCAAAAGAATAACGTTTATTTAAACACTTAAGTATACTTCTATTTTGCTGCTGCTTTCCTGTATAAAATGTACCTGAAGTAAGTTTCCTTTTGCTTTTAAGCCATTTCAGCCTTTAGAACTTTAATGATGATAATGAGGATGACCGTTGTTTACCAAGAGCTCCATCAAAATGGGGCTGAGACACTTGATAGTCCCACAAATTGCATTCTCCATTCGGGGGTAAGGATAGAAAATAAACTCAGATTCATACAATAAGCGACTCCTTTCTGGCAGAGACAGGCTTTTCGCTCTAGCCAACCAATTTTGGTGTAAAAACTTCTCCCAGTGGGAGGAAAAACAACAAAATGACAGAAGAAACCATACTTGGAAATGCAAACTAATCCAGGAAATCTCCACTTTAATTCATTGTAAATGTTGAACAAAAGGTTTTATCAGGTACAAGTTGAAGGATTGTGAGCGTGCTCTGGGGGTCCCTCACCCAGCTCTCCTGCCAGCATTGCTGGCTCGGCTGCCACGAATTTGCTAATCCCCGGCAGGGCCACAGCTGCACACCGGTGTGTTTCTGTGGCCAGACAACAGCTTCTCCAGGCCCCAGCCTGGGTTGCTGCACATGCGACCCCGCGAATCCCCCGCCGGACGAAGACAACCACGTGGGGGGCAATGATACGGCACACTGGGCTTCCTGGCTGCCTCTCCCCGGTTAACATCTGCAGCGTGTCCCGGGCTGGGAAGCGTGGTGGAGGTGTGGGGGGTTGTCCTGAGAATTCCTCTAATGCCCCATGACTGTCCCCCAGGCTGGGCACCAGGAGGGACATCAACCGACCGTCCTTCCCAAGGCAAAGGTCATGCAGGGCCACGTGAGGGCCCAGAGCGCCTCCGAACACAGGTCTGTACGGCGCTTGAAAGCTCACGGTCTCTTTTGCCTGCTGGTATAACAACCTGAAACATTCCCGTGTCCCAACAACAGGCAGGGGACAAGGAATCAGAGGTCAGGATAATACGCAACAAAGCACCTGCGTGCTGCCCTCCTGACAAATGCCCAGACTCTGCCTCCTAGGGGTCCCTGTTCCAAGAAGCACGGGTGGATGCTGCAAGAATCGAGGCCGTGGTCCTGGAAGGTCAGAGAGGTGTGAGGTCTCACGGTTACGACTGTGGATTCTTAACCCTCAAAGAGGCCTTGGTCCCCTCTCCCTTTTTTGGCCACTGTCTATCAGTTCAGTTCAGTCGCTCAGTCGTGTCTGACTCTTTGCGACCCCATGGACCGCAGCACACCAGGCCTCCCTGTCTATCACCAACTCCCAGAGTTTACCCAAACCCATGTCCATTGAGTCAGTGATGCCATCCAACCATCTCATCCTCTGTCGTCCCCTTCTCCTCCGGCCCTCAATCTTTCCCAGCATCAGGTTCTTTTCAAATGAGTCAGCTCTTCGCATCAGGTGGCCAAAGTATTGGGAGTTTCAGCTTCAACATCAGTCCTTCTAATGAATATTCAGGACTGATTTCCTTCAGGATGGACTGGTTGGATCTCTTTGCAGTCCTATCAAGTGAGGATTAATCCTGCCCTGTCTCATCTTATGGCAGGAAGGACCAAGTAAGACAAAACGAGAGACTCTGAAAACCCTTATGTGTCTGGTTTACATGCATATCAACCAAAAGAATGTATGTTTTTAAAGATCAGTATTCTTTTAAACTGAGAAAGCAGGTTCAAGGGAGCCTGCTGGTAGCTTGCCCACAGTCACCAGACCGTGTACTGCCCGTCTGTGAGCCGAGCTGGACCAGGTTACCTTCCTGAGAGACCCCGGTCCTTCCCCATGGTCTGCAGTGGTCCAGGCACGCTTGCCTGCCCTCCTTCCAACAGGACACCGGTGCTCCGGCCTCGCACTGGAGAATCCAAGCTTGAGCTCTCTACTGGCTAGTCCTCTAGCAAATAGTGATTTTTTTGAAAAATGACATTTGAGAATTCCCTGAAGGGTATGTAAATTATCCATTCTGCTGGATACCCTCAAATTTAACTTTGGATCAAGTCTGGACATCTGAGCACTGTGTGTTTAGATTGGAGGCACTTGCCTCCTTGTAGAATGGACTTGACCAAGTTGTGCGTGCAGAGAGGGGTGCTATCAGACCCAGCCCAGGAATGTGTCCTTACTTTTAGCTTCAGTTCAGTTCAGTTCATTTCAGTCGCTCAGTCGTGTCTGACTCTGCGACCCCATGAATTGCAGCACACCAGGCCTCCCTGTCCATCACCAACTCCCGGAGTTTACTGAAACTCATGTCCATCGAGTTGGTGATGCCATCCAGCCATCTCATTCTCTGTCATCCCCTTCTCCTCCCACCCCCAATCCCTTCCAGCATCAGAGTCTTTTCCAGTGAGTCAACTCTTCGCATCAGGTGACCAAACTATTGGAGTTTCAGCTTCACCATCAGTCCTTCCAATGAACACCCAGGACTGAGTTCCTTTAGGATGGACTGGTTGGATCTCCTTGCAGTACAAGGGACTCTCAAGAGTCTTCTCCAGCACCACAGTTCAAAAGCATCAATTCTTCGGCGATCAGCTTTCTTCACAGTCCACCTCTCACATCCATACATGACCACGGGAAAAACCATAGCCTTGACTAGACGGACCTTTGTTGGCAAAGTAATGTCTCTGCTTTTTAATATGCTATCTAGGTTGGTCATAACTTTCCTTCCAAGGAGTAAGCGTCTTTTAATTTCATGGCTGCAATCACCATCTGCAGTGATATTGGAGCCCCCAAAAATAAAGTCTGACACTGTTTCCACTGTTTCCCCATCTATTTCCCATGAAGTGATGGGAACAGATGCCATGAACTTAGATTTCTGAATGTTGAGCTTCAAGCCAACCTTTTCACTCCTCTTTCACTTTCATCAAGAGGCTTTTTAGTTCCTCTTCACTTTCTGCCATAAGGGTGGTGTCATCTGCATATCTGAGGTTACTGATATTTCTCCCGGCAGTCTTGATTCCAGCTTGTGCTTAGGGACTTTATTGACAGCCCAGTCCACTCTGTTGCTAGATTCCTCTTTGTGAAGACCCACAGGAAAACTCCCCCTGGGAATGTAGGGAACCGTGGATTTTCCTAAACAACCTTTTAATCTTCTGACCAGCAGTGTGTGCTCACTTCGTATCTGGGAGGTTTCCTCTTTCCTCTGGCCACTGGGAGCCTTGGGCCACATTTGTTGAGCAAATGGGACAAATTGCTCTGTAATAATTTTATACTCATTGCATGCTGCAATTTTCTGATCCCCTTTTCCATCTGAAAATTTCTTTTATGTCTTTGTATTGCCTGTATTGCAGCCATGAAATTAAAAGATGCTTACTCCTTGGAAGGAAATTTATGACCAACCTTGATAGTATATTAAAAAGCAGAGACATTACTTTGCCAACAAAGGTCCGTCTGGTCAAGGCCATGGTTTTTCCAGTGGTCATGTATGGATGTGAGAGTTGGACTGTGAAGAAAGCTGATCGCCGAAGAATTGATGCTTTTGAACTGTGGTGCTGGAGAAGACTCTTGAGAGTCCCTTGGACTGCAAGGAGATCCAACCAGTCCATTCTGAAGGAGATCAATCCTGGGTGTTCATTGGAAGGACTGATGCTAAAGCTGAAACTGCAATACTTTGGCCACCTCACTGGAAAAGACTCTGATGCTGGGGAAGGTTGGGGGTGGGAGGAGAAGGGGACAACAGAGAATGAGATGGCTGGATGGCATCACCGACTCTGTGGACATGAGTTTGAGTGAACTCCGGGAGTTGGTGATGGACAGGGAGGCCTGGCGTGCTGTGATTCATGGGGTCGCGGAGAGTCAGACACGACTGAGCGACTGAACTGAACTGAACTGATTGCCTGTATTCTGTAAACCAACTCGTTTTTATAAATCAACTGTATCAACTTCATAAATTTCAGTTGAATGGAATGGAGTCCCTGGCCTTATTTGCTGGTGAAGCCTTTACTCAAAGCCTTTATGCCAAGTACTTGTAGCAGTTGGGCCTTGGCAACCGAGGTCAGCTATGGTTTTTCTCGGACCTATGGAAATCATTCCATTCCATTCCATTCCGTCGCTCAGTCGTGTCCGACTCTTTGCGACCCCGTCGACTGTAGCCTACTAGGCTTCTCCATCCATGGGATTCTCCAGGCAAGAATACTGGAGTGGGTTACCATTTCCTTCTCCAAATTATGGAAATCATAATACAACTTAAATCCACAAAGTTGACAGATCTTCATTGCAGAAGTTGTGTTTAGCTCCGTAAGACCTCTTAAACCTACAGACACGTACTGAAGGGCAGACAAGGCACTTGGTCTTTGATGTTTGGTTCTTGGACTCACCCACATGCTAAACAGTAAAATCCCAATCAGACTGTATCATTTGGAATGTGTGAAACTTTGGACAAAGAATGGTTGAAGTTGACTCTTCGTGCTCTGGGTTTATTAAACAAATGAAGAGTATAATATGTAAGAAGGAGTAGATGAATATTAAAGAGTTATTTCCCAGCAATTTTTATCCTTATGTGTATATTAAAGTGTCATTAGATTATCTTTACAAACAGCGCTGATCTGGCTAGCACTTTAATATACTGATTACAAAGTCTTCCTCTCTCTTAAATTAATATTTGGTTACTCTAATTAGAAAGTCTATCCTTGAAGGTGATAAATATGTATTCTTGAGAAATATCCTAGTAGTTAAATCATTTGTAACACATATGATCTTTTCTTAAAATTCTATTTGCCATCATTTTTACTTGCCTCCACTTTTTCCATCTCCTGTTAGATTTGATCTTCATCCTCTTTCTATTCATCACCGAGTTAGAATTAGTAGTGATAGTTGCACAATCATGTCTGACTCTGAGACCCCGTGGACCGTAGCCCACCAGGCTCCTCTGTCCATGGGGTTCTCCAGGCAAGAATACTGGAGTGGGTTGCCATTTCCTTCTTCAAGGGATCTTCCCGACCCAGGGATCGAATGCAGGTCTCCTGCACTGCAGGCAGATTCTTAGAAATAATATATTCTGTTTCAACTATATTAGTGGTTATCCCTAAAATTTAACACAAACATTTATTTTTTTACTTTTTAGTTTACTTTTTATTTTATATTATAGTTGATTTACAGTGTTGTATTCGTTTCAGGTGTACAAGGTGATTCATTTATACCTCCCCCTTTCTCTGTCTCTATATACACACACACACGTGCACACACACACACACGTGCACACACACACACATATATCCATTCATCTTCTGATCCTTCTCCCATATCTAACATGAATGATCTTGATAGCCATGCCAATTGTTGATATTGCTCAAGAATTTGAGTAATGCCTACCTTTTTGAGGACATTTGGAAGTGTTCACTGTTTCTTTGTTGAAACCACCGCCCTCTTTTTTTTCTGTTGGCTCCCCTGGGTCTGAGTTGTGGCATGTGACCTCTTTGTACAGCGTGGGGAATCTAGATCTCTGACCAGGGACTGAACCCCAGCTCCTGCATTGGGAGCGTGGAGTCTCATCCACTGGGCCAGTCGGAGGTTCCCTCAGCCCTGTCCTGAACTCTGTAATAGTGCATCCTGTCTCCTGCACTGATTAAGCCTTTGTCTTGAGGAAGCTTTCCTCTTCCTCCTCGCAGCCTCCCACGTTGGGTGTTCCCTAAGTTCTGCACTCAGGCCGCGTCTTCTCCTTTCGTGATTGCTAAAGAACGAATCCTCCTTCAAGCCTCAACTATCACTTTGAACAGATGACTCTTCAGTCTGAACATTCCTTTAGTTCCAACCTCTCCACTCAGATTACCTACTGGATACTTCCGCTGACACTTCAAATGCATTGTGTCAGCCATTAATAATGACTGTCAACTTTATTCATTAGCACCATAATAAGGCTTGGCAATAGCAAAAATAAAAGTCATTTTATTGATCATATACACCACAGGCTACCACCGGTGCTTTGAAAACAAATGTCATTTTTTAACCCTCTGAAGCATCCTAGAGATGGGCTTTACCACCTTCACTTCACCTAGCAGGAAACTGGGAAAGAGAGAGACACAGAAACTTGATTTCAGCAGCTTTTTTCAACATTACAAAAATAAAATGTGAACTCACGTCTGTCATGTGAAGCTGCCTCCCAAAATTTATACCTAAAATTAAATTTCTTTATTTTATCCCCAACTTTTGCTCTGTCCCTATTTTTGCCTATGGTACCATAATCCTCCTAGTAAATATGAAAGCTTAAAATTGTGGGTGTTTGATTGGTCCTCCCTCCCCATCACCCTTCATGTTGAACCCATCTCCAGGTCCTGTAATTGTGCTTCTTCCTAATGTTTCTTTCTTCTTCCTCGCGTTCACACACTTACCCATTGCTGCTACTGCTAAGTCGCTTCAGTCGTGTCCGACTCTGTGCGGTCCCATAGACGGCAGCCCACTAGGCTTCTCTGTCCAGGGTCTCCAGTAAACTGCTGTCCTCTCCCTCTGACTCCTCTGCACACCCTCCTTCCCCGGATCACCACCGATGAACCTTCCAAGGGCACCACTTGCCCATCAGCCAACCACACTGCTTCAGGTCCTGAGCCTAACAGGCTGGGCTTCCACGACTGGACCTAGGCTGCTTCTCTGATTTTATCAGCTCCTGCAGCGCAGCACGCCTCTGCGTCCTGGAACGGGCACTCGATTTTCCTTCTGAGCTTTTGTTCATAGTGTTTCCTCCCTTGAAATAAATATTCCTATCCCACCTCTTGCCCCTGAAAGGCGCACTTCAAGCCTTTGCTTTGGTTCTGTGGTTTTTACCTTCCTCTAAAGTTCAATTACTTTGTTTATTTATTGGCTGCTCCACCCGGCTTGCAGGATCTCAGTTCCCCAACCAGGGACCGAACCCAGGTCTAGGAGTGGAAGCACTGAGTGCCAACCACTGGACCACCGGGGGAGTCCTTCAACTACTGCATTTATCATTCACGTTTCTCATTCAACTCAACTGCATGTTGCCTTGGTCGTAAGGGGTGTGTGTGTGTGTGTGTGTGTGTGTGTGTGTCTGTGTCTGTGTCTGTGTGTGTGTGTGTGTGTGTGTGTGTGTCTGTGTCTGTGTGTGTGTGTGTGTCTGTGTCTGTGTCTGTGTGTGTGTGTCTGTGTGTGTGTGTGTGTGTGTCTGTGTCTGTGTGTGTGTGTCTGTGTGTGTGTGTGTGTGTGTGTGTCTTGCATCCCTGGTCAGATTTTAAATTCCTTAGAGGGCAAGGATTGATCTCAAATATCTTTTATGTCCCTCAGAGGTTTGGAATGAGTTATTATGTAAATCATGTATGAACAATATAATAGTCAAAGGAAGCAAATAAATTTGATAGAGAAAATGAAAAGAACATGGATTCTAGAATTAAGAATTCCTGATTTCCAGTCCAGTCAACCGTGTGGATTCCCTTTCAGATTCTTTGAGAGAAAGTGGAGTTGCTTTTGCCTACCTCATGGCTTATTGTGCTTTTCAGTGAAGTGTCATGAGTGCAGGCCAATTCTTGGCATCACTGGGTACTGAAAAATGAAACTGTGATGCCTGTTTGGTGACTGAACAGAGCCTTAGCTTTGTGAGCTCTGTGTGAGCATCAGTGATTGCTTTGGAACACCACTGTAGCCATGATTCGTTGACAAGAATAAATGTATAGATTATAAGCTCAGACTTAAGTTTGTTCCCTATTTCTGTATTTAGAATTATACAATTTTAGAGTTGAAACTGTAGAACTAACACCCAAAAAAAACTAACACTCTTCTAGAACTAACAATCAAAAAAGATGTCCTTTTCATTGGGGATTGGAATGCAAAGGTAGGAAGTCAAGAGATAACTGGAGTAACAGGCAATTTTGGCCTTGGAGCACGGAATGAATCAGGGCAAAGGCTAATAGAGTTTTGCTAAGAGAACACACTGGTGATAGCAAATACCCTCTTCCAACAACACAAGAGAAGACTCTACACATGGACATCACTGAATAGTCAATACCAAAATCAGATAATTGATTATATTCTTTGCAAGCAAAGATGGAGAAGCTCTATACAGTCAGCAAAAACAAGACCGGGAGCTGACTGTGGCTCAGATCATGAACTCCTTATTGCCAAATTCAGACTTAAATTGAAGAAAGTAGGGAAAAAGACACTAGACTATTCAGGTATGACTTACATCAAATCCCTTACGATTATACAGGTAATTCAAGTAGATTCAAGGGATTAGATCTGATAGACAGAGTACTTGAAGAACTATGGACGGAGATTTGTGACATTGTACAGGAGGTAGGGATCAAGACCATCCCCAAGAAAAAGAAATGCAAAAAAAGGCAAAATGGTTGTCTGAGGAGGCCTTACAAATAGCTGAGAAAAGAAGAGAAGCTAAAGTCAAAGGAGAAAGGGAAAGATATATCCATTTGAATGCAGAGTTCAAAATTAGAGATATCAAGGGAACATTTCATGCAAAGATGGGCTCGATAAAGGACAGAAATGGTATGGACCTAACAGAAGCAGAAGATATTAAGAAGAGGTGGCAAGAATACACAGAAGAACTGTACAAAAAAGATCTTCATGACCCAGATAACCACAATGGTGTGATCACTCACCTAGAGCCAGACATTCCTAAATGCGAAGTCGAGTGGGCCTTAGGAAGCATCACTATGGACAAAGCTAGTGGAGGTGATGGAATTCCAGTTGAGCTGTTTCAAATACAAGAAGACGATACTGTGAAAGCGCTGCCCTTAGTATGCCAGCAAATTTGGAAAACTCAGCAGTGGCCACAGGTTTGGAAAAGGTCAGTTTTCATTCCAATGCCAAAGAATGTTCAAACTACTGCACAATTGCACTCATCTCACACGCTAGTAAAGTAATGCTCAAAATTCTCCAAGCCAGGTTTCAATAGTACATGAACTGTGAACTTCCTGATGTTCAAGCGGGATTTAGAGAAGGCAGAGGAACCATAGATCAGATTTCCAACATCCATTGGACCGTCGAGAAAGCAAGAGAGTTCCAGAAAAATGTCTGCTTCTGCTTTATTGACTACACCAAAGCCTTTGACTGTGTGGATCACAACAAACTGTGGAAAATTCTGAAAGAGATGGAAATACCAGACCACTTGACCTGCCTCTTGAGAAATCTGTATGCAAGTCAGAAAGTCTGGACAGGGTACAACAGACTGGTTCCAAATCAGGAAAGGAGTATGTCAAGGCTGTATATTGTTACCCTGCTTTTTTAACTTATATGCAGAGTACATCATGTGAAATGCTGGGATGGATGAAGCACAAGCTGGAATCAACACTGCCAGGAGAAATATCAATAACCTCAGATATGCAGATGACACCACCCTTTTGGCAGACAGCGAAGAAGAACTAGAAGAGCCTCTAGATGAAAGTGAAAGAGGAGAGTGAAAAAGCTGGCTTAAAACTCAACATTCAAAAAACTAAGATCATGGCATCCAGTCCTATCACTTTATGGCAAATAGATGGGGAAACAGTGGAAACACTGAGAGACTTTATTTTGGGGCTCCAAAATCACTGCAGATGGTGATTGCAATGATGAAATTAAAAGACGCTTGCTCCTTGGAAGAAAAGTTATGACCAACCTAGACAGCATATTAAAAAGCAAAGACATTACTTTGCCGACAAAGGTCCATTTAGTCAAAGCTATGGTTTTTCCAGTGGTCATGTATGGATGTGAGAGTTGGATTATAAAGAAAGTTGAGTGCTGAAGAATTGATGCTTTTGAACTGTGGTGTTGGAGAAGACTCTTGAGAGGCCCTTGGACTGCAAGGAGATCCAACCAGTCCATCTTAAAGGAAATCAGTCCTGAATATTCATTAGAAGGACTGATGTTGAAGCTGAAGCTCCAATACTTTGGCCACCTGATGCAAAGAGCTGACTCCTTGGAAAAGACCCTGATGCTGGGAAAGATTGAAGGCAGGAGGAGACGGGGACGACAGAGGATGAGATGGTTGGATGGCATCACTGACTCGATGGACATGAGTTTGAGTAAGCTCCAGGAGTTGGTGACAGACAGGGAGGTCTGGCGTGCTGCAGTCCACAGGGTCTCAGAGTCGGATAGAACTGAGAGAGTGACCTGAACTGAGAGTTGAAATGGTCTTCATCTAAATTAATGATTCTCAAGCACAACACTGCAAGAAAATGGGAAAACATTTTTATAACAATTCTTTGTAAAACTAAATAATACAATTTACAGAATTACCCAAGGGACTTCCCTGGCGGTCCAGTGGTTAAGACTCTGGACTTAATCATGCTTCCACTGCAGTAGGGTGGGCTGGTGCAGGTCGACCCCTGGTCACGAAACTAAGGTCCTGCAGGCCATACACCATGGCCAGAAGAAAAAAATCCCGCAAGGAGCCTGGTGTAGCCAAAACTAATTAATTAATTTAAAAACCCAGAATTCCCCTGTACTTTGTAGTTATCACTCTCCTACTCTGTTTAAGTCAAAAGTAAGTTAAAAGTCTTTTGTTTTATGAAGCAGCCGTGATGAGACGTGGTGGAGGGTGGCAGTTGTGGGTTTTGCTGTTGACTAATGGCAACCCACTCCAGTGCTCTTGCCTGGAGAATCCCATGGACGGAGGAGCCTGGTCGGCTGCAGTCCATGGGGTCGCTAGGAGTCGGACACGACTGAGCGACTTCACTTTCACTTTCATGCATTGGAGAAGGAAATGGCAGTGCACTCCAGTGTTCTTGCCTGGAGAATCCCAGAGACGGGGAAGCCTGGTGGGCTGCCATCTATGGGGTCGCACAGAGTCGGACATGACTGATGTGACTTAGCAGCAGCAGCAGTGACTTTTCATACTCAAACAGAGAGATGTCAAACTGATATTGGTTTCCACAATGTGTTTGTTTTGTTTTGTTTTGTTTTTTTAATTTTCTTTTTTTTTTTTTTCTTGTTTTAATTTTATTTATTTATTTGCATTACAATAGTTTAATATGAACAATCAGAACTAATTAACAGTATAACAATATTTTACAACTGAAATAATTAAAATAAACTATAAAATTACTACATAAAACAGGTCTGATCTAGCTTATTTACTTTCTATAATCTCTTCAGTGCTGCAAAACCATTTATTTCTTTTTTTTTTTTTCATGTTTTAATAAACACTTCGTCTTTTTGTATTGCTTTTTTTTTCATCACAATAATAGAAATATAACATCATATATCACTGTAAAACACATTTCCACATAAATGCTGATAAGCACAAAATATTTTTCATCATTTACATTTTAACTGTAATAATATATGGCAGAATTAAAGCTGCATCCATCATGAGTCTAACTCACCTTGCTGTAATGAATTTTTAAATGTAATGGTTTCTGTCGCAAAGTAAAATCGTACATAATGTCTAGTGACACAGTACGCTGGTGGATGGGTGGATTTGGAAAATGGAAATGCAACTTCATTTTTAATTATATTTATAAACTTCACCACCTCCACCTCCAGCCAGCTTCCCAACCCTCCCTCCCACCACCATTATTTATTTATTTATTTATTTTTTTAAAATGAGGCTTTTAATTAATGTTTGACAGAGCTGATTCAGGTTGAATAGACTAAATTTCTTTAAACAAACTTACTTATACTCCAGAGTCCTTTAAAAACTTAATAGCATTTATACATTGAAGGTATTTGATTTTCTTGTAACTAGCACTTCAAATGCAACAAGCATTTGAAGCAATAAGCATTTGACCCAACAAGTAAAACTTTCTACAGTTCATAACTTTTATAAATAAAATAAATTAAATGTACAGTGAATAAGTTCTCTGAAATATTTCAATATTTCTGCAGGTTTAGTAACATCGTAAAATATATTTCAACTAAAATTCACAAATCTAAAAACCTGTTAGGCATTTTTAGGCGTTTTAAGTTGGAAATGAAGACCAATGTTACATCATAATATGCCAATTACAAATAGCACTTCAAATAGCAAATACTACAGTTTGTCCCAAACTTTAAAAACTATTCATGAACTCAACACTGAACTATTGATGGCTATGAGAATTGTTTCCTAGCCTTTTTGAAAATTTCAACCCATTTACGTTTAAGGTAATTATTGATAAGTACGATCCCGTAGCCATTTTCTTTATTACTTTGGGTTCAAGTTTATACACTCTTTCTGTGTTTCCTGTCTAGAGAAGATCCTTTAGCATTTGTTGGAGAGCTGGTTTGGTGATGCTGAATTCCCTCAGCTTTTGCTTGTCTGTAAAGCTTTTGATTTCTCCTTCATATTTGAATGAGATCCTTGCTGGGTATAGTAATCTGGGCTGTAGGGTATTTTCTTTCATCACTTTAAGTATGTCTTGCCACTCCCTTCTGGCCTGAAGAGTTTCTGTTGAAAGATCAGCTGTTATCCTTATGGGAATCCCCTTATGTGTTATTTGCTGCTTTTCCCTTGCTGCTTTTAATATTTGTTCTTTGTGTTTGATCTTTGTTAATTTGATTAATATGTGTCTTGGAGTATTTCGCCTTGGGTTTATCCTGTTGGGGACTCTCTGGGTTTCTTGGACTTGGGTGATTATTTCTTTCCCTATTTTAGGGAAGTTTTCAACTATTATCTCCTCAAGTATTCTCTCATGGTCTTTCTTTTTGTCTTCTTCTTCTGGGACTCCTATGATTCGAATGTTGGAGCGTTTAACATTGTCCCAGAGGGCTCTAATATTGTCCTCATTTCTTTTAATTCGTTTTTCTTTTTTCCTCTCTGTTTCATTTATTTCTACAATTATATCTTCTAGTTCGCTAATCCTGTCTTCTGCCTCTGTTATTCTATTGTTTGTTCCCTCCAGAGTGTTTCTGATCTCATCTATTGCATTATTCATTGTATATTGACTCTTTTTTATTTCTTCTAAGTCCTTATTAAATCTTTCTTGCAACTTCTCAATCCTTTTCTCCAGGTTATTTATCTGTAACTCCATTTTGCTTTCAAGATTTTGAATCATTTTCACCATCAAAATTTGAAATTCTTTATCAGGTAGATTCCCTATATCTTCTTCTTTTGTTTGTGTTGGTGGGCAATTATCTTGTTCCTTTACTTGCTGGGTATTTCTCTGCCTCTTCATCTTGCTTATATTGCTTTGCTTGGGGTGGCCTTTCCCTCTTCTTGCAGTTTGTGGAGTTCTCTTTATTATGTAGTTTCTTCGCTGTGTGTGGGGTTGGACGGGTGACTTGTCCGGGTTCCCTGGTTAGGGAGGCATGTGTCAGTGTTCTGGTGGGTGGAGCTTGATTTCTTCTCTTTCCTTTAGAAGACAATGGCTGCTTTTCTGGGAGCCTGATGTCCTCTGCCAGTATTCAGAAGTTGTTTTGTGGACTTTACTCCGCATTCAAATGTTCTTTTGATGAATTTGTGGGGAAGAAAGTGGTCTCGCCGTCTTATCCCTCCGCCATCTTGTTCCTTCCTCCCCAGAACACTGGATTCTTATATTCCACTTGATCGTGGAGTACCTCTTCCCAGCTGCTCCAGCAAGGCGCAGCCGCTGTACCTTACCTTGGACGAGGGGTATCTCCTCAAGACCACCCCTCCTGCTTTGAATGTGGATCAGCTCCTCTAGGCCCTCCGGTGCCCAAGCAGCCACCGCCTCCTGGACGTGGTACAGCTCCTCTCGGCCACCGCCCTAACCCAGGGTGCTGGGTAGCTCATCTCAGCCACGATTCTGCACGTGGTCGGTTGCGCCGGGAGCCGGGCGTCTCTCGCGTCTGCGCCGCCGGGAGCCGGGCGTCTCTCGCGTCTGCGCCGCCGGGAGCCGGGCGTCTCTCGCGTCTGCGCCGCCGGGAGCCGGGCGTCTCTCGCGTCTGCGCCGCCGGGAGCCGGGCGTCTCTCGCGTCTGCGCCGCCGGGAGCCGGGCGTCTCTCGCGTCTGCGCCGCCGGGAGCCGGGCGTCTCTCGCGTCTGCGCCGCCGGGAGCCGGGCGTCTCTCGCGTCTGCGCCGCCGGGAGCCGGGCGTCTCTCGCGTCTGCGCCGCCGGGAGCCGGGCGTCTCTCGCGTCTGCGCCGCCGGGAGCCGGGCGTCTCTCGCGTCTGCGCCGCCGGGAGCCGGGCGTCTCTCGCGTCTGCGCCGCCGGGAGCCGGGCGTCTCTCGCGTCTGCGCCGCCGGGAGCCGGGCGTCTCTCGCGTCTGCGCCGCCGGGAGCCGGGCGTCTCTCGCGTCTGCGCCGCCGGGAGCCGGGCGTCTCTCGCGTCTGCGCCGCCGGGAGCCGGGCCCACAATGTGTTTGAAAGTGTTACAGGACAATGTTACCCCAAATGCTTGGAACCCTAACCTAGCCCCAGGTCTGTGTTTCAGAACTGAAGATTGTTTGACTTTCAGAAGTTGAATTGCTTGCCCCAGGACACAGGACTACTGCACGTCCACCATGAGGATTCAGCTCTCTGAGCTCTTACAACATGCCTCATTCTTTAAGTGCAAAACTATCTTTCTCCTGACGGAAAGAGGAATCTATCTCCCATATAACTTTGAAGAAAAAGTGAAAGTGAAGTCACTCAGTTGTGTCCAATTCTTTGCGACCCCATGGACGGTAGCCTACCAGGTTCCTCTGTCCATAGGATTTTCCAGGCAAGAATATTGTATAAATTTTATTCATTTATAATAAACATATTAAAATCCTCCCAAATGATGACTTTATGTCTATGGAAAAACTTGCTTATAGATCTTTTACAGATTTTAAAAATAGATTTCCTACATTTAAACATTTCATATTTTCCATTTATTTTCAAATAAATTTATTTTCATTAAAAATAACATTGTTTGCAAAAAACTCTGGAAAAGCCCTGTAATTCCAGAGAGAATCATATTGCTACTTTAGTAGATAGATATTTTTCTGTGTCCATTTTGCACAGTTGAAATTATATTGCATATTTCCTCTTTCTTCATTTTACTTATTTCAATTTTTAAGAAGTAGTACATTCACGTAATTCACATAAAGCTCAGTGATGAGTCATTTCTGACCTCTGCCCCTCTATCATACAGATCTCACCCCTAACAAAAATTAATATTTCCAGTTTTTAAAATTTTTGATGTGTGCATCCTTGTAGAGATATTTTATGAATTGTGCTCAGGTTCTTTTGCTTAATATTAAGACATATGCATTTCCCAATCTTTTATAAAAATCTTATTCTTTAGGGGCACATAATACTTCATTATGTAAATATACCACAATTTATTTAGTCATGGTTACATTTTAGACATTAAAATTATTCTCAGATTTTTTTTCCATAACTTTGTATGTCCTAGTGCTTAAGCTAAAAGAATTTTCCTTTTAGAAATTTTAGGACTTTGCAATAACTTTGCTTGAACTGATTAAGTTCATTTTACCTCTATTCCCAAAAGCAAGTCTATTCCTTCTTCTGCTGAAATTAGTCAGCCAACCTGGGGTTGAAACAATCTTTTACCCAAATGAACTGACCTCAGGTGGATACATCACAACCTTTATACTCAGGGAAAAACATCCCCTGCTCAGTGTTCCATGAAAGGTAAACACTGGTAGAAAAACTTTCCAGGATAAGCTGGATAAGCTCTGAGGATCTAATATCCAACAGTGATCGTAATTGCTAATTATGGTTGGGCTTCCCAGGTGGTAAGGAATCCACCTGCCTGTGCAGGAGACGCGGGTTCCATCCCTGGTCGGGAAGATCCTCTGGAGATGGAAATGGCAACCCACTCCGGTATTCTCGCCTGGGAAATCCCATGGACAGAGGAGCCTGGCCGGCTACAGCCTATGGGGTCACAAAGAGTTGGAAAGGACTGAGCACACACACATATAACAATAGTTAGGCCAGTTTACATTTTTGTATATTATTAATGCTGAGTACACATAGATTAGAGTCACTAGGCTTATACATGCCTCGTACATATGATTTATGAACCTCATATATCGATTAATGGCCAAGTGTTTATACTCAAACTGAGACCTCACCAGAACCAATTAATCTTAACCATTTCAACTTCCAGTTAAAAAAGGAATAAGTTCTGGGACTCTAATACAGAGTAAGGTCACTGTATTTAGTAATAGTATAATATATACCTTAAAGTTGTAAGAGTAGATCTTAAATGTTCTAACCACACACACAAAAAAAGTGTATTTACGAGAGGTGACAGAGGTGTCAACTAACTTTATAGTGTTAATCACTTTGTCATATATATATATAATCATCATGTTGTATACCTTGCTGCTGCTGCTGCTGCTAAGTCACTTCAGTCGTGTCCGACTCTGTGTGACCCCATAGACGGAAGCCCACCAGGCTCCCCCGTCCCTGGGATTCTCCAGACAAGAACACTGGAGTGGGTTGCCATTTCCTTCTCCAATGTGTGAAAGTGAAAAGTGAAAGTGAAGTCGCTCAGTCATGTCTGACTCGTAGCAACCCCATGGACTGCAGCCTACCAGGCTCCGCCATCCATGGGATTTTCTAGGCAAGAGTACTGGAGTGGCTTGCCATTGCCTTCTCCAGTTGTATACCTTAAGTCTACACAATTTATTGTTGTTCAGTTGCTAAGTCATGTCCGACTCTTCAACCCCTTGGACTGCAGCATGCCAGGCTCCTCTTCCTCCACAAGCTCCCAGAGTTTGCTCAAATTCATGTCCTTTGAGTTGATGATGCTATCTAATCATCTCATCCTCTGTCACCTCCTTCTCCTACCTTCAATCTTTCCCAGCATCAGGGTCTTTTCCAATCAGTTGGCTCCTGTCTCAGGAGGCCAAAGTATTGGAGCTTCAGCTTCAGTCCTTCCAATGAATATTCAGGGTTTATTTCCTCTAGGATTGACTGGTTTGATCTCCTTACTGTCCAACGGACTCTCAAGAGTCTTCTCTAACACCACAGTTTGAAACACGGTATTAAACGTCAATAATATCTTAATAATGCTATGAGGAAAGCTTGGTGATTTTTTGTTGTTGCTTTGGGGTTTAAAAAAATATTTATTTTATTTATTATTTATTGTTTGCCATCCCGGGTCTTGGTTGAGGCATGTGGAATCTAGTTCCCTAACCAGGGATCAAATCCAGACCCCCAGCACATTGGGAGCTCAGAATCTGAGCCACTGGACCATCAGGGAAATCCCTTGGATATTTAATTATAGAAAAAGAAAAGGAAAATTGCCAATCTTGAATTCTATACTAAGTGACATAGTCTTCCATAAACATAAAATAGATATGCTCAGAGAAACAAAAATGAGAGAATTCATCAGCAGCCATCTTCAACAAATAAAATATTATTTTTTAAGCAGAAGGAAAATGAGTCTAGAAAATCAGAAATACAGTAAAAAATGAGGGGCAATTAAAAAGGTTAAATATGTTGGGTGACTCTAAATAAATGTTGGCTATATAAAAGAGTAATGTTACTATTACAGTTATTTAAGAGAAAGATACTTATTATAAGTTCTAGGGTTACCACTATAGAATTTGTAAAAGAACATATGACTTGTGAGGTAAGAAGAAGAAAAAAGATAGAATAATTATTTTTAAAGTTCTCAATCTGAAACAAATCAATGAAGGGGAAAAAAAGACACAGAATAGTCAGGATAAAGAGAAAAACCTATATAATATTGTAGAATCAAAACTACACATATTAGTAATTACCTTAAATGGAAATGGATTAAACTCCCCAATAAAAAGACTTACTGGTTGTCATATGGAATTTAAAAATAAAATTGTTACTTATGAGAGACATATCTAAAACATAAGGATACAGAAAGTTTAAAAATACAAAGATGGAGAAAGATTTATCTATCATATAAACATAAATGTTTAAAAGTTGGTTATACGTATCTTATATAAGCCAAGATAGACATAAAGTCAAAAGCACAATTAGTATCTTTATAATAATAAAATGCTTCATTTAGTAGCTAGATATAACAGTTTACACTTGTATGTACCTAATAAACAGCTTCAAAACATGTAAAGCAAAAAATAACTGGACTAAAAAGACATAAAAACAGATTCATAATCATATTAGGAAATTTTAACACACTTATCCTGATAGATGATTTGAATACAATAAATACTAAACCTGAATATATATTCATATATAAAATTCATTATAACATATATCCAAATTCAAAGGATTGAAATTCTACAGATTATGTTCTTTGACTACAATGCCATTAAACTGTAAATCAAATAACAATAAAAAACCTATACAATTTCTATATTTTAAGATTAAAAGCATACTTCTAATAACCCATAAGTCAAAGAAGAAAACACAGTAGAAGTGGAAATCAATTTTGAACTTAATGAAAATGTAAATTATCAAGACTTTTGGGATGCAGAGGAATTTATAAGTTTAAAGATATGCATTTGGAAAGACTAGAAGTCGATGAACAAAGGCATTTAAAGAAATTAGAAAAATAATGGCAAATAAAACTCAAAGTGAAAAGGAGATGATAACGGAAAGAGCATAATGAAATAGAACACAGAGACGAGATTCTCTGATATCCAAACAGAGAATCAACGAAGTCCAAAGTTGGTATTTTCAAAAGACAAATAAATTAATACAGCCCTGGCAAGACTAATAAAAGGAGAGGTCACACAAAATGTGAAAAATGAAAAACAGACTGACCCTAACAATATTAAAATCTTCTGAACAATTTTATGCCATTAAATTTGAAAATTTCGATAAATGGATAAATTGACATCGGAAGAAATAGAAAACCTGAATATTCCTTCATTAATAAATTTGAATCTATAACTTAAAGACTTTCAACAAGAATGCTCCAGGACAGATGACTTTACAAGCGCATGCATACAGATGATAAAAGAAGAAATAATGGCATTTATACAGAAACTAAAAACTGGAAAGGAGGAAGCGCATGTCAGCTCCTCTTATGAGATATGTATAACCTTGCTATCAAAACCTGACAAGAACATATGAAAGGACAATTTCAGGCCAACCTTTCTCATGAATATGGATTCATAGTCCACATTATTAGCGTAACAAAATTAGCAGTTTATAAAAAGCATAATGCATCCACTCCAAAGTTCTGGTTTATTCCAGAAAGAGAAAATTGATTTAAAATTAAGAATGATTAGTGTAAGTCAACATGTTTATAAAATGAAGGGATGAAATCATATGATCATTTCAACAGATGATAAAATTTAATATCCATTCACAGTTTAATTTAAAAAGTTTAGAAAATTAGTATTAGAAAGGAATTTCCTTAATCTAATTAAAGATGCCTATAATATTTCTTTAACAAATATCATTCTTAATAGTGAAAATTTTCCCCCGGTAATTAAAATCAAGAAAAGATGTCCACTCCGGCCACTTCTATTCAGTGTTGCCTTCATCCTAAAGGCACTGTTCATCACCTCAGATCAGGCCGGGCATGCGCTTGGTGTCAGCCAAGCATTCACCAAAATTTATTTGGAAATAATCTGATACCTAAAAAATAAGCATTGAAGTTAAGGCAATAGGGTAATCATTCCCTAACTACTTTGCCCCAACCACCCGTTCTTCATAGAGCCAAGCTTTTCGAAAATATGGATCAGATCATTGCTCAAGACACCCAGGGCGTTTTCGTGACTCCCCAGACTTGCCTGACTGCTAATTCCATTCTATGTTCCTCTTCCGGTTCTCTGCATTCCAGACCCAGGAGCTCTTCACGGATTCTCAAAGACCTGCTCCTTCCACGTCTAGACCTCTGCACACATTCTTCCCTCAGCCTGGGGCCATCTCCACCATCTTCTTACCTAGTTCATCCTTTAGATTCTAGCTCTCTAGTTTTGTTACCACCTAATCAAAACTGAAAAAAGTCCCAGTAGTAACGTGCATACCTGGCACCCAGACCTTGCTTCCTATTAATGATTCTTCAGTGAGAGGAACCATGGCTACTTGGAGAAACAGCTGGTTCTAGAACTGGTGCGGAACATATAGGAGTTGAGCCTGGAGCATCTAACGATGTCAGGAAGTAAAGAGGCACACGCGCACACCCACGCACACACACCCGTCCCACAGTGGTCCTGCACAGGAGCCAAAAAGAGCTCCAAGTGGCCCGAGCTGGAACAATCAGAATAACACCATGAGTAAGGAAGTGTGTATTACAACCCTAAGCACAAAAGAACTATCTGGGAATTCACGATCAAAGAAACGACTGAATAAATTAGTTAGTGTGGGAGAACTGTGTGCAGAAGAATTCCAGGTAAGTTTTGTAGACGTCCTGCCTTTGAGGAGGAGGATGGGTTGTTGCTTCTTGCGTGTGTGTTGCCTATCATAACTCCTTCCCAGACAGGCAGAACTGAAAGGGCGGCTGGGGGAAGTAACTTTACTGGGGCGGCCTGCCAAGCCCTCCGTTAACCAGATGATGAAGGCCAACATCAGCAGTGAGAGGCTGCATTGATAGTCTGTGCTTCTGACATGATGAGAACGGCATTTTACCTCTGCGGTCTCCTCTTCAAAACACATAGCCCAGTCTAATTGTGAGGAAAACGTCCGACAAATCCCAATTGAGGGCCATTCTACACAATATCCAACCAAGACTTCAAAAATGCCAAGATCCTCAGAAACAAGGGAAAAAAATCTGTGAAACTGTCACATCCTAAGGGCAAACAATCACTAAATATATGCAGGGACTTGAATGAGATCTGGAACAGAAAATGGACATTAGGAAAAACTCAGTTCAGTTCAGTTCAGTTCAGTCGCTCAGTCGTGTCCGACTCTCCGCGACCCCATGAATCACAGCACGCCAGGCCTCCCTGTCCATCACCAACTCCCGGAGTACACTCAAACTCATGTCCACCTTAGTTAACAAAAATGTATCGGTGTTGGCTCATTAATTGTGACAGGTGTGCCATGCTAATGTGAGGTATTAATAATAATAGGGGAGGGACTTCCCTGGCAGTCCAGTGATTAAGGCTCCAGGCTCCCAGTGCGTGGCACACAGATTCAATCTCCAGTTGGGGAACTAAGATCCTCCATGCCACAAGGTGCGGCCAAGAAATAAATAAGTAATAAAAATAATAATAGGGGAAATGCTGTGGGGAATATGTGGGAATCTTCATACTATCATTGCAATTTTTCTGTAAATCTAAATTCATGATAAAAAAAAACTTTATAAAAAACAGCTGCATGCGTGCTAAGTCGCTTCACTCATGTCTGACTCTTTGCCACCCCATGCACTGCATCCCACCAGCCTCCTTTGTCCATGGGATTCTCCAGGAAAGAATACTGGAGTGGGTTGCTGTGCCCACCTCCAGGGGATCTTCCCAACCCAGGGATCGAACCCAGGTCTCTTACACCTAACCTGCATTGGCAGGTGGGTTCTTTACCACTAGTGCCACCTGGGAAGTCCTAAACAAGTCCTGAATACTAACAAAATATGGTATACTCCCCACCCTCTGTAAATTATCCCAGTGTCTTCGAGTATTGGCTAGAATAAACAAATATTCCTTAGCGGGGGAGTGGGTACACAGGTCTTTTAAAATTATTCTTTAAGTAATTTCAGTTCAGTTCAGTTGCTCAGTCGTGTCTGACTCTTTGCGACCCCATGGACTGCAGCACGCCAGGCCTCCCTGTCCATCACCAACTCCCGCAGTCTACCCAAACCCATGTCCATTGAGTCGGTGATGCCATCCAACCATCTCATCCTCTGTCGTTCCCTTCTCCTCCTGCCCTCAATCTTCCCCAGCATCAGGGTCTTTTCAAATGAGTCAGCTCTTCGCATCAGGTGGCCAAAGTATTGGAGTTTCAGCTTCAACATCAGGAGAATTTTGAGCATTACTTTACTAGCATGTGAGATGAGTGCAATTGTGCGGTAGTCTGAGCATTCTTTGGCATTGCCTTTCTTTGGGATTGGAATGAAGACTGACCTTTTCCAGTCCTGTGGCCACTGCTGAGTTTTCCAAATTTGCTGGCATATTGAGAGCAGCACTTTCACAGCATCATCTTTCAGGATTTGAAATAGCTCAACTGGAACTCCATCAGCTCCACTAGCTTTGTTCATAGTGATGCTTCCTAAGGCCCACCTGACTTCACATTCCAGGATGTCTGGCTCTAAGTGAGTGATCACACCATCGTGATTATCTGGGTCATGAAGATCTTTTTTGTACAGTTCTGTGTATTCTTGCCACCTCTTCTTAATATCTTCTGCTTCTGTTAGGTCCATACCATTTCTGTCCTTTATTGAGTCCATCTTTGCATGAAATGTTCCCTTGGTATCTCTGATTTTCTTGAAGAGATCTCTAGTCTTTCCCATTCTGTTGTTTTCCTCTATTTCTTTGCATTGATCCCTGAGGAAGGCTTTCTTATCTCTCCTTGCTATTTATTCTTTGGAACTCTGCATTCAGATGCTTATATCTTTCCTTTTCTCCTTTGCTTTTCACTTCTCTTCTTTTCACAGCTATTTGTAAGGCTTCCTCAGACAGCCATTTTGCTTTTTTGCATTTCTTTTCCATGGGGATGGTCTTGCTCCCATCTCCTGTACAATGTCACGAACCCCCATCCATAGTTCATCAGGCACTCTATCAGATCTAGTCCCTTAAATCTATTTCTCACTTCCACTGTATAATCGTAAGGGATTTGATGTAGGTCATACCTGAATGGTCTAGTGTTTTTTCCCTACTTTCTTCAATATAAGTCTGAATTTGGCAATAAGGAGTTCATGAGCTGAGCCACAGTCAGCTCCCAGTCTTGTTTTTGCTGACTTAATAGAACTTCTCCATCTTTGGCTGCAAAAGATATAATCAATCTGATTTTGGTGTTGACCATCTGGTGATGTCCATGTGTAGAGTCTTCTCTTGTGTTACTGGAAAAGGGTGTTTGCTATGACCAGAGCATTAAGTCATTTAGAATGTCTAATATTTCATTTTAAAAGACTAAACTGTAAAGCAATTATGTGCAAGTCAAAATGTTGATTCCTCCCATGATGGCTACTTCAATGTGCTTCTTGGTGGGTATCAAATTGTTTGAACACAACTTTTCCGTGGTCCTGCTCTTCCGGTGTCTGAGCATGTCTGGAGTGTCCACAGGGTGAGGGACACTGTCTTTGGGGAAGCAGCAGACCAGGCTCAGGGCCAGGTTATGTGTCCTCACAGCTGCCTGCAATTTTCCTTGATTTTTAAGCACAGTTTTTCCTGACAATTTAATGCTTATCTTTTGTGAAAGATGATGAGCTGCTTGAGAGTAGGGATGATTGTATATACACTGATTAGCACGGAGCCTGGCACACAACATGTGCTTAGTCGCTCAGTTGTGTTCAACTCTTTGCGACCCCGTGGACTTTAGCCCGCCAAGCTCCTCTGTCCATGGAATTCTCCAAGCAAGAAAACTGGAGTGGGTTGCCATTCCCTTCTCCAGGGGCTCTTTCCAACTCAAGGGTTGAACTGTGCATTGCAGGCAGATTCTTTCCCATCTGAGCCACCAGGAAGCCCCCTGGCACACAATAAATGGTCGAGAAATACTTAATGAAGGAAGGACGGTAACTTAAAGATGCTGAGCTCAGACAGCAGAGGTACCCAGTTGTTGGTGTGCTCAGTCGTGTCCGACTCTTGGCAGCCCCCATGGACTGTAGCCCGCCAGGCTCCTCTGTCCATTCAGGAACCCTGGAGATGTTGCCATGTCTTCCTCCAAGGGATCCTCCTGACCCAGGGATTGAACCCAAGTCTCTTGGGTCTCCTCCTTTGGTAGGCAGATTCTGTACTGCTGCCTCACCTGGGAAGCAGAGTTACCTGGACCTGAAAGTAAATTCTAGTGTCCCCACTGACCAGGATTGGGGACAACCGTTGTGCCGATTCCAAAAGGTGATTTATGGAAAGATGTGCTTCCTGAGGCTTTTTTGTAAATGTTAGCTATGATTTTTATTAGGTGCTATTGAACGAAAGAGGTTAATATCTGCAAAGGGCTTGTAAGAGTTTCTGGCGCAGGGCAAGTCCTTTTTGTTTGTATTTATCCATTTTTTTAAAATATTGCTGTTTACCAAATTAAATTGTATTCACTTTGCACAGTCTGCTAGGGATATTCTTTGGAAATGCTTTTACATTCTTTGGAAAGAGAAGGCCTAAATCCTCATTAGTTCAAAATATATTACTCTACAATACATGCTAATTCAGAAAGGAGCCTGGTCTGAACACCTTTGTAGCATTTATGGAGAAATAATTTGTTCTGCAAAAAGGGGATCATTAAGAAAATGGTTTTAGAGTACTTTGGCTACACCATTCATATATAATTAACAATCCAACTTTGCAGGGGTTTGTTATTCATCTGCCAAACAGTGGTTTTTCAAATTCTTTGGTCCTGATCAAGTATAAGAAATGTCTTTTACATTATGACCTAATGTATAATAGTATACATATGTATGAATGTGGGTGTATATATACCCATATGTGTGTATATACATATATATAAACATATACATATTTATCTATATTTTTAAAGTATGTGTATATTTAATGGAAAATATAGTCCCCTGGGAAGATGCCCTGGAGAAAGAAATGGCAACCCACTCCAGAATTCCTGCCTGGGAAATCCCATGCACAGAGGAGCCTGGTGGGCTACAGTCCATGGGGTCACAAGAGCTGGACATGGCTTAGTGACTAAGCAACAACATAGTCCCCCAGTGGAGTATGGATGCACTCTTAGTCCTTTTCCAAGTCCATTCCATTCCATCCTGTCTCACTTCAATATGCTAATCAAGATCTACTAAAATAATCTAAGGGTCCACTACTGGTTTGAAATCTGTAGCTTGATTAAAAAATAAAAGCAACCCACCACCACCACAAAGAAAACTGTTCTAAACCAGTTCTTATCAAACTTCAATGTGCATCAGAATCACCCGGAGAACTTGCTAAACAGATTGCTAGGTGCCAGTAGGCAGCTGGTGGTAGAGAATGTGTCCTTCTAATAAGATTCAAGGTGAATCTGTTGTTACTGGTCAGGGGACCACAATTTGCGAACCTCTGCACTGGGCAATACTGCTGCTGCTGCTGCTAAGTCGCTTCAGTCGTGTCCGACTCTGTGCGACCCCATAGTCCACCAGGCTCTGCCGTCCCTGGGATTCTCCAGGCAAGAACACTGGAGTGGGTTGCCATTTCCTTCTCCAATGCATGAAAGTGAAAAGCGAAAGTGAAGTCTCTCAGTCATGTCTGACTCTTACAACCCCATGGACAGCAGCCTACCAGGCTCCTCCGTCCATGGGATTTTCCAGGCAAGAGTACTGGAGTGGGTTGCCATTGCCTTCTCCGGGGCAATACTAGTGATTGAAAAAAAATCAAGCCCCAGTACACGTTTCTGTTTGTGGGTGTGGTCTGAGCTTTATTTCCAAATTCATTTACTCTTTGCTTCAGGGTTCAGCCCCCACCTGCTCTGCTCCTAGCATATTCCCGCTGCTTCCTTTGCACCTGGTGTTACCAGGCAGACGGCACACACTCATCTCTGCCCACGTGCTCGTACTGATCATCTCTTTCTCTCTAGAAAAGGCCAGAAGGTAGTAAGATTACTGGGATGGTCTCCCCTGCACGACAAACATAATGACCCAGCCATCACAGTAATTCAGGGAACATTTACATTTGGCGTTGTTTTCAGGAATCTAAAATGAATTAGTTACTGCCGTTATAAAGTCAACCGAAAGTCAAAGCAGTGTCTCAAGGCTGTTTACTCGTTATGAATTTTAGTTCTGTTCTCCTTCCAGAAGGTGGAACAATGTATAAAGTTACAAATGAGAAATTTTATTCAGTTCAGTTCAGTCGCTCAGTCGTGTCCAACTCTTTGCGACCCCATGAATCACAGCACGCCAGGCCTCCCTGTCCATCACCAACTCCTGGAGTTCACTCAAACTCATGTCCATCGAGTCGGTGAGGCCATCCAGCCATCTCATTCTCTGTCGTCCCTGTCTCCTCCCACCCCCAATCCCTCCCAGCATCAGACTCTTTTCCAGTGAGTCAACTCGTCATATGAGGTGGCCAAAGTATTGGAGTTTCAGCTTTAGCATCAGTCCTTCCAATGAACACCCAGGATTGATCTCCTAGTCTTTATCAATTGCTTCCATCAGAGAAAGATACCAAAGACATATAACAAGGATTATTTTGGTAGAATCAGCTTTGGCTTAAAGATAAAAAGGAATTGTGGTTAAACACTAAATCTAGTTGAGGAAGAAAATAACCCTTGACTGTAAAATGATGGTGGAACCTCCGCCTAAGAGGAAATTGGTGAAATCAAATGTGAAGAAGTCTCAGAATTGCTATCGCTTAGGCAAAGAGAAATAGATGCTTTTCTGAAACTCTCTTGCTTTCTCCATGATCCAGCGGATGTTGGCAATTTGATCTCTGGTGCCTCTGCCTTTTCTAAAACCTGCTTGAACATCTGGGAGTTCACGGTTTACATACTGCTGAAGCCTGGCTTGAAGAATTTTGAGTATGACTTTACTAGCGTGTGAGATGAGTGCAATTGTCCGGTAGTTTGAGCATTCTTTGGCATTGCCTTTCTTTGGGATTGGAATGAAGGCTGACCTCTTCCAGTCCTGTGGCCACTGCCGAGTTTTCCAAATCTGCTGGCATATTGAGTGCAGCACTTTCACAGCATCATCTTTCAAGACTTGAAATAGCTCAACTGGAATTCCATCACCTCCACTAGCTTTGTTAGTAGTGATGCTTTATAAGGCCCACTTGACTTCACATTCCAAGATGTCTGGCTCTAGGTCAGTGATCACGTTATCGTGACTATCTTGGTCGTGAAGATCTTTTTTGTACAGTTCTTCTGTGTATTCCTGCCACCTCTTCTTAATATCTTCTGCTTCTGTTAGGTCCCTACCATTTCTGTCCTTTATCGAGCCCATCTTTGCATGAAATGTTCCCTTGGAATCTCTAATTTTCTTGAAGAGGTCTCTTGTTTTTCCTATTCTGTTGTTTTCCTCTATTTCTTTGCATTGATCCCTGAGGAAGGCTTTCTTATCTCTCCTTGCTATTCTTTGGAACTCTGCATTCAGATGCTTCTATCTTTCCTTTTCTCCTTTGCTTTTCGCCTCTCTTCTTTTCACAGCTATTTGTAAGGCCTCCTCAGACAGCCATTTCGCTCTTTTGCATTTCTTTTCCATGGGGTTGGTCTTAGTCCCTGTCTCCTGTACAATGTCACGAACCTCCGTCCAGAGTTCATCAGGCACTCTATCAATCAGATCTAGTCCCATAAATCTATTTCTCACTTCCACTGTATAATCATAAGGGATTTGATTGAGGTCATATCTGAATGGTCTAGTGGTTTTCCCTACTTTCTTCAATTTAAGTCTGAATTTGGCAATAAGGAGTTCATGATCTGAGCCACAGTCAGCTCCTGGTCTTGTTTTCGCTAACTGTATACAGCTTCTCCATCTTTGGTTGCAAAGGATATAATCAATCTGATTTCGGTGTTGACCATCTGGTGATGTCCATGTGTAGAGTCTTCTCTTGTGTTGCTGGAAGAGGGTGTTTGCTATGACTATTGCATTCTCTTGACAAAACTCTATTAGCCTTTGCCCTGCTTCATTCCGTGCTCCAAGGCCAAATTTGCCCGTTACTCCAGGTATTTCTTGACTTCCTACTTTTGCATTCCAGTCCCCTATAATGAAAAGGACATCTTTTTTGGGTGTTAGTTCTAAAAGGTCTTGTAGGTCTTCATAGAACCGATTAACTTAGGCTTCTTCAGCATTACTGGTTGGGGCATAGGCCTGGATTACTGTAATATTGAATGGTTTGCCTTGGAAACGAACAGAAATCATCCTGTCATTTTTAAGATTGCATCCAAGTACTGCATTTCGGACTCTTTTGTTGACCATTATGGCTACTCCATTTCTTCTAAGGGATTCCTGCCCACAGTAGTAGATATAATGGTCATCCGAGTTAAATTCACCCATTCCAGTCCATTTTAATTCACAGATTCCTAGAATGTCGACGTTCACTCTTGCCATCTCCTGTTTGACCACTTCCAATTTGCCTTGATTCATGGACCTAACATTCCAGGTTCCTATGCAATATTGCTCTTTACAGCACCGGACCTTGCTTCTATCACTGGTCACAGAGGCACCAGAGATCAAATTGCCAACATCCGCTGGATCATGGAGAAAGCAAGAGAGTTTCAGAAAAACATCTATTTCTGCTTCATTGACTATGCCAAAGCCTTTGACTGTGTCGATCACAATAAACTGTGGAACATTCTGAAAGAGATGGGAATCCCAGACCACCTGACCTGCCTCTTGAGAAACCTGTATGCAGGTCAGGAAGCAACAGTTAGAACTGGACATGGAACAACAGACTGGTTCCAAATAGGAAAAGGTGTACGTCAAGGTTGTATATTGTCACCTTGCTTATTTAACTTATATGCAGAGTACATCATGAGGAACGCTGGGCTGGAAGAAGCACAATCTGGAATCAAGATTGCTGGGAGAAATATCAATAACCTCAGATATGCAGATGACACTACCCTTATGGCAGAAAGTGAAGAGGAACTCAAAAGCCTCTTGACTCTTGATGAAAGTGAAAGAGGAAAGTGAAAAGGTTGGTTTGAAGCTCAACATTCAGAAAACAAAGATCATGGCATCTGGTCCCATCACTTCATGGGAAATAGATGGAAAAACAGTGGAAACAGTGTCAGACTTTGTTTTTTTTGGCTTCAAAATCACTGCAGATGCTGATTGCAGCCATGAAATAAAAAGACGCTTACTCCTTGGAAGGAAAGTTATGACCAACCTTGATAGTATATTAAAAAGCAGAGACATTACTTTGCCAACCAAGGTCCGTCTAGTCAAGGCAATGGTTTTTCCCGTGGTCATGTATGGATGTGAGAGTTGGACTGTGAAGAAGGCTGATCGCCGAAGAATCGATGCTTTTGAACTGTGGTGTTGGAGAAGACTCTTGAGAGTCCCTTATACTGCAAGGAGATCCAACCAGTCCATTCTAAGGGAGATCAATCCTGGATGTTCATTGGAAGGACTGATGCTAAAGCTGAAACTGCAATACTTTGGCCACCTCATGCGACGAGTTGACTCACTGGAAAAGACTCTGATGCTGGGAAAGGTTGGGGGCGGGAGGAGAAGGGGACGACGGAGAATGAGATGGCTGGATGGCATCATCGACTCTGTGGACATGAGTTTGAGTGAACTCCGGGAGTTGGTGATGGACAGGGAGGCCTGGCGTGCTGTGATTCATGGGGTCGCGGAGAGTCGGACACGACTGAGCGACTGAACTGAACTGACTGAGGCAAAGAGATCAAATAGTCATAGCATTTGGCCAGCAAACAGCAACGGGGCAGCCGATTAGGCACTTGTTCCCACACAAAAGAGAGAATAAAACCTGGAACTTAGATGGATGTAGGCAGGGAGAAGTTTCTGGTTGAAATGGGGACACTGACGATTTGGCCAGGGAGGGAAACAGCAGCTGAAATCAGGAATCAGAGGTTACTGGTTGTCTAGAAAAGTAGGGGCCACTGGTATCCGATTCAAGCTTTCAGGGAAGACTTGGTTGGCTCTAAATTCAGAGAAGGGCCTAGCACCTGAATTCATTTTATGAGTTTCCTGTGTTTCTCTCTTTTGCTTTGTAAGGCCTGAAATTGTCTTTCTTTTGAGTGATTGAGATAGGAATTTCCCCAAGTTTTATGGATGAATACTCTGTAACAAGAATGGCATTTAACTTCTCTTTGGTCTCAGTATGCACAAACCAACCAACTTAGGTCACTTCTTGATAAAAACTACTGTTAAATTTTAGGTTTTGGTGGAGGTAGCCAAGACAGATTTTGCTTTGGGGGTACATAATGAAGGGGATCATTATCAGCCCTTTTCCAAGCCACCCAACCTTAAAATGCCTCCAACTCTGAGAGCAGTGGTTTCCTAGAGCTTGGCTTCTTTTGTCTTTCCTGTCCCATCCCCCATCTCCTTTCGGGAGACTTGGGATTCAAATGTAGATGAAATGCAGATTCTTGGGAGAATGGAAGAAGTGATTGGTTGGGATGTCGAGTGGGGAAGGGGAAGAACTTCTAATTTAAGATATTAGCCATTGTTCTGCCAAGATGCGGAGTGGATTTAACTTCTGATCACAAGAGTTTAGAGTGGTGCCGACTGTTGATTACCCATTGTCTGTACAAATTTGGAAAAGGAGTTAGCTGGTGTCTGCTGGTCTCCACCACACACTCACCTCAGGTAAGAATTGAGGCTTAGAACTGGCAGATGTGTATTTTAATCACGTGTCCTTCTTCTTCCTTCTCGATATTTCGGTCATCTTTAAGACTTGTGTATTTCACTCGTACAAACTGTTGTGCCGGGTGTATTTTTGGCACAGTGCGGGTCTCTTCCTTGCTGTGTTTAGGGGATGTGATTGCACTTTTATTCAATTCACCGAGAAAGTACTTTCACAGCACCCACACACGTGGTCATGGTAACTACTGCGAAACTTCACTTTTTGATAAAAGGTGGTATAAATTCAAAGCCATTAAATGATCTTGGACATATTTGCTTCTGTTATGAGCACCGCTAAGATGTTTATATTTAAAAAGTGAGGGGAGAGTAGACTTTGCTTAAGAGATTGAAATTATGAGGTGAAATACATAAACAAAACAGTATTAAACAAACCAGTGGTGTTTTAGGTGGATAAGAGGAACAAGTGGACAGCGGGCCTCAATTTCTCAGTCACTAGTTGGGTACTTCAGTACAGGTCTCCTCCGCCTTGTTCTTAAATTAAGATGGAAACCGGCTAATCATGGGAGGAGAGAGAGAGAGAGGAGTTTAGGGGAATGGCTTGCTTGCTCTTGGTGTGTTAACGAGGTGACTTCTACCTAGCGGTTACTCTTAATATTTATGCTGGTCACAGCAGCATAAGTAATCCAGGTCATCAGGATTGAAGGTCCCTATACATCGGCTTTTGGGAGTTACCTTTTTTTTTTAATGCTGTAATCCCCCCTCTCTTTTTCCCCACAGTGAGGGAAGTCTCCTTGTGTTAGGGTCACATGTGTATCAAATTGACTAGCTCCAAACCCAAGAGCGGTAGTTGTGGATGTCCTCACAGCCTCCTGCCTTCCCCCTCCTCGGTAACAGTGAGGGCTTTATTTCCGTCTGTGACTGTACAGAGGTTTCCAGTTGTGTGCGTTCATTTCATACTGAGGGTCCCTCTTTTCTTATTCCTGTTTTGTTGGGCTTGTGTGACTCTGAGACACCTCCTGCAAGTCTGTGAGCACTGGCATGAGCACCGGCATAGCTGGGCGACCACCGCTTTGAGACTTGGAGGCTACAGGGTGCTGGTCCTTGCCTTCAAGGAGCTTAGAGTTACCGCTGATGACTTTGTGTGCCAGAGAGGCGATAAGCAGATGTAGCAAAGAACACGTTCAGTTAAAGGAAAAGAGGCGCGAGTGTTTGGAGGGGAGAGAGAATTGGCTAGGCGGTCAAGGGGAGCGCCTGGACGGGTTGAGAAGGTGGGAACTTTGCGATGCTGTTGTTAAGGCGTAAGATAATGGAATCAGAGCTGTATTAGGTGTCAGGGGCTTTGCTGTGGACGCCGGGATTCCAATTCACAGAATAAAAACCCTGTTTTGTAGGTATAGTGCGGGGGCTGGGGCGTCAAACTTGAAGATGCCATCTGGGAGAAAGTCGAGTCTAGAAAAGGGGGGGGGAGGGAAGCGTGGACAGAACAGAGTCCTCAGAGGTGAGCGCCGAGTGGCTGCGGTGACCCGTTCCGTCCTGGAAGTCAGAAGGCTTTGCTTTTGGGGCGACGTCGGAGCAGTAGATCACGGTTGCGGGGGGGGGATTCCAGGCAGAGGGGGCTGCAGGCGGCGTGGAGACGATGGTGATTCGACTTGAAGTGACTTAAGGGCAGGCGCTGCGCTCGTCTGTGGGCGTGGGGACGCTGGAATTCCAATTCACCGGCGGGGCGCGGGGAGCTTCTTTTGTAGGTGGAGGACGGTGTGGCAGGAAGGCCGGCGCGGTCTGTGAGAAGCCTTTTGGTCGTTAAACGGCGTACGGGGCACCATCGAATGGGGTTTGAAGAAGGAAGCTGGTGGGAGGAGCCTTGTTTTTCGGAGGTCGGTTTCTAGTTCACTGGAGCCGGGGGCACCAGGAACCGGGCGGCCGGGGAGGATGCACCGGGCGCCGCGAGGCCTGGGTTTGATGGGGCGCCACGTGAAGCGGCCTTTCCACAGGGGCCCGCGAGGTCCCCTTCTCCTCGCAGGGAGGCTGGCGGCTGCCGGCCGTGTGGGGCAGTCGGGCCACGCAGCCCCTTTCTCATCTCGCAGCGATGGGGAGACGTCCAGGGTCCCGGCAGGTGTGCCCAGGAGGCCGGCCCACGATGCCCCTCTCCTGCGGCGAGCGCAGGGGGAGCCTGCCCATCGCCGGTCAGCGAGCTGTCCCCGCCGTCCCCCCGCCCAGGAGAACCACGCCTGACAGCCCCGTTCCCTTGGAACCCAGACTTTTCCCCGGAGCCCGGCCCCTCCTCCCGGCTCCTCTTCGGGGAGGCGGACGCTCGAGAGGAGCAGGGAGGCCCGGCGCGGGGGAAGCTGCGGGCCGGGCGCAGGCGGCCGCGCCCTCGCGCCGCCCCGGCCCCCGCCCCGCGGCCTGCCGCCGAGCGGGCGCGCGCTCCGGCTCCGGGTCTTGGCGGCGGCCGCGGGGGAGGCGGGCACGTGGCGGGGCGGGGGCTCCACCTGGCCACGCCGCCGGCCCTCGGCTGGCTGGCCCGGCCCAGACGGGCTCCGCGCGCCACTGCCGTCGGGGCGGCGGGCTGCGGGTGCCGGGCGGGCCACGAGCCCAACCTTGGGCCCGCCGGTGCCCACGCCCGTGCGCGCCGCCGCCTTCCGCCCCCCACGTCGAGGCGGGCGCGCGGCCCGGTCCGACCTCCGGAGAGCCCCGGGGCGAGCAGGCCCCGCCCCCCTAGGTCCCGCCCGCCAGCAGGCCACGCCCCGCGCGCTGCGGCCACGCCCCGTACGTCGAGGCGGGCGCGCGGCCCGGCCCGACCTCCGGAGGTCCCTGGGGCGAGCTGGCCCCGCCCCCGCGCCCCCCCGCGCGCCGCGGCCACGCCCCCTACGTCGAGGCGGGCGCGCGGCCCGGCCCGACCTCCGGAGGGCCCCGCGGCGAGCAGGCCCCGCCCCCGTGCGCCGCGGCCACGCCCCCCACGTCGAGGCGGGCGCACGGCCCGGCCCGACCTCCGGAGGGCCCCGGGGCGAGCAGGCCCCGCCCCCGCGCGCGGCCCCGCCCCCGCTGCAGGCCCCGCCCCTTCCTGCCCGCCCGCTCCTCGCCCGCCCGGCCCCGGAGCCCCAGCGCGGCCCGCCGCTCCCCGCGCAGCCCCGCCCGCCGGCCGCCCCGCCCCGCCCCCGGCCCCCCCAAGCGGGCGGCCCGAAAACCCGGAGCGCGGCTCGGCCGGCCGGGCGGCCGCACTGGGCATGCTCAGTAGCTAGGGCAGGTTTTTCGGCCGCAAGTAGGAAGCTTTCTGCACTACCGCGGAGAGGGGGAGCCGCGGAGCCCGCGCGCCGCCGTGCACCGCCGCCGCGCCCGCCCCAGCCCGGCCCGGCCCCGCGGCGGCGCGATGAGCCCGAGCCCCAGCCGGCCCGCCGCGGAGTGAGCGCGGCGCGGAGGGCGCGTTGCGCAGCTGCTCCTGCGCACCGACCCGGCCGGCGGCCCGCAGCGGCGGGAGTGAGCGCCCGCCCGGCGCTGCGCGGAGCAGGAAGCGCAGGCCACGCAGGGACCCGACTGGAACAAAGTGTGGGCCGCCGGCGGCGCGGCGCCTCGCCGGCCCTGCCCCGCGCCGCGCGCCCCGCCGCCCGCCATGGCCTCCGAGGAGCTGTACGAGGTAGCGCCCCTCCCCCGGCCCCCGCCCGGCCGCGGGGCGCTGGACGGAAGCGCGCGCGCCCGAGTTCGCGGGCCGGGGCGCGGGCGGCCGGCCGCGGGGGCGCCCGGCGGAGCGCTCGGGGGGGGCTCTGGCCTGCGGGTTGGGGGGCGGGGGGCGCGCGGACGGGAGCGGCTGTCTCCCGACTGTGCTGCCGGCCCGAGCGCTGCCCGGCACCGCGCCGAGAGGGCCGAGCGTTGACCGCATGCTCTAATTAGGGTTGGCATTGTGGCCGGAGCCAGGAAATTTAAACCTAACGCGGATCCAACCGTCATTCATTTTTGCGTCGCGGCGGTGCGAGCTTCGAGAAGGGGGCCCCCGTCGGAGCCGCGAGTGGTGGGGCCGCGGGTTTGCCAGCGTCGACTTGGAGCGGTGCGGTTGTAGGTTTGGATCTCCAGGCGTGTCTTGTGCGCCCCGATGTAACTTCTGGACGCGTTGCAAAGTCGACTTCCTGGGGAGTGCCGACGCTTGGAAAGTACTCTGTGCTTTCGGGTGCGTGTTTGTAAATACACCTTCGTAAGAGACTTCACTTGTGAATACTCCGTGGGTCCACCTTGGGTGCGTTCAGGGACCTGGCTGTTTAGGGACGTAAGGAAGCGTCTGTAACGAGCAGAGCTCCTTTGGTCCCCCACGATCCCTTAGTAAGAACCGGCTGAGACTTCCGAGGTGTCCTCTCTTGCCGGTGCGTTACCGCCCTTGGCACAGCATGCGGCTGTGTGTTGCCATCCGTGGTGGCCTTCTAGCAACTTTTTGTGCGAAAGTTGGCAGGAGGAGGCTGCCTTCTGTAGAATCCGTGGTCTGCCCGACATTGTACGTGGTTAGTGTACTTTAGCTGGCACTGAGAGTGTGCCATTCTGTTCACGTCCTTTACACATTGGCTGTCTCCTGTTGTATTCAAGATACTAATCTTGGGTCCTTTGGGGGTGTGTGCCTACTCAGTCGTGTCCCACTCTTTGGGAACCCGTGGACTGCAACCCGACCAGGCTCCTCTGTCCATGGGATTCTCCAGGCAAGAACAGTGGAGTGGGTGGCCATTTCCTCCTCCAGGGGATCTTCCCAACCCAGGAACTGAACTAGAGTCTCCTGCATTGCCAGGAGGATTCTTTACCTCGAGCCACTTGGGAAGCCCCATTTAGGGTGCTAAAGGTGGGGGGGAACAACACTCCTGTTCTCAAGCTTCCCTTCTTTCTAAGAAAGAAAGTGGTATTTGGGAAAGGCCCGGAAGTAGAGGCTGAGACCTCCAGTTGGGAAAGTACACAGCACGAGGGCAAGAGGGATTTTGGTTTCTACATTAGACTGTTGGTGAAGTTAGGCCTGAATGTTAAGCTTCCTTCATTTTTGAGGTTATAAATACACAATCGGGTCACTTGTTTCCTTAGTGTTTGGGTGAGGGCAGCACCTTATACATGAGTTGTATCTCATGTGTCACAAATTATTCTGAAAACAGCACTTTCACCACTAGTGCATTACGAACCAAATTTAGTCTCTTGCTTCTTCTGTACCTTCAGGCTTTCTGCTCTGGTGGCAGCATTCATTTATAAGTCACCTTCTGTGCAGTGCTTTCGTTCATAGAGCATGTCATTGAATGCCTGCCCTGTGGAGGCTCCATGGGGAGCCAGGGAGGGACGAGGGACGGGAATGCTTTGTGCCTCCCAAGAGCTTCTGTCGGGAGAACGAAGAGCATCGCAGAGAAACGACCCACCTGCACAGTGGAGCTCCTCATTCGGAGTTCTGATTTGGGGGAACGGTGTTGCAGGGGGTCCATTTGAGGTGACAGTCAGTGAGGTGGTCAGTGTCTTTCCAAATGAGTTTTCTTCTCCTTTACTTGTAGGCAGCACTGTGTCTATATCAGGATTGCAAGTTTATCTGAAAGTTCTGCATAGCGATTGAGAGCCTGGATTTGGAGTCAGAAAACCGAGTTATTGACATCACCTTGAGCAAATTACTTGAAAGCTCAGTGTCCTCATCTGTAAAACTGGAATCAAAAGCTTCCCTCATAGAGCTGTGAAGTTTAAGTGAAAAAGACGTGTAAAGCAGACCCACGGTTCCCAGAGAGCGCACTCAGAAGGAGACGGTTGTTATTGTGTTTTAACTGGTCTAACATGCCTCTCTGAAGTCTGGTTTTGTTTCTAAAGGTATAGAGTTGTCCTGGTTTAATCAAGGCAATATTCCTTGTTGTTTGACGTCAACACGGCATCTGCCTGGCTGCTTGTCAGGTGGGGAAGGGAACGGTGTGGGAAGTACCAAGATAGGTTAGTAACAAGTTCCCGGGGCACCAGTTGCCTGGTCTTGTCCAGTTCTGCTTAAATCGAAGTCAGAGTTTCTTGTTTGGGCTCCACCTCCACAATTCCACAGGGATGTGTTGACAGAGAGGAAGTTCAGAGTCTTGCTTTTTGAAGTATCTTGGGATGGTAAGAACAGGGCATCTGCCGTAGCCTCTTGAACTTGGGTGAGGTCCTTTTTTTTCCTCACCTGAAGAGAAATGAGACCTCTGACACTTAGCACGGTTTCTGGTCTGAAGTGATAGGTCCTTGGTCAGTGGTGAAGTGGTCACGGTAGCCGTGCCTCATGAATACAGAAGAGAACAGAGCCCAGCAAGGTGGAAGCAGCATCAGCCTTTTACAGCATTGAAGAGCTGCTGTTGGTTGAGGGACAGAATCGCTTTACTCTCTGCGTCTCCAGCAGCTAGGATCAGGGGAGGCAGATTTTTCTACATTTACCCATCCTGCGAAGTTAATAGTGTACAGAAGTCAGCCACACATTTTGTGTAGAGTACCAGCTAGTTGGTAATATCAGAGACCTTGCAGGCTGCGTGGTCTGTTACCACTGCTCAGCTCTGCTGCTGTCGCTCAGAAGCATCCACAGGCCAGGCTCCAGTAAAACTTTTCATGGGTGGTAAAATTCAAATTTCATATAATTTTTACATGTCATGTAATAGTCTTCCTTTTTAAAAAAAGAATCACTTGGAAATGTGAAAAAAAAATACAGTCTTAGCCTGTGGATTCTACAAAACAGGCAGTGGGCTCAATCAATCCTGTGGGTCTTAGTTTGCTGATCTCAGCTTTAGATGGTCAGCTGTTCTGGAGGCAAGGTTTGCACGGGGCTGGGGAGCATGGATGGTGGGGCGTGGAGCAGTTAAAGGGCTTATATGCAGAGTACATCATGAGGAATGCTGGGCTGGAAGAAGCACAAGCTGGAATCAAGATTGCCGGGAGAAATATCAATAACCTCAGATATGCAGATGACACCACCCTTATGGCAGAAAGTGAAGAGGAACTCAAAAGCCTCTTGATGAAAGTGAAAGAGGAGAGTGAAAAGGTTGGCTTGAAGCTCAGCATTCAGAAAACAAAGATCATGGCATCTGGTCCCATCACTTCATGGGAAATAGATGGAAAAACAGTGGAAACAGTGTCAGACTTTATTTTTTTGGGCTCCAAAATCACTGCAGATGCTGATTGCAGCCATGAAATTAAAAGACGCTTACCCCTTGGAAGGAAAGTTATGACCAACCTTGATAGTATATTAAAAAGCAGAGACATTACTTTGCCAACCAAGGTCCGTCTAGTCAAGGCTATGGTTTTTCCCGTGGTCATGTATGGATGTGAGAGTTGGACTGTGAAGAAGGCTGATCGCCGAAGAATTGATGCTTTTGAACTGTGGTGCTGGAGAAGACTCTTGAGAGTCCCTTGTACTGCAAGGAGATCCAACCAGTCCATCTAAAGATCAATCCTGGGTGTTCATTGGAAGGACTGATGCTAAAGCTGAAACTGCAATACTTTGGCCACCTCATGCGACGAGTTGACTCACTGGAAAAGACTGATGCTGGGAAGAATTGGGGGCAGGAGGAGAAGGGGATGACAGAATGAGTTGGCTGGATGGCATCACCGACTCGATGGACATGAGTTTGAGTGAACTCCGGGAGTTGGTGATGGACAGGGAGGCCTGGCGTGCTGTGATTCATGGGGTCGCGGAGAGTTGGACACGATGAGCGACTGAAATGAATGAATGAACCCCAATCCCAGCGCTCGGCTTTAGAACCAGAAGTGTGGGCTCCAGTCTTCCCTTCTGGGCTAGGAAGGGAAGAGCTGTATATCTTAAGTAGCTGAATCTCCCCCAAACTTCCTCATCTGTGAAATGGGAATGGTGACCACTGCTTCAGAGAAGAGTGAAGCCTGAGTAACATTAGCATCTCAGAGCAGTTGGTAACGTTACCCTATGAAACATCTTTATTTTCTTGCATTCTTTTAAAAAAAGAAAAACCACCGCCCGCTCACACCCTGAAAGCAGACTTTCTTTTCTTTGAGATTTCTAAGTGTCAAGTGAATTGATTTTATCACCAAAGAAAACTGTGAACTCCAGAGGATCTTAATTTATCTAGTGGACAAATAACCATCAGATTGAATTCATGTGGGCTGAGCGAAGAATCTAAAACAATGGAAACAGTATTCTTCTTTTATCTTGATCATTCTTTTTCTCATTGGTTGTGGGCTTTTCTCCCCCTGAGAATTAGTGTAATAGTTAATTTAAATTTCAGGAAGACCTCAGTTATCCAGTCTTGGCCTTCAGAGAAAATATTTATTCAACACATACCTGTTTCAGGTAATGAAAAATGAAAGTAAGCTTTCAAGAATGAATTTATATCTGGCTTACAAAACATGTCTTCAGGTTGATTAGTTTGGACTGATAATCAGGATTTGGGGGAGAGTTAAGTGTTTGGAGTCTTTCTCCTCCCTTTGGGATAAGATTGTCCCTCTCCTGTGCATTGCAAGACTTTTCCGTACACGGACCAGAAGCACAGTTATAAATCAGGTTGTCTGGGTAGTTCAGATGGAAGTCACAAAGGTCAGGAGACCTTCCATGAACGTTGGTCAAGATGAACCAGCATCTGTAGTGTGTGGTTTGTTGGCTCTTAAGATTGAGGTCCCTTGAAATAAGAGAGAACTCAGAGCCTGTTTTACACAGTGAAGTAAGTTAGAGAAAAACAGATATCATCTATTAAACAGACATATACGAAATCTAGAGAAATGGTATTGAACCTCTTTGCAGGGCAGCAGTGGAGACGCAGACATAAAGAACACCCTTGTGAACACAGTGGGGAAGGAGAGGGTGGGATGGATGAGGGTAGCTTGGAAACACACTGCTGCATGTAAAACAGCTAGTGGGAATTTGCTGTGTGACACGGGGAGCTCGGCCCTTGCTCTGTGTCAGCCGAAAGAGGTGGGATGGAGCGAGGGGTGGGATGGGGTTAGAGGTGGGAGGGAAATTCAAGAGGGAAGGGACAGGCTGAGTCACGTTGTAGGGCAGAAGCCAGTATGACATTGTAGATCAATTATCCTCCAGTTAAAAAAAATTAAGAGTTATTTGCTGGAATTGATTGTGTGGTAGTAGAGGCACGTGTATGTGTGTGTTGAAAATTAACACAGTCTGTTAAATGTGAATTGCTGAGGGTATTTATGCATTTGCCTGGTGAGGAGAATGGAGACATCTCCTGTGCGTTTCCTTTGAATTTGCTTCCAGCTCCTGTGTATTTAAGTTTTTCTGTTTTTGCTGTGATACCTAAGATGTCTCATGCTCTGTAGTGATTTTAACCACCAAACATATTTTCATGATACGTAGGAAATGCTTCATTAAGTTTTGAGTGTCTGAGCTACATAAAGCCGTGTCTGAGTCGAGCTTTTGTGGGGGGTCTTTATTTGTATATTGTGTGTGGGTCCTATTAAAATGCAGATTCTGGGTCCCAAACCTTAAGTTTGTCATTTGCTGTGTTTGGATGGAGGCTATACCAGATTCTGGGTCCCAAACCCTAAGTTTGTAATTTGCTGTGTTTGAATGGAGACCAGAATCTCTGCTTCACACAGACACCTTCCTTCTTGAGGGTGGATTTGGGAACCTCCGGATTGCACCAGCCTGTTTCGACAACACCGAGGGGTCGGGATGTGCCTTTGCAGAAGCCGGGCTCCAGGGGGACCACACGAGTCTGTTTTGCAGGCTCTTTGACTGTCGTTGCCCCTGATTACGGAGAAGGCAATGGCAAGCCACTCCAGTACTCTTGCCTAGAAAATCCCATGGATGGAGGAGCCTGGTAGGCTGCCGTCCATGGGGTCGCTAAGAGTTGGACACGACTGAGCGACTTCACTTTCACACATTGGAGAAGGAAATGGCAACCCACTCCAGTGTTCTTGCCTGGAGAATCCCAGGGACGGGGGCTTCTGTCTGTGGGGTCACACAGAGTCGGACACGACTGAAGTGACGCAGCAGTAGCCCCTGATTAACTGAGTGTTCCAGGAAGGGAGCGTTAAAAACACTCAGTCATGAGGTTAAGGACTGTTTCTGGAATGTCTTGTTTTTCTGTCTTCACTTGGCGTCCTTGTCCACCAGGTTGTAAGATTGGTGTGGACTGTCTTTAAGAACTCTTTTCTGGTCATTATTTCCCACAGTTCAGATTTTGCAGTAGTTGTGCTGGTTGTTGGATTATGTTTTAATGACAGAGTGAATTAAAGGAATGACTTGCCTCCAGATTCCTCCTCCCCAAACTTGGTGTTCCTTTTACACTCAGCCCCTCATTGGCATATGTGGTTTTAAGTGTGGGATGGGGAGAGCATCTAACTTTACTGTTTCCCACACAGACTTAACTCTCTCCAGCGTTTTAAGCTGGTAAAGGTCTGGGAGGACCCATGTTTGGGAAAGGCCTTTTGCTTTGGTGTGAAAATTTGTTCAAGTCCTAAGTGTTTTTCCGGGAAAGAGGATCAGCAGCTTTTTTCTGTTTCTAAGAGGGATCTAGGACTCCCAGAAAAGAATCAAACTTGTCCTTGAGACCTTTGAGCTAAAACTGGAGTTTCACACCCCTTCATTGACCACTTTGACATCGTTTTTGCCAAACTCTGCTCTGCTTCAGCCAGAGCCTGAGGTGAAGTGATGCTCATACGTCATGACCGGGTGTGAGGCTGTATGCTGTTGGCAGCCTGTAAGGGGCTCTTCTTGGGGTTTTACATCCATGAAGCCTGCAGTTAGTATTTCAGCTCCGCTTCTGATGGTGCAAGGACTGCAGGTCCTGTAGCACTGATCCAGCCCGAAACTCACATGCTCTTCTTTTCCAGTGTTCAGCAACCTGTGTGCACAGAACCTCACCAAGCAGAACCTGGTTGTTCCATACAGACAGCGTTTGTTTAGCTTCACCTGCATCTTTGCCAGTTTCTCTGATTTATCAGTCTCATCTCAGAACTTCCTTCTGCCCGCCCACCCCCCGACTTTCCTCAAGTATATTCTTCAGAGATTTCTCGAGTGAAGGGTTGTTGGTGGGAAAGTCTCCGGAAATGTGTTTATTTTGCCCTCGTCTTTATTTAGAGTCAGATCAGTTATTTGAGTAATTTCCTTCAGCACCTTGAAGCTGTAGTTCCCATGTCCCCTGGCTTCCCCGTTGCCGCTGAGGAGGCGGTTGTCAGTCTAGAGGTCTGCGCTCTGCCTCTGGTGGCTCTGGGGCCCTCTCCTTGTCTTTGGTGTTCCCTAGCCTTGTCACAGGGTGTCTCTGTAACTTCCTGTTTGTTGACCGTCTTGGTGTCTGCTCTGTTTTCCTTGTGGATTTGTGCCTTGCCAGTTCTGAAAGACTGTTGGCCGTCTTACCATCTGACCCCACTGGGCTTCTAACCCCTGCCCAGAATCCACGGGGCGCTCACCGGGTCTCCCCGCATCTCACTGTCTTGTAGGCCTCTCCTAGTGTCTGTTTTGCTTGCATCCTGGGTATGTCCTTGGATCTCACTTCTGGTTTGCTGATGGGCTGTGTCTAATCGTCCATTAACTCATCCATTGAGTCTTTCGTTTTAACAGTGGTGTTTTTTGGTTCTGAATATTCTGGTCCTCCCCCACCCCTCCCCGTCAGTCTGGCTGCCTTTCTTCCTCTTTGGCGTTTGTCTACTTTTATGACTGACTTACTCATGGTTGGGTTGGGTTGGAGGAAGTTCCTGGGGCTCATGGATATTTTCCTTGCTTACCGCGAGCCCAGTGAGGTGTTAAGAGTTATATTTTATTGATGATCTAGTTATTTTTCAGTGAGAGTGCCTTTCGGAAACTAGCTTTTTTTTTTTCCCCAGAATCTGAAGAAACGGTTCTGATTTGAAATTTGTGGTATCACGAGTAGGGATCAAGAGCTTGAGCCAACACTTAAGGTTTACCTAAAGATAGAATGCAGAAAAAGAGTGAACTGGATTTCAAGGGTAACTTTATTCAAATGGACGTAAGAGTTACAGTGAGTGCTTCTGAAACAAAATGCACAGCACCTTCGCTCTGCCTTCCTGCTCTGTCTGCGAGTCTTGCCTGATGTCCCTTCGCCCAAGGCTGGCCGGAGCCAGTGAAGCCACCGCGGTTGGCCCGCTTGGTCCACCTCTGCCCCCCCGCCCCTCCCCCACCTCTGTGGTGCCAGTCCATTGTGGCTTCACCAGCTGGGCAGCCCCAGTGCCCATCCTCATTCAGAAGCTTATCAGAGGTCACCGTTAGCAGGAAACCTCCCTCCCCTTCAGACTCTGGGTGACTCATTTCCTTTTAATAATTTGTGTTTGCTTAAGCATTACTTATAAGTAAGTAATGTAAGCATTTCTTCCAAGGTGGCTCAGACGGTAAAGAAACCACCTGCCAATTCAGGAAACACTGGTTCGATCCCTGGGTCAGGAAGATCCCCTGGAGAAGGAAATGGCAACCTACTCTAATGTTCTTGCTTGGAAAATGCCACAGGGTCCGAGGAGCCTGGCGGGCTACAGTCCATGGGGTCTCAGAGAGTTGGACACAACTAATATCTAACAACGACCGTGCGTGACCTTCTCTAGGTTTTAAATATGACGAACATTTTCTCCTGGGACGATCGCCTGTCTATTTTGGGGTTTATTTTAGTGTCTCCTCTGAGGGTGTGAACGTGGAGAGCAGTTAATAATTGCTGACTTGCAGCTCAAATACAAATGTTATAGTGACTGGAGTTGCATTATTTGAAATTATACCATATATGTGAGAATTGTGCATTTAGGTGTCTTGTTTGAAAAGCCATATGGTGTTTTGGAGGAAAGTTATTTCTAAACTTGATACAAATAATTTGAAGGAAAAGTGTGTTCCTGGAAAGAGTATTTGAAACGTTGGCCACAGCATTTATGTTTACCCGCCGGGTGAAAAGTGTGTGTGTGTCTAACCAATAGTGTTCTCTAGTTGGGAGAAGTTAGCACAGTATTTTTGGGAAGTATCTTTATTTTTTTGTCTTTGCCATGTGAGGCTTTCAAGAGGTTGGTAGTTTGCAGCCTTTGTTGGTTGACAACCCCGCTTCCCCACCCCTGGTTGGTTGCAGGTCAGGAATACCTTTGGTTACAGTGGTAACTTTCTCATCAGTAGATGACTGTTGGGAGTTCAGAGCAGCCCAGAGTTGGCGGCGGCTTGTCTTAGCGTGTAACTGATCTGGAAGCCTCAGCTGTTCAGAAAGTGTGAGAACAAAGGCAGAAGAAGTGCTCCTGACTAACAGGTTGTTACACCCCAGACACACTGGACGCTCCATGTCTCTTGGAGACCGACCACCTGTATTTTCGGTACGATGCGCTTGGGCTCCCTGGCTTCCTTAGCGTGTTAGGAGCAGCGAGCTGGAAGGGGAGAGGGAGCCACTGAGGGCAGGCAAGCCGACCTGAGGAAGTGTGCTCTCGAGACAGGCTGCAGAGGGACGCTGGTGGTGGCACCCGTGGTCACAGATCACAGGGACTCCTGAGCCCCTCCAGCTGCTGAAGAGCCTGTTTACAAAGAGAAAAGCCCTGGGTCGAAAAGAGCGATCAAAAATGAGTTGTAAAAGTTTGGGGATGTAAGCGACAGAGCTCAGTTTAGTGCTGTGGTCCGTTCTCCAAAGTGTCCCCACTCAGGGATTCCTGACAGTGGAGGAGAGAGAGCGAACGTCGTCATCAGGCGGGGAGGGAAGGGGGTTGCAGGCCCCACCTGGCTTTGAATCCTCTGGTCCTCCGGAAACTTCTATGGAGCCAGCAGTGTGCTGCATGGAATGATCTTTGGCTTGACAAGAAGTGTTTTAAGAGTAATTGCCAGTCAGTGCTTCTCCATGAATCTTGGTCGGCTTGATGCTTCAGGAAACGAGCTGGGAGTCGGTGTGTTTGTTCAGCTCCTCACCACCCCTGCGCCCCGGGGTGAGGGCAGGGACCGGCCCTGTCCTCTTCCGTGACAGCGCTGGGTGGCGGAAGGATTAGCTGATTTTGGTGAAATGTGAATGAGAATATTTGAACTGAGTCACCGATAAACAATTTAAGAAATCTTGTTTCAGCCCTTGCTTTTACCCTTGACGTTGGAAAGACGTTTAATTTCTCTCTGAAGTCGTCTGGGTGTTGAAGGAAGGTGCAGGGACAGTGTCTGCCTCCTCTGCTTCTCCGAGGAGCGGGGTGTTGGCGCTGGGCCCGCCTGCTGTGCGCCTCCCGACCCTGGGCTGGCCAGAGCCCCCAGGAAATGTCCTGTCTCCCGGGCTGCGTCCTTCATGCCTCCCTCCCTCCGTCCCGCATCTCCCGTCCCCTCGGCCAGGCTGGTCCCTGCAGCCTGATTTCCATCCTCCGCAAACTGCCCTTGGAGGCTCCTGACCCGGACAGGCTCTGGCTTGTCACTCCACTCGGAGCTCTGCACGTGGGCTTCCGGCTGCCGGCTTGGCTCACCTCACTTCTCAGGGATTCAGAGGGAGCCCCCCGACCTGCCTGACGCCCCAGAGTCCCGAGGCGGCGGCCCTGGCTCTCCGGTCCCCCCACCCCCCGGACTTGGGCCTCTGACTGCCTCCTCTCGCAGGTGTACCCTTTGCACTCACAGCAACAGGTGGGTGACTGTTGTGTGATCCCTCCTAAGGGATGAGCAGCGTGTGCGGAGGTGGGGGCGCTGCCTGGAGCAGGACTCTGGCGCCTCCTCTCCCGGTGTATGCAGGCGCTGATGGGCACAGACGGGGGAAGGCCCCTCCTGAGTCACCACTGGCTTCCGCTCCTCAAGCTTTCTGAGACAGTAGCGTGGCCGGCCGGGGGAAATGCCGGGGTCGACCAGCCCTGCTTTCTCGCCGGCCTGGCTGTAGGACCTGACGGGCCTCCCCCAAAGACTCCTCTGAGTCCCCCCTGGTGGCAGGAGCCCCAGAGAGGCACACTAAAGCACCCGCTGCCCGAGGAGAAAGGGGCTTGAGAGCCCCGTGTGGGGGCAGGTGGGCTTCTGGGCCGTGTGCAGTGCATGCTGGTGGCCCCGGGGGGGCTGCAGGGTCTGCTCTAAACAGAAGCTCTCGTCTGATCTCTCTGTCTTCCTGGGTCGGGACCGGAGCGGAGGTCTCCTCCGCCTGCTGCTCTGCTGTGCTCTCCCCCTCCTGCCCCGTCGGGCAGTGCAGCGTTGAACTGTTCACAGAAGTTTAATGAGGAAACCAAGCGAACAATAGCATCGCTCTGTCTTTCCAAACCAACTTCTGAACTGAATCCAGCTTTGCTTTCCGTGTATCTGTCCTCCCTGCCCTTTCCTGGAAGGTTTTGCCCTGAGTGGGAGACAGAGTTCTCAGTCCGGTTGGACATCATTATCGGTCTAGGACGGGTCATCGGTCAGGTTTCTGCTTGTCTGTTAGGCGTAAGAGGTTAGTAATGGTACAGAAACTCGGCGAACGTGTGGGGAGGTTTACCTTTCTCCGTCTGTGTTCCATATACCTTAGCAGGGGTTAGCGAGAAGCTATTTGGTTAACATTCTTAAATGATTTATGGGTTTGTTAAAAGTGGCATTTGAAAAATTTCTTCAAGAGAGTTTATAATGATACCTTTTAAACATGAACCTTGCTTAAACCTTAAAAAAATCTTTTAAGTTTGGATGATCAGTTAACCATGCCATGGCAGTACTGTCTATGTATATGTAGGTGGTACCCGTGGTAAAGAATCCTCCTGCTAGTGCAGAAGACATAAGAGATGGGGGTTCAGTCCCTGGGTCGGAAAGATCCCCTGGAGGAGGGAATAGCAACTCACTGCAGGATTCTTGCCTGGAGAATCCCATGGACAGAGGAGCCTGGCGGGCTACAATCCATGGGGTCACACTGAGTCGGACACGACTGAAGCATCTCAGCACACAGGCAGATGTTTTGCAAGCTTTATATAAGTTTCTGAGTCTTGGAGGCATTACCTTGGGTGGATTAGGCTTTATGTTAAGGTGTTAGAGATTATTCTCTAAGACACATGCTAGCTAACACCTTAACAACACACAAAAAAAGAATCCACTCACTGTTGTTGCCCTGAGGACTGGAGTTTTAAGGGTTTCTTATTTCTTGAACTGTTTATAGTATAAGTTAGCAGAAGATGGTGGTTCAGGTATTAAAAAACAAGCAGGATCCCAACAGCATCCTCACTTGCCTTTCTCTCCATGGTCTCCATCCTTGGGGTCACTAAGCAGACGCAGAGAAGATGTGACTAAAACAGCAACGTTTTCTCATGTGGCTCCTGGGAGCTCCCAGGAATTGCCGGTAGGGTTCATGTGCCCAGCAGCGTGGAAGTCTTTGTATGGACCTAAAACTAGTGACTAATTATAGGGTAGAGAATGAACCGGCTTTGTATGAGATTAAGCTAATTTGCAAGGAGCGTGAACTTAATGCATCAACACAGGTAACAGTTTCTGAATATCACCAAGGATTTTGGGTTGAACAGGTGGCTGTAACGAAGCACAAAACATTGATGAAAAGAAAGATCAGAGATTCCAGTTGCCCAGAATTTTGTCCACAAGAGAATTTGAAAGTGTGAGGGAAACCACTTTTGATTTACAGCATATCACCAACTTAACTCGCTCAGACTTTATAGTTCTGAATTACTCTGATTCTTTCTCAGATTCATTTTTTGTGAATTTTGGGCACCATGGGAGATATTCAAAAGACTGAGGGCAATCCTAAAAGAGGAAAAAGTCCCGAGAATGTTTGGTGTTGTCAGCAGCCTCTTTGAAATAAAGAGTTTGGTCTCTTGCAGTCACTTCTGCTTGAGTTAGCGGACGCGCGTGTGGCAGGCAGGTGCTTTGAATTTTGTGGTCTCATCACCTTACTCATAGTTTGTACATAGAGGCTCTGTGTGTGTCTAAGGAGAAACGAAGACGGAGGTCAACGGGGAAAAAGACTTCCCCTGCTCTAACACCCAGGGTATCCACCGTAAGCCGGAGAGGCCCGTCATGAGGGACAGCTCTGTGCATGAATGCAGGTAGAAGGGTGCATTTACAAGTCACAGTTACGTCATAAGAACAATTATATCCATGCTGTTCAGAAGACACACAGAAGTTAACACTCAGGGAATTGTGTAGTGTACTATAAAAACCTTTTTAGGTTAACCTGTCCATTTTTCTTCTACTTTTTTCTTGTTGAAGTTCTTTGTAATTGATCCTACTCTTTGTTATTTGTCTTGTAAATATCTGTATCTGTCCTCACTCTCAAAAGATTTTGAAATCCGTAACCTTAAATATTTCACCTACAAAGTTAATGAATCTCCATTTTAATGTAATCCAGTTTTTCTTCCTCATTTCATTTCTCATTCAGGAAACGCTTCCTATCCCCTGATCACTGTCATCTTCTCATCCAAAAGCTTTGCGTCTTACGGTGAGAAAGCCCTGCGGTTTGTTCTCGTGGTATGTGCTGGGATCTGGTTTGTCTTTGAGCTGCGGATTGTCTGCTGTCTCGGTTTGTTGAACCGGTCACCCTCTCCCCCACCTGTCTGCCCCTCTGCCGTGTGTGAAGCTTCCGTGTGTGTGCGCACGCACGTCAGTTTCTTCTGCTCGCCCAATGTTTGTCTCGTCCTGATCACACCTGCCTGTTGCACTTGGTATGGCTTTATAATAAGCCTGGGAAACTTGCCCTGCCGGACATGGTGACCGTGTTCTCTTTGCTGAAAGATGGCTCAGCAGTTGGTGGTGGCCTGTTCTTCCTCTTCCCCGCAAGGCCGGGGTTGCGTGCGTGGGTCCCTAACCCTGACCGACAGACGAGTCCCACCGGGTGCTCAGCTTCTCGTGGTGCTAGCAGGCTAAGTGGGGCGGCAGCCGAGAGCTTGGGTTGTGGGTTAGTTTTATGTTCATTGTCAGAGAAGGCCCCACTGATACGGTGACTTTGGAACTTGTAAAGGAAGGAATGCCCCTGGAGGCTGGTGTGTCTGGAGCTGGAGAGACGGCTGGTACCTGAGGTTGGGGTCCGGGGTCCAGGCGGGGGCCCTTTGTAGGTGTGCTCAATACTCCGAGTTTGGTCTTTACTGAGCCAGGGAGCCTTGGGAGGGGTGACGTACTCAAATTCACATTTTTGAAGGGTTGTGTGGGATGCTGTTATATACCAAGAACCAGCTGGGGCGGGGCTAGGGAGGAAGACTGGCAGAGTGGCCCGGGCCGAAGATGCTGGCATTTGATACCCGGGGGGCGGGGTGGTGGAGTACTGAGGAGTGATTGCCCCCGGGGTCTGTGTCAAAGGTGGAGCTGAGCACGCCTGACTCGAGGATTGGCGTCGGGTGTGACGAAGAAGTGGGAAGAACCCGGGGTTTTGAGGCTTGCGTCACTCGGAGAATGGGGTCGGCCAGTTGTTCAGACAGGCGTGACTGCTCAGGGCTCAGCTTTCGTTTTCTCGCTGGAGAGATCTAAGGGGGTGGATAAGTGGCAGTTGGGTCTTGGACGTGTTAAGTTCGAGATGCTTTTTAGACATCCAGGCATGGGTGGGCGGCAGCGGCCTGAGCTACGAGCCTAGCATGTAGGGCACGTGCTTCGGCGGGAGATGCTTTTGGGGGATGTCCACCTCTGGAGAGCTGGTGCGATTCCCCTCACTGGCCTGGGCTCAGAGTTAGGGAGTCTTCATTGGATAAACCTGGGGCTTCTCAGGTAGCACAGTGGTAACAGAACTCACTTGCCGGTGCAGGAGACACAAGAGACTCGGGTTCGATCCCTGGGTCAGGAAGATTTCCTGGAGGAGGGCATGGCAGCCCACTGCAGTATCCCTGCCTGGAGCATCCCACAGACAGGGGAGCCTGGCCGGCTGCAGTCCGCAGGGTCGCAAAGAGTCAGACACGACTGAGGCGAGTCGGCCCCCACGGTACACGACAGTGGTTTTGGAAGCCGGGGAAGGATGGTGCCCGGGGGTGAGTGTAGGTGGAGAGGAGACTTGAAAGTTGAGTGTCGTAGGTACGTTCTTCCGTCGAGCTGGCGGGGCGGGGGATGAAGATGCAGTGTGGGCAGGAAAGCAGGAGAAAGCCGGCGGTGCGCTGGGGCAGGTGAGGAACGACTATGGCCTGTGCCGCCGGGACGACCTAGGATTGACCTTTAGGTTTGGCAGCGGCTGGTGGGGGAGTCCAGGGGCTCCACCTGGCGTGGGCTCGTGAGAGCGTGGGAAAAGAGAGACGGAGGCAGTTCTCAGGACCAGTTTTTCCAAAAGGGAGCTGGGAGGGCCACAGTTTGTTTGCTTTAAGATAGAGATTATAGAGTGTTGTGTGATGCTGGGGAGGGGCTCATGGAAGAGAGATGAATGAATCAGGAAGCTGCCCTCTCTCACCCCTCCCCCCTTTTGGTTCTTAACTAGTGTTTCATTACCCGCTTTTAGAAGGCTTCACGGCCGTTCTTAGATTTGTTCAGTGGTATTTTTTAACTAGGTAATAATTTGTGCGTAGGAAGGCTGTTCGTGCCCGACCGCTGTGTCTGGCCACCTTGTTGAACTCCCTCGTTTGAAAATGTAGTAGACGCTTTTGGGTTTATATGTAAATGATCATCTTGTGGAAATAGGGGTGATCGTATATTTTTTTCTTTTAGAATTTATACTTGTTTGTTAACCTTGTTACTTTGGCTGGGACCATCAGTACGGTGTTGAGAATCAGTTATAAAAACAAGCATTCTTACTTTAAATTCTGAGACGTCTGTAAAATTTTATTATTAAGGAAAAGCTGTAGATAGTTGCTAAGATACCTTTTTTAAAAAAGAATCTGGTTGAAGTTCTCTTATTTCTAGCATGTGAGGAATTCTTAATCCTGAATGGTTAATGAATTGTATGGGATGTGCTTTCTGCATTTATTACAGATTGTCATTTCACCCCCTTGTTCTTTTGACTATTTTAATGTATATTATCTGGTGTTAAGCCATCCTTGCATTTCTGGGATAAACACTAGTCATACTGTATTATTTCATGTGTTGTAATAGTCCCTTGAAAGAAAGGTAACCAACTTACTATTTTTTTAAATTATGAAACACTTGCTGAATCCTTGGATTTTCTGTATTTTGATTTTCTGTTTCTGAAATTTTTACCTGTCTATAAAATCACCTGAACTTCTGTTTCCTTTTAAAATGGAAGATCTATTTGATTATTCATTAGATAATTAACCTTGTATTGATTTATTGGTGCTTTCTATTAAGTCAGTTGCAGCCTAAAGTTTTTTATGTTAGAGTATTTTAGGATATTTAAAAACCTTTACATACTGGATCTGTGATTATATACCTTGGACATGCTTTTGTTTTTTGTGCTTTTTTCTTACAAATATTTTATCTCATTTGATTCTTCTTAGAAGAATCCATTTTTTTGTTTTATTGATTCTTTATATCTTTGCTTTCGACTTTATTGCTCGCTCTTGGTCTCCTTCTGCCTTCTTTAGTTCTCTGGTTCTTTTCCTAGCTTACTGAGTTGAACATTTAGCTCATGCTGTTGTTTAATGAAGGCTATAAAATTACCTTGTGAGTGCAGCTTTAGCCACATCCTACAAGTTTTATTTTTTAAATCTTAAGTCTCTTTAGATTTTTCTATTTATTTAAAGTAAATTAACTTACCTGTTTGATTAGGATTTTTTTTTCATGTTTTAAAATCCAAAAAGTATAAAAAATTTACAACCCCAAGGATTTTGTCTATTTTTTGAGTACTTAAACGTAAAATGTAAATATTCTTAAAGTGAAAATATTTCTTTACTATGTGTTTTCTAATTGAATTACCCTGTGGCCAGAGAATGGTCTTTATGAAATTTTAATTCTGGAGGTTTCCTTCTGTGATCTTATAAAAGGGATTAAGTTCAAGATTTGTTTGGTTCAGAGTTCTGTGTGTGGATTTGTAATGTGTATGTATGTATATATATACACACACACAACACACATACATGTACATGTAAAAAGTTAGGTATTTATCAAGCATTGACTATATATGCTGTGATGTGTAGTGCACCTTTTAATGAATTTTTCCCTTCAAATTTGTTTTCATATGTTGCTACACTAACATGTTTTTGTTAGTGTTTTCTAGTCATATCTTTTTCCTTTTTAATTTAAAATCTGGTTTTATTTAGAAGTGTCTTTTGATAGCAACATATAGTAAGATTTTTAAAACTTCAGTGTGATGAGCATTCTTTGGCATTGCCTTTCTTTGGGATTGAAATGAAAACTGACCTTTTCCAGTCCTGAGTTTTCCAAATTTGCTGGCGTATTAAATGTAGCAGTATCACAGCATCATCTTTCAGGATTTGAAATAGCTCAACTGGAATTCCATCACCTCCACTAGCTTTGTTCATAATGATGCTTCCTAAGGCCCACTTGACTTCGCATTCCAGGATGTGTGGCTCTAGGTAAGTGATCACATCATCGTGATTATCTGGGTTGTGAAGATCTTTTTTGTACAGTTCTTCTGTGTATTCTTGCCACCTCTTCTTAATATCTTCTGCTTCTGTTAGGGCCATACCATTTCTGTACTCATTACCTAATTTGAGAACATTTCCACACCTCAGAAAGAAGCTCCATACCCATTGGCTGTCAGTCGCCACCCCTGGACCCCTAGGAAGCACTAATCTAGTTTCTCTGTCAATGTGTCTGTACTGGACATTTCAGGTAAATGGAGTCACAGTACAATATGTGGTTTGTCTTCCTGGTTTCTTTTCTAATATGCTAATGATTTAGCATAATGTTTTCATGTATCAGTGTATTGTTTCTTTTATGACTGAATAATATGCCATTTTGTGACTAAACCACATTTTGATTATTCATTGATCATTGATGGATATTTGAGTTATTTCTATTTTTTTGTGTGTGTTAGGAGTAATCCTGCAGTGAACATTTATGTAGAAGCTTTTATGTTCTCTTGAATATGTATTTAGGGGTAGACTGTGTTACATCTTTTAATTTTAGCAAGGATTTGAGGTAGTAAATTCTTGACATGTGTACATCTAAAGATAATCTTACTATTATATTGTCATTGTTAATGACTTTTTAGCTGGGAATAGATTTTATTGGTTGACAGTTAAAATTCATTAGCTTTGCAGCTGATAAAAAAATCTGCTCCTCTTTTCTTTATAAGTCATCTGAGTTTCTGGTGGTTTAAAATTTCTTACCCATGATAGTTCTGTAGTTTTATTACTGTGAGTCTAAGAGTGGATATGATACACTTTTGATCTGAGTGTGTGAATGATCTGAGGATGTTTGGTCCTTTTAATCTTTGTTACTGCCTTGAGGAATTGTGTCCCTATGTTCATACAGTAAAATGGGTCTGTAGTTTCCTCTCCTTGCTTCATGTCAGAGTTACGTGGGTATCATAAAAGGAGTTAAGCATTCCCCTCTCGCGCTTTCTGAAGTTGGTTTTGATTCTTTATGAATGTTTACTAGAATTTATTAGTGGAACCATCTGAAATTTTCTTAGTGTTGCGTTAGATTATGAATTCACTATCTTTTTTGGGTTTTGTGTTTGTCAAAGTTTAAATTTTTCATTTTGACTTTTCTGTTGGTTTTCTAGCTATATTTCATTGCTTTTTCTTTTTTTGAGGGGTGTGTAATGGTCGCTCTCTGGGGATTGCGAAATGCGTTTTGGCTTTATCCCAATGTGGTCAGTATTGGTCTTGAATCAGCTTGGGTGAAACCCGGAATTTCTTCAGTAGTGTGTTTCCGTTTCCTCCCTCTTACCTGTAGGAGAATCATGTGTACTTCATCTAGTTTTTCCTGCCGTGTATTTCCATTTCCTCCTCTGATCCTCAGCATCGCTGCCTGTTAACGTTTACATACCTTGTAAACTCATCAGTAGTGCTGTGATTTTTGCTTTAAGTTGTCATCTTTCATAGAAGCTGAGAAATCACGTGTTATGTGTATATCTAGTCCTCCCTTAGTGTCCACAGGGAATTGGTTGTGAGACACCCATGCATACCAAGTCTGCACATACTCGAATTTCTTATATAAAATGGTGTAGTGCTTTCCTATAATCTGTGCACATCCTCCCGTATACTTTAAATCATCTCTAGGTGACTTATAATATCTAATAGTGTAAGTGCTATGTAAATGGTGGCCAGTGTGTTAAAAATTCAGGTTTTGCTTTTGGGGACTTTGTGGAAGTTTTTTTCCCTGAATATTTTCAGCCCACTCTTGGTTGAATACGTGGATGTGGCACGTGTGAGCCCTGTACTCACCGTGACTGTTTCTGGCTTTATTTCTTCACGTACATTCAAGTGACCAGCTAGTGTGATTGCCGTTCAGACAAGAGAACTTTTTTTTAGCATTTCTTATAGTCATATCTGCTCGTGATAAAGTGTTTTCTGTTAGATGTCCTCGTTTCACCCACAACTTTAAAGAATAGTTTTGCTGGATACTGGGATTCTTGGTTGACAGGGTTTTTTTTTTTGTTTTTGCTTCCCCCCACCGCTCCTTAGGCAGTTTGAATATTTGGTTCCAGTGTCTTCAGACTTCCCTGGTTTCTTAACGAGAAGTCAGTGTATGTTCTTATCTTTATTGTCTTTGTTTCCCTGTATATAAAATGTCATTTTTCTTTGGCTGATTTCAAGATTTTATCTTTGGCCTTTAGCAGTATGACCAACATGTGTCTTAGTAGTTTTATCTTTATTCTGTTCAAGGTATGTTGAACTTATGGTGGATATTTCAGACATCTTCAGAAATGGTTTTTGTTTCTCTTCTGGGATTCCAGTTAGCGTGCTGCTTCCTGCTGTCTCACGTCTTTGAAGACTCTACTCATCTTTCAACCCTCTCTTGCCTTCAGATTCTTCTGTATTCAGGGTCACTACAGATGTTAGAAGGAAGCGTCCAGTTGTTACTCAGTCCATCTGCTGAGTTCATTTTACTATTTGTCTTGTTCATTTGTTTCTCTGTTCACATCACCTTTATACATTTACTCACTGGTTTTGAATTTCCCTCAGTCCTTTGAGCTTATTTTCCAAGTCTTTTGAACTGTTTGTTGGCGGCCTTAAATCCGAAATCCAGGCTCACTTGGAGCCAACCTCTGTTGACTGTCTTCTTATCTGCATGTGGGTCACTCCTTGCTGTGGTTTTTGCTTGTCTAGTTGAAAACTGGACATGTTGTAGTGACCCTGGACTCTGGAATTCTTCTGAGGATTATTGGGGTTTTATTAGGTTGGTGCAAACATAATTACAGTTTCAGACCATGAATTTTAAGTCATTATAACTAGGACATGAGTCTGCGTAAACTCTGGCAGACAGTGAAGGATGGGGAGGCCTGGCGTGCTGCAGTCCATGGTGTCACAAAGTGTTGGACACAACTAAGTGGCTAAACAACAAGGCTCAAACACATAGTTATTAATCAAAGTAAGAAGCATTACAACCAACACGTTTGCCAGTTAGAAATAACTTTGTTTATGCCATAGGAATAAAGTTAAAAATCCATGCTTTGGAGTTCATTGACCTCTTGGAAAGCATTTTCTGCATCCTGCTGGTTGTAGAAGTATTTTCCTTGCAAAAAGTTGTCAAGGTGCTTGAAGAGGTGGTTGTTGGTTGGTGAGAGGTCAAGTGAGTATGGTATCCCAATTCGTTCAGCTTTTGAAGTGTTGGTTATTTGAGGTGCAGTTGGGTTGTTGTGGGAACGAATTGGGCCGTTTCTGTTGACCACTGCCAGCTGCAGGCTTTGCAGTTTTTGGTGCATCTCATCAATTTGCTGAGTATACTTCTCGTATGTAATGCTTTTGCAGGGGTTCAGAAATCCTGTCGTGGATTAGACTGGCAGCAGACCACCAGACAGTGACCAGGACCTTTTTTCGGTGTACGTTTGGCTTTGGGAAGTGCTTTGGAGCTGCTTCTCAGTCCAGCTGCTGAGCTGGTTGTTGCCGGTTATCCTACACGATCTGCTTTTATCACATGTCACGGTCGTGTTGGCAGGTTTGTTTTTGTTGGGCAGAATAAGAGAAGATGCCACTTGAGAACGACGATTTTTTTTTTCCTGGTCAGCTCATGAGGCGTTCTGGAGAAGAAGATTGCAGCCCGCTCCAGTACTCTTGCCTGGAGGGTTCCATGGACAGAGGAGCCTGGTGGCCTACAGTTCACGGGGTTGCAAAGAATCAGACATGACTGAGTGACTTAACACACGAGGCTGTCATTTATCAAGCTTTTTCACCTTTCCAATATGCTTCAAATGCCCAGCATTTGATGTTGAGTTCTTGAGCATCTTCCCGTGTAGTTTTAAGAAGATCAGCTTCAATATTCTCTCAGTTGGTCATTGCCAACTTGCAGTGTCCGGCCACTGTGCTCCTCATCTTCAAGGCTCTCGTCTCCTTGCAGAGCTTCTTGAACCACCACTGCATTGTACGTTCATTAGCAGTTCCTGGGCCAAATGTGTTGATGTTGTGAGTTGTCTCCACTGCTTTACAACCCATTTTGAACTCAAATAAGAAAAATCGCTCGAGTTTGCTTTTTGTATAACATAGTTTCCATAGTCTAAAGTAAATATAAGATAAACAGCAAGTTAGAAATCATCAGCAAAAAAGACATAAAGCAAGAAATGTGCATCAAATGTGGTTATGTTATTCATCGTTTTAAGAATGTATTCCAATATCAATATCAAATGGCAGATTTCAACAGGCAAAAATGGTGCTTCATTTTGCACCAGCCTAATACTGCAGCAGTTATTAATAAAGGCCTGGAGTCAGACCGTGAACTTCGTTTTCCCTTTAACGGGCATCTTACGTCTCTGATCTGCTCTTGTCTTTCTGACGTTGCTCCATTCTCGTACCCCGGGCCTGTGAGATTTGGAAGTCGGCTTCCACCCGGGTAGAAACAGCCTTGCTCCCTCATGGTCTTTATTCTGGGGTTTCCCTGGGTTCTATTGCTCTGCAAGCTTTGGGCTTTGTACTGGGACGTCGCAAGCCTTCTGCAACCCCAGCTGAGCCCAGTTGGGACAGAGCATCACATTCACAGGTTTGGCTCCATGCTTCTCTTTAAATGAGACGATTTCTTATTGGTCTCTGACTGCTTTTTCCCCAGGCCACTGGTGGTTTCCTTTGAGCATATGTAGTTCAGCTGTCAGCCAGAGATTTCAGCATTTTTATGCTCCAGATTTGAGTGTTGCTCCTTCTACAATTCTGGTACTGCCTAAAAGCCCTGAATTTTCTAGTTGCTTCCCCAACTCTGAACTCTCGTACCCAACACCTTCAGCTGTTAAGGCTCTGGTCTTTTCCCACCACCATTTTTGCAGTCATAACTTTCAGGATTGGGCAGTGTCCTCAAGCCAAGGAAACACATAATTACCTTTCTCAGACCTTAGGATTGTCATTTTTGAGATTTAACCATTGCCCTGGCTTCTGGTTGGAGAAGGAAATGGCAACCCACTCCAATGTTCTTGCCTGGAGAATCCCAGGGACAGGGCAGCCTGGTGGGCTGCCGTCTACGGGGTCACACAGAGTCGGACACGACTGAAGTGACTTAGCAACAGCAGCAGCTGCTGGCTTCTGGATGAGATGGCATCACCGACTCGATGCATTTGAGTTTGAGCAAGCTCCAGTAACACAGGGAAGCCTGGCGTGCTGCAGTCCATGGCGTTGCAGAGTCGGACACAACACAACTGAGCAACTGAATTGAACTGGCTTCTGTAAGCCCTGTCTTTAGGTAGTTTTTTTTTTTCCCAGTTCATGTTTTATAAATGTTATCAGTGTTCTCATAACCACCACAGTCCTCCTGCCATTACAGAGAACTGACTTTTGGTTTGTTTGGAACTATTAGGGAACATTTATCTGTTTCAAGAGCATGTCTTCCTGTGTGCTTTCATTGCTTTGTACGGTTATTCTTTTTTTTTTCTTTGTAATGTGATTCGGCCACCGTCCTTTTTCTGCTGTTCATTTTTATTTAAAAGTAGCCTCTGCACTTGCGGAAGGGGGCATGGGTCAGGAGAGGGTTTCTTGAGGCGCGGCTCTGAGCTCCCTCTTGTTGGCACCTGGCCTGGTCCTCCTGAGACCCGGCTCTGCCATGTCCTCTGTCCACTGCCCCAGCCGTCCGCGTCTGCTCAGGTTTTAGCGAGTCCCCGGGGGTTTCCTTCGGCGGAAGGAACTCTGCCCGCTCGGTCTTGAGAACTCCAAGGGCCTAACCAGCCGCAGGCCCCTGAGCCCTGGCCTGGATTCCGTGCTCACCCATGGGTGAGTGTTCGGAGGTTGCCGCCAGCCCCACCGTGGGTGTGCTGTGCTCTCCAGGGTCCCTGCCGATGGTGCTGAGCTCCTTGTTCACATCCATCCATGCCCTGTGGCTTCCCACCTGCGTGGATCGTGGCCCCTGGAGTCTCGTGCCTCTTTGTGATTGTCCCCTTCTCGGCAGTATTTTTGTGGTTCGGGGTCTTCTGGCTATTCCTGAAGATTTTGATAATTTTTTTAGGGCCTTGGGAAAACTGACACCCTCTCCTTTCCCCATCCTCCCTGAGTTCCTCCTGTCTTGAGAGGAGACGGGCCCTTTGCTCTGCTTGAGGCCAGACCATGGGTCAGAATTCTCACAGCAGCTCCCTCCCACGGCCAGGGCTGTCGGGGCTCTGGCCTCACGTCCCGCCTTGCAGGCTCCGTCTATGGGCCTCTGGATCACCGGGCGTTTGTGGGAGCCTTGAGGGAGGCATCGGACTGCAGATTGTGTTTATCCTGCTGCATCGTTGGATTTTCATGTTTATGTCCTTAAAGCTTTTCCTATTTGCCCGCTTATGAGTGGTACATTTTAAAATAACTCAGCTTTGTGTTTCTTTGCTTGTTGAACTAGAAGGACTAGTTAAGGCATTTTGTCCACCATAGTGGCAAAAATGAAAATTTCATTTCTTTTTCCGTGACGTGAGTGTCTTGTTACTTAGCATGCCTTCTCTGCTCTCTCACCCTTTCTGATTTTTGAAATAGCTTTGTTCTCTGTGCGTGTTCTAAAAGTTTGCCATCTTCTGCCTTAGGAAGCCAGTGTACGTGCCGTAACTTTTGTGAAGCTTGGCTTTTCAGTCACTTAAAGACATAACTGGTGTAGATAAAAGGCAGAGAAAGCAGTGTGGTTAGACTACTCGCCCCATTTCAGAGACTCATAGACTATTAGTGAGAAAGGTCTTTGGCCCGTCACCTTGCCTGATCCACCCTCTTCCAGTTGTCCCCACAAGGATGCAGGAACTGAGACTCGGAGAAGCTCTTGTTGTGTTGCTGTTGAAGTGCAGGACTCCAGGACCTCCCCTCAAGCATCCTCACGTCCCTGCAAAGCGGGTGGCACTCACGCCCTCTGAGAACAGTTTGTGTTGCAGAACAGAGGCCTCGGCCACCGCGTCGGGTCAGCAGTCCGAGGGCTGGAGAGACCTGGCTCTGGCCCCGGACACTTGCCTTCTGTTCTCCCAGGAGGAAAGGCCAGCTCAGGCTGTCGGCTCTGCCTGGGGTTTCATGTTTTCTTGGTGGGTAGTCGTGGCATTGCTTTCTCTCCGCCCGGTGAGCAGCAGAGTAGCCCTCCCTCTGGTCTCTTTGTAGTGCGTTTCTCAGACTTGAGTAACATATATCCTCTGTTAAAGGGCAGGAACCCTTATGCCCCTCCCAGCACAGTCTCCGTGCCGTGCCAGTAGGCATACGTTCCATATGTGTCTTTCAGTGGCCGATTAACCCTTAAGAGTAATTCAGCTTCATGACTGAGCTGTTTCTTGTTAGTGCATCACTTAAATGAAAACACACAGAAACTCTTGCAGAGCTCTTGGCCCGTGTAGCTTGAACCTTTACTGCGTCTCTGTCCCGTGTGCCCCAGCCTTCACCCTGCGCGGTACTTCCTCTGTGCTCCCCACGTGTTTCCTTGTTGGACAGTAGAGAGAACAGAGATGTCCTCGACTCCGTCCTGCAGTCAGCTTCTGTGCACTGACATTGTTTGCACGTTGAGTTCAGCTGTATTTGTTTTGAATCTGATAAAAGAGGGAGGAATTGTTTCTTGGAGCTCCATGGTTAACAATGGCTTTAGCTAGAATAAAGGTTTGAATTATATTTTCACACTAGACAAAAAATAGGCTAGACTAGACAGTGCTTTTGAATGGGAATAAAGCCTATATAAAACCAGAGTCTATTTCAAGACACTAAGACCTATTAATATGCTAATCAGAGAGTGAACTAGCTCCCACCCGCCCAACCTGATGAGTAAATTTGCGTTTCCCTTTAGAAATCTCCAGAACCGAGTGTGACGGTCCGTGCTCGTCCAGCTCTTGGCTGTGATGGTGCCTGGTTGGCTAAAGGGGGCAGGAGCGTGGTTGCTGAGAGAGGCCTGGAAGGCCAGTTCAGGACTTAGCCTGGAGCAGGCGGCGCTTCAGCATCAGATCCCTGGCTTGTCAGGTCCAGGCCTGGAGACTTTTTCCTAGCTGTCACCGTAAAGGGGCCTGTCTGCACGTTTGTTAGTTCTTCCGTAGTTAAGAACGATTTCCTTTGGAAAGATTAATTAGCAGGAATATTCGATAGAGGTGAAGCACACAGTAAGCTGCGTGAACAGCTTCTGGATTATGTTGCGTAGATACGACTTCAGATAAAAATAGCAGTTGCTTATTTGTAATAAACTTAAAAAATTTCAGCGGAGATAGAATACTTGATTTAAAATAGTGTTTGTAAGAGTACCTCTGCAGTGGGGGTGGGCCGTCACCACCCAGCTTAAGTTACCTCCAAGGGGGCTCTTCTGGCCAATTACTGAGCCTCTTCTGAGGGCAGAGCAGCCGTCACTGACCCGACCCCCCCTCCCCAACTGTGATGTGACCCCCTGGGAGAGCCCTATCATCCAGCAGTGAGACTCTCAGGGGTGGCCTATAGCGGTTTTTTAAACTAGCTTTTCATGACACCACACTGAGCCACGTTGTTCTTAGACGGTAAATGTGAACGTTATCAGTAAGGCAGGCGCCCTCTTTCACCGCGGCTCCTGATCTCCTGTCTTCTCACTCCCGCCCCCTCCCCACCCGCGTGATCCCCGGATCAGTCTCCTCGGAGCTCCTACAGCGTCTCTGCACCCTCCGCTCAGTTGTCAGCATCTCGTGGAGCTGGTCAGAGACGTAGAAGCTGCGAACCTGGGCTCAAAGCCTGCCTTCTAACAAGAGCCCTTGGTTTTCGTACCATGTGATTCTGTGTGCACACAATGAGCGTGGACGGCGCTGCCAATGCGTTTAAACTGTACGCCAGTGGTCTGCTGCTGTACTGTCTCCGTCCCCGAAATGCCCCGGGAGCTCCTGACCGTCTCTGTCTGCGGGTCCGGTGGGTCCGCCTCTTGACCTTCTTGTGCATCGTCAGGAGCCCTGTCACTCCCCCACTGGAGGACGTGAGCCTGTCTGCAGCCCTTTGTTGCTCTGAGACGCCCAGCGCCGCAGTGAACTCTCCGGGGTGCTGTGGCTCGTGTACACGCGCCAAGGAAACAGCTGGATGGAAGAGTGTGAGCATTTTTAATTTAAAATTGCCCTCCAGAGTGGCTATGTCAGTTTGACTCTGAGTTTGTTTTGGTGGCCAATTTGCATATTCTTTATTTATAACATTGTTTTAATTACTGCAGCTTTGTGTTTTCGTATCAAGTTTCATATCAAGTCCCGTCTTTCTTGGGATTCAGAATTATAATGACTTAAATTTCACATTTGTCTTCTATAGGAAATTTAAAATCAGTCTGTCAGGTTTTGTGAAAAGTTCTTTTGGAGTTTCCATGGCAGGAGATTGTACAATTTCTAGATTCATATGGATTGGAAGTTGGAGCCTTCTGCTGTTCATGCCTGAGCATGGTATTTCTTTGTTTTAGCTGTAATTCCTTTAGCCAAAGCTTTATAGTTGGTTGTATGTGTGTCTATGCATTTATGTACATGTGGCTTGCGTATGGTAGTTTTGTTTATTTTCTGTTAGGTTTATTCTTAGGTAATTTTTCTAGCTGTTATGAATGAGAGTTCTTGAAAAGACTGGCCTTTCATTGATTGCCAGCCTGTAGGAAAATCACCGGGGTCCTTTTGTGTGTTGATCTTGTGCCTGGTTCTCTTGCTCGACGCTAATAGTTTTAATCATCAGTTAGACCGCCAGGGTTTTCTGAGTAATTACAGTTTTAGACATTCGTCCCCCTTAGTATTTACACGTGGATTTCACTTTCTCACCCAGAGTGGGCTGAGGGCTCCTGGGCGGCGTTGATAAAGACGGCAGGACAGGGCACACCAGCCGTCACTCGTTGCTCACCAGGAGCACGTCTGACACACCACCGTCAGGGCGTGGTTGTTTCTGAAGGCGTCTTGCAGTGGGTCTTCTCCTATCCAGGGTGGTTGTTTTTTATTTGGCTAAGAAGTCTTTCTTAGTTGTTTCAACCCATGCGAGTTTTTCCAGCATCTGCTGATAATGTTCTGCTTCACGCATACCTAGAGCTATGGGGTTGTAGGGGTCGGACACGACTGAGCAACTTCACTTTCACTTTCACACATTGGAGAAGGAAATGGCGACCCACTCCAGTGTTCTTGCCTGGAGAATCCCAGGGACAGGGGAGCTTGGTGGGCTTCCGTCTGTGGGGTCACACAGAGTCGGACACGACTGAAGTGACTTAGCAGCAGCAGGAGCAGAGCTTCCTTGTGGTTCAGCTGGTAGAGAATCCGCCTGCAATGTGGGAGACCCGGGTTCGATCCCTGGCTGAGAAGATTCCCCTGGAGGAGGGCATGGCTGCCCACTCCAGGATTCTTGCCTGGAGAATCCCATGGACAGTGGAGCCTGGTGGACTATAGTCCATGGGGTCTCAAAGAGTCAGACACACCGAGTGACCAACACACCCAGTCCTGTACCTGAGGGCAGGGATGGATGTTCTCATGTGAGTTCCCTGGCCGCTCCTAACCCTAACCCCAACCCCTAACCCCCTGCCCTACCTCTTTGGAGAGCCCCCTCAGTCACCCTTATTCTACTGCCTGTGATGGCAGTTTGCTCACTTACACGTTTAGGAAGTTTAGCTCTCTGCTCTGAAATTGACCCATACTGTTTTTTTTTCACTTTGGGCTATTCTCCTTTGGTTTGGGTATCAGTTGTTGCCAGAATGAAATTGTTTCTTGATGTTTTGGTGGAACTCACCTTAAGACCTCCATCTCAGACTTGTGAACAGCAGCTTTGGTGCTGTGACGTCCGTGTTTTTATTTCTAATAACGATGAGCATTAACTTCGGTGGGTCTGTGCCGCACTCACGCTATTTTCATTTCCACTTTTACTTAAAATTATTCTTAGCAAACTTTGGGAACAAAACACATTTTCCGAAAATGTCAGAGTGGTAAGTTCTCTTAAACTTCGTGTGTAAGCAGCTGCTTTTATATTTAGCGAATTATTATGGAGTTGAAATCACGAGGGAAGAAGCAGCCTTTTAAGTAAATTACAGTTGAGCCTCTCAGAAAAGGGAGCTGGACTGCGGCTCGGCCATCCTGTTGAGTGACCTGCACAGCAAGCCTGGGAGGTCAGAGGCCTTGGTGCTCTCGGAAGCTCTGCTGCGGGCTGCCGGGGGTTTAGGGTTGTAGAAGCAGAGCCTGACAGACCCTCTCGGGGGTGAGGTCCCTGTGGGCTCCTGTCGGCGCACAGCGTTGGTGTGGATGCGTTGGGAGAAGGGGTCCCTTGAGGTAAGGGGACATCATGGGGCCTGCTCTCAGCCCCACGTGTCACGACCAATCCTGGTTTTCTCTCCCTGTGACTCATTGTCCTCCCCTCCCCAATCTCAGAGTTGATATGAAGATGGCTGTGTTGCTTTTTCTTGTAGAATTGAAGTCAGTTTTATGTGTGGTTACTGGTGACGATATGTGTCCACCTGCCCTGCCTCTTTGGAGAGCCTCCTGGTTTTTATTCCTAAGTATGGATATACCGTAGGATTTATTTAACTCTCCTTTGTTGACATTTGGGTTATTTGCCAGTTTTTCAGATAGACTGCTGGGTCCAGAAGTGCACGCAGCTCAGTCCTGTGAGTCACTAGACTGCCTTCCAGGTGGTCGCTTCTTCACGTTCTTGTCCAGTGTCTGTTTTCCTGGATTTTTGTCGACACTGCTGCTTATCAGTCTTACGTCTGCTGCTGCTAAGCCGCTTCAGCCGTGTCTGACTCTGTGCGACCCCACAGACAGCAGCCCACCAGGCTCCCCCGTCCCTGGGATTCTCCGGGCAAGAACACTGGGGTGGGCTGCCATTGCTTCTCCGCAGCCTTGTGTCTGATGGACTGGAGTTGGTGTACAGTTGTCTTACTCGTGAGACCGGACCTAACTTTCCTTGGTCATTTTGTTCTTTTCTTTTCGGAGGCGTGCTTGTGCTAATGTTTCTTTCAGTCGTGGACCCTCTTCCTGCTGTAACAGCGCTGAGTTGCAGTGCTTTTGCCCTTGTCGCCCACCAGTTGTAACTTTTCAAAATACATATCCTTTGCTCTATAGAATGTAGAATATTGTAAATCAACTATATTTCAGTTCTTAAATTTTGATAGCTCACTTTTAAAAACTTCATTTTTTATTATAGCTGATCTACAATGTTGTGATAGTTTCAGGAGTGTCGTGGACGGGTTCAGTTTTGTGTGTGTCTGTGTGTACATGCTTTTCCAGATTCTTTACCGTTACCAGTTATTACAAGATGCAGAGTTTACTCCTTGTACTGTCTGGTAGGTCCCTGTTGTTAGGCTGTTTTATAGACAGTGGTGTGTGTGTGTCAATACGAAACTCCTGATTCGCCCCGCCCCGCCCCAGTCTGTGTTTTGTAGACAAGCTCATTGGTTCTTATCTCAGGTTTGGTTGCACTGGTCGCATTGATGATGTCATGTGGACTCTCGGGGATTTTATCTGTTCGCCTCTTTCTCACCTTTGCATCCTGTGCGGCTCAGTCATGGGCCGAGCGAGGTGAGTGAAGCTTCAGAAGTACAGCAGGCACAGCAGGGGGCTGACGATCATCGTTACGGAGGAATTCTTGATGTAAAGTGTCCTTGGGGGTCTGTGTGTTCTTAAAAAAACTTAATAAAGTACACTCCTGTACATTAAAATATGCATCTGCCTTGAACTTCCAGATGTTCAAGCGGGTTTTAGAAAAGGCAGAGGAACCAGAGATCAAACTGCCAACATCTGCTGGATCATGGAAAAAGCAAGAGATTTCCAGAAAAACATCTATTTCTGCTTTATCGACTATGCCAAAGCCTTTGACTGTGTGGATCACAATAAACTGTGGAACATTCTGAAAGAGATGGGAATACCAGACCACCTGACCTGCCTCTTGAGAAACCTATATGCAGGTCAGGAAGCAACAGTCAGAACTGTACATGAAACAACAGACTGGTTCCAAATAGGAAAAGGAATAAGTCAAGGCTGTATATTGTCACCTTGCTTATTTAACTTATATGCAGAGTACATCATGAGAAACGCTGGGCTGGACGAAGCACAAGCTAGAATCAAGATTGCTGGGAGAAATATCAATAACCTCAGATATGCAGATGACACCACCCTTATGGCAGAAAGTGAAGAGGAACTAAAAAGCCTCTTGATGAAAGTGAAAGAGTGAAAAAGTTGGCTTAAAGCTGAACATTCAGAAAACTAAGATCATGGCATCTTGTCCCATCACTTCATGGCAAATAGATGGGGAAACAGTGGAAACAGTGTCAGACTTTATTTCTTTGGGCTCCAAAATCACTGCAGATGGTGATTGCCACCGTGAAATAAAAAGACGCTTACTCCTTGGAAGGAAAGTTATGACCAACCTAGATAGCATATTAAGAAGCAGAGACGTTACTTTGCCAGCAAAGGTCCATCTAGTCAAGGCTATGGTTTTTCCCGTGGTCATGTATGGATGTGAGAGTTGGACTGTGAAGAAAGCTGAGCGCCAAAGAATTGATGCTTTTGAACTGTGGTGCTGGAGAAGACTCTTGAGAGTCCCTTGGACTGCAAGGAGATCCCACCAGTCCATCCTGAAGGAGATCAGTCCTGGGTGTTCACTGGAGGGAACTTACATTGAAGCTGAAACTCCAATACTTTGGTCACCTCATACGAAGATTTGACTCATTGGAAAAGACCCTGGTGCTGGGAGGGATTGGGGACAGGAGGAGAAGGGGACGACAGAGAATGAGATGGCTGGATGGCATCACCGACTTGGTGGACATGAGTTTGAGTGAACTACGGGAGTTGGTGATGGACAGGGAGGCCTGGCGTGCTGCGATTCATGGGGTCGCAAAGAGTCGGACATGACTGAGCGACTGAACTGAACCTTTTCCGTTAGGTAATCGCTGCTGCTGCTAAGTCGCTTCAGTAGTGTCTGACTCTGTGTGACCCCATAGACGGCAGCCCACCAGGCTCCCCTGTCCCTGGGCTTCTCCAGGCAAGAACACTGGAGTGGGTTGCCATTTCCTTCTCCAATGCATGAAAGTAAAAAGTGAAAGTGAAGTCGTTCAGTCGTGTCCGACTCCTAGCGACCCCATGGACTGCAGCATACCAGGCTCCTCCGTCCATGGGATTTTCCAAGCAAGGGTACTAATCGCTGCCATACCATAAATTCCCAAACTGAAGTTCTTGATTTTTGCAGTATGAGTATCACCCATACTGTTCACTTTTTCTCTAAATTAGCTTACCTTCTCTTTTAAAAGTAAACTATTACTGCCATAAATGGAATCTCCTTTAGCTTAAACAGTATATAAAAAAATAGAGCAGCAATATTAGTTTGGGGAGGGAAATGCAATAACTGTAGCAAATTGATTTACTGAAATGTATACCTGAATGTCTGTCAGTGGGAATATCGCTGTTTCTCATCAGTCAGCAGTAAAGGGACGGCTCCATGCTCCTTACTGAGCTGAGACGAGTTTCTGTGTCAGTGACACTACTGACTGGTTGATTATTGGTTGATTAATCGTCTATAATTGTATGTGAACCAAGCAAGGTCAGTTCACACGTTGAGAGTTGAAAGCGGAAGAGGTATATTTAACCATCTCAATCCTGATAGGGTTGAAGTTCAGGAGTTCCTAGTTCAGGTGATGAAAGTGACCTCGGTTTTACCGAGCCAGCAGGAGAAGCCTCTCTCCACAAACCATTGTGAGCATATCCGGTTATTCGGCTGCTTTTTCAGACCGTGGCTGGGGTGGGGGTTCCCCTCGCCACTCATTGCTGCCGTCCAGTATGGAGAATGAAACCCTTGTTTCATGGCCTTCAAGTTCTCGTAATCATGGGCAAGATATTTTCATCTTTCAAAAGATATCCAGGTCATACAGACAGCAAATCTGTGGCCCCAACGCTCCACTTTCATGCTCTCGGGTTGGGAAGGGCCTGTTGATCTCACCGTGGGATGCTGCGGTGTGAGGATGAACCTGGGGGGCGTGAAGGAGCCAGAGGCCTTGCAGATGGGAGGCCCTTGAAGCTGTGCCTCATCCTGGGACCTCGTGGGCATCTCTGCTCGCACGGGCGAGGCTCTTTCTGCCGTGAGGATGGCAGTGTCAGCTTGGGGGCGTCGGGTGAAGGGGCAGTCGGAGTCCTTCCCCGTCTTTAGAAAGCAGAGGCAGAAGGATGCAGCGTCTCTCCTTAATAAATGTTGGCACCGAGCTTGCTCCTCTGTATAAACAGGGGGTCAGCTTTCCTCAGTTCCCACGAGTATTCATATTCAGTGATGACCTTTACCTTTAAGATTCTTAATCTTATCCGTGTTGCGTTTAACAGAAAGAGTAAATATTCAGAGAACAGTCCCAGTTCCATTTCCCAGTTATGTTTACTCTATCGTACGACTCTGTGCGACCCCACGGACCATACAGTCCATGGGATTCTCCAGGCCAGAATACTGCAGTAGGCAGCTGTTCCCTTCTCCAGGGGATCTTCCCAACCCAGGAATTGAACCAGGGTCTCCTGCATTGCAGGCGGATTCTTTACCAGCTGAGCTACCAAGGAAGCCCCACACTTTTAATAAAATACTGCCAACTTCTGGGAGTAACTTTTGGTCTGTCTCTGCTAAGAACGGCCTGCCTTGTCAGTGTGGAGACTCCAAGCTCAGGAGTCTTGATCAGGTGCTGGGTGTTGTATCTGTCTATACCTTCATTATTTACCGTGATAGAATACATGTAAAATTTGCAGTTATAGCCATTTTAAGTGTGAGACTCAGTGGCCCTGAGTGGCAGCGTTCCGTGTTGCCCAGCCGTCACCACTGTCTATTACCAGAACTTTTCCATCCTCCCAAACAGAAACTCAGTAACTCCAATAAAGATGCCTCGTTCTCTTCCCAGTCCCCGAGAGAACCGAACTGTGCTCTTTGTCCCTGAACTGTGCATATTCCGGGTGTTTTATGTAAGTGGACTCATGTGATACTTGTCCTTTCGTGCCCGACTTCCTTCTTCTAACATACGGTTTCCCCGGTTTATCCTTGATGTGGCATGCGTAAGAACTGCATTTCTTTTCGTGGTTGAAGATAGTCCAGTGTGTATGTTATTCCCCCATTCATCTGTTGGTGGACATGTGGGTGACTTCCGCGATTTGGCTGCTGTGTATAATGCCGCAGTGAAAATTAACATGCAAGTTTATTGGGGTCTCTTTCCAATTATTTTGTGTGTACAGGCCCCCACCCCTTTTTTTTTTTAAAGTTTGCTTTACACCTATTTATTAACTTTTACAAAAGACCTCCCTTAGGATCTGCTTTCAGTAACTGAAAAAAGCTGGAAGAAGACTTTTACTTTTCTGGGAAAAGGTGAAAAGCAGAGTGTTGAGCATGTGTCCTGCAGCGAGCTGCTGTGCAGGTAGTGGGCACCCCAGCAGTGAGAGGGGCCCACCCCACAGGCTCCCCACCCCCAGAACTGCACTCGGCGTCTCACCATTGGACCGCCGAGGCTTTGAACTGTGTCTGAACATCTGGGCTTGATCCCGGTTTATTCTGTGCATCTGAGAGCAAGACGTGTCCTAAGTTCATTGACTGTTCATCTTGCAGCATTTCAGCTTATGGGAGGTTTCCTAGGAACACTCTACTTCAGGATAGTAAGAGAGCCCTGTGTATCTAGGAGCGGGTCGTACGGGTTGTATGGTTGGTCATAATTTGGTCATATGGTATTATAGTTCTGAGTTTAACCACCAAACTATTATATAGCAGTTAACTCCCATTTTTACATTCCAACCAGCAACACCACCAACACTTATTTTCTCTTTTTTTTTTTGTTTAAAGCATAGCCATCCTAGTAGGTGTGAGGTGGTATCCCATAGTAATGATGTTCACCGTCTTTTCATATATTTATTAGACATTTGTATATTTTTGGAGAAATATCTAGTCCTTTGCCCATTTGCTTTTCCACTGAGTTGTTTGTTGTTGAGTTGTACGAGTTCTTTATGTTCTGAATATTAAACCCTTATCACAGACACGATTTGCAGATCTTTTCTCCTATTTGTTGGCTATCTTTTCATTCTCTTGATAATGTCCTTTGAGATACAGAATTGTAAAATGGAAGACCAGTTTGTCTATTTTTTTTTTTTTTTTGCTTGTGCTTTGGGTGTTGAGAATCCATTGCTGACTCCATTGTCAGGAAGATTTATCCCCGGGTTTTCTTTTAAGCGTTTTGTGGGTTTTGTTCTTACATTAAGATGTTGATCCATTTTGAGTTGTTTTCTATATGGTGTGAGTTGTGGGGTTCCACCTTCGTTCTTTCACTGGCTCTCCGGCTGTCCCAGAACCTTTTGTTAAAGAGACTGTTCTTTCCCCACCAAATAGACTTTGGCATCCTTGTCAACAATCATTGTTTTGGATGTGTACATCTGGAGTCTCAGTTCAGTTCCTGTATGTTTACCCTTACGCTAACACCACAGTGTTTTGATTTTGATAGCACTGGGTTGAATTTTGAAATTGGGAAGCATGAACCTCCTGTTAATAGCTTTGTTCTACTTGAAGGTTGCTGTGACTCTCCAGAAACCCTTCCATATGAATCTGAGGATCAGCTTTTCCATTTCTGGGGAAAAAAAAAAATGCTGTTGGAATTTTGATAGCAATTCCATTGAATTTGTAGATCTCTTTGAGTATTATCCATCACCAGGTGTATAGAAACACACTGACTTTTGTGTGTTTATCTTGTGTCCTGAAACTTTGTTGAATTGATTTCCTTTCTTAGCTTTCATGTGAATCCTTTACATATATTTTCTATATACAAGAACCTGTCATCTGTGAAATAGTGATAGCTTTACTAAAGCTCCTTTTTTAATTTAGATGCTTTTTATGTATTTTTCTTATCTGATTGCTCTGGCTAGAACTTCATTACAGTGTTGAATAGCAGTGGTGAAAGTGGGGCATCCTTGTCTCACCATTGGGTAAGATGTTAACTATGGGTTTTTCATAAATGCCTTTCATCCTGTTGAGGTTCTTTGCTGTTCCTATTTTCTTGAATGTTTTCATCATGAAAGGGTCAGATTTTATTTGAGCCTTTTCTCATTGATTGAAGTGATCTTGTTTTTTTTTTTCTTTGTTTTATTAATGTGATATATTAATTTGTGATACATTAAATAGATTTTCTTCTGTTGAACTACTCTTGTTTCTGGGATAAATCACCCTTTAATGTGGGTTCAGTTTGGTGAAACAGTTGATCCTCATTTGTGTATTCCATGTTTGTGAATTCTCCTACATGCTAAAATTTATTTGTAACCTAAAATGAGTATCATGGTGCCTTCATGGTTATTCATGACACTCTGAAAGTTGTGGAAAATTCGAGTTACCTGACATGCACCTTTAGCTGAAATTGACCAAGGAGACACTGCCTTCTTGTTTCAACATAACTACTGTGAATATTGAGAATCTGCTGTATTTTGTTGAGGGTTTTTGCTTCTGTATAGTCCATGGTATGCAGGTCAGAAGCAACAGTTAGAACTGGACATGGATCAACAGACTAGTTCCAAATAGGAAAAGGAGTACGTCAAGGCTGTATATTGTCACCCTGCTTATTTGACTTACATGCAGAGTACACCAGGAGAAATGCTGGGCTGGGTGAAGCACAAGCTGGAATCAAGGTTGTGGGGAGAAATACCAATAACCTCAGATACGCAGATGACACCCTTATGGCAGAAAGTAAAGAAGAACTAAAGAGCCTCTTGATGAAAGTGAAAGAGGAGAGTGAAAAAGTTGGCTTAAAGCTCAACATGCAGAAAACAAAGATCATGGCATCGGGTCCCATCACTTCATGGCAAATAGATGGAGAAACAGTGTCAGACTTTATTTTTTAGGGCTTCAAAATCACTGCAGGTGGTGACTGCAGCCATGAAATAAAAGATGCTTACTCCTTGGAAGGAAAGTTATGACCAACCTAGATAGCATATTAAAAAGCAGAGACATTACTTTGCCAACAAAAGTCCATCTAGTCAAGGCTATGGTTTTTCCAGTAGTCATGTATGGATGTGAGAGTTGGACTATAAAGAAAGCTGAATGCGGAAAAATTGATGCTTTTGAACTGTGGTGTTGGAGAAGACTTGAGAGTCCCTTGGACTGCAAGATCAGTCCTGGGTGTTCATTGGAAGAACTGACGTTGAAGCTGAAACTCCATTACTTTGGCCACCTTATGCAAAGATCTGACTCATTTGAAAAGACGCTTATGCTGGGAAAGATTGAAGGCAGGAGGAGAAGGGGACGGCAGAGGATGGGATGGTTGGATGGCATCACCGACTCAATAGACATGCGTTTGAGTAAACTCCGGGAGTTGGTGATGGACAGGGAGGCCTGGCGTGCTGCGATTCGTGGAGTCACAGAGAGTAGGACACGACTGAGCAACTGAACTGAACTGATAGTCTGTGGGGATGCAAAGAGTCGAACATGACTGAGTTTCATTTTTGCTTCTGTATTTGTAAGAGGTACAATCTAGCTTTATTGTGGCATCTTTATCTGGCTTTATTATCAAGATAACACCTCACGGGGTGAATTAGGAAGTATTCCCTCTTCTCTTTAGGGGAAGAATTTGAGAAGGTTTGGAGCTAATTCTCCTTTTAATGTTTGAGAGAATTCACCAGTGAGAAGGGCCTGGTAAGTTGGTGGTTTATTGCTGGTTGACTTTGAGATGTAACCACGTGGTTAAACGAGAACTCTCTTCACTGCACGTGTGTCTTGCACATGACCAGTAAGATCATGGCAGAAGCACGGTATACATAGGAGAGGTTTATCCAAACGAAAACTTAGGTTAATGGTGGTGAACTATAATACTTAGTTAAAAATGAGAAAAGGGCCTGTGTGAGACCAGATGTGAGTCAAGACTGTCTTAGCAGATGTGAGTCAAGACTGTCTTAGGCAAACCAGCACATATGCTTATCCTCCTGAATCTATAAAATTAAGCTTCTCTGTAACTTCTCTTGCTGTTTCCCAGTTTGGGCAGCAAGTAGTTTCCTAATAGGTTTCAGCCACAGTCTCATGCCCACACTCGACTTGTACACGACCACCCCGCAAGCTGGTAATTCCCAATTTAGGTCATGTCCATCCCACGCTCGAAACCCAGCCTCAGCTGAACCTCAGAGTCACTGGTGGTCCCGTGGGGGCCGTGTGCACGTGTGCGAGGGCGGCCTGCAGGCCTGGGTCCTGTCCCAGGCACAGAGAGTCAGGAGGTCTTGGGAAGACCCTGGTGTGTGAACATTCCATCTCCTTCGTGCATGAGGTACCATGATGCCACCCAGCTCTTGCAGGTCCCCAGCGCCCTGTTGGGCGGACTGCAATGCCTTTTTCCACTTTCTTCCATCAGCCAAGAGGCTGTTGTAGATCGAGCATCCTGTGCTAGTCGGGCCCAGGTCTCAAGTCACTTTTGTGTTCTAAACCTGACACTCAGTGGTGACTGTTGAGTGATTATAGGTAGAAAATTCAAGGTAAGGATCTTTCCAGTTTCTTCTTGTCGTGAACTGAAGAAGTCAAGAGTGTGAAGTAGGATTTGTCTACTCACCATATGAAGCTCATGATAGACATCAAGTTCTGCGTTTAAAACTTTTTTCCCCAAGACTGAAGTGGTGGTTTTTAAATTCACACTTGTAACATGGTGCTTTAGAGCAGACAGAAAACAAACCACCCCTTAAACATTCACAACCACTGTTTTGTTTTAATAGCAGCCGTGTTTTTCTGCAACCTGGAAGATGCAGGAAGCCTCCAGCAATCTGGGGACGGAACTGGGAACTATCTGCAAGAGTTTTGGGGTTTTTTCCTGCAGGTTGGGATTGCCATAAGAATGTTTAGGAAGATCTGCTAAAGCTTTTGTGAGCATTCTTGCCAGCGGACACGTCTCACACTTAAAGACCTGGGAGAAGTCTGGTTAATGACCAGTGTTAAAATTTCTGTTACTTGTTTATTCTTTCATTTGTACATAATGAAGTTTAGTAAAATTTAATCATAGTCACCTATTCTTTGAAATCTGGCAGGCTTTTTCCAGAAATAAAGTAATCTCTGTAAGGCAGGATTTTGGGGGTGGGGGCAGAGGAATCCACATATAATATCCAAGGTCTCAAACAAATAGCGGGCACGCAATATTTGTTTAATAAATGAATGAATTTAGGGTAAAGCTCAAGGATAGCAGATTGATTCTTTGCTTAAAATTTTTTCCTATAGCAGGTTTTTATAGAATTTGAAGAGTTTTGTGAAAACTTTTAGACAGAGTTACCTTTGGTATCCTTTACCAAACATTACCAGTCAGTTTCACATCAGTTGCTATTAGTACCCAGGGCCAGATTTATGCCTCTTGTTAGGAATTTGAAAATGTTCTGTTTTTGACAAATGAGTAAATGAGCAGGACTGTAAGAACAAATCACAACTTTCTTGTTGATATTGATGACAGCGAAGGTCTCACAGGCAGGCTGGAAGCTACATCATGAGTGGCTGACCTGAATTTTTCTTTCCACTTAGGGAAAAGCCAGATATTTTGACCAGGAGAAGAATTCTTCTTGGAGAAGTAATAGACCAGGACAGTTTTCGATGTGTGGCTATGTATAGCCTTCTGATGGTGCATCTCAATCTTGATTTGATTTTTTAGGGGGTACTCAGTGTTGAGGGTCTTAGGCCTTAACTGCATGGATGACAGTCTGAGGTGGTCACTTTAAGGCCTCTCTGTGAAGCCCCTTACGACACAGGTGCCAGTCAGTGTATTCTTTATTATTTTTCTAAATCTTATTGACCTGTAGTTGATTTACAATGTTGTGTTAATTTCTGCCATACAGCAGGATGAGTTATTCATAATGTAAATACTCTTTTTCACGTTCCTGTCCATGGATGGTTTATTTTTGGGTGTTGAGTGTAGTTCCCTGTGCTCTGCAGCAGGACCTTGTTTGGTTACCCATCTGCGACTGTTTGCATCTGCGAACCCCAAACTTCCAATCCATCCTTCCCCCACCCCTTACCCTTGGCCATCACACGTCTGTTTTCTGTCTGAATTTCATTTCATAGATAAATTCGTTTGTGTCATTTTAGATTCCACATATAGTGATATCATATGGTATTTGTCTTTGACTTGCCATGACTTAATCATATTTATTATCTCTAGGTCCATCCATCGGAGAAGGCAATGGCAAGCCACTCCAGTACTCTTGCCTAGAAAATCCCATGGATGGAGGAGCCTGGTAGGCTGCAGTCCGTGGGGTCGCTAAGGGTCGGGCACGACTGAGCGACTTCACTTTCACTTTTCACTTTCACACATTGGAGAAGGAAATGGCAACCCACTCCAGTGTTCTTGCCTGGAGAATCCCAGGGACGGGGGAGCCTGGTGGGCTTCTGTCTATGGGGTCACACAGAGTCGGTCACGACTGAAGTGACTTAGCAGCAGCAGCAGCAGTAGCAGGTCCATCCATGTTGCTGGAAGTAACATTATTTCATCCTTTTCTAGGGCTGCATAATATTCCATTGTGTGTGTGTGTGTGTGTGTACACACACCACATCTTTATGTACTCATCTGTCAGTGGGCATTTAGGTTGTTTCCATGTCTTGACTATGATGTAGAGTGTTGCTGTGAACAAAGGGGTTCATGTAATTTTTTGAATTATAGTTTTGTCCAGACATATGCCTCGGAGTGGGTGGGATGGTCTTTTGTCTTTGAAGGTGACAGAGGCAAGAGACAGATTAATAAATGAATGAATTTAGGGTAAAGCTCAAGGATAGCAGATTGATTCTTTGCTTAAAATTTTATACTTTCGTGACTAAGTTGGACTATAAAGAAAGCTGAGCGCCGAAGAATTGGTGCTTTTCAACCGTGGTGTTGGAGAAGACTCTTGAGAGTCCCTTGGATTGCAAGGAGATCCAACCAGTCCATCCTGAAAGAAATCAGTCCTGAATATTCATTGGAAGGACTGATGCTGAAGCTGAAACTCCAGTACTTTGGCCACCTGATGCAAAGGACTCATTGGAAAAGACCCTGATGCTGGGAAAGATTGAGGGCAGGAGGAGAAGGGGATGACAGAGGATAGTTTGTTGGATGGCATCACTGACTCGATGGACGAGTTTGAGTGAACTCCAGGAGGTGGTGATGGACAGGGAGGCCTGGCGTGCTACAGCCCATGGGGTCACAAAGAGTCGGACACGACTGAGCGACTGAACTGAACCAGTCACTGAAACAGATGATAACTAATTTTGGCAAAATGAGTCTTCATGGAAGCACGTGTGCTCAGGCACTCAGTCACATGACTCTGGCCTCATGAACTGTATGTGGCCCGTCAGGCTCCTCTGTCCATGGGATTTTCCGTGCAAGAACACTGGAGTGGGTTACCATTTCCTTCTCAGGGGATCTTCCCCACCCAGGGATCGAACCAGAGTCTCTCTTGCCTCCTGCTTTGGCAGGTGGAGTCTTTGCACTGGTGCCACCTGGGAAGCCCTTATGAAAGCATCTATCAGTGATTATCTACCTAGTGCTTTTTGAGGTTAACAGAATTATAAACAGAAGTTACAGAAAGTAGGGCCAATACTCAACAGTGTGATACTTATGTGGTATGTTTTTTTCAAAGATTCTTAATTTTAAGTGCTCTCTGCTTGGTATGTTACTTATTATTAATAGTTTATTTGGGGGCAATTATTTAAGTATATTTTCTTCATTCTTTCTCACTTCAGTGCTCCTGAATATAAACTTTACTATTCAAAGGACTTTGTTCATTTATTTTTTATTTTTAACATAAAATTTCCCCTAAATGGTCATTCCAGAACAGAGTCCCTCCCCCACAAGTTTCAGCAGTTAGATCATTCCTTCTGGGACTTCCCTTGTCCAGGGGTTAAGACTCCGCCTTCTGATGCAGCGGGTGCAGGTTCAATCCCTGGTGAGGAAGCTAAGATCCCACATGCCTATTGGTCAAAAAATAAAACAGAAGCTATGTTGTAACAAATTCAGTTGTTCAATAGGTAAGTCATGTCCAGCTCTTTGCAGCCCTGTGGACTGGAGCACCCCAGGCTCCTCTGTTCTCCACTGTCTCCTGGAGTTTGCTCAAACTCATGTCCATTTAGTTGGTGATGCCATCCAACCATCTCATCTTCTGTTGCCCGCTTCTCCTGCCCTCAGCCTTTCCCAGCATCAGGGTCTTTTCCACTGAGTCAGCTCTTCGCATGAGGTGGCCAAAGTACTGGAGTTTCAGCTTCAGCATCAGTCCTTCCAGTGAACACCCAGGACTGATCTCCTTTAGGATGGACTGGTTGGATCTCCTTGCAGTCCAAGGGACTCTCAAGAGTCTTCTCCAACACCCCAGTTCAAAGGCATCACTTCTTCGACGCTCAGCCTTCTTTATGGTCTAGCTCTCAGATCCATGCATAGACTACTGGAAAAACCGTATCTTTGACTAGACGGACGTTTGTTGGCAAAGTGATGTCTCTGCTTTTTGATACACTGACTAGGTCTGTCAACTCACACACACATCAAAAAAAAAATCTTAAGAGAATTCCTATTTATTTTGCACCTGCTGTGAGCCAGGCACTTAAAAGTTTAAGGGATGCAGCTGGAAACAAACCTATGAGCTCTGTGCCCGGTGATACTCAGGTAGTAGACTCAGCAAGATGGAGCAGTAAAACGTGCCAGGGCAGGCGGGGCCGGGGTGGGGTATGGGAGAGGGTGCCTCGGACTCGGGAGGAAACAGGAGCAGGGCGAGGGCTCATGGCCGGGAAGCAGGGGCCTCAGGGCCCCTCCCAGCCCTGCCACTGAGAGAGCATACTGGCCAGGGGACCTCAGCTTTCCCTCTGGAACTTGTGTCCTCATGAATAAGCTGGTAAAAATAACACGTGTTCAACCTACTTCATAGGGTTGTGTGGGTAAAAGGAATATTAGTAAAAAGGCTTTATAAATAGTGCAGGCGATAAGTGTTAACTTCCTTTAGCCTTAGATAATTGAATCTTCTGCAGCCAAATGCCATCATCGCGTGTCTTTCCTTGATTAACTCAGGAGATATTTACTATGTGCCGGGCACTGGGGAGGTAGCTGGCTTTTAAACAGATAAAAGCAGCTCTGCCCTCCTCTTAGTTGAGGTATAATTGAGGATGTAGCGTTCAGTATCTCTTAAAATGGCTGCGGGTTTAAAAAGTTGAGTTTGGTGACCTTTGGTTAGATAACAAGTAAAGTTTGTATTTTAGTGAGAAAGTCTGTATTTTAATAAAGGTGGTGATGGGAAACTGTGTGATTTTTATTTTCCCATTAATGACTTTGAGACCACTTAAAATACAGTAGTCATTGTTCTGTAAAAATCCGTTTTTAAAGTGTTCATGGAATTCCTTCCCTTATAGAAATTCTATAGCTCTAAATTTGTAGTGGTGTTCAGGGAGACCACTGGATATAATACATTTTGTGATGACACTGTAGATTGGGAAATAGAAATACGTCATTTGATAATTGAGAGCAGTTAGGTGGGCTTCCGTCTCTGGGGTCACACAGAGTCGGACACGACTGAAGTGACTTAGCAGCAGCAGCAGCAGCAGCAGGTTATGAAAACCACACGCTGGAATCTAGCTATGTTGGTGAAGTGCTGACTGGTGAATGGGCGGCTGGTCCTCCATTTGGGAACGTGGAGCAGGAAAGGTGCAAATACTTGGATACTTAATAAAGATTTTCAGCAGTTAAAGTATTGTTTTAAAAAAATGCATTAATGAGTAATGCCGAGTTCTTAATTGAATGAGTGGATAGACAGTCCTGTAGTTTATTTTAAAAAGCTTTTGATTACTGGGGAAAGAACACATCTCAAGCACTGTCACTGTGACGGGTTAGACTGAGTCAGGATTGTTGCCGCGGTGCTGGTCCAGGTCTGCTCAGCGCAGAGCGGCTCCTGGTGCTGAATTGTCCCCAGTTTACTCCTCCACTTACAAACCTTTCAGCCCCTGGGTTGCATGGCCGCTTGAATCTGGTTATCCTGACCATCTCCTTGAAATCCAGCAGCCAGCACAAAGTATATATTCCCCGTTAAATCCCAGCAAGCCTTCTTAGATAATTCAAAGCCCTAGTAGTAAACAAGAAAGGAACCAGGAGCAAAAAGCGATCCGTGTCCTGGTCTCGAGTTACCAAGCGGGTCTGCGTGTGTCTGGTCTTCTGTTGTTGTTTCCATGTTATGTTAAACAAACAAAACACTACAGGGTGAAAAGTGGAAAGTCTCCCTTCCCTGTAATTATATCTGATCTCCTGGTACAGTCCGTGTGTCCTAGCTTTGAAAGAAATGTTCAGTGTTTGTACATTGAGGCTTTTGTGGATGAATTGACTGATTTTGATTTAAGCCTATAAAGCAACCCTAAACCCATTCATAAATAAGATGCCAGCTCGGCCTGGCAACAGCTTACCCTAACTGTTTTACTCTAGCCATATAAACATAAAACCCACAGTAAGTAAGAAGTGTTGTATCCGTTAAAACCGTATTCCTGCAATGATGTCAGCTTAGAGCTGCAAATGTGGCCTAATAAGCAAGGATTCCCAATGCCGCCTTCCTCTGGGGCAGAGCACTAGTACGTTTGAGTATCTGTCGTCCAGCAGCACCCTCCATATGCAGAGTTCTCCCTTCAGGACAGCTCTTTAATTTTTCTCACCCTTAGTTTATAATTCCTAGACCATGTCCTCATTTACAGCTTCAAAGAGTTTCTCAGCAGTAATTTCTGAGATTATCTGTGGCAGCTCTCTGGTCTGACTCAGTGCTGAAGACCTGACAGCCCCTCCCGGCTCATCTGATGGTTTGAGCACGAAATCTCTTCAGATGGACCGGATTATTGAGAACATCTTCTTGGCAAAGACAGGAGAAGCAGAGTCGAGCGCTTCCTGTCCTTTTCGGGTTAGCAAACGTCAGCCTCACGTTGACCAGGATGAGCCCTATTTATTTAGATCTTCAGTTTCTCCCAGTAACATTTTGAAGTTTTCAGTGTAAAATTCTTGAACTTGGGTCCTTAAATTGATCATTGATTCCGAAGTGTGTTATTCTTTTTTATAATGTTGGATGGGATTGCTCTTGGATTATCCATTGCTCTTATATACAGTCCATGTTTATATGTTGGACTTGGACCCTTCAAGCTGGCCAAACCCACTTACTAGTTCTCACAGTTATTTTGTAGAGTCCTTAGTGTTCCTCAGAATACTGAATCATACTATTTGCAGAGAGACAGTTTTACGTTCTTGATCTGCATGTGCTTTTTGTATGTATGTATGTATGTGCTTTTTATATGTATGCCTTTTTGTGCTGTGTAGAACCTATAGTCTGATGGTCAGTAGGGGTGCTGAGAACTAACATCTTGCTTATAGTTTCTAGGGTATTTAGGGGAATGTCTTCGGCCTTTCACATTAAGTGTTACAGTAGCTGTAAGGTTTTTGTAGATTTCCTTACCCAGCTGAGAAAGTTTCTAGTTTGGTCATAAATTTATATTTGTCAAATGGTTCTTGATGGTTCAAAATTTGTCAAATGGTTCAAATGGTTCTCAGATAGCTTCACTTATGAACTGTACAAAATACATAATGAAGAAAAAAGCAATACCATACAAGCATGTCTGGGCACCAAGATGATCCTGTGGCTTTTATTCTCTATTCTATTAAGAAGGTATTACATTAATTGATTTTCAGATGTGAAACCAGCCTTGTGTTTTTGGAAACGATCCTACTTGGACGTTCTGTTTAATTCTGTTTATATGTTGGTGAATATGGCTTGGGATTTCTGTGTCTGTGCTTACTGGAAATACTGTTCTGCAAGGGTTTTTTGTTTGCTTGCTTTTATTTAGCTTTGTTCTTTTTCTTTTTTGATGTCCTTGTTTGGCTTTTCTGGTCATAGTAACACTGGCCTCACAGAATGAGTTGGGACATGGTCTTTCCTATTCTCTGACAGTGCTTGTATAGTATTGCTTTTTTCTTCATTACATATTTTGTGCAGTTTATAAGTGAAGCTATTATCTGAGCCTGTGCTTTTCTTTGTGGGAAGACTTTAAATTACTAAGTAATCTATCGACTTGTAAGTCTGTATAGGTTCTCTGTTCGTCTGGGGTCCATTGTGATGATTTATATTTTCCTAGGCATGTCTCCATTTCATCCGAGTTGCCTAGTTTGTTGGCATAGAGTTGTTCTTGTTACATACTATTTCATTGTAGTCCTTAAAGTTTCTGTCACATAGTGATGTCCCTGTTTCGTTTCTGTTGTTGGTGAATTGTGTGCTCTCTTCCTTATTTTATTTTTTTCGGTGTCGATCTCTTGAAAGAACCAGCGTTTGGTTTTATGATTTTCTCGGCGATTATTTACTGCCATCTGCTTATTTGGGGCTTAATTTACTCTTAAGCATGGAAAGCTTAGGTTATTAATTTTTTTTTAAGCTTCTTGTTTTCTGAATAGGTGTGTAAAGCTATAAAATTTACTCTTAAGCGCTGCTTTGACTGCATCCCATAAATTTTGATTCATTTTCATTTACTTCCAAATGCTTTCTAATTGCCCTTGTGCTTTTTTTCTTTGACCAGTGGGACATATTTAGAAGTGTGTTGTTTAATGTCAAGTTTGGGAAATTTTCCAGAATTGAAATTTAATTCCTTGTGGTCAGTGAACAAGCTTCCTCTGTGTCTTTAGCTTTTGATAGTTGAGTATGATGTGTCTAGGCCAGGACATCTTTTTATGTCTTGAGCCCTTCCAGATCTTCTGAAACTTGTTTTGGGGTCAGTGGTAGTAAATGCCTTGTGTACACTTGAATGAGTGTTCTGCTGCAGGACAGCATGTTCTGTAAATGTCGGGTGGGGTGAGCTGGAGGACAGCATCTATATCATTGCTTATTTTCTATTTTATTCTTTGAATTATTGATAGTAGGGTCAATATAAATCTCCCCCTATAAACGTAGGCTTGTCTGTTGAACCTTTCGTTTCTGTCAGGTTCTGCTTCATTTATTGGGACCCTTAGGTGTGTGCGTACATTTATGCTCACCGTGCCTTCCTGATACACCAGCCTTTACTAGTAACGGTTCCTGACTGAAAGTCTGTTTTGTCTGATAAGAACGTAATCGCTCTCAGATGGTTACTCTGGACGTGGCACCTGTTTTCATGTTCTTTTCCCGTGGTGTTCACCTTTGAATCTAAAGTTGACTCTGCACAGCGTGTAGCTGCTTTACACCTGTTCTGCCGCCCCCTGCTCTTTGCTGGAGTGCTTGGTTCTATGATATTTCGTGTCCTTATCGGAGTGGTTTTCATTTGTCAGTTTCCCAGTTGTTTTCTGTTTATCTCATTGATTTTGTTTCTTCTTTACTGAGCTTTTTTTTTTTTTTTTTTTTTAAGGAACTTTAAAAATTTTATTTTTGGCTGTGTTGGGTCTTTGTTGCCGCACGAGCTTTCCTCTCGTTGCAGCAAGTGGGGACTGCGCTGGCTGCATTGTATGGGCTTCTCACTGCAGTGGTTTCCGCTTTCAGAGCATGGGCTCCAGGTCACGCAGGCTCCAGTCGTTGCGGTGCTTGGGCTTAGTTGTCCCATAGCATGTACGATCTTCCTGAATCAGAGATCCAAACCATTTCTGCTGGTTTGGCAGATTCTTTACCACTGAGCCACCAGGGAAGGTTCCTGTTTTCTTTTACGTTAAACATTTTTTGCCTTTTCATATTAATTTCTGTGACTTTTAAAACGTCTTTATTTTCTTAGTGATTGCTCAAAGGATTATAATACGCATTTTAACTTATCACAGTCTGCTGCTGCTGCTCAGTCGCTTCAGTCGTGTCTGACTCTGTGCGACCCCACAGATGGCAGCCCACCAGGCTCCCCAATCCTTGGGATTCTCCAGGCAGGAACACTGGAGTGGGTTGCCATGTCCTTCTCCAGTGCATGAAAGGGAAAAGTGAAAGTGAAGTCGCTCGGTCGTGTCTGACTCTTCGCGACCCCATGGACTGCAGCCCACCAGGCTCCTCCATCCATGGGATTTTCCAGGCGAGAGCACTGGAGTGGGTTGCCATCGCCTTCCCCCTATCACAGTCTACTTCTGGTTACTATTACCTTGAAAGTGAAAGTTGCTCAGTCATATCCGACTCTTTGCAACCCATGGAATTCTCCAGGCCAAATTACTGGAGTGGATAGTTGTTCCCAACCCAGCGATCAAACCCAGGTCTCCCGCATTGCGGGCGGGTGCTTTACCAGCTGAGCCAGCAGGGAAGCTCCCTTTTCTCCCCCTTCCTGTGTGCTGTTTTAGTTACACACATTCTGTCTGTCAGGTGTGGACAGTGTTACGATCCTGGCTTTGTATAATCTTGTTTCACTTAGTCAGTTGAGTAGGAAACAGAACCTGTATTCACCCAGTCTTCATATCTGCCAGCGTATTTACTGCGTATTTACTGCCTCCAGAGGTCTTCCTCTCCTCTTCTGCTTTTGCATCACTGTCTGGAATCTTTTTCTTTTAACCTGAGAAACTTCCCTTGGTGTTTTTGGTCAGGCAGCTCTGCTGGCAATGTATTTTCTCAGTATCATTATTTGGAATGTTTTTATTTTGCCTTCATTTTCAAAGGATAGTTTAGCTGGATACAGAATTGTTGGTTTTCTTCTAGTGCTTTGAATATGTCTTTCTCCTGTGTGCCACATTCCATGGTTTCTGGTGGAAAGCCAACTGTTCATCATGTTGTTGTTTCCCTAAACACGTTAGCTTCTTATTTTCCTACTGGTTTCAAGATTTTCTCTGGCCTTAGCTTCCAAAAGTTTTAACAACTGATTCTCTAACTTAAGGATTTCCTTTTATTTACGTTGATTGGGCTTCATTGAGCTTCTTGAATCTGTAAACAATCACTTTCGTATTTGAAACATTTTTCAGCCATTATTTCTTAAAATATCTTTTTTCCGCTTTTCCTCTTTTTTATGTTCTCTTTATTATGTGTGTCCTTTAATACTTTTTTCCTTTCTGTTCTTCACTTTGGGTAAAGTCTGTCAGTCTCTCAGATTCACTGATTCTTCTCCCTTCTCATCTGCTGTTCAGTCCATCTAGTGAATTTTTTATTTCACTTACTGTATTTTTCAACTCTGGAATTTTTATTCTATTTTTGTAGGGTCTATTTCTTACTTCCTGTTGGAATCATTGTCATATTTTCCTTGAGTTCTTTAAACGTTTTTTTTTGGAGGTGGTTGATGTGTGTATGTGTGTTTTCAGGTTTTAAAATATGTGTGTGTATATATATATGAATTGATCTGAAGTCTTTTTCTGCTAAATCCAAATCTTGGTTAAACTGAGAGATGGTTTTTATTGTTTTATTTTCTGAGTATGACTCATACTTTACTGGTGTTTTATGTGTATTTCAGAATTTTAATTTTTTTTCTGAGTTTCTTGTTTTTAGTTTGCGGGTGTGTGTGTGTGTGTGTGTGTTTTAAGTCCACTGTGAATGTAATCTGAGGAATCCTGTAGCCTTGTGTTGCGTGGCCATGCATTTCTTTGCTCAGCTCCTTCCACCCCAGGTCTTACCTGGATTTTCCTCTTGACTTTGCAGAGGTCACTCCTGTGTCTGTGTAGTTTGTGGTCAAGTTGTGGTCAGAGGTTGTGGTCAGACACCTTGAGCCCATAAGGCTTTACCTCTGCGTCGAGTTTGTGTTTGGGTCGGGAGTGCAGCCAAAATCCAGATGACTTGCAGGGCTTCCCTGGGTTTGCTCTACGCTAGCCGCCTGGAGTGTCCATTGTGTGCAGGGCATGTGGTCTGTTCATCACACCCCTCAGGGCCCGTCTCGTGTCCAGGCCCTCCCGTTAAATTTCTGCCTGTTCCTCCACTGTCAGCCACCACTACTGGAGCCTCAGCCTTTGGCCAGGAGACCTGCAGCCTTTTCCTGGAGTGGGTTTTCTAACCTCTGCTCCCAATCAAGTCAATCCTGTCGGTCCCCTTGACAGCTAAACTGCAGACTTTTCAGGCCAGCCCCACAGCGGCGGAGGCACTGATGTCGGAGATGGCAGCAAGGTCCCCGCCCTCCACTCTTCTCACAGACTTCAGTTGATTTTCATGAGTATACGCTCGTGAATCTGTTGGTCGCGTTGTTGGATTTCTAGGCCCAGAAGTAGTTGTTTTTCATCTCTGCCAAGTTTCGTAGTTGTTTTTTCCATGGAAAGGATTTGTCAACTTCTTTGCTCTCTCTGGGTCTGATTGGATCTGATAAGACCATGAGACGCAATGGACTGACCTTTTAAGACGCCTGGTTCTGGGGCACCGCTTCCTGGCTCTCCTCCAGAGTCTCTCTTTCCTCCTCCCCCTCCCCCTTTACAGTCTCTGCTAGACTCCTCTGTTCGTGCCATTTTGTAAATGTTTGAATGTCTCAGGGCCTAATCCTCAAACTTTTTTTTTTCTCCCTCCTCTCTGTCTCCCTACTTAACTCCCTTCATGATCTCGTGGATTTAATGACTTTTAATTCCTACAAATTCCAAATTTCTATCTTTAGCTCACATTCCAGATGTGTGAGTCTCGTGACCTCTTCCACGTCTCCTCTTGATGTGTTTAAAGCTGAATTCTTGTATCTCCTCGTATCCCGGTAAATGTCAGTTTCATCTTCCAGTTACTCGGGCCAGGTATCCTGGTTAGTCTTCCGTCTTCATTTTCCTCTCCTTTTCTTGTACTCCGTCCATCAGGAAATCTTACCAGCGCTCCATTAAAATAGGCCCCCAAATCCAGCCACTTCTCACCATTTCTTCCACATCACCAGCCTAGTCCAGGTCACACCTCCTCCCACTGGGATTAGCACAGCTTCCTTGCCATACTTCTTAATTCCACAGAGTAACTGGAGTTGTGGAAATGGAAAGCAGACATCATTCTTCTGCCCAGAACCTTCCATGGCTTCCATCTTATTGAGAGCAAACCCTGAAAAAAGCTTGACTGTAAGGCACTAAACTTACCTCTCTCCCAACCCCCAGCCTTCCTGATCTGGTCCTTCCCTCCTTCCCTTGCTCCCTCCACTCAAGTCCTCCTGCTGCTGGCACACGTGGGTTCTCCCCCACGCCTCGAGGTCTGTGTCAGCCATTCTCTGGCTGACCGTTCTTCTAGGTGTCCACAGATCAACTTCTTCTGACCAGCCTCTCTGCCATTACCTTGGCTTCTGTGGTCTTTCTCTTCTTTGCAATTAAGTGTATTTAATGTATTTCACATTTATTAACTTGTCTGCCTCTATTCACTTGAGTTTAACTCC